>NC_136817.1:6721828-8189399 GCF_951394365.1 Tetrao urogallus
GTTGTAACTACACAATGAGGGAGCTATGGAGGAAAAAAAAAAAAAAAAAAAAGGTTTATTCTCATGAGACTTGGAAAGACAGTGTCCCTGCTGAGGCACAGCATGGATTGATGTGAGAGTGCAACAGCTAATGACTGCCAGGCTCCAGGAAGGGCTCTGGGATTACTGCATCTAACCTGTTCTGATAATAGTTTGTGTTTTATAGGCATTCAAACAAGAGAGTGCTTGGACACATGAGATATTTTGGGTTTTTATACACATCTTAAAAAAAATTAAGTCTAATTTTGTTTTTTGTCTGGCCTATTTATTCTGACATGGCTTCAGCAGAGAATGTGCATATTATTAAGAGCATCACTGCTTTAAGTCAATTTGCATTATTGCTACTGTCAAAAGTATGCATGGGCTAAGGGACTTTTAGTTTCACTCATGTAACAGGCATCAAAATCCCTTCTAATTCCTCCTGTGTGGAATGTTTCTATATTAATTTTGGGAGATTCGGGGGGGGGGGGGGGGGGGGGGGGAAGGGCGGGGAGGGGAGAGAATGAAAAAAATAGGAAAACAGTTGATTTTTTTTCTTTCTAGAATTTCATGATAAAGGTATATTCAGCATTCCTAGAACCTTCCTGAGATGATTCCATGCTACTTCTTTTAGAAGCATGTTGACTGTTAATTGAACTTAATGCTGATTTGAGAACTGAAATGAATGAATTTTGCACACTTTTGAGATGTGTCTATTCCATTTCAAAAATGAGAATGTTAGTTGTTTCAGTGCTCTTGAAAACATGCATCGACAAGAATTATGATCCTAAGCAATGAATTGTTTGCCCAGTGGAACTCCTAGAATTAAATGTGTGTAAGAGTGAATGTTGGGTGTTGTAATACTGCTCTTGTTTGCTTTTTTTCCCCCTGACTGTGGGTAAAAGAATGTTTCTTTAATTATTTTTATTAGCATATTCTGCTATGTTTGTAATTTTTTTATATATATATATTTTATTGTCTTTATCTCTTCAGATAGCATCCTGCTCAAGTTCTTAAATGAGCTACCTTTAAGAATTGAGCTCCAAAGGCCAGGTTAGATCTTCCTCCCCTCAATTTTGTTCCACTTTTCCTCCCTGTTAATGCTTCCCTCAGATAGATTAAGTAGAGGTCATTGGGTGAATATTCATTTTTACTGTGCAAATCTTCATATTTGAAGGTCGTTAACATCTTGTCCTGCAGAATTTGTGAGGTGCTTGAGAGGCATGTTTTCTAGATATATCTAGAAGATTTTTCTAATAACTTTATAGCAAGTTAATACTTAGAATACACAGAACCTTTTCAGAAACAGTGTATTATTTTGCATGAATTTTTGGTATGTATCATACTTAATTCCACTCAATTTTCCATTTTCTTCCTGGGAAGCCAATAACTAATTATAAACAGGTTTGATGATGGGGATTCAAATGTAAAATAATAGATTGTGTTTCTAGTATATATGACACATTTTCTTTCTTGACTGGATGTGTGACTGTAGCCAGCCATGCCAGGACTGTGACAAAGTTACAGTTCTGTGTCATCTATCCCCCATGACATTATTTTATGGATGGTAGTGGTTATCCTTTTGTCTTTGACTTAAAAACCTATTAAGATACTGCTTTGACAGTGAGTGGCAGTCCATGTAGAAAGCTGAGGATCTTAATCCTTGTTGAAATGATCTTTTAGTTGAGATGATTTGCTGTCTTGGAGTATAATGTATAAAACGAGTCAGTGTTCTCACCTGGATAAGGGAAAAAAAGAGCAGGAGTTTTACGTTACAGGAGAGAGGAATAAAAGTAAGATTTTCCCACTTCTGAAATTCTTGTTGTTGGGAGGAATAGTAGCTGAAGTTTTCCCTTTTGTCAGGCTCTGTTCTGTGCTGCTGTTGGATATTTTAGTAATTTAGTGAAAATTCTGCACCCCATCATTAATTTACCCCAATGTAAATTTCCATGAAAACGTTGCATGCCTGTGAGGGTTCTGGTACCTAGTTACGTGACATTTAAAGTTGATTTTTGAGGTTCATACTGGTTTCCCAAGTCCCAAAGTCTACAGTGCCCGGTGAGCTTTTTTTAGTTTTCCCTCACCTTTTGTCATGTTTCTTGACTTTCAGAGAGCTGTAAAGGTCACTGTTATCCCAGACAGTACCCATTTTCCTTTTCTGCAGAATATGCTTGTCAAAAATACTTTTTTAAACACAGCAATCAGTTTCCTTAGGAACCCATGCAGTTCAATTTGTCCTAAGAATACTGAAAAGGTATCCAGAATATAGTTCTTTTTCTTCTCAAGATTCTTTTTTTGTCTACACCAATTGCTCCCACTTGTAACAGAATCTGTCTTGCAGAAGAGAACACTACTTAGAAAATAGATCAAGCATTTGGCAAAGAAATGATATGTGAAATCCTGTCTAGAAATCAAAATGAAATAGAATTTGTCATTTACATGCTGTATTTGATTCAATTCATAATTATTATCCTAGCAAACTGCCTTTTTAATTTTAGTATTAATGACTTTAAGTTGGAAGGACCTATTAATTGTGGGTGTATTTTCAGAAAACGCTGCTTTTTTGATGGGAAGGAGTAATTCGATCTGTGAGGAATATGGGTTTGTAACTGGGCTACTGCCTAAGGGAGAAGTGAGCACAAGAGATATCCACATGCTCCTGTGTACGTGTATCAACCTTCTCCAGGAAGGGTTATCTCAAATGTAAGCAAGGTTACTCCAGAGAAGGATGTACAGCAGTGCATCTGTAGCAGAAACACTGTAGCCAGGGCTGTTGCTACTTGTTATCCTTTGGCTCAACAGGGAGGTCCTGTAACTTGCTGTAGTCGGTGAGTTACCTATTGCAACAAAGCTAAGTAAGGCTTGATAAAATCAGGAGTAAACAGGTACAATTTTTTAAAATATAATTACTGCATGCACTATATTATAGTAATGGAAGAGGAAGGGTAACGTGAATAATGCATGTAGTGAGAGGACAAGAAAGCAATTTACGATGTGGTTGAAGTTCGTGCTTTTTTTCTTCATAAAACAGAACTAAAAAACCCTCTCATGCTGTTGTTGTCGTTTGGTTTATCATAGAAGAGCAGATATCAGGGGTTTGGTCTGTTAAAATGTGTTTGTTTTTTAAATAAGTTTAACATGTCAGAGAATACCGTGTTTACCAATTTGAAGGAACGATCATTATGCTCAATATTTTTAACCCTATTACACAGCAGCAATTCTCACACAGTGACAGTAACTTACCTGGGGAGGATTTCATCTCTGCTAAGTGAAATCAAAGCAAACTCAGGGAATGTCAACAGTACGTCTCCTTTGCTGATTTTCTTGAGACTTAGTGCAATCATAACCTTGTAGAGAGGATTCATTCATGAAAAGGAAATAGGGATTCTGCCAAGTTCAGGCTTTCGTAACTTCACGTATCTGGAAAACTTAGTCTTGATTTGTTTCTTCCTTTTATGTCCCTAAGGATCTGCCTTACTCCCTGACTAGGATTTCTGTTCATTCTATGTTACTTTTCAGTGTTACTTCTCAGTGTTTACTGTGGCTTGAAGCCTTTGTAGTGTTCTGATTAATCATTCCATGTCCTTCAGCACTTTTGCTGCAGTGGAAATTTTCTCTGGGATCTGCAGGATGAGTTTCATAGACACTTGAAAAAATTTTAAAGAGCAGATTGATCAGCCGCCTGCTTTCTGGTTTATCTAGAGAGCGCAGAAATATGTGCATTACCTTATATTATTCACTGCACAACAAATATGTATCAGGAGTAGGTGTAAAGTGCCCTGAGGTGCTCTTGGAGAGATTCTAACCGAAGTGACAGCTGAAGTTAAGTAAACACTGATAGCAAAATTATACTACAGTCTCTTAAGTGTTCAGGTAAGTCATGGGAGCGGATGCAGGCAAATAACACACTAAATACAGAGGATATTAAAAGAAAAAAAAAACTATTAATGCTATGACACCGCATTAACCAAATGTAATATCAGATCTCCCCCACTGTCTAAGTTATCTAGAGGTTTGCACATCAGTATGTGTCAGAAAAAGTAACCATGCTTGCTAAAACACAAGAATTTCCTCTTTTTTTTTTTTTTTTTTTTTTTTTTTGTTTGCTTGTTGTGTTGCTTTTCCCCCCCCCCCCCCCTCCCCCCCCCCAGGCTATAATTTATCAAAAGTGTATTTCTGTGTTATAACAAGTGTTGTGTAACTTAGTTTACAGGACTTAGTAAGGCACCCGGTTGTGAAAGAGTTTTCAGCACTAGAGCAGCATGCTGCTATATATTAATGTATATTGCCATCTCTTTTTCTGGGGGTGGGGGCAATGAGAATAGGCAAATGAGATATAGGTATGACATCTGATTAATGTTGCTCAGTTCTTCAAATATATTACTAAAAGCCTGGATGAAGTTACATTTACATGTAAATCATTGCCTCAGTTTCAAGCATATGTAAGATAGATTTCAAGTATTCAAGAGAATATGGATTTTTCTGTTGAATTAGTATGTAACACTGCAGATAGACAACATTACAGGAAAAATCGTCAGTGGAGCAAAAGCTGTTTTGCATATAAGGAATAAAGTTTATTTTCCTCAACTTGAGAAATTGTCTATTCTGTCCACTGGCTAAGACTTAAATGAAAATTGCGTTCTTAATTTTCTGAATTAGGCATTTCCTGATCTTGGCTCAGTTTGTCTCAAGCACAGTAGAGAAACAGTTCTAGATTAGGACTAGATTTGTTATGAAATTGCATGGAAAGCTGTGGTTTTGATTGGTGCACATCCAGCCTTGTCAGATTATTTCTTCTTTTTGTAGGAGTCTGTGATTACTTTCCCACTTAAATAGAATGGAAAAATCTCTCAGATGTTACTGAGCTTCACTGATCTTACCCACACTATACAAAGAAATTAGGTTTTATTCCCCTTTTTGCCTATATATAGAATTATTCAATATAAAGATTGAGATAGTATCAAATTCTGTTATTTCTGAATTTGCTTTTAATTTGTCAGCTGTCAAAACAAAGCTTTTGCAATACTGTACTCTATAGTATGCTTTGTCTTGAAATTTGAAATGAGTGGCAAAAAGGTATTTTACAGATGTAAAGCAATGTAGGACTGTGTGTGTATCCTTTCCGATATACTTCTGGTAAAGTACCTGTTTTGGCCTGAAAAAGTTATCTGTATTCTGTCAAGTATCTTACCAAAAAGTTCAAACTGCATACTCAATGCAATTTTATGTCATTTGCATGAAACCTTTCAGAGATCTTTCCTTTCATCTTCCAGTCAAGCTGTACAGCTGTGAAATAGTACAAAAGCTATTCTGTTTTTTTTCCTCCGTTGGAAAAACTGAAGGAAAAATAAGATATGATTTTAGTTATTGAGGCTGCAAGTTGTTACCTATTTTATTTCTCCTCTGAAATGGAGCTACAGAAATAGTTTTAAATCTTACACTGTCTTTCAGAAAAACCTTCTTAATCAGCAGAAGACATCTCAGGGAAGATTACAGGCAATCAGGAGAACAGGTTTTATGAGTAGTTCTTGTAAGTAAATACATATGTATGTTTATATATTTGCATATAAGAGAGCTGATCTGAAAATGTTGCCTCCTATTTTATTAAGTTGACCCATGACGTCAGAGGCAGATGGCAATTAATGTTGAACCTTCTCTCCAATATTCTTGGAGTTATTGTTGACTGATGACGGCAAAGGGGAAGTCTGATAAAATAGCAGCTGACATGGCAATGCAAAGGTGTGGAATTGAATTCCTGGATGCAGGAAAAAAAATGGCACTCACTGGCAATTATCAACACTTGCTGAATGTTTCTAAAGCCCGAACAGTGAATGTGAGCATAGTTTGGTTGTGGGTGGTGTCAGCAGTGGTGACAATGACAGTGGGTTGAATCTACTGGCACAGATGTTTATGGCTTGGCATCCAGGCCTCTTGTTGTTCATCACTGGTGAAAAACAGATATTGATGCTGCTGACTGTGTGAAAAAAGGTGTATTGTACCTGGCTATTTGCTCTATCAAAAAGTGTTATTGTTCTCTTTTTATCACTTGTAGTTTCCATGGAAACAAATAGGGGACATGACTATCAGAGTAACATGGGTTAATCTGATAATCTGTATGCACGTACATACGTTCTGTCTGTACTGTATTTCAATTAAATTCCACAGAGAGTGTAAGGCAGTAAAAATGACAGAATGTAGTGATTGTACATTTACAAACAGATTGTGAAAATAAAAATCTGAACAAAATAAGAAATGCCTTTTACAATTTAGCAACCCTTTACTATTAACAAGTGCAGTCAGTTAAAATATTTCCTAAGGAACTAAAGATAAGAATAGCTTAATGTTTTAACTCCTTCTTGAGGAAATACTTCTGTATAGCTTTTGGAAAGGTATTTAGGTATAATGATCAACTATTCAATAGCATATGTGTTAATTTTTATTGAGCATCTAAGTGTTCTGCCAATGCTTCCTGCATAGCTAGCAGTTATCCTGAACTACTAACAGTCTTATACCTGCTAGGTGTTAGGTTAGATGTAGTTCATATTATTCCACTGCATATTTGAGGATGAAGAAGATTCACGTACAAAGATGAGGTGAACAGTTTTTGTAATACGTAGATTGCATTGCAATTCAAAAGTGATATTGACAGTGACAAGATCTGTAAGTAGTTCTCGATTGACTCAACTGATTCTTCATGCCTACTGAGCAACTGTCCACATCGTCTGTGAGCTGAAAATTCTCAACTTTGGCTTCTAAAAGAATCCTGAATCCCCTATTGCTCAATTAAGTAACTTTATTTTTTATGCTTGATTTATAGTCTTATATTTTGCAGGCAATAAAAAACTCGTGACCTTTTGTGTTCTAGCCACAATAAAAAAGTTACATTAGTATAGATGTGTGTTGCAAAGTGACTGAGGTTTAGTTAGAGGACTTGTGATTATATTTTAGAAGCATAATTACTTGAACTAGCCTATCTGATCATGCTGATGACTTTGTACTTTGGTATTACGGATGCTAATACCTTCTAGCTCTCTGTGGAAGTGACCTAAAATTACTACACATTTTTTATTGCTATAACTTCATCATATGATTACACTCCCCATAGAGATTATAACTGTCAACCTCAAAGGAACAACTTGGGAAAGAGTGTTTCATCCCGTAGCTAGCCTTGTGTTTTAATGCCAAGGAGATGTGAAGAAGCATAACTTCTTCATTGCTTTTGGACAGAATTACTAAATTCCTGACACGATTCATCCATCCTACATGCAACAGAGGATGAGAGGAAGAAAATAGACAAAACAAAAAATCTATATATTAATCTGTGCATGGAAAATGTGATTTTCTCTTTTATTTTCAATGTATTATCACAGTCACAGGCTATCCTATTTGAATTGAGATAAAATGACAAAATACAGAGCCTATTAATACAGCTTCAACGGATTTTCATTTTCATATCCGATCTTTGTAGCAGAGACCAAATTTTGATCAACAATTTTCATATGAGCAAATTAATCCCACAGTTTAATTCCAGTATGTGTAACCTGCACGCAGAGGTTTTAAAATCTCATTTTGTGCTCTGGAAGAAACAATGCCCATTACCTAACATTTAAATGTCTAGTTAGTCAGTAAAAAGTTATTTGTCCTATTTCTCTTAACTTGGTGCTGAACTTCTGTCCTCACTACAAAAGTGGGTGTACTGTTAGCATACATGCTAACATATTCTTTCAGGTTATCAATGGAGTTAATGTAAGTATGCTCCAGCGCACTGACTAATCTCTCTGAGCAACAAAAACCCCAATGCTGTTTGTCAGAACTGCAGGAGGATATTTTAAAAGGCTGGTGGCACTGTACCAAACTGTCATCTGACTTAAGAATCCACTTAGCAGATGATGGATCAGAAAAATTGTGTTTATGCAGTTGATGTACAGATGCTTAATAGCAATGTAAATAACAGTTCTACATACTTGGGGGGGGGGGAGGGGAACATAAAAAACCCAATCCTGTGCTAAGCTAATAATTTATCTCTTGGCTTATTGGGCTATTTAATTTTTCCTCACAGTTTCTTCTATATTTTGGTGAAAAGCAAAGTGTATGATTTTTGCTCTGAAAAACAGAACTGTCCTGCTCAATATTTTTTTTCCCAGCTTCAGGTGTCGTTTAAGTTGTACAAACTATGAGGATGAGGATGAGGGGTGAGTATGCTCTGCACTTGAGAGAAGGGTGTTTTCCTTTGTCATGTTGGCAGTGCTCATTCAGCTCTGTTGAAGACAAGGGTACGAGAACAGAATCACAGAGTTGCTGGGGCTGGAAGGGACCTCCAGAGATCAGCAAATCAACCCCCTCCTCCCCCCCCACAAAGCAAGCTCCCTACAGCAGGCTGCACAGGTAGACATTCAGGCTTGTCTTGAACATCTTCAGAGAAAGAGAATCCACAGTCTCCCTGGGCAACCTGTTCCAGTGCTCTGTCACCCTCTCTATGAAAAAGCCTTATGCATATTTGTGCAGAACACGCCTGTCTTTTTTGTAGACATATCTGCATAGATGAATTAGTTCAATTTGATCGTTACATTTTTTCAGTCTTCTAATGACTCAAATATATTTATGACATTTTGCATTACTACAAACAAATAGTTCAAGGGTCTTCTATTGTTCTGTGGAATTGACTGAGTTTTACCCCCAAAATCTCTCTTCTCTTATGGCTGGCCATTTGTTTTCAAGATTTTCCAGTAATAAAGGCAAAAAGTAAGAAACGTGAAGGCTAGATGTGAAGAAGAACCGTGATAGAAGGAATGGAAAGAGGAGGAGTTTAATTCAAGTCAAATAGCCAAATAGTCAAATGCTTCAGTTCTGAGTGTGTTGCATGATGTGGCAGCTCTTTTTTTTTTAAATTGAGGATTAGTACCCATATATTACTGTGACTGGATATTGATTAACTTGTAATTAATTTTATGAAAAAAAGAAGCATTTCCAGCTATGTTGACCTGGGAGTAGCTCCTGGATATTCTTAAGTACAAATATATATTCATAAAGAAAAAACTTCCATTTCCTTAATTACTTTTTATATAGCCAAGAAGTTGAACTCTGTGAGAAATTTTAATATTCTCTTAAACTTGATTTATAGTAACATGCAGTATTTAAAAACAATATTTTAATATTAATATATTAATATTAGAAAGTATTTCCAACAGTGGTTACACTACTTATATTTTCTGCTGACATAATATGAAACTTCAAATACGAAGGTAAGAATACTTGAAACTAAAATTTTTGAATTGTCCTGAATAGAAACACTGAACGGAGATAGTCTGGAAGAATGACTGCATTTTGAAGATAAATATGGTAAATAGAGGCTTTACCTTCATTATCACTTAATTAAATATTTCATCATATCATTATGTCGGGAGAAGAATGGGAGAGAGGTCATTTTCCTACTCCGTATATCAGGAAACATTTAGATATTGTACTAAGGGATGTGGTTTAATGGGAGCTATTGGTGATAGGCAGATGGTTGAACTGGATGATCTTGCAGGTCTTTTCCAACCTTGGTGATTTTAAGATGATTTTACGATTCTATGTCAGTTATGCACGTATGCTTTTTAATTCTTTTTCATTCTTATATGGCAGAAATTGCCCCTCTGAGAAAATACTATGTAGATAAACATTCCTTAGAGGTATTTTGAACAGTGGGGAAAAAAAAACACTTTGAAACCTTTGCCAAAGTGGTACTATCGGGGACACCAGATTTGCATGTGAGGTTTATTCATGGCCATTTCGCGAGGATGTCTGTTTAATTTAAAAAGTGAAAATAAAAACACAAGCTTATCTATGCGCAATGAAATTCTGGTATAGTTTCCTGGAGAAAAACAAGTTTTAATTGCTATCCAGTCTCTTTGAGTATAATAGGTCTGTTAAAACTGTGAATGCGATTGGTGAGTAACTTCTTGCTGCTGTCTGTAGATTAATTCAAAATATAGTCCTCAAGGGTTCTCTAGCACTTCCTAAAATAATTTGTGTGACATTTTACCTTTTAAATGTTATCTCTTTTTTTAAAAAAGAGAATTCCTGAGTCTTCAGAAGATCAGCAATGGTGTTCTGAGAAGGAACATTTGAGATCCGAATGAACCATCTGCCGGTGTGACTGAATGTACGTAACACTTGGGAAATGCTGTGAGACAGTCTTTCTTTTAGCAGCAATCACTTAGAGATTGGTGCCTTAAGGCTATCATTGCTTATTTAATTCTGCTCAAACTTCTGTGGTCTGGAAATGAAGGTAGAATTCTTGTAAAGGACAGATTTCACTGAGACTCTGCTGCTGTTTTCACTTCTCTAGAAAAATGAGACTCTTCATAATAGTGCAGTAATATGCATAGCGATGCTTGTCCTGTTTTTTTGAAGACTTTAAAATATGCCAAACGGCCTTTTGAATCTTGATTTTTCAAATAATCACTAATCTTTATGTAATGCAATTAGATGAATTCTGAATGAAATGGTAGAAATACTAAACTGAAGGACTTCAAACACTGCCGAAACTCTTCCACGTTGTATTTTCCCTGCACATACTGCTTGCTTTTATTACGAAGTCACTATAAACAAAGAGAGTAGACATGAACTTATCAAATGAATCATTCCTACAAATTATTGACAATGATATTTGTGATCACATTTTGGTCCTTCTTCTCATCGGTTCTATTTAAATATGCAGGGAGAGATGCATATTTAAACACACAAAAACGCTGCAACACACATGTATAAAATTGTACATTAGTTTTTCCTGTATCAAAGGAATTAATCCGAAATGCCTATAGAAATGGTCATATGCTTGTGTGAATCATTTCTCCTGTCCTCCAGAATGATTTCCTGCTCATTTAGAGCTGAGAGGAGATCCGTATGATTGTATACATCTGAACTTAAGTGTGTGTATATATAAATATACGTAAACAGCAGCGTGAAAACAGAAAGATTAGTAGACCAAAGCCTAACTGAAGAACGATGTAGTATTGTTTTGTATTCCCAGTGTGTCTAAACTGGGAAATGTTCAGTATTTTCTTAAGTTGGTAAACATTCACTTGCACTTATAGACAGCAAAATAACTGCTTTATTCTTAATTCATTTCCAAACGCTTTTGTATGGGGAAATAAGACTTTGAAAGCATCTTAACCAGATTCTGACTGTATTTCCATTACAGCATGTAGATGAAGCCTACTCAAAAAAACAAAATTGAAAGAAACAGCATTAAAAGCAGTAAGGATGGTCAGAGCTGTGATATAGTTCATGTGCAAGGGAAGACTAAACAGATTGTCTAGAAAATATTGTCTAAAAGCAGTGTGATAGCTATATTTCAGGTAACAAATATGGTAATAAGACACAGTTTGGCTTTTTAGCATTTTAAAGGATAACCATTTTACCTGGTGAAATAATACACTGTACTGCTTTATTATAAAGGAAAAAATGATATTGTTTTCTGAATTCAATTCAAAACTGAGGCTACAAGCTGCTAATGTGCAGACCCACTTTGGGAAGCTCAACAAATAGAAGCTTAGTACCCCAAATCGCTTTTGCTTCAAGGAATGTTTATCAAAATTCTGTCTGATGAAGTAACAGAATAAAGTTGCTGGAAAGGCATTCTGAATACAAATCACTGTTCATTCTGGAGACTTTCCCACTCTTCTGTTTAATCCTGCAACAACAATCTGCCTGTGCTTCATGCCCTCACTAATGCCTGGTTCACAGACTTTTTCCATTGGTAACATCTGCTGTGGCACAAGTTTAAAGATGGAAAGAACTCTATATGTGCATTCTTTACCAAATAACGAATGGTCTTTTTCGCCTTAAATTTCAACTGCAAATCTCACTGGCTTTGCACGGTTTACATGGGTGAGACTTGAAAGCATCGTTTGGAACTTAATTGGACTGTGCGTTCAGGAATGCATTTCCTGTAATGCACTTAGCATGCTTCAAATCCAGTTTCACAGAGACGCCTTTGGGACTTTATGAAGAATAACAGGGAGGTCTGAAAGTAAATTTGTTAATGTCTGTGTGCAACTGAGTTGGAATTAAAGAGCAAATCAACTTATGCGTGCTTGCTATTATAAAGGATAGTGTTTTTGGTTTTAAATACTTTGATATGCACACTTAGCAGCGCAGTAGAACTTTAATTGCTTTGATTAAGAATACAATCAAAGTTGAGTTTCAAAGCATTTGTGATTAAATGCAGTAGAAAAGGGACATTCATAAAGCTCTACCTAATTATACCTAAGCTTTATTTGTTGTTAAAGCCAGGCTCTCCTGAATATTTCATGTATAAACATCAGAGTTTGTTTTTTTTTCTGTTGTTGTTTTTGTTTTAAATTGGTATTTTCTTGTGTAACAGAGACATATTTTTGTTTAAAAGAACTTATCAGTGAGCTGAACTACTTGGTATGAAATACAGCAGTCCCATGATAATTATTTAACATCTCTATTGTACTATTGATTAGGAATTAAATAGGTCAGGCCTTAGTGTACTGCGGAAGCATATAAAATGTGACATTGCTTGCTTCCGAGATTTTATAGTCTGAAGGCAATGCCTACCAAGTGGATAAAAGAGATGAGGAATGAGAGGAGGTGGAGAGAACCCTGAACCCTCAAGGCTGTGTGATGTTCATATCTTTTTAAATGAAGTTATCAAAGCATACCAAGAATAATGTTTCACCCATATTTTCTAAGGGTTATTGTTTGCTTACTAAGGAAAATAGGTGCTAGATAAATATAAATAAACAGTAATGTGCTGGTCAGTGGAGAGGCAAACTTATCATAGTGATGTAGTCAGACCTGATGTAGTTAATCCTGATGTCAAGGCTGATACGTGTAAGAAAGGGAAATAAGTATTAAACAGTGGTTATTACTGAAGCATTAATTTCAAGCTGTGGTACTGTCTGTAGGCTATCCAATCCCTTCATGTTTTATCTGAAACGAAAACGGGATCTTCCCTAGAATTATTATTGTCTGAAGTCTAGGTATAGTTACACTCCTTTGCCAACTACTGAACGGGTTTTTCTGCCTGTTTGTTCCTCTAGATAATGTTTCTGAGACCCTGCAAAGGGTAAAAGAAAATTGTAGATTTAGACAAAAAAGAAGAAAATAACTTGAAATGATTCCTGTCAGAAAATGCCCATCACAGAAGATTGACAGGAAACTTCTGGAATGCTTTATCTCAAGAAAGAGGATTTTGTTGGGTAAAGATGAAGGGTGTTATTTTGGTTTTACTTCTTGCTGTGTTTCTGTTGTGGTTTTGTGATTTTTGGTTTTCGGTGTTCTACATCATAACATCATGTAGTGCACTGGGATTTTAAGTGTTAATGCTCCAATTCCAGATACCTGTCCCTGTGCATCATGGAAGTCATGGGATCTGGCCCTTCCTGGTTGGGCAGTTAGGTGCCAGTCACTTACTGCCTTGCAGTGGGTATTGGAGGGTGCTTTCCTAGCCAAGATTTTCCAAGATTTTCAGATTTGACTTGGTCTGAGGAATTCTCTCTGTCTCTTGTTTTGTTTGAGCTATTAGTCTCAATTTCAATTAGATTGTATTATCTGATTATATTATTATAATATATTGTGTTATCTTGCCTTCCTATATTATAGTTAGTAAAATAAGTTTTGCAAATTGTTGCCACTGTTTTTTCTTTTCCTTGAGCCCAGCTCCCATATCCCTATCCCTTTTCCCTTTTCCTTCCCGTTTTGTATAGCTGGGGGAGGCCCAGGAGCCTACTGCCCCCCTGTCATGGGCGTAGATTGATCTCGTTAACTGGGTGACTGTTTATTTCATGAGTAAGGGAATTTCCAAGCCATATGAATTGTACTGCTGGAAAAAGTACTGAGGTTTGATCGTCTCTGGACTTTAGGAGAGCCAACTTTGATCTCTTCCGGGACCTACTTGGAGCTATCCCGTGGGCTGGGATGTTAGAAGGTAAGGGAGCCTGTGAGAGCTGATCGGCATTTAAACAGCTCTTCTTCCAAGCTCAGAATCAGTGCATCCTTGTGAGCAAGAAATAATGAAAGGGTGGCAGGAGACCTGTGTGGATGAGCAAGGAACTCGTGCTCAAAGGGAATAAGAAGGCCCATGAAATAATGTGGAAAAAGAGTCTGAGCACTTGGGAGGAATATAGGAATGTTGTCAGGGCCTGCAGGCATGTGAAACGGAAGGTTAAAGCCTGCCTGGAATTTAATCTGGCGAAGGGGATAAAGGATAAAAAAGGCTTTTTAAAGTATGTTAACAGTAAAAGAAAGATTAGGGATGGTCCCCTACTAAGTGAGGGAGATGTTCTGGTAATGGGGGATGCTGAGAAGGCAGAGATACTGAATGCCTTCTTTGCTCTGCTTTCAGAGAAAAAAGCTCTCCCTCAGGAATCCCAGACACTGGAGGTTAGTGAGAAGGTCTGGGGAATGGAAGACTTCTGTTTAGTCAGGGAAGAGCGGTCCAAGAGCACCTAGGCAACACTAGTGTTCATAAATACATGGGACCCAATAGGATGCATCCTTGGGTGCTGAGGGAGCTGGCGGAGGTGATTGCTGAATCACTCTCTGTCATCTTTGAGAAGTCTTGGTGAATGGGGGAGGTGCCTGAAGACAGGAGGATAGCCAATGTCACTCCGGTCTTCAAAAAGGGCAAGAAGGAAGATCCATGTAACTACAGGCCTGTCAGCCTCACCTCTGTCCTTGGAAAGGTGGTGGAACAGCTTATGCAGGATGCCATTTCCAGACAACTGGAATAGAAGGAGGTTATCAGGAGTAGTCAACGTGGGTTCAGCAGTGGGAGGTCATGCTTGATCAACCTGGTAGCCTTCTATGATGTTGTCACTGGCTTGGTGGATGAGGGGAGAGCAATGGATGTAGTCTTCCCCTTTACTCTGACCTGGTATGGCTTCTTTTGAAGTACTGCGTCCAGATCTGGGCTCCCCAGTACAAAAAAGACAGGGATCTCTTGGAAAAAGTCCAATGGAGGGCCACAAAGATGGTGAAGGGCGTGGAGCATCTCCCCTATGAAGAAAGGCTGAGTGAACTGCATCTGTTTAGCCTTGAGAAAAGAATATTGAATGGGGACCTGGTTGGGGTCTATAAATATCTAAGGTGTGGGCGACAGAGTGGTGAAGCCAGACTGTTTTCGGTAGTGTGTGGAGACAGGACAAGGGAAAATGGCCAGAAACTGCAGCATAGGAAGTTCTGCACAGATGCGCGCAAGAACTTCTTTATGGTGAGAGTGATGGAGTACTGGAACAGGCTGCTCAGGGAGGTTGTGAAGTCTCTGGAGATATTCAAGACCCACCTGGACACCTACTTGTGCGACCTGGTGTAGAAAACCTGCTTTGGCAGGGGGGTTGGAATCGATGATCTCTGGAGGTCCCTTCCAAACCCTGCAATTCTGTGTTTCTGTCATCTCTAGGATCAGAGGTGTACAGAATGTAATTAGAAGAAAAAGCAAAACTTAATTTTTCATATACTTTAAAATACATAATACTATAATTACAGAATTTCTCAGGAAGAGACTACCTCTGTGCCAGTGGTAGTTTCCCTGGAAATAAATAGGATTTATTACTTTCGGAGTGCCCTGACCTTCATACTTAGCCAATTTTTAAGGTAAGGTAAAACTAGTGTTGGGATTCAGGCAGAGTTTTTCCAGTATACAGAAGAAATTAATGAATGCTACTTAAATAATCTTAGCTACCATATTATAAACAAATCTGATCAAGCGTTAAAAGAGAGAATGAATTCTAAGATATTCAGAAAGAGCATTTCTTATGGGTAGACTAGAACAAGTTAACTCAGTTCTTCAGAGGCTGAGATGGTAATTGATTGTTTTAAATGCCAGGCGGTCAAAACCCGGAGGCAAAAAGAAATGTTGGATGTTTAAAAGACCATTAATACAGGAAGAAGTAAATGAGCCATAGCTTGAGGATACGTAGCAGTAAGGCTGGGTCTATCCCAGGTGTTCAGGAGATGGTGATGGGAGAAGGCTGCATTTTCCAGTGCACCTCTCATTGCATTTTTAATGAATCCTTCCCTGAAATAAGTAAGGTATAAGCTAGACTTAAGCTTTTCAATTGTCTCAGAAATTAAGTCCTGGAATAATCAACGAATTAGGACCAAAGTACACAGCTCGTTACAGAAGGAGAGTCCATAAGTTTATGTGATTGCTTGTGACATGGACAACTGACCGAGGTTCCTTTCTCACGCCTCTACAAGGGTGAGGCTAAAGGAAATTTCAAGTGTGTGTTTATTTGTTTTTACCACAAACAGTATTTTCATTATATTTAGCTAGTGTGTTACAGCCATTGTAACAATCGAGAGATGATTAAAAAAGGATTGGGTTGCAAAAGAAGGGTGTAACGCGGTTGGCAGAATCAATCCTTTCATTATTCACATAATTTCCCCATCTTTGAAGAGGAAAAATAGTTCTTATGCTTAAGAAAATAGGTAACAAAGTAGAAAGGTAAGAAAAACCTGAATGAGATAACAAGAAGAGGAGAGTGGAAAGTATTGTTAGGATGACCCTGGAAATGAAAGACCTCTGAGAAGGGTTAGAGTCAATGAGAGCAAGTATCCAAGTATTAGCTAGAAAGTATGATTGAGAAAAGAATTTTGCCCAGCTCTGCTCTTCAATGTTGGCTGATATAAAACAACTTCCTGTATTAGTTGATGCGGTATATAAAGTCTTGTTGGCTGCAGCTGGTCGCTACTTCAGCTTAGTGGAAATTGTTACCTGTTATTTTCTGCATTGCAATCAAGTACTAATGAAAAAAAATATATATTAGATGCTTTTACTTGTTAACTTTTTAGTGAACCTTTGTTTCCCTTTCTATAATTTTTTCTATATGTCTCTGCTGGAGAAATCTATTGACTTTATACTTGGTTTCTTTCCCTGTATCTATCTTTTGGTGATTAGTCACTTGAAGAGTCTGTTCTGACTGATTTTATTCATGTTTCAACAGTTTTGTCCATTAGAGCGATCTGTGTTAGTTAATTCATCCTTTTCACTCAAAATATGCGTTTTCTTTATTTAAAATACACTTCAGAAATTTGACTCTATGAGGTTTCATACATCTGTTGTACGACATAATCTTAAACTAATTTTTACGACTTGTTAGTCCATTAAATGTACATCTTCAACCCTGACAGTTGTGAGCAGAACATTCACGATGAGTGTATAAGAGTTTTAAAGCAATATGATTGATATGCTTGTGATATAAAGTTTGATTCAGACAGTAGAATATGGAAATGAGTTTCTGAAGAGGCACTGGTGTGAAAGTCTTGCATTAACAGCACTATTACTATGTTTTTATAGAAGCTAAATGGATGCATCTTCATCTGTTTTTTTAATATTCTCCCATTTTCTGATGAAACTTCTAAAATGCCAACTTCCTACTGTAAAATACTGTAAATTTATTGGATTTTGTATTATGTTTCATAGCAAGTAACATTTTTCTTTCTGTGTAGAATCCCTTGCATTTGAAGAGATGCAGATGTTTAAGAGAAAAAAAAATTGTCATCTTAAGGAGGGAAAAAAAAAAGCCTGGCATAAAATCAGCATAAAAAAGTATGTAAAATAATTTTATGTATTTTTTTTTGGGGGGGGGGGAGGAGGGGAGGAAGGGGGAGTGTTTAAAAAAAAAAAAAAAAAAAAAAAAAAAGGAGCAACCAGATTGTCTTATACTTCAGCATCATTGCGACTTTTTCTTTGTGAAGGCTGAAATTTTGCATTTTTTGTAACTCAGACTTTCTTAGCGTTTTTAAAATATGACCCATGTTATGTTATTCCTAAGTCTAATACATTATTTTCCATTATGAATAATATATCCTTGTATGTACATATATCTGCAGATAAAATTTTTCTAAAGAAATATCTGAAGTCAGGTTAACCAGAAATTTGAATTGTTGTATTGAACTTGCTAATCGTAAGGATTTTCTTTCACATCCTTAACAACTTTAAAATAGCTCAGGCACTCAGCTTCTGCTCAGAAAATAGTCTCTGAAAAATAAGGCAGTATTATTTAGTTGATGCAGATAGATGAAATCTTTTCTATATATGTGGGTTGCTCCAAAAGTAATGCCTCCTATTGTTTTCTGTGAAAACTACATCAGATAGGAGAAAAGTCACAGTATTTAATAGAAAAAAAAAAAATCTCACATAACACTCTTTTTCAATAGAACGGTTGTCACTACTGGCTATGCATTTTCTTCACCAGCTGTGAGGGAGAGCCTGCATGCCATTCTTATAAAAATGTACCAGTGTACCAGTACCTGTACCAGTGTAGGTGACCCACTGCCACTGCTGCCACTGCTGAAATGTGGCACCCACTGCCTCAGTGTCTTTGTACCCACTGCTTGATTTCCATAAACGTTCAGCAAGTGTTCATGAATTTCAGTGTGGTGCCATTTCTTTCTGCATGAAGAAATTAGTGACACGCCTTTGATTCACCTACACTTCAATGTCATACCCCATTTTTGTCAGTGCTCCTCTGCTGCCATCTGTCGCATGGCAGTAAAATGTAATGGAATATTGTCAGGAAGGTTCAACCTCTACTGTCACTCTGCCAATATCTGCTTCTGATCTGTTGGGCCAACAGAATAAAATAGGATGTATTTCTTTAAGGAAAACCCTAAGAAGCTAAGGCAAGCTTGTAGAGAGGGAAAAATTCATCTGTATGTGCAAATATTTGTTAAGGTGTTCCATCGTGGCAGTTACTGATATTGAGACAGTCATAACTTCTCTGTAGATATAACATACTTCACATAACTCAACATACTTTGATCCCATTATTTACTGTAATTGATTTTCTGAGCTATAAAAAGGGTTTGAATTAAGGAGTTATTATAATATATTCAAAGTAATGCATTTACAATGGAAATCTTAGGTCACAGCCTGAACCAATACATGAGCATATGAGTGGTTGGGGGCAGGTTGAACCTAGGTCCACCCTTCCTCTCTTCCCATCTCAGTGGTGCTTCCAGGAGAGTGTATGCAGTCAGAGTCTGTGCAGGTTTCCTTCCATCTCCTCTTTCCAGTGTGCCAGAGTTTGAGCTGTGGAAGGCTGCATTTCTCAGCTCACTTGTTTTTCCAAGGCTGTTGCTGGGAGGGGTGAGTTGAGTCCTCTTTTTCTGGTGTCTTGTTCTCTGGCACTTGTGTCTCAAATAAAGGCTCTGTCATCGCCTTTGCTTGTCTTAAAGTATTACAGTTGCAAAGAACAATTGAAATAGTTTCTTCATTCACATTTGATCTAAGTCAGTCTATTTACTTGTTTATGATTTCAAACATAATATTACCAGTACATATCTATCCTACTTAGAATAACATAAATTCAGATTATGCACTATATTTTTTGTTATTAGACCAGGTGAATGCAATTCAATAATCTACTGTTTTTAAAGTGCTAAGAGTAGGCAAGAACTTGATAGTTTCCTGAAAAGAAGTTACTTATTTAGGAATTTGTATTTATTCAGTAAAAGTAAGTCAGTTCTGACTTTTATTTTCTCTCGTTTACTTAGAATTGAATTATTCTCACCTTCTCCTGTTCCTTTTTCCTTCTGTTACTAAATAATCACTTAGCAATTCTTCTAAGAAGCAGTGAGGCCCAATTCATGCACAAAAATATATGTACCAGAGGGCAAGTTCTGTTTTGTTAACTCAGTCTGCACTGCTTTGAGAAGCTTAGGAATAGATATGCAGCAATTAATTTGAAGAAAAACAAGGTTGGAAGTATTCATAGTTCAGTGTGATTGGAGGGCTGTTCTACTTGCAGTGACAGTGTCTGCTGGGATGATGGTAATTTGGTCTGCGGTATCACCGAAGACTTTAAATCTTCACATTCAAAGTTCTTACAGATGTCTTTACCTCATTACGTGGCTACTGGGGGAACGTCTCATCTGCTGTACTTGCGATCGGGTGTACCTTTAACAAGCAATCTGGCATTAGCCTTCTGTTTCTACCACTGGAAAGAACAGATTTGTTATATATCATTGATACTGTTAATTATACTGCTGTGCTAGGCATCATTAAAGCTCAGAATGCTGAAAGGCATATCAGGAGGATTTATTTTTACTTAAGTGAAGCGCTTTACTCCTTACCTTCCACCTTACCTTCCACATAGCATAGCTTCCTGGTGGATGTGTTTCCCTGAGCTTCCCAACAGAGGTGTGAGGCTGACAGGCTGGTAGTTGGCTGGCTTGTCCTTTCTACCCTTCTTAAAACTGGGTGCAACATTGCCTTTTTTTTTTTTTTTGTAACACCCCATCCCTCTAGCCTTGTTATGTTATCCTACACCTTATCCTAGGCAGGCTTATTATTACCACCCTTCTCATTGCAATCTAGTTAAAATCCCTGCCGACGAGCCCTGCTAACTTTTTCCTAAGGGCCCTCTCCCCTGTATGACAGTGGTGAAACCCATCTGGTAATTACAAGCCTGGTGCCATATAGAACTTATTGAAAAACCCCAAGTTATGGTGGTGGAATGAACCACAAAGGCAAGTGTTATAGATTGTATCCTTCCATTTCTTTCACTGTTCTTACTCACTACGTGAAGTAGAGAAGTTGGCCCGTGCCCTCGTTTCTTTCAGCAGAAATTTCAAGACTCTGAAGTTCCTTTGGAAGGCCTTTGAACCACACAGTTGTCTCAACCCTCATTCCTGTCTCTTCCCCCCCAGTTAATAGCAGTAATGGGTAAGGATCTGTTGAAGAGAGTCTGCCTGGCATATTGTTTGTTCACTTCCCCGCTTCTCCACTTTGCTTTGCCTTCTCTAGTCAGAAATGTCTTGGAAGAAAGAGACTAGAGCTCCCCTCAACTTCAGAATGTTTTAATAACACTGACTTAAATGTGAAACCTCATGCAGAATCTAAGGTGGATTTGTAAGAGATTTCTCTTACGGAGGCAGAACGTACGAGTCGATAATAGATATCATACACTTCATAGGTGGAGATGGTTTTGTAGCTCTGCTATGCCTCAGCAGTTTTCTGAATTAGGACATGTGACATTTCTTGGTAATGGAGTAGGAAACTATGGGGAAAGCAGTTCAGGAAACCTAAAAAAAAAAATTAGTGTATAAAGGTGTCTAGGGAGTTAAAGTGAGCATTTCATTTTATGTATCTCGTAGGTTTAATATGTGCAAAATGCACATAGTATACATTAATATGATAAATTTTTTGGTAGGTTGATTTGGAAAATAAACGTTGACTTCACTTTAAGATGATTACTTTTTTTTTCTTTCAGATATTACCAGTATAATTTATACATAAAAATATCCTAATCACATTGATAGTGTTTAAATTTATTGAAGTGCACAAGGCAGACATTTATCCTTTAACCAAGTCTGTGTTTTGACAAGGAGATTTCTGCTTCCAGTGTGTTTTAATTACTTTAGTTAGAATGTTATAGGAAAAAAAGAACAGCATGAACCCAATTAATAGGCAAAGAAAGATATTCAGGGTGAAAACTTAACAGAATTTTTAAATTTCATGAGAATAAAAACAGGCTGTAAACACAGTGGGCAAAGGAAACTGCAAGAAGTACAATCAGATGCAGTTCTATTTTAAATTCAAACGTTTACATTAAAAATCTAGAGAATACAATGTTTCATAGAACATCCTGAGTTGGGAAGGTCCTACAGGGATCACTGAGTACAACTCCTGACTCTACACAACACTATCTGAAATTCAACCCTGTGATTCAGAGCATTGTCCAAATGCTTCTTCAACTCTGACAGCTCTATGACATGACTGCTGCTCTGGTAGCCTGTTCCAGTGCTCAGCCACCCACTCTTGAGGAATCTTTTCCTAACGCTCAGCTGACCCTCTGCTGATGCAGAAAATAGTCCTAAGAAATCAAACATTTGAAATCTGTAAAAAACAAAATTAAAAAAAAATTATAACTTTATTTGTATATATATATATATATTTATATAAAAATAGAGAAATTTAGAATAAATTACAGGTACTGCTGCTTTCTCCCTTCTCTTTTAAATGAATTAGACATACTTCTGATGTTTGGAAGAGTATGTAGTATTTTACAATAAGAGATTTTTATTAATCTACGTTTATGTTGATCTGAAGATTGCTATTTCTTATCACATGCATAAATGTGGCAATATTTTACTTCAAATCTGAAGTTTTGTCTTTCTTCAGGAAGCTGTAATTTTATTAATATTTTATAATGGAGTATTGTCACAGAAAGTATTTAAGAATGCTAACCAATGCCAGCCGGTAGTTCCTGGTATTTACATGGTATTCACAGTTGATACATAGTTGGATTTGTAGCTTTTCTTTGAGTAGCTGTAAAATCAATAGATGCTTTTGGAGATTGACTAAACACAGAGATTATACAGAATAACCAAAAGCCTAAATTATTTATTTCTTCATTAACTTAGTTAAGCCTTGATCACACAACTTATTTATTGATTCAACCTTTGTTTGTAAGGAAGATCTTGAAGATCTTCAGGAGTTAAAGAATCTTAGGATCACTAGATCTTCTGCAACTGTATCATGCATGAAGAGGAAAAAAAGAGATTTTGGCTGAACTTACCCTAAGTCAGGATTTAGAAACTTAAATTAATCCAGTGTAGCATTCATGCAAAGATGCGTTAAATGTTTGAAAGAAAAAAATCTTGTTTTGAATTAAAAACTTAAATTAATTGCAAGTTTTTATTTCCTTTAACGCTTGTTCCTTTTTAAAATCTTGAGGGTAGAATATGTACACTTGTCTGCAGCAACTTTGTCAGTTACTTCTAATCTATTACCACATAATTGTAAACTATCTTAATCATGGAAAGCAGTGCTTCAATATCAAAAAAAGGTGGTTTTGAATGAGAATCAAATGGTCTGTTTTAAATATCTTCTCTCTTATTTTTTTTTTTTTTTTTTTTTGTCAATTTTCTGGGAATAATTTCATTGGTATGTAAATACTATATATATAGTCATATTTTAGTACCAAAGCATCTAACAAGATAATTCATAAAAGCAGAAAGATTAACATCTGAGAATATAACTGCAAAAATAAAACTAAAAACCAAGCAATAAAAAGAAAAAAAAAATAGCAAAAAAAACCCCAAAAACAAACAAACAAAAAAAACCCACAAACCAACCCTAATCTCTTCCTATCATCAGCTATATTTTAGTGAGAATAACTGATATACAGAGGCTAGCCTGTTCATTGATGCATTATTTTGTTGAGGTCTGGCTTAAAAACATTACTGGCATATTTTTCTCAACTCCAAACATGAGCATCGTTGTCAAACTATGAATCAATTCTCCCTAGATATTTCTACTGCCCAAAAAACTAAATCCCCAAACGTGTAAGTACGGAACTTCAAAAATAATTAAATAAGTAATCTATCTGGTTTTCAAAGTAATATTTTAATATTTATTCATTGTATTCTTCTCACTTTTGAATTAGGTATACAGATTCAATGTTTTCATGCCTGTCTCTGAAACAATGCAGTAAAGCAACTTCTATCATAAGGAATTTTCCTTTCAAAAAATATGAATTAATTCAAATCTGAATAAATTCATGGAAACCCTACAGGGACATGTGCAAGTCATAAATGATCACACCAGTCCCTCCTGTTCTGAAAGTCTATGAATCTTGAAATCTGAAAACCTACCTTAAAAATAAGGGGGTCTCACAAATAATCCTTAATAAAACTCCCAAGTGTAACTATGCTGATGAAAAAATGAGCTATTTAGCCCTAGTGGCAGATTGCTGATAAGAGTTGCGTATGACTGCTAGTTAGGCAGGTATTTCTAGTCGAGTGCTACAATAAGAGATTGACTAAGACAGGAGCTGTGCTACTAGTTGCAGTTGAATTCATTGTGTGTTGCTTTTTTTTGTTTGTTTAAGGTAAAAGCCTTCCGTATGCAGTTACACAAGTTTATGAGCCTTTTCCTCTGTTATGCTGTCAGGGCTTTATGATTTTTTGGTTATTGGTATCCCACATCGTAACATCATGGATTGCACTGGGAGTTGAAAGAGTTAATGCCCCAGTTCTGGGTACCCTGTCCCACAAGAGAGGAACTACATCCCCCAGAGGACTGTTTGCTGTTCTGTTGCCATTTTCCACTCAGAGAGAAAAATAAAAACAGTTCTTAGATCACCAGACCTCCCTTTTTCGACCTTTCAGCTTGTCTCTTGTCCCAGCAGTATTGCCTCAGCTTACTTAGAGTAAGGCCTTCAGTTTTCAGACACTCTCAGTTAATTTATTATCTTCAATTCCAACTGTATCATATTATACAGGATTATAATGTGTTATCTTGCATTCTGATATCTTACTTAGTAAAGTAGTTTGTTTGTCCCCAGATTGTTGTTAATGTTTTGTTGTTAGGCTTATTTCCTTGCCCTTTTCCTTTTCCCATTAGGTGGGTCCATGGGTCCCCACACCCTGCTAGTCATGGAACTGGGCTGAACCAGCCCATACACTTTGACAATGGCTAAAAAATTATGATCTCTGTAGCAGTCATGGTTAGATAAAGTGGTGTTTCTGTCTTTGAGGGAGAAGTAGTATGTGCTTTTTGTAACAGGTGTTCTGTTTCCTTTCTTTGCCAGTTACTTGGCATGATAGCTAAAACTGCTCTGAGGTTGTGTTAATCAAGAGAATGTTGGTTATAGGCAGAAGATATCTGAAGTAGAGATACACTGAGTGTGCCAGGTCAAACCTAACTGTAATGATAGATAATGCTATTTCATATATTGGAAGATACTGCATATTCCTTGACATTTTGGACATATGGGAAAAGTGAGCCAGATTGAAGATAGACTCATTGGACTATTGACAAAATTATATGCTGTAGAATTAAGCTGTTCAGAGAAACTGGGCTGACGTTGTAGATCCATGGCTTTACAGAACTAACATATTTCTCTTCTTTAATTTCAAGTTTTGTAATGGTGTGTTAGAAACCACTATTCATCCTCTTTATTTTGTTAATTTGACTTAAGATTTAGGTGATCCATCTGCGTTACTGATATTTCTGTAATCTGAACTGCATTTTTTATGATGTTTAGACTACTGTGTTGCCTTTCATCATGTTGTACTTCTGTTGTGTTCTCCGGCCAGTTTATTTGTAGCTTCAAAAACATGCCACTATAGAGCTTTCATTCCACTTGTACTGAAAAATATCACAAGAAAAAAAAAGAAAAAACTCTCAAGCGGTGTTTAGATCTGAGACCGAGGACGAGATCTCTAATGAATGACAGATGAAAGACATGATCCATATGAAAGTCTGTTACTGTCTTTGACTGGAATGTCCAATTGTGAGACAAAATCTTTCCAAGGAATTAGAAATACCCTACCTGCAGGACTGCATTTAAGCTGCTTCACCCCACAGTGATCAAATGATTGCTGATGGAGAATTATTAATGGGATCATTGCCACAGATTCATTTCAGTTAACCTTTAGTTTGAAGATACAAAAGGGAAAAGACTTCACCATAAGGACAGTCACAGGCTGATGGTTCTTTTTAAAAGCAGGTTAATCACATTGCCACATCTTAAAAACAGAGCTCAAGGGGAAAATATTTCTGCTTTGAGGAAACACAATCCATTCCTTCAGCCAGTTTTCTATAGGGAAAAAAAGAGGTGAGTAATAAAACCATTTCAATAAATGGTTTGAAACTGGTGGAAATTTATGTAAAAAGATTATTATATGCTGATTATAAAAATATAATTTAATTATGTATGTGATTTACATGGTCATTATGAAAATACGCTAACCTGACATTGTATTCGTAATGGGGTGTATATCTTACTTGGAAAATTAAAAGCTACTTGGAAAAAACAAAAAAACTTTTAAGTATGAAAATATAGCCCGTGTTTATGTGTTAGCAGCATTTTTATGTATATGAAATAGGAAATGTGTGACTGCATTCCTATTCATCTGATCTTGATGTCATGCAAGACTAAAGAATAAATTTTAAGGGGAAGAATAATTAGAAAGGAAGATGAGATAACATTGTGTGGGCTTCACTGAATGCATCTAATGTATTGAAAAAATAAAAGGTGGCATTGATATAACTCGGAGTTATTAATGGTATTTGGCCATAGAAAAGCCAAATACAGACTTTGGAAATCTTGTTTCCTATGTATGTTGAGGGCTGTGTTAATGTTAAATTCACAGCTTGGCCTCTGTTACCATAACGAGAATATTTGTGATTTGGAATGGGATACTTACTATAGGCCCACATATGCCTAAAAAATAAATGGCAAAAATACATGCACACACAAAAAAACAGTGATATTGATGATTGACATATTTCATCCAATAAGAGAGGGTATGATAAAAAAAAACAACTATTTGCTTGAGGTAGGTGCCAGTTATAAAACACAACCTAAAGATTATACAAGGTCCAAGGAGATATGCCAAGTAAATTAAATTGAGTAGAAGAGAACTTAGATGGAATGTCAGGAATAAATTCTTAATGAAGTTTAAATTTTTTTCCTAGTGGATCGCAACTATAACTTTCCCTTTGGTATTTCCAAACAAAGCACTCACATATTTGTTGTGGAGAGCAATTTATATTTTCAAGGTGATGTGCAATATGATCTAATAAGCTTTTTCTCATCACTGATTTCTTATTGTGTTATATTAATCTGGTGATTTGGAAAATTGAAAATAGAATTACAAACAAGATAAATAGTTGGGTTGAATTTGATTCATATTTTTGCTGTTCCTGCTCACGACACATCTTTAATTATGTTCTTGTGCATTTGCTGAGAATTATACTTCTCTTTCAAGTATATCAATAAGGCGTTGACCTGTTTCAATTGCAGAATATTCAGACAATTGTTTAAGGTAGAAGGAGATTAAATATCTTAAGGAAAGAAGCCTTTCACCACTGTCAAGAAGTAAGTATGTGTATCTCTGTATTATATGAGAGCTACTCTGAAAGTAATGCCTCCTATGTCATTGTTTGCCCACGACATCAGAGAAGAATGCTGGTGATATTGTTGAATATTCCCAATAATATTCCCTTCCATCTTTTTTGCCATGTGTCAAATGGCTGCAGAGGGGCAGTTTGACAAGACAAAGCAGGACATGGAAGTGCATATGAAGAAAAAATGTCATTTAATTCCTAAATGAGGAAAATATGTCAGCCACTGGCATTAATCAGCGGCTACTGAAAACATTTCTGGATGTTTGCACAGTGAGGCAGTGGATGGTGTGTCGGCAACAATGATGTGAAATATAAGCCACGTTCAGACTACCCATGCCCAGCTGTACACAGCAAAATGAAGTGTTTCATTCAGCTCATCTGTGTGAATCGTCAGTTTTCAACCTGGCAACAGTGCACAGAGCTGAATAGAAGCTTCAATGCACTGGAAGTGACGGTGGCAATGTTTGAATATTGCAATGTTTTTTACCAGGTGGATCCCGTAAATTTTCACATAAGAAATGAAGGAGCACTGTATGTATGTTTGAAGAACACCTATTCAGTGGATACAAGCTAAAGTTCCTGGTTCATATTACTAATAGTGATGCGTGACACGGTGTCAGCAATCAAAACCAAAGACAAAACAGTAGTGGTCTGTGGCAGCATGTGAATTCCCCATCAGAGAAAATGTCAAGACACAGCCCTCAGTGTGTGATGTGCGCTGCCTTTTGACATGGGAGCAGAGTGATTGTTGTGCATTTCCTGTAATCCCAACAAATCATCAGGCACATCAAGACATTGACTAAGCTGAACGCTCCAACTGTGTGTCCATTTCTGGTCAAATTGTCTGAAGCAGAGTTGACCTTCACAACTGTTTTCCTATCAGGCATGGGAGTAGGTTCTACAGAGAGCCTATTTTGAATCTCTAAATGGTTCCTGTGGTTTTTTTAATGGCTAGAGGTTATGGAGTTTACATGAAAGAAATCACACAGCAGTTGGTTAAAAATGTAAAATGCTTTAGTCATTGTCTGTCCTGAAGTGTCTTTAAAAGTCTTAATTTCAAGAAAGAGGCTGCTTAATGCTTTTTAACATTCAAGACTATTGAAGGATGCTCAAATTAGCAACCCATAAAGCAAAATACTCCTAATCAGATGTCGTTTTAGAAAATCCTTTTGTATGTATTATTTTAGGATCTTGGCAATAAAGAATGCATTTAAATGTGTTCAGCTTTTAGGCAGGCAGGGTAATTGTTTTCATGCAGAGACTGTGAAAATATCTTGAGAATATAGATGGCACTATATGCTCAGAAACAGAAAATTGAGTGTATATATATATTTTATCTAGGATGAGAACAGAAAAAAACTACAGGTTGTTTGTTTTTTTTTTTTCTTCCAAAGCTGAAAAAAATGAGGCTCAGGATGAATGCACCAGCAATATCAAGAGCAATGGTTAGAGAAATAAGCACCTCAATCAGCTTGTTTGTGATAGTTTTAAAAATGCATTATTCCTCACAAGTAAAAAAAAAAAAAGTTCTGTGCTTTCTGTCACAGGAAGACTTCTTAGTTTTTTTCAAGAAGTCTTACTTTTTCTTGTATTCACTTGTATATATGACTCAATCCAGTTCTTTGCTTATATTCCTGTCTCTTATACTCTTATGAAATACTTTGTCAGTCTTCGTGAAATATACACTTCTGGCTTCTTTTGTGGTGACCACTTTTCCTCAAGCATTTTACTGAAGTGTCTTGTTGTCTAACCTCTTCATGGCTTCCATTAGATGTTAAATAAATGGACAGGAGGGGATGGGGTGTTGAGAAAAGCATATAGTGATCCAGGTGTTCTAAAAAAACGTTCCCTGCTACCCATTAGTCAATTCTAATTACTTCTTCAAAGAGGTTGCCTGTCATAGACAAACCCTAACATCTGATTACCAACAGACTTTGGGAATGATCTCTTTTGTTCTAGTATAAAGCAGCATAAACTATCCAATGGCTTAGAGCAGGTCATGCACTCTACCTGTGTTCAGAATTGTCATGATTCTTAGTGTTAGTTTTTCCTTTTTGTCCTCCCATGCCTTCTGAAGATGGAATACTTTTACTTTATCACAGGTCCTCCTGGGAAAAAAAGATTCCTTCAACTACGACTATATGTCAGCTCTCTGATTCATGTCTTGTCTCGTATGTCAATGTTTATAACATCATTTTTCTAAATTCTCAGCTATATTCTTTGTAGGTGTATTTCATGTATTTACAGGAGGTGTGGGATAGGCAGACTCAATGAGAATGGATTTTGACTAAAACTAAGCAGTGTTCTGATAACATTTATATATATATATATATTACCTTTTTAAAATACTAGCTTTTTCATTTTGAACTACAGAAAGTTATCCCAGTTAGAGAAAGTAATTAGAATCCAACTATTCTGTCGATAGTTCCAGTGACTGAAGTTCAGCAGGTGCTAATGGTTCTGAATTGTCTCGGCTGTTATCTAAATACAGCTCTTCTTTGTCTCTCTAGTCAAAGTCTATGCTTGGAATACCAAAGGTATTTTAATATATGAAAACCAAATACATCAGACAGAAAGATCTGTCTTTGGGGCTAGTTGATAGTTCTCAATGTGAAGCAATTTAAATCCTGATAATGTGATGGAGGTATCTACCGAGCTACCAATTTTTGAATGCAGCATATTTTATCCTTGTTTACAGTTCTCAGAAAAATAACTGAAGTTTGGTAGATGCAATTGGTTAAGGATTAATTGCCGTAAATTTTACTTGCTAGCCCATATTATGGAATCTATGCAAATTCTCTGGTGGCTTAGGCTTGAAGTCCTTGTTATAAATTTCTCCAGCTTTTCAGTTCTACATAGAAAATAAGGTTGTATAGACTGCATAGCTCAATTTCTCTTACATGCATTATATATGTTAAAAATTCCATTATTGCCATTTTTGGTGGTCAACTTAAGCCATGCACCCCTTTTGAATCTATTAAATAGAAAGAGGGGAAAAAAGCTTACGTATTGTATTCTTGTTAAGTTTGCAATCAGTGGTTAATCCAGACTCTTAAATTGTCTTATACTGCTACTACACCTGCTGATTCAACATACTAATCTTTCATTAGTGTGTTTGTTGCTATCTGTCATGGATGTGAAGAGAACCAAGAAAAAAATTGAGTTTTAAGAGTCGTGGTGTCTTCTTGTATTTGCAAACAAAAGAAAATAAGTTGGCAACTGTTCTCTTACATTTGGACAATTTGACTCAGATTTCCAGTTAGATTTTCATGAATTCCATGCAGTGCTGATGGAGGTGAGCGTCATGTTTTAATTATGCGGCAGAAAACACTGTTTACAAACTAAAAACCAATCATCTTCCCCCTTCCCCGAAGTATTAGAATTTCCCTGTTTCACGTGAAATTGAATAGTCAACAGAGCGTTGTGTTTAATTTTGATAAGAGGGTTAATTTTCCTTTGTGCTATTTCTTACATTTTCAAACGCCAGTAAAATGTGAAAATCCACTTTAGAAGTTGTCAGATAGGTTAGATTATGGATGAAAGATAATTAGCAAGTAGGAAGGCATGGGAAGGATTTTTTAATTCTAGTATTTATACTTTCACTTTTATAACCTTGGCAGTGAGTAAACTGATGTATACTTTTTGTTAAGTTTGGCATTAAATAGTTTGTTGTCATACTGAGAGATGTGGTGTAATGGTGATGTTACTGCTAATGGAAGTCAAAACTGTCAAGAATAAGTAGAAAACATTCGCTAGCTTGTATGGATTTCAAGGGCTGACTGCTTTTTTGCGTGCACTGAGAGAAGCTTTATTCTACTGTATTGAAGTTGATAGAGATCTTACGAGTACCTTCAAAAAGGTCTTCAATAAAGCCACTGGATAAAAAAAAATATTTAAGAACAACCAATAGTTGACTGAGGTTCATTGCAGGACTACTAAAAAGTGAATGCATTAACTGTTTAGGTCACTTAATGTCTATGTCCATTGTGAAAGAGAATGATAATATTATATTCTTGCCACAGTCTAAAAGCATCATCTGTATATACATAGTGAGCTTTTTGATGAAAACACAAACATACAAGTGCTAGTTCTTAGTAATTGAAGGGTGTATTAAGCTATGTGAAATCATGGTAATGATTGTGTATGTCAAATCATGTATTAGATACTTCATTATCCTGACTTTGAAAATCAGCTAGTCATTCTTGTTTTTCCTGTGTAAAATATAACAATAATTAGTGTTTATACACTGTACACTTGAAGTAGTTTTATGAATTGGACCCTGATTATTTCAGTGGCTCTCTCTTCAACTAACATTGTCTTGAGCATAATGGAGATGTCATCTGTTAAATAGGTTAATTACTCTACATTGTTTTCTACTGGGGTAATTAAAAATTCTCTACAGTTTGAACCACTGTAAGAATCTAAATAAATACCAGTATTGAAATGAGGATTCAATCTGGAGACTTAAAAGTCCTTTTCAAAACTTTAAAAATACATTTTGGAATTCAGTCTTCAATTTAATGGGGGAAAAAAATGCTAATTTATCAGCTGCAGTGGATGCTTTATTTCTATTGGAAAATCAGTGAACAAGGCAAATATAACTGTCACAACTCTGGACCTTCAACAGAGCTGTTTTTGACTTATTCAGAGATGTGGTTAGAGGGATCCTATGGGAGAGAAGAGGCACTCAGGACACTGAACTGATTTTCTAGTACAAGAATGGTCCATCTTCGGGGATTCACAACTTGAATGGGAAGGGCCTTGTGCAACCCTTTCCAGTTGACCCTGGTTTTAACAGGAGTATTGATCTATGTGACCTTTTTAGGTCCCTTTCAACCTCAACTAGTTTAGGATTGCATGTCATCCTTAATTCAGTTTCATTTCGTTGCTGCTATTTCCAGTGTCCACGGTGCGATAGAATTTACTGCACGTGAGTCAAATGTTATAGTGTATGTGGACAGTTGTATGTCAGTGAGCTTTAATGAAGCAGACAACTTACTTTATTTTCTGAAGACCTTCCTTAATTTTCATGTGATTCCTCTAGATGTGTGGAATGTTCAGAAGCTGAACATTATATGACTTCTTTCTGAAATAATAGTGTACTGAAAACTTAAACCACATAACCTAGTAGCCTTGGAAAAATTATAGAAAGCTTTTCAAAGGAGATAGCATAGATGCTATTGGTATTAGTGGGAGTTTAGTATGTTTATCAAGAGGAGGAAAAATCTTTTCTCAATACATGTGGGTAGTTTATAAAAATAACAAAAATTCCTTGCAGATAAATTAAAAGAAGTACAGGCAGCATATTGAAGGGGTTTTTAGTTGTACATAAATATTTTTTTTCTTTTTCTCCAGGTAGCACAGAGAACAATTAAATTGCAATTTTTGTAACAGACTTGCTGTGGTGGAAGACCTCAGGTCTTCCATTAATTATGTCTTTTTCTAGACCAAACAAACAAATCTTCCATTAATACTTTGTGTCAATAGAAAACTTACAGCTTTTGTTAGTTTTATTGTGTTTCTGAAGATGTTTTCCAGTTCGTTGATTTCTTTTCTGGAAAAAAAAAAAAAAAAAAACCAAAAAAAACCAAACCAAAACCTAGCTTAAGCCCAATATTCTAGGTAGGATTTAAAAATGGAGTTGATAAACACACTACATTACTGGTGATATTCCTATTAAAACATGTTATAATGACAATTACAGCAGGAATAATTTTATTGCTCATTCATAATCCATTTATTTTCCATCTGTAAAATGCAGACTGTTCTGGTATTCCTGATTTTATTTTTGTGCACTTGACTTTTTCTCAACTCACTAGTTTTTCTTTTGGGCTATGATCAATCCAAATGGGAAAACTGAAGAGAAAGATCATCAAACTGTAGTTAAAAACAACGTGTGTGCATAAAAAGTACGTAATGAGTGTTCTTTAAAGATATTCAGGAAAAAATGGACTTTTTTCATAAAAATAAATTAAACTTAGTTATTTTCTTCAAAAAATCAATTTTCACAATGGGAGGAGGAGTATTTTTGAACCTGTAGAATAATGACTCTGAGTGTCTAGCATAATGGTTGAAAAAATATATACAATGTATTTTAAGCTGAACAGGGAGGAAAACAGTGATTAATGTTACGACCTGATTTGAGGCTTATTCTAAATATTATTTGAAAAAAAGATTAAATAATATCAATTTTAAAAAAAAATGAAACCTGGGAGTTTAAAAATGACAACTAAATTATGTTAATGGCCTTGGTCAGGCTTAATCAGAAATCCTAGGTATTGAAGAACAGATGTCAGCTGGGAATTAATGATCGGTACAAGACCTTTCTGCTGCTTTCCACAGAAGTCATGTCAGTCAAGCAGGACTGGAAGATTTATTACAGGTCTTAGTCAATGATAAGTTTAAAATCATTACTGAGTTATAATTTGTCAAAGTACTCTCCCTTTATAGCCTTATAGCTTTGTTTTTGGGAGAGCATGTACAGTTAACAGTCAGCGTATTTTGTAGAGATTTTTGCTGCGTTAAGTAAGGACTGAATGTTTTGGGAATTGTCTTTGGGGAATTATAAAATATTCTCTTCACCTTGCTAGTTTCTGTACTCTTCTCATTAGTTTTTTTTCCCTGTGAGGGTGAGTCCTTGGCTGACTATGTTAGAACTGCCCAGTTTGCTTATATAAATACATGAGTGACGGTGTGGGGAATGTGAGGTTTTGTATTTCAATGTCTATTTTAGCTGCATGGTTTTTCTTGTGTGTATCACATTTTAAATTCAAACCAGAATACTTATGCTTGCCCAGGTTACCTGTGAAACACAGCACTGTGCAAACAAAAGATACTGCTATATTTTACGGATATATTTAAGACTGTTTTAAATGAAAGTATTTCAAAATCAAAATGAGGTCGATTCCTCCCAACCTCTAAGAGGGCCTTAAAGATCATCTAGTTCCAGTGCCTTCCCTGGGCAGGGCTGACATTGACTAGATGAAGCTCCGCACGACTCCATACAGCATGGCCTTGAACACCTCCAGGCAAGAGGCATAGTTTCTCTAGGCAACCTGTGACAGTGCCTCTCTATCCTCTAAGTAAAGTTTCTTTCTAACATCTAACCGAAATTACCTCTTGTACCTTAAAGCCATTTCCTATTTTCCTATCTCTCCTATCCTTGTAAAATTTCATTTATCTCCACTTTACAATCTCCCTTTAAACACTGGAAGACCATGTCTCTTCTCTTTTCCAGACTGATCAAGCCTAGCTCCCTCAGCCTTGATAGGAAAGGCGCTTCAGCCCTCTGATCATATTTGTGAACAACCTTTGAACTCTCTCAGTAAGCTCGACATCTTTTCTGAATTGTGGGCCCCAGACCTGGATGCAATACTCCAGATGGAGTTTAATGAGGTCAGAGTAGAGAGGGACAATCAACTCCCAGTAAATGTTACTATTGTGAGTTTGTTAAGAAATCTGAGCAGCAAGTTGGGTTAATATTAAACAATGATAGGAATGTTATCTAATTTGGTCTATGGGGAATGAGTAGAATTTTTATGATATTCATAATAACATTAATAGAAGCTCATTCTTTCTGTTATGTAGGTATTGCATACGTATTATATGTTGTGTGTATACTAAATATTATCATAAGATCATAGAATATCCTGAGTTGGAGGAAACCCACAAGGGTCATTGAATTCAAATTAATTCTCTTGTTATTAAATGTTAGTACATTTCATTTGATATTATAATTACTCTTGAAGTCAGGGTTTTTAGATTTGAGAGCATTCATGCTACCACTCATTGTGATTAGTGGGGGAGAAGTCATCATGATATTGAAGTCGATGCTTTATAGTAAAGAGCTTTAATTGCTTGTTTAGTTTTCTCCAAAGTACAATGCAAAGATAAGGATATTATTCCTTATAGCAATAATGTGATGCTGTAAGGTATTTCTTACAGAAAGTTTCCAGGACTGTAAGTATCCAAAATAGAGTAAGACAGGACACTGCACATGCAGAGAGTTAGTAATAGGCATTGAAATGTAGCACTCGGGTACTTCCCTGATAGAATGTTAACTCAAAACTGCAAATGTTTATATGAATTTATGATAATATACAAAATGTATAATGCTACTTTAGAAAAGAAAGATTATTTGAAAACAGTCTGCTGATTAAAACATAGGCATGAATCTGTTCCTGACTACAGGGAGACCTTCTATGCTTCCATAATATTGCATTTATTTCTGTAATACTATATTTAGAATCCTCAGCTTTTAAAAAACTGATACATCTTTTAACACTTGAGTTACATATATTTCTGGAGGTGTAAAAAGGATCCCACTTACCTATATTATTTTATCCTTGTTACACATGAGCTAATATAAGTAATTTAAAATTTAAAATAATGAAAAAATGTTGTGACATACATGGAAGGGGGACTCTCAGAGAACTCCGGCATAGCATGCTAATGGTTCTTATGGCTTATTCTGTGAAGCCTTATTCATCTACGGAAGATCCAAATATTTGAGAGAAAGAGAATAAGAAGTGAGTTTTAAAAATCTTTACCAAGATTTTTAGACCTGTGAGAAGATCAATCGTTTGGAGCAGTCTTAGATGAACTGAAATCTAATCATCTGTTTGCTACTTCAACTATTATTTTACGTTTCTTCCCATTCAGCTTTTTATCACATACCACCTTCTGTTTGTTTGGAGCTCTAACAAATACTAAAAAATAATGAAATTTTGAAGTGACAACAATGTTTCCATTACTTTTGAGAGGAAGAAAAACATCAAAACAGCTTTGAAATCAATTGCTAACCACTAGTGCAGTTACTGTCAGATCAATTCATAAACATAAATGGTTAGTATGAAAGTAAGATACATGTATCTCTAAAGCTGCCAGTTATTTTCAAACTCATTCTTACATCTACAGGCAGTTAAGTATAATTTGTATTGTTCAGCAGGAGAATGCCAGTTCTGTTATAATTTCTGATTACTTAGTGTTTTAAACGACTACCAGTTGAATGTGGAAAGAGAATGACTGTAAGATATGACTTTCTGTCTGTTGCCTGTTTTTCAGAAAAAGCTTACTGAATAAACGTTACATCGTGTTTGTGTTTCACAATCACTATTGAATACAACCAATATGAGTTAAGGACAAACTTTCTTTCAGACCAGTAAGCATGTTTGTTTGATGGCATCTATTGCTCTTCTGAAACTAGGGTAAGTTGACAAGAGATGAAATCACAGCATTTACATATATAAGCAAAGGTTAGGTTTACAATAGTTTACAAAAACAGCAATTAAGATCACTCAAAATGTAAAACAAAGCCAAACTCACAGTTAAAACTTACAGTTTTAATTTAAGGAGAAGAATTACTTTATACGGGAAAACCAATTTAAGATTCATGGATACAATTTCTTTTTTGAAGAAGATGATAACGTATTACTGGCATTTACAGAAAAGGAAAAATATTAGAGGTAAGTGTGGGTACTTTTTTTTGTTTTTTTGGTGTTTTTTTTTGGGGGGGTGGGGGGGAGGGGGGAGAAAGGGGGAGAGGGGTGGTGTGGTGTGATGGTGGTTTTACTTCAGTTTTTTCTTTGAGAACATTTTTTGTTTAACATGTTTCCAGGACCTGAGAAACCTCCATGTTTTTAAATCTGAGTGAAGGACAAGTGCTTCCTTCCTTCTACGTTTTTTCCCCTCTGTGAAGAAATTACCAGAAGAGTTGCTTGACATTGTTTCAGTTTCTCCCTAGGATAGTCATGGATATGGCTGGTTTCTCAGAAGAATTCCTTATTAGATTTCAAACTAAGCTTCTTCACTCAGTTGCGTTTTAAAGATCATAGCCAACCACAGGTTTAAGGAAGTGTTACTAAACAATTTACTGGATTCTCTGGCTTGGAAGAAAGCTAATATATTAATTAGGGAAAGCACAGTATCAGTTTGTGGACAGCAGAGAAGTAAGAAACTTTGGTACTGTCTCATTGGATGGGGCCTAAGTGGTTTGAATGTTCAGAAGGAGCAAGATATCAATTGGTTGAGAAAAGAAGAGATACCAGATGATTGTTGGAAGTGAGAATGATAACATTTGTTCTCTGATTGTTTGGTTTTTTGTTTGGTTACTTCAAAGGAATTAAGGCATTATCCTCCAAGAAGGCAACAAGGCTGACTGCCCAGCTGAAGTAGAAGGTGCATTTCAGCAGAAACAACGGTGACATGGAAGACGAGCCACTTTCTGGATGACCATGCTGATTTTTATTGATGTGGCATGTGGGTTCTTGTTCATCTCTGGTAAAGATAGCATAGCTAACAGTGATGACCGTTTTGAAAAATAGTGTCACTGAGAATCTGCTTTTTCAAACAGTATTATTGCTCTCTTTGTATTTGTTGTAATTTCCATGGAAATAAATAGGAGTCATTATTTTTCACTGACCCATATATATTGGAAGTAGTGCTGGAAGAGCACTACGCAGTATACAGAGTTATCAAACAATCTCATCAGTAGAGATATCACTGCTGTTATTGTTGGATTGCAGCAGCAATGAAGATAGGCTGACATCACAGAAAGTTTCTGTTTCTTGGTTCAGGAAAAAAGATGCAAGTTTATTCTTAACTGCATAAAATTTGGAGAGGTGGTGGTAATGTGTTAGGATGTTTGAAATTAAATGAATGGGAAATTTTGGTAAGATATATATATTATATATGTAAGTTCCAACTATTTTAATACAAATAATTTAGTTAAAATATTTTTAAAATCAATGTTTTACTGGTGATGCTTAAGGGTGAAAGTGATGTCAGTTAACGAGTCTGTCATCAATGAAATAAGACATTTCAAATTGTAGGCTATAAGTAGATGGCCATATGAAGTTCAGTGTCTGAAGTGTTTAAAGGGGGGTGATTTTAAGACTGTTTCTCCAGAAGTTATACGTATGGCATATACATATGGGCCACGAGAGGGACAATCAGTTCCTAAGAATATTTAGTCAGTAAAAATTTTTCCTCATTTTATATTAAAAAGAAAAGTCTGCTTTTATTTTTTTTATCTGCTGCTTAAATAAGCCTTTAATCCTTCAATTTCTAAAAACATTAGTTCAATCGGTCAAAAATTATTTTCAAATAGACCATTTCTAATTGGTAGGAAAAATGATGTAGACAGGTTGCAAAAAATGGAAGTACACAAATACATAGCAGAACTAGTGAAAATGGTAAGTGGATTTTAACTACATGTATCTACACACCACAAATGCAAATGCCCATCAAATGAGCATGTTTAATGCCAAGACTGAGTAATTTGAAATGTGTAGCTTAACTGGTTAGACATCTCTCTACATTTGAAATGATGGTTAGACTCCATTTTTCTTTCTGTTTTTTTTTGTGTCTTTTTTGATATACTGATTCACTAGTAAATTCAAAAATATTTATATTTATTGTATTTATGAGGAAACTAATCAGATTTTCTCTTCAGACATTATAATGAAAGAATCAAGATTTGCAAAGGGGGATAATCAGTGAAAAACCTATGAAGCTTTGGCAGAAACTACATAATACATAAGCATGGTATAATCTACTGTATAAAAATGAAATTACTTATTGGTATATTGTTGTATTGACCAACTTACTAAATTCAGCTAAATATGTCATGCTATGCAATTTCACATCAAGATAATATGAAAGTAACTTTCAGCATCCTTGATTCAAAGGACAGGAAATAAATAAAAAAAGAGACAATATGTCCCTGAGCTGTGGTAAATGATAATTGGATGGATAAATAAAGAAAAATGCAGGTGCTTTCATTACAGCTATGATGATTAAGGATTGATGACCTTTTTCAGCTCTACTTGAAGAGTAAATATTTCAAATGCTAATAACTTTATGTAAATGGAAACAAGTGATTTATGAGAGCTGATGATTTTGTGCACAGTGCTGCAGAACATTTAGGGCTAGTTTAGTTTTCATACCTTCTGCCCTGAACACAGTATATGATGTTAGGCAGTTTGTGCCTAGTTGGATCCTAGTTTGGATGGCTTTAAGAGTTGCTCTTACTACTTACTTGTAGCATTAGTTCTTCAGTTTCTACCACTGTATTTCATGTTGTTGATTAAGTAAAACCACATAAAGGTGTGTGTTCAGCATAAAAAAATGGTTACTCTCCAGAAAGTATCTGAATAATTCAGTTGATCATAACCTGAAGGGAGATGGACTGAGGCAAGTCAAAATTTACATTGTTGAGTTGTGATGGACTTAGGCTGAAGTGATAATGCTAATAGATGACATTGCAGTCTGTATGAAGCCTAAGACAGTACCTGATTGAATGTGTTTTGAAACTAGTGCAGCTTCAGTGATCCTCTTAATGATCTCCATAGGAGAACCTCCTCCTCTGCATATATTTTCATTACACTTCTCTTAAAAATTGAGTATACTATTAACAAAATGCAAACGCAGGTTGTGCATAACCAGTGCAACGTTTCCTATCAGCTGCTTTGCAGAGGTGTTCAGAAGCTGATAGTAGAAAATTGATGGCAAAAGCCAGCTTTTTGCTTCCTTCTACTTTGCCTCCAGCTGTGTCAGAGCTAATTTGAGTGAAACACCTAATTATCTATTAGCCAAGGTTGTAAAATAAAATCAGTCACAGCCCTCTATGAAAAATGGCTAACAACTTTCCGCTCATTAAAAATCAAAGCATATACTTACTCAAAAATACAAAATGACCAGTATAAAATCCACTTAAATTTATGAAAGATATTAAAAAACAAAACGACACAAAAATAAAGCACCAAAGCAAACAAGAAACAAATAATAAACAAAAGCAAAGAAAATCCACAAAGCGCAATTAAAGCTGAAACGTCTGGAATGAAGTAATCGTTTTCTTTTTAAACTGTACTTTATAAAATACTATTAGCTTAAAGAAGACCTCACACTATCTCAATAACATTAATTTTGTAAAGAAATAATAATAGAGAAATAAAGAACAGTAAAGAAATAGTTTCTCCTTTACCGTCAAGTAGTTCATTAAAGCACATCTTGATCTTCAATTGCAGAACAAAATACTGTTCTCAGAAGCAAACGTGATTTAGATTATTGTTTGTGAGATAGGTATTTCATCAGTGTTGGTAAACTTTAAAACTGAATGTGAACTTCCAGGTTTCAGAAAGGATTCTATGGATTTATGCAAAACAGATTCTAAGGGAGAACGAGTGGAGAAAATTCTCTAACACATAATTAATCCAATACCTGTGGACACTGGGGAAGTTACAGGGAAATGAACCACAGGAAGTAACTGAGATGATATTCCTAAACATGTTATTCTATTTCCACTAACAGCAATGTTAGATTGGTGGACCTGCACAGTGGAGTTTTTCATATATTCTTTTTTGTAATGCTTTGTTCTTCAATTATAAATGATCGAGCTTCTAATTTGTTACATATTTTCTTTAGTGGCTTTTTTTTTTTTTTAATGTAATGAAGCCTTCGTAACAGGTCACACTAAAAAGAAAAACCAATACCTAAAAGGCACATAAAGATATGATTGTCACAAATACTTATTTCCATGTGTATCACTAAACAATGTGTTTCTTGCATTCTGAAGTCTCAGTTATCCTATAGAATATCTCAATAGCAGGTTTTGAGATCTTAATATGTCACTTAATTCAGAGCCTGGAGGTTTTTTTGAAATGGCTTAGTATTCCTTAATGTTTGCTGGCGTCATTTAGTGAGAGTTTTTTTCAGGGTCACTTATTACTGTTAGCCTAGTCAAGCAGGAAAGGAACCCACTGAGTGAATGACAGGAACATTACATTTGAAAAGCCTAGAAAGATTTGTTTGGTGTAGCTTGACTGTCTGACCAACAGCTGACAAATGCCTATGTGTATAACCTGTGCACTGAACCCAAATTATGTCTTTATGGTTTAACGTGTATCTACTTTATGCTTTAAAATAGAAATAACCTGCTTTTTAGTATAGTCCAAATTATGGTAAAGTGACTTGACCAGTAAAACAGAATTGCAATGCTTATGCTTCTTTCTCCAAATTATGTAATTATTCTGAAAAGATTGTTTTTAAAAATCTGAAAATTAACATAAATCTGTGTTGTTCTGAAGGTAACTGTGCATTTAACAGGTTTTGTCTGAAGTAATGTTGCACGTTGGTACTGGAAATGACATCAACAGCACTACTGAAAAAGCAAGACCTTCATCATTGGATTAAAAAAAAATATTTTGAACTTAAAGACTTCCCGCCCAAGTTAAGCAAGCTATGCTTGTGTGCTTCTGAGTGAGGAAACTTTTCATTACTTCTTTCATACTCCAATTATGCAGTCTTCTCTCTCTCTCTCTCTCTAAGATGTATCTTTATTTTCCTTTTTGATACAAAATCTGTTTTTCTCAAAGTAATTTACTGTTACTGTAATACATTGACTTTCTTGGGGACTTTTATCTCATGTAAGCAGTATTAGTTTATCTCTTATAACAAGAGATCATGTTTTTGCCAATGTATTAGTACAGCTCAGCAGCAACTGAAATTACATTTTTGCTGATTGCATTCAAAGAGACAGCACATTCATTTCACCTCTCTTAAGCATATGTGCAGAGTTCCTATGCTCCAGGTGGTTCTAATTGGTCTGGAATGCGGTTTGGCTGGCAAATTCCTTCCTGTTCATTGGATAATTTCAAAACAGCGGTGAGTAGTGAGGGGCAAAGTCTTTCAACTGCACGTGCTCTAGAATAAATCTTGGAAAATTTCCCATCACTCCTTTCAGCTAGTGAAAGCTGATAGTCTAAAAATGAAAATCTGGCTTTTTACAATCCTGGGAACTCAGATAACAGAGCTTAACTTTGTTTTTAAAAAGGAAGATCTCAGTGAGCACACGGCACAAATTGTCTAGTATGTTGTTTGTCTTTAACCTTTCAGAAGGCTGCAGGTAGGCAAGGATCCCCAGCAAGACCTGCCCTCACCACCACCCTTAAATGTCAGATGGGGTGGATCATGGCTCCACTCCTTCCAATCACTTAGGTGCATTGCATGCACCTGAGCTCCCTTGGGACCCTGCCTTCCTATGAGATGTATTGTATCATTGTATCAGGCTATGACTAACCACTACAGTTATTCAAATAGATGAATGCTGATAAAATATGCAATTTTAACGTGTGTTCAAAGTCTGAATTTTCACATGGAAATTTAATGTTTACTTTTAAGCTGTTAGTATCATTGAGAAGCTTAGTTACACATTTGTTAGGTGCCTTTGTGTATGTAAATTAAAAAGAAAAATTACATAAATACGCAACTTTTAACGTGTCAGAGAGCCAGGAAAGTTTAATGCTTTCTCACCCCAATGGTTATGTGGAGTTCATTATATACTCATTCTTAGACTGTCTTTAGAACAAGGATGTTTAAAAACATACTTGTATATCAGCCATTCTGAACTTTTTTTCTATCAGGTGTCAGTAGAACTCTTAAAATGCACAGTTTTCTCAGTAGAAAAAGGTTTTCTGTCACAATTTTGGAGTTTCCCATTTGAATGCACTATTTTGCAAGTCTCTGGAAACCTGCCTTTAACCTTTGTACCAAATTAAGTCACGTTGTTTGTCTTGACAGTTGCATAAATGGCTACTTAAAATGCTGGAGAAAGGAGTACCGGGTATTAGTACTTCATGGATGGCTTTTGGGACAGACAAATTTCAAGAACTTTAAGTGACTGAATAACTTAAATGATTGATACAAATACCATGACTACATAAAGGAAGTCCACAAAACTACTGTACCTTAATTTATACCTTTGTATAAAGACTCGTGTGGTGAAAAAAATAAAAAGAAATCATGAAGCTTCATTTCCTAACCTGAAATGCACTTTTAAAAAAGCTATAGTGGGCTACCTCAGTAATAATTGCCAATTATCTTTATACTGGTGATTTTTAACTGTAGAAAACAAACAAACAGAAAAAAACCCAATCTTTGGGAAAATGATTTTTTTTTCCTCTGATGTGGACTGTTTTATCTGAACAGATATTTACCATCTGATGAGGCTTTCAAGGGAGCCAATTACGTATTTCCTCCTATCAGCGTTGCAGTATTATAGGCTTTTCTGAAGCATTTTTTCTTAGCTAACTTGTAAATATTGTCTTAGGCATTGTTTTTAGGGAGGTAGCATTTATATTGTAACTGTGGTTTTGACAGTTATTTCTGCTCATCGATTCAATCAGAAGGAACACTTGAAATGAAGCTTCAGGTAAATATACTCTAGAGACTAGTGTAGTGAGAAGTTCATTTGGCAGGGACACCTTGATGCAAAGTATCTCAGTAATTAGTATATCTCTTTGACAAATTAATTGTAGGAAACTTCTCATGTAAGAAATGAAATATAAAATCACGTAAGCTCTTTTGTTGGTGATTGTTGGGAGGTCAAGCTGTATGCAAGTCAAGTGATATCCATTGGTAGATATATTTACATGAGTTTTAGTCATAACTAAAAAAAGCTGTTCTCTTGTGCAGAATTTTTGTTGAATGACCTCACTTTTGATATCTGAGCGCTTTTCTTTGCAGTGAGTGACAACACAAACATCACATTTTATATGCTGTTTTTCTCTCAATCGCTGCATCCTTCTCTCCCTCTCCTTCTGTTTCTGACTCTCTTCAATTTGGGGATGCAATTGCATGCTGGTTTGGCTTTTCTTAATTTCAGCACTGGGTAGATATTCAGATCTAAAGTAGTGCAGAGAATTTTTCTGCCTTTGAATTACAAATACTATTTATTTTCATTTAAGAACGTTCCTCATCTGTTCTTCTTAAAAACCAACAAAAAAAACCCTCCATATCATGCTCATGTCCACAAGTGTCTGTGTAGTGTCATTCTGGCAGTCTAAGTTATGTTTTCTCAAATATGGATGTGAGCATAAAAAGAAGTTTACAATTCTGTTTTAAATTGTATTTAACTAATCTGCCATGAAGAATCTGACGTCCTTTAGACTATGTGAGGCTTTGCCAGCATAAACTGTTTTGAAGCCATGGTCCAAGCATACTGTTAGCAGCTAGAGAAAATGTGAGATGGTGAGAAGGCAAAAAATCAGAGAGCTATGAAAAATTACTTATGAAGTCAAATCAAGCAGATAACTCTTTCTATGCTGATACCATTCAAACAAGAAGGAAGAAAGAGAATATTTGCTATTCAAGTGGAAGAGCTCCTGCAGCACAAGGTAGGACTGATAAAGTTTAGCACATTCATCATGAAGTTAAGGTCAGTGAATTAGTTATCTCATGCTTCATGGATCAGTTTGAGAGGATATTCAAAGCATATGAATTTTGTGAACTTGTAATATATGCATTTTTAAACATTAAAGAACGCACATTCAAATAAAAGGGAGGGTAAAGCTGTATGGTTATTGTTGTTATTGTTTTGATTAAGTTAACCTTTTTGTTTGTCTTAATTTTTTTTTAAAGGATTTTAAGTATCCTTTTCAGAATGTCAGTGTCACATAGCATTCAGAGAACAAGACAGAAATGCAAATTGGTCCTTACCTAGCTTTACCGATAGCTTACCCTGTTAGCAAGGCTTTGAGCTTCCTATTTCTATACTTAAAGGTACCCATCTGTAAATCTGTCATAATCTACTTTTCACAGAAAAGTTGTGAAGAGCAGATCCATAGAAGTGCTTTTACACCTTCTGATGAGCTCTGTATTTGAACACATTATCTTGCATCTTTCCTGTTTGTTAAAAATTTAATAGTTGCTTAGTTGTAGTTCCTTGACAATACTTTTAAGTAAGCAAATATTTCACGTGCAGGTCATTGCGGAAAGGTCGCTGCTTACAGTTTCTTCCTTAAAGGAATATAGGGATATGATTTCCCTGTGCAGATTGCACAGTTGTGCTGTGATGATATTTTCTTACTGCTTAGAAATCATTTCAGAACAATGTTAGGCTCTCTGGGTAAGGACTCATTTGAGTGCATGAGGATGTACTGACACCTGTTTCTGGGCTCCTGATGTTTTATCTACACTGAATGGAGAGAAAAATGGACATTTAGGACTCAATTTATCTGAGATGTATGCCTTACAGTGAAAAGATTTGTCCCCTAGAAGTGTCTATTGCTATTGACTACTGAAGTAGCTGTGGTTCAATTGCAGGCTGTATTGTGCCTGCCTAAGGTTAAGTAAGGCTAATCCTATCCCAAACGCATGGGAAGCCAACGTAACAGCTCTTGTGAGAAGTTTTGTCGTAGTGGTTTTAGGTGAGAATTTATTTGCACCAGCGTTCAGCGATAAAATACAGAGAATCCCTGTCCCAGTAGTCATTGTCTCTTTTGGAGAAAAAGTTGCAGTGAGGGAAAGCAGTTAAGTGTAGAGTGAATGTGAAAGGAAAAAAAAAAAAAAAAAAAAAAGAGGTGATTTGAGAGAGATCAGCATGCACACGCTCAAGGTAAGATTGTTAAGTTTTTTACAGTTTGTTTACTATTATGTGCTTGAACTCCCATTCTTCACATGTGGTTTATTTATTTATATATTTGTTTTAGGATTAAGTGAACCAATCCATTTCTTATTTTTCTCTTTCAGAGGGATGGGTTGTATTACTCCCTTTTTTAAAATTCATTAAAGTAAACTGAAGCTTGTTGATGTTACTGAGTCCTGTGGGAGCGTGTATGTCTTAGCCTATAACTGAAATTGTAAAAATAGCAATTTTGCTCTCCATATCACTTTTCAGGCACAGCAGATTGCACAACTGTGTTTTTCATTTGTTTTGTAACTTATCTGAGATAAAGCATAGAGGTGGACACAGCTAAAGTAGTTGACAAACAGGTGATGTCTCTTACAGAGATTTTGAAAACAGTCTGAAGTAAATTTTTTAGGCAGGATTATTGGACAGTCATTCTGAAAAGCAGCTGAAAGTTGGATATTGTGATGCTTGAAACCTTTTATCTCTTCTAATGGCATTTTAGTGGCACGCAAATAGAATGAACTCTTAAAAAGGAAAAACATCTGAGTGTGTTATATAAGCAGTGAGGTTTAGGGAAAGAAGTTTAACAAGACTTCCATGCATTAATCTATAATTTAGACTGATTTACAAGAAAAATTCTGGGGCAAAATGATAGTGTGATTGACGTATGTGATGTCATTATGCATAATAATGCTTGCATTAGTTAGAATCAGTTGTATACATTATATACACAAAATGTGCACATAGAATTTGAGTATGTATTTATGCCATAGAAGTTAGAAATTCAGGATCTATTACTGTATGTATTCCTTGAATTTCTTCAGATACAAGGCAAAGGAGTTTTGTTTGACTACTGGAAGTTACTGGTACGTGCACACTTCTGATACTTAATATCAGGTTCTAGTCTTCATGATTCAGGAATGCAGAGCAGAGAGGAAGGACAAGTAAGAGCATGGCTCAAAGTCGTTCACAGTTAGGCCATTTCCTTTACTTATTACTGAAGCTTATTGGAAAAAAGTATGAGTAGAAAGATTAAATACATGAAGTATTATGTTTTGATGTTCTTTGTGGAAGAGAGAGGGTAATTTCTCACTTCAGGTTTCATGGAAATTAAAAAGAAAAAATATAAAAGAAAAAAAAAGAATGACTTCAAGAATAATTAATTTGGTTCAAAGCCCCAGTCAGGCACTAAGTGAGCTGTCGTTACCTATGCACTGATCAGATGTCTTTTATCTTTTTCAGAATAAAATAATAAATCTTCCCAATATTATGAAAAAATAAATGAAAAATACCCATTGATAATGAGGTGCTAGGATTGTTTTTTGTTTTATCTACTTTATCAAATAAGAAACTGTTTTTTAAGGACCGAAGCAATTGCTTTACTGTCATTGCTGAAAACACGATTAATTTTGTTTTCAATTAACAACTCTGTATTAACAAATCAAAAGCGTAGCCATCAAACCTCCCTTCCAATAATTCCTAGGTACAAGTAGTTAAAGGTAAATTTGAAAACTCTCCTTCAGCGAAGTATGCAATTTATCCCTCTGAAAGATTGCCAAGTCTGTTTACAAGTTATGATCTTCCCACTATTTTCGGCTGTGCAGAAGAGCTACTCTCTTGTTTAATCCTAATAAATCCCAGCTAACTTCTACTTGAGGAATGTCATTGCATTCAGGAAGTGATTATGTATTCTGCAGGACAGGCTAAAAAGTTTCACTCACACAGCATACCAAAAATACCAGAGGCAAGGGCTGGATAAAAAGATTCGAGAACAGTCTATGCAAAAGAAAGCAGAACACCAACAGTCAAAGTAAAATAAAAGCCCCCCCGAAAAAGCAACTCAGAAACAAATATCCACCAAATCTACCTGCCAAGAAACTGAAGGGAAAGAGATGCTCCATTTAATGATCAGGACACTGATCCAGAAAAATATTATTTTTTTTTGCTGTGGCAATGCTTGTTTTCACAGAAAAAAAAAATAATCAGAGAGAAATTTTGGAGTTGCTCTTCGAAAGGCTGATGAAATTATCTTCACAAACAAAGTGGTGAGCGTTTTCTGTGCGTCAAAGCACATGCCCTTACTTCAATGCGCTAAACAGTGGTTAGGGTACTTTAAAGACACCAAATATGGATTCAAATGATCTCAGAGTCTCACTTCATTGTCAGCTGACTGAAAGAAGAGCCTCATTACATGGGTATTAATTGTCCATTAAGGTTCCATTTGCTCTTCTCTTCTAATTACTTCGTATTGTCTCAACTCAATAAACGGACCCCTCTATAGTTATATTCATTTGCAAACTGTTGAGAGATCTTCCTTTCCAATCTATATTATTTAATAGAGTATGCAATACATTTTGTAGAAGTAGAAAACGTATTGGTTATTGTAGGCTTGTAAAGAGCTCTGTATCATTTTATCTTCCACAAAAAGAGCTTGCCCACTGTCAGTCAATAAATAGGCTTTAACAATGACATAACCACAGGGTGTCTCCAGTATGCATTCCTTAGGTAAAGTGCTCATTATGTTAATGTAAGATCACTGAATTTACCCTGCGTTTTATTTATATAATGAGTTCCTTCTTATAAAATAAAGCTTATGAAAGAAGAAATTGTTGGCTTATAGGGAGGAGATGGATGAACATAATAAGGATTCAGTTTGAAGGATTTATGATGTATACTTAGCATTGCAGACAACATAGTATATCACTGCCATAGACAATGAGAAAGATACATTATTTGCCATTTGTTTTTTTTTTTAACCAGCCTAAGTTCTTTTCAGATATCATTTTAGAGACTTATAAATCAATTTCATTTCAAGTTATTGAAAAGTTTATTGCACATTATAATGCAGCTCCAAAACATGGCAAATTATTTCACTTCTATTGCTTTTGCGGCCAGTAATATTTCCTCAATATTCCATGATATTTAACCTAGATAGAAGAAGCACCGATGCCACTACTGTGAAAGCAACGCTGTGAGAACAAACAGATAAAGCATTTGTGAGAAATGTAATAGATTTATCTCAGACATCTGTGTAAGGTGAAGTTTTATTCTCTGGTTTGGGTGCTGCTGTTAATCGTAAAATACTGAAATAAATTATTCATTGGGAAAGAGCTCAGAGGAGCAGGATTAGTATTGTATTACATAAGCTTTATCCATAATATTAAGTAATATATGCCGGAGGAATGCATACAATTAGGTTTTTTTTTTTCTGGTGGAGCTTCACAAGAGCATCTAGGGTTAAGTTAGTTCAAACCACTGTTAACACATAGATAGGTGTGTTAGAGAACATTAAATATTGTATGAGCATTGCTCAGCATGATCAGATCCAAACAATTGGTTATGGCTTTGTAAAAAATATAAAGTGTAGGAAAATAATCAAAAACTCAAAAATAGGAAAATTATTATATTTGAATGAAAATTCAAAACTTTTGTTTTTCAGTTTCCATGGCCTCCAGTAGCTAAACAGTGTACTTCAAAATGCTGCTTCTATTCTAGATAAATGTACCCATTGCAAGAAATATTAGTATCTTGGAAATTAATTTCAAAAATTGATCAGGAGCATTTTGTTTTGTTGTAATATGGCTGTGTTTTTCAGATATCTCTGATGGCTGTAATATCAGTAGTAGTTCTCAAAGTAGTCAAGAATGAAAGCAGGTTGCGGTGCACAAGTGATATGACTGAAAACTGATGAATAAAAATGTAGCTCTCAGAAGAGAGTAGCGAGTATCATCGCTACGAGTTTACATTTTCTTAAGTAATAATTTGCTTGTTTTTTATCATTTCACACAGAGGGTCTACTCTACATCAGGTTCGTGTATATAGATGGATGAATGAAGCAGTTACTATTAATTCTATGTAAACTAGCTGTAAAACGGTTGAAGATATTGAACTAGTAGTTCTATCTTGTTGTCTTCAAAATATGAATTTTTGAAATGGCTATTTATGCGTTTTTCCCCCCCCCCATTCTTTTGATTGTTTTACCCCCTGACTCTTCTATCTCAAGATTGAAAGATTGAAAGACTTCAGGATTCTCCTTTTGGGACATAAAAATCCCACCTTGGCTAACTGTGTTGTGCAATGGCTGCACGTATTAAACTACTGAAATTTGCCTGACGAAAGGCAACAAAATTGGTTAGTGACTAAATTTTTAGCAGTGTGAAGTCTATTTTCTTAGACCTGAAGTATTTAGAAGCAGTGCAGGTTGAGAGGGAAAAAAGTGAAGCATTTTTTGCTTGCTTTTTTTATTAGACATAGATCTCAGTATGTTAGCATTTAAATTAAGGGTGTTAACAAACAAAAATTAATGATGTTACTATTCTGTATGTGACCCTCATGACACTGAATGGTGAGCTGATTTATGTATTTTGTTCCGTTTTGTACTGTAATATAATATTTATGAATAATTAACTAATAAGAAGAGGTGTGTATTCTTTTAACATTTATATAAAATAAGTGCAATGTAATTTGCATTCACAGTTTTATAGTCTATTCATAAATGTTTATAAAAATATAAATATATTTAGAAAACTGTCGCTTATCCATGAAACCCTGAATTCTGATGGGAAACTGTTAATGAAAAGCATACTTTACAATTTCTTGATCTGCTTTTGAATACCTCTCCTTTCCTTAGTCTATCTGGGTAGGGGAAAAACAAGCAAACGAAAAAAACTGTGACATTTTAATAGCTGATATTTGAAATTCAACTATATTCCATCTTTCGTTTCACTGATGACAAATTTCATAGATTACAAGTGCAAAGAACTGCGGATGTGATCAAGTTCAGGAAACCTGGATTTAAAGGGTCTCTGAGCAGAAAAAATGGCTTTGTAGCAGGAACCAAGTGAATCCTGGTAAGATAATTCTGCTTATTACTATGGGAAAGATCACAAGAGGTAGAAGAATTGTCTTGGATGAAACATGCAAATTTTGTTTCTGTTGTCTTTCCTATTTAAAGCTCACTCAAATTATGACATAATAGTACTTGTATGCAATAAAGAAGATAACTTCTCAACAATAACGGCAAAGCTGAAAATGGTAAACTTGTAGTCAATCTTCAAATGTGGAAAAAAATTTCTTCCTTTCAATTTCAAGAAATAGGCATGGATGTTATGATAGGTGCTTTGTGAATTTTTGCAGTATGATCTTCATCAATAGCTTCCTTTTAACAAGAACAGTGCCCTGTGAGGACAAAAATTCCTCTTTATGATGGTCAAGGAGAAATACCTCCAGGAAAAGGGAGATAATAAGAACTGAAATAGAGGTAAGTCCCATTAACTCTAGCTTTCTCAAAGCACAAGAGATACACTCTCAAACAAATCATTATTTATAATGAATTCTGAAAAAAATGCCTGAAGTCAAATTCAGATTAAAATCAATATGATGGCACGCCAGCAGTCTTTTGGAGTAAGCATTTGAAAAAAAGTAAAAGATAACAAAAGAATGTTTATACAATTAGGAACTGCTTCTGGTTACAACATGGGCACCCATGGAGTTATGCCACTGCTTAAGTAGGAGAGCCATGATTTTGGACTTATTCAAAATGCTGAGCCTGAGCCATCTCTAGTGTGGCCTTGTAGTGCCAGTACTCCTAATGATGAAATTAAGTTGGGTCATCTGGCAGGATCTTAAATTAGGAAAAATTTAAATTAGGCTTATGATCTGTATTGCTTCCCAGAGGAGTTAATTTTTATATTAGTCAGACATGCATGAAGTTGTGATGCAATGTGTTGTATTTATAATTGAGAAGAAATGCATTGTATACAACCTCTTTGCTAGTAGTTTACCTCTAAGAATCATTCAGTGACATTTGTTGCATGTAGTTTAACACTAAAAAAAATGTTTAAAGAAAAGAAATCAAGTCATATTAAAGCTACACTTCATTCCTGAAAATTATTTCCTTAAAAATCACTCAGCATGAGCTGACAAATGTGGAGAATTAATCAGAGAATCATTAAGGCTGGAAAGATTTCAAAGATCATCTAGTTCAACTGTACACCTGCCATCAATATTGCCCAGTAAACCATGCCCGTAAGTATTACACCTACCCTTTCCTTAAGCACCAGCAGAGACGGTGACTCCACCAGTTCCCTGGGCAGCCTGTTCCATCACCTGTCCACTCTTTCTGAGATGAAATTTTTCCTAATATTCAACCTGAACCTCCCCTGGCACAACTTGAGGACATTCCTTCTAATTCTATTGCTATTACCTGGGAGAAGATCTCAACCCCCACCTCACCACAAGTTTCTTGCCAGGACTTAATTTTAGTTTAAAATTTAGTTTAAAATTTTTTTTCTTAGAATTACACAGTGAAAGTTTTGGCTATTTTTGGTTTAAATAATTCAGCTTAATATTAAATGCAACATTTAAAATATACAAAGAAGAAAGCAGACAGAAATTAAACATTCTTCAAGATATGTCTGAGATTGACAGCATTTACTGTGTTTGTGTTTTACAAATGGACACCTAATTAGAAAAAAGAAGTTGATGTCTCAAGTCACCCAGAAAATGTGCCACGTAACATTAGCATTAGAATTTAGAATTTCTGCACTCTGCTTTATTTTGATGAGCGTAATTGAAGTGTTGTTTGTTTTTAATCTGGAAAATACCCTACCTCTTACTTAACAACATTTTAATTTTCTTGTTCAATATTTTATTTAGTAGATTGCTGATTTTAATTCCATTAGTTCCATTTCACATTCTGTATCTTATACTGTTATCTATTTCTCTCTTTTCCTTTTCCTTTTTCCTTTTCCTTTTTTCTTTACTTTCTTTTTAGGTTCTTCACTATTCATCTAGAAAGCAATACACGGATATCTTCCTGCCATTACAACATGATGTTGTTCTTTCTTTGTTTCAGAGATAAAAAGGTGATGTATAGTTGGCTTTTCCTCATAGCCCCCTCTGAGCACTTCATATTCTTTCTGATAGCAGGCAGGTTTCTAGGTCCCCTTCTAGGTCCCCTTTGTTGTAAATATTGAAACTTTTTCTCCTTCCTACCTTCCATCTCTGTACCCAGAAATCTTCACTGATAGTCTAGAAGAATTAAAGTTTTTACTAATCATAGGAAAGTAAGTGATGGAATACTAGTATTTTTTGTGTTTTATAAACTATTCTGTAAGATTTTTATGATCTAACATTTTATATGGAGTTCAGCTATCTTTTTTTGAATCAGAGATGAAGCTCTTGGCAACAGATAATAGACACCTATACACAACGAACTGTTGTTGTATTTATGTTGAAAGTGTATGGTTCCTCTCCTTATATGAAAAGATAATCTATTGTATGAACGCTCATCAATCAAACTAGACTTGCTACTGCATAGAGTGTTCTATTTTACCTTAGAGACAAGTTTACCATAGTGCAGAAGCACAGTCATAGGAAAGCCCTCTTGGTACCTAGCTATTGAGTTCACGTTTTCACAGCGATGCTAACAGTTGTTTGCTTTCTTTCATCATTTTGAAATTCCTTCTACTTCATCTTCCTTATATGACCTGGACATACTGCAGCTGATAAGATGTAACGTTTTCTTAGCAGCTGCAGGAAGCCTTCAGGAGAAGCTAGCAGGGGAAATAGCATTTTCATTTAACTTGATTATTTCTACGGGACTGTATGAAATTTTTAGCCGTGTGTAGGCAAAGATAATAGGCAAAAAGCACATTATTTGTATCTTGTCCTTTGAAGTTGTGGGGAAACTTACAAAATAATTCCAAATTTTTTCCAGTTTAGGGGTGGGGGATTGTGAACAACTTAAAAGTGATAACGAATTTTTGTTTAGAATTAGGAAGTATATTTGTACCATGGAATTTTCCTATAAATTCTATTATGCAGAATTCTAGAAAAGTACTAATGTGGAAAATAATACTCAAATACCAGCCACATGAAATTATGAAATATTTCAATACGTGAATTTATTCTCCTGCTTTCCAGGTTTGGCCAATGCTAATGATAGAAAAACATAGATGCTGAAATTGAGTGTCTAACTATGACTACTACTAATCCTTCTATGCAGCAGTATTAGAAGCACAGTAGTGCTTTTATGGCAAGCTTGTACTTATAATATGAGATACCTCTCCATCAGAAAAGTAAGAATTTCAGTGGAGGAGACTTGAATTTTCATTAGTTTATAAACTCTAAATTTCATTTCTCCTCTGAGTAGCCTGGCTGCGTGTGCTCATCACTCAACAACAAGTAAAACACTGGTATGCCATTAATACTGTCTCAGCTGAAATCAGGACAAGGGGAGTCTTGGAACAGTGATATCTGACTCCCATTTACAAGAAAGGTCGTAGGGAGGATCCGGGGAACTACAGGCCTGTCAGCCTGACCTCGGTGCCAGGGAAGGTTATGGAGCAGACTGTCTTGAGGGAGATCATGCGGCATGTGCGGGATGAGCGGGGGATCGGGCCTAGCCAGCATGGGTTCATGAAGGGCAGGTCCTGCTTGACCAACCTGATCTCCTTCTATGATCTAGTGACCCATCTGGTGGATGAAGGAAAGGCTGTTGATGTGGTCTACCTAGACTTCAGCAAAGCCTTTGACACTGTCTCCCACAGCATTCTCCTGCAGAAGCTGGCAGTCAGAGGCTTGGATGGGTACACTCTTGGCTGGGTGAAGAGCTGGCTGGAGGGCCGGGCACGGAGAGTGGTGGTGAATGGAGTCAAATCCAGCTGGCGACCGGTCGTGAGTGGTGTTCCCCAGGGGTCGGTGCTGGGGCCTGTCCTCTTCAATATCTTTATAGATGACCTCGATGAGGGCATCGAGTGCACCCTCAGTAAATTCGCAGATGACACCAAATTGGCTGGAAGCGTGGATCTGCCTGGGGGTAGCGACGCCCTACAGAGGGATCTGGACAGGCTGGAGAGCTGGGCTGAAGCCAATGGGATGAGTTTCAACAGGGCCAAATGCCGGGTCCTGCACTTCGGCCACAACAACCCCAGGCGACGCTACAGGCTTGGGGCGGTGTGGCTGGAGGACTGCGTAGAGGAAACGGACCTGGGGGTATTGATTGATGCTCGGCTGAACATGAGCCGACAGTGTGCCCAGGTGGCCAAGAAGGCCAATGGCATCCTGGCTTGCATCAAAAACAGTGTTGCAAGCAGGAGCAGAGAGGTGATTGTTCCCCTATATTCAGCACTAGTGAGGCCGCACCTCGAGTACTGTGTCCAGTTTTGGGCCCCCCACTGCAAGAAAGATATTGAGGCCCTGGAACGTGTTCAGAGGAGGGCAACGAAGCTGGTGAGGGGTCTGGAACACAGGCCATATGAGGAGAGGCTGAAGGAGCTGGGAATGTTCAGCCTGGAGAAGAGGAGGCTCAGGGGAGACCTCATTGCTCTCTATAACTTCCTGAAGGGAGGTTGTAGTGAGCTGGGGGTCGGCCTCTTCTCTCGTGTCATTAGTGATAGGACCAGAGGGAATGGCTTCAAGCTACGGCAGGGGAGATTCAGGCTGGACATTAGGAAGTATTACTTTTCAGAAAGGGTGGTCAGGCACTGGAATGGACTGCCCAGGGAGGTGGTGGAATCACCGAGCCTGGGGGTGTTCAAGGAAAGACTGGATGTTGCGTTGAGGGACATGGTTTAGTGGGAGCTATTGGGAATAGGTGAACGGTTGGACTGGATGATCTCTTGGGTCTTTTCCAACCTTGGTGATTCTATGATTCTATGATTCTATGATATCTCCACCTCTCACACCTTCCACATTCACTCAGTTAAATCAAAACCTACAGGTATTATATGTTAAATATGCTAGAGCCACATGGTAAGACATAAGGATTACTGATAACAACATTTTAACCTATCTAATGTATTCTCAAAAGAAAACAGAACTCTCCAAAAGCAAAACTGTGAAGAGTGTTCAATGAAAAATGAATAGTTGAGTAATTTTTTCTGTCAACAGAAATATTATAGCACTGCTCTTAATTTGTAAGGAAATCGTGTTACATTCCAAAGATTACAATTGGAAAAGATATAGTATGCAAAAACATGCTGCCAAATTTGATGTATAGCAAGGAATGCTTCATAAAGGCAAAATATCATACTGAAAAAAATTCTGGTATCTCGACCGAATTTCTTCACAAAATAAATGCTGATTATGGGGTCATCGTTTCTTTTTCTATAGGAAGATATTTCAGTCAGCATAAAATGTTAAGAAGATTTGATTTACCAAATGAAATAAAGTCTTTTATGGACTGAAAAGGAAAATTTGTGCCAGAACATAAAGGTAAAACGTGGTTTGCAGATTTAGCATTTTTGGTGAATTTGACCACTCTTTTAAATGAGTTAAGCATTCACCCTTTAGGTGAAATTGACTCATTTGTGCTGTTTCAGATCATAACAGCATTCAAAATGAAATGCACATTATGATAAGCTCAAGTGATGAGAAACAATTGTATGCATTTTGATAGATTGGCTGAACACAATCACGTGAACAGTGGAAAATATGCAGCTTTACTTTCCATTTTGATAAAGGAATTTGATAATGAGTTTCAAGGTTGCTGAAAAAATCATTTTTTGTATGCTTGTGGCTCCATTTTCAGTCAAAATAAATACATTACATTCAGATTCTCAGATGGAATGTATAGAGCTCTAATCAGGTATTCAGCTCAGAGTTTTTATCATGTCTTTTTACTGGACTTTTATAATATCTGTTTTACAAGAAAGAAATACCTTGTGTTTCACAATCACTCCTTATTCATGTGATAGCTTTTTGGCAGTACTCACATCTGGGAGCAACTGTTCTGAATGATGAAGTACAGGATGAGCAAAATTTCATCAGCAATACATGATGAACACCTCAGTTAGAATTGCAACCACTTCCACCAAACCAGACTAATGCATTGGTTTCACAAAAATAAGGTCAAATATCTAACTAATTTTATGTTTATTGCAAATGCTAATTTGCAGGAATAATGAAGGTTTTGCTCACAGGATAGCTGGTGTATACATACGTATACAAAAGATCTAGACTGCAGCATATGCTGTCAGTAGGAAGGAGCATATCTTCGATTTTAGATTGAACTCGTATGGATTTGAAACCATCAATATGATTTTTGCTAACTTATGGATGCACATTGAACAAACTCATGTCTCCAGCTCATTTAGCCTTCTATAGATTTTTGTAAATGAATTCATCAAATATAGCATGTTATCCGAATTCTTTCAAAACATAATGGCAGGAATAATATGTTTTAAAAAGTGAGAGTAGGAGATAAAGTTCTCTAAAGCTAATAAATGCCAAAATTTAAATTCAGCGCAACTTGAATGTTAGCACTTTATCCTGCTTTCAGGAACAATTTTATTTGAGACTTTCTGACTGAGTCATGTAGTCCTGTTAACATAGATTCCTAACTGCCTAAGCTCTTCTGTGTGTTTGATGGTTGTGGTGGAGGCTTTTAAGTTTATTTTATGTGTTTTCTTTCAAGTTATGATCACAGACTTTTTTTTCAGAAGAGTATCTTCCGCATTTTCTTAATAAGTATTTATTCAATTCTTCTTGCCTTACAAAGTCACTACTGCTGCTGGATAAAAATAGCAGCCTGTTTTAAATTTAAAATCATAAAATTTCATGAAGCTTATACAGAAAATGATGGAGCCCCAGCGGCACGATTCCTTCTTTTTTCAGAAATTTCAATGTTTGATTTTCCAATGTAATACTCTTTCAATACAGATTTCTGTTTTCAGAAATCCTAGTACTCAATTCAAAATGTTTTGAAAAAAAAAAAAAGTAATTAATGCAAGTTTCGTACCTCACATCGTGAAATATTTTCTCTCTCTAGTCTATATAAGCACTTGCTCACATCATTAAATCTGTTTCAGTGTTGCAAAATAGATTGTCACTTCTTTGCAGGCATTTTTGGTTCTCTATTACCTTTCCTCATTCCCTTTCCCTTTTTGATGATAAGGAAAGACATAGGGAAACAGCAGTGCAGTTGCATTTTCTTCAACAGGTCTCCGGTTATTCCAGATTGCTGCCTATATTCTGTATTATGGATTGCTCAGTAAAATTCTGGAATTGCGTACTTGTCTCCTTTTTGTGTGTTATCAGCAAGCAGCTCTGATTAGATAAAGAAAACTGGAAAGGGGGATGACATACATGTATGACTTGAATCTGATCTTTTTTTCACTATATGCTTAGTATGTGCAAATGTATTTTGTGCAAGTTGGAATGTACCAAGAATTTACCTTACAGATTTATGTATACAGACATAGACATAAGCTGGTTTGATAATCAAAGCATTTCAGTAATAAAAATTGCTCATTTATTTCAGAAATGAAATAGTGCTGAATGTCTTTTTATCTTTTTTTTTTTTCTTTTTTACACATAAATGTTCTCATTCTTTTTTCCCAACAGGTTGTACAGGTTTTTGTTTTTCTTTTTATCAGTGAAGAGTGAGTTCAAAATGCTATTGAATCTGTATAGCAGCACATCAGGCTTGGCTGAAACAGTTGACTACAAAAGACATTAGGCAAAAGAGACAAGAGCCTGAAATATTAAATGAAGTGTGCCGCCCTAATTTCCTTCTAAAAAGGTATGTTTTTGAGGTTAAGATAATCTGTGTAGCACAGAATAGTACAACACGTGCCATTTGGTTTAATAATCTATAATTAGTAAGGGAATGTTTTTCACCTAGCATCTGCAGCCTTTTTAGTAAATGAATCAACAACATAAACAACTCAGAGATAATTATTTTTCACTATGTCCCTATTCCTTTTGTTCTTCCTCTTTTAGATCCGTGTAGACTCGTGCTGTGGTTCTGCCCTACTTTAGCAGTCAGCTGGTTGATTTTTTTCCCTCTTCGTCTTTGATTGTACCACCATATAAATGAAAAGAGCTTCATCAGATTTTAGTTTTGGTCTAGGGACTTTTCCTATCTCTCAAGCCTGAATGAATATTAAAGCAACTCATAATGCAACAATTGTTATTCTGAGGATAAAATAAAAAGAAATATTCTACTAAACATCACAATAGACTGATGAAAAGGTAATGGCACTTCTGCAGAATAGAATAAAATCAAATCCTAATTGTTTTGGTCAATTTGACTTGCCAGCATCTCCTGCTTTAATCTCTGCATAAATTAGAAACCTTTTCTCTGTTCAAATTCCTGTGGGGTTGCTGTCTTTGGCTTCTGTCTACTTAATTCAGCTCAGCTAGAGAATGCTTTTGGATAATGTCATGATATTTCCATTAAAGAATTCAAAGTTAGTGAGAAGAAAGGTGTCAAATTGTTATTATTCAATAGAGATAGTTTCAGTGATAAGTCTTTGATTTGGCAGGTTCCTCCAGCAATGTAAAGGATGTTAGTGAAAAAACTGAGGTACATGATCCAAGGGCAAGGTATTTGCCCAGTGTACCTGCAGGCAGGGTAAACTGCAATTCTGGCTACAACAAATGAAGCTTCCAGTACCAGTCGCTGGCTAAGAAGAAGGTGTTTCAGTAATTGCATTGGCTTTTGGAAAGGAAAAAAGGAATTAATAATATTGGTTATTCCTTTCTGAAAGAAAGTAAGTTTGGTCATGGGATAAAAACTGTTTCATGAAGTTGTAGTCTAAATCTGCTCTTAGTTTACTATGTTCTGGTCTTCCTTATTTTCTACTCATAAATCTACTGAATAAATGCATTCTCTCCAGTAAGGCTGCAAAGTGTTCAGTCTAGCCTCCACCTTACTAAGTCTAATTCTCTTGCTAGAGAGCTGCCATTTCATGTTTTTCTTTATTAAGCAGAAGATATGTTAGCACAAGGAAAGTTGCTATGTGCCCAAAACAGAACTGAAAATTATCTTTATTTCTGAACAGTGGAATATCGTGAAAATACAAAAGATTTAATTCCTCTAACAGTTGTAGAGCACTGTAGTACAGACTAAAAGAAATAATGCCATAATTTTGTGTACTGTTTCATAAATTGGTTTGTCCTGTCTACGATGTGCAAGGATTTGAGTATCATTTTACAGAACGTGTATGTAAAAGTATTTTTAATTACCCTTTTTGTAATGCCTGTTGAAAACATGTAGACATCTCACAGTGCCCTCTGCTCTCTGTAAGTGTATTTGAATGACCTTGAGGTGCTCCCACCCTGACTCCATGCGGGGCCTTGCTGGGCTGTATCCATTTCTGGGGAAGTAGAGGAATATGGGTAAGTAAGAAAAAAAAAAAAAAAAAAAAACAACAAAAATATCTTTTTTCTTGAATGATAAGTTTAGATTATAGCTAGCAGAATCCAGGACACATAGCCACGGTACATAATGATTATGATTTATGGGAGAAGAAAATCAATATATATTCTAAAATTTCTGTTTGCTCAGGTTATTCTAAACCTTCTCCTTCAGTTCACGATGACAGAGGGAAGGCTACATTGATAAGAATGTTTTCTTTATTCTCCTCAAAATAATCTCAATAACTGTTAATGTACAAATCCAGTTTTCGAAGAGGAATATTTTCTAACCTTTGATTTTAATAAAAAAAAAAAAGCAGGTATGACCTCTAATAAGTATCTTAAGTTTGGGTTCCAGAGTGACATTAGATATGCAACTGCTACTTATAAACACTGTGACAATGAGGTATATGAAGATTCTATTACAAGCGCATGAAATCAAAATATTAATCTGTCCTCCCTTCAACTCTTTCAGTCCTCTTTGCTGTGCCCGTATCAATGTGATGTCTTCAGTCAAAGATCTATCGTGTTATTAATTTATACTTTATTGTGTTTTGTATCCAACCAAATGTAGACATTAAATAACAGAACAAGGCTTTTTTTGTCCAATGAATGCTGTACTTTGATTTGCAATATTTTTTCATTGTTACTGTCTGGAAATAGTATTTTCTATTATTAATATATGTATACATATATACTTAATATTAAACATAATATTTATAGACATTTTAAAACAGAAAAATCCAATGGGAAGATAGATGCAGTCATTGAGTGAAATTTCAGCCTTATTCTGCTTTGACCAGTAAACACCATAAAAACAACAATCAGCTTTCAGGACTGAATTGTTAAGGACACAAATAAGACTATAGAGACTGAAGTGTTCTGTCTAGAAATGGTAAAAGCAATATATACTTTTTCTTAAATGTCTGTAGTTCTTGCTGGCATTTTGTCATTTTAAATTCTGTCTTTGAAGGTCCTTTTTTCTCCTCCAAACCCCAGTAGTCAGTTACAATGCTTAATATTTGAACATTCCTCCACAGTCTTAAAAATTAACTCCTACTCCTCAGAATGATTGTAAGTATAATCATAGACTGCAGAACTGTAATTACTGCACTGTAGAATATTAATAAAAATGTGTACTAACTTAGTAATTTTTGTTGCCTCTGAAAATACAATTTGTATACGTATGCATTTATTAATGAAAATCAAAATGTAGGCATTTGGCATTTCTACTTAAGATATGTATAAATGACATTAAAATATATGCTTTATGATGAAGAAAGTAAATGAAAAATTCTGTGTGTTAAGATAGTGGGAAATTCTCGTTGGAAATAAATACAATTTAAGCATCAGTTATTAATACTCCATCTTACTTCTGTAAAACAAAGAATTAGTAGCCTGTTTTTGTTGTTGTTGTTGTTTGTTTTTCAACCACTATCTTCCTGTAACCGGTCTCTGATGGAATGAATAGAAATCAAGGGTCTGGACTGCCAATCCACTCTCAAAACAGCATAATGCTTAGGTAGGGAGTTTGATTTTGTTCCTAAGAGTTATTTAGATCCTGACTCTTAAAATTAAATTTAATCTTTTGTTTAATATAACTATTCCATAGGAGCTCATTTTAATCTTCAAAATTAAAAGTGTGTGATAAACAGTGATAAACAGTAGTATTATCAAGGTGAGAAGAAAGGACTACTTAGGGCATAAGATAATTCCAGACAAATACCGGAGCTATTAAAAAGAGTCTAGAAGCAAAAGTAGTACAGAAGACTCTCATTTTTTCAAATATATGTGTATCTCAAATTACAGCAGACAGGAATCCATGAAGAACTTGCAAACTATCTGTTTTAGATAGTCATCTCCCTAATGAATGATTGCATTTCTTTCCTGTGTAATTTTTTAGTTTTTCTATTTGTCATAGTTTTCCTTTAGAAATGTATATATTTATGAATTTTAATGTTTCCTTCTTTTTTCAGTTTTTTTTTTTTTTTTTTTAAATTAACAGAATTATAGAAAATAGTTGAAGGTCAAAATTATGTCTTCATTAATGTAATATCAAAATATCGTAAACTGTCCAGCAATGATTATGCAACACAAATGCATGGAGATATTTGTGTCAAGTTGATCATAATTAATTGCACAAACTTTGAGCAACTAGAAGACTAGGATTAGAAGGAAGAACAGAGCATCATTTTCTTATGTGAAGTTCCTAGGTAGTGGACAATACTCAACATATTTTGCAGTTATTTTACAGTAATTTTGATTCATTTCTAGCTTTTCTCTGAAGTCTAAAATGATCATTACAGATTACAGTTTTCTGAGGTACGACCCTTTCTCTTTTAAGACTAGTAGAATTGTTTTTTGTGGTTTTGTTTATTGAAGTTAATAACTGCTGCCAGGTAATTGAAATCTAATATATAAGAACAATTTTTCCTGTTTGTTTTTCTATTTTCATTCTTTTTGTTGATAAAAGTTAGGTATATGACCAACTGATGCATCATTAATATTTTTCACGTTATTTGTTTTTGTTTTGATGCACGTAATGTTTAAGAGTCTACGGAAGAGCTGTCAATTCTTTGTGTCCGTAAGTACCTGTCTCCTTATATTTATAATTCTTAAGGAGTATAAGCATTATGAGAGAGCAAAGAACTATTCTCAGCTGTAACATAGAAAGAAAATCCAACTTGTAGGGACATAATTCAAAATTTCCAGGTATTTGAGACTGACAAATTGAAACATTTCTTCTCATTTCTGAATGCTTTTGGAAATGAGTGCTAAAAAACCAAAGATTTACATTTCTAGCGCTTTGAAGTATCTCATTTCTGAGAGTTTACTTGGAATGTGAGTGAAAATAAGTATGTTTAGCTACAATGTGTTCTGCTGTCGAGCTTGGGTTTGTTTGTTTGTTTGTTTTCCTTTTTTTCCTTTTAGAAACTAGTATTGCTGCTTTAATGCCCTGGCCCGTTTATTGCTGTATATTGGTAGTGTCTTCTCAGATACAAATGGCAATGTGAATAAAAATTTGCTTTAGAATTAAACTACCAACTCTGATAAAATTAAGACTTCAGTAATTCCTTAGTTTTGTGGACTGCAGAGTCACAACTAAACTAGTGTTGTATTAGTGCTGTTTGTTTGTAATCTGTAGATGATAACATACTAATTGGTTTTTCTTTTCTATTCTTTGAAAACATTAATTGAGATAGCATAGAAAAAAAAAACCCTTTAGTTGTATGTAATTAAATTTTCAGTAATAAATTATGTGTTAAATATTTCATTTTATGCAATAGTAAGAGCAGACAATGATACGATAAAAAAAAAAATAATAATAACAAAACAGTAACAAAGAGCACTGCTATTGCATAAGTTATACTTCTTGTATATCAGAGAAGTTGACCTGAATTTAGAATGCCTGTAACGCTTATGAGAGCTGCAGGATTAAGATGCCTGGGTTCCACAACCACTTTTTCTAAGAGTAAAAACTGTTAATGGAATTCCATAAGGAGAAGCAGATGGCCTTCCAGTGTTGCTGTATGATTATTTGACTGTGTCTTAGGGTTAGATAGTCTATTTGCAAGATCAGGCTTTTGTCCAATCTGTTTTTATCTGTTAAGAGAAAGGTTTTTATCAATTTGTCACCTTGATTTTTAGAGGATAGATACTATATGCTTATTTCAAATGCATGTGGTGTAGAGGAAGAAAGAAATATTGGGTAATTTTTTAACTGAGCACAGTCTCCTATAATGAGTTTTGGACCTTACTAAATTAAAACAAAAATGGTGGCAGAAATTCCTTCATTCTTAATTTTGTTTGAAATTTCTTTAAACAATGTACTTGTAACTGGTGAGCTGGTTGATATAAACAGTACGAGGACTGCTCCAAAAGTTTTATTATTTTGGCCCATGACATCAGAGGCAGATTGTTGGTGGTATGCCAATAGTTGAACCTCCCCACAATTATTCCATTACATCTTGTTTCCATGTGACTGGTGGCAGAAGAGCGGCAGTCTAACAAAACGGCACCTGATACGGAAGTGTGCATGAACAAAGGTGTGTCATTGAATTCCTCCATACAGGAAAAAATGGCACCCGTTGACATTCAGCGAAGTTTGCTGAATGTATGTGGGGACCGGAGAGTGGATGTGAGTGCTGTGAGACAGTAGTGCATTTCAGCAATAGTAACAGCAGCAGTGGTTCACATCCACTGGTGCGGATTTTTACAAGTGCAGCATGCAGTCTTTTCTTCATCACTGGCAAAAATACTGAGCTAATGGTGGTGAGTCTGTTGAAAAATGGTGTTTTTTAAATGAGAGTTTACTCTCTCAAGTAATTGTTTATATTTATTACAGTTTCTGTGCAAATAAACAGGAGATATTTCTTCTGAAGCAGCCTACTTATATAAAAAGAAATTATATTACTTGATACGTTAAAAATTTTTATTAATACTTAAAATATGTTAGTTGCAGCCAAGAACAAAACAAAACAAAAAACACACACAAAAACCAATGAACAAGAACTACAGCATGTAGTACATTCTCTGTGAAAACTGGTAAGGATTTTGATAGTGATTTGTGAAAAGAGTTGTTATTTTCCACACCCTTTAATGTACATTGCTATATCACTGTCTGCATGTATGTGCAAAATAAATGAAGTCAAGGAACAAAACCAGAGGGAATTAATAGCAGTCTTTTTCATCACTGAAGGTAAGGTACCAACAATGATGACTTCATCTGTTCCTCTTTATCAATGCTGTATCAGTCTTGGTGATCTGAGAGGGATCTAAATGTAGCAACCATGCTGAAGTTGGTCCTTTTTGTTTCTGTTTTGTGTCTAGAGGAAGGAAGCATAACTTTCCAGTTGCTTTCAGGAGGAAAATGAAAGCAGATATCCGAGTCACTAGTACCTTGTACCATTTTACTTAGAACTGTTACATTACTGGGCAAGACGTCCTTCAGGAGAAAAATTATGTTGTAGCTGGTGAGCTAAACTAGCAGGTAGGTTAATAATCATATTACTACTTCCAAAGAAGCAGAAAATGTTGCCAGAGTTCTGGCCAACATTAACTTCACAAACAAAGTAAGTATGAGAGTTTGTGCATGAGCTATTGTAGAATCTTGTATTATGACAGTTGTTTTTGTGACCCTAATCATTGTGCTGCGAGGTATAAAAGGCATAATCTATGCATGTTCACATAATAGTCTCTTATGCTGTAAGCATATGCTTCTGATGATGGTATTTACATTTGATATAATTGGTATTTTCTTATCTGTTTTCCTTCATTACGTGTACGAAGCGAAGTAGGGTATGATGTTTTGCTATTCTTTTGAAAATGCTGTGGATCACTAACAAAACAAAAGAAAACGGTCTCACAGGAAGTCTGGTATGAGCTTTGAAAACCGTAAATGTAATTACGCAGGCTGGATGGAAAGCGTTTTCAAACTTAGCTAAATCATCTCTCCTAGCATGATGCTGTGCTCAGACTGATCAGCCAGCAGCATGGAGCAGTCATCAGTGGAAGACCTTTCTGTGATGGTGCTTGGGAGCATTTCACCGCATATTGTGATGGGGAGAGCTGGGGCTGCTGCACTGTCTCTGCAACCCTGCGCTGCTCCAGTACACACTGTAGAGAAAGGTTAGTTTCTTTGTCTCTTGGACTGATGTGTTGTGTAAATATTTGCATGAAAGAACTGAAACTGGGTATATACAATATACTGTTCTATTTACATGCCCCTTTATTGAATCCACTCAAGATTTGTCATTTCATTTTAATTTGCCTTGTGTTCTAGAAATTCTTCTTTGTGACTAAGCATATTGCTCTCTCCAGAGAAGTGTTATCTGTCATGCACCCAAACAAGGATATCCTAGTTGCTGACATTTGACACCTGTATAATGGCTAATTCCTATGCACAGCTTAACCCAATAACATCAGAACGCTTGAGAAAGATATTGGATGTCTCCAATGCTTAGTGGCTCTGTATACGTTTAAGATAATCCTCAATTTCTTTGTTAGCGTCTTATTGCATTGTCAAAACACAAAACATGTTACCTTTATTAAAAATAAATATACAGTAAGTTAATTACAATTCATTAATTACAACCCATTAAAACAGGCTAGCCGGCTAAAAAATAAATAAAAATAAAGCATGTTTATTCTAGTCTGTGATTGTTTCACAATTTATTTTGCTTTTCTCCTCCCAGTCCCTTTTGTTCTCTCCTTCAGTTTTCCTAATGGCTTGATATGTAGCAGCAGATAAATGTAGGCAGAAAATTATTCTAGTGTTTCTTTGCCAGTATCTATGAAACTTCTTCCCCCCCCCCCAAGAGAATTTGGCAGAGCTAGAATTCACTTACAAAGAAAAATAATTAGACTGTATAGCTAAAGGGATTATGTAACTTAGCAATGAGGTTCTAAAAGGATTTTTACAGACAAAGAACACTGTGATGTAATTTAAAGCTGTTAGTGCTCTGAGAAGCCTTGCAGGTTTGTTTTGATAGGCGTACAGAACTTACAATTTAAAAACAAGCTCAGATGAATCTGATTTTATCATGATCAATATATCTGTGAAAGCAGATCAGGCTTCGGGTCTTTTGTCATCTTGTCTGCTTAGTGTATAATATGTACAATGGAATTGAAAGTAGGGCTAAGCTGCATCTCTAATAAAAACAGCTCTGCTTTTGCAGACGAGTTTGTCTTTGTAAAGCGGTTACACTTGCATAAGCGGAAGACAGTGCACAACAACAGAAGCTTTAAATAATGGAGGGAATAAAACATACTGAGCAATGATTAAAATTGGATCAGATAGCTTATTCACACTGCTGTCTAGCTATGTTGAGAAATGTAATAAAAAAATAAGGTCTGTTCAAGTTAAACTGTGTCAAACCTCAATTACATGGGAAAGGCTCAGCCACTAAAGGTGATATGTGTAATATGTAGAATCAAATCCATAGTAGGCTGTTATCTGATGCTAGAAGCCAAGAACCCCTGTGGAAATTACACGGATAGAATGAAAGTTAAGCAAGCAATTTCTACTTGGCAGATGAAGTGAGGGGTAAAGCAGGACTAATTAATTTGACTTTCATAGTCAAGTTCAAAGTCTACTCGGCTCTGGATACAAAGCCACTTTAGCTTCTGGACCCTACATTATTCATTTTCAAAACTGCATTGATCTTCAATGCTGGTTACAAAACATTATGTCTCAGAAGTAATACAGACCTAAAATGTAATAATTATTGTAAGTGTTGTTTACAAGGCTTCTTGATTTGCTTTTACAAAATGCCTACATGAGCAAGTAGATATCTCCAATTTATACACTATGAGTGAAAATCATAGAATGGTGATATTCTATGTTTGATTTGCAACTGAATCTGGCATAAGAGAGAAAAAGAGGAAGGGCTTCTCTCTCGACTTGAAGTTTCTGAAATCTTGTACAGGTTGATGAGTTTGTCTGCATCAGAGAAGGATGTTACTTTTAAACACTGTTTTCCTTGTAGGTAAATGTGACCTCATGAGGATCAGAGATGTGTAAGGGTTATAAAAAGAGGTTATATCTCAGAGCTGGTGAGTGAGATATCAAATTTAGAGCAGGCACTATGTGTCTTATTTTAAGTAGGAAAATGAGCAAAAGCAGGTGAAGCCCTTATTGTAAGAAGCAATGAAAATGCTGCGGTGTTTCTTTATCAGAAGTTAAAAGGATTGGAAGACACAAGGGCAAAGTAAAACTAATATACAGACTGTGTTAGGCAGTGGAAAGTTGCGGATGTCAGAAAACATGCAGATAGATTGCTGTGAGAGATGCTTTTTGCAGCCTACGAAATCAACTTAGGGATCAGATGCCAACACTATCCTGAGTTAAAAAATCTCGTATGTATTTGGCTTCATTAGGACTGAACGAGCACTGTAAGGATGAAATTCTAAGTAATCGCATCAGATATGGATGAGGAATACAGACAGAGGTGACCAACTTCCAGTTCTAATGGGGAAGATTAAAGTACTTCAAGATTTCATTGAAACTTGAGTATTGATCGGCTCTAGTAGCTGGAACTGCTGGTTGATAACCATTTGGATGAAAGTCGTGTAATAATGCCCAATAATTTTTAATGACACGGAAAGAAGTTCCTGAGACAAGTCTCATCTGGAGATGAGAAAAAAAAAAAATCAATAGAGCAGCTTGATGAGATTCGTTTGGGTGTACTTGAGTGCAGGGCTAGTTGTATTTTAAATGTCATAAATGTGATAGCAACTCTCCAGAGGTGAAATTTACATCTCTATTAGTAACATATAGAGATCTAATTTATTAGTTTATTTTGCTTAAAGAAAATTATTTTTAATATAAATAAATACATCTGAAGTATACATATGTTTTTGTTTTCATTTCAGGATTAGGCCTTGTGGTCTAAATATCACATATCTTTTGTGCAGACTGCAGGAATTATGTCTGGATGTTCATACTAATGAACATACATATGTAAAGGCATGCAAGCAGATCTTTCACATGTGAGTAAACCTATTAACAACTGGGTATAGTTGATGGACAGCTGAATATTGGCATTTTTCAGTGGCATTTAAGGCAGAGCTTTTACAACCTTTTGGAATCTTTGATCTTTTGGTGTTTGTCATCTAACATCAAGCAAACGGTCAAATCTATTTTCTTGTTTAAACATCTGTGTAGATTCTGATCTTTTTCTGCCTGACCATCTTTATTCAAAAGGATTTACTACAGATCTTCTTTTCAGAATTGGTACTCCAGCTGTTACATTCTTAGACCAGAAATACGTTGATTTCATTCTTGATGTTAATTAGCTGCTTGGCAAATTCTAAAATGTTTAAGTATGCAAATGTTTCTAGTAGTCTGTTTACCTCAGATCATATTGTTAAAAAAGTAGTACTTTTTTTTTTTTTTCTCTAGAATATACGATCAGGTTGCTTATAAACACGTTTTTACAGTTTTTAAAGATTTGAAATACTTTGCCCAAGTAGTCCCTGTTCACAACAAAAAAACAGATGGTAGACTATAGAATGTCTTAGGAGTTTCACCTGCACCTGATAATTCATCTCTTCAGAGATGAATTATTAAAAAAATGTAGTTCGCTAAGTAATCAAATAAAACTATGCTTACTGCTGACTCTTTATTAAAATGATGTATCTTAATTATACCTCAGTAATGTTACAGTTTCTACCTGACACAGTTTAAGAAAGTTAATTGCACTTTATTAGTTTATTAGGATAACATTGAATGTAAAATTAATCCTGTTGATCGATTGTTATTACAAATGTATTGAAACTGATCTGGAGACTTTTTCTACCTAACGTGATAAATATTACACCATTCGGATGTATGGTTTGCTGAATTTTAAAGACAAATTTATTTTTGTCTTTTCAATTTTGTAACACCAATTAAAGCTTAAGCCAAATTCAATTCCTATGCAGTTGAAGATCTGACAATGCCTAACTATGGAAAATTGCTATCTTGAAGTTTCAAAAAACTTCTATGGGCCAACGTGAATCTGAATGGGTCTATTTCTCTAATTATAATCATATTTATGTATGCCAAGTTTCTAGCGAATGATCTGTGGACTTTCGTTTTGTTTCAGTCTGAGGAACTCTTTCAATCTATTGTAATTAAATTATAATGTAAATCTACAGCACTCAGTGTACCACTATGATTTGAAAAATAAAATGAAATAAAATAATTTATGCTTGTCAGTTTTGCTTAAATATGCTTTTGGTGTTTAATAAATAATGCTTTTGAAAAGATTCGGCTATTGCTATAGGGTTTGTATCTTTTCTGTTTGTGTGGATGATCCCTTATTCATCTGAAGAAGCCTCTTAGAAAAGTATTAAGTCCAAGTTTCTTTGTTTTGATTGGTCTGAGCTCTATGAATTATATTTAGCTGTAAGAAGGAACAAGTTCAGCTAACTCCTACTCTTCTCTGAAATGCTGTGTGCTGTTATACCCTCTGATCTCAGTGAGACTTTCTTCATCCAAGGAAGGACTAAGATGTTGAATTGACTCGGACATTAATGGTCTGTTTCTTCTCAAACTGGTTGAAAAAAGAAGAGAACGGGATAGAAAGCTCCTATGTCAGTATATTTATTTTTACTTGGTGTCTATTACAACATGTATAGCAAATTAAAAAATAAAATCATATCATTTTACTGTGTTGTTTGTTTTTTTTTTTTGTAGTCTGATGCTGATTAAAATGTGATGAACCTACTCATAGAAGCAATTTTGTGGTCTTCTGTTTTCATGACTCCTCATGATTTTGAAGCTAAAATTGATTTTACCAACACAGAGCCAACGATGACAACTTTAATGTCTTTTTGCTAGAGTTGTGGATTAATTCTAGAAGTTTTTGTCATTTAAGTTGTCAAAGTAATAGTGTAACGCTCTTTATATTTCTTTACTTTTCTTTTAATTATTATTGTGTGTTGTAAACCACTTCTTATTTTTTTACTGAAATACATCAAGTAATTGCAGTAGTTTACATTCCATTGCTGTATCTTAATGGTGATAGTTCAGAATAACTACAAACTTCTGTTTGCCTTTTCTAAAGTTTATCACATTTGTGTAATGAAAATCATAGAATGTTTACAAAAGCATGCCACATTGTATGTTTGAATGCCTTTCATTTCAGCTCCTTTTCTAGATGTCACATAGACTATATTCACGTCTGACCAGTCTTTGAAGTGTAAGTACACATTTTTACTACTAGACATGCAGTACATTCTGAATGCATTTGCACAATATGGAATGAGTGGAATATCAGGTGTTCCACTGTATGAGGCTTGCATAATTGTTTCCATATGGCATATGATAAAAAGCTGTTGCAACCAAGGGCTGATAAACTTATTGCTTTTACTCCAGATGGCCCAATTTGAGCATGTGCATTAATATTAAAAATTGAAGTGTTTTCTTTGAGAGTCAACTGAGCAGCATCCTGGGAGCTAGGAATATCTCCTCTGGGTTGATTTTCTTACTGCTGTTCTTTTCTTTCTTTCTAAATTCCATTCATTTCTTTTTATTCTTTTTTCACTTCTTCCCTCCAGTGTTTAACTCTAATCTGGAGAACTGTTTGTGACCAAATACTATAATTTACATACAGTTTACATAGAGATTTCAAGTAAAGTTGAATTTTAGATAAGTTTAGCCCACTTTATTTCTAGCCTAAAGGAAACGTGAAGGCTGAATAAATATTTAAGTGAATTCAACTTCAGTCAGTAGAAAACATATGTAAATTACTAAGACAAATTGCTTTTGTATTAAACTTCTCTTGCACAAAAATCTTTTAAGTAACCCATTAAGAATACCTGACAGGTAAATTTACTGATAAAACCAATATCCTTTATAGAGAATCAAAAGTGGTAAGCACTTGAGAAGTTTCTGTTTTCCCTGTCAGGTAAAAGTTTCATTCTGCTTCTTGGTCAGAGCTTGCATCTCTGTCTATTTGGATGAATCTTTGTGTTTATTTATTCTACTAAAAGAAAAATGCTGTTGATTGAACTTCTGTGTGTACTATAGAAGCACCTGAGGATGTTGTCTGCCTCTTTCTAATGCCTTTAAACTTGTTTTTCTCTCTTTAACAAAGAACAGGGTGCCAAAGAGATATTGAAATAATGCCCACGATAAAGGGAAATTATCTGGATATCTTTCAGCAGAAATTGCTGTCAGTAGGCTGTTCTTATGAATATCATCCTTCATCTTTTCTTCAGATTAAGTATTTTAACAACACTGTTAGTTAGGACTTGAAAAAACAAACATACAGGCTTCTTTCTGCGCATGCTTTTCTGAACATCCCACTGTTTTGCCCTGCGGCCTTTTTGAGAAGAGTTGTCCTATTTGTGCTCCCAACTGAAATTAATAATAGGCATAATTTGAATACCTATAAGTAATTGTTCTTTTGTACACCCTGCTTTGAAAATAATTCTCATTTGTTATTGTAAGTTGTTTGCATAAAGGGCATAGTATGCATTTATGCAAGTTAATTTCAATAATTAACAAAACTTTCTCCTGCTGTATACTAGATTTTTCTGAGATCTTTTTCACACTGTTTAGCAAAGTTTAGAGGAGATTAAGGTCAGCTGAGAATCTTAAGACAAAATATCTCTGCATATTTAAAAGTATGTACTTGTGAAACAGGAATTTCAACCATCAAGGCAAAGTCAGTAAAATTTTGCTTGCTTAGTTTGTTCGTCTTTGAATCTTAACTCTTGTTTGTGAAGTCTTGCTGAAGGCTTATTGCATATTAAAGAAGCCTGTAGAAACTTGCAATTCTTCTGAGAAATTGTTTTAATGACCATTGCTAGTTCCTTTTGCACAACCACTTGTCTGTCCCATGAGAGGTACAAAATTATTATCTGGACTTTCAGTTTCTTCTAGAATATCTTCCAGCTCAATCAGTTCGGCCCATATTAACAAGAAAGAATATGGTGTCTTATGCTTAAGCTGTTTTTTATAGGCAACTACTTCCATGCAATGTTTCTGCATCCGTGAAGACAATGATAATCTTTATTGAAGAGTTCATGCAAATTATAACTAATAACTGAAGACCCTGCTAGTGGAAAGGACTCTCTCCATCAAAGATAATGGGGAGGGTAAATTTCTGCTGCTCTGAGCTCCAACTCCAGTAGCAGCTTTTAACAGGAAACAAGCTGACCTATTTTATGTCATGGTTAAATGTACACAAATGAAAATATAAGGTCAAAATGATGCAAAACTAACAAACCAGAAGGTTCCAGAAAAGCAATGTTGGAAAAACTTAATATCTTGTTTCCAGCAGCTCTAAACTACCAGAAGCTTAGAGACGAATAGTTTTGTGCTCTCATTTCAATGGAAAAGTAAATGCTCCTCCAACCTCCTGCTCCAGGGAAGAAAGGAAGGAAAAAGAAATCTGGAGTTGCTAGTGTTTTCAGTGAAATTAATTATTATCCATTCAACTTTTTATTGGAAACATTAAACTTGACTGTTTTTCTGTGTTTGGTGCAAAGATAAATTTTTATGTCTAGAGAAAGAAGGGCATTCTAACTGAGTTAGAATTAATCAGAATTAATTCCTGCTTATTAGTTTTCTATTAGTTTTACATAATTCTCTATTTAGCAATTATCTTCACCAAAGCTGTCAACGTTAACCTCTGAATGTGTCAAAAGAGATACAGATAAATTGAAGGCAAATAAGGAGAGCAGATTTCTAATAATCTGTTGAATGCTTTAGTATATACTTCTCTTGTGAATGTACAAGGCTGACAAGTAGAAAGCATGTGAAAAGTAACTGTTTATGTGAAAATAGTGTAGGCAGTATAGTACTGGTGACTTGTAGCAACATATTGAGATATAGTGAAGTGATTATTAAAATGCCATCATAATCCTAAAAGACATCTGATTTAAATTTCAGATGCTTCTTTTTTTTAACTCTCTTGAGAAGAGATGAAGCAAAGCTTGTGTTTATTTGACTACACAGCGTAAGAAAGAAATAATATTGACAGGAATGATACTTGGAATCTTGATGTTTGATATGGATAAAAAAGCCTTAGGAGCAACAGCTTTGACATTTTTATTTCTTTTCAGAGTGTATCACGCATCTCTCTCTAAATTGCTTGTAATATAATCAGAAAGCAGTGACCCATAGCCTACGCAAATATGATAAATAATAGATTCCAGCTTAGTGAATCTTGTACTAAAGACGAGCGGGAGTGATAATGTACGGATTATCTTATTCTGTCTTCTCCATTATCATGTCTGTAGATGTGCAAGATACTACAGTTCTTCACAGCTTCGAAGCACTACATGCACAGTAGAGATACAGATGTCCTTAGAGTTTCAAATATTCACCTCATTCACCAAAACAGTAAGTGTATGTATATATGTATATTTTTTTATATTTAAATAGTCACAGCAAAAAATTTTTGGTCTAGTTTGGAATATTATCTGTGAAAATGGAGAAGTTTCCTGTCTCTTCAGTGTTTCTCATTGTTAGGTTTTTCATTCAATGGGAAGTTGTCTTGTTAATGAAAGTCATTAGAATAATTCCATATACAGTAAAAATCTACTTTCTTGTATTTATTTTTCCCCTTGATTGTCATTTTACCCATATGGTTTCTACAAGGCTAACAGATGTGTGTGAGAGTGACAGTGAAATGAAGGTAGAAAAATCAAAATCTAGATAAAACTGTTATTATCTTCACTGACATCATATAAGGAAAATACCACTTCAGAATAAAAAAGCACTGTAAAGTGTTGGAAAGAAGTATTTAGTTACATGTACAAAGTGATTTTATTATAAACTTATCTTTTTTGAATCATTGATGCACCAGAGTGATTTACTTTTTTAACATTTTTTAGATGCCTGGAAAGTGTTAAAAGATAATGCACCGTCAAAATCAAGTCCATAAAAAGTGGAAGTTTCATACTGCTATTCTTCCAAGTAAAAAATAAATACTTAGTGTTTTTTTTTTGTTTTGTTTTTTTTTTTAGATGTATTGTATCCCCCTCTGCTGCATATATGGAAAGGTACAACGTATGGTACTTTTACCATAGTTCTTTATCAAGTGCTTTCCCTAGAGAAAAATGTCATTTCTGTGCGAGATGACTACAATTATTTTAAAAGATGCACTCATGTATCTTTGAAGTGGTAAAAAATATATATATTTTTTTTCATTGTTCACCGAAAAAATAATAAATATACAGTAATTAATTATGGTGCCTCTGGGTTTTTAAAATACTGCAATTTTCTAATTACTGAGGCTCCAAAGTCATACATTTGAACTTGCTCTCAGTTAGAAGAATGTAACTTTGCTAAGGTTAGAAGAGGTAATAGATAACTTTGGGAGAGGGAAAATATATCCTAAAGATTTTAACATCACATACATAACAGATAATAACATGTTATGGAATCAAAAATATACATTTTTTATTGTAAGTGTTGGAAAGAAATAGTTCATGCTCTCTATCTAGACTTCGGAGAAATTTCTGATGAATACTTTTAGAGGATGGTAAAAGAAAAGGACAAAGAGGTTTAAAATATGACTACCCATCCAAAATTCATTAGAAGTATTTTTCCGAAACAATACTGAGTACAGACTGTAGGTTAATCTAGTTATATGTTGTACAATGGTTCAATTGTTTGAAAAGGGGCTCTGTTTATTGGAAATAACTTGTTTTGTTTTTTTTTTCTCTTTCTGACTCCCCAAAGCCTTATCTCAAACCATGATCCAAGAAGATAAGTACAGTTATTCAAAATTTGACATTAAACTACTTACCTTTTCAACATCTGCTTATTGCTAAAAAAGTATATGTTTCATACAGAGTTTCTTTTTACAAGGCATGAAAAACATAAACGTCATAGAGTAGAAGCCCAAAGCAGGCAATAGAAAGGTTAGAAGCAGTAGAAAACTTCATCTTCTTCCAGAAGACCTTGAGAAAATGTAGGAAATATTATGCCTCCTTTGGAAGCTTGCTAGTAATTTCAGTATTCGTGATGTGATTCCTAATTTTGGAAGTCATGCTTGATTTGATTCACTGCTTTATTTCAGGTGAGGAACTGCAGTTTACAAAGTTCTGTAAACTGCAAAAGTGAGCAAAGGGTGTTAAACAAAATAAGTTTATTTATTTGTTTATTCATTAACAGAGTTGAGCTGCTCTGACATTTAAAACTGTCTTCATATATCTTTCTTTGATTCTTTCAAAATAACTTTTGGTTAAAGTGCAGTAATTAGCCCAAGTAAAATTCCACAGAACAGGGATAATATCCAATTTCTTGTTTGCCTGAATATAATTTTTGTTTACATTGGAACAGAAAGCATAAGAAACAGCACGTGTTTAGTAAATCTTAAAATGCTATTGTGAGCTTCTGAATGATAGGAACCAAGTTTTAAGATGTGCTTCTCCATTGAGGTAGAAAATTGCTCTAGGGAAAAAGGTACTCAACCTGTTTCTATTCCATTGCAACCGTTTTACAAATGATGCTTTGCCTTATATTTGTATTGGAAAAAAATGGAATGTTGTTGACAGTCTGACAAAATATGAATTTTGATAGAGCACGCTAATTACATGTCAATTTAGTTACATATGTATACGTTTAAGAGGAGCCTTATCTCTATAAATGACTGTCCTTATACACTTCTACTTTTTGCCCATCTCTGACTGCTTTGTATATCATTCAAAGAGTACAAGTTGCTCTTTAGAGTATTAAGAATAAGTGAAAAATACATTTTCCCCCCTTCCCTGCTACCGTCACCTTTATAACAGTTTCCTGGTTTACCAATCCTGTTCTTGCTATAGTCTCTGTCACAGAAACTAGAATGGAATTTTAATGCCAATGCAGACCATGAAATGGCGATCAAGTGTGTGACTAAGTTGTTGGAATGTGATGTATTAGGTCCATAGTGCATTTGTGGATCTCCAAGCCCTATTGGAAAAGTAGAATAACAAGCGAACTAGCAGCACTGCCTAAGGCACTACATCACATTTGACTGTTGGTTGTGGGTAGCTAAGAAATTCATTTTGAGGGTAGGAAAATTTTCTTGAACACTTCCTTTTCTGTATTACATCCACAAGTTACATTATGCAAACTAAGATATTTATTAACAGATAACCTATATAGAGGTAGTAATAACCATGCTATCTGAATCAGAAACATAAAATAGTTACGTGTCTTATGCTGTTCTATTTTCAGTTGTAGTCATGGATTGGTTTGGTTCATTAAATGAATAAACTAATGTATTCATATCATTGCTAACCAAATACTTAAGGTCAGTTATTCAATTATATTATATTATATTATTATAATAATATAATATATTATATTATATAATATTATATATATTATATATTATTAATATATAAAATAATATATAATAATATAATATAATATATTATAATATATAATATAAATTATATATATAAATAAATAATATAAAATATAAATAAATAATATAAAATAATATAATATAATATAATATATTATTCAATTATAAATATATAATGACAATAATTGGGCTTATTCAAGCTGCTTCAATTTTACTGTGTAGTAATTTAGATATGAATTTGACTGTTATGTGAAATATTGGTTTATGCTCAGTGGGTGGCACTCACTGATTTGTATGAAAATAGCATTTTGTTCCACGTGCCATAGGCAATTGCTTCATCTAATTTAATGTATTTAAGATTGAAATTGTCCTGCAAGTATTCTTTTGCCTTGCTCTCGCCTGCATTACATTTTATGTAATGCTGTTCTTCAGTTTATGATGTGACACTGTTTCCAAGTGTTTCATGTAATATTGCCTTGTCTCTTAGCCATTCTGAATTGTTTTATGTTGTCAGCAGTTATTCTTCAGATTTTCTGTCTTCAAAACCATATTCATGCGTTTCTGAGGTGCACTTTATTAACTGTCCATTCTGAGACACATCAAAAGAATAACACACTGAAATCTTAACTTGTGAGAACAAACTTCACTTTGCCTGCCCTGGCCCAGTTCTCCATATTTTGGATGTTTAAAAAGATTACTGCTAAAGCACTAATGACATTATTAGTACGATATTATCCATCCCATCCATGTAGCTGTCACAAGAACAATGATCGCAGCAAATGTTCTATTCTTCAGCACTGGTAAAGGAGAGGAAAAGGCAAAAGGCATACAATTAGAGGAATCCTGAGAGATGAGTTATCTATAGATGAACCTCTGTGATTTCTCCCATTCTGTTCTCAGATGAAGATTAAAAAAATGAATGACATTTTTACAATATAATTTAGTACTTCAGTGAAGGTGGTTTGACAGCCATCTCTTTGAAACTGCAGCTGGTGGGAGAATACCCGAGGTGGATTCTTTCCCTCCAGTAGATTCTTTCAGTCCAGTGCATAGTGATGCAGAAGGGAAATTTACAGCATAAAATTCTTACTAGAAACATATATATATATTTTAGATGAAAACAGTACTTCATTATTATCAGAGGGATTTGAATACTATATAAAAGATATCTGTATAACTATCTTAATAGTTATTTTAAAGGACATTCGGGCAAAAGAATGGTATTGTTGTTTTTTTTTTTTCCCCCGTAACAATTTTTAGTGCTATTTAAAGAGAGGTGATGTACTCAAACATGTGGAAAGTTAGGTTTCTATTTAGTTTCTCTTTTGTGCCCTTCTCCCACCACATCCTCAAATGATGCTTTGCATTAGGAAATGGAGAACTGAGAAGAGCTTGTTTATATCTCTGAGGATACAGCAGTAGCCTTGAGAAGCAAGCAAACCACTGGGTGAACCAGAGCTACCCTCTGTAAAAGGTGAGTATCAAGACAGGAACCAAGAGAAATGTTCTGGATGTCCAAGAGAAGAGATGAATCTAGTTTCTGTGCTGATCAAGAGGCATTTTTTTGTCAGAGCTTTTCAAAACAGCCGAGGGGCATAGCAAAATAAGGATCTAGCTATGTAGGTATGAGAATTGACTGCTTTTAAACAGCTGTGGTTGCAGTTTATTCTCCAAATACATACTACATTCTCAATTTTGATTCCATGTACCTCTGTAAGATTACTCAACCAAATCTGGCAGTCTTAGCAATTAAAATGCAGGACATATTTTTGTTTAAAGCTTTAGTAGACTTTTTCAGAACTGTACATAGCACTAACAGCAAGCCTCTTATTCACAATAAAGAAACAGTTTTACGCAAACAGCCACAAACCATAAAACTTAAGCAAGTTACATTATTGAGATGTAACATGAAAGAACAATCAAATTATTCCAAATATATGGAAATTATATGCAATGATGAGTTAAAATAGAAATGATTCAGAATCTGTTGCTCTAAATGAAATGAGTTTGGTGAAACTGATTTACTATATGCCTAAGCCATTTTATGAGTGGAGGAGTAGGAAAAAACAACAAAAAGACGTGTATATATTCTGGATCACTTAAAAGTGTATGAAAAACATTGTATCTGAACAAGGGAAAAACAAAATAGAATCTTCTACTGCAATAAGCAGTAGCAATAAGTCAATAAGCATTCAGTTGTCTTGAATGTTGATACACAGTTTCCCATGGTACCAAAAGGTTACATTGGGCATCTATTTAGCTTAGACTACTTCTGCTGATGATTTTTATTGGACATATGATATCATTTCTGTTCAGTATACAAATATTTGACACTTTTAAAGCCGGTGCTTAAAAAGAAGTACCCTGTGGCATGAATATGTAAAACCGTTTCAGGAACAAAATAGCTGTCAGATCACTGAACGTAATAGTGAATGTGTTTTCACCACCTTTCATGTGTCTTAGTTTGGAGTAATGTGTTACAGCTGGTGAGGAAAAAAAAAAAATATAAAGGTCTTTCAGTTTTTAACTAGCTATTAAAAGGAACCTTTTGGTAGTGGGTTCATGGTGGTGGTTTATTTATTTATTTGGCATGCAGCTTAAAGATTTCCTTTAGTTTTATCTTTGAGTACGTGAATTGCTGGTGAATTTTCTGCCTTGCTCTAGCCTTGTTGTACAAAGTGCTTTTTACAGTGCTCAAAATGTGTTGGCCTTTTCACCTGTATGCCACACGCTACTTTCCGAGGGGGAGAGTAAAATTTAATTCTTAATGCCTCTGAAATTCAGTTGGAGCCATTGCTTTTTGTAGTGTTCCTGCAAGCATGGAGGACTGCTGTATAACCTTTAATGCTGTGCAGCTGCAGGTCCTACCTACCAATCAGAACTATTTGAATGCTAAGGTGGTGTTCTTTTCAGCCTGTTTATGTACAGATCTACATGTTATATGACACTCACATCTTGTTTTAAGCAAATGACATGATCTTTTATGCCATGGTGTGGTTAAGGTATGCAAATATTGACTTTTTAATTAAGATCACTTTCTTGATGACAAAATATTTGTGTTTGATTATCCATTTCATCTTCATGTGGTCGTCGTGTTTAGGCAAAGCTGTACATCTTCATTATTTCAATATTGCTTGATGAATCAATCCCTTTAACCTGATAATTTACATGGCATTCTCTGAACTTTGAACTCATTGCAATATATCATCTTTTTCCTGCTGTGCAGCACAGAAATGCGGAGTTTTGACAGTGCTGCTTGAACAGAAACTATTAATCATCTGAAGTCTGTCTATTTGTAACCATATCTAAGAGTAACTTCACTGGATCCAATGGTGTAAAGTAAGTGTTAGAAACAGAAGAGTCAAACTCAAATAAAATTTAATGTATTTAAAAACAAAACAAAACAGAAACTGTCAGTCAGGTTATCTAACTAAATGACTCTTGAAAATGTGAGGCTCCACTGATGGCAGTTTTATCTAAAAACTGTAGTAATCTAAAGAACACCAGGTTTCCTAATGATTCATTAAAAAAAATAAAAAGTGAGTGTTTCAGAGTAAGCTACGATCTCAGTCTCTGCAGACATTGCAGACACTGCAGAGCTATCCAGCTATGTGAAAGAAAGGTATTTTGTCAATCCCAACAGCAGGAAAAAACTGAAACCTTTCCTTCAATTTGCAACCTACCAAAGAATTGAACTGTGAGAACTGTGAGGTACAATTCTATGAGAGTTAGAGAAATATATCTGGATCTTTAGAAATGAACAAGTCAATCTTCCTGTCCTTAAGCATGATGATGTAAATCAGTTAATTTGTATTCTGCCAGATGCTTAAATTCTTGCACCTTTGAAATACCTGCAAGAATGAACCATAGAATCATAGAATAGTCTGAGTTGGAAGGGACCTTTTAGAATCATTGAGTCCAACTCCAGACTTTATACAGAATCACAGAATGGCCAGGGTTGGAAGGGGCATTAAGGATCATGCACCTCCAACCCCCTGCCACATATAGAGCCACCAACCTCCACATTTAATACTAGACCAGGCTGCCCTGGGCCCCATCCATCCTGGCCTTGAACACCTCTAGAGATGGCAGACCAGTGATGAGTGATGTCCCTCAAGGGTCAGTGGGACCCTTGAGCTCTTTAATATGCTCTTTATGCTCTTTAATATTTTCATCAATTACATCAACAGTGGGATCAAGTGTACCCTCAGCAAGTTTGCAGATGACAGCACACTGTCCAGTGTGGTTGACATCTTCGAGGGACAGGATGTGATCCAAAGAGATCTAGAGACGCTCAAGCAATGGGCCCTGTAGAACCTCGACAAATCCAACTGCAGAATTGCACCTGGGTCCCCCCACATTCAGAAATTTCTACTGTCAGTGTGAGCTGGAGGATGAAAGGATTGAGCACAGCTCTGCCAAAAAGGGCTTGGGGTGTTGATGGGTGGAAAGCAGGACAAGAGCCAGCAATGTGTCCTCACAGCCCAGAAAGACAACTGTATTCTGGGCTGCATCAAAAGTAGCGTGGCCAGCAGGTTGAGAGATGTGATCGATGTGATCCTGCCCCTCTACTCTGTGCTGGTGAGCATTGCCTTTTTTTTTTTAAACACAGCAGTGAATTACTTTTAGCACAGAGCCAATCTTTGCATTGATGGAAACTATGTAAATAGTCAGAGAGATTCATTATCGCTTTGTTAAGCATTTCCATCTCCATATGTATCTTGTTACAAATGAGACAAGGAATAACTAAAGCCGCTGTTTTGCATTGAGTTTACCTGACACTTTTGCTGTGACATTGTGCCAGTCATACTTTGAGTGTATTTTCCAGCTGTTTCATACTTTTGTCTCTTTGCACTTGAGGAGAGGGAAATCAAACTGTCAGACTTACCAGCTGTTCTTGGTGTTATCTTGACTGGTTTTAATGCCCAGGAGGGAATATTTTTCCTTCATAAATTATGAAGCTCTAATACAGTTTATTGTATTGTTGTGAGGTTTTATGAAATCTACCAGGTGGCCGTTCTGTTCTTGGCTTAAAGATTTGGTTATTTTTCTAAGAGCTAGTAAGTGTCTAAATAAGTCTAGACTTATAACTATGGACCCTTATGATTGGGATAATCTTTACAAATGTTTCATCATCTCTCACGATCCATAAACTTACATCCTTTAAAATAATGATTTCTTATGAATGATCTCAGTGCAAGTTTCCCTTTGTTGCACTCTGAAAGTCAGTTTTTGTTTCATATGCATGTAAATATCTACCTGCACAGATGAGTGTGTGAATAACAAAGCCATAGGAAGAATTAAATAACATTTATCATGTACTTTCAATTGATTTCCTTCCCATTTGCCCATTAATCTATTTCAAGAGATGCCTCCGAGACTTTTTAAAACTACGTGTAATGTAAAGATTTCTTGTGGATGTGAAGCATAGTGTAACATTTACATTCAAACAGCTGGCAGAGGTCAAGGAAAAAATGGTAGTGGAGTGTGTTGTATCTTGATTTTCCATAGAGATATTTTCAGGCATTGAGAACATGCCTGTGCATTTATGCAGTTAAAAAAAAAAAAAAAAAAAAAAAAAAAAGCAATAAGCAATGTGAACTTATTGGGGATCAGAAGACGATACAACTTTAAACATTTAGCACTAGAGCACAAACTCAGAGCAACAACAAAACCCGAGAATTCTGTAGGAGCTGCTTACGGCAGCTGCCTTGAAGAGCGTGTTATAAATGGCTTAATTACATTGCCCTCTGCCGGAGCTGCAGGAGATCGCAGATGGATGCTTAACGCAGAGACGAAACTGGCAGGAGAACCACGAGGCAGATACCATTATGTTGTTTCACACTGCTTAGCAGAATCACAGAATCGAGTGCTTCTGAATTTGGAATCCAAAGAGGGGCTTGGGTTTTATTCTGGCTTGCTGAAGGGATATTCATTTCTTTAGAGAAGAATCTGTGTACGCCTGAGAGCCATACAAATTCAAACTTGCCAAGAGGATGGACTTCATATCCCTGAACTTACTGGAAAATTAAAAAAGAATTGTTTCTGAGTTACATAGGCAGATGAGTTCAGAGCTGATGAGAGAAATGTTGTGTGAAATTGAGATGAAAACTCTCTTTGGGTCCAGTGTGGCAGATTTTTATTATTATTGTTGTTATGTTTGCTTTGGAAAAGAATACATAGTTTTTCCCCACTGAAATGTTTTTAACATTATTACTATTTTTTATAATTCAGCATTTGACTTAGATTATTTTCTGCATCAAAGCTTTAGGTCATCCAATGCGTACTTTGTTACTGACATGAATGGAAGAAATTAATTTGTGCATATGTATTCTTATATTAAAATGAGAAAGGGATTTAAATATTTGGCTGATCTTGAATCCACAGTGAAAACTTCAGTGCTTGTCCAGCCCTAGGGGCCTACGTTCTACTGCTATTATGCTGACTAGATGACTCTGAAGGCACAGGCATCAACTGACAGGGAGCTTTGGGACCGAGGAAAAGAGGTGGAAGTAGCACTGCCTGAATCAGTCTCAGGCAGGATTCAGTGGCACAGAGAAGCAAAAATGCTCTGTGAAATCAGTCAGCAAACTAACAAATAGTTTCCATTGCCATGAGACTGGTTATTCCTGTTGTCACAGCTTTGGTTGAATGACTTTAACTTTTGCACTAAAACATAAAGATAAGTCAGAAATGTACAAAGATGAGAACTTTACTGATGTAGTTACATGGACAGATTAACCTAATGCACTGGTTAAAGAAACTTTTTGCATGAAGCTTTGAAAGGATTTCATTACTGTATAGTTGAATTCACCAATTTTACACGCTGGAATAATCCCTTAAAAAAAACCCCATCTTTCCATATAAAGACTTGGAGAATGTGTGAATTATTCATGGCAGCAAGTTGAAGATCAGACTCGTTTTGTGTAAAAGATTAAAGATTAGGTCAGGGCTCTTGGTCCTGTAAGATGCACTAGCAGTAGTTTCATTCCAGTGCTTAATTCACAGTTTTTGTATTCCTGTTTAGCTGCAGCAAAGTCATTTATGCTTTTAAAAGAAAAAAATATTGAAAGGACAGTTTTTAAGAACCAAGTTGGTCTTTTTTTTTTTTTTTTTTTTTTTTTTTTTTTTTTTAATTTGTCGGATTTCTCACAAATAAGCCATTAGAACATCTCCAAGTAAACAAATATGTTTAGGTATTCTTCCTTCAAAGATTACTTAGCAGCCCTATAAACCATTCGTGGTTTATTGCTACATCCTTGCTGAAACCAAGATTTACAATCTTCATTTTTCTCGTCTTGGCTGAAGTGTTGAACTCTGATTTTTGTGACTTTGAATGGACAAGGAAAAACTTAGGAGGACTCACCTGTATTTTTAAGGAAACTGTACCGATATTGATTTTATCTCAGTATTTCAAAAAGCATATTTTGATTGCTGAAGTAGCTGTGATATCACTGTCAGTGTGTAAGCATGCAGTATCTATTTATGCAGTGTGTTGAAGTTGGAGATAAATTTTGAAAGCTTTTCTAATAGCTCTGTTGCTGGGCTGATGTAAAAAGGCACACATATAGTATTTACTGTAGTGAATCGTTCATAGAAACAGAAAGGTTTCCTGCAAAATTATGGTTTGAAGCAAAAATACAGAAATATTTAAATATCCCTTGTTAAGTAGCGGGAGGTTTTCATAAGTGTCTCCTTTTTGAAATGGAGGCAGTAGGGAAACAGAAGGATATATTCTGTGTCTGTTTCTTTAGTAAGCAATGAGACTTTACTGAAGATAAACTGGTGTGTAAAAGAATACTGACCTCAGCAGACTAACAGATACTTCAATTTCAGGTCCTAACTTGTTAACATTAGATGTTCCTTTTGACACTGAGAGAGAAGGAGGAAAATAAAAGAAAGTATCTAGGAAATACAGTCCATCTGTTTGATGATACAATAAAATTATATTCCTTCTTTCTCTTCTTGACGTTGTTGTGGTTAGAGTAAAACCCTGGAAATCTTGCTTTCACTGAAGAAGTGACTTTCTTCTGGAGACTGATAAAATAAATATAAAGCATATTTTTAAAAGTACAAATCTTTGTTTTTGTAATTAGGCTTTATTTTGAAAAATGATATGTAGTCCAGTTCACCTGTGTTCCACTTAGTCTTATAATGATAAATGCATATAGAATGCATTTAATTCTGCCTTCAAAAATAAAGATCACAGAATTAAAATGTCCTGAGTAAAGCACTCCATAGCATATCTGTGCAAAACCAGAGAAACCTCCAGTGATTTTCAGCATCAAAGGTTGCCGTTTCTTCTTATAGCCTAGTGGCTTTTACATTAAATTCCTATTTTACACATTTTTATAATATTTTTACTTGAATGGTTAAATACTGAGAACTAAGTTGACAAAGGAGTAGATTTTGTAAAGTGTGCCTTTTTTTTTTTTTTTGGTCCTAACAAAGTTATTTTTCAGAAAAAATCTGCTACCTCTGTTTTCAGAAAAGTAAAAATAACAAAATCATTTGCAAAAGAAAGCACACATTCAACAGTACTTTTAAACTGTGTAATACTAAATAAGCAGCAAAATACATGGCTGTAACCAAGAATAAAACCAGAGTGACTAATCTTCACTTCATAGGACACTGAATGTTGCCAAAAATAGAAAAAAAATGATAGAATTATTATATTTTAAGATGCTGAAAAGAACAGACTGCACGAATGATAATTAGTTAATGTTTTAGATATGCTGCTAGGTAGATGAGATGAGATGAAGGTGTGCATTTGTCAGCATTATTGTTCTTGGGCTTTGACTGTTCAAGAAATGTTGAGTGGCTGTTTTAGAAGTGATGCACAAATTTTCAGTAGAGGTTGTCTAGACACGACTCGGAGAAAAAAAGCTGTTTTTCTCGTATACCTGAAAATAACCTTTCTTCCTTGAAATCCTATGAACTCTGTTCCCCAGCTCATGCTGCATCTGATCTTAACTCTGAACTCCTTGAAGTAAGTAATAATCTTTCCATATAGCTGAAAATATTTGGCTGACAATCTGTTTCAGGGTATAATTCTTATCCATTTATTTATGAGGGGAGTAAGTTATGTGGTTATTTATAATATACATGTGAGAAATGTGATTACTTAATGAATTGTATGAATTTATTTAAAGATTTTGGTAACATTTTTTTCCAAGACGTTCCTGATTTTCACCAGTGTAAAAAAGGGGGAAATGAAGTTCAACAGTTTTCGCTGTCATAAAAATGCTGTGACTGTAGGTTATGCATGGCTTCAGAGATGTACCAAATCCAGCAGAATCTTGGTCTTAAAACACAAGATTTAGACAGCAGAATTTAGACTACAGATTGTTGGAAATATTTCCACACAGGGGACTGTTGCTGAAAAATGTTCTCCTGAAACTCTTATCTTCAATTTCTTCCTTATTTTTAATTTGTAAAAATGAATATTTTCGAACAACTTTCACTGGCAACCTTTCCTTAATCTAATACATAATTTCTCATCTACGTGAACAAAAAGAGCCACCCCAAATCAATCTACTTTAGACAGGTACTTGAGTCTGTTTCACCTGGATTGTAGGTAAGGAACCTGAGAACTAGGTGCATGGCTTACATAAAATAATATGCTATTGACATTTTTGAGGGATTATTAGTTTTTCATGAATGGAAATGCTTGCTTCATCTCAATTTTTTCCCTATTAGTGGTGAAGCCATTTTTTGTTTTTCTAAAGTGGTTCTGAAAACAAGAGGATAGAGAAAAGGAAAACTTAAAGCACCAGTAGAACTGTTTCCTATAATTCACTTCTAAATTTGGTTTTTGGTTATAAAATGGACTTTAATTAAAACGAAATACTGGTTAAAGTCTTTTCATCCACTCCACCCCTACAAGAAGACATTTCCTGAAGGCAGCGGAAGGAACTGCACCCCAGTACCTTTATTTTTAATTTTTATGGTCAGAAATCAGAAAGTCTGCATGCTAATGACTTCTTTTCTTTGAAAATGAGCTCATTACTGATCATTTCCCTCTTCTTTTAATCTGTTCAAGTGTGTTTCTTCTTCAAAAATTTCAGAAGGCATTTCGTGAATCTGTTACAAAATCTAAGTTAAAACACAGACTCCTTCTAATGAGAAACAGTTGTGCTTCACGCATGAAGGAGGGAATTAAATTATTGAAGAGGGGAAAACACGGATGGGCTAGGGAAAAGTGAACTGAGAAAAAAATATACAACTCCATAAAGACAGAGAAAGGAAATGCTGAGAAGCCGTAGACCAACATTCAATTTGCCAAATGAAATGCACAACAGACTACAACACGGTTTAAATCAGAAATATGTATAATTTCCTAGTGTCATGTTGCCCCATTGGGCTTTGATTATTTTTAATGTTAAAATTTATAGATTAAGAATTTAATCTGTACAGTGATAAACTGAAAGATAATTTCTGAATAAAAGAGAATTTTATTTCAGATTTTCCCGGTCTTGGTGCATCTCTGCTGGACACCACATTGTGGGTAAAAGATAATCATTTGTTTTAGACTGCTGAGGTACATGCATGACTTTAAATCTGTTCATTTACTTGTGTTCATTTATGGGATGTGATTGGATGATCTGATTTAAAAGTGGATAGAGCTGCTTTTCAAACAATGTAGGAGATTCTTTGCAGAATCACGCTGAATTCTGAATGTCTCTCTGTGTAATGTTAAACATCTCTTATTCTTTTTTCCTTCTGAATTCTCAGTTTCATATGCTTTCACTGATTTATTTTTCTCCTTCCCCATCATCAAGTAATAAATGCTAAACTGTTTAAAGATATTATTACTGAGCTTTCTGCTGTCTTCATGTATGAAGATATTATTTTGTCAAGCGGCATAGAAATTCAAAAAGAAACATTTATTTCCACATTTTTTTGTTGTGTGATACTCCTTTCTGCTATTTCAGGTGACTCAGCACGTATCATTCTCATGATGCTAGATGCACAAGTTCCTAGAGTGTGCTACAGGTAATAAGCTAAGTGTCCTAACAACACAACAGATGGGTTTTAGTAACTGGAAGTCAGATGTTTCATACACAGTGTGAGAATTAGTTTTGTGTCTCTGATGTCAGCTAAAAATCAGAGCTCACTGGTGATTCTTGATCTCCTTTATGCAGACTTGAGGAAAACCGTATCATAAGTTGCTAGACTTCACATGATACCAGACAATGAATATATTGAAGGCTCGTTTTCTTGTTTCCTCCTGCGTATATATTACAAAATGACTGTACATAGTGATGTTAAGACATTATAAAATTGGGACTGATTCTTCACTGACTTTCATTTAGAAAATTTTGAAATTAAGCTACCTTATTTCTTGTTATTTCTTTTGGAATAAGATTTCAATTTGTTGCCAGCCTTCTCCAAGGTATTTCCAACAAAGAAATGTATCTCTTAAGTTGAATAGTGTGTCAGACAATAACCAGTTCTGTAAAGACTTAGGAAGCATGCAAAATTTTCACCTCGTATGTTTCCACGTAGATCAGCTGTAGCTGCTGCCTTTTTGCCTATCTTAATATTAAGTCTTCTGCCTGTTAAGCAGCCACTTAGGTACTGATTGCTGCAGAAGTCTGATCCTCTTCATATTGGAGAGCTGCACAGGGACATATATCCTACAGCATCTGAGTGTGTGGATAGCTTCTACATTTCTTGGGCACCATATTTTAATGGTTATTCAATTCAATATCAATTTCCAACTCTCTCTATAAAAATCATGATGTAATTGAAAGTTACGTTGTTTAAAGATATTATGGCCTATGACAGGTCAAAGAGGAACTTACAGTTTCATTTAGAGTGTGGGTTCTAGCAGAAACTCTTGAGAAGATAATGAATTATGTTACTAAATGTAAATGTGCTTTACATTGAATTATATGCACTCTTCTATGGGTGAACGTGATGGATTTTGCAGTTGAATTCCACATGGTCTGACAAAGTGACCTTTGTTTGAGATCTCTATCATTCACAAGAAAACAAACAACAATACATGTTATTGAATAAATAACTTTCTCATGAAGGGTAAAGTCAATTCTCCAATTTATTTTCTGAGGAAATGTGAAATTGACAGTTTTACCGTGGGTACAATATCCAGAGCAACAAGTCAACATAAAATAGATTTTTAGAGAGATTCCTGTTCTGACACTTTCAAGCTTAGTATTGAAAATGGAGAATACAGATAAAGTTACAAATGAAACAGCCAGGTGAATTTCTTAAGTGTTGTGCGAAAGAGGCAAAAAACCTATTATTAATATTAATTTTCATTGTGTAAAATAAGAAAATCTTAATACTGAACATTTTTATAAAAAATTATCTTTTTAAATATGTTTTTTAAATAATCTGCTTTCAGAAAGAAAATAAAAACCCAACAGCTTATTGTAAAACTGATTCCAGCCAAATTAGAACAAAGATTACAGCTATGTGTACCCGTGAGGTTTTCAGACTGAGTACTTCAGGGTCAAAATCTAGATTGTCATTTTCCAACCGAGATGCATTATCTTTTCTGGTACATTTTCATTTGTTTGTTCACTTTAAATCATGCTTCGTTAATTTGAAATTCTCAAATACACATTTAAACTCTGAGCATTCTTTTCTTTCTGGATCTTAAGCACCTTGTTTGATCTTAGTCTTCTCATTTCTTTTTGTTGTTTTTGGACCTACATTTTCTACTTTGAGTGATTTTGGCATCCAAGTTAAAACATTGGATATGCACTGCTAGGATGAGAAAATGGATGCAAGTTGCTAAAAAAAGATGTCTTCTTGCTTATGTAAATCTGCTGAGCTGAGCAATAGCGTGCTTTCTTCCGAGATTTTCCATTTGGTAGCACAGCTGATTTCCAGCCATTCCAATTTTTCACGCAGTATGAGTTCAGTTCCAAGCTCATACATCACTGACCACATGCTAAAAATGGAATTCCATTTACATTTAATATATCTTCATTCCATTTCTTCTTTCTGGAAGTCTCGTTAGGCTCACATTCTCCTCTTCCTGGCATTCCTGCTCCTTTATTTTCTTGGGTTGCGATTTAAGAGCACAAACGTAATTCATTATGGAATGCTTTGTCTGTTTCTCTCCCCTCAGCAAGTGAATACTTAGTGAGCTGCTGAAGAGACCTAATAGCTCTCTCAGCGTACAGACAAAATGCTTTAGAGAAAGGTAGGTTCGTAAAATTAATGGAAGTTGGGTACTTCAGCATCATGTATCGTGTGAGTGCTACCAAAATAAATATAACACAAAAAAATACAAGAACTGTAATGTCATCTATTCGGTCTTTGTCTAGGTGGTTTCCACACTGTCGAAGAGGGTTATACTTCTCTACCTGAAGCTTGCATTGTGACATAAAAGAAAGTGTGGAAAAATATGGCTAAATATTGCATAGATTTTGAAAATGCGCTTGTGAGAACATTGACAAGCTATTAACGGATTCACTGTCTCATTTTTCCTACATAATTTCTACAATCCGTATCAATGTGGATTATTGGAGTTTTATCTTCTGAAGCCTTTCCGGGTCTTAGCTTAGTTTGGTGGACCAATCACAGATATCACATCTTAAAATAAGGTAGGAATGTGGTATATTCTAAGAAGAGCTGTCTCTCAAAGTTTATTTTACCTACAAGGTTATATTTGTTCTCTGCAGAGAATAATTTGTTTTCACACTCAAAAGACTTAAGGATCGATCAAATTTTTGATGCAATTGGTAACCAATATTCAGACAAGTTCAGTTTTGGATGGACTGCATGCTTTGAACCATAAGCAATTTAAACTGCAAGAGACATTTTAGACCTGCTTTTGCTTAATTGTGAAGATGAATAGCACTGGGTGTTCCTAGCTCTATTTTTTTTAATAGTTTTGGAAATTGAGACAGTTAAAGCACCAGCCACGTAGGATGAAGTGGAGTTAGATACTTGTTCACTTGATCAAATTTAATGCCAGGCTGTGCATCTGTAATGCTGTAATGCTTAATAATGTTTGAAATATAAAAAACTAATCAATTGCTTTCTGTTCATCAATGCATATTTTTGAGCTCCTGTATTCCTTGCATCATAATATATACTATATAGCAGCAAAAGAGGATAATCTTGTCTAAAGAATGAAGGTATGAATTCAGTAAAGTAGGACCGTGTTGTGAAGATACTCATACAACTTAGTGCAATTTTTGTTGTTAGTTAGTTTTTGTTTTTGACAGATTTTGGCTTGCCAAATTTATCAAAGACCATTTCTGATCTTATGAACTTGGGAGCTTGTATGACCATTTGAGCCTGTATAAGTTCAGATTGAAAATACACTAAATTTCTTGAGTTGCAAGTTCTGAAACTACTTCACATTTTAAAGCCACAAACCAGTTGCAGATGTTTGGAGGGGTTTTGAGCAAGTGAAAGATTTGGTTGAACAAAGGACTATGGAAGATGTCAGAATTCACGTGATATCAAAGAAGGTGGAAGAATAGTCAAGGACTTTTAAATGTGCTTTTCTATTTTTGTTTGTTTTTCATGCTGCGAACCAGAAAAGTTGCTGTCATTGGATGCTGCCTGGTTCCAAATTAAAAGCAAGAACTGAGAGGCTCCTGAGTTCTCTATTTACAACATGAAAAGATAGAAGCACTTGAAAATTGAGATACAAAAGTCAGTGAGAGCCTTTTTTTTTCTGATCTCAAGGCTTTTCAATTGCAAATGTTTTCGAAGAGATAGGATATGTTGTTTAGATAAATATTAGATCAGTGTGTACTTAAGAGGCTTGTCACATGATGAACATTCACTGCTACCTGGACACAAATCGTTCTATTTCAAACAGGCATGGGTCTGTTACCCACCTGCTGATTTTACATACGCTTGTTCCTCTCTAAATAAACCCAAGTGTTTTCCAAAAATAATAGCCATAAATGTTTGTCAAAAGTCATAATATATTTTCTTGGCTAAGCAAGCACAATAATTTGTTTCTCAGGGAAGAATATGTCCTAAGACTTTAGATCAGAAAATACACAGAAATGTATTAATCTAAACATGTCTAACTGAAGCATCAACTGGAATGTACAGTTATATGTGAAATTAATTCACTAAAGACATTTTTTTTCAACAGAATTTTCTATTGCAATGATTATTCATACTGATTTACAAATGTAGGAGGCTTAAATTCTCCCGGGAAGAGGCAAGATCACAGCCAGGAGCATCATTCGTTCCTGTGAGTACTGTAGGTTAAGATATCAGATTTTATTTTATTTTATTGTTTTGGGGTTGTTTTTTTTTTTTTTTTTTTCATGTTCTGTGAAAATATACTATTCTATTGCGTAAAATTACACCTTGTGATTTCACAAGAAAACATTAATTTTGTGACATCATCTTTCTGTGTGCATTTTGTGTTACCTGAAAGGAAATAACCTTTTCTTCTCAGAACAAGTTCTCCTATGTATATTACGAATGAAACAAGCTCCAAAATCAAATGCATTATTGATATATATTTTTTTTCTCAGTCTCATTCTACAATGCACAAGGGCTGCTCCAGAAGTAATGCGTCCTATTTTATTACGTCAGCCCACCATTTCAGAGGCAGAGGTTGAACCTTGCTGCCAATATTCCATTACATGTTGTTGCCATGCGATAGATAGCAGTAAAGGGGCATGCTAACAAAACGCCATGGAAGTGTGTATGAAGCAAAAGCGTGCCATTAAATTATTCCAATTATTGCACGTGTGTATGGGGCTGCCAAAACACGGCCTAAACCTCTGATGAATCACCTGAGGCGAGCAATGAGTCAGTCACGGGAGCACAGGTTAAGGCAATTCATCTGTGCTGCAGGAAGCCAGGTGGAGCCAGGCTACATCCCTCCTGGACCCATTTAAGAACTGACTGCCAGGGGGGAAGGGTTTTTTCTGGAGAGCTACTCCACTGGAGTTTATTACGCGAGCCCGGGATAGGGTGAGTGTTCTCTTTTCCTTACTCTAGTATTATAATTACATCAGATCTACTCCTGGCTATACTATACCATCTGTATATTCATTGATTGTACACTCATGGAAAAAAAAAATTGCACTTACTGACAGTCATCTATGCTTGCTGAATGTTTATGGAGACTGGACAGTGGATGTGAGTGCAGTGAGGCAGTGGGTGGTGTGCTTAAGCAGTGGCAACAGCAACGGTGAGTACCTCTGCTGGTGCAGAATTTTATGAGAAAAGCGTGCAGACTCTTGCTCACTACTGGTGAAAATGCATAGCTAGTGGTGGACAATATGCTGGAAAGTCTTGTTTTGTAGCCGAGAATTTGCTCTATCATACAGTGTTGTTGTCGTCTTTGTATCTGCTATAGTTTGCGTGGAAATAAATAGGAAGCATTACTTTTGGAGAAACCTATGAATTTGTCTGCACTAAAAGTACATATAATTTAATTTGGAACATGCATTTGGGTAGTAAAGTATGGTAAAATTTGTGATAACTGGAAATCTCCATTGTTGATTGTATGGGAACTGTTGAGTCATAGCCTGAACCTCTGGTTCACAGAATCACAGAATTGTAGGGGTTGGAAGAGACCTCCAGAGATCATAGAGTCCAACCCCCCAAGGGTTGGAGTCCAACCCCCCCCAAAGGTTGATCACCTGAGACAAAGATTGAGTCAGCTGTGGGAGCACAGGTGAAGGCAGTGAGACCAGAAGGCATGGAGCCTTGCTGCACCTCTCTTAGACCCCATTTAAGGGCTGATTGCCACTGGGGAAGTATTTTTATTTGGAGATTCTTCCTCTGTGAAGCCTTTCCTGCGAACCTAGATCTTTGTATACAGGTGAGCATTTCTTTCCTGTTTGTTTCTTTTCCTGTTTTCACCACGATGATCTTTCCAGCTATAACACCACTGTAACAGTGACGTTCACTCAGTTGTTACCTGGAGAGGGCTGGAGCTGAGTTAAGTATGTAAGAAGCAACTCTGGTTCTGAAGTACATAATCCAGTGAAGCTTTGCAAAATGTTAATAGTTAGTGTATACAGTAGCTCATCTTGGTGAAGTGGATCAGCAAAACACAGATCTTTTTGCTAAAATAGGCAAAGCAAAGTAGTAAAATATGCATCCTGTTTATTAAAATATGCTAATACATCTAGCATACATATAACAATTTGGCTAGAGAAATATGTACATAAATCAATGTGCAACTACACGTATGCATTACATAACTTGATTACAAAAATAAACAAAATATTAAATGACAAAATATATTATTTAGATCTAAATACAATCTAAATTTGAAGAGCATTAAAAATGATTGAGGATTGCGGTGGGAACCCAAAGCCTTGTATCTAGACATTATTAGGAGTGCTGTTTCACTTCCTTCCTATGTAGGATTGTCAGAACCTGAGTTTGGCAAACTTGATGAAGATAAAGTAAGTTGTATCTTTATTTAATACTGGAATTATTGTTTGCCTTGCTTTCCCATTCATTTTTGTTCTTTTCTCTGTTTTCTCAGTGTTGCTTTTGAATACACTTAGAACAACTTAAGGTCTTAGGAAATTTTTAAAGAAATTTAACCCTGCTGCTTGGTCACAGTTTTGCAAAACTGCTGTGGCCTTGGTTTGAGGAGGAAAAGCAGTATCTTCTGTTTTCCAGTCAGCTGGAGTCACTCTCAATGATTTTCAGTACCCTTTTGTTTCCTGTTCTAGTTTGCAGGCTGGTTTTTCCTTTCTTGGAAGTGAAAGAAGCTATATAATAGTAGCAAGCCTACTTTTTGTGTGGCTTACCTTGCGTGCGAAAGGAAGGTGTCCCTTCAGGAGGATCATTTGCTCCTGACCAGCCTATTTGAAGCATTTGCTTGGGGAAAAGACAACTTTACTAAGATCTGCACACCACAGACTTTCTTGCTGCTGTTTCATTTGGCTTTTGGTCTGAAAATAATACAAAAATGCTATGGCTTGCATTAGACTTGTTTCCTAGTGATACAAATTTATTTTCATATCTTTTGGGAGTTTTTTTTGACACCATTGCCCCCCTCTGGGTGGCAGGATTGTTGCTCTCCTATCTTTGCAGACCCACCCCTGTTTTATTAGTAATCACGAAGACTTTCAAATGTAACCTTTTTTTGTAAAATGTGCAGTATCATATCTCAGAAGTTAAGCTACATTCAGCAATTTCACCGACTCCAAGCCAACCTGGATTTTATATTATATACTTGCTTATCTCATATGCTGGACTGGGAGGTTTACATATAGGACATATTGTGCTACAAGACATCCATTCAGAAAAGGTGATATGGGAAGGCAAGACAGAACTCTTGGCTATTTGGAACACTTGTTTTTCTGTATAAAGAGTTAATTGCTCTCAAATGTGTAAAATATTTTGATTTCCATTCATGAAATATCAAGGTGAGTGAAAAGTGATCAGTGAACTTTTGGATTAACTTCCTGTTAGTGTAGGGTTACAGAACTTTCTCTTATAGTATTGATACTGTACCTGTTAGAAAATCTTAGGGAAGACTCTAAGGGCGAGGCAAGCAAGTACAGATACCTAAAGAATATTCCCTCTTTTCCAGGCATATTGAGTCAGAGGGGATACCATTTCCTAAATAACTGTTCATTATTTTGTCTGATAGCTTTTTGCATCTCTGTACGCTTCTAACGCTTAGCTGTACTGGATTGAGTTCCACACTGTAATGCATGCTGCCTGCTGATGTAGCTCATTTTGTTTGTTTTGAGCCTGCCTTGTGTTAGCTAATTTTGATCTATCCCTTCTTGAATTGTTGAGTGGAAGTGAGATACTTAAGGGGGCTCCTGGCAGCTGGAATCACACCAAAGGCTTTTATTGATAATCCCCCTCAGAACTGTCTGCTATTGTCACTTTCAGAAAGGAGATGATGAGTTTGTCATATTTTCGTATCTTCTGTTCCTCCTCACAGTTGCTTATACCAGTATGTAGGAGTTGGCTTTGAAATATTTTTTCGGAATTTTAGGGGCTGGAAGGGACCTCTAGAGATGACTTAGTACAATCGCACTGCCAAATCAGAACCCCTAGATCAGATTGCAAGGGTCGGTAGCCAGACAGGTCTCTAATCTCTGCAGAAGAGCTCCCTGTGCGGCCTGTTCCAGTGCACTGTCACCCTTACTGTGAGGAAGCTCTTAAGGACATGTGTTCAGAACTTCATCATATGTTTCAGTTTGTGGTCGCTTCCCCTTTCCCTGTAGCAACGTATGGCTGGAAAGAGTCTGGCCTTGTCCCTTTGCCTCCCACACCTTAGATATTCATAAACACTGATCGGATCCCCTCTTAGACTTACTTCCTCTAGGCTGAATAGATCCAGGTCACTCAGCCTTTCCTCATGAGAGGTGCTTCATGCCCTTTATCATCTTTGTGGCCCTCCATTGGACTCCTTCTAGGAGATCCATGCCTTTTTTGTACTGATGAGACCAGAATTGGATACAATACTCCAGGTGAGGCCTGACCAGGATGGAGCAGAGGGGAAGGATCTCCTCCCTTGACCTGCTGACCACACTCCTTTTAATGCACTCCGGGATGCCATTTTTGGCCCCCAGGGCACGCTGCTGGCTTGTGGCCAACTTGTTGTTCACCAGGACACCCCAGTCCCTCTCTGACTTCCATCAGGTCATCCCTCAACCTGTACTGGTGCATGCAGTTATTCCTCCCTAGGTGAAAAACTCTACGCTTGCAATTTAAGCCTTTCTGAGTCCTGGCAGAATGAATTCTGAATTCTTTTTAGCCTTCCTTGCTGTCTTCCCTGAAATAGTTATGAAACCCTTCTGGGGATAGCAGGTATTGTTACTATTGAGTCTGGCCTGAGCAGGGCAGACTCAATGTTGCTACTTTTACGGTATTTCTTTAGTATAAGATGATATGGCTTCGTTGATAGGCTTTGGGATGTTTTTGTCCCCAAATGTAGCTTTGTTTACTCTCAAGGCTCTTATGACAGACCCTGAAAATAGTAGAAATGAATGGAATAGGATAGTTAAGTTGAAAGTACTTGGCAAAAACCATCAAATCCAGCAGCATGACAACTTTGAGGGCTAACAAAAAAATAAAGTACATTATTAAGTAATATGAAATTAAATAAAAGTGATGACAAAGGATAAGCTGGCTGATCTGATTAGGATGGCTCTTCAGCATAAGTCGTCAGTCAGCTAATCAGCATTGTGAGACATCTGGACGAACATTTTAACGTACTGACAGCGGAAGAGGAGGAAGATAATGGATGAGGTAATGAAAGAAAGTGAGTGCTGAAGAGTGAATTGGTAGAGAAGTAGAGTACTGAGGATAAGGAGTTAAAGGTAAAGTAAGAACATGAGATGCAGGGCTGAGGGGAAAGGGGAAGGACAAAATATTAGCTAACAATGCTTTGTTGGAAGATGAGAATGATAGGTAGGAAGTGTCATTTAATTCTCTACATGAATAAATACTGAAGTTAAATCTAGTCTAGGGTCAAATATCTAATTGTAAGAAAAAGTATCTCCTGAAAATTCAGATGGTTGGCTCTAGACTAGTCATTATCAGTGGACAGCTGCAGCTTGTGTGAATATGTACCTCGTTCCTTTGGAGAATGAAGTATAAAAGAATAGCAGAAATGAATTGGTCAGTTCACTGCTGGCTGTAATGATTAGCTCTGTAGCTCTGCATTTTATTGTCTTGGAGAGCATGGTTTCCATGTGTGGGCTCGTGAGGCCGCCTGTGTGGATTACAGTTCTTGCAACTGCTTCCATAGAGAGCTGTACTTAAAATACAGGACTGTATCTATTCTGCATCTTCACACAGAATAGCATTTTATGGCCCGAAATTATTAGTGTGGCATGCTAAAAATATAAAACTCATTTTCAGTATTTGGAATTACACCAGAATAAATATAAAACAGAATATCCCTTGAGCTGTACAGTTTGTAATTGAGTTTTCTTCTTTTTTTAATCTCGAACATATAGCTTATAAATTAGTGGGGCAGCAGAGTGAAGCCGAGTGTAAAATACTGCAATAAAATTGAACACTTTGTATCTTTCTCTCTTGCAGTTATGATCATTACAGAAAATAGTTATTAAATCTCTAAAGATTACTATAATTGAATTGCTTGTGTAACGATAACTTACTGTTTCTTGAGTCCCACACATAGGGGGAAGGAAAAAAAAAGCCAAATGATCTCGCTGTAATACTGTGTTTTTTCATTCAGAAAAAGATGTAATGTTGAATTTTCACATGAACAAACATTTTATCTCTATGTTCCAAACAAGTACCTAAAAATGTCTTCTAGGCAATTCATTTTAATTCTTTTATGTATATAGGGTCAACGTTATTTCATTGCTGTTAAAGGTGTTGCCATTATCTTAATGATGTGCCCAGTTGTTTAAAAAGCAGGAATAAAAATAAGCCACATGCTTGACATTTGACAAGTAACTGGAGAAACAGATAGTATTACAATATTGCTCTTTTCCATCTTATTTATCAATCTGTCATAACTCTTTTGTCAACAAAGCGTGGCTCTTGTTTTCCTGTCTTGTCAGGCATGCTTAGGGGTAAAGATATTTTCTTCTCTGTGGCATCAGAGATTGACAAGACAGGTATCCTAGAGCTTATAACTACTGCTTGGCTATCATTACCCCTAGCTGCTTATACATACTTCCTTGACGTATCATCACTGCTGCTGCGACGTTTTAGATGGTGCTGTAAAGCCTTACCTGACTTCCTCGGGCAGCAAATCTCTGGCAAGCTGGCAGTGAAGTGATGCTCTCAGTACCTGTGCTAGACCTGTGTTTTGTACTTGGAGTATATCTGTCTCTAGCACAATCCATTTATCACCCAGTGATGAGTGCCAAGAGCCTGTCTCCCAGTTAAGCTTGTATTTCTAGTCATCAACTATGGTTCCCCAATATTACGTGTGGTTCTATTGCTTTCAGTTCTCCTTAACCTACCTCTCACTTCATCTGGTGACAGTGGTAAATTCATCATTTGGATAACTTTTGCCATCTGATTTTGCGCATTTTTGAAGGCATTTAAAAATGTCTTCCATCTACTAATTGGAACAGCAGTAGATGGAAAAAAAAAAATAGTAGATTAATAACAGACCATACGACATAAGTAATCAGATGCTTACTTAATGAACCATTGTAATTATGATCCATAGACACATTATTGGCATATAAACTATGGGCACGAGGGTTTTAATGAGATTTGATAGGCTACTTAATTCGCATTCTTGATAGGATTATCCAAATGTATTCAAGCTGAAAAATTGAGAGAATGAATAAAAAGGAGAAATTGTAACATTTGTTGCAGCAAATAGCTAGAAGTTGTAAAACAAAAATATAAGCCACATGGCTTAGCAAGACAGTTCACTATAGTGAGGGTAACATCCTCTTTGTATCTCCTCTAATGAATATGAGGGCCACAATGAACAGCTTAGTACAGACAGAGAATTTGGGGTATCTATGTGGCTTAGTCAGTCCTTAGTAAGACGACATTTTTTTAAATGCTTTTCTAACAAATGATATCTCTAATGAGAAAAAAACATGGTGTCAGGGCTTTTCTCTCCTTAAGAATAAGGCATTTCTTTTATATTTTTCACTGGAAGTAAAAATCTCAATTTTTGAGTCAGTTTAATAAATTAATAGTTTTTTTAGTGTTCAAATCTAATTTCTTCTTTTGTGATATACCTGTTGTTTCTCAACCTGCATCAGTAACTGGTCCCACTATCACAACGACGCTCTTACAGGGTTCAAGTGTTTGTTCTTGTTTTCTGTATCAGTCTGACATCCAAAGTAAGTCATTTAGTCATCTGCCTGTCCTCATTTCTGTAACTCACAGACACAACTCGTTTCACTTTATAAAAGTTCTCTCCACTTTCGGTTTTTTTACTGAAGGATGTTCCAAGTATTGAGCATTTTAAAGTTAGTGTTGCTAAGCTGTATTGTAGGTGTTAGAAGATAAAGAGTCAAGCTGAACACCCTTGCTTTTCTGAGCAACAAAGCTTCCCATTATTTACATTTTTGTGGGTAGTATAAATTGCATTTCTGTATGATTACCAGGAGACAAAATATAAAATTGATAGCTTTTTTACTTAATGATGTTGTCTCCATTCTTACTGGATTCTTTCAATTTCCTTTTTCTATTTCGGAAATCTGCATTAACTCCTCCTTTCTTCCCCTCCAAAAAAAAAAATTAAATAAATAAAAATTAAACAACCTAGTATTTCTGTCAGAATATTCACTCAATGTAAAGGAAATTACATGTTTTCAGTCTGTCTAATTTGGGTATTCATGAGATTCCTGGCAAAGCTGTCTAAATTTACTCAAGCTAAAAAAATCCCACATTAAAAAAGTTACTGTAAAACTTATGGCAACAAACAACCAGAACTAGTTTAAAAACAAAACAAAACAAAAACGCATGGTATGAGAGGATGTGGCTTTTCAAAACAATTAGTTTTATTTTTTTACTGAGTAAAACATCCTCAGTAAGGGAATAGTGGTTTAGTTTGAAGTAAGTAATCTAACTTTGGTTGTCCATTGGAACTGGCAGTGGAAACACAGTTACAGGCTATGCAGTCTCCTGGCTTTTTCTTTTGTAGTGGTTGCTTTGTTTTATTACAGTTCAAGAACGCTGAATATTTCCTCTACAAAATACTAATTATTTCATTTCTGCTTGCTTTTAAGCATCTAGAAATTGCTCTGTAAATAAGACTAGCATTTATCATTTTCCAGATTTGGGTTTGTTGTTTTTTTTGACTCAAAAGAGATATCAGTTACTCAGTCACTTTCTCCTGCTTGTGTACAGTGGTTACTTTTGTTTTGTGTTTTATTTACCACCTCCTAATGTTTTGTCGAACTATGCTGACATCAGCAGCAATGCTTCACCTTTGTGTAACTGAAAAGCTTTTATTACATGAGCTTAAATTGGTAAAAATTGAAATAGATGACTTGAAATGTCTTTTCGTTGCATAAATATAATGCAAGAATTAATGCCGACAGTGATCAGGTAGAAATTACGTCTGAAATGATATTTGAAAACGTTCTGTTCCTGAGAATTATTTGAACTGTTGCTCATTCTTTGTGCTTTGCTTATGGGAATATTTCTATGAAAAAATACTTGACTGTACTTCAAGATTTTTAGTAGGGCTTATCATGTGAGCTGTGGCAAGGCACTGTGTGTTCCCAGTGCCTAGCATAAGAGTGTAGCAGTATACATAAAGCCTGCAGGTAAGAGTGTGAGAAGTCAGAGATGTCTGGGAGCAGACATTCTCAGTCTTCCAGCTGCAGGTAACCAACCCCAGAGATGACTCCCTCCCTATCTCCTTGCCAGAGAACATAATTTCTTCAGATTTTCTGAAGAAGCTGCTTAGGTAGGAGTGCTTTCTGGGATGTTTATTAAAGACTTGCCAATTCAAACTGTTTTATCCAACAGCTTCTTTTGACTGAAAGAGCTGAAGGATCAGCCTCTGTTTGCTAAACGTATGTCTGGGTGCCCATCTTATAAACTACAGCTGAGTTTGTGGCCCAGAAGATAATCCACATATACATATTTATGAGAAGAAGGTGAACCCATATGTCTTTTTCCCAATCAAAATCTGAGCTACAGACTTGCTCATACCTGTAGTTTAAAAGAAGTATAGAGGAGAAAAATAATCATATTCTTATGTAAGCCTTAAACTAAACTTGTTACTTATGTTGATAGTCTGAATCTGTTGATATAATGTAGAATTTAGGAACCTATTTTTTAAAAAAAACAGCATTGAAAGTATGAGCTTCTTTTTTATGAGATTATTACAAGATGCACTATTTACAAGATAACATTTGCCTCTGACATTTTATCTAAGGAACTTGTGAACTTGTACTCATTTGTTTTTCAGTTTTGAAACATTCCATACTTTAGGCATACTTATAGTCTTCAAACAATGTACATGTCTGTAGAGTTTATTTTTGCTTTTGCAATGTAGTGTATGAAAAGCTAAGTAGATGAAATGTGCATCCTCTATTTCTCCTGCCATTCACAATAAAGGTGCATAGAGACTTTAATTTGGAATGAATGTTTTAAATTTAGGAGACAAAATTTGAAAGTTTTTCTGAGATTTCCACATAATGACAGGAAAGTTTAAGGACTTGATAATTTTTTTTGTGTAACTCTAGAGGTAAAATGTCTCTTGACTTTATTTAGTTTCTGACTAACTAACTTCATACAACATTGTTAAACAAAATGTCACAGGAAATCTGTATACCTGAGAGCCTCTGTAGTGTGTTCTACTAGAGATATTTCTTAGTGTTTGTGCTGTGATCAAGTGTAAAAGGGCACTATATTTCTAGTGACTTTTTAATATCTTCAGAGTAAAATACGATGTGGAGGTGGTATATAACTACAAGAAATTAAAAAATAGAAACTTTAAAATGATTAAACAAAGCAGCATGATATAATTTTGTTTATGTAGAGAAGTTTGACATCACGGTTTGTAAGAGAAAACTTTTTTTTATGTATAAAAAAGAAATAGGGCTGAAGTAAGTGATATTTCAGTTTGAATTTTTAACAGAGTGAATACTTTCATTCTAACCTATCAAAGCTTTTGTGGAGTCCAACTGAATAAAAGGGAGTCAGTGTTCTTACTTAAAATTAAATACTTCACCTGCTCTGTGGATGGAGTTCTTATTTTTTTTGGCTTAATCAGTGTCCCATTGAGGTCCCTTAGAAATTTCCCTCTTCACCTGCTTCTTATAATTATACAAGAAGTTTAATGACTCTTAATGGAATATCTAGCATGACCTCCTTCTGGAGGCAAATAGACCATTTATCTTTTGCTTTTTTGGTAATTCTTGTTTCACTTGTACCCATTTCCAGCTCATTCCTTCTAAACATTTTACTTAATTAGTATTTATAACAATGGCTTATTGGAAGATGGGGTTCAAAGATTTGAGGGTAGTTTAGCGAAATATTTCAGCTGCTGAACAGACATTATAGCTCTCTAGAGGGGAGCTGTAGACTTCATATGATTCACTTAAAATGGACCAAAGGTGAGAGTAAGGTGACCCTTAACAGGGTTATTGGAAAGATTGTACTGAGGAGACCATACCCAGGAAATAGGATTGTCTACAGGATAACAAGATTATCCCTTGCTAAATTCACACTGTAAAGAAACAGGCGTAAAATGCAGTAGAGGAAATGAATGAGACTGTTAGGGATTTGAAACAGATCTTTGATTACTGCAGTGCTACCTTTTAAGAAAGATGGAATTTGGGAAAGTTGAAGACTGCAGGGTCAGAAAAGTTGTAAAGTGTCAAATTAGGTTAATACGTAAAATGGTTTTGCTATATGCCAGGTAAGATGCAGTGTAATATTAACTTTATTCCAGCAATATTTTGAGTGCTTTCAGAAGTTCTTTAACTACTGCAGTCACATGGACTAATGTATTTCTGGCTCCGTTGGATTTTGATTCTATGAGGCCACATCAGGGTCATTTATAACAAAGAGTATAAATTCCTATAAATCTTTTACCTGTTCTGTCATTTATTTAAATGCATAAAAGCAAATAAATTTGTCCATGTCATCAAATGTAGGTATGCCTGATTTCTTGCAGTTTAGCCTTCCACGTTAGCTTTTTCCCTAAATAGGTGATGCATTCTATAATGAGCTCAGTTGTTCTGAGAAATCTTTTTTACAGTGGTTGCAGCTTTAGAATTGACATTCCCAAACAAACCTTTTGTGATGCCATTTTGATACGCTTCACATTCATAAGATTTCAGGTTTACATGTGGTATCCCAGGTGAACTGCCACTAATCAGCGATCAAAGACAAGATATTTAAGTCTTTTGATACTGGAGATGCCTTCATTCTCTTCAGCATTTATTCTGTCACATATGAGTTCTTAGTGTCTTTTGACATTTTTCTACTCCTTACGCCTCAGGAGGTGCAGAGAGGGACACTTCTGATACATTTAGTGCACAGGGTATAAATAATGCCTGATGCAATTTCTTACATGTTTAGAAATGGGGTGACATTTTGTCTGTATACTTCCTTCAGTACATCAGTATAAACACCAGCCCCAGTTTAGTACTGAATCCAGAAAGCATTTATCTTTTTGAACACTGTCATCCTCACCAATAGGAGTTCCTCTTGAACTGTAATGTTATTGACAGTGGCAAGCTAGTCAGGTACATATTTTCCTGGTTGATTTGTCCTACTTCAGCACTGTACAGTTTAGTCTAATAACAGCAAGCAAGGCATCTGCAGTCACTTTCTAGAGAATTCAGATAATGTCGTCCTCTTATTAATTGCATGTAAGGTCTTAGCAAAGAATTGCAAAGAGGTTGTCATTTCAGCAGACATACAGATCCGACAGCAAGTATAAAGAAATTTTTCATATCCAGCAATCAATATATGCCATTGTTACTCCCTGGGACAAACACTAGACCTGGAGGGTTAATCTGTGTATCAGGGTGAGTGGATGGTAAGGGAAGCAGAATAACACAGAGTTGGTCAAGGCTAAATCAAGGCAGAGCTTAAGCTACTGTCAGGTAAATAAGTAGAGCAGAGACTGTGAGAGAAGTGCTGCTGGCAAGTGAAGGAAGGAGTCGTTTAAACAATCTGCAGAAGAATCAGAAACAGAACAATAATAATGATGTTTGGCAGATATATATTGTAAAATTTAACTGTGCCCCTGTTCTTCCTCTCCATTCTTCACGTCCTATCCTGACTTTTTTTTTTTTCTTTGTTTAAGTGAGTCAAATGAGTTTAAAAACTAATTCTGACTAAGAGTCTTTGGCAGGCATTGTCTTTTACATTGGTTTACAAGAGGACACTTATTCAAAAGTACTTCTGCTGAAAGTTCTGAAAGCATTTGGAAATTTGGGGGGGAAGGACGGGGGAAGAAATCCTCCCTACTTGATCACTGGCTGGAGATATTGTAAAATAACAACCTGTATGGTGGTGATTTGAGAACTGAAACTATTTCCAGGGAGGCCAGGTTAGTTCACAAGTGTGTATTTTCCTTCTCAGACTGATCATGAGTTTGAATCACAGAATCAGTAAGGTTGAAAAAGATCTCTGAGATTGTCAAGTCCAACCATCGACTCATCACCACCTTGCCCACTAAATCATGGCACTTAGTCTCACATTCACAGGTTACTTGAACCCCTCCAGAGACAGTGACTCCACCTTCCTGGGAAGTCTGTTCCAACGCTTAGCCACTCCTGAGACTTTTAAAAAGAATTTTTTTACTACTTTCCAGCAGTTTTAGACTAAACAATGCCAATTCCCTTAGCCTCTCCTCCGGAACTTTCACCAGTTTTGTTGCCCTTCTCTGGATAGTCTAGGTAAAGTAGCAAGTTGCTGTTTTCTTCTGAACTGGGGGGATTTATCCTGCCTCCCATTCCTTTCTTCCAGCTCAGCGGGCTGAGTACTCCAAGAAATGACTGCTCTTTAATGACTATTAAATTAAATGACTGCTGTTTAATGACTATTAAACACAAGTCTAGTAGACAAGGAGTACTTAAGCCTTTTCCTTATTATTGGTGGCAGTGTTCCCTTGCACATCTAATAAAGGGTGGAGATAATCCTAGGCCCTCCTTTTGTTTGTGCTGTTGCAGAGCTAGAATGAGTCTGTGCAGATAACACACATTGCCTTTGGGACCTCACTGTCCAGATGAGAACATAACAGAAGAGTGTCACAGTTCTGTTCTTTTCTGTCTTCTGAGCCTTAGAATTACATCCAGATACAGGGAAAGAGAAGATTCTGTCCAAATAGTTAAATGGCCCTGGGCTCTTCAGTCTAGATATAGACCATGTGGGTATGGAGCTGGCATGGCACAAGCAGCCGCATTCTTTACACTTCCAAACCATGCTGAGTTCCTAACACTTCTTTGTCAAGCAGTAGGTCCTTTTCTTACCTTTTGTATACCTCAGGAGCATCCATCACTTTTTTTGGCCGTATTTTCTTATAATTATTTCTCAATCATAGAATGGCGTGGGCTGAAAAGAACCACAATGATCATTTAGTTTCAACTCCCCTGCTATGTGCAGCGTTGCCAGCCACCAAACCAGGCTGCCCAGAGCCACATCCAGCCTGGCTTTGAATGTCCACAGGGATGAGGCATCCACAACCTCCTTGGGCAACCTGTTCCAGTGCATCACCACCCTCTGACTGAAAAACTTTCTCCTAATATCTAACCTAAACCTCCCCTGCCTTAGTTTAAAGACGTTCCCCCATGTTTAATCTCTATCCGCCCTCATAAACCGATGTATTCTCTCCTGTTTATATGCTCCCTTCAAGTATTGGAAGGCCAAGTATTGGAAGGGAGTGTGGTCTCCCCAAAGTCTTCTCTTCTCCAAAGAGAATAGAAAGTGAGACGCTTGTGAATTGATCTTGTCTTTTGGTGACGGATCACTTTTTTAATCCTTCTTTTCCTTCAGTCTAATTTTTGAAGAAGGAGAGGATAACTAACTTACGGTAGAACCTACCCAAACATTGGAAAATCTCAATGAACCCTGAACAGAGAATCTTGTATGTCACTTACTGCATCTGATGATGATATTGGTGTCATTAACCTCTTCACATATGAAAGAACACAGAAGAGGACTGAACGTAAGGATGTTGTCTTAGAACACTTCTATAATTACCTGAATTAAACAAAGATAGGGCTTGTCACTTCCCAGTTATGATGAAGTTCCCATTTGGATAGTAAAAATTCTTTATAATTAACTAATTTATGGATCAGTTCATCTACAGTAGTTGCAAATTGCCCATACCTTCATTATAATCAGTGCAACTTACATGGGCGGAAGATCTGATCTCATGTCAAGAGGATATGAAAAATAATATCTTATTCGCTTTATACTCACTGTCAACAAAAATGGCACTTCTATTTGACACAATCTCCTTAACACACAGCAAATACTTACAGAATTACTTTGTTTGACCTGGATTACTAGATCATCTTTTACTAGATGACCAACCAATGTCATCTAGTAAAAGAATGGATCCTTACTTTATAACATTTACTGATCAAATAGGTTTCTTCCTGATGCACTATCCAAATTCAACAATCTGATTATTATGTCCTGGCACTGATGTATAGTACTGGGAAGTGTCTTGGAAATTCTCTGTAGTGATTTCTCGCTAAGAAAATATTTTGGTATATTTCTGAGAAATCAACAGTTGTGAAAGATACCATAAGCAAAGTTTGTGTCTAATTGAATGTTAACAAGCATTACTACTTTTATTAGTACTTGAATTTATGTATTGAGTACCAAGTATACCAAATTGTTTTCACTGAAATATGAGATCCTCTGTTGTGATAACAATAATAGAGGCTATTCTTAAATCTGAAAGACTTTAAATCTTGATATATACGTTCTTCCAGAGTTTTGTTTTATAAGACATATATATTTCAAAGGCACTGGGAACTACAGTGGCAAATTAGAAGAGTTATTAAAAATTCTATCTCAAACTATATCAAGTCATCAAAAAAAGGAATACTCCTGACCTTTTTACCAAAGTGTAAATTAGCAGTCTAATGGTAATATTCAGATGTGCAAAAGAATTATAAGCTCCTTTTGATGAAAATAATATTAGAATGTTCTTCCCTGCTGTGAATCATCCTAACATGTGAAATAGCATTTTGATACAATGACCTCTGCAAAGGGTATAGCAAACTGGAAAATAGGGGAACAAAAGATTGTGACGATTTTGTGTATTTCTTGCCAATAATTTATTCTCATTTTATTTATTGCAGAAAGCATGAATATCTCAAATCACCTCTGCATCTTGTTTTAAAAGCAAATAACTCATCCTGCCTGCCCCTAGAAGATTTTCCATACAAAAACACTAGCTATGGAGATAAATGAAGGCTGAACATACTTGATTGTATTTAAGAAAACATCTTGAATATATTATCGTGTACCAATAATATCTGATTTTACTGCTACATGAATGTTTATGTTTTTAAGGAAAAAAGGAAAATGATATATAAAACAGGATTGTTACAAAACTGTGGAGACTTTGTTTTTTTTCTTCCATAATCATGTATCGTTAGAAAAGCTTTTAAGAAATGGAATCGTACGTTGACGTAAGGAAAGCAGATTTTTTTCTTCTGCCCACCCACCTGTGCTATGTGTCAAGAGCACCCATGGCAAATGCTGTGTAGCCTATAATTCGTCTGTGGTGGGAAATCCCTTCTTCTATCATAAAAGCTTTGTAGCATTACATTAGTCACTTTTGTTTTTTGTTGGAAATTTGACTATCTTTGTCATATGGGTTAATCACATACTTCTTAGGCATGTAGGTAGTTTTCTTATATAAAGCAGATGGCTGTGCCTTCCAAAGAATTTTTTTTTTTTTAACTTGCTTTCATTCTCTTTTGGCAGGTACAGCTCATCTAGAAACATTCTGAAACAGGCATCAATCCAACAAACATCTGAGAATGTGCTTAACATTAAATAAATGACTAGTGTCATTGAACTGTAGTGTCCTACTCATGAGCTAAGGTGTTGTAATGAATCAGAGCTGTATAATCTAGCTCAATTCTAATGACGTAAGTAACATTCACTGCCAAAGTCTTGGACTAGTCCCAGAGGTCGAAGCTATTTGCTGGCTTAACCAGCAGGTAGAAAATAGTTCTATTTTCACATTCAATGCTTTTTCAACTGTGCACGTTGTACTGTACAATGCTATAACATACTATATCGTTATTAATTGCAGTACCTTCTGAATTTTTAACAACTGAAGTAATAAATAAAATTTATAGTTTTATTCATATGTTGTCTCAGGTTGAATCCAAATACATTAGGAGAAATGTTGCTAAACAATATTCAGACTTACTTTACATTTTTGTCTTAACAGTTCGAAAAGAGAAATGAGCATGCCATTCATGACAATTCATTGAATTACCTCTGCAGTATCTTTTATCTAGCTTGAAACTTCATTCTAATGAGTATAAATCTCTCCAACCCACAGACCTCTTGAAGTCCAGGAGATTCTGCTTCTAACTAAAAATCTCCATGTATTTTACAGCTAAGATGAATATCTTATGTAGTTGCAGGAGTAATATGAACTGTTAAAATGAAGAGTTTACAGCATTGAAGAGAATGTTTGTTGGTTGTCACTGAAAGCTATATAACTCTTCGTATTTTCCATATTCTGCAACATATTCCATACAACAGCATATTTTGGTGTAGGGCTGTAATTAGACTTAAGATTGCGGTACGCATTAAAAATGAGAAACGAGTTGGCTGAGTGTTTCAACATAGGATCCACCACAAAGTCTTGTCATTGGCAGGTGGAAGTAGTTTAATGCAGAAGCTGAACTGAGCTGATATTTCTCCTCATCATCTGATATTATTGCACCCTTTGTTTACTTCAGTCTAAGTACTCTGATAGTGCAACATTCACTTTGAGTCATGAAACTCAGCTCCAAGATTAGTAGACTTGCTGTAAATTCTAAAAGCTTAAGAACAACCTTAAAGTGCTGCTGAACCATATACATGGTCAGTCTTCTTCATAACAGGAAGTAAATGCTTTACTGTTACTGAAATTAATTTGTAGATCTCTCTTAGCTTATGTCACTAGCACTTTTGTGATGCTTAAACTGGTTGTGCACGGGCATTTCAAGGGATAGCTAACAAGTACTGTAAGGAAAAGAGCACTGTGGGTTTTTACATGTTAATTTTTTGTGCATTAATAGGCTGAAATAGGTGGTTTTCTTATAATTTAGCAAACTGTGGTGCTAAAAATAGATTTTTACTTGTATAAATAGCAGTCACATTTCCCAAATATCTCTATAATTTAACTTGACAATCAAAATAACTATGCAACTACGATACAATTTATGTATCTAAAATTCTATGAGAATGTGCAGATAGGGCAAAGAAAGCCTCAAAAGAAATACAGGTGCAATTTAGTCTCAGGTCTTAAGGCAATTAGTTCTAAAACAGGCATGTTAGCATGCACCTGTCTGTCACTGTAATATTGTAGTCATTCTCCTTTCTCTCTGAAAACAGTTTCTTTCATGGAATTGCCTCTTCAGTCTTCATTAGCAGTTTTAGTTTCCCTGTTATTTAATGCATCTTTTCTTCAGACTTACAGATCACTTGTGTTAAAGAACTCTTCTAACTTACAAAAATGTCAGTTTTTGTCATGTAGAGTGAGAACGTTTTGGTCACCGTTTTTGAGAGAACAGCGTCACCTCTGCTGCAGTACAAGATGGGCGGGCGAAGTCCAGAAAGAAGCATCCTGCTCTAAAACCTCTCCTACATCAGTTCATTGGGCATTATGATAATTAGATCATCTGTCTAAATAGTGTCCATATGGTGTATTTTCTGTAAATGTTTTCTTTATTTGAACGAAGTGTATTAATCTATTTGCAGATCCGCATTGAAATTAACCTTGGAGATGGGTAATTAGAATCTGAGCTGAATAACAGAGCAGGCTTTTATTACTTCGGTAAGGGTAATGAAAATATTAGATATTCCCTGTGATTCTAAGCTCTAGAAGTTAAAGACAAATGACGTGCACCTGATAAAGGAATCATGTTCTTGAATTTGGTCAGTTTCAGTTCCCCAGGGTAAAACAGGAGAAAATAAAGTTAATTTGGACTATGACGTTTTATTAGACCTACAGTTTTCTTTCTGAAAAAGATGGTTGTGGTTGATTAGTTAAGAAAAACTATAATTTCAGCTTGAATGAATAATAGAATTACTTCATTTTTCACATTCTTTTTATAAACGTGTTTCTTGATGGATTTGTATGACTTTGAGAATGAACATATTTTAAACATAAAAATAATTAGAGGTCAAGTAAAAGAGCTTTCTGGTTTTTCCCATGTGTCTATAATTTTCTGTTTTTTTTTTTGTTTTTTTTTTCCATGGCTTGCATGGCACATTTGGGAATGTCTTTGCACTAACATTTTTCAACAGGCACAAATAAACATTCTTTTTCATATAATGAGCTAGATTTTTAAAATATTAAAAAATGTGTCAGAATTTTCTGCAGCTACCTGCATCTTTGAATACATTGTTGAATTACAGCCTTTGTTACGTAATGATTGATTGCGTTTGCAGCATCAGACTTGCACAAATAACTGTGCAGTTAATAGTTGAGCTGGTTCAATCAACCTCAGATAGCGTGGTAGTGGATGCAATAGAACAGCTTCAGAGAGAAGAATGATTTCTGAAGGCAGAGCAGCAGTAAAGGGCCTTGAGACTGCCAAAGCCAGTGCTGACCTCAAAACAAAGAAATCAAGATGACTTCTTCACTCTATGCAGTGTACAACTGGAACTGGAAATTTTAGAACAGTGTTCCTGTTTAACTTCTCTTATTGATAAGGAAAATTGGGTAGCTAGGTATTTTCCTGACAGGATAATCCTTGAAGTACTGATATGCTTCACTACAGCATAGGTTTACTAGTAACAAGAGGTGTATATGATTGATCTGATGCTATGTTTTGAGAGTTCCCATTTGTGTTAGAACATCCCTTCAAGAGGGTCTGGTGTAAGGTGCCCAAATCAGCTCCGAAGGACCAATGCTGGAAAACCCTTACATGTTTGCAGGTAGAGTTTTTACTTGAGTTGCAGGATTATGTTCTTATTTCTTTATGTACTTCACTGTTGAAAGATTCCTATTTTTTCCTTATCTGAGGTAAGCGTGCTTATGATGATTTCAGATCATTACTATACTTTACTGTATTAGCATCTTTCCTGCATGATTTTGCTTTTAAGAAATGAAAATTTAAAACAATTTACTTGTTTAAAAGATTTTTAGATCTATAGTCTGGCTCTTCCCAGGTCTTGTTAAAACTTCCATTCAAGCTTGCCTATCACTTCTCAAAATACCTTTTTTGTAGAACTTATATTCTTTTTTTTTTTTTTTTTTTTTTTTTTTTTACTAACATCTGCTGGGTAATTGTATTGTCTGCTCAATAGGCAACTGATTACATTTCCTTCACCTCTTGCTTATGATAATGATTTCTTCAAGAGATTGAAAAAACTATATGATACAAATTCTTTTGTCAGTGTAGGAAAGGTCAAAGTAAAATTCATTCACATGTATGGTTTATATCTGGGTCTAAATCTGCCACTTGAACAGTTCTGTGATATGATGTTAAAATGTATGCAGCAGAAAAAAATATGGATATCAGGAATAACTGAAGGTGTAGTCTGAGGAAAATGTACTTTCTTCAAGAGAATTTCAATTAAGAGACCTAATTAGGGTCACTCTGGGAAACCCTTGATACAAAATGAGCATTTTAAAGTATCTTCTATCTTCTGTCTCTTCCGGATGCTTGAGACAGGCATAGATGAGAAGAAAAAATAATGATTTTGTAATGTGTATATATAGTTTTTATTTTTGACAATACTGGTGTGTGCTGTTCCACTCCCCTTGCAACTTCTAAAGTAGAGAGCGTGTCCAGCTTCTGCATTAGCTTCTGCACAGTTCTACAGGAGGCATAAATAGGTGGATAGATAGCTGAGAAACTCTGTTATGAGGTCTCTTATGCATGAAAGGATGTTCCTCAACATTCCCATCTCTGTTCTGATCCTCTGCTTTTCTGTTAAGTATAGAATTATGAAACCAAGTGCATAGGCTTTTTTTTCCACCCGAGAGTACTTTTCTTCTCAGTATCCAGAGCTGCCTGTTTAGATTTATTTTCATTTTCCTGAAAATGAACTGGCACTTCTGCTTGCCCTAAACAGTGGTGCAATTCTCTTCTTTTTATACCATGGAGTGCTGGTTTCCTGATCTTTCCTTCCCATGGATGGAGAAAACAGGAAGTTCTCTTTCAGGTGAGGAATCAACATAGTTGCCAAATTGTGAATTTCTCTGTCACTGTCTACTTTTGTGTCAGTTACTGTCTGCTATTTTTTCTGCCTCTATTTTCGTTTATGCTCCAGGGTCCAAATAACTGGGAGATTCAAATATAACATCAAACTTAAATCCAGAATAATAGGTAAATCATTCTCTGATATAATTACATCATTTGATTCTATGAAGAAACTCTTTGAATTAATGGACACTTTTTGCTTGTGTTTTATTAAGCTGGCCTTTGGAAATTCTTACAAAGCAGCAGTTCAATGAACCTTTGGATCTTCTTTTCTTTTCTTTCTTTTTTTTTTTTTTTGTTTTGTTTTGTTTTGTTTTGTTTTTTGTTTCTTTATTTTTCTCCGTATATGCCAGAGGTTGTCTGCATTTCTTAATGACACATGTCATGTTCTTTAGGATCTTCTAACTCTAAAAGTATCTATATGTAAGTAATGTTAGTTTGGATTAGATGATACTATAGTGAAGTCAGTTTTTAGTCAGATAATAATAGTGAATCTTTCAGTAGTCCAGATATTTTCTTACAGATACCAATAAGTCTGTTTTCTTGCCAGGAACTAATTGTTGCCAGATTTGAGCACTTGTTAGTGAATGTGAGAAATTGAGAGATTTCACATTTAAATGGCATGTATTTATATTACTTTTAAAATCTGTTATTGCATCACTTAGGGAGAAGTTTTGAAGTTTACCTCTGTGTTAAGCAGCTGGAAAAAGAGAAGGAAGTTAAGAGCATCAGAATGGCATAGTGTCAGGAAAAAGTCTTCCTTTGACCTCTTTGGCCGGCATCCATTTCAAGCACAGCAGTGAGTGTTTGAAGTTTCTTCATGTACTGCTTACAAAGCTTGGGACTTCTACACATTCCTTAACTGAGATTACCTTTCAAATATGTTTCATTTATGGTTCAGAAATCATTCATATCTAGGAAATCTTCTTGAGGTATCATTCTCATTTGGTATCTTTATGCTTTTTGACTTTGTGCTGCCTCTTTGTAATGAGCACTTGTTTTCAACTTGGTTCCCTTCATTCTTTGCTATGCTGCTTTTCCAGTCAATTGTGATTTTAGTAGCTGTGAAAGCCTCGTATCCAGTTCCTTAGCAATTTTCTGTAATAAGACTAAGTAAAATGTTACTGATGATTGATACAAGAGGTCAGAAGCCACTTCTGCATATCATGGTGGGCCTCAAACTCCCTGTGAGTGTTAAATAATGCCAGGAATACTTTTGATAAAAAAGCTGCGAAGATTTAAAGTAAGGGTAGTTCCTACTTTTATGTCTGAGACTGGAAGAGTGGCGGAGATATTCCAGATGGACAAAAATAAAATTAAATAGCTCAACTCTGAAGAGTGGAGATACAGGGAAATAAATGGAAAGAATAGAATGGCGAAGAGCAGGGAGAAAATTACCCTTTTTGCATATAAATGATGTAATTACCCCCTCAGCTTCTCAGGCAGAAGTTGACATTCCTAATTAAAATAATTTTATGATCTTCTGGGGACAGATATACAAAAGCATAAAGAGACAGAAAAAATAACAAATACAAAGCTAACCAACATTAGCAGCCATTTTTACAAAACAATTTTTCAACAGGACTGATGATGTGCATGCAGTCTCAGCTTTATAACAAATTATCAGGCTTGTATTTTATTTCAAATGATTCACAGGGTGTGATATAAAAGGCAGAAATTGAATAAAGCCTTTTCTGGGAAGAGAATGATGAAACCACAATAAAAGGACAGGGAATTGAAAGCCTACTGGACTGAATTTCATTGTTTTCTTCTGATTAATACTGGAAATTGAAAGCCACTGTGTTTAACCTGTGCTGATGCTACAGTTGCTGTAATTAAGCATGAGAATATGGTCTTACAACTTGTGCATGCTGATTGTTTTATACAAAGCACCTGGCAAATTTGACAGTACATACGCTATTAAATCTGCAACAGAGGAGTCCAGCCGCCAAAGGCTACCATTGTCACTCGATTAATTGGCATTCTGTCCACCACATGTTCCCACTTCCCAAGCAAAAAAGCAGCTAAGGAGTCTTTTCTGGACTCCAAGGTAGTGAGGGGTATGTGTTGTTTTAATCATACAAGCAGCTAGATAAAGCCCAGTTAAGTGTAACAAATCTGGAAAATTCCATTATCATACGCCTCGTAATTCATACCATCTAACTGACTGATTTAATGTTGCTAAGAGACTTGGTAGGTCAACTTGTTAGTATTACATACTGCACAGTAGTGATTGAGAAATAGATTGTTACCTCTAATCCTTCTGCAACAGGGTGATATTTCAGTAGTCACAAGTTAGCTAAAGGATATTTTGTGTATATGCATTTTTGTTTCCCCTTATGGAATTTTTTTTTTTTTGTTTGTTGGTTTGTTTGTGATTTCACAGTAAGGTGATGAGCTAGAAGCCAAAATAATAACATTATCCTTAGGCACAAATGCAGGAAATCAGGCTAGAAATTTCACAGGTTCTGATGTTCTTGTCCTATAATCACTATGTCTAGTAGTGATTAAGTTTCAAATAATTTGTGAAAATATAAATCTTTCTTGAGATATTTTCATGTCTGCTTCTGACTGATTAATTAACAAAGGCAAACAAAGCACTTTAAGCTTCAGAAAATCTTTGGTGTTAGTTCTGCTCAGAGGAGAGGCACAGTTTCAAGTCCATTAGTTCAAAGCTGATTCATCTTGCCCCAATTAATGTGATTCATTCATAGACTACATAATCTGAAATAACTATTGTGGTTTATGACCTAATTGAGTATTATCTAATATACCACATGCACTGATCTTCAACTTTATTTACATGGGTAGGAAGAAGAAATATTGCAGTTATTTTATCTGACAAATATTTTTCAGATGTTGTAAAGAATCACAAAATCATAGAATAATATAGGTTAAGAAAGACCCATAAGATCAGATCCAACCATCACCTAAGTCCAAGTCCTCTTCCAAGTAGATCATTGAACAATATTCCTATGTGCCACATCTCTACATCTCTTAAAGACCTCCAGGGGTGGTGATTTCATAACCACCATGGGCAGCCCATTCCAATGTTTAACCACACTTTGAGTGAGGAAATTCTTCCTGATATCGAATCTAAACTGCCCCTGGTGCCACTTGAGGCCATTCCCTCATGTTATAGCTTCTCACCTGGGAGAAGATGCCAACATGCACCTCACTGTAACCTCCTTTCATATAGTTGTAGAGAAAATCTTTCTGTCTTCAAATCCTGTTCTTCTGTCTGTTTCTTTTGAAAAAATGAGAGATGTAATGAAATGACAGGGCTTGTTTAAAATGACTCTTGGCCAGACAAAAGAGTATTTTTCGGCAGGACGTTCACACATGAATGCCCATGCTTGCCTGTCTCCCAGCACTTCTGCTGTGTTGCTGAGCAGGAAAGCTGTGCTAGGACCATGACTGATAGAGACGCAAATCAGCGCAGTAAAAGGCTGCCCCACAGTGGGAAAAAGTGGCTGTGAGCAGGAAGAGTTCGAGATTGCAGGAACTTCCATTACTGCTCAGAAACCTCAGCTTCTCTTCTGTGTAAAGGCACCTTCCAAATTTGCAGACACTGGAGCTGTGGGCACAAATTATCTGCCAGAGAGTGGTCTATGAACTTTCCTGAATGAGTTACCCTTTTGCACAGTGCAAATTCTCCTGTGCAGAACTCTAAAGAATCTCAAAAAAGACAGCAAGAAGTTGAAATAATATAGTATGTTTATAGCCAAATATCAAGCTCTGTTTTTTCATGTGAATAATAATGAGATGAATGTAATTCAAGTATTCATGCTAGAGAAATAGAAAATTAGATGCAACAGCATAAAATATGTTACTAACTTCAAAATATGTAACTAATTTTAGCACCAGTATAGCGTGTAAGAAAGGAAGCAGGAAGGGGCTTCTCTCATGGAAATTATGATCCATAAGACCTGGGCAGACTGGAGATTTAGGCAGAGAGAAAACTGATGAGGTCCAAAGAGAGCAAGTGTAGTAGAGTATGGTACCTGGGGAGGAATAACTTTATATTCCAGTACAAGTTAGGGGCTGACCTGCAGGAGAGGAGCTATGCAGAGAGGGGCCTAATTATCCTGGTGGACAGCAGTTTGTCCATGAGCCAGCGGTTTGCCCCTGTAGCCAAGAAAGCCAATGTCTATCCTGGGGTGCAATAAAAAAAATGATCCTCTCCCTCTACTCTGCACTAATGAGGCTACATTTAGAATGCTGTGTCCAGACCTGGGCTCCCCAATTTAAAAAAGACAGTTATCATCTAGAAAGAGTCCAGCAGAGATGAAGATCTTAAAGGTTCTTGAGCTCCTCTCGTATGAGGAAAGGATGAGAGAGCTAGGACTTCTCATCTTAGAGACAACTGAGAGGGGATCTAATCACTCTTCACAAATAGCACAGAAGTCAAGTAGATCAGTCTATTTGGTGTGTATAGCAATAGAAGAAGGAGCAATATGCAGAAACAGAAATACAGGGAGTTCCATACCAACGTCATGAAGAACTTTACTGTCAGAGTAATGGAACACTGGAACAGGCTGCCCAGAGAAGTCGTGGAGTCTCCTTCTCTGGAAATATCCAAGACCTGTCTGGATGCCTACCTGTGCCACATGTTGAAGGGAACCTTGGTTGGATTCGGTGATCCCTAGAGGTCCCTTCTGATCCCTACAATTCTGTGATCCTGAAAATGCTTTTAAGGCAGGATTGATTCCTTTAAAAATGCTAAGTCCCTGTACGCTATATGGAACAATGCATTTTTCATTTGAGTTCTCAGTGTCAGTGAGCAAAGGGTGTTCCTCTCTGAGCTCCTTTCACTCAGAGAATCAGGATTTATTTGCAGAATATTTGACTTGAAAACAAATATATGGCTTTCTTGCTTCTTCTTTTGTGAAGATGTTCATATATCCTGCTGAATGTGATACACAGTCTGTACTGGATAGACTTTTTATTTATTTCTAGATTTTAGAGTGTGTATAAATTAATCTGTCTTTACCTCTGTTTCTCAGAGACGTACATAGACATCAATATACCAGCATTTATCTTTCTGGTTAGTGCCACTCTGTGGGTAATACATCACTAGAGTAGGGGTGCTGGTTATGATGTATGACACTAAGAAATCATAAAAGTATTGCCACTACTGTGATGTATTATTCAAAACATGGAATTAAACAGAAAGATCAATATAATACAGGCACTTAATTTCTAAGGTGCGTTAGAAAGTTTTAGATTAAAGAGTATGGGCTGCAGAAAGTGTTTTTATTTCTTAAGATGTTCAGTACATAACAGAAACAAATATGGACAACTATTGTTTCATGTATGTCTCAGTCTGTAGGGGGGAAATATGTATATATACACACACATATATATACACACACACACACACACACATATATATATTTATATTTATATTTATATATGCATGGCCAGTGAAACTTTCCGGGCCTCTTCCAATCTGTTTTAAGTTCTTTCTGTCCTTCATATAGCTGTAGTATAGCTTCCTACTATGTTCATCTACAGTCTTCCATTAAATCTTTCCTCTGTCTCCACAACAGTCAGTCCCCCTAGCTGCCTCTCAAATCTCCCAGCTATTACCTGGCAGCTCATGCTGGGGCCATCTCTAAGTGATGTGAGGATAACTGGCCACCTCAGCCCTGCTGATCGGCTGCCTAGCGTGCTGAGCAGAGCAGACAATGGTGCATTTATTTTCCTGCTTTTTGCACAGTGAGAGTACTTCTTTGAGTCTCTCTTTTCTACTTTGCTTGGCTGCTGATGACTGCTAAACTGATTGAAATTTAGTTCCTATTGAAGGACTACACGGTCATAGAATTTAGTTGGAATTATCCCACAGTTTCATGAGTTAATAGGGAAGTGATGGAGCAGGAGGTTAAAAAAAACAATGTCTGAAACCAGGTATCCATCTTTTCTTTGTGGCTGACCTAAATCCTTTTGAACATTACTGCTTTCATTCCCTTTATTTGTTTCCATGGATTTGCAGCGAAATATATTTGAAGTTAAATTCATTCACTTTTTCTCTTCCAGTCTTACTAACCAAAATACATTATTAATTATACTGTAGGCAGATATCAAGTCAGTTCTTTCATTTGTTCTTGATTAGTTTGATTTTATTTCATTTTATGTAATTTCTGTAAGTCCCTCTAAAGTTCTTAGATAGTATTTTCCTCCTTTTGCAAAGACAAGAATAATGGAAAAATAGGCTGTCGGGTCTTAAAAAACTCTGAAAAGAACCAGACAAACCAAGTAAAAACTCTTTAAGAAGAAATTGTGTTATCATAAAATACGCTTGAAACTGCAATAGTTGGCAGTTCTGGGCTTTTCCATATATCACTCAGTGAAAAACAGCCCAGTAGTAAATTGGGAAAATTTTCTTACATTCTGAAGGCCTTACTCCTAGGCACCTTAACTGAATGGGAGCTGGATGTGAGTATCAAATCTTTGCTCACTACAGTGCTTTTGTTTTGCTTTGCTTTGTTTTTGTTTTTTATTGTACAGATACAAACAATTTTTACTTTGTTCTGTTCTCTTATTGTTGTGGTGCAGCTTCCTCACTTGGTTTCTCAGGTTTGACACTTCATTTTTTAATCTCTTTACCCATACTTTTTCAACTGTCCAATCAAAACTTCCTATTTGTAGTTCTAAGGCACTAAATTTTTTTCTAACTTTTTTGGGGGGGTAACATGCAACCTCCTATTCCTGCCTTGTTATTATTTCCTTGAATCCTTGAAGATGTTTTATACAGTTTTATATCCACTTAATCTTTTTATGTTTAAGCTGTGTAAATTAATTTTCCTACTTGCTCTTCTTCTGTCATATCCTCTAATCTTTGAATCAGTTCAGTTGCCCAAACTACCACAAAAGCAACATAATTTTCTCCTAGAGCACAGAAAGTAAAATAATTTAATGTTGAAGAGGCCACAGCCTGCCACAACATGCTTTTGTGAGCATACCTATTGTGGACACTCATAGCCAAGAAGAATTGCAATTATTCTTACACAGCATGGGTGTTTTATTTATTATATATTTTTATTAGGTTTTGGAAGCATTCACCGAATGCTAAGCATTTGTAGGTATTAGATGCTGTATTTTCCATCCCAAACTTCTTAAAATGGAAAGTTTTGATTATGTTTAAGAGCATCCTCAAAGGAACCTCTGGGAAGGGAGATACATGTTAAGACCTCTGTCCTATTTCAGTTCCCTTAGAATCAGTGTTTGTGACATACAGTGTTATGTGATAAATGTGTTTTAGGTTTTTAATATATTTTGTCCTAAGAATAATGTTTCAATAAGAGGATTTCTAGGACAGTGAGAGAGGAGTAAGATAATTCAGTCTGAGCAACATCCAAAACTACTACTGTTTATGGAGGTCATGGCAATTTACAGCTCTTATCTCCTGGTAATACACTGGCAAGTTCATTCACAACAGTCAGATGTACTTCAAAAAATATAGATTATCCATAATTTTATCCAAGTCAGAGCAAGATAATAACATCAGTCCCTTAGGCAGCGATTTACAAGAGCTGTCTTCTCTCAGAGGCAAGGTACTAAATCTGCCAAAATTATTTTGGTCTTCAAGTTTGAGTTTAGACAGAAATCCATACATGTGGTCAAAGTACTAGTGATGCTAAGGAGAAATGTTAGTGAAGCTGAAGAGACACATAGACACATCTCTCTTCCAACATCCTTTCCTGTCTTGATGTAGTTATTTTGTGCAAATTGCAAGATGGGACAGGTGATGTCTTCGGTTGTGTTTATCCTCTGTGATGCCATAAGAATTTGGTGCTTATAAATGCAAAATTTTTTCAATAACTGTCCACATGGGAAACAAAAGTCAGTTGAATTTGGAACAGAATCTGATGTTACTGTAATATAAAAGAGAATGTCTTAAAGTAGTGGAAGATGATATGTTAGTACTAATTACATTGTTAAACACATATAATTGTAGATAAAAATATGAAAAGCAGTGTCTTTGCATATCTACAATTTCAATTCTTGATTTCATATGTATATACAGAAATCTGTATATGTTTGTGTACTTTTCAGTACATCTAGCTCCTTAAGGGCTGCTGCTTGGAAGCCCTTTGAAGAAGGACTTGTGCAGAGGTACAATGGAATGTAGTCTCTTCTTAAGTACCATAAAATTTATCTCAATATTCACTTGTCATTTACTTAGTGCAGCCAATTAAGAGTTAAAAAAGAGTGAAGATCTTTTATATTAGTAAAGAAGCATATTTTTCAGAGCCATTTAAAGAATAATTTCTCTGTAATAACGTGGATCCATCCCTCTATTTCAGTTGACGTGTCCTTTTTCTACAGTTACAAGGAAGTGTCTCTTAGTTAGCTGTGATGGAACAGCTGACGTTTGCTTCAAATATAACTTGCATTATGGATCCATGTTGATTTTAATTTGATGCGTACTAGGTATTGTTATGGTAATTTACAGTGACTTAGTTACTTATGGTAATCTTAGAAGCATTACAAATCATAGCCTTTTATGTTAAATGTAAGTATGCATTACGTCTAGAAATATTGAAAGTAGTGAAAGCTCGATGTTGCAATTATTGGGAGAAGTACATAAGCAGATACAAAGAAAGATCAATGCAATTCAACTGGCAATCCATATAAAATATAATTTAATATCCTTTCTTAAAGCTGTGCTGAAGGTAAAAAGCTAGATGGGAGCCGTTAGCTTTTAAAGATTTATAATGGTCTTAAAAGGTTCCATACAGTGAGCAAAGAAAAGAGGAAAGACGTTGGTCTGGAATTCAGAGAAGGTCGTTCTCACTTGGGCATAGGAAGCTTTCCTCTGGGGTATTTATCTGCAAACTATTTACAAAACAAATAGAGATTTAATCAAAGAGCTAGAATCCTACAGGAAGGTACGCAGTTAAATTCTGTGATTTTCTTTTTAGAAAAAAATATCAGTATGCTGAAACATATTTAGAAAGGCTTACAGGTTTCTTTTTATAATTTTTCATTAGCACCTACCGCTGTCAAATTAAACTCAATGTAAAATGAATTAGCACAGTATATATACACTGTTAAATGTGAACAAAACAACAGTGTGCGTGAATATATGAAGAGAATTCTAAAACTGAAATCAATATATATCAAATCAATCTAACAGAGCAAAACTTAACACGTAATATTATTTGATAAAGGGAATATAAACATTAGGGATTGGTCTTAGACTTTTTTGAAGATTTTTATTGTAATTAAACACTATCCTTACACCTAAATAATGTTATTATCTGAGATAATGAGACAAAAGGATATTTGGTGCACTTGTATTGTTCGTGCATCTGTACTCTCCACAGAAACTCCTAAAGAATTACAGAAACATGGCCAACTCTGGTGAGGTTGTAGCGTTCGTAATTAGAAAGAAAGCTAGAATTACCTGCAAAAGTGGTCGTCAGGCTTTTGCCCATGTCTGTTACTGACTGAGCATAGCTATAGCCGTTTGGGAAATCCTGCCTCTTTCTACCATGATTCCTGCACCAGTAGGAGCTCTATCCCTCATAGAAATTCTAAATAATTGCTAGAATTTGCAGCGCATGTGGCTGGAAAAAGAAGTTGCATTCTGATATAAAGTCTTGTGAATTCTCTTTTTTCTTTTTCCTCAATTAATGTCCAGATAAATAAACTATAGCATTAATTTTGTCTAGTAAAACTTATTTGTAATAGACTAACCTGGAACAAAAATGTGGCATGTTGTTAATCCTTCACATAATTAAAAAAGGCAATTCACCAAATGCTAGCATAAATCAATACAGTACTTAAAAAAGCAACTTTATAAAAGCGAAACTTCTCACGGGTTTGTAAATGTCTGTTTGCTAGTGCCAAGTAAATATGATTTTTGTTATTAGCAGATCACTAAGAGGAAGGCTGACCATGCCTCCAGTTGCAAGGAAGACATAAAAAGAAGGGGTTGTTTGTTTGTTTGTTTTTAGGAAATACAACTGTATTGTTCATGCTTTTTTTTTCTTTTAGTTGGACTATTAGGCTGCTTAAATGTTGTTATACTGAAAAAATCATCTTAGCTCTTTTTCTATGGGAAATTTTGCTTTTGTCCATGACAAAACCACCTTGAAAGTTCTTTGAGGTGATCGCTTTTTCCGTCATGGACCAGGGAGGACTGGAAAGTATAGCATTTTTATTGTATAAAGGAGGAAGACGGAGGTATCTTCATCATGAAATTTGTAGGCTGATAGATGCTCAGCAGAGACAGAAAGATCCAAAATTCTGAGTGAAATGAATGTCTGTGGACCAGGGCCTGGAAAGCAAGGTCAGTATTACAGTCAGCACTGCTGTAGTGACTCTTCATTCCTGTCTGCACTCAGGTTGATTGGTGCCTCTCAAATTTAGGTACTTCTCCCAGGCAGTGATTTTTCAGCCACGTCTGAAAGGGCAGTCTCCTAAAACATTAATCATGTGGAATATAGACATTAATTTTCTGTAGAGCAGTACAAAGGAATAAAGCAAACAAAACATTCACAGAGATGTGGATTCCTAAAGCTGTACTTTGTCATAGTTTTTTTTTTCATAGTCTTTCCAAGTCTGGTAATTTTTAAGGTGAAGGGGGAGCCATCATGTGACCACACTGAGGTCAACCATTGATGAAGACTGTGATTTACACCTGGCACCATGGGGTGCTTCCTGAGGACTCAGCTACAGCCAGGAATGACTCAGTATTGTACAGGCTACTGCAGTGGGCTCATAGGGTGGCTGGGTAATACAGTATGAAATATTGAGGACGGGTCAGGGTGAATAGCTTGGGAGCTGGAGCACTCAAACTTCCTCCTCGCTCTAAGGGAAAAGCACAGTAGGAGAAGGTTTCAAATCCACTCAGAGAGAAGAGACTTTGAACCCTTTTCTTTCCACTTTAAGAACACTCGCTACTGAAAAAGAACGATCTGTATTAGTTTTGTATTTTATTATTATTTCTATTCCATTTTGGAAAGAGGAAAAAAAAGTGATAGTAAGCCTTTTACAGAGAATGTGAAAGTTCTTGTTTCAGCCAGATGATGTTTGTTATTCAGTGAGCAGTCTGGCTGCAATACACAAAGGTCCTTTTCCATCCCTCACAAATATTTTCTTCTAACATTATACGAAAGACTTTATTTTGATAAGTGTCACTCTTCTGCTAGGTCTGATGGGTGGCAAGAATAATGTTTTCAAATTTAAAAGGAATGGTAGTAAAATTCTGGTGGGATCTCCTCACCTAGAAACACTGAAAAGAATAACATTAAACTTTGTAGTGCTCGGGATGAATCTGCATTAGCATTTTACCTCAAAACAGACATGAAGTTTCACAACAAGTTTCTCTTCTGCTTACCGCGTTGCGGTTTGCTTTGAAGAATGAGCTTGGAGTACTTGCTTCATTTTCTTTCTGAATGAAAGCGATCTCAAATCTGCGCTCGCAGCATGCACGTGCCTTTCTGAAAATTTTATGAATGACAAGCCCACGGAACTAAATTTCAGCTTGTCCACAGTAAAATCCCTGAAGCATAAGAGTATCACATAAGCAAAACTAATTCACTCTCCAATTCTGCCACAGCATTTATTTAAAAAAATGCAGTTCCACTAGCATGAATTTGGCTAAAACATTTTGTTATAATTGTAGGAAAAACCACAGAAAACAATATGTAAAAAGACATGAATGCTTAATTCCTGAAATAAAGCTAATAAACAGGATTTCTGTTTTTTGAGGCAAATAGTGGAACAGCTGGTCTTTCTCTTCTTATATAGTAAGGTTCAATCATAGCAAAACATGAGTTTTTTGCAACCTATCATGCTGAGTACCAAACTCCAATTTAAGGTGCTTGATTTTGTGTCACAGGTTAACTTTACTCCTTCTGTTCTGCCTATACAACCAGCAACTCTGTTCCTCAGTCTGCTGGAATCTCTAGGTAAGTAATTTGCTCAAGTGGTTCCAGCTCTTTCATATGTACTGTTTAACTTTTCTTTCATAAAATGGCTTTTGAAGTTCTCATTCTTCATAGGTGGTTCTTGAAACAGTTATACAGCATATTGTAGACAGAGCAGTGAACTTTATTATTATAAATAATTTTTGCACTTCAGCACTAGAACCAGACTATGTTTGGGATTATTTTATCTCTGCAAGTTCTTTCCTTGTCTTGTGGCTCCTTTTCGCTTTAAGAAGGTTGAACAAGGGCATTTTGATTCTTCTCTGATATTGACAGTGTTCTTGCATTACGTTCAGCTCAAAAGTTCTCATTAAGAGCAACCTATGAACATAATAATAAGCGATACATTACAATGGGAAATGTGAATGGAATTTCCACAGATTCCACTGCCTTATCATTTGTCCCGTTAACGAGTAAGGCTTGATATATAAAAGCTTGAGACCCCTGACAGACTTTTGAGGCACGCTTGTTACATAAATAGTTTCGGGAGCAAGGCTAAGATCCTCCTGAGAAGGCAAAGGAATCTTTGCTGTATTTCACTGGTGATTCAATCAGCCTTTGGGTGACCAGTTTTGGATATCGGGCAACCTGCTTGGATAAATACCTCAAAGAGTTGATCTGAGTTTTGCAATAGGAAGTTCAGTTATTGCCTTTTAAATGACAATTTCTCCTAGTTTGTCTAGAGTTTGGTGTCCCAGCAGGCTGTCTACTGAAAACATCCCTCAAATTTCTAATTCTCTACGTTTAGTGTGGATGACTTTAAGGAGCTTTATCTGCACTATCATTTTTAGCATTGAAGCCCTGATCTGGCTCTCATTGCCTTTTGAGTTTAGCTATTTATTATCAGACTGAGACGCTGTCAATGTCTTTTATGTTGAGCAATATAATTCAAATCTGGAAAACAGCAGAATGTGATATAAAGCACCTTGAAGAAACCTATTACATGACTTTAGGTGGAGTTTTGGAATTTGACAACTATATGGATTTGTTCCAGACAATTAAATGAGTCTCTCTTCAGAGCATATGGTGCAGAGAACATGCCATGTTTGAGAAATATGGTTGGCTTCTAATCTTGATTTTTAATTTTGCAACAGAACAATAAGTTGGCACAGCATTTTTTTTCTCCTGTTAAGTACAAATGTGTTTTCTTCTTAGAAAAATCTTCATAGGAAAGTCCAGTCCTTCTTTATACATCTCATAGATATCACTTTTTTCTCAGTTGTTTTGAACTACAGTTTGAAGTTAAAATGGTTTCTTTTGTTTCCTAACGGCATTAAAAGGTGTGGTGGAAATTAAAAACCCAAAGATTCACATACTGAAGATTCATCAGCTAGTTTGTACAAACAGCCTGCATTATTACCAGTAAAAAAGACAATGCTAGAGAGAAAGGATTCATTGTTTGCCCTATCAGTAATTTAGCTATGCATCCTGTTTCCCTGCCTGAGTTTCACACTGCTTGCTAAAATCATACTAACCTACAGGCTAGATTGTAGAGAGGTAGGACACTTTCTGAGCTGGAGAGAAAGCAGTAGTCTCTAGCTATGTTCAGGCTTCTGAAACAGCTCAGGTGAGATTCTGGGTCCAGTCGTTACCTGCCATCATTTTCATCAACCCTCTGTGTGCTAAACAGAAAGCAGGGGCATTGTGTTCGATAACTAGTCAATCAAAAAAGATTCTCTATATATGACTTTATTCTCTTTCTGTCTTAGTGCCCCATTTGGGGACCCAGTTGTGGTTAGGTGAGAAGCAGAATGCTCCAGCCTACCCAGTGCAAAAGACCCAGTGCATGCAGAGTCTGGCCAGGCTGCTCAGCTCTGCTGGGCGCTGTGCCACAGCATCATTGAGCCAGGGCTTTTCTCTGAGGAACTAAGGAGATTACACTTTTAAGGGGAAATTTAAGAGGATTGCAGATTTAAGAGATGGCCAAAGGGGCGCGTTTATAGCTTTTTAATTAAAAGATATTTTGGCTTGAAGACCAGGAGGATTAAGGAATCGGTAAAACCAAGTTAAATGTCAAACGTGGGGTTAAACCACAAATTAGGCATATTTCTAATAGGTCTTTAGCTACTAACTTTTTTTTTTTCCCCAGCTTAAACAATCTGTAAAGCTTATTAAGGTCGTTTCCTATCAATCTTCTCTTACCATTCCTCTTCTACTTCCCGTATTTATGGCATTACAAATACTTTTAAATCCAATACAAGAACTTGAATGGTTGATAGAATAAAAAGTAAGACCTTCATCAGGCTATGTCTTGCTCACATTTTTGAAGAAAAATCTCATTTTTTATTAGAGTGATAACTGACTTGATGTTTTCTAAGCACATTTACATTTGAATATTTTATAGACCCATTATTTCTTTATTCCATTCATGTCTACTTAATTATTTTAAATGTTCTGCAGTATATAAAAGTCAAAGGGAGAAGCAAACTATCGATCAGATTATAAAAGAGAAATTCTCGCAGGCCTAATGCAAAAAAACTTGCTCCTAATTTTCTCCATAAACTTCTTGTCATTATACTATTGAGTCATGTAAAGTTGTTCTGTTTAAGACAAAGTGAAGGTGTTAAGTCAAAAGAAGTAATTTTAAGTTTTTAATTATTCTACAAGTTATGCCCTACAGCACATTTTCTAAAAATTGTACCTTTTGTTCATCACTAAACTGCATGAATTACTTATAAGTCTGGCAGATCAATATCTCAGAATGTCTTACAAATAATAATTCAATTCAGCTGGGATTTCTTTTTCGTTGTTGCACTTCATTCACCAACTTTTTATTCTTGCGGTGTTAATAGCTAAAATCTGCTTGTAAAAAGAAAGGTCTCTTACCAAATGAATCTGTGAGTTCAAGGGCAAAGCTAATAGTGTTCTGCTGTTATTACCACACAGCATCTTCCTAACACATTGGCTTGAACAGCCTTGAGTTGTATCGTGGTGTTTGATGAGTCATTGGAAATGTCACCTAACTTCTTACCACTTGAACTGGTTGTCAGTTGCATGACTATCAAATCTGTAGTGTACTAACAATTTTCACACAGGAGCCAAACACAGGAGAGCTTTCCCAGAAGCTCTTAGAATACATAATACATGTGTATGTTAATGTTATTTGCTGAACGTGTAATTAAAATTAAACATAAATTGGCAGGCGAGGTTGTGAAGGCTCCCTCCATGAAAGCATTCAAGGCCAGGCTGGATGGGGCTTTGAGCAACCTGGTCTAATGGGAGGTGACTCTGCCTATAGCAGTGCAGTCGGAATTCCCTTCCAACCCAAGCCATTCTATGATTCTGTGAATATATAATACCTCTTCATTATTTATTATAATCTAATTTTGTCCTTGCTATGAACACTGCTGAAAAGCTAATGAAAAATCATTTAAATTAATATTTAACAGCTGAAGTTTCTTGACACTTCTAAAAGTATTATCTGAGTATTACTGAAAACTAATATTTTACACCTAGAATTAGCAAAATTTTACAGGAAAAGTGTTCTTTGTAAGGCAGATGTCAGTATCTGCTTGTGATTTCAGTAAACTGTGTTATATTTTATTATGCTAAGTCAGGCTACATGCAGACAGAAGCATCTGTAAAATCAGCTGCTTTGAATATCCCTTGAAAGCAACAGTACAAGGTTAGGAAAAAAAGATGTAAAATATTGGTTTGGTAGTCACAAATTCCATTTTTTTTTTCTTTTTTTTTTTTTTTTTCCTAAGTCCAAGCACAAGATAGTTTTGTATGCTTTCTTACCTTTCTACCGAGGGGTTTCTGTTAGGACACGGCTGTGCCTTTAGCACTCTGCTGTCTGCTTGCATACAGTTCAATCCAGAGCTTACATCAACTTTCTGGGAACTACTGTTAGTCTGTGCAACCCCTGTTTGCTTTGTGACAGAGGGTAAGTCACTCAGAGGTGGACATAGCTCTGTATGCTCATTTGTAACGCTCTTCATATATACAGAGCAATTCCGGGGTCTAACCTGCTGTAAAAGAAAACAGCTTTTGACCCAATCTCTCCATATGGTTCAACTTGTGAAATTCTGTCATCAATTCTAAAGCAACCCCCCCTCCCCCAAAAAAAACAAAACAAAACAAAACAAAAAAGGCTTAAGACCCCTTTATTTGTGCAGTTATTTGATCTTATTGAGTGAAAAACTCCTGAACTCGTTCACTCTCTATCCATTAGTTCTCTGCTTTCTGTTTATTTGACTAGATGGTGCAGTCTGCATACGGAATGAGGCAATCCTGGATATACTCTCAACGAGAACCCCAGTCTGTTTGTAAGTTGAATCTGAGGCAGCAGTGTGCCCTGGTAGCCAGAAGGATCCACCATACCCTGAGGTGCACCAAGCCCGGCACTAACAGCCCAACAAGAGAAGGGGCTGTCCTGTCCTGCTCTGTGCTGTGTGGCCTCACCTTGAGCACCAGGTGCAGGCTGGAATGCCACAATATAAGAGCATACAACTATTAAGTTTCCAAAGGAGACATACAAAAATGGTGAAATCTAGGGGGCAAGATGTATGAGAAGCAGCTGTGTTTGTTCAGCTCAAGGAAGAACAGTCTGAAGGGAAGCCTCAAGCTGGAGCAGAGGAGCAGTGCTGATCTATGCTTTCTGGGGACAGTGACAGAAACTGAAGGAATGGCATGGAGCTGTGTCAGGGGAGAGTCAGATTAGGTGTTAGGAAAAGGTTCCTCACCAGATGGTGGTCAGGCACTGGAACAGGCTTTCTGTAGCCATGGTTACAGCACCAAGATGCTGGAGTTAAAGAAATGCTTGAATAATACTCTCTGACGTTAAGTTTGAATTTTGAGTGGCTCTGCATTGAGGAAGTGACTTAGACTTGGTGATTTTTGCAGGTCCCTTCCAACCCAAGATATTCTATTATTCCATGCCATCAGGCTTGTTGTGTTTTGCTTTGTGTTTTTGCACCGTGTTAGCTCAGATTTCTTTTTACTGCTAACGACCAAAGGCATTTCAGATGCAGGTACTCCTGCTACTAGATTATTGGTACTTTTTGTATATTGAGTAAGGACAGAGTAGAACTAAAATGGTATTAAAGTGTTGAAGAGCTGATATTCTGCTCTTAATCATAGAAACCACATCTCTGTCTCACAAGAGGGAAATTTGACTCCTGAAGCTTAGTGGCCCAGAAGACCAGGCTGCCAGCTTGGGCTGTCTGTCCTGTGAACATCTGAAGCACCTTGTTTTGTGAATATGAATTTTGTACTCTTAGGCTATTGTCCAAATTGTGAACTGGTACTTTCTTCTTTTCCAAAAGAATCTCATTACAAGCCACTGCTCCAGAAGTTAGTTTCCCAAAGTGTTTTTCTTCTTAAGAGAAGCGATTACAGAAGAGAGTTCCTTGTGTGCCAAGCAGTTTGCTTTGCTCTCCAATCTAGCAATTTAGGAGATTGCCCTGAGTTGTATTTGCAGTTATGAAGTATAAGTCACTAATGTAACTAAGAGTTATGTTGGTGCACATGTTGGTACACAGCTGTACGGTGTGAAATTGAACTTCTCATATTTTCACTTAATCAGAACGTTAAGTGTGCAGTTTCTTCCAGCAGGTCTGTGAGCTTCTGCTATGCTTTTCAAGGAATCTTCACTGCCAATATCTGGGAAGAAAAAATCACATTGATTCCTGATTATAATTTTTCTCTTTATTTTATATTTCCTTGTATGTTGTCTGTATATCTGACATAATACATATATGTCATAGCACCTTCTTCCTTTATTTATTAATTTTGTCCCATATTGATAGCTATTACTTCTGTGTGGATGTGCAACACATTGATTTTGGTTACAGTACAACGATTTAATATGAAGAACATGAGTCCGTAAAACAGTCAGGTAGAGCAACCTAGACCACATAAAAACACCTGATTAACATTTTTTACAGCACTCTCTTCTGAAATGAACAGACTGCACTGGTTTTTAACATCTGGTCCCCAACAATTTTTGTAAGAGTGATAACTTTTTTTCTTTGCAAACGCTGGATGTTTTTTCGTCAGCTTTTTCATTCAGGCACAGCTGTTGCAGCAGAACAGCGTGTATTCATGTCTGAAATGTAGCTGATGCTCACTTCTGTTTATTTCTACATGACATCACTTTGCATTGGGTGCAATTCGAAAAGACAAATGTCTTCCCTGTATTTTCAAAGAAGTATTTCATCATCATGTGGGAGACAGCCTTTTTCCATACTTAAGTAATAGCTACAAAAATATACTTCAGTGCTATGCCTCTTTAACATAAATGTGGAGCAATTTCTTTTTTCAAAGGGAAGGACAATATAGTGCACACCCGTTGTCAGTATTATATTGCCTTTTAAAGCAAGCCTTCTGCTAGTAGAGGTAGCTGCATTCAATTATATTGGTCAAAAGCATGACCTCCAACAATTTTTAAAAACTGTTTTTAAAAAAATACCCCAAATGCCTTGTACTTTTACAGAATGAGCTCCACTTTACTTTCTGCTAGCAATGAGATTCTTTGTGTATCAAATATATTCTACAAAATCTTGTTCCAAAAAACATGTTTTTTCCCATACGCTGGCTGTCAATACCTGTCACCACTTAACATTGACCCTAGAACAAGGTTTCAGTAACTCTTTAATAGATAATTACATCTTTAGAAGGGTGAATGCCTTTTTTTGTTTGTGAAAGTAACAGTTTTAAACTGGTACAATGGAGGATGCTATAGCGAATGCATACTTTTGGATCCTGCACATCTGTTAGCTTTCTCATAATTTCAAACTGTCATCTGTGGCAAGTTGAGCTTTGGCACATAGAGTTTCTAAGGATAGATAAATAAGAGGTATGTTTTTGTACTTCCAATTTGGCTTCATGCAAACTCAGCAATATTTAAACAATACCGTGAATTTGCATTGCGTGAGTAAGTACGTACAGGCTGATTCATTTTTCTCACATACAGAAAATTGCAATGTAGGTGGCAAGTTTTATTATACCATTTTCTTTTCAGCGTAGAGCAATATGTTTACGTGTCCTTTTACTTCTTCCTGTTTTCCACAGGCAGCCTTTGAGTAAAACATAGAAACTTATTCAAAATGGGCAAAACTTATACGCATAGAGAAGGAATATTTGCAAGAGGGTCCCTTTCAACCAGTGGTCGTTTCTGCCTTGCTTTTTTCAAGTTATGGGAAGATTTCATTTTATAAATGCTTTATTTTAGTAGTAAAGATCATCTAAGAACATGTTCTGTATTTGAAAACAGAGGTACACAGCAGCAGTAAGTAATATTTTTTTTTAGTTTTAAATTGGACTATCATACTTCTCTGTAAATGGGAACATATTTATTTAATATGAGAAAGAATGTTAGAATATCTGTTATTTTTCTCACTTTCTGTGAGAAATAAGAAGCCTTTTGTATCAGCCTTTACGTTCCAAACCAACAACAATATACCAAGCAAATAAATGAACAAACAATCAAGGAAGTTATTTAAACCAAATGCTGCATTTTGATAGCTTTCTCTTCTGACAGTCAGATCACAGAAGTAATCAACAGGTTGTTGACTGGACCTTAGATGCCTCTGTAAAATAATGTCTATTTAATGGGCACAGAAATATTGAAGTCCTTGACATTTTTGCTTCTGACATCAGAATGACTGTCTTAGCAATAATCTCTGGGCAGGATCTCTTTTTATTTCAGAAACAATACGTAACTGTTAAGATAATTGGCTTTTTTGTCTCATTTTTAAGATGTAGTCTTTTAGCCAAAACAGACTAAATCCTGTCTCCAGTATGACTTTCCACAGACCTGTCTTTAGGTATCTAAATTCTCTTCAGGTCCCATTAATAGAGGGGAAGGAGGTTGGGACCTTTAAAAGAAACCTTTCCAGTACTCGCATTCCAATAGGCTTACGCAGTATTATATAGGATTTTTTCCCTCTCTTTTTATAGTATAGTTAAAAGTTAATCAAGTTCTGACATGCAAATTTAGTTGTTTTCTGCCAGCTTACAATCTCAGTGTATTCATGTCCAACCTACTTCATTTTTCAGCAGAAGACTGATTAAACTGCAGAACATGCCACAAATATTTATAATTATTATAGAAAACTAGCTATTGTTAAAACTTTCGCATAAAAAGAAATAAAAATGTCTACATGTAAAATGCTAGTTACTTTAGTTGGTATTCTTCTACTGGGAAAGTTTTTAATGAGGCACAAGTTCTGCTCTGGAAGTAATGCCTCCTATTTTATTATGTTGGCCTATGACACCAGAGGCAGACATTGGTGGAATGGCAGCAGAGGTTGAACCTTCCCACTGATACTGTTACATTTTGTTGTTGTGTGACAGATGGCAGCAGAGGGGTGGTCTTAAAAAATAGTGTCTGACATGGAAGTGCGTAGGAAGCAAAGAGGGGTGTCCTTAGATTCTTTCATGTGGGAAAAACAACACTTACTGGCATTCACTGATTCTTACTGAACATTTCTAGAGACCAAACAGTGGATGTGAGCACAGTGAGGCAGTGGGGGGTGTATTTCAGCAGTGGCAACAGCAACAGTGGATCACCTCTACATGTGCAAATTTTTACAAGTGTGCCATGCAGGCTTTTATTTACTGCTGGTGAAAATTGACAGCTACTGGTGGTAACTTAGTTGAGAAATAGTGTTTTGCAGCTGAGAACTTGCTCTTTCAAATAGCGTTACTGTGTCTTTGCACCGGTTGTAATTTCCATGGAAATAAATATGAGGCATTAGTTTTGGAGCAACATATCTAGTTATGGGTATGGGGGGGAGGAAAGGGACAATGATGACAGATAAAATACTTCAAAATAATATTTGATAGGGTTTATAGCATTTATCAGTTTTTGGTTTTCTTTTGTACGTATTATTCTGTCCTATTTTTCTGGCAATTCAATTTAATTATCTTTCATAGATTCCCAAGATGCACTACATCCCATTTATTTCTTATACTTCTGACTATGATTAATGAATGGCCACAGTCTGAACATCTCATTTTTAATGATCATGATAAACTGTAGCCCATCATGGCAATTTAATATGCTTATAATGCAAGATCTAAGTTACAAAACTTAAATTGTATCGTAATTAAGAAGCACATCTTAACTGTGAAGCACAAAAACAGTTTGCAATTAAAAAGCTTGCAGCTCCTACATTGGCTAAAAGGATTACAGTGCATCATCCTGGATATTCTTTTTGTTGTTGTGGAAATACAGATCATGATCTTTTCCATATTGTGTCTCATACTGCAGGAATGCCTTTTTGCACTTCTGATTCTTTGATTGCAGTTCTCTCCCAAACCTGATTTATGATTGATGGAGATAAGGAGAACTTTTGAAACAGAGGAGACAGAAGAGCCTGTAAGGTAGGAAGAAGAAATTTAAGGTTCCTCACATAACCTCTACATTGTGAGGTACGTTTTTGTGAGAGTACTGTTTAGCCACTGATATATACAGTACGTTGGTAAACTCCCTAGTGCCCAGATATCTAGCATCACTCATGAAGAAGTCCAAGTTGGCCGATTTGGATGTCTCATTCTGTGTGAAACATTGTTTTCAAGCTTAGTTTCTTACTACATTGATGCCTTCATGTATGCTAATGTTTTTTGTCATCTACTTGGTGACAGCGGATGCTGAGAACACCGTGCCATCAGTCCCAGTCCAGTATCACTTACAGCTACTCAGGAAGTAGAATAAATGTTTAGCAGTGCTCTTTTAGTTTATCACTTCATCTTGATTTTTAAACCCATGCCGAAGAGGCACAACAATAAAGACAACAATTTATCTTATTACTTTTTAAAATTTATTTTTAATTACTACCACAACACGAATAGTTTCTCTAAATGCTGTTGTCAAATCAAGTGAGCAAAAATCATCACTTAACAAATGTTATTTTGGAATGGACAGTGACTTTATGTAAAATAATTTCACTTGCTATCTCAAGAGAAGCACTATTAGCAATCTTAAGAATTGTCTTTTGCTGTCAATCCTCTTGCCTGGGCCAAGAAAAAAAATTACAAAACCACTCCACCACAGGGCATTGTAGAAGCGGATTCTATGAAATGTTGCTGTGAAGAAGCTGTAGACATAGAAGAATTAGACTTCTGCTTTTAATCCCAAAACAGAGCTTTATCAAGATAAGATTGTCTTGATTTAGTAGATTCACTGCACTTAATGTCTAAGAAGGAGATGAAAGGAATTGCAAAAAGCCTCTAAAAAGACTCTCAATAAAATTGAAACTTGACAGATATCTTTAAAGGGGCTCAATTCAATCAAGAAACATGAATTAGAGAAGAATATAATAAATGTAAAAAAAAAAGAAAAAAAAAGAAAGGCTATGTCAACGGAGATAGCAACAACTTAAGCATTGAGAAGCAGAGTGCAATAGTCATTCCAGATATAGAAAGTTATTTTAAGACTGATTTATAGGGTCATTTTAAAATACTCAATTTCAGTGCCGTCAATGTTGTCTTAATGTTTTATAATCATAATGTTCATTTTTGCACTTCTCTAAGAACTTTAATTACAAACCTAAACTATACTAATATATATTAGGTAACTCCTAACTGAAGCTACATCATATGTGTGATGTAGCACTACTAATTGGTATAATTAAATTCTAATATGCATCAGTGAACTATTAAAAAGAGAGTTAAGAACAGAAGAAGATGGTTTGCAAAACTTATCGTATCTAAAGTACTCTTACAATGAGAAAGAATGAGAATGCTGGCTATATTTCTTGCCTGTAATTTTAATTACTATATGCAAAATGAAATGCAGTTTCACGGACCGAAATTCACTTATCTCATTCACAAGACCCATGAGCGTATTCACTACTAATGTGTTTAAAGCTCTTGTCATTTCTTGAATTTTTCTTTTCTTAAATATGCTAAAAATATGTGAGATGAGTCTTAAACTGTGAAAGATTTGTCCACCTAAATTTGGCTTTAAACCAACTGACGATTTACTACCCTGGAGCACAAGTTTGGTATTTTTGAGTGACTGAAATGGTTCTTTTCATAGCAATTTGCCTTAATGCTGAAGCATTTCACTTTTAATTACTACAGTTTTAAAAATCAGAATGTCCAGTAATCAGAGACACATATAAGAATCTCCATGAAATCTGAAGATTCTATATACATCTCAATGGACAGTTGACCAAGGTTAGCTTCCTGATTTTACAGGCAGGAAATATGTCTGTTCAGAGAAGCATTTCTGCTTCTTTCTGTGGTAAGGCTGGGAGTTCAGCTGAGTGCTAGGGCACCGATAGCGATGCCAGCAACCCTCCTACCTCCACCTATTGAAGCATTCAGGCTACTCAGCCCTTATCGTTTGGCACTCACCAAAAAAGGATATCCATTTGAATTCCTCTATATGTAGTTAATAAGCATCTATTTTTTTTTTTTAATAAAAATACCATATCAATGCACATAAAAGAAATATAGGTAATGATCACTAGGTTTATGTCAATTAAATTAAATCTGCTACTTAGTCTGGTTCTTCATATAGCAAACACTGGTAATTAAGAGACATTCTGTCCATTGCTTTTTGGCTAAACTTCCTGTCAAAAGGCTGTGGTTTGGTCCTTAGTCTTGCAGATGAGCTTGGTTGCTTAGTTAGATAAAGCAAACATCTATTCTCTCATTCTTCAGATAAGCCACGTACTTTACTTCATGTGGTTGTCAGACGTTCAGTGTCATGTATTTTTTTTCTTTTTTGAAGCTGTTATATCATTTTCCTTTACAAATAAGAGGAAATGCTAGTATATCTTTATAAATCAGTAACAATTTTAGAAAATAATTTTTAATTGTTATAATTGTAATATCAGGCTGTAATATAGGTTGGACATGAGCCAGCAGTGTGCCCTTGTGGCCAAAAAGGCCAATGGCTTACTGGGGTGCATTAAAAAGAGCGTGTCCAGCAGGTCGAGGGAGGTGATCCTCCCCCTCTACTCTGCCCTGGTGAGGCCTCATCTGGAGTACTGCGTGCAGTTCTGGGCTCCCCAGTACAAAAAAGACATGGACCTCTTGGAAAGAGTCCAGCGGAGGGCCACGAAGATGGTGAAGGGCCTGGAGCACCTCTCCTATGAGGAAAGGCTGAGTGAACTGGGTCTGTTCAGCCTTGGGAAGAGAAGACTGAGAGGGGACCTGATCCAGGTCTATAAATATCTAAGGTGTGGGGGGCAGAATGGCGAGGCCAGACTCTTTTCAGTGGTGAGTGGAGACAGGACAAGGGGAAACGGCTGGAAACTGCAGCATAGGAAGTTCCGCACAAACGTGCGTAAGAACTTCTTTACAGTGAGGATGACGGAGCACTGGAACAGGCTGCCCAGGGAGGTGGTGGAGTCTCCTTCTCTGGAGATGTTCAAGACCTGCCTGGACGCCTACCTGTGCGACCTGCTGTAGGGAACCTGCTTTGGCAGGGGGGTTGGACTCGATGATCTCTGGAGGTCCCTTCCAACCCCTACAGTTCTGTGATTCTGTGATTCTGTGATTCTGTGATCAGAAATTTACACCAAATAGCTATTTCTTTTCAGCTGATCTTTGAATGTCGTAGTTCTAACTATAACTTCACAGTGTAAGTTTTATATTGTGAATTAGTCTTTTAGAGATTGTTTTGTAGATCTAGGAAACTTCACCGATTTTAGCACTTTAAATACAGTATGATTTCCCACAAAATTTTATATATAGCTGACAACTCAAAAATTATCCAGGAGGGCCTTAAAATATCCAAAGTTGAACTTGCACAGCAACTAGAGGGATAAGGGATTCCGGCTTTGGAGTAGAAACAATAATGGGTTAGCTTTCAGGATTTTAGATGAAGTAACACAGTAGAAAGGCCCAATCAATTAATTGTTTAATCTGAAAAAACAGTGATGATTCAGGGAACAGCCAGGGAATACTGTTATTTTAGGAAAATGTGGGGGAAAACTCTCAGTCGTCCAACAGAACCTTGTGAGGATTCTTCAGAGAAGATAACGTTGCCAGTAGCCCAGCTGAAACCTTGAAACATGCAGAGATTATCTGGGTGTCTGTATACCAATGCAAACAGCACGGGAAATAAGCAGAAAGAACTAGAGATCTGTGTGCAATTACAGGATCATGATCTCACTGTGACTGTGGAGACATGGTGGGACAGGTCATACGACTGGAATGCTGTCATGGATGGCTACATACTTTTTAGGAAAGATAGGCTGATGAGATGAGGTGTTGAAGCTGATTTTTATGTGACAGAGCAACTAGAATGCATCAAGCTCTACCTGGAGGTGAACAATAAGCAAGTGGAGAGCTTGTGAGTAAGAATTAAGAGGAGAGATAACACAAACGATGCTGTTGTGGATGTGTACTACAGGCTGCCTGATTAGAAAAATTAATTTGATGAGGCCTTCTACAAGCAGCTGGAAGTAGCCTCAGGATACCGGCCACTGGTTCTTATGGGGGACTTGAATCATCCTGATATTTGTTGGCCAGGAACACACAGGTGGTGGAAGAGCCCATGAGGAGGGATGTGTGGCTTGACCTAGTTTTTGCTAACAAGGATGGACAGGCCAGGGATGTGAAGGCTGAGATGGTGGAGTTCAAGATCTTGAGTGGAAGAAGGAAAGCATTTGGTAGGACTGTTAACATGGTCTTCAGGAGAACCAGTTCAGACTTCTTCGAAGACCTACTTGGAGGTATCTCATGGGCTAGAGCACTAAAAGATAAATCAACCCATGAGAGCTGGTTGATACTTAAGCACCACTTCTTCTGAGATCAAGAATGGTGCATCCCTAATAGTAAGAAATCAGGAAAAGGGGGCAGGAAGCCAGTGAGGATGAGCAAGATTGAAAAAACTGGAGGAAAAAAAAAAAAAAGAAACATGAAATCAAAATTGGTGGCCATAAAACAGCAATGGTGTGAAAATATTCCAATAGTGACATATTTAGTAACCTAACTGCCAGAAACTGGAAAACCATAGTGTCTTTTGAAAACTGGGAAGCGTACATCATAATTTTGCCAATGTTTTTTCAATGGCCTACAAAATCTGTAATGTGTAGTGTAACTACATTTGACAGTCATAAAATGTTGGGGTTTTTTTTGTCTCTCTCTTCACTGAGATTGCTTTTGCAGAATTGTTATTTATATTTTAATGAAAACGTAAACTGAAAATCCCAGTTGAGATTCCGGGTCTAAATTAAATGCAAGCAGGAAAAAAATAGATGTAAATTTGGTATGATTAATGAACAAAAGGCTCTAACTGATTTTCCTCTTTCATTTGCTGGTTTCTGTAGCTAATAACATCAGACCACTAAATGAAGTCTTATGAAGTCTTTTGACTTCCTTTTTTTTTTTTTTCCCCCCTTTGGAAGTACTCTATATTTTAAATATTTTGAATACTCTAGGTGATAATACTGTATATTTAGTAGAATTGTAGTGTTGCAACCAGATGTATTTAACCTCTGTTGCTATTATAACAGAGTTCCTTTTTCAGCTCAGTAGCTGTCTACCTGTGTATACTAGCCTCTTCTCCTCTTTATACATTTCACCCCTGAAAAATGGGATGGTTCGGGAACTTCTGTGAGCCAGGCATTCTGACCTATCACGTGTGGCTTTTGTAAATAACCTGAAATTCTATACATTTGCTGACTGCAGCAGGAAGTAAGAAGTCAAAAACTAAATGACCTGTGAACTAACAGTCTCTGTATGCTTGGTTATAAATTTAGTTGATTCAGATCTATGTTAGTAAAGTAAAATACATTTTGCACAATGACTGTATGTTTGGATTTGGCTACATTTTCTTACTTTCAGAGTTACAACCGTCCTCCAATGAACACTGATCACAAGAAATTATTTTCAAAGAGCTGGACTAGCTGTTTCAAACCTGTTCAGGTTTCAAGGGTCATTTATTGGATACATATGGTCAGCACGAAAAGAAAAAGTAAAGAAATTGTCCGTGTGGACGAACAGCAGAATTGAATTGGTGGTTCACAGTTGTTGCAGTAAGTTGTGTATTTCTGTGGTTGAGTATATAGAAGGAGAGTTGCAGAAGAGTCAGGATGATTCTTTCCTGAGAGCAACTGAAGATGTTCTGGGTGAAAAATATTTTACAGTTCACTTAAGTCTGCCAGAAAAACTGGAGGGGGAGAGATGGCAGGTAGAGATTCTCCAGTATGATTGCATGCAGCAGAATGAGAGTTGAGCAAACTCATACCCACACTGATGGGAAATGGGTGGAGAAGAGGAGACATCTAGAGATGTGAAGAAGTTTGTGTACGGTTCAAAATGCTTTTGAACTTTAGTAAAGTGGGATAGAAATATTATCTTACAAGGAAATCCTGTCTATCACATTCTGAGTTTTTGTGTTTAAAAACCCACGTTGATCTGGTTTCTCACATCTTTGTCTAATTTGAAAATGACAACAACCTCATTTAAGAGTTTTGAAGCCTTTTGGCACACCTTTTTCCAAAAGATGTTCTACTTCAAAACTTCTGACAACTCAAATCCAACAGAGTAAATTTGAGAATCAACAGGTCAGTGATAGCTCTGAAAAAGAGACGTTGATTATCAAATATTATCTTCTTTATAAGAATAAAAGGTTCTCATAATCATGTGAATGTGAGCTGTGAAGTGCTGTAATCCTACTGTTGATAGATTATTGAAAACAGTTCAAACAGATAATTAAGCAAAGTAACCAAGAAATAAATTGAACATCAGGTAAAACAATGCCTCTCTTCTCATGGAATTCCTTATTCATCCTTAAATTGTGAATGCTGAGTTTAGGTCTTTGATAGCCAAGTACATTTAACATATATCCTGTTAGGAGCTAGCAAGCTGCCCACCCCATTTTATTTCAAATTAATGGGACACAAGCATTCATTGACTTCCTTGGAGATTTGAAATGATGCTATAAGAAAAAGATCTTTATGTTCAAGAAGATGGATGAATCACATCACTGTCAAATATTCATGACTGAGCTATGTTTGGTTAATTTCAAAGGAGTAAAAATAAGTGGTTTTATTCATTTTTCATAATTTCACATTATAATCTCATTATGTGGAAGCAATTGCTTTTATGTCTTTTTAATTTTTTCTTTTTTTAAGATATTTTATTGCAGGAGCAGTTCTAAGGCCTTTGCAAGTGTCTGTGCTGCTGTTAAATTTAATGGGCTCCAGCTGTGCAGGGGTGTTGACAAGAAAAAAGAACAAACTCGTGAAGAATAAACAGGGAAACAGGATAATTTTTATGGGTCATTTGTTTATTGGGAGGATGTTTCACTGAAGTGATAGATATGTGGCTTTATGTTGTTGTTTTTAAGAAGCACTAAAAACATACGTAATTACATGTGCATGCAGTATATTGTTAAACTGCAACTATAAAGTGATACAAAAGAGTATCTACAGTGGAGTAACTGTTACTGTTGAATATCCTTTCAGACCATTTGTCTTAAAGGGAATTCAGAATCATGTTTTCCTTAGCATTGGCAAACTTGCATTCACAAATTGGCTCCAAACAGAAATTTGTTCAGCCCCTATGCATGGAGCCACGTGCAATTTCTCTCACATACCTGGCTCTGCTGCTGCTTATTTGCTTTTGTTTTAACAGAGCTACATGGTTGGCTACACCTTATCAGAACCACTGGCTACCTAAACGGCAAACTATCTTTTGCCTCGTGTTGTTCCTCATGCCTCCACATCTCTGTCTGAGGTACGTTTGGACTGTGAAAAGTTATTTGGTCATTTTTTTTTATCCATTTTCTGCTCCTTTTATAATGATCTGTCAGTCTGTTGTGTGATACTCTCCACTCTATGTTCATGAAGTACTAGACAAGTGAGCACACTAAACTTATGTTTAAATATTGTTGTTTGTGTTTTTTGTTTTGTTCTCTGGGAATTATTAAAATCTACTGCATTTACCCAAGTACCACAACTTTCTTTCAAACTGTTATCTTTTGTATATAATGATACGACTTTGAATTCACTTTTTAAGAAATACTCAATACGAATACAAAAATGCTCATCTTCAAACATCATGATCAAAAAAAATCTATTATTTTCAGTATGTTTGCTGTCTTCCAGTTGTGCTTTCTTGTTATTTTTAATGCTTAATCCATCATTTTGTGACCTTCACCATGGGAAAGGTAAATGTAAATCTTTCCAATAGCAATGAAGCAAATAAAATGAAAAAGAAGACTGTTTTGTTTTGAGGAAAGCACTCAAAATTAAAGCAGGGAATGCAAAGGTAAAGCTCTGCTTGACAGTAATTATTCATTTTATATGCTTGTGTGTACATTGCTCTGAAAGTAATGCCTCCTATTTATGTCCATAGAAATTACATGAAATACGAAGAGCACAATAACACTGTTTGATACAGCAAATTCTCAGCTGCAAAACACTTTTTTTCCCCTGCATAGTCACTACTATTTGCAATGCATTTTCACCAGCAGTGAACAAAGTGCCTGCACAACACGCTCTTAAAAATCTGGACCAGTGAAGTTGAACCACTGTCTTTGTTGCCACTGCTGAAACGCATCCTCACCATGCTCACCCCCACTGTTTTGTGTCTAGAAACATTCAGCAAGCTATTAATGTCAAGCGGTGAAAATTTTTCCAAATGGAGGAATTCAATGACGCACCTTTGCTTCATACACAGTTCCATGGCAGATGCCATTCAGCCTCTACTGCCATACCAACATCTGCCTTGGATGTCATGGGCCGACATCGTAAAATAGGAAGCATTTCTTTCATAGTATATCTCATACTTAAGGTTAGATTAGCAAGAGAGTACTCTGACTTATTATGACAAGCAACAGGTTGAAAATTTGCATAAATTTTGTGATTTTTTTTCCTATATGCTTAGCTTAATATTTTTTCCTTTTTCCTTTTCTTTTAGTTAAAACATTGCTGAGGTTGCAAGCATTGAGCAGCAAAGATCATTTTACTAATCTGTGTCAACAACTTCTATGCAACAAGACAATACTACGTTTTTCTGTGTTCATTTTTCACCTCCATACTGCTTTCAGTAATTGCATTTCATGCCAGTTCACTGGTCACTCTTGCTTCCCTTTTTTATAAGGTGAGAAACAACAGATGTCTTATGCTGCCTCTGAACAAGGAAGCCTGTTTCATCAACCTTGTTGTCATGGATCATATGTGTGGAACTGAATTTTGATGACTAGGACTCCTTGAGGATTATGAGAAATTGATAATTTGCTGTCTAGATCTCTCAGTCAGAGCAGAAACTGTTCAATGTTTAGAAGGGAGAGTTTTAGGATTCTTATCAGTGTCTAAAAATACTTGATGGGCAAGAGCAAAAATGATGGATCTAGGCTTTTTTCAGTCAGATGCCCAGTGACAGAGCAAGAGGCAATGGACACAAACTGGAACATACAAGGTCCTCCCTAGTCATCTGGAAGCACTTCCGTGCTTTGCTGGGAGCACTGGCACAAAGGTTGTCCAAAGGTTGTGGTATCTCCTTGGGACACCCATAGCAGGTTGTCAGGTTGACCTCAGAGGCCCACTCCCATCTTCTTTCCAGCTTTCCAGCTGATCTGGATCCAATGTATCAGACTTTGCAGTATCAGGCTGGATGTGGCTCTGGGAGGCCTGGTCTGGTGGTTGATGATCCTGCTCAAGGTCATCATGGCAAGGGATTGATCATTGTGGTACTTTTCAACCCAGGCCATTCTACGATTCACTCTGCCCCAAGCCTCTAGTGTTACCTGGGGTTGTTGAGACCTAAGTGCTTGTCTGGGCGCTTGGTCTTGTTGAACTTCATCCCACTGAGCTCAGTTCAGGCAGATCAACGTGTCCTCCCAACTCGGTGTCATTTGCAAACTAAGAATGATTTTTGGTGTATTGAGTTTAACTTAATACGGTAGTCACATCACTTCTCACATCATCCAAATCACTGGACATCATACTTTTTTTTTTTTTCTTTTTTTTTTTTTACTTTGGGGAGTATACTCCACATGAATTGACCTGGTGCAAGACACAAGGTGAAATTAATTCTAGAGATTAAATTCAAAATCATGTATTTGGAGGTACTTTGAAACAAATAAATAGAGAAAAAAAGAAAAGAAAAGAAAAAAAAAAACAAAAAAAACCCAACCAACTTCTTATCCCTCTCCGATGTCATACCAAAGACAAGTTACAAAGCCACCCTTGCAGAATATCAAATAATGTACATTTGGGCAATTAAAAAATAGAGTACTGGCAAAGGCTCAGATCAAAAGTACATTTATTTAATCTTGTCAGCATTCATTTACATTCCAAAATTTAAAGAAGAAAAGATTAAAATTATTCTCACCCACTGCACACAACATCAGATAAAAGAATATTTTCAGTAATAGTATTTCATTTTGAGTTTCACCAGTCTGTTTAGTTTTGATATTACAAGCCTATTAGCGTTCTATTCTTGTACTGAATGTTGATAGACTCTGACAGCTGTCACTGAGAAACTGAAAGAGATGATATTTTCAAATTGAATGTGAATTTTAAGAAACAAAGGTGAAACCTACTTCACCCACGTAACTCATTGGAATCAAACTAAACATGGATGAAGTACGTTTGGCATGAAGTAGATGGTCTTGCCTCTGCATTTGGTCTGCTGCATATTATGCCACAGTCACTCCACGCTTCTAGAGAAAAAAGCCCAAATTTTTGCCATTACTTTAATTTTCAGGTGGGAACTGTATGAGACATGAATAACCCTCAGCAGATCTGGTCTCATCATCACTTCTCATAGTAGAGAATTCATCTGGAAAATACACTTCATAATGCTCAAGGGACCTGACAGTGACAGAACCTAATTCCCAGCAACTTATGTAAGTATTTTATGTAGTGTGAAGGTTTCCTTTGGACTTGATGTTATCCTTGTTACCACCCTCGTGGACTACATAACAAAAAGAAACCCAACTGTTGTCTCTCGTATACGTTCTGGAGACAGCATACTTATATTATTAACTTATAATTAATTCATTTTAATTCATCTTTGTATAAAAATCTTCATTTTTATCCATATATATACCTGCATATTTAAGCTACCTTTATTTGACCCTAAAGATGAATTTAAAAACTTGTGGGGATTTTTGTAATTATTGTCTTGGATTAGGGATCGTAATTTTTGGTTTTATTCTTATTTCCTATTATCTGAACACCCTGCTAGAAGATTCTTTGTCTCTAGCAATGAAGCGTTTGGCATAATTGATTCATCTGTTGTGTAGCATTTGAATTCATTTTTAGCAGTTAACAGGGCATTTGTGTATGCTTGTATGGAATTCAAGGAGTTCTCACATCTTACAAAATAAGTGTCCTAGAGTAACAGAGGGCCAAAAATCAGAGAAATAAGCTGTAGTTCATAGGTATGACTATTCACATTGTTCACAGTCTGGTAGGAATGAATAACTTGCAGTGACCTTGCGAAGGCTGCGCACAAACTGTTGGAGAAATGAGACTGGAGAACTTTTTTTGTTTTTTGTTTTTTTTTTTTGTTTGTTTTTTTTAAAGCTGGCTCATTTATGAATTCACCAATTATAAAGTTATATGCTCCAGTCCCATGTTTTTTGATGTTTTACTGTCGAATCTCAAGCACGTTTCATTTCAGCTCTTTGTGTGTGTGTGTGTGTGTGTGTGCGTGTTCGTATTTGGCTACAAAGTATAGAATGCCAACAATGTAGTCAAAAATGTAATAGCATGACATTTCAGAAAGTAAAAAGAGTTTCTTTGTATTCTCTGTGTAAATACATTGTCAAAAAGAATTTCTACCTTGTGTCTTAGTTAAATCCTGCTTGGTTCATGCCTTTCAAGGCAACGGTTCAGCTCCTACAGGGCTACTTTTAGAAGGCTGTCATTATTTAGAATGGATCATTTAATTAACCTACCACAGGGTTTGTAACTAAAATTAATCAGAGCAGGTATATTGTTTGCGTGAGTCGCAATTACTAAGTAAATATGTTACTGCCAAATAGAGTTGGTGAAATCCAACTGTACATAGCCTCTTAGAATTTAGGGACAAGCTTTGTTTACTCTTAATTACACTTAATAGCATTTATTTCAGCTAGCCCGTAGCCTGTGTTGCTACTAATTGATTTATGTAGTTAGCAAAATACCTTTTTTAATACCAGTGTGTGACACTATCTAAGATGAAACTGCCTGTCCTATGACTGGAGGGAATAATTAGAGAGGAAAATATATCAATTAAAATGAGCTTTATTAAACTATGTTTGTATCATGGATGCTGCTACCAAAACCTCCAAAGAGCTGATCGGTATTCTTGGCCTTGGGGCACTTTCTTAATAAAAAAATAATACAACAACTTCAGTGACATTATGTAGCAATTGAATCATCGTGTAAACACAGAATGTTGATTCTTCATGTTGTGCTCTAAGCTCGGATATTTGGAGGACAGATTTAATGCAAAAATGTATCTTATTTGATAAGGTAAAATAAGATTATTTGTTATGCTATCATACAAAAAGAAAAAATATGTATGTATACAAAACTGATATAATGTCAGACATATAAAAAATATTAATATGCAAACCTGATCTTTAGTAGAACCGAACTCAGCTATTGTTTCAACAGTAGCTTGAGTGGTTCCCTGAGACTATTTAGTTTTAAGGGTGCTAATTTAAATATAACAAATTATACAACCTCAAGATGCAAAGACTGGTAGAGTATAAATTCGTACCACCTAGGCATCTATTTTCAAGATATATGAAATATGACTGACCTGCCAGAAATTTTGCTCATTCTGTTCTTTAATTGGATTTCCTACAGCAATCTCACCCCATGTCCTCTCTGCAGCAGTTTTGGTTTCTTAATGCCGTCTTTGTAAATCTGTGCTTCTTCTGTTGGATACTCATTTTGGAGACACATTGGACTTGCACTGATGTGGTTGCTGAACAGCTCTCTGTCATATGTGATAAGTCGTGGCTGTCAGGAAAAGTTTCTGGTGACTGGAAAAAGAGAAAAATCGTTCCCATTTATTTTAAAGGGAGGAAGGAGGACGCAGGGCACTACAGACCAGTGATCCTCTCCTCTGTGCCTGGGATGATCGTAGAAGAGATCCTCTTGGAAGACGTGTTAGGGTACATGAAGGATGAGCAGGTGATCCAAGACAGTCAGCATGACTTCACAAAGGGAAGTTCATGTCTGACCAATCTAGTGGCCTGCTATGGCAAAATGACACCATTGGTGGACAAAGGGAGAGAAACTCATGTCACCCACCTGGAGTTCTGCAAGGTCTTTGACATGATCCCCACCACGTCCTTATCTCTAAATTGGAGAGATATAGATTTGAACAGTGGACTATTTGGTGCATAAGAAATTGGTTGGAAGGTTGCAGCCAGAGGGTTGTTGTCAATGGCTGTACATCTGAGTGGAGGATGGTGATGAGCGGTGTCTACCAGGGGTCCTGCTTGGAATCAATACTCTTTGACTCCTCTATCAGTGGCATAGATTATGGGATCAAATATGTTCTTAGCACATTTGACGATGATACCAAATTAAGTGGTTTGACAGTTGATGTGGCAGAAAGAAGGGATGCCATCCAGAGAAACTTCGATAAACTCAAAAGGTGGGCCCTTGGGAATGTAATGAGATTAACCAAAATGAAATGCAAGGTTTTGCATTTGGACAAGAGTAATTCCAGGTATGTATACAGATTGGGTGAACTCCAGGGACACTGCATTAGTTTGAGTAAGACTAATATAAGCAGGCTAGTAAGGGATGCTATATGTCTTATATCACTGGCAATTACAGTGCAGGTCTTTAAGGAATTAAGGTTACAAACCTGAAGGTCTTAATATCCTGAGTATATGGAGTTAAATTAAGAAGCACTTTGTGTTCTCGAGTACTGTGAAACAAAGAATTAACAAGGTACAATCCAGTCTTCAATGCAAATTTATTTGAAAGGTAACATCCACCTGTGGTTATAGCACATGCATTTAGCCAGCGATGATGTTTAGTTCCATATGTTACATCTTCTCTTGAGTGCGAAGCCCTTAGACTGTTGGTCATAAATGTATGCATGTTATAGTAAAAAAAACGATTATATACGTCACCAAAATCTTGGAATTAATGTAACTGTGTGCACCTTGGTTAAAATGATATGTGGTTATCAACAACAGTTCCCAGATGTTCCACAATGTATGGTTAATGGGAAGAATCAAAATATTTCAGTAATCGCTGATAAGTGTTTGCTTTTCCTTTCCAGTTTTAACAATTTATCATTTGGCATACTTTTCTGAATTGTGAACAGTGCCCAAGAAAAAAAATGTTGTAGATCTTATTAGTGTTGACACTAGCCAAGTGCCTCTAATTACAGTTAGAGGTTAAAATTAAAAGAGGCGATTTGTTCATGAAGGTTTCTAATAAATCAAATGGGCTCATCCCAGTGCATGAAATTCTGAACAGCTCTCCTGATAGGCCTGTTTAAGCAATTGATACTTTGTTTTTCTATGATAAAATCACTAAATTGTTTATCCTTTTTCACTGCAATAGACAAGTAATGTAAATCTGTAAAATTCTGTTTGCAATGCGCAGCATTTTGGAGAATTAGTTTTTATGCAGACTAAAAGTTAAGAAATTTCATGGTGATGTATTCTGAAACTGCAGCTCTGTTTGCATTATGTAAGATGTATCAAGCTTCTGACTAGTGATATGCCACAAAATAGTGGTATGCTTAGATGGAAAGTAACATATAAGAAGAAAATGCACCTACTTAGAAGTAAAGAAATTATTTGTTAAAATGCCATTGATTTTTATCTGTTATCAATTAAAAATGTGGTATCTGGCTAAGACAAAGAATGAGTTAATAATGACAACTTACGTTTTTGTTCTTTTTATTCTCTGTACTATTTATAGAGAAATATCTGTTGCTTTTACTTTATTACATTTATAAATGTTATAGCATTCATGTAGTTTCCTATAGTGCTTCATATCTCAGGGAAACTAGAAGTCCTTCATAATTACGTATTATATTTACTTAGTCAAACAAACATTTTACAGTGGATTTCAAGGTGTTTGTTTGTTTGTTTGTTTTTGTTTTCAAATAGACAATTGACTACATTGGGAAATGTTACCTAACTATTAAACTTAAATGTGAATTTTAAAGACTGCAAAAAAATAGCTCTTACTTGGCTCAGGTGTTTTGCTGGAATTGTGACGGCTTTTGGAAGTCTGTTTATTAATAGTTCACATAACATTTTTGTGTACTTAGAAGCCTGTTATACCTGTGATGGATGCAGTGAGTGTCTGTGCTTCACTGACAGCACTACCCTAACCAAGAAAGTACTGGAGAACTTGTTTGGCAGCACTGGAATGCATGGTGGAGCAATTCACCATGCAGCTGCAACTAGGTCACAGTGGGCTGAAGTCAGCCTTAATGTGTGTGGTGGGGGATTTTTAGTGTTGTTGGTTGGTTGGTTGATTTTTAATCATGGAAATAATATCCTGTTGGTGAAAATCCTAACATGCAATGTAGTAGCATTTATCCAAATAAGCCTGTAAATTCTGTTGGGTAAAATATTATCTATTAAAAACATTTAGTAATGAAATAGATTCTAAAAAAAAATATATAAATTTAGATCTCCTAGAAAAAATGAAAAGGGTATGTAAGAGATATTCAGGTTTCAAGCACAATTTATATGTATTGATCTTCTATATTCCCACTTCTTACATGTCTCAATTTTAAACAATTCCTCCTCTGAAACAAAATTTTAGCTGGTGAAATGAAGTCTCAGAAATGCCGTACTATTTAGAATTTAACATTTGATAACTGTTAATGATTTCAGGTCAGAAAAGAAAAGTTTTCAATGTAGATAATTCTGCTTTGCTTTATTAACTGGCTCAGTTTTTCCTGGCTCAGTTTTCTAAGTTGCGAATCCCAATTCAGTGTTTATAAATGTGTAGGTCACTCTGAAAGTACTGCTTCCTATTTATTTCCATGGAAGCTACAACAGATACAAACAGCACAATAACACTATTTGATAGAGCAAATTTTCAGTTCAAGTTCTCAGCTACAGCTATTTTTCAGGAACATAATAAAATAGGAGGCATCACTTTTGGAGCAGTCCTCGTATACATGCTGTCAACTTCGAATTTTCAGATAAATTATTCATTATGATGATCTGGTTTTTTTTTGTTTTTTTTTTTTTTAGTAGATATTTTACTTCCATTTGGAAGTCCTTACTTTAGAATTTATCTGATTTAAACTAGAATTATCTAAATCTAGTCATACAATTTAGATCAAATTGAAATCTGATGAATTTACAGAATGGGTATCTTTCTAACTTAAGGGCTAACACAATTTCCAGATCTCAGATAATTCTCAAAGGTTTCTGGAACCTCTTCAACCTGCTCTTTTTTAAAATATTTTTTATTTTTTGCTCTTCTTGAAGATCAGAGAACGGAAATTTACACAACAATTTTCTCATCTGTGCTTTACAGAGATGTAGCAGTGTCTTCTTACTGAACAATGTTTTGCTTGTATACTGAAAAATGTTAGGGTCACAAGGTCATACTGGAAATTCACAGCAGCTCTTTATAAAGAATTGCTTTATTCCAGAATACCTGCTTTAATATGTCAAGACTTACACAAATATCCTGGCTTGATTGAAATTAAATGAATGCTCATATTTTTCCCTAAAGTGTGGAATAGATTTAGAAGCACAATGTAAAATTCTCCATTATCCTTCTGTACAAACTAAGGCTGAGCCTTATACAGCAATTGAGAGAATTGTGCTTTCAGGGCCATCAAATAGAAATAGACTAGTAAGGGATCATGGAAATGAAGAAAATTCAAGTTTGTACCTCAAATATGTGTTTACCTCTTTTTTTTTTTTTTTTTTTTTTTTCCCCTTTTTCTATCTATGCTCTTTTTACCTAGATCCAATTAGATTTAATAGCTGATGATGGATATAGTAACATCATTTCCTCGGCATCTCTACAGAAATGAAATGGATCAAGAAAGACTTTTCTATGGCAAGAAAAAGGTGTGTTAGTTTTTCATTTAGATCACAAAATGCATTAAGTTCAGCTTATTGCTGTAGGAGCCCAATGATTTTTCAGGCACAATCCACTTGCTGTTACAGTAACGATTACTCAATTTACAGAAAAAAAAATTAAACAGATTGTAATATGTGAAAGCACAGTTTGACACTGGAAAATAATGTGTATTCCTGAGTCAGCTATCAGGTGGAACCAGAAGTGGCTGTGGGAGGTATAGGAGTCATAGAAATAAATTTATATCTTGTGGTCTATAGCACAGACTGCTGACACTAGAGTAATAGCGTTGAGATGACATCCACATTTAAACTTGCTTCTATGGAAGCAGAAAACCCAAAACTCCTTGATTAAGACTGAGCTACACACATTTTGCAGTTGAATGCAATTGTTTAGTTAGTATTTTGTTATGTGATCAGAAGTGGAGCTGTACTGCCTGGAAGGCACTGATCCATAGCCAGACTGTTAAAGGGCTAGGGAATACACACTGCTGTTACCAGTGCTGTGACCAAAGTTATCAGTCTCATTACATATGCAGGTGCAGGCTAGCCTGGAAGCTGTGTTGGAGCTTGGCCATAAACTTCTTTCAGTTTCCTTTTCACACCCTGAGATCTGCTGTCTGTGGTTTGTGGCTCCTGATTATGTGAAGCTCCTGATAGGAGAAAAGTTGATCAGCCTGTTATATTCAGAACAAAGGAAGAGTGTGTTCTGTTTTGCTTGTTTTAATTTCTTGACATTTGTGAAATTGCATTTTTCCAGTCATTTTCCATAGCTGTACAATAAGTTACTTGTGCAAATGTGCTGTCTTCTAGTATTTAATAGATTATATTATGTTAGGATAAGTAATTTCAATATTAAAAAGTGTGTTTACAACTTGATGTAGGAGCTTTTTTTTTTTTAATTAAAAAAAAAACAAGCAACAATGAAAAGTACAAAGTAGAAGTAAAATATGCATCATACCAAATTTAAAATAATAAAAAAATGTTTGATTTTTGGGGAGAATTTTAGTAAACTGACCGTAGTTTACATTGCTAGAAATTTCATATTCTACCAAATAGCACAAATATACAAATACCTTCATAAACAGTATATTTTTGACATTTTTCAGGTAAGCAGAATCTGAGAAATTCAGAGAATAATTGACTTAGTAACAAACAGATGAATAACTACAATATTATTCCAAAAATCATGTTTTGCAGAAAACTTTCTCTTGGTTTTCCTTTCTTTCCTTGCTATTAATTCCTTCTTCTTGAAATCTGTAGCTCAGCAACCCAAAGTACACTATTTTTAATGTGTATAAACTGTAGGTTAGGAGCATTTATGCAGTCAAATTGTATTTTTTAATTGTTTAAAGAAATTAAGTATGTGATCAATATGGCTACTGTTCTCTAGTTCTTCTGCTTATTGGAATTACAATATCACACAATCTCCATCATAAAGAATACAACAATAGAAAAAGCAAATACGATTTAAGATGCTCTACTGACTTGGTAAAAGTCTGACTTACATTTTACACCAAAGTATGAAATATCCATCAAGTGTTCTGTTTGATTGTGTTTTCATCAAGGGTGCTATTTGTTTGCGCTAGTTTTCTTACAGATTGTGCTCTGTTGCCATGGAATTCAGAAAAAAAATTGACAGAATTCTTCTGACACCAGTTTCTGAATCATCTATCGTCTTTAACAGTAAGGTAACTGGAAAAGGATTATCTACACTAGCATTTTCTCACATGCAGGAATTAGTTCAGGTTGAAGAAGCCTGTGTATTCACAGTTCTCAGAGGGCCATTTTGATTATCTAATGTGACTTCTTACTGTAGGCCAACAATTCTTTCATCACATCAGTAACAAGTGACTGAGCTATGACATTATTCCAAGCACTTACTTAACATTTGAGAGGAAAAAAGTGAAAGAATCTGTTGGATTTTTTTTTTTTCAATTATCTGAAATACTCACTAGTAAATCCTGTCTTTTGCAGGAATACTTACAGTGCCGTGTCCTCATGTAGCAACGGCATGAATGTATCTTAACATCACAGGACTTGCCCCCAAAAGAGTGGTTGATGTAAGTAATTTTTGTTTCCATTAGTTTGTACCCTAAAAATAAAAAAGGTCCAAAAGATGCAGTTGAAGCTTTGTTAGGGTTTTCTGTCAGTTTGGTAAGAAATGGCTAATTTTTGATGGTCTGACAGAATGCCATCCAAGATTGCACAAAGTGACTGTAAGGTCAAATATGGAGGTACAGAGCAATCTGTAAAGAGAAGGGTATAAGAAAAAGAAAAAATGCTTTCAATACTGACAGAAGAAGTGTCCAAATAAAAGATGATGATAAAGGTCATAAATCAGACATCACAGTTGCCCCTAAGTCATCAGCTGTCAAATCAATTTCTCTTTGCCAGAAACATTCTCTGCATTTGTCAGTGCCCTGCATGCACAGGCCAAGTAGATCTCAGGGAAAGGAGCAACCAGAAGCCTGAGAGGCTCCAAGCAGAAACTGTGAGAAACAAGGCACAAATTTGCCTGTGGAACTTAACAAGAATAGTATCTTAAGGCCATCCATTTAGGACTGGTTACAATTTTCCTAACGTGAATTGTTTTCTGTTTTTATATAATAATTTGGTAGACTGATTTGTTAAGGTTTTCCTGAATCATCTGACTGAATGGAAATTTTCTGTGACTTAAAAAGCAGTTGAGCACAGTCAAAAATTTGCTGTTGCTGTCACTAATAAAAGGCAAGAAAAAGAGAATTAGTTGGGATATATCATTTGGTTTTTCTTTCTAGGAAATATCAACAAATTCAAATGAACATTTCTCCTGCTGCGATAAAACAACCTCTGAGATTCTTCAGGTTTCTGTTGAGGTCTAGAGAGATGGTTGGAAGCAACTGTCTTTAATTTGTCTTTCCTGTGTGGGAATGAACCTTTGCTTTGCTTATAGCTTATGAATTAGCAGAAAAAAAATGCCACTGAGAAGACTGAACTGACCTGAAATGCACTACTAGCGATGCAGAAAAATTACAGTGTTTTGTTTGTTTGTTTGTTTGTTTTTGATCAACTGACAATTGCAGAATAGCTTATGGGAGCAGCAGATCTGCTGTGAAAAACTTGGAGGCGTTACATTGCCATCTCTAGAATCATTGGTGTGTGTGTTTTAGTAGCTCTCCTGCAATACGCTGCACGTTACTGCTTCTATGACATGCTGCTTCTGGTTCTATTCTTCTGTTAATCTTTTCCTTCAGAGTTCTTAAAGCATTTATGAGGGTGCTGGGCCAGAGGCTGCAGTTTCCTGACTGTCACCTGAGCAAACTTCACAGATCATGCAACTGAAGATCTGAGAGAAGATTCAAGGGACTACTGACATGCTTTCAATTTTCTTCAGTCTCAACAGGGTTTTCTACTCTTGCTTCTTAAGTTCAACAGAGTAAGGAAAGAATGGGAAGCATACTGTGCAGTTGAAATCAGAAGATGTGGAAGGGAGGAGAGGAACGTTGAAGGAAACACACTTCAGAGACATTGGTACAGCACAAGATTGAAATATGAAGTCGAATGTAACCGGTGAACTACTCCTGCCCTGTTGTGTCTTTCTCTTGTAGCAGTTAAGTTCTTTTACTCATAATGCTTTGAAGCACTGACTGTCATCTAGCTGACCAGTCTACTACACTAACTCTGCTGACTGCAACTACAGCTCAAGTTTCACGAGAGTGCTGTGGAACCGGAACCAGGAACCTAGTCTTTATTACACTGAGGCAATCAATCAACTGGTGAGTAGAATCAAATGTGGTGCAGTACACTACAGGAATAGATTCGTTTTACTTGTCTTTTTCCTCACTATTTTGCCTCTTTGCTGATATGAAATTCACTACTGGAAGTCCACGGTGCAAAATTTTTCCATAGAGTAACATTTCTGATATAGTTTAAGGACAGGGACTTATTTTACATCTGCTGAAATCCTATTGGCTTCTTTTTATTTATGTACACTTTCCTCATTCATTTTGGGAAATCATTTTTCACCACTGCAAATGTACACAGCTTCACTGCAATTAAACATCAAGGATTTATCAGTAATTTGCACTAAAATATAATATGCTTTTGCATCAAAGCCACTGATGTGTTTGTAAAGGTTACTATTGCCTTCAGTGAATTTGGATAAGGCCTTTTGTTGATAACTAGAGGTAAGCCCGTTTCTGACTTCTCATGTTATTTAATTGCAGTAACAAACAAAATCCTCACACTGCACACAGGCCTCCCATTTTTACAGGATGGAAGAGTGTGCAGGATGTAGTAATATAACTTACTAGTCTCTGAATGCAGCAATCATTTATACATTATTCTGTAAGTTTTTGCAAAAGCTGTATTTGATTTATATACATCTTGAAACATACACTCCTTTATGAGATTTTTCTGGTTGTAAATTCCATATTCCTCTAATTGTGTTTTCATTTTTAATTTACTACAATCCCCCAAAGGCTTTCCTTTAACTAGTTTGCTTGTTGTAAATTCAGCAGTGATGTTCTTTAAACAAACAGAGGCACAGAACATAATTTCCTGGTAACACTGTTTAGAAAATGGATCGGAATTAAGACCCAAAGCTATTCTGATGATGAATTAATTATAAGATTCCAGGAAAAACAATATATTGACATTTTGCAAGTATGGGGATGCAACCTTGTATAACGTTGAACACTAATAAAGGGACTTTTTTATGCTAATAATAGGAATACAGTCACAGCTCTCTAATAATCAAAAATATTTCAGCATAATGTAAATAGCAACTTCTTATACTTACTTCTCCATTTAAATTATGGAAATCTGTCTTTATTTTGTAAAAAGAAGAAAGTACCTTAGAATACTGAGTCCATGCTAACATATTTTGACTGGCCTTTTCTCTTGTGAAGATTTTGCCTTAACAGTAAAATTTTTTCAATCTTTTATCGTTATATTTATCAAGAAAAAAAAAACCTAACCTTACAGTAATACACGTTCTTTCTATTGCTTTCTCAGCAATAGATTTTTCCATTTCTTACTTTTACAGTGATGATTTTTCAAGTTATCTATAATATTCATATACTTAGATGCCTTTTGCTGAGCAACTTACAAATATTTAAAACTCTCACACGTCCTATGAAACCAAGGTATTTTATTCTCATTTTCTCTGTGAGAAAAGAGACGAATGTACCCAAACTTAGAAGACCAAAAGGGGTGCAATTCTCATTGAAATTAATAGGACTTAGATCTCTAATATGCCTTTCAATATTTTATTGAATGAAATAAAGCTGCTGATGGTTTTTGGCAGCAAGGACAAACAATGTAAATAAGAACTGCATGTATTAGTAATAAAACCCTTTAGCAATTTTATAATTTATACTAGGTGTTTAAGTTTTTTTGAGATATCTACAGATTTTTTTTTCACTCTTATTAGTATTAATTAGTATTAGAAATTATTTAGTATTAAGAATCTTCTATTACAATAGTACGTCTCTTATTAAATTTATAATATTTTTCTTTTCCCATAAGGGTTGAATCCAAGCATTCCCTTACTATTACAAGCATTGTTGCAATTGGGAGTGAATAAACTGACTACCCTTTCTTCTTGTTTACTTACCTTCTTCTGACTTCTTCACACAGTTTTCAAAACCTTATCAATTTTCATAATTTTTATTGTCGAATGTTCCTCACTACTTCTCCTCATCAAGATCAATAATGTTCTTATTGAGAACTCTGTTTCCTTAATGAGCTTAAGCAGCAGGAAAGTTTTGGTCCTCTTCTCATTTCAATTGTGTCAATATTTATTTATTTTTTTATCAAGCTAGAGTGCACATATACATACGTATATGCATCCTGTCTCTTTAAAGTTTTAGGGCTTTTTAACAGTCTATCTTTTTCCTTGCACATGATTATCTGATATTACACACTACTGGCTTTGATCTTGGAGAAAACTGAGAGTATTTTGGTTAAAATGTCTGCCTCTAATCTGAAGTTTTTGTTGTGGTACCAGCTTGTTTTATGCAGATAGGTACCATCCTGAGCAAGCTACTGTAATTGCAGATTAGGTTTTCTAAAACACCTACCAGTAACCAACAGTTTATATCCCATGTTTAAGGTCAGCCTGAAGGCTGAAAATGAACTCTCAGTGCAAAGGTAAAATTGTTGGAGTAATTTAAAAAAATAGCTGAGCATTTTACTTTTGGAAAATCATTACTATTAAAAAATATAAATATTTCTGTGAATTAGTAACAATATTGTGCTATCATCATACAGCTATTAGTTCAAGCAAAAGACTGAAAGAAAAGAAACAGCTTTATGGGCCTGGGCAGTGCATTTATTTTTCAATCTGGGCTCTCAGCATGCTCCATTTACACAAGAGAAAACCCTTCAATTATAAGATCCTTAATTTACCCAGGAAATTTCATAAGGAAAATGATTAATTACTTTAAGCAATCAGTTTTACAGATAATCACAGTTCTTTATTTAAACTGAAAAAGCAAAAGGAGATCTCATGAATAAAACATAAAGGGGAAAAAAAAGAAAAAAACAGCTTTCAATTCAATAAGTATGAACTCAGCATTGAAGTATTTCTTCAAATAGGCAAATCTTGTTAAAATTATACTCCTCTTCTTATTAGCTATTAACTGTAGAATTATTCTGTATTAATACAGTTGGAACATGGGCTTCAACAGAATAAGAAAAAAAACAAGTTTCTGTTAAAATGGCTCATGGCTGCATATTCTTTAATATTTTTTTTACTGGGTCCAATTGATCCTAATAATCAAAACCAATAATCAAAAACTGAAAATAGAGGAGGAAAACCAGTACTGAGAAGCAGAAGTCTTGCAGTTATGCATACTTGATCTGTATGCAGTGACTTCCTTTTTATACAGGTATCTTGTCCAAAATGGATGAGAAAGTCTCTATCTTCCTGGGTGAAACATGACATGGGAGGTGTATGCTTGCATCTTCTGAAACTCATAGCATTTTCTCTGCCTCTCAAACCAGTGCTATCTTTGGACTCTGCATGCTAACCCAGGATTATACAGGCAGAAGAGGAGCTCCAGAAGTGGCTTTTATTATTAGCTGGCTATTGCTCAGGTAATTCAAGAACAACTGGGTAGAAACACAATCAGAGATACCAAAGTAATTTCTGCATGAAAACCCAAGGCACTTACGATAATGCATCGCAAACAGACATGCATCAGAAATGCTATTTGCAACTTAAATGCCTAAATTGTTTGGTAGATCGTCAGCACTGATAGTCTCAGTAACAATCGAATGGACTATTGCAGACAGTGGAAGAAAATAGAGAAGGAAAGTTCTCCCATACTCCAGCAGTCAAATTCCTGTGGTATCCACCATGTTGCCTGATGTTGCTGAGTAATTTATCTGCTGCAGGATATATTTGTTATTACTAATGGACCTGGAATCGCTGCGACCAGAGACAGAGCAGGCCAATGTTTTCTTGAGCGCTGAAATTTACACTGCAGTTATTGGAACAGAGAACAAGAAACATCAGCTGATAGACTGATAATTGTTTACACTGAGTGATATGCAAGAAAAACCCACGTAATTTCAAACATACATAGAGGTGCTTCTTTTGTAGCAACTACGGAAATATACTATATTAGGAGAAATAGAATTCATAACCCCCCGGATCGTGTTTACATGCATTGACTTAAACACATGGTTTTTGTTTTTTATCTGGGTAAATGACAGAAAGTTAGGCAGCTATTGGCATTGGTAGATGATGTTGCCATTCTACTACACTTCTACTGGTAAAACATTGTGAATAATTTTTTTCAAGCAGTCAGATTTCAGCTGAGAGGCATCTAATCTGTGGCATTAACGTTTGTCATTCTGGTGGTCTGACGTCACAGGTCTGACAGTTAGGATTTTTTCTTTTTCTTTTTCTTTTTTTTATTTTTCATTTGTTGCGCAATTGTATAACTTGATAGGAATTTTTTCTGGTAACTGTGGACTTGTAAGAATTTTTTTTCTTTTAATAAGAATTATTTTAGCTTCTCCTAGAAAGAAAATCTCATATATAAAAAATTTCTTGGTAGAAAATCTGTGTCCGCTAAAGAACACTTGTGTTTTTTGTTTTTGTATTGACTTAGCCCCTGAGGATAACGTATCCATTTGGAACTGTGGCTTGAGTGGGTTTGCAGGCTCAACTTAAAGGTCAGATTTGAGTGATGAGGTGTGACAATGAAGAGTGTGGTAAAAACTTATCTGAAAGCTACTACATATTTGCAACAATGACTGCCTGAGCCCCTAAAAGTCCTCTTTCTGTATCCCCTTCTTCCCTCAAACAAACAAACAAAACAAGAAATACCACAAAAAAACAAAACAAAACAAAAAAAAAACACTCCATGTCTGTATCCATCAATTATATGAATTACACACAATCTTGAATCAAACCATTACTCTCTTCATTCTGGGTGCATACGTTAATGAAGGGTGTGTTATTGATTTGTCAGCTGCTTGCATAGTCACCGCACCTATCAGTCCTTATTTTTTTCCCTGTTCCTAGCTCACAGCATACATTCAGTGCTCCCTATTCTTTCTATCCTAGTTATGTATGCTAGGGAAGAATGAAGTGCGTGATTGGTTAATCCTCTTACTCCTAAGGGAAAACAGAGTACTTCTTCACAAGAAAGTAGCTTACAAGCACATTTTTGATGAGAGCATTTTCAGTCCTTACTTTTCTCGTACCCCCAGTTTGCCTGTGACCTTGAGTCAAATAATCTTTTCATTTATTTCCAGCATGAGTCCCTGTCTGTCACAAAGCTGCAGAGCTGCACACAAAGCTCCTTCCAGTTGTCTAAATAGGGTCTTTCCTGCCTTTCCTGATGAGACAATGTGTATCAGACATGCAGAGCAATATCTACCACGTGTCCTCCTCAATGTTCCCACGTTCTCTTAAGGTGCTGTAACGTTGACCTGAGACTTGGTTCACTAAAGCCCAATCCACAGTAGTTTGAGCCGTCTGAGCTGTGCTGATACCTTTGTGCTCCATCTAGTACATATGTTGTGTGTGCTTGCACTACTGTCACTGCCTTAAGCATTGCTTTATATAGATCGAGCATTTTGCAAGTACCAGTTCTATCTAGAGAGATGCTTGCAAAGCAATGGGTTATATATATATACTACAAAATGTAGATTTAATTTAGGATGAATAGCTGATTTATGTGATATTTTTTCAATGGGAAGAACTCTGCGTGATCTCTTTGCTATCCTTGTTTTAATACTTCTTTTGTTGTTGTTCTAAATCTTTGCTTTATATTTAATTTGAAACAAACAAACAAAACACAGCAACGACTTCTAATGATTTGATCTAGATTTTTATCACCTGGATCTGGGTGATGCTGCTAAAAACAAAATGAGATGCCAGACAGCATAGACTTCAAATTTCTGTTTTCTTTTTCACTAACAAGTACCTGCTGTTGATGCAAAAAAGATAAGAAGAGAAAGATCTAAAGGCTTTTATAATAACATTTTAATTTAAAGAGCCTGCAAACTGAGCATAACCTGAAAGTACAATCTGAGACAGTTTTGTACGTTTTATGTATTAAACAAAAGTCTGCTTCTTGTGGAGAAATGGGATCCAGGTAGCTATCATCTTTTTAAACAATCATAGAATCACCAAGGCTGGAAAAGACCTCCATGATCATCCAGTCCAACCATCCACCTACCACCAGTATTTCCCAATAAACCATGTCAACTCAGTGCAACATCTAATTTTGCTTGAGCACATCCAGGGACAGTGACTCAGTCAGCTCCTTGGGCAACTCATTCCAGCAGCTGACCACACTTTCGGAGTAGAAATGTTTCCCAGCGTCCAACCTAAATCTTCCCTGGTACAACATGAAGACATCCCCTGTTGTTCTATCACTAGTTAAATGGGAAAAGAGGCCAACCAGTGCTTTGTTGCAGCCTCCTTTCAGGTAGTTGTAGAGAGCGATAAGGTCAACCTGAGCCTCCTGTTCTTCCAGACTAAAAAATCTCAGTTCTCTCAGCCACTCCTCATCAGGCCCCTCACCAGATTCATTGTTGTTCTCTGGGTGTGCTCCAGGGCTTCGATGTCTTTCTTGCAGTGGGGGGCCCAAAATAACGCAGTACTCAAGATGTAGCCTCACCAGGGTTGAGACAGAGGGAAGATCACTTTCCTGTTCTGCTGACAATGCTATTTCTGATATGCTCCAGGATGCCATTGGCCTTCTTGGCCACCTGGACACACTGCTGGCTCATGTTCAGCCAAGCATCAACCAACACCCCCAGGTTCATTTCCTCTACACAGTGTTCCAGCCTCTCTGCCTCAAGCCTGTAATATTACCTAGTATTGTTGTGGCCAAAGTGCAGGACCTGCACTTGGTCTTGTTGAACTTCATTCCATTGGCCTCAGCCCATTGATTCAATCTGTTCAGAACCCTATGCAGGGCCTTCTTACCCCAAAGCAGATTAACACTTACTCCTAACAAAACATGTTTTATATTGGCATAGCCATTTGAGGAAAGACGCAGAACGAAGCACCTTAGACAATTATTATTTCAAAAAATGTAGAAACTATTGAACTTGGTGCAAATCACAAAGAAATTGCTGGAATATAGGGAACAGCATATGGGGCTCCTTATGTTCAACCCTTTTTCTTCTCTTATGCCTGTACCACAGGATATGGAAGGGTTTTTTTTGTTTGTTTGTTTTACTGCTAGATAAATTTACTCTGGAAAAAATAATCTTGGGTAGATCTTCCATGGTTCCTTGAAATAAAAGTAAACAAAATAGCCTTATTTTTACTTGCTAATCTAGTTCCTCCCAAGTCTTTTACCTGTAAGCTTTGAGTTGCTGAACTTAGAAAAGACTTTCAGGAAAAAAAAACAAGCCCAAGTGAGGAAGTTGTAGGAATACATGTGCCAGGATAAGAAATCAGAGAAAGTATGTGTAGCATTGTTATATTTTTACTAGAAGTAGTTAAGTTCCCAATTCCAATGTCATTATATATTAATATACACACATGTACACAAAATAATGTGTCTACAGCATTAAATATTTCACTAACAGCAAAATCACAATTCTGTCTTATGTATAATCAAAGTTTCCAGAATGTTTTTAACTTCAGTTTATTGTTTGCTGTAGCTTGCATGAGGTGCACTGTTCTAGCCTCTGAATGCAGCAAGAACACTAATGGACAGGCTGTGGTAAAAGGCAGTGGTGACCATATTTATCATATTATGATGCACAAAGATGAAACAAATGTGGAAATAAGTTTTTATGAAACGGAGACATGAGAAGATTATGTATCAGAAAAGTGAAAAGTCAATAATGGCTTTTGTTATGATGCTGTTACAACTGGCAGAGTGTTGTGAACTGTAAGCAGACAAAGGAGATAGAATTGGGGATTCATTGGTAATTGGTACTGCTGATAAGGAACTGTCATTAAGGGCCAGAGTAAGATCTGATAGCAGAGGAAGCTATTCATCTGGCTCAACACATTCAGTTCATTAGCAAACAAACACTGATGCAGGGAGCTGCTAACAGAGTGGACATGTTTGCTCACAGTGGGGGGAAAAAAGAAAAGAACGTGTTTCATAAAGATAATGGAGGTAACAGTGAAGTGTATGCAGTGTAAACAAGCAAGCATGCATTCATCCACAAAGTAGAATGGCCAAAAATTCCAGCACATACCAGAATGTGCAGAAAGTAAAGACCTGTTTGTTAGCATTAAAACAAAGGGTAAAATATGAGAAATATAAAAAGATAAATTATATAGAAAATTTTGCATGCAACTACAACATGCCGGGCTATATAACGCTAAGGTAAAACTAAGATTTGACTTCAGTGGAGCTATGACAGCTTACCTAGTCCTTAGTCTGATATTTTATACAGTGTTCTGAAACCTACTCCAGAATTTCCAAACAGTTTTATAAGTATTCAGAATATTCAGAATTGCTGCTCTTATTCTGGTGTCCCCCGTACATTTACACATTTCATAGAGCTGTGAAATTAATGCTAGCTGAAGGTTTTCCACTGCCTCCCCACTTATGCATCACCTCTGCTTTATAAATGTTTCAGAGAAGAGTGATCAGGAGTTATGCGAAAGTACAAATATTGTTATAAATTGATATGTATTTCTGAATCTTTGTGTGTGTTAATACAAGGAAGTGTTAACACAATTTAGTCATTAAGTTTACTTTCTATAAGTTTGCTGTATTCATATATTGAGCCAGACGACTATATATCATTTGGCTGGCCAAATTGATAAAAGCTAGATTCTTGACAATTGTGAAATTATCAGAATTTGCTACATAGGTGTACAAACTACAAGGAACAGGATGTAATCTCATTTCTTCTTTTTAAGCAGTATCCTGGTTTGCATCAAGCGCTTGAAATAACGGGTAGTACAATCTGTTAAGTGTTAGCTAATGTAGAGTTTTGCACCTTAATATGAACAGTAAGGGATTTAAATTAGTCACACCACCCTAGATTAAGGTGAGGACCTGTAAGCGTGTTCTGTATTTGTGTATCCAAAAGAAAATTCATGACAACTTGAAGTAACTATGAGTTTCCTAAAGGACAGCTCACTGTCTTTTATGTGTTCGTTCAATTAAATTTAAATCTAGAGCACAAAAATGCCCTCCAGTGCTCTGAGACCCTGCAACAGAGATTTGAAAAGGAATAAATGTGAGTTATACAATTATCACTACTGCATCATCAGTAGCAGATGGTAAGGTATTGTCTTGTTTGATTTTTGAAGCTTCCTAACAAAAATATATCTATTTCTATACTGATCATTGGCCTTATTCACCTTTCTATTGTTTACACTTAAAATGCTGTTTTGAAGTGGAAAAAAAAAAATCACTTTTAAAGAATGGGAACACTTGTCAGTGTTCTTTACTGCACTCCGGATGCTATCCACTGCATAAATGTTATAAAGGGAATAATGATACAATTTATATTCCTTCTGGATCCAAATTAGCAGGTTCTTTGAGGTAAAATGTGGATGAATTTCCCATAACCAGACTGAAGTCACAAAAAAGATAGATAAAAAGCGCCTGCGGTTATTTTCAAATGAAGTTACATTGCAATTGTGTCCAATATTCTTTATTACAAGGTGAAGACACTCAGAGCAAATAGAAAGTGATGTTTTTTTCATTCTCTATAGCCTTTGTTATCATTTTGCCTTGTAATCTTATGTATACAGCCTTATGTATTCAGCCTGGAGAAGAGGAGACTTAGGGGAGACCTTATTGCTCTCTATAACTTCCTGAAGGGAGGTTGTAGTGAGCTGGGGGTCGGCCTCTTCTCTCGTGTCATTAGTGATAGGACCAGGGGGAATGGTTTCAAGCTACGCCAGGGGAAATTCAGGCTGGACATGAGGAAGTATTACTTTTCAGAAAGGGTGGTCAGGCACTGGAATGGACTGCCCAGGGAGGTGGTGGAATCACCGACCCTGGGGGTGTTCAAGGAAAGACTGGATGTTGCGTTGAAGGACATGGTTTAGTAGGAGCTATTGGGAATAGGTGAACGGTTGGACTGGGTGATCTTCTAGGTCTTTTCCAACCTTAGTGATTCTATGATTCTATGATTCTATACATATGAATCAGAAAAAAAAACAACCTTTTGAAAATGGTATTTTAAACTACTTATAACCTTTATTTCCTTAGAAATCTTTTTAGCATTTGAAATTTGAAGGGCCTAGGGTTATTTTGTTGTTTGTTTCTTGTTTGATTGTTTGTTTGTTTTAGTAGCTAGAAGTACATGACATCATCTAACTGCTTCAAGATTCTTACAACGTTTGTGGTTATCAACAAATTACACGGCCAGGGCCAGCACCCCATCCAACATGCTCCCCTTGTACATAGTTCACTCTTTTTTAGTCTGTGTTTTGCCCTTGGAGAAAGATATGGCTATTTTCACTTCCCAGTGCAGCCATCTGAGAAACCCGGGTCTGATTACATTTCACTCTTTCTCTAATAATTTTTTATAAGGAAGAATAATATCCCATAGGACCCTGCTTTCTTTTCATGGTCCCCAATATATTGCAGATCATTCATCTCATACAGACTATGTCTGTAATTACCTTCTTGATTGCACCTTACAAGTTCCCCATATCCAGGTCAACAACTCATACTATGTGCTCAGTTTCCTTTCTGTAATAGGAATAAGGTGGTTTTTTGGTTGGTTGGTTGGTTGGTTGGTTTGGTTTGGTTTGTTTTTTTTTTTTTACTTGAGATTGTAGCGTACGTCTTACACACTGGTCCTTAACCTGGATTTGAAAATGTTCCTAACTGTTCGTAACAGTACAGACCACTATGAAGTAATTCAGGTTTGGGAGTGTATCTTATGTCTGAGTTCTGAGTTACCTCACTGTTTGGACATACACTATTATATACGTCGGAACATAATTATATTGTTCAGATTGAAATTATCAAGAGAAATTACTGTTAAAATGCTGTCAGAATTGAGTGAAGTACCTTGGCTCCTATTTGTTTATTTGTTATTTTAAAGTTTATGCTAATAGAAGCTTTACAGCACAAATCATGGATTTATATATATATATTATATATATATATCTTTAATGAAAGACAGTTCTTTTTCTAGATGTTATCTTCCGTACCAGATTGTTTTGTTTCCAAAATATTTCAATATGTATTTTAAGCTCACCTTTACTCATAAACAGAAGTTTAAAGCAAATCCTAGTGATTTTATTACATATAATTACTTGAAATGAATGTTATATGCTTAACAAATACAACATTAAAATAAGCTGAACATGAAATAAATTGCAAATGTCAACATTTTCACCAGAAACTGACAGACACAGCTTAGATGTGACACTTCAGAGTGTATTATTTTTACTGTGTTCTCCATGCAGAATGATTTTAAAAATACCTTGTAGTCTTCAGTATGCTTGCTGTTCTTACTACAGTGTAGCAAGTAGGAGTGCTGAAAATGTTACCAAGTTTGATACATTCAAATACAGCTGGACTTGAAATAAGCAATACAATCAGTTGAATCAATAACAAGTCTATTTTGACAGGCACAGAAGAAAACTGAGAAGCTCAGTTACGAAATCAAATGGCATTTAAAAATATGGCTTTTCTAGGCTTCATTATGTGTTTCAAAAAAAAAAAAAAAAAAACAACAACAACAAAAATAAGGCTTAACTGTGTTTCATCTACTTATTTTTGCAGATGTGCATTAGTACTATTTAAATGTATGTTACTACTGAGAAAATCCACCTTAATTGAAATTTATATATACTTTCAAAATAGAGAATTTGTGTTAAAAGAAATCAGGAATCATGCTGAGATGTTGGAGTGATTGGCAGCAACATGAGCCATAGGATATATGTGAGACAGCCACTCTTTCTCCTCCCCTAGCCTGTAATAATCTCGCAAACTGTTCTGTCATTTCATCCCATTCTGTTATTTACAAGCACACTGTGTGAAAAAGCCATTCCAAAATGAAAGAGGTAATGTAGGCTGTGAAATGTGTACATAGCATTGCAGTATTTTTCTTAGCTTATTCATCAGGCAACAGAAAAACAGCCTTGAACACTCTTGTCAAAAAGGAATAGGTTTAAAAACACATTGGCTTTGTACTCATCATTGCATAATATCCTAAATTGTGTTTCATTGCTTAGATATGGTTTTTAATATTACTTTTTTTTCTAGAAGAGGATTCAAGAGTGTCTTCACGCTTTCTTATATTACAGTGAGTACGTTTTCTAAATTCTTATTGCTTCATTTGTTCATATGTTCTGCAAAATTTCTATTTAAAGCTTACCACATCTGATCAACTTCTGCATTTCACTCTCTTTTAGATTTAGTATATTTGAATGCAGAGGATAGTTACTACTGAAGATGAACTAATTAACTAAAAATAATAGTTCTTATTGTGTTTGTTATACTCTAGTCAGTAAACCTGTTCATAGTCCTTCAAAAAGCCTGATGTCTTTGTAAAATACACATCTTTAAGGAGAGTGGAAATCAACAGAAGTCTTCGTAATAATTCCTCTTTGAAGTCTGATCTTGTTGATTTTTGTGTACAGTCCAGCTGATAACATCTTGCCTTGTAAAACAAAGGGCAAGTGCATAGCTTTTGAAATAATTCTTGTCTTCCTGGTGAAATTAATTTGATTTTGATTGAAGAAAAGTTGGAGAATTTTTTTACTCCACATGACTGTACGATTCTCCAGGCACAACCAGGCAGAATAGTCAAGAAAGGGAACTCAGAGCTGAGCTGCTCATCACTGCTTACAAAGCATACATTAAGGTTAACTTAAAGGAATAGGGTGGTCTACTGTTTTAGATTCAGGAGAAAAATAAACAAGCAAAACTTCCATAGCAGTTACTATACTCACTTTGTTGTTGTTGTTTTAGTTTTTTTTCACATACTCTCAAGATAGATTTAATTGTAACAGAAGATCCAAATACAGTGTCAACAGGCAGTCTTTCCCTGAAGGCTGTGACACAGAATATGTCTGTTATTATTAAGATCTAGCTGTAACCCATGCATCTGTTAATCTTCTTGTATGTGCCATAACAGGTTATTTGTAACTGAAGGCTGAGTCAAAGAAATAATTTCTTTCTTATGATCACCTTCCATGAATTCAGTCTGTCTTTGATTTTTCAAGATAAGAGGCTCTATACACTTATGTGATCTTTCATTTAGAGAAACAGTCTAACCCTTTTGCTGGCTTTCTGTATTTCCTGATTCCGAAGAGAATTTAAATGAAGCAGCATGCTTAACGCCTTTAAGATGTATCCTTTAAAATTCGTTTTAGTGAGTTTTAATGAAACGCATTGCATGCATCTAAAGAGGGGAAAAACAAGTCATGAGCAACAAACCACAATCTTTCAACATATTTTGCATCCCATTCAGGCAGATGTTTGGCCTCGAGACATGTAAAGTGAATGGATTTGATTCTCTGTTGGTCTCCTTGCAATCTGAACTGAATAGATGGAAGAACCTTAGCAGGAAATTAGTAAAATGAAGGGACTAGATAAGCAAAAGAAAAATGCTGGAGAATATTGTAGTATGTAAATCTGAGACTAGTTATATTTTCTACCAATCTACTCTATCAATTCTACGAAAATGTAGACGTAGTAATAAACAGCTTTTCTACAAGGATGAGATAACTCTATCAATAGAGATTAATACTTCTAATGATGGATGAGATATATTTCATTTGTTTACAAATGTAAGTCTAGAGTCTTATCGTCTAATCTTTGATGAGTATGAGCGAATAAGAACAGAAAGCTGTTTCTTTTGTGTTGCAGTGTACTGGATACGTTGTTTGATTGCAAAGTGTACATTATTGCTTTAACAAAGAACAATTTTATTAAAAGTCAGTTGAACCTGGCAGTTGGTTGGCCAGCCCAGGGCAAAATCTGAAGTACGTTAATTAATTCCCCCAACTCAATTATTGCAGTCCCTTAAAATTACACTGTCTACTGTGTCAGTACATATGGCAAGATAGTTAACTATCTCAGAATAATAATCCAAAAATACCAAATAAGATGTTGAGGAAATTAGCTAGGAAAGATAGATGCAGGCATATGCCTGACCACTGGGCACTCTGTAAACCTGAGAAGTGCAACCCTATGGCCAGTCAGCAACTAATTCCACCCATGTGGAACAGAACAGACGGGCTGTGTACATACTGCACATTCTATGAGACTGAATGACTAAACTGGCCTCATCCTACCTAGAACAGCACCACAGGAAGGCAAAAGTTCATTATAAGTATTATTGGAAAATATTTTGATCACAGGCTCAAGACAAAAGATATCTGACTTTATTTCTCTCTACAGGAGATAAAGACCAAATTGTTTTCTTTTCTTCCATCTTGCAAATACAAAGGACTAAAATGGCAGACTATTTTGAATTCTCAAAATATTGTTTATACAATTCTCTGGGTAAAATTTATTTATGTAATAGCAGTAAAGGAGGTTTCTGGAAGAAAAAAAAAAAAAAAATTAAAAGCTCTGTAGAAGGTGAGAGAAGAATTGCCCTTCTTTTGGCACAACAGCCAAGAATGGTACTCCAATTGTAATCATTGCCAGTAGAGACCATCTGTTAAGTAATAGAGTAAATCAGATGCTGCAAATTTCCAATGATCTCAGGAAAGGAAAACACTGAGTAAAGGTGAATAGTGGCAAGAAGGTCACTTAAGTGGTCTAACAGAGCTGTTTCTCAGTGTGGTGTGCTCCTGTGTTAGTCCCTTCCCATTCAGCACTGTGAGTGTTCAATTCACTTAACATGGACCCAATCTGTATGCCCCTGGATGTCTAAGTTTAGACTTACAAAGCTCCACAGGTGATGTACTCCAACTGACACTGCTCGAGCCGGTTCTTGAAAGATTTTGGGGTCTGAGATCTTCTGAATGCTTGTTTTTCCACATATGCGCTATCTTAGGACACTAACTAGGAGCTTTATATCTTCAGTTCATTTATTTCTAAAGAAATTAAAAAAGAAAGAAAGAAAGAAAGTTAGAGAGAAGTAGAAATTACATCTTGAGCACAGATATATTACTTCACAAGCACGCATGAGATCTTTGAGGGAACAGTTTCATTTTTCTTACTAATCCAGGCTCTGCTGTTTTCAGAGTGATTCTCTCCTGTGTCCACAAGGGTATTTTTGTGTGATTTTATGAGTGATGATTGAAGATATGCTCTTGTTTGGCATTTCAGTTTTTCTCTGTTCGTTTTGTTGTTTCAATAGTGTCCTCTGTAAAATATTCATTTTCCATTAGTCGTTACTTGAGGTGCATCAATGTTTTAACTGGTCTCAATAGCTTCTCAGTTGCAGATGCAGTGATATGACTTGTACATTCCCCAGATCTAGCCATTGCCAGTCCTGGAAATCACAGAAATCTCTGACAGCTGCTTGGGAATTCCCTAGAGCACCCACGGTAAAGGGTAAAGTTATGCTATGCTTAGATATATATGATATAGATGTATCCTATTCTGTCACACCGGTATTTTGTAGAAACGTTACCACTTCATGCAGCTGCTGGTATGCCCAATGTTTTATTTCAGGCAAGGGCATGTGTAGAAGTGTGCAGAAGATACGCTACTGTCCTTTATACTGCTATCTTGCCTGTTGTACTTTTGTCTAGCTTTGATATGACTCAAACCATTTTAGTACACGTTAAGACAATGTCTTAATGTCCTGAGTTCTTTCCAATGTAAAATTGCATACTGGAGCCAGTAATGAGACATAAGAATTTAGGCATTTTATAGAGCTTCATGTACAAGACTACTGATTGCTATCTAGTTTTATTATTTTTTTAAACCCAGCACACATATCCAATGTCAAAATCACACAGGGTTTTACAAAGTCAAGATTTTATTAGCAGATATTTTAAGCTTTTCCTGGTATTTGCTCTAGTCTGTTAATTGGGATGAAGAGTTGCAATCCAAAATAACTCCATTATTAATATTAAAAATAAAAAATAAAAATAATCCTGCTTGATCAAGTCACCCTAAAGAAAGAAGCAGAAAATTTCAGTGTAGAAAAATATTGAACTGAAACTAATAAATATGTAACTCCTCTAATGCAGTGCATATTTGAACTTCAAGACATCTCGGAGTTACTTATAGAATTAGATTCCTTGCCTTAATAACTACCAAATTTGAAAAGCTACATTACTGCCTTTTGTATGAAGAATACTAACAAGAAAAAATATGATGCAAATGTGGTCTCCCCAATGGAGAAAAATGTAGAGTCCTTTTCTACTGAATAGTCTGACACAGTAAATGTTTTTAAACCCCTGGATAGCTCTATTTAACTTTTTTTTTTTTCTGTGTTTCACAGAATCACAGAATCACAGAATTGTAGGGGTTGGAAGGGACCTCCAGAGATCATCGAGTCCAACCCCCCTGCCAAAGCAGGTTCCCTACACCAGGTCGCACAGGTCAGCATCCAGGCAGGTCTTGAACATCTCCAGAGAAGGAGACTCCACCACCTCCCTGGGCAGCCTGTTCCAGTGCTCCGTCACCCTCACTGTAAAGAAGTTCTTGCGCATGTTTGTGCGGAACTTCCTATGCTGCAGTTTCCAGCCGTTTCCCCTTGTCCTGTCTCCACTATTTCAGTGTTTCAGCACACTCACACACACACACACACACAAAGGAGTTCATATTGCCTATCGTGAAGAATGGTTTTACAAATCTTATTTTAAAGGACGTTTCGTTCTAAGTGTTTATAAACTTCTAATTCTCTTTGCAAAATAAGACCATAAATCACAACTGCATGGAACAACACATAAAAGTAAATGAGTCTATATACGTATATATGTCATTTGTACAATGAAGCATACATCATTAGTGTTCACTGAAACCATTTTTTTCTGTGTCTTCATTTCCCCATCATAAGCTATGTTGACACAAGGCAGTCCTGGAGTGGGTTCTCTGAAAATGGTGACCAGAAAGAAATGGAACGTGGTTGTATCTGTAGGTTACTTTGGATGTAAACTTTGTTTTACTAACCTGTTGTTAAGGACAGCTATTGTGCAAAGAAATTTAGAATGAACTGATTTGACTGTCATTTTGTTCAAATTTTGAAAATATATTCAGCTTTATTACAGCAATTGCAGAACTGTTAATTCCTCCATTTGGTTCCATGGAGTTATTGGAACAACTTTTTTTCTGTGGATACTTAAGGAAACTTGTCTGTTTACTTTCAGCCTAGCTGAAGGGATCGCAAATGTCAGAGATCAGTTCTGTGCCTGCCTGGCACATTTATATTTATCTATGTTTACAGCCCACAACACAAAGTAGAGTAAAGTTGTCAAATATTTAGCAGAATACCGACTTTATTTACCTTCATTTTACTTAGTGGTGTAAAAAATAGAGACCTTGTTTAGTTCACCAAATGTATATTGATTCCATACTGCTTGCATATCTTGAGCTTATTGGCATCGAATGCTGAAGTAATATTGAGGGAGTGTCAAGATGCCACACTACCACTTTCTGTCTTCAGGGCGTTGTGTTTAGTGAGACACGAATAATTCAGTAAATGCACTATATAAGTACACAGTAACAAACATAATTTGAAATCAGATTTTGCAGGGAGTATTAATTCAGTTACTAGCCACACGTTAACCACTGTAAAAGTTTGTGGTTCAGCATACCTACCATTTGCCCTTCTGCCTACAAAGAGTAATTTGCAGCTACTTCTTAGCATTATGAACACAGCATGAATTTAGAAAATTGCTAATGGATGAGGTTCAAGCTCTTAGAGTTTGACACTGAGCTTATTTCTTCAGCATTTATGAGAAGTTTTGAAACGATCTAAACCTAGATGATCCAGAGCAGCTGCTTGTATGTATCTCACAATAATAAATGTATGATATTATATAAGATTACAGGAAAAATACTTCAGTAAATTAAAAGGGAAATTAGAAGAGAACTGCTTAGATTGTATCCTCTATATTGAAGCGTATAATCCTGGATTAGCTCTATTTGTTACCAGTCTCTGTTCGTATTACTTGACATTTTGTTGGTAAACGATTTTTCAGAGTTTTACATCACTCAAAAAAAAAATCACTTCTTGATGAGATATATAAGGATATTGTAGAAAAACATGATTATTTAAAACATATTTAGTAAATAATTGATTTCCAAATTTTTCATAGAAATGAGACATAGAAATGAGAAATGTTAAATAATAAGTAATTCAAAATAAAAATATGTTGCGGTAAGTTGGGAAAGATCAAATACATACAATTGTGTTTCAAATAAGAATAAAATTTGTATGCTTTAATCTAGAAATGACAAATATTGCTCATATAAAATATAGTAAGATTATTTAAAATGTGCGTATATGAAGTCCTCTTCCCTTCATGAACGTTTTTTGGACATTAGCAGATGAGTAAAAATAGATGGAAAAATTGAGCAGTGCTGCTCCACTGACAATATTACTTTCTCTTTTCTAGGTACATGCACTTTGTTTCTCTGTATCAATTTCAACTTTTCTAGAAGGTGCCTATGGAGTAAAAAGATAAATCTGAGAAACTCGAGTTAAAATTCAAGATCAGTTGTCATAATGCATCTCCCAGTCCCAAATGTGTAAAGTTCTATGAGAAAGAGGAGAGCATTCAGGGAAAATGTTGTATGTACTCTGCTAAAGGAAATTGTTAGGTATGGCTGTGGTTGATGCTGTGCTGTAAATAAAACTGTCTGAACTATCTGAAGCATCCAAGGTATGCAGGTAAGTGACTTGATGCTGTAACTTATTTTGAACACATTTGGGAAGTTCTCTCTCTTGCTAGGGAATTCTAAAGAAAGGTTTGAACAAGCTTGTTCTATAGCTTTTCTTTCCTTTTTTTTTTTTTTAAATTAGTATTTTTTAAAATTATTATTATTAGGAGTGGTTGCAAACAGGAACTATGAGCATTTCCTGATTTCAGAACTTGAATGTTCAGCCTGATACATTCGCTGTCTTGACTTGAGTTCATGCATGGCACAAATTGCAGCAGACTCTTAGCATCTTCTGAGAAGCCTTTGAGACCATAAGGATTTGCTTATTTTCAAGGCTGATTTTCACATTTTTGATGGGCTTCAAAAAAATTCCTTGTTCTGGAGTAAGACTTACGTAGAGTGATGGCTTTATCAGCTGGTAGTTTTTGCATGTGTAAAAAAGAATTAATCTTGAAAAAAGGCTGTGGTTCAATGCTTATTGTGGGACTCCATAGCCATAACGCCTTTACGTATAAATGTTCATGATAAACAGTTTTAACTGTTAAATCACCCAAATACTTTATTCCTTTGAAACATATCTAGAAAATGCATGTGTCAGTGTCTCGGTATGTATCTGTTCCACTTTTTTTAGTACTTGTGATTTTATAATACACTTTCCATAAGTGCACTTTGGTATTCTGAATCATATCATCATGCTCCCTCAGTCCAAGTAGTTCTACTTGAGACCATAAAGACTATCAGCTTAAGTCTTCCTCATGCATAAGATTGATCAAAGTAAGCCATTAATCAAATAGATATGAAAATTAGAAATAATAATACGAGGTGTTAGATAACACAATCTGCATGCAATCGCAGCTTGATCTCTCAGGAAATTAAAATAATTTAACAGAAAGGCCATATTTAACAGACTGCATGATGGAATTAAGAATGAAAATCTAGCCTATTAATCATGCAAGAAATTGCAATTAAATTATATTTGTTAATTTCATAGTGAAGAGTTTTTAATTAAATCATTAACCGTTTGCTTGAGTCTTCAATTCTACGCAATTATAATTCAGATATGAATGAAATGACATTTCTTAGGGGTGAAAAAAAATTTTCCATACAGTTTATTTTGTTTCTTATAAAACTTTCTTTGGAGAAAAAGAAAAAAAGTAACAGATCTCAAGCTCTCTGTCAGCTTGTCTTCTCCTGGTTCCTTTTGTTCTCTGAATCTAATTTTGCCAAAATAACACAGTATAATAACATGTTAAAAAATTCATACCTTTTAATTTTTTTTTTTTTTTTTTTTTTTTTTTTTGTGTGTGTGTGTGTGTAAGCATGATGAAAGTATTGAATTGTCTGTGTATATCTGGAAATAGGTTTTTAATGTGAATGGAGGACAGTTAGAATACTGCGTTTCTTATGGCAATTAGTAGTTTGGAGCACTTTTTAAAGCTTCAAGGTTACTTTAAACTTTGCCAACCTCAACATTGAGAACAAATGTAAACTGGAAACTAAAGCAAGTTACTTCACAGCTTTGAATATGAAATGAAAGAAAAATGGAAGAATAAATATTTGACCTCAATATTTCTGTTGAGATATTCAAAGTCACCATTGCTAACAAGTAAATAATTCTCAGCCTTTTTGAAGAGCACATCCCTTCTAATTGGAGATAGGATGAGACAGCTGAGACTAGAGAGATGTACTTTTTTGATGAAAGATTAAATTTTTCTATGATCTCTAAAGAATGTGAAGTAAGATTAACTCAGTTATTTTTTTATATACAAAGTTGAATTGATGCTAGAACCTCCTTTAGAAGAAATTCATACAGAAACTCTATTTGTCCACTTGTCTTCACAAAATTTTTAGAACAAAACCTTTTATGATACCTCAGCTCCCCTGATGCTTTTGTTTGATTTAAATTAGACTCTACTTTCAAAACCTCTTTTCATTCAGAGACTTGAAAAATGGAAGCTAGTTAAGACAAATACATACATACATACACACACAGAAAAACAAACAAACAAAAAAAATACAAAGAGAGAGAATATGAAAATATATACTTCTCATTTACTCAGGAAACAAATCTTAAAAATCTATGTATGTTTCTCCAAAATAAATAGCTCCTATTTTTTTTCCATGGAAAATGACAACGGATACAAAGACCACAATAGAACTATATAATAAAGCAAATTCTCAGCCACAAAACATTAGTTTTTAACATAGTCACCGCCGTTAGCTATGGATTTTGTTGAGTAATGAGCAAGAGCAAGCCACGCTTGTAAAAATCTGCTGAGGTGACCCAATGTTTCACGGCTACTATGATGGCATCACTGCTAGGAAAATATCGCCAGCACAGTCTATCTTTCATTGCTGAAACACACTGTGCTCACATCCATTGCTGGTCTCCATCAGTGTTGAGCAAGCACTGATGAATGTCAGTGGGTGCCTTTTTTCCTGCATGGAAGAATTCAGTGACACACTTATGCTTCATTCACACTTCCTTCTCAGGCCCCATTTTGTCAAGCAGCCCCTCTGCTGCCATCTGTCACACAGCAGCAGCATATAGTGGGATATCAGCAGTAAGGCTTAAACTATGCTGTCATATCCTCATCATCCATTTCTGGCACCGTGGGCCAACATAATAAGATAAGAAGTGTTACTTGTGGAAAGGTCTATTCTTTGCACCAGTGTTCCACATAGGTTTTGCTGACTTGTGGTTGCTTATAAATGAGAAGAAAAATCTAGAAATTCACAAAACAAGTAAAAGAGTCTAATGTCAAGGTGTTAAATCAAACCAAAACACAAATATTGTCCTTACTTGCTTATGAAAAGTTTTTCCAGTAAGTACAGGGAAATAGTCACATTAAAGTCCTAGGGAAACAAAACGAAACGAAACAAAACAAAAACCTAGTATTTCTTATTATCTGTATTTAATTCAAGCCAAAAGCATGACATGGGAGAGTTTAAAAAAGATTGTAGTATTTGTCAAAACAAAAGCTGGTAGAAGATGCATTTCTTTCATAAGTGCAGCCTAAAGACATAAATAAATGTCCTTGCTCTCATTATGAATGCTCCCTACTCATAACATAAAGAGTAAGATAACTAAAAGATGAGTCTTTTTTAACTTAAACTTATTGATTAGATAAGGTACTCATTAGTAGTGTGAATTTAGTCTTACCTAATTGTAACTGCCTTTGAGGTTATGAACATAAGTATGGTTATGTCATGAATAAGATTGAATTTACTAAGATTATGTACTGTGTCTAAATAATAACTCAAGATGGATTTGTCCCTAAACAGTGATCTAACTTATTAGATATTTTAGTTTGAGATAAACTGTTGCTTTGAGGTGCTTCCGTCTCTCTCCTTTGATTAAGAAGGAATTCTAATAATGAAAAGAAGTTGCTTAATTTTTTAGATAGCAAAAATTAGATGAGCTGATTCAAATTCCCCTTGAATTTGAAAATTCACACATGTTTTTCAAGACCAGAGTTAGAATTAAATTCTGTATTAATTTCAGTTTTACCGTGCATTAATTTACGTTGATTTATCTCCACTTTTATCTGGATTAACTTCAGTTGTACTTTCAAAGTATGCATGTTTTCCACATACTAATGGAATTTAAAAGATAGATCCCAGCAATTAGCAATACAAAGGCAATACTTACGAAATAGGATCATAATATAGAGTAAAAGTTGCAGTCTGAGATGTGAAAACTGCATGGCTGTGTTATCAAGGTTTGCCATATCTGCCTTCCAGAAAATTCCCAAATTTTTAATTTTTTCATTAATTATAGGTCCAATAATATTTGCATACAAGTATATATATTTTTCCAACCTTTTCTTCAGGTTGTATAAAAACGTGTTGATCTTTTTCATTTGCTTGTTTCTTATGAAAAATATTACTACTGAGGAAATCTCATTTCTTTCATTTCATACTTAGAATATAGTACTAAGATATAAAAAGAGTTTTATATATAGATAATTTCTATATTCTAAATTTCCTTCTTCTAAAATTATCCAATGACTTTTGATTTGGAACAATTGTTTATTATGAAGTAATTTCTTGCTTTACTACTGAAATGTAAAGACTGTGTTTCAAAATATTTTCAAATATCTTCTATCTTCTGTTGAGGGTGCATTCCCAGCTTTCTCAGTTCACCATTTGCACATTTTCATTATTTTAACAGGACTGTGTGGTTGTGCATTTTGTCCTTTATCCCAGTGGATTTTATTCCTTCCATTTTGTTTGTTTTTCTTATCTGATAACAGAGTATATTAAGCATATCTGTCCTTGTTTTACAACTATTTATTATTTGTAGGGGATAGGAAATAGAAATATGAAATTAATTTTCATTTTGAATTATACTCACCCTGAGAAAAGTTGCTAATGATTGCTTATTTTTTTCTGCTTCAGAGAAAGAAATGAGATTATATCATATTACATTGATTAGGAATTCACTGCTAATATGAAAACTTTCCATATTAGAATAAAGAAAACAAGGCAACAAAAAAGCCAACATTTGATTTCCTGCACAGAATGAGTTAGGATCTCTCTGTCTCTCTGAAGGCAATAACAGTCAGGGTTTCTGTCTCTGTTAGTAAGCATGAAAACTAAAGTGTGCCACGAACTATATGAAACAACTCAGACAGTGTTTTGCTTTATTGGATTAAATTTCTTCCACTATACTTGTATGTGTGTGGAATCTTTTGACATCGAAGTTAAAAGAAATGAAGGCAGGGTAATATTAAGAGACTATTAGAAAATGTCACCTCATTTGTGTCAGGTTTTTGGGTTTGTTTTTCCAGAAAAATTAACACCAGATATGTTTTTGTTACAGAATTTGGGAAGCTTATTTTCGGATGCAAAATTAAGCTTAATAATATGTATGCTAAAGGTATTCAGGCTGCTTGAACTTTTCAGTCCTCCTCAACAAGATTGCTTCTGAGTTGTAGGGGATTATTTATTACCAAAAATAAGTAATTGAAAATTGTTAATGAGATTTAGAAGGTTGTTTAAGTTCTCCGGTTTTCTTCAGTTTGGTTATTTATTTATTTAAGTGCTTATTTATTGAATTCCATGGCAGCTAGTCTAGTATTCTCTTAAAGCTTGAGATCCTAATGCTAAATTGGCTTCATGATATCATTTTGCTTTCTGCATAAGAAAATGCAAACAATTCCTCAGTTCCATCCTTTTGTAGCCTTTAAAGCATGATGCATTTCCCATAATGAAGTTGTGGACAACAAAAAGAAACTAAACTCTAAAATATGTTGTGTAGGAAAACATGCTCCCACATTACTTTCTGGAAAAATAAAAGCATTTTTATTTCTCTTTATCTTAATGCTTTTGATATCCACCTTGAATGCAAATGTAGGAATGGAATCAAGTGAATACATTTCTGGCTTAAGAATTCACAAAAGTAAACTTTTTAAAATTGGAGCTTATTGTGCCCAACTGAGGCATCAGTCCTTTTCCAACTCTTTTTGTCTACAAGAAAGCATTTAATAAATAAATAAATAACATAAGTACAGATTGGTGGAAGAAGAAAAAAAATAAAGATACCGATGAGGCTACAAATGATGAGCGCTTGATTTTCCCTAAGTAAATGAAAAGGAGAAACATGGCTTAGTTCTGCAACTTTAAATAATAATCTAATACATCTATGAGCTGAAATATCAGAGAAAAATACTACAGTATTTGATCATTTATTAACAATTAATTGATCCGGTTGGAAAATACCTGAGGATTGTTTTGTTATTCAAGTACAATGAGAACTAATAGTAGAAATGTACTACTTGCACTAAGAAATATAACAATATATCACATTTTAGCTTGGACAACAGATATTTTCTGGGGAATTACATGTTTGTATGCTTATAATAGAGTTTATTTCAACCAGTTCTGTGCTTTGTGAAATGTGCTTCAATCCATGACAGCAAGTGAGGAACCAAAGAACCAGCTCTCAGAAGCAACCTATTGATTGACCATTAATGATACGATTACTCACAGCAGAAGAAATGCAGATGACAAGAGACTGAGAACTGCCCTGAGGGTGAGCATGAGAAAGAGCCCAGCAGACAGATGACTGAGAGCTGAGACTGCCAGAAAAGATAGAAGAAAATCTGCTTTCCGTAGCTTTGCATGGGTCTCACTTTCTTGGTAGTCCAGGTGAAGCTCTAGTAAGAACCAGTAGAAAACACAGATTCAAAAACTGGTGCTGGGTATCAAGTCAACCAAATCAAAAAAGCACAAAACAGTGCAGTTTCTGGCACATTACACAGAAAGTAACTCAGCAGTGACAGCAGTGTAACACTGGGCAATCAAAAAACGAGCAATCTTGAACTTGATTGCGAAGTGCGACTGGTGGTCACAATGCCTAAGGACATACTTAGAAGCTAAGTCTCAAGGGATCCATGTTAATCTAACTGTAGTCCTAGATGTTTTCCTGGAAGTAGTCTTTATCACCAATTCTATTTGAATTGTGGGCTTTTTATTTAACTCTAGAAAGATTGAGGTGTGAAAAAACAGGCAGATGTTGTTGATGTTCTGTAAAAAAAAAAAAAAAAAAAAAAAAAAAAAAGCCCCACACTATGTGTAGTATATATCTGTTTATCTATATATATAAAACCCACTTATCTATAGATAAGCTTAACAGGTACAAAGGAATAGACAAATGCTATTTCTTCAAGCTAACAAAATATAAAACCAATAATGGGTACTTTGTAATCTCAAGGATTGTTAGACTTCATTTAATTCAAGTGGAGTTAAATGCAATCAAGTTTAAACTATTTTTTCCTAGCTGAATCAGAGGATACATAAGATAATTTTATTGTAAATCAGCACAGTTAGATTATTGCAAACCTCTACAGCTGATTGCTGTTTTGCTGTTTTTGTTGCTGTTGTTGTTCATTTGATTGTTTTGTGTTTGCATTTTTTAAATTTAAATTTTAAATTTTCAAACTCTTAGAAGTTTTGATACAAGCTGCAGGAATTTCTTCTTCAAGAAACTTTCACTCCTGTTGATAGAGGTCTATTACTGTCATTAGTCAAGTCCCAAAAGAAGAAAGGAGGGGAGAAGACAAAGTAGAGATAAGCTAATGCATATCAAGATTATGATGGGTGACAGTCTTTTCTAAAGCTTTTCTGGAATTCAGACTGCAGAACGATTTTCTAGCCTCTTGATTCTTCCGCATATATCAGCTCTTCAGGTTAGAAGCCGAATACTGTAGAATAGCACAGCAGGAGAATACAGAATTGTGCCGAGGAATGAAACAAGGCGGTAAACAGGTTTTCTTACTGGAGGGATGGTCTTTAGTTTGTCCTGGAAATTTCTCTGCTGAGATATGAGGAGGATGTTCCTGTTGGGTAGTTGCATCAATCCACTTCCCAAAGTTTAAAGTATTTTTGAATGGAATTATTAACATTACCTTACTAAACGTCAGTTACAGAGCACTTGAGGTAAAAATAAAACATGCTGCTGCACACGCACTCCTCTTTACTTTTTTCAAGTGGTGGAAAGGTGAAAAGTTTCTACTGTCTGGGGGAATTGCTGGGAAGCTATTGCTGATATCCAAAAGAGGTCTGAAGCATGAAAGCAGTGGATTTTATTTTGAAAGAATAAAGAGCTTTAGAAAATAAAAGATGTTTGTACTATTCTCTCAATTGAGAACATTAAGGTTTTATGCAAAATAAAGTGTTTAGTCTCTGCTTCTTAGCAAGGAACAATCCTAAAAATCACTGATTTTGAAACTAGGAACACAAAATTGTGTACCATTCTGTCACCAAATAATCCGAGTTTCAGCATCACTGCTTCATTTAATTTCTGTTTTCTTCTTGTCTTTATCATCAAATGCTTCTGTATGTCGAGGACTCAGTTTCAGTGTTCGGTTTGCTTAAATTATCTATTTTTCTGAGTTTTCCAGGCAGTTAAAGATATTGGAGGCAGGTAATAATTTTTGATATGTTATATCAATATGTTATATATATAATATATATTACATATATATATACATATATACATATATACATATATATACATATATACATATATATAAATATTACATATATATATACATATATATATACATATATATGGTATATATGTTATAAACATATGTTTAATATGTTGAAAAAGTGAAAATATAGATCTCTCAAGAAAAGGCTGCACTGACAACTAACATGACCTCGTTATGATCCCTTTCTAGTCACCTTTGGCTAGAAATTAAATTGCTAACAATCTTTCCAAGGTATAAGAGAAGGATGAGTAGATTCTAAGTCTCTTACTCAATTCATTCTCTGATTTTTTATGAAAAACTGGGAAAACTAGAAAATTCTTTGTTACTTAGTTAGGAGAAATAATAAGGTAAAGGCAGCTAATGAATTGAAAGTATCTCTTAATTAGAGTCTTTAAATGAAAGATACTTAGTGTAGATAAACTATTAATGCTGGCAGATGATTTGGGGAGACGAGATGAAATTTTTTGAAAGCTAGCTAAGCTGGAGATGCTCAGTGTCTATACTATAGAATAAAGGGATTCACCTCATGTTTTCACTTGCATTAATATATCATTATTGAAGATCTGAAATTAATTATTTTCAACCTTTAAGCTAAGGGGATGCATATGGCTTGTGAAAGAGCAAAAAGTAAGTAGAAAAAAATAAGTCTTTCCTTTAGCTGTACTTACATTTCGCAGACTATCAATTACTGCAAAGAAGTTATCTTGTTAGTCAGTAGTGAAACAGCTACTAAGCCTAGTTGTAACTAGGAAACAAGATTCATTCCAGGATGAATGACTGATTATTTATGTTTCTTTATAATCTTCAATTACTAAGGACGTAATTTTGCATAATAAAAGAGCTAAAATGAATTAATTTATACCACTGATCCTTAATGAAATGATTGAAACATGAATGTAGTTTCAGAATTATTATAGAAGCACAACAAGAGCAAAACTATGTTTACAAACCATACATTTTCATTGTCAAAGTAGTGACATTATCGCTTTAATTTAGTCTCTGTGTAAATGATCAAAAGTGTAACTATTAAGCAAAAGATGTTCTTGGCCCTTTTGGATGGAAATTGGATTTCCTCTAACATTGTTTTCTTTATGTAGCTCCAGGGAGAGCACAAATCTGAAGCCATAGGCTGCAGTCTTGCTAGATCTTCTGAACCAGAATAAGTTTAGAAGGTATCTCATTTGGAAAACTCAGCATTAATTGGATTGCGCACTTTTGATGCAGCCTTCTTAAAAACAATAAAAGTAACAGTTAATATTAATTCATATGTATGTTGGTGTTCATTAATGGAATGACTTTGTTCAATTCTGTAGTGCAGTTTTCCCTCTCAGAAAATGCACTGTTTCATTAGGTTTAGAGGAGAGGGTTAGCTCACGCCTAGGTAAAGTAGGACCGGAATGCAAAATGTAAAAGCAGCTGATTAAGTAAGGCAGACAGATTTTTCCACTTTTCCTTGTTTATTCATTCAGAAAACCCCTCACTTCATACATTCTCACCCTCTTTTCTGCAGGGCGGTTCAGAGAATGTTTGAAGCCCATCAGTCTGAATCTATCACCTCCTTCGGAAAACAGAAAATTTTCTCTTCTAGCAAATTTATCAGAGACTGCTTTTTGGCATCTGAGAGATGGAACATACAATGAAGTAAAGTGAAATGAGGTAACCTTAAAAGTTTTTAACTTAGCAAGCAGGATCTGCAATAGTGTTGTTAACTCACAGGTGATAACCAGTGAAAATCAATGCTGAAATGAATTGGCTCACAGCATAAATGTAAATGCTAGTTCTCAGAGATTACTAGTAGATAATGCATGCTTTCAGTACCTTGGTGAAAAGAAAACTAAGTCTGTATCTTTTCCTTCCATGTGGTGGAAAAATGAAGTAACCCATATTTAGAACAACTCCTTGTTGTTTATCTGAACGAAACCTGAAATGAGTGTCATTTGTACAACATCAAACAGAATCAAAAAGAAATTCTCAGGCCAGGGAAAAAAAATTGAGGTTGAGTGTAATAATTTCTACCCCACAATGATGGATTTCTGTAAGACATTTTATTTTAATATGAAAATCTCTAGCATTAAGGGCAATACAATTTGTCTAGGGCTCAGACAAGGTGAAATTTAGTTTGATCTCAAGCAAGGACCTGAGAAGTCTGCGTAGGAGTCTTTTAATCGGCTTAAGATAATTTGGAATCCATGAGGACATGACATGACTTGACATGAGACATTCAGAGGTGAATGAGAATGAATTTGGAAGTAACCTGGAAAACAATTACTTTTTTTGTGCTGAACTCAAAAAAAAAAAGCCCACCCTACTGTCTGTGACAGTTGAAGTGAGCTAATATGTAATAGCAATGTGATATCTTTGCACAAAGCCTGAATGCAATAACAGCAGTCTTAATGAGAAGATATGAGAAGGGAAAAGGCAATTTTGAATCCCTTATATTTCTGAATTGTGCTACCGCAGAATGAATTTTGAAAGAGGGACTCTTGCTTGTAACCATTTTTTATTTTTTCCTGTTGGGAGTAGCTTTACAGTTCAATGTATTCTAAGAAAATCAAATTGAGATGCATTATAGCTTTTGTCCACAGCAAAGACCGTGTTCAGTTTTAGTTCTTTAGATGAGATTAATTCATTATTTAAAAGAAAAATTGTATTAATTGCATCTCACAGTCTCATTTTGGCACACTGATATATCACACAAATTATTTTGGCTTGTTAGGTCAGATAAACAGTGTGGTTTCAGAATTGTTATTTCAAAGGTACATTTTAAAGTTTTGATCGCCATCTGCTATCAGTGCTGTTTAGTTTTATAGATTTCTAAAAAAAATGGCAATTTGACATATTTTGTGTTTTGTGATTTGTTTTTACTTGTGTGATCCATTAGTTACTTTTTAGATCCATTAGTTCATTTTTACTATTTGAATAGGAATTTAAAATGAGAAGATCATTTCTCTGTGTTGGATTTGTGCCTTTCATTTTTGAAGCAGTTGTAAGAACATTTTTGGCTATTTAAAGTGAGAGTATTTGTGCTGGAATATCATGGATGGACCTAGAAACGTATTATTTTTTATAACTAGTTGCTTGTTATTTCTGTCCTCAGTAAGTGGTCTTGTATAATTACTGAAAGACAAGCAGTGAATTTTTATCCCCATCCTTGTGAGCTGCATAGCTTTTTGGTAGAGTGCTGTTGAGAAACTTAAAAATTACAGTCCAGAAATCTATGGAAAGATTTTTTCCATCTCAATTTTCTTTCTTCAGACTTCTCTATTAGTGGCATATTGATTTTTAAGCATACACTACAGACAGGAATGTAGTCAAAAGCTTTCATTTTTGCTATGGATTTTGTTACTTGCTTTGCTGTTTGATTTTTCTGAAATTTCATTTTAACTAAAGGATAGAACAGTGATTCAAGTTAAAGAAGAATTACTTTGCAATGAGAGAGAATGAAACCATCCTAAATTACTCTGCATCTGTTGATGCAGCCATTGGAAAGGAAAAGTAAATGAAAAGGTGTTGATTAGAATTTTTCACTATGTTTGATACCATTGTAGTTCATCCATAGGATTTAGGAGAAAGAATAGGTTGTCCTCTACAGCTGAAGCAAGCAAGTAATGTTTGTAAACTTCTCGTGCTTTCAGTGTACCTTTGCTTAAGGATTTAAGTCTAAGATAGCAGTGCAATCGTTATCAGGTACGAATTTTCCCATTCCTGTTTCAGTAGCTTACATTTCACTTTCAACTGCTAACATGTTAAGTGTTGTAGGAAAGTAAGTATTCCTTAAAAAATACCAACCTCTTTTTGTTTCACAAAAGACATAACACAGAGACAAAGCAGTAGTTTTTTTACAAGGACAACAAGCTCACTGAAGTATGTTTCCTTTTACATTCTGAAGAATATAGAAATCTTCTGTTTTGCTTTACTTTGTTTTGTTCTTTAACATGAAAATAGAGCAGGAGCAAAGCAGTAAATCTGAATTCTCTTGCAGACAAATACATAAATGGATAAAATGTCTCTCAGTTAAACGATGCTCTGTAACTATGCCAATTTCCCTTCAAATATAAAAGAAGAAAAAACGTGTCATAAGTGAATCTTTATAAGAAAAATCAACTGCAGCCTGGTTTCTCTCTTGAAAAATAAATAAAATCCAAATAACCTCAAAGCATATCTAAATTATTACAACCTGATCCGTGGTCAGTCCCATAAAAAACAGTAGGTTTTGTTTCATACTCTATATCCAAGTTCTCAGGATTAGTTTTATCACAGCCTTGTTGTGTTGAACCATTTCCATATTTTTATTTTGTAAGGTTGTAGATGGGTAGGATCACAATTAATTTCTGCTTTGTATTTGGTGTATGGCTAACCACTGAGGCTAACCTTTTCTCAATTTCTCAATAAAGAGCAGAGTTGAGAAGTACAAGTGCAGACTTTCATTTTGTTTTAATCTGTGAATAGGAAAAACACCAGACATGTCTTCCCTATTATTTTTTTAGGTTAAGATGTTTAAGCTCTCGATAAATCCCAAGATTAATAAGTGGAAGAAAGAATATAAGATGTTTCATTGCACTTTCTGAAGCTAGCCTTCTGCATTTTATGAATGTTTTAAAGCATACTATTACTGCTAAACGTGCACTATAGTGTTGCAATTTTACTTACAAATCTGACAATGGATATTCAATAAAAATCAATATATTGATCAATATATCAATATATTATTTGGATATATGATTATTTTTTTTTTTTAGTCTGGTCAGTGATTTAAAAGGAATGAATTAATAAAAATTACTTTGGAGAATAGTTTCAAAATTTCCTTTTCATTTGCTTCCTTTAGCTCTTTCATAAATATCATGAATGTTGGATCTAGCTGGATGATTGCAGAAGAAAAATTGTGTTGCTGTTTTTTCTTTAAATAACTAAGCTAGTACATTTACTTATCTTACAAGAACATGGTGCAGCCATGGATCTTCCCTTTCCTTTTAGAAACAGAAAAATGTTTTGTGATAACTTGACTGTACAGCACAGTGCTGAACAACTATGGACAGATAACTTTGTCCTGATATCTCCTCCTGACTCAGGTAAGGTTTAATGTTCTATATATAGAAGGTCATGCACAGCATGTTAACTGGAGTACTACGGCGACGGAAACAATCGTTCCGCTTCACTATGTTGTTATACACTTCTACTGGCACAGACAGACCATAATCGCACAACAAACAGAAGGTTACAAACCTCAGCTTGCCACCTGTTCATTAAGGCATGTTGATGTAGGTACTGCTAACTGGCATCAGACAGTCCTCTTGAAGTTCTGGTTTCTTTTTTGTTTCTCTCTTTGTACCTGCAGCAATTTGCTCATTAATTAGTAGGTAGATTCCTACTTCTACATCTTATCAAGAGAGTAAATGGCTCTGCATTGTGTTGTTTATATGTTGTGTTAATTAGTTAAAGATGTTATAACCTTCACTATTGGATTATAGGGCAATCTGTGATAGAGTGGCTGTATTAAAATTGAAGAGCCATTTCTATTTTTATCTTACCTCATTTACCTTGTGTCTGATGTTAAATCAAGTTTAAGTGAAACTGGTAATGTCCTTGTGATAAGAAGGCATGGCTAGCATTCTTAAACATGTTGTTTTCTGAAGAGGTGCATGTTATTTTGTGGAGAACAGCTTGTTCTCCAGCTCTACAGCAAATTAAGAAAATGTTGGAAGGATAATGTTTTTTGACATTCTTTCTTCTCTCCCACGCCACTTAACTTTCTTTCTAGATAAAATGCATTGTATATCAAATTAGTAAGAATAGCTTATGCATTTATGCTCTCTGGTATGTTGAGGTGGACAAGTTTTACTGGTCGTCTCAGTCTGTCTCAGCTGAGCCTTTGGTAGAGGCAAAAAGCATTCTTCTAATCCAATTATAAAACAAGAAAATGTTTTTGACCTATCTCGTAACCCACTCATTTACGTATTATTCCAACAAAGAAGTTTCGTGTTATTATCTTGAAGACTTTGCTAAAATGAAAGTAGGTTAATTCTACTGCTCTCTTCTCTTCAACCAGTCTAGTCACTTTACTACTGAAGACAGGCTGCTCAAGAATGACTGATTTCTCCAAAACTGCAATGGCAGTACTGAAGTTCAGAAGCAAAACTGTGATGAAGCACTTCATTCCTCAGTGTTAAAATTTCCCAGCCGAACAAAATGATGAATTATTATTTGATCTCTACAAAACAGGAAGAGCTTCAACTCTTTCCCGACTCTAGGTAGTACAGATGGTTATTAGGACATTTCCATGAAAGAAGAAAAGGCTACTTTGAAAAAAATGAAGCATTGTCATCTTTATTCTGAGTGTTGTATGAACTGTAATATTTGGGGTCCTCCCTCCCTAAAGCATGTGGCCTCGGATAGATTATTATCTGCAAACCAGATATTCCCAGTAGATTTTGAAATCTAGAAATGGTTGGAATTCAAGTTTTAATTTTCCCTGCTAATTGCTCTTCTGTGTTTCCTTGCAAAGTACTTTATGCTGGTGCATATCTGTGCACTTGGCAGCTTGCTCTCCCAGTGTGACCTGGGGCTGGGATTCCACTCTGAGTTCTAGATGCTTGAAATAAGTCTGTTGCAACAGGCAGTGTTTTATATCTAAGTCGTACCTGTGGAAATAGGCCTACATTCCCAATAAATACTTGAAATGATTTTTTTTTAACATTCATTATATAGGCTTTCTATATAGTTTAAATAAAAAACTGAAGGTATTTAAAAAAAAGAACGAGTTCTAAGTCTTCATGACAATCCTGTGAAACTATTAGTGCCAAGATCTATTAATTTTTGTGCTTAAATCCATACATATCCAGGTAAATGCAATCCAGCACAAGACTACAGTCAGACAAATGATTCTTTACAGTGAATTTGCTTGTATAGCCTTAAAAATTACTGATGTACTCAGTCAGATCTCCATGTTTGTGAAGCTTGTATGAGGGCTGTTCCAGAAATAATACTTCCTGTTTTGTTACGCTTTCCCACAACATCAGAGGCAGATGTTTGTGGTATGACAGTAGAGACCGTATCTTCCTTTAGATATTCCATTACATGTTGTTGCTGTGAGACAGATGGCAGCAGAGGGGCAGCCTGACAAAATGATGTCTGACACAGAAGCGTGTATGAGTCAAAGGTGTGTCACTGAATTTCTCCATGCGGAATTCTTCCACTGACATTCATCAGAATCATCTGAATGTTTACGGTGACCAAATACTGGATGCGAGCACAGTGAGGTGGTGGACACTGTGTGTTTCAGCAGAGACAGAGAGGGTAGGTTGCCTCCACTGGTGCAGATTATTATGACTGCAGCATCACTGGTGAAAATGCATAGCTAATGGTGGTGATTATCTTGAAAAATAGTGTCTTGTAGCGGAGAAGCTGCACTCTAAAATAGTGTTATCATGACCTTAGTATCAGTTGTAGTTTCCATGGAAAAAAAATATGATATATTACTTTCAGAGCAACCTACATATAAAAGATCTGAACCTCTCATTGCTACAGAAGAGAATGATGGAATATCAGTTGCATGTTTGTGTGTGTGTGCCATGCATGAAATGGAAGGATGAGAAATACATTTGTATCTTAGACGTAGTGCTTTGAAATCATGGATGAAATTGCAGTGACTGTCTGTTTCATCTTAAAGAATTTTTTTACAGTTTTTCTCCAGGAGGCTCTCAACTTTCTGGTTAAAACACTGGTTAAAACAATTACAGCAAAAATGTGATATATATGGAAGCAAGGTCATTTCAAGTTAAATTTCCTAATAATTACTTCTATATTTATAAAGTACACAAACAGTCGTTAATGTTAAAATATGAAATAGCATGGACAAAACAGTTCATTTGAGCTCTTGGAGTTAAAAATGTGCAGATAACCAATACTAGCCACTCTTTTAGGGGAGGAATGATAAGTAGGCTGAGGTCTGTATGGTAAATCTTATCCTGAAAATACTGAGATGGATGAGCCATAAGCTTCTGAAAACGAGATTTCTAATGGAAACACCAAATCAACTTTTACTATAGTGTCAGAAATATGACATTATAATAGAGTGCACTGATGTATCTCTGTTTGCCTTTTGCAATCATAATGAAACTGACTTGAGCATAGATTGTGCCAGGGTACTGCATCCACATCTTCTGTTTTACAGTATAGTATAACAATATTCACATTCTCAGTGCTAGGTGTTATGCATCTGCACTAGGATGGAAAAAGACCAAGAGTAATTTTATTTATTTTTTAATTGAATTTATTTATTTATTTTTCATGGCTAGGATATAAACTCTGCAAGCTGCTATACAGAATATGTCATGGGGTTGTCATCAGCATTAGGAACAAGTTTGAAGTCGTCAGAGCTTCTTATGGAAATACTAATGACAACACTGGTACTGAATAGCAGAGCGCTGTTTGGCTCATCTCCTGTCTGACCTAACACAGGTTCAGAGTGATCCAATCCATCCTGGAAAACTTGTTTGCTGGAATCTAGTTTGGAATGCTTGGCTCTCTGTAGGATTTCTTTGTCTCATATTCCTGGCTAGAGAGTGCAGTCCAAGAACCTTAAGCCAGGACTTAGACGAACATGCACAGACAGCACAAATCAAGTTCCAGAAACTCAGTGGGCAGAGAACAGGAAGTTCACAGATCTATTTCTCTAGTGAACTCTTGTTGTACCCCACTGACTGTTGCCTCAGTGATTTCCAGTGATACCTGTCTGTTTGACTGCTTTTGATAATTTTGTTTTTCTTCCATATAATTATGTTTTCCATTCTGACTTGGAGGTTGCAGAGGAGTGGCAAGGAACAGTGCCCTGTGAAGAGATACAGGAATATGACAGAGTGGAGGATGGTGAGCAGCTCCAAGATGATTACTGAGACAGCTCAGGGCCCTATGTTGTCATCTATGAGGAGTGACAGCATTGGTGGATTAAGGGAAGGCAACTGCTGTCACCTATCTGGACTTCTGCAAGTCCTTTGACATGGTTCCCCACCACATCCTTATCTCTAAATTGGAGAGATATAGATTTGAAGAGTGGACTATATGGTAGATAAGGAACTGGTTAGAAGGTTTCAGCCAGAGAGTTGTGGTCAATGGCCCTATGTCCAGGTGGAGGCCAGCATTGAGCAGTGTTCCCCAGGGGTTTTTCTTGGGATCAGTGCTCTTTAACAGTGACACAAAAGACAGAATTGAATGCACCCTCAGCAAATTTGCTGATGACACCAAGCTGAGTGGCACAGTTGATGTGGCAGAAGGAAGGGTGCCATCCACGGGCGCCTTGATACACTTGAAAGGTGGGCCCTTGTGAACTTAATGAGATTCAACAAAGCAAAGTGCAAGGTTTTGTGCTTGGGTCTGAGTATATCACAAGTATACTTGGGATAGAGGTTCTGGGAGAAGAATTCCTTGAGAGTCCTTGAGATAGGCCTATGGGTCTCCTGGTAGATGAAAGACTTCCTGTGAGCCAGCTATGTGTGCTTGCAGCCTGGAAGGCGAACGATATCCTGAGCTGCATCAGAAGATAGGTGGTGGGATATTGAAGTCCCTTACAACACAAGCCGTTCTATGATTTCACATGCAGAAACAGCAGCAGCCCTCTCACTGCCAACACTCTCAACAGTTATTGTGTAGAGGAGAAGACACCATACGCCGAGAAGTTCTCTGACTGATAAGAACAGGAGTTGCTCTACGGACACTTTTCCAGGCAAAATGGAGTGAATTTGCCAAGTATTCACAGCAGTGCATTTGTCTCCTCGGGACCTACTTGCTGGTATATTTGCAGAAGGCAGGTGAGTGAAGAGGCCAAGAGCTGCTGCGAGATTTCTACTTCAAAGGGTGAGTACGTAAAATTGTTCTATCTTCTCTGGGGAAAAAAAAACCAGTTCTGCTTATCAGCCATCTGATGCAATTTCCTCTTCTTTCTTCTAATTTATATCCTGCACCACAGTCATGGTAGCTTTTCTTCTGTCAGAGTCCAGCTCCATTGTGTCTCTCCTCCATTCATTTCCTGAAGATACAGAGACCCTCATGACAGTGAGCTGAAACACCCATTCATGGCATATGTTCAACTCACAGCTGTCAACTTGCTTTGTCCAGGCGAAGCAGACCTTCCTCTAACTGGTTTATCAGACAGACAGAAAGATGTGTAGGTCCCAAGTCAGGCTGTACCTATATATTTTTAAAAAGCTTAGAAAAGACTTAATGGGGGGAATAATTTATATCTAGAATCCTAAATACTGTACAAACCACATCTGTAACAAAAGATGTTATATTGGTCACATTTGTTTTATGAGTCATTCATGTTAACGGCATCCAATTACTGATTATTAGACTCAGTGTTTTTTTCCTGCTGACATTTCCATACTTACTCTGGCTATTTTTTCTTATGAATTTTAACAAAATATATATTAATTTTCATTTTCTGTAACAGATTTCTGGGTTCGTTTTATAGAGAAATGAAAGAATTCTAATACATGTCTGAAATGAAAATTTTATATATCAAACCGATAACAAAAAGTGGAGTAAACAGCTAATAACATCTGCAGTTACGGATCACAGAATCCTGAAATCATAGTATCATAGAAAGGCTTAAGTTGGAATAGACTTTGAAGATTTTTTGGTTCCAATCCCCTTGCTGTGGAGGATATCTGAGAAATTTAGAAATAATTCATCTTTTAAAATGAAAAATTATAAACTCCACATTGCATCTGCTTAGCAAATGAAGGAATCTACTTCAATTAATACATAGTTAATTCTAGTCAGACAGCCTTTTGCATCAAATGTTGCTGATCCATTCTGATTTGAATAACATAGGCACTCGTACTCAGTAGAGTATCAGTTCAAATCCTAATTCTTAGAGTTAATACTACGAAAAAAGAAAAAGAAAGGAAACATTGGATAAAGTCTCGTCTCTTTAGGGGCTGGGAACCCTAACATATGCAAAACCAAAGATGCCTCTGATTACAGCAAACTTGGATACCATCCATGGAAAGACTGTTGCATTTTAGTCATTCCTGCTCTTATAGTATTTCCCTACAAAAGCAAACAAACAAACAAACAAAACAAAAATCAAAACAAAACAACACAATTGTATTCATTATTTGTGCTAGCAGATAACAGAGATCATGTGAGCCAGGCAGTGGTTTGGGAGCTGCCTACAGGCTTCTCTCTTACATCTCCTGGCTGTGGGTGCCCCACAGCCCAGGGATGCATACAGCACAGCTCCACAAAGACCTGCAACTCATGGTAGCTGCTCTGTGGGTCACTGACTCCTCACTGTGCTGTGGTCTTCTGTTCAGCATCATTACAGATGAGGAAACAGTTTTACATCAAATAAGCTGAGTTAAATCATAAGAAGGAAAGATATGTTAGCCTGTGCTATCTTTTTGACAAAAAAAAATATAACAACTGCCTTTCTGTCCTTTTTTTCATTAGTATATGTATTGAAAGAGATTACTTTTCAAATAATTTAATTGTATGTGCATAAACATGAAAATGCTACTAGTGAACAAAATGTCAGAAGAAATATTTTCCCCATACGCACAGAAATTCAGAACCGTTTCTTGAATTCAAAGCCACATGAGAACCAATAAAAGATATCTGGAAGGCAGCAAATGCAATTACTTCTTAACATCCCTTCCTCTGGCTCCAAATGTCAAAGATCCATAGAGACAAATGTTTAAATTAACTAAGAAATATTTTCACTTGTTCTGAAATATTAACTTTTAGACCTTCACTCATTCTCTTATTATATTATTATTTTATTTGTTTGGAAGATCTGGAAAAGACATTTTTACAATCAAAACTTTCAGATCTTTAGTAATATATTCTAAGCAGGAGCTGTCACTGTGTATTAGCCTGACTATGACAATGTTATTCAACTGGTTATCTGAAGCATGATATTATTCAACTGCTTTCCTATTAGTGAATTTAATTGTGCTCAGAGTCATGAGGCAGTTGGGTAATTCAGACACTTTGATAACGCTGTAAAATAATTTATACTTTATTCTGTTTTTATGAAATCACCTGTCTTTTGTGGCTGATCAAAACATGGGATTTCTTTTATTGCAGGAACTTTTGATATTAAAAATAGAACGAATATGTATTTTCAAGATTGAGAAGTAGCATTTTTATGATTACTTGAAGAGGAAAAGCATGCAAATTATGTACAAATTAATAAAACTGTATATATTCTGCTACAACAATAGCTTTATCCGTAACGTTAAAAATCAATGCCTGACAAAGATGAAATAACAATTTCACTCTTTCATGAAAATTGAGTAAAATGCTGCGAACACATAATTTCATAGAATTACCTTAAAGCCCAGCAAATTCCAACACCCTACCGTGGACAGGGTCACCACTCACCAGATCAGGCTGCCCAGGGCCCCATCCAACCTGGCTTTGAACGTCTCCAGGGAAGGCTCATCCCCAGCTTCTGTGGACAGCCTGTGCCTCATGACAGTGAAAAAACTTATCCTCTTTGTTTAAAACTGTTTCCCCTTGGTCCCGTCAGTAGCAGACCCTGTAAAAAGTCCATCTTCATCTTGTCTATAAGCCTCCTTTGCTTCTGTGTATCATTTTGGCATATGGTAGTTCCAAGAAAGCAGGGAATAGTCTTTCAGAAGGTCTGGAAATTTGTACACAGCTACAACTTAAACGTAAGTTATAAATATCTGTGCAAAATGATAGCATGCCAGCATGCTCAGCATGCTTCTCCCTGGCTCTTTTTTTTTTTTTTTTTTTTTTTTTTTCTGCAGATGCTTTCACAGTTAAAGAGAGATTCCTTTGCTAAGAAGGCAAGTGCTGCAGGCTCTCTCACCTCTCTTTCCTTATTTCCTCTATTCCAGAATGTGGAATATCTGTTATCCATTTTCTGTCCCTGCATAACAGTCAGTGGGAGATCATCTCTTCCATAATTTTTGTTTGCCAGATGCCTTCTGACCAGGCCTTTGAAGTAACGAAAGCAGAAGGCAGCTATTTATTAGTTACTGCCTAAAATCTGGAGTTAAAATAAAGATACAGAGTTTGATCTATGTTAAAGATTCCCAGATCTGGTGGGAAGAGCACCATCAAAGGGAATGGCCTTCCTAATTTTCATAAGGCACAATTACAGCTGTAATTCCCAGGTGTTGTAAGTAGCAGCAGTACGTCTAATGGTGATCGCTTCCAGTTAATGGCAGAAATGTGGAGTGGAGCTGGCCCACCCTCAAGGTGTCCATCACCCCTGTACTCACACACTGCTGCTGTCCTCTCACTTGCATTTCAAATTCCTATACTTTCCCAAGTTTCTTGAACTCGTATTGTACAAAAAATTGGGTATAACTTTGAAATTCCTTCCTTCAACTGAATAAATGTTCTTTGTGCAGAGCTTCTGCTTAAGCTAGACTAAGGAAGACATCTTTAGGTTACAATTACAGTTACTGTAGTCTTGGAAAAACTCCATGTCAGACCTATCCATGAAGTTGTATCTGCTTTGTTATGGTTTCACACTTAATGTATCCTAATCCTCTACTACTGTGAATCTACATGGAAGCTTGGGTAGATCATAACAAGAGCATCCAACCAAGGGCCTCCTATTCAGTTCCTATATGCAGTGTACAAACATTGACTTTGCTTCTTTCCACTAATTATCTCCATGTTATCAACAGCAGGTATTTGTTTCCTGGGTGTAATTATCCACAAATCTGCCAAAACTGCGGAAAGTGAGAATGTTCTGATGCCTCAAGGTAAACCTGGAATAAATTTATTTATTTAACTATTTTTTTATTTATTTTTAAAACCTGTGAGCCCTTAATCTAGTGCACCAGTACCAGTGGAAATGTGGATGTAGGGAAAGCTTACAAATTAACAACAGAAGTCAATTAGCTCTTTGATTGGTGTTAATCGTTAAGCTATTTGCCAAAGTTCTGGGTATGGTTTAGCATTATAAACTCCAAGAAACAGGTAATGCTTTTACATGTCACTAATCTCAGCTCAAGGAATTGTATTAGAGTCCTCTGCAATGCTTCTGTGCAAATGATTTTACATTACATCATGAAAGTTTTGTGTGCTCCTTCCTGGCTCAGCTGTAGTTTGTATTCATGAGGAGGAATTCTTGAGGCTGCTATCCCTTTGTCCTGGGTGTAGAGGATGTAATGTAGCATATGACTTTTGTTCTCACAGCTTTCAGAATTTCTTAGATGGTCATAAGTAATGACGTTGCTTGTGAGTAAACCAAGACAAAGGAACAGTGTACGGTTCTTTAGCCTCTACATCTCCTATGTCATTAAAGTTTTAATGGTAATTCTTCACAATTTAGGTTTAACGTGAGTCACAATAACCGTGCTCTTCATTTGATTTCTGTAGCGCGTAATAATTAGGTTTATAAGAACTTCTGTGACCTGTGATTATAACTGACAAACATAGATGACTTACTTCCATTCCATTCTCAATCCTATCATGTCTTGTTAAATTTGACATGCCTGCTCTTGCTAAAATAATGGAATTTCCACTTTTAATAGTAGAATGAACTTTTGAAAGTGTTTAATCATAGATGTTGTGCTCTGAAGGACCTTCAGAACTCAACTAATTTGAAAAGTTGATATTCTGAAGGTAAAATAGCAACTTAGTTATTAATGGAAATTATCTCTACAGAAGGAGAAAAAGCTTTAAGTCTTTTCCTTCAGAATCTCAAGTGGTTAATGCATGATACTGCATGAATCAGAAGGATTCGTTTGATCCCCAAGTTGACCTCCTCCAGAAAATTTAATTTCTCCATCTCAAACATATTATTTTTCTCTAATACAAAAAAGCACCGACCTGAATTTTATTCTGCCCCTTTTAAAATTAGTCACCCTTTTGTTACATTTATCTATTAAAGTAAATGGAAGGATTAGTGTTTGAACACTATACAAAGCAAAGTCTGAATACAAAATAATTGTGGATGCTGTCTGTGTTGTAGTATTTAATAACTGGGCTACAGATAAGTTTTTTCTACTTCATTTAATCTCTGATTTTGGTTTGGATCCCAAGGGTCAAGAATTAAAACAAGTGTTCTGTTTATAGACTTAATAGAGATCGGCGTTATGTTGTAATTACATCTCAGAATAGCAGACAAGATTTTATGCCTGACAAGTCTGATAGTTAATAGGATGCATATGGCTAATTCACTAATGATAATTCTGAAATATAAATGCCCATTTTAAGTGAAGTCTGAGATAACTGTGGGTCTCATTCCTTCCAAAAAAGTAGTGGTTGCCTTACATAAATCGCTCCAGAGGCAAACTGGAGCCAAGACCAGAATCTTTCCTTTGCTTTATTCAGTTTTTAAGAAAATGGATCTAAACTGGAAAGCTAAAAACTGAGAAATGTTTTGGAAATTGTAAATGAAACACTATGTCTTAGCACACGTTGCAAAACTAATTCCAAATGATGACCTCTATAATATAATGCTTAAAAAGAAGGAATTTTAAGAAGTATATGTGTTTTTTTGTCTTTCACTCCTTCTTTTTCAATTTTGATACTGTTTGATATGAAATTATAGATTGTAAGATTTTTTTATATTCGTATATGTGGGCTTAATTGTAAATGGTTTTCTATTTCTGGTATATCAGTCCTTTACAATAGTCTATTTGATTTCATACTCTTTTCCTCTTTCATTGTTAGGGTGTTATTTCACCAGTTCCATTTTCACTATGATTCTAACTGTAGTGACTTTATTAGAATTCTGAAATTCTGCCCTTTTTGCACAACGTGTGTTGTTATTTACAAGCTTGCAGAGCTTTCTGTAAATAACTAGAAAAAAACATTTTCATCACAAACTGAATGAAATTCTGTTGAACTTTCAACAATTATGGTGAGCAGATCTTTTAAGAACATTAGCAGACCTCTGATCTGATGAAGAAAATCACATAAAAAACTTTTGATTTCTTTCAATTTGTCCCCTGTATTTAGTCTATCATGCTAAATAGTGTTGTATTTTGTCTGTTAAAGAGCTACATTTCTGTCCCCTCCAATGTTGGAATAAACCTTTTCATTCAAATAGAAGTCAGCTTATTTATACTAACAGCTACATCTGCTGGCATATCAGTTGTCACAATGCACTGCTACTTTAGTGATTAAAAAAAAAAGAAAGGTCAGGAAATAATCAGTGATAATTTTCAGTCTGAATTAATGAAATGATAGTGAATTGTGAGTTTACTCACAAAAACTGTGTACTTCTTATAGTAAATTAGAAAAAAAAAAAGTATTCAGCTAATCATTTGGTAGATCTGTTTCTAAAGAATGAGTATTGTTAGCAGAAATGATAATGTACAGGTGTACAGAAATTATAAACAGTTCAACACTTGAATGAACTGCACTGGAAGTTGTTTGAGTCTAATAATACAGTTGAATATTAATACTACTGATATATGCAACTTAAAGACAAGAAAGAATTTAAAGAACAGCAATAGAACTGAACATTTCAGTTGGAAGGGATGTACAAAACTCATCTAGTTCAACTGCCTGACCACTTCAAGGCCAACCAAAAAATTAAAGCATGTCAAGTTCGAAAGACGTTAGCCAAATGCCTCTTGAACACTGACAGGCATGGGACACTAAGCACCTCTCTAGGAAGCCTGTTCTGGTGTTTGACCATCCCCACAGTAAGTAAATTTTTCCTAGTATCCAGTCTGGAACTCCCATAGTGCAGCTTTGTTCTGTTCCCATGCATTTTCTCATCAGTTACCAGGGAGATCTGGCCCTCTCTGTCCTTTTCTCCACCTCAGGAAGTTGTAGAGAAAATGGAGATCATCTCTTAGCTCCCAGTTTTCTGGTACCAGGAAACCTGCTGAGTAAGAATTCCACTAGTGCATTTAGATCACTGATTAAAATGTTGATCATTGACAGCCCTAGTACTCAGTCATGGGGGACAAAAATAACAGTCCACATGTCAGTTGTCATCCCATTCACTGCAGCACATTGAGATCTACTGCTAAGCAAGCTCATCACCCAGAATAGCGTGATAGAAGGATACCATGAGGGACTGTAGGAGAGGCCATACTAAAGCTAAAATGCAATCATAGAAGAAGATCAAATTAACTGAGGCAGGGCATTCTCTTCATGAACCCAGGTTGACTATGCTTGATTATAGTTGTGTTCTTTAACAGCTTTCCAGTGGCGCCCAGAATAATCTCCATTTGATTTCCAGGTACTGAGGTTAGACTGTCTTCACTGAAATGCACAAAGTACGGTTCCTGCCAGTTCTATCAGTGAAGATGTCTGCATAAGGCCTGCTGATAAATCTTTAAATATTAGAAAACACCTTAACAGAAGAAGGTAAGAAAGAAATTATAAGAACACGGAGAAGGCAATGTGAGGCATTGAGCGTTGCAGTCAGCAGTCTACTAAGACATAACTTAAACAGTAGAAACAGTAGATTCAAAAGTGACATAGGTTACTCATTATTAAAAATTTAAAAATAATACCATTTTCATTCATTTGCCCAAAAGCATTCTGGAACAAGTACTAATCATACTAATACATCTTTCTCTTATCTAATTAGATTCCATTTGTGAAGTTGCTAGGCTGCCTTCTCTGAGCTCTTCAAAGGGCGATGTAAATTTAGGAAATCTATGAAGATTTATTTCAGTCAAATATGCTTGAATTCATACGTGATATTCTGAGCTATGTTATTACTTGAAAAGCTGCTAGTACTCGGATAAATGATGTCTTTTTCTATAATCATGTACACTTAAATCTTTCTAAGATAGATGGTGCATGAAATGGTCACTTTTGTGTATTGTTCCAAGCCCAGCACAATCTTTAAAATATTATTTATAAAAGGCTGTCCCTGAGTTCAGCATTGGAGGAATAAACAATCCAAAGAAACGCTAACCTATTTCCAAGAAAAGAGGGAACTGCTCTATTACATTTAACTCATTTATGTAAGCAAATCACCATTACAAGCATGGTGAAAGCAATCAACCATCATGACTATAGCCTCTCAGGGATAAGGGTGAGATCTGTGATCACTGAACTCTCTTGCTTAATCACCTTGGTTGCTCTGTGTCCTCTGACTAATCATATTATGCTAGTTTCATCTCAGCCTACTAGATTATTTCACAACTACAGAATGCAGCGGTGGGATATAATAAATAGATAATTGTAGTCAGAGCCTTTCAGAAAAGAAGTTTTTTTTTGATAGTGAAGTGAGGACATAGCATGGCATGAAGCCAGGATGGTGGCATTCATTTCTAGAGTTGGCATCACAAAAATATTCATCTTTGTCAAGGCCTTTCACAATGAGGGAATGGAAGAAAGATCAGAAGCTTTGGTCTTTCCAATGAGATTTCTAATTCCTTCATCAAAGGAATTCCTCCTCTGCCTCCCAAACTCCTTCAGCGCTGCACAATACATACAGTTAGCAAGACATGTCTACCAACCCCCTTGCTCTGAGTTATACACTTGCATATAAAATACTATCAAAAGTAATAGCTTGTAACTGCAAGTGTTCCCCCACTGCAGCCAGAAGGGTTTTGGTAATGAAGCATTTTCTTCTGCAGGTGTTTGAATGATGAAAGACAGGCAAACTAAAACATGGATTTTGTCTTAGTTTTCTGGAAAAAAAGTAGCTTGGAGAATTGATTCTGAAGCTTTTTATTTTCCTCCGCATAAATTAACATATTCCAATTTTCTCAGTATCAGTTATCTCTCCAGTTAAGTTGGGAGTGATCAGGAGACTTTTGTGAGGACTTCTCTTCCTGGTTCCTTTTAGGAAAGACAATTTGTTAACTTTATAGGTCTGCATTTCAAGAATAGGAATATTCACAGGAATACTCCAAGGAAGTCTAGGATCTGTGTAAACAAACTCCACTGATTATATTTGTTCCTTCATTTTACCATGGCTAAAGATGTTTTATCAACATGATAACTTATGGAATAGTATGGTCAATTGATAAAAATCTGCTTTACATGAAATACTGAGGAATTAGCATATAAATAGCTTTTTATATTTAAATGCCCTGTGGGTGAATGTAATCCAATATCCCCCAGAAATCAAAATTCTGAACTGTCTCATTTAAAGTTTTCCTGCTAAAAATAAGGTGAAGGTGGACAGCTTTTGATTAGCATGACATTCCTTTCTGGAGAGTGCTTGCAAGACCAACAAATCACAATTCAATTAAACTGTGCCCTGTATAGTACTTTCCCTGTATTCTTTGCAGTTTCTTTTTCTGGCATTCACACTTACCCTCCTTTTTTCTTGATTCATTTGGCAAGACTTTGCATGTAAAGTCCCATGAGAGAGACAAATGAGAAGCATTTTCAAAACTTGATTGCAAATCTTGCCACTTAAGATACAGGCGTTATCCCACGCCTGCCATTATGTCAGCTGGCTCTTTAACAGTGACATAAAGAAGTAACAATTAGTCTGTATTTACATTTCTCTAGTGGCATTGTTTGCTCCCCTATAATTAAAGGATCTGCCAGCTTTTCAATTATGAACTCCTATTTTTAGGGCAGTTAGAATTTAACACGTGAACTCGCATGAGGGCTTTTCAAGGAGTGAAGCCCCATTCACTGTGAGCGAGGCTATGGAGATGACAACCTGATTAACGCCAGGAGGCTGCTGCCTGACCAGCCAAGAGCTTGTGAAGCTGTGAAGACCTGCATGCTGAAGCACTGCGTGCTCTGCAGGACTTCTCTTGGTTGTATCTTGAAGAACTTTGATGTCCCAGTCATCTCGCCAAAACTAGTTATTGTGGCAGGGTCTGCAGTATCCTTCAAAGCTAACATGGAGTTACTCATAGACTGTATTAAAATTTATTTTAATAATTAACATTGGTTTTCAGAAAAAAAAATAATATTTCTGAAATGTTTTAGGAATAAATATAAGTTATATATAAATACAATATATGTATAAATATAATTTTTGAAGGGTATGCTGGAAGATGTATCTATATGCTGACTCTCTAATGACAGGTAAAAGAGAAAGGTGGCATAACAATTCATATGAGATACATCATAGCAGATACATAGAATATGCAGGGTTTGTTTTTTCAGCACTACAGGGTAATTTGACAAAAGTATCCATGTGAAAAATAATCTCTCCAGGGCAATTACTTTAATGGAACATGACCATTATGTACAAATTTTAAAACTATACAAAATCATATCATTTGAATTAATGTCCTGAAAATGTTTAGGTCTGACAAAGTAAATCTAAGTGAAAAACCAGCAACCAGGGAGAGATCTCTGGGAGTTCCCATCAAGATGTTTTCTAAAATGAATCACATTCAGCATCTTGGTTGATTGTCTGGAGGGTATATGTTTTTCAGTGAGCAGGTGAGAAATGTATTTCCTAAATACTGTTAACACATGGGAGTGCAAGAAGCCTGTCTCCCAGGAACTCTCATTCTGAGTCATTCTCAAGGTTGTACTGAAGTCCAGATATAGTGCCAGTGCTCACTGGAAAATAAATCACAAGAGAACCAGCAATGGGATTCAGTCCTTCTTCTTCCAAAAGTATTTGAAATGACCTTATTTGGATGAAGTGGAAGATGATGTGTGAGTGGATAGTGAGGTCTTGTCACCATCCGTAATGGGATTCCAGATCCTGTGGAGAGGCAAAGCAAGCAGGACTGGGTACACACATCTCCCTCGGTATGTCTTTTTCTGTGGAAGGAATGATTGCAGAAAGAGAGAAGAAAAGTGAAGTAATGTAAATTTATTTGTAAATTAGTGGATTGCAAACAATTTCTCTTCGTTCAGCTTCATTAGGTTGATACTGGGCCCGTGATGCACCCTGCATGGATTTCTTTAAACGGATGCAAAGCATGACATACATCTCTAATCTCTGAGTCTATATTAATGCTTTTTTCACTAGGTATGTGCTGTGTGTACTGGGAGCACTCAAGCTTTGATTAAACTAAATTCAATCCCCGAGACTTTCTAATGAACTGTAAAAACTCACTCTAATTTACATTCAAACATCACTATGCTCTCCATATTGTAATTACATTAGTAATGATCTATCTGAAGGCTTCTTAAGTTTTATAGGACTTTTACTTGTAATTATAAAAATATGGAAAAGAGATAAGGGAGAGAAAATATGGGAATAAGAAAGGATGGAAATTAAAAAAAAAAAAGACATCTAGGAGAGAGCAGAAGAGAATCTGAAAGGACAGCAAGAGCAGAGGGAACAGCAGTAGCATTGCAATGTAATAAAATTCTAAAGCCTTGTCAAAACCACTTTCTTGCATAGGTAAATTAAAATATCAGGAAAAAAAAGCAAAAAAAAAAAAATCATATTGTTTTATGAAAGTAACAACATTTCCATTTCAAATTCAGGCCATGAGGGAAAAAATGTAAAGTGTTTTCTTTTCCACCCTGTTCTGAGAGCTTTATGAATGCTAACTTTTAGAATCTACAAGGATTTCAGTTCTAGCTGGATATAAAATTACCTCAATTTTAAGTCAAACTCCTGGGTAGGTTTAAAATGCTAATCTGTTGTGGATTTTTTTCCACACAGCTTTTGATGAACAATTTCTCATGCTCATTTCAATGAGAAGCAATGTCAAAGTGTTCAAAAAACAAGTGTTTCAATTCTGAACATATCCCTGGAGATATCACTGATACTTGAGCAATTTTTTATCCGGTTAGGAATTGAATTCTAACTCTTTGTGGTTTTCAAATCAAAAATTGTATACAAATAGTAATAGCTATTATGGTACCTTGTCAGATTAATATAGTATGCCACATCATATCTGTGTTATGTGGTATGACATAAAAAACACACAGAATTTCACTGTTATTTAATTTTTTTTTCTAGTGCTGTATGATGTTCACTGCACTGCAGACACAGTGGTTAAATATTAACAAAATTGCCAGAATAGTAGCCTTTTCCAGGTCATTGTCAAGTAATAGGATAAAAATTCCATACACTGTATTAATTTCTATTTTTTCCCCTCTCCTCCAGAATGTTCTCTCTCCTTTGTTAATGTTTATTTAAACACACACAGACAGATTAGGCTTTATTTTGAAATGGATTTTCTTATTCTGTAGTTTTATCCTACTCAAGACTTTTCTGGAGTAGCTGCCTAAATAAATATTTTTCTGAATTAACATTCGGAGGCTGTTTTCCTGTAAACCCTTTGTAAGTGTGACATGAATACTGTCATAACAAACAGACAAACTAATACTGTGGAAAGAAAAAAATAGATCTTATTTTGATTTTTTTTTTTTTTTTTTTTTCCTGAGGGATTAAACAAACCATTCACAGATATCATTATTCTCTGAGTGGTTTGCTCTGTTAATTCCTATTACCGTTTACCAGGAAACAAAGCAGCTCTTGAGGATCAGCAGATCCTACTCCCTCAAATACTTTATTGGATTTTCATTTTCTTAAAACTTGCCAGAGAAAAGGGGTTTTTATTTTTATGATTGTAAGATAGGATAATGAAAAACATTCAAAGTCTCAGCAGGGGTTTAAGGAGAAGTTGTCACAGACAAAGGAACTGACAAAGAAAATGAACGTAGCTACAGAATTTTTGATGGATGAGAAGATGAACATACAAAATGGGAAGAAAATGTAAATAATTAACAATAATAACTTGTGTGTAAATAACGTGTGGCTGAAATATAAGACAGGCTTCTACCCTCAGGCGCTTACAATCTTTAAGACAAAGGGCTGCAAATATTGGTAAATAAAAAGTTCAGGGAGAATGATTATCACCATATGACGTCTAGTTTGAAGCTGGCTTATTGAAAAATACCATTATATTTTCAGCTGCATTATAAAAAAAAAAATGAAAACTGAGTAAACTGAGTACAAACGCTCAGTAAAAGATATGAAGGAGAGCACAATGTTAAAAGGCCAGTCACAGATGTTTGCAGGAAAAAGGGTCTTGGTGATAGCTAAGGAAGGTAGTACCAGCACTGGGAAGTGGTATTAGTATAGACTGCCTGAGGAAATCATTTCAGTTAGGATTTTTTTGTTGTTGTTGTAGAAAGAGCAAATGAAATGCAGGAAAACTGAAAGCGCATTTTCAGAGAAAATTATTTGTTTGCTGTTCTGGTTAGAGAAGAAACCACAGCAAGAGCTGTGGTTTGATACAGAAATAGGACTGGAAGGTTGTGCTTTGCTGCAAACACATGGATGATCTTGAGTTAAAGAACAGTTATCTGAAGTAAGAGGTAGTAAAGGGTGGATAAGACTACCATTTGTATCAGTAAGAAATGATTCTGGAAGCAGTGGCGTTTATTCAGGTCTCTGTTACATACGTCTGTATTTACATCCTGTGTATCTTCTCTGAAAAGAGTGAAAGTGCATGGGTAGAAGTGTCATTTTATAAAGGACTTATATAAAAATCATAATTCAATTGTCTTCATGCAATAAGGAACTGAAGAATGCTGTGATCTGGATAAAGAACTGGGAGGAATTAGTACCCCTTATCATGAGGTTGTTAGAAGCTAGGGAAGAAAAAGGTTGAATGAATTTAATGTTGCACAGAGGTAAAATATTGATAATAATAATGTGATTTCAAAAAAATCCAGATTATGTTGCCTCTAAGAATAATTAAGTGAAAAATGAAGAATGATAAGATCCTTCTGCTTTGAGTACACATTTCTGTTTCATATACAGTTAGAAAAGATGAAATTATTTTTAAGTATGAATAATAACAATTCCTAAATGATTTCATTTCTTTACAGCACAGCAGCATCCTTTTTATATCTCTTACAATACATCGTAATTCTATAATCTCATGCTGAAGGATAAATGGCAACATGCACTTTCATTGAGGCCAAAATAAATAGTACTTACTGGCAGATGCATTTAGTGCATCCTAATTCTTATTTCTTTGGGAATAAAGAAAAGATGAAACTCCTTGTGTAAACATTTAATACATTATTTAAAAGAAGAGTAGCGAGAACATTATCCTAAAATCCACATACAAACAGAAATCAAATTTTAGTACAAATACAAATTAGTTTCAGAGACACCCAAATTTCATGAGCAAATATCACCATAAAAAACTACTGTTATGTAGTGATTTGTGGTTTGAGTAATAAGAGCAGAAAAATAATTTGAATTGGCAGCAACGACTTCTACATTCAGCATGGGTGGATTTGGTAAAACCTCAAAGTCCAGACTTAGATTGCCTTGAGATAAGAGAGGCATTGCTTAAGAGACCAAGAATAGACATCAGGATTTAGAACAAGGCCTTAATTAAAGGATTTTTAAAAATAAACTCTGAATAGATGAAATCAGGAGAAAAATAGATGTTCTATCGAAGTAAGTACAGGCCAATGGCAAGTTGAGAAAAATACCACTTAAAAAGCTTATGATAGTAATGCTTTTGAAACTCCTCATTTTTTTCTTCACACTATAGAGAGCTAAGGGATGATATACTTCACATAAGAAGATAAATTCAATGCTTGAATTCAATCGTTCAAGACTGAAGATAATGACTTTTTGTGGTGCTGTGGTCCAAAGTGCACAACTGAAATATGGGAACAAACAACTGAGGGAGAAAGACTTCAGAAAAAAAAAATCAAGGTAAAAACTGCAAAAGTAGTTTGATTCTGAGCCAAAAAACCACCCCCAAATCACCCAACTCTAAGAGAAGAATATGTAATGGATTTTATGAAAGGTAGAATTCAGATCTCGAGTGTGATAGACATGACTGAGGATCCTCAGTGCTCCATGTGCAGAAGACATTGCAAAACTGTATCTTGGACTTGAAAATGAACTTTTTAATAAGAAGCTCAAACTGCATAGCAAAGGCAAAATTCATATTTGCAAGAAAGGAGTTAGAACTGTGGTGGACTGTTTGTTGTAAAACATATGCTAGTGTTGGCAGATGGAGGAAAGCAGAACCCCAGCTCAGAGAAATTCTGCTAATGAGAATGAATGGATGACTCTGCAATGCAGAGTATGTTTTTGAAGTGTATGGGACATAAAAGTTCTAGAAAGGTTGGAAATGCGTTAGAAGCTGTAGCACTAGTAGCAAAAGAATAGTCAGAAATGCTAGGACATAATAAGTTCTGGTGATCTGCCTACCAAATAAAAATATTAGTAGATGAAAGGTAAGTGTTCAGTTAAAAATTGTATCAGCTTTAATAATACCAGTAAACATAGAAAAATAGTACTTCCAGATAGCTTTTTCATGATATTTTCTTAGTAGGTTATTCTATCCTAATGTTCTTCTTACACATGGTTGTTTTAAAACAAGAGAAGTGACACTGCCATTATTTTTTAGAAAGGCAACCACTTAGAGAAAAAAAAAAAAATGCTTCAAAGAATACAACCTTAGGCTGCCTTAGATGGCAAAGACATGTATGTAAACAATGTTAAACACAGAACTTTTCCGGTTTTCCACACTCTTAAACACACTAAGTCTTCTGGAACAACCATTTCCAGAATTCTTCTGAATAGACGAGGCAGAGGTTTAGACTACCCGTGAACAAGCTTTGTCCGCTGGGATGCTTTAACAGAACAAAGCCCATGTGAGATTTTGGAGGACATGGGCCATCCCAACCTGGATAATCAGAAATTTGGTCTTGACAACAGCTTCCAGGATGCTTGCTCTAGTTAGTGTGGGCCTGTGCACATTACAATAGCCTACTCAAGCTGTGCTTGTGTTAAGTACTTATGTGTTAGTTGTTATTTTTCAAAGTTAGTGCTTTTTCCCAAGCAGTGCTCTAAACATGACTGTGACTTTATTTAGTGTCTTAAGTCATTATCATAATAGTACAATAAACAATAATATGATTTTTCATTTTAAATTCTAATTATTTTTTACCTTTTTCTTCCTGTTTAATGGCAGGTTCCTGTGTGCTTAAAGCTGTGTTTTGTAGTGCTCAGTAATGGGAAACCTGTGGCAGACTCCCAGCCTTTATTCTGAAAATAAGCTTACAAAAATCTTTGTTTCTTTTTAACGCTTAGGCAAGTATCTCTGAAAAGGCATGAAATGGAGTCAGAAAGACTTATTTCCCAGTAAGCTACAATGCCATTGAGACTGACATTGTGTTTTAACTGCATATCTCAGGGCTGCTGGTGGGACAAATGGATCATGATGTGGCTTTTATGCTTTCTTTGTTGGTTCATGGATTTGTTCTGGAGCAAGCCAACCCATATTCTAAGTCAAATTATCAGTCCAACTGAGAGCACCAAATATTTCTGAGAGACTAGGTTTGAATAAGATTCTAATATAATCTAGGTATAATAGCCCAGTCAGAACTTATATTGCAAGCATCTTGCCTATGAGGTTTGATTTACAGATTCAAGCTAAAGAAAATTCTGCACATAATAAACTTTGTATGTAATAAATAGCCTAATATTTGTGTAAATGAGTTTTTGCTAGATACATTTTTACATCTCCATCTGTAGGTATTATGTGAATTCTTTGCCCTGTCTTAAAACTAATTAAAAAACCCTGATGAAGTGGGGGAAGGTGTAGATTAAACCAGAAAGACATTCTATCTTTATCTGTACAGCAATGACTGAATAGCAACAAGGAGAGTATAAAATCAGAAAGACATTGCATCTTTGAAGGTTATATGTTACTATTGTATCTGTGTGACTAATTTGATATGACTCACACTTCTCATAAAAAGATTTGTCATTCTGTCAATTGCATTTCAGTTGCATTAAGTGATAAAGCTGGTAAGCTCTCTATTAATGGTTGGAAAGAACATGTGATCATGTGTCTGAATTATGGAAATACCGTCTAAACATTTTTTCATATCTTTATAGTGGGTTAAATGGAGTGATAAGTATCTCTGATTTCAAAATTTCAGTTTAGAAAGATTAAAAACGTAGAGTTGCTCCATAAATTCTCAAGTATAATATAACCTGGGTACAAGATGACTTTTTGAAATGAAGACTACAAACTGGGAAAAACAATAATTTTAGTTACTGCCTTTTGTAAATAAGCCATGCAAAAGACAAGCAAGTAGGAGACTGCTAGTTTAGTTGAAGCTTATTTCAGGTGTTTTTTAACCTACCTTTTTCCTCTGAACTAGTTCAAGGTAAAAATGATCTTTAAAGTCAACTTGATTCACATCATGCATTTCTACATAATTCAAATTAAAAACACTAAATATAACGAAGTGGCTGTTTTTTACTGTGATTGCTAATTCCAAATTATTCCATAACATTTCACTGGGTTAACCGAATAACTTAAAGTTAGCTTCAGTAACTATCTGAAAACAGGTTTTGCGGTATGGGAGCAATGGGCTGGAAAGATCTAAAATGTTGGAGAAAAAGATACAGGAATGTGCTGTTCGTTCATGATGCTTTTGTCAAATAATTCTCTAGAACTATTATACCAGTTGCACAATATCAATACAAAAAAATATTCAAGTGAAAAAAATTGTTATATTGAATATAGGTATGTTATTAGAGTATAATTAGTCAATAGGAGGAAATGATAGTACCCTCACAAGCTGACATAGCTAATGTCTAAAGAAAACCCTGAGGAACTGATTCAACAATATTTTTTTGAATAGCGTAAGATACTGCTTTGGTCAATTGACCTCATCACAGCCAGATCAGTGATTAAGACTGCACTTGGGTATGAAGGTTTCCTGCTGGTGGTATATTTTGTAGGAAAATTATTGTCTTTAAGAGCTGTACTTGATGTCAGTGTAATTGAAATTACAACGTAGTAAATGAAGCCCATGGCCCCAAGTAGGCAGAAATTAAGTAAGGAAAAGGAAGACGGGATACAAAATCGAGGCTTGGCGAGGAAGGGAGGTAAAACGTCCCCGTGACTTCGAAAGATAAGGGATCTACTCGCAGTGTTAAAGAGTGTTCTCAATCCCCAAACCTCAGAAAGCTAGTAAGGGAGAATTACCTTCTTCGTGTCTGTGAATAACAGAAAGACCTATTTCGAGGTATCAATCTGAGACTGATCAGGGACCTGTTTTTTTTAAACATTCGTCTGTATGTACCTTGCAATGATTTTGTTTATTTGACTCTGCAAAATTCAGGTGCCTTGGAGGGATAGAAAAGAAAAATAGACAAAGTTGGCAACGACAACTTAGACAACTTACTAACAACAAAGCTTTGCTTTCTTTAAAAAAAATACAAGCAGCAGAACAGCTCATGAACTTGAAAAATCTGTGCGTCATTTTATAATGTGGAATATGCTCACATTCAAAATAATTTGTTTGTAGTGAAAACAGCTGGATTATTTGGGGGGGGGGGGGGGGGGAAGAGGCACCTTTTATTAAGTAGAGGAGAATATTTACGCTCTTGATCAATTTCCATTTAACCATAGGGTTTTTACCATAAATAGACATGCTCATGGTAGGAAGAGACCTTGATTATGACACTATATTGCTTTGATATAACACAAGATCTAGGAAGGTTTTTGTGGTGTTAAAATGAACATTTTAACTGCTTTTGATTATTAATCTGTCTTTTGCTTTCCTTTCCTTCTCCAGAAATTTTAAATATATTCCCTGATTTTACAGTTTTTTGTATCTGACTTGAGCTTCTTGTGCTCACTTACTAATTGCATTAACCATAAAAATCTCTTACTAACTGCAAATTAGCTATCACTGTACTCAGTTGTTAGAAATTACTGAAGCGTTACTCAGTTTATGAGATCTGCAAGGATATAAACTTAAATACTTTAAAGAAGTTGTAACCAGTCCAGTAGCATTCATCATAGCATGTGCTCATCAGGTGGCTTATTACACCACCTGTTACATTTATTCCCTTCCTGTAAATCTGCGTAAGTCATTGTTGTATCTTTAAACTGTGGCATATACCATTTCATAGCAGCCCATTCACACACATCCAAAAGCATAAGTGCTGTAGATTTGGATTTATGATTTATAACTTCATTCATAGCAATGATGGGATAATGGTTCAATTTAAAGTCACCTATCGAAACAAAAACTGGCATGTTTCATATGACAAAATCTTGTCCTGACAACACAAGCTGCCTGGCAAAATGATGAATTTTTACTCTGTAAGAGGCAGAATTATAACCTAGAGTTCACTGCCCGCAGTTTAATTAGGCAGTCAGAGATCCATCAGTGAACTTGGACTCTGATTCTGTGAAAAGAAATACATACTAGATCATATATCAGGTCACTGGTAGGTGGGTGTTCAGGGTTTTTTTTTTAACATCACCTCCATGGGTAATAGATTGATTCATAAAATTTGGATGGATTTAGTACAATGCATCAAAGAGAAATAGATAAAAAGATTAGTAGAAATATTCCTGTCTGCCTTAATGACTATACAGAAAAGACAAAAAAACTTCCCTGTTATAAGAATTTATATTAGGGGGACAAAACTGCTTGAACTGATAAGAAATAGTGGAAGAATAGTAGAAGAAATAGTAAATCAGCAAACACATCATATAGTGAAATGGAGTCTGGATTGCTGAGTTGTTATATGATTTGTTTTAATAGTGTAGAGATGTTATATAGTGGGGTTAGCTCAGCTCCTCTTAGTGGAAAGAGTGTGTGCTATGCATTCTTCAACTAGTACAGTTCAAAGGTCAATACCAGATAAAATCGGCGTATTTACATTCTTTTACAAAAGATTTAAAGGAAGTCTTAGGATTTCATGAGTTTGAAATTCAATAGACTTCTTATCTCTACTTATCTCTACTTAGAAGCTTCTCTTGTGGGAATTCATGGCATGAAATTTGGTATCTGTTCTAGGTTAGTGTAGTGTTCCTCAACTCTCTTTATCAGATGTTACAGTTTACAGGTGTTTCTGATCTCTATTGTCTTTTTGAAAGTGGTCTACTTGCCAAGTTCCTCCACATTCGGTTGGTAGGACGGACAACTCATTTGGTTAAGTCTCCTTCTAGGGCATGATTTACTCTTCTAGATACTTAGTGATGTTGAATCTTTGTTACAAATAAAATGATGCATCTCTTTTCCAATCCTTCTGACTATTTCAGTTTCATGTTGTTCATCTGAAGACTATTCTGGTGCCTTATTTTTTGGTGACAAAAGATAGTGGGGGGAAGGCACTGATATGACTGATTATGAGCAGAAGGAAGACTGTGGATGGCAAGTCTGGCTCAGCTCCAGTCTGGCTAGCTGCTTGATGTAGCACACTACAGTGATCTGATTTGATGGTAAACCTTGTTAAATAGAAGGTTTTCTTGCTCGCTGTTTTGAGTAGAGCTGGCTAAAATTTTCTCAGATAGAGTGTCTTTCAGTTAGAAATTGCTGAATCGTTTAAAGTGATATGTTGTGTGGAAACATGGTAATCTCAAAATAATTTAATCAAGAAATAAGAATGTTCAATTTTGACTTTTCAGAGTGAAGCAGTAGAATTTTCAGTTTCAGAAAACTTTTTTTGCTATTTTATTAACTTTGTATGAAATACTAAGGCTGAGGTTCCTTTGCTTGAAGGTAAAAAAAAAAAAAAAAAAAAAAAAAAGCTGTAACTGCCACGTAACATTTTGTTTGCTCGCAATTTGATTTTTGCATGCTCAAATATTTTATTTCATCAAAAGTACATGCTTTTTTTTTACCCATTTAAAAATTTCACTATTACTCTTCAAAAGAAAATAAGTTTCAATATTTCTTTTTATTCTTAGCTCTGTAATTAATTCTTGAAAATACTGTTGGAATAGATTTTTGCTTTCTATTATTTACACATTTTATGTTTCTCAGTGTGTTAAAGGAATAAATTTAGTTCAAGGGATGCTTCCATGACTCATTTTGTATACTTTCCCCTTTGTTCGTGAAATACAAAATATTTTTTGATTATATGACAGTTCAGCATCTTAAACATAATAGATTCACAGCAGTTTCACTCCAGAAGTTACTTTAAGGTTTATTTTCATTTCCATGAGGCAGGGGCTCTCCTCATGAGAACCTTCCTGCTGAAGCCCCATTGTACTTTAGCTGTAATCCTGTTCTTGGTGAAATGCTTTTAGAGGTGATACGCTTAGAGTGGCTGCATGTTAAAAGTATTTACTCCACAGACAGAAAAAATTAGGAGTAGACCTAAAGAAAACAGAAGGGAATGTTCAGCTTTTTGAGCACAGACTATGGGCTCAATTATGATGCTACAGCAGAAGTCATTGCAAAGTCAGCATTTGCCAGCACTTACTGCATTCCAAACAGTAAAATAGCTGACTGCACAGTAAACAGTACGTATAAACTGACGGACAGTCTTTCAATTGTATGAAGATCTGGAAGAACAACAATGGTTATTCTTTCTCTCTTGGATGAGAAAAAAGATGTAATCTAAGCTACAGAGTCTTCTCACTTCCCTCCCTTGGGCTAACATATTGCTCCAAGGACATTAGAGAGATGGGCTCCACGAGCCATGATATCAATTGCCAGGCATGCTGTGGAGGAAATGAATGCATCATTTGCTTACTTCTGGCACCTATTTGGATGTCTGGAGAGGATCTGTGCCATTCTTGGTTTTCTCAGGGGAGCTATAGTTCTGTTACTCTTTGAGTAGTACAATATAACCTTGACTTCAATGTTATAATAATTCAGTGTTCAATAATTAAGAGACTCTCAAAATTATGCCAGGTCAAATGCAGTCATTTCTATTAATCTACAAATTTTCAAAGATGGTTCTTGTTTTGGTTATAACTACAAGATTTTTTTTCCTTCTGTTTTTACTTCCATCCAAGTATACCTGGCAACAGGAAGCATCCTTATTTACCACAATTTCCAATGAAGGATTTTCATTGATCTGTGAGGTAATTTTAACTTTGATTGACAGAGAATGGCATATTTAGCCTATTCCCCAAGCATCTCTACATAATCTGTATAAACATTTGTCATACTTTCTTTTATTGAATACACTAATAAAAAGAATAGAATAAATACATTTAGCTTAAGATTTCTTTTCAAAAATGATAGTTCTTAGCCTTTCTGCTCTTTAAAATGTCCTGCCATTTCCTGATTCTTTTTAAACAAATCACTGCACTATATTGCGCCATTGCTTTTTGTTCATGTCAGAAAAAATTACTTGATGGACTTTCCATTGTCTTGGTACTACTTAAAGGAAATACACTAAAATTGTCTTTAAAATGAAGGAAACATTTAAAATGTTATCGTTCTTTCTTTTTGCAAATAATGAGAGAAAAAGATTTAGCTGAAAGCATCACTATGCCAGTGTAGTCATACTTAAACAATACTAAGTGTTGGATGAGATTGCACAAGATAATTGTGGTCTGTGGTTTTGTATGTTTTTACAAGAACAGCTTCTAACACTAAGGTCTTAGACCCTCAGTGATGATTGCACTTTAATTCCTGTTAAGAAATGTGAATTTTCAATTTTTGTCATAATAGTTGTTGGTAGAATATTTATAAAATAAGCTTTTGTTGCTGTTGTTTATGATAATTTGGATGCATGAGGCTTAGTCATGCAATGTAGTCATGTAAGTCGCATCATTTGCTCTGAGTTTGAATATCAAATAAAAGACAATGTTTTGACAATGTTTGACAATGACATATTGTGTTTATTTGTTGTTTTGTTTTTTGTTGTTTTGTTTTTTTAAAACAGTTTGAACTTAAGAAAAATCCCAATACCAGATAATTAAACTGATTGCAAAGTTAACATCTTCTAAAGTGATATTTATTATCTTATCCTTTAATCACTTTTGAATATATTTTGCCACTATCTTTTATTGCTTGGTTATAACCCACACAGTGAAACTCAATTAGTAAATTAGTGAGACCACTCCCCTTCAATCTGATCTGCAGTGTGTCAAATTTATAATGAATATTGCTTCACGGGCAAGTGGTGGATTAAAGTCCTTGAAAATGCAACTCAGCTAGCGATGCTTAATTCAAGATATGAGAGAGTTATAAGACACACTTTTAATTAATTCATTAATTTATTTTAATTAATTTTATGAAATTTTAATTAATTTATTAAATTAATTTGTTAATACAGTGAAGTCCTGGACGTTAAAAAATGAAATATGTTTAAATAACTATGTTTATTTTTATATATTTTGCTTTGTTTCAGTGTGAACTGGCAATATAGCGTATCATTCATTATTATGGATACTGTTCTTTCAGTGTGCACTTGCAGCCCAGAAGGCCAATGGTATCCTGGTTTCCATCAGAAGATGGGTCCCAGCAGGACGAGGGAGGTGACTGTTCCCCTCTATTCTGCCCTTCTGAGGCCCCATCTAGAGTACTGAGTCCAGATCTGGGGCCTCTAATACAGGAGGCTTTTTCAGCCTGGAAAAGAGAAGACTGCAGGGAGACCTCATGCAGCCTTCCAGTAAGTATTTAAAGGGAGTTTATAAACATGACGAAAATCAACTTTTTACACGGGTAATGGTGATGCGACAAAAGGGAAGGCTTTTAAGCTAAACAAAGGAAGATTTAAATTAGATGTCAAGGCGAAGATTTTTACTAAGAGAGTGGTGAGGCACTGGAACAGCTGCCTAGAGAGGATGTAGATGCCATGTCTCTGGAGGTGTTCAAGGTCAGGTTGCATGTGGCCCTGGACAATCTGTTCCAGTACTTGATCTTGGGTCTGGCAAGCCTGCCTGTGTCGGGGGGTTGGGGTGGAAAGTGATGACCTTTGAGGTCCCTTCCAACCCAAGACACTCTATGATTCTACAGATTAATTACTGGAGTTGGAGGCTAAGTACAAGTCAGATATTCATGGATAAAAGCAAATCTTTTATTATAATTAATATTTAGAAATGCTGACCTCAAAATATATTTTACAGTGATATTAGGTAGGAATAGTTCACGTAAAATTGACTAACAATAATGTTGCGTAAACTTATTTTAAATACCAGGGCTTATTTTTGAATAGAGATGACTAACAATGCATATAAATTGCTGTATCAAGAGTAAAAAGTTTTCCTCACATCAAGTCATTTCTCATTTATTTGATAGGCAGCCTCATATTATGTCAAAAAGTAACATCAAATACATACAATATTTAAGGTCTTTACTGTGGCTGTGCAATCTTTTCTTTGACAGGGATTTATTGAATAACATTAATATTCATCTTGTGTTCAATCTGTGTAGTTTGAACGGTCCTGCCAGGCTAGAAGGTCCTCCACATGGCCTTCTCGGTGTGCTGGAGATACCTCTGTAAAGTAGTAAGATGTGGAATCGATCACAGGTAAGTAGAAGATATTAATCTATCTGGAACACAGGCAGATCTGATTAGGTTTTGCTAATTATCCCTGCTCTGAATATCTCTTTACCAATAGAATGAACTTCTTTGGGTTGTGCTGTATTTGTTCCTGCTTTTTGATCAAATATAGGAGAAAGAGGAACCTTCATAACTGATACTGAAAGGTTAGTAATGGCATTGCATACCACATTTTGTGCACACATGCATATGAAGAGATTTTGATGGTTATCATTTCAGCTGAATGAATCAATTACATGCAGAAATTCTTTGTGTTAGCTTATTGTCCATTATACAGGTCGATAAACTTCAGGACAATTATCAATTTCCTTATCTATATTTTATACATCCTTATTGTAAAGCACTAAGAAAATAATTTGGTTACACTGGAAGCAGGGGATGAGGGTGAGAAGAGGTTTGTGTGGGATACCTTCCGCACAGCAGCCTTCACGATGACGTTTGGTTAGAAAGCATGCAAGGAGGGTCTTTTCCTTCTTTAAAAGGAAAAGGGAAAAAAATCTATAAATGAAAGGTCACTTTGACAGTATAGAAGTTCAAATCACTTTGGGTTTGTCCAGTTCTCCCTTTCTTAAGACTATAATTGAGGAGCTGTTAAAGTCTGAATTACGTTAAAATTTGAGTATCATGATATGGAGTAAATAATATGCTAGTCAGTGATTTTTATAGGCATTGTTTTCTCATTTATTTGTGGTATTTGTTCAGGCTTTTGGACTGATTCTTTATGATGCTTTTGATACTTCTTCATAGAGTTTCTCTTGGAGAACAAAGTCTTCAAAGTCTGCGCAGCCTCATTACTTTGAGGCCAAAATATTACTGTCACAGCATATAGGGGTGATTGAAGTCGGATATATATTTTAATACCTTGTGAATCAGGGCCTGTACAGAAAGTACTGAACAGATGAATCAGGTAAACTTGGTATGAGTAAAACAGTCTTCAGTTGCAATATAATTGTTGTTTTTAGGTGACTTCCCTCGCCGATAGTTCTGAATTTGTTTATAAACTGGTATGAATGGTATTGTTTTGGAAATCCAGCTAATAGTAAACATCTATTCAGGCCACAATGCATTTTCCAGAACTCTACTGTGCTTTCAAGATTCCTCAGTTTGTTGAACTTATGCTACAAATTAATAACTGGAGGCATTCATGCTTGTACCACAGTCACTGTGAATAATTGGTAGTACTTAAAAGTTTTGGTGATTTATTATTTGGGTGGGCAAATACACAGAATACCTTTTTTTTTTTTTCTAGGCAAAAATTTATTTAAAGACTGAAATTTATGTGGATATTCAAAATGATAAATTCAGTGCAGAAATATCCTCATAGAGCATTATTTGTCTTTGTCAAGTATGCTATCATATCTTAAAAGCATTATCATTTCAGTAACAGAAGTCACTCTGAGTAAACACTATGATAATAACATAATCTTAAACCAACTTCCTTTGTATACTAACTTCAGAGTGCAATTAGATATTTGGAGGAGTTAAGGTTCAAATAGACTATGGTGCTCTCTAGTTGACTTTTCAGAATCAGTATGCCATTTGATGTGCATAATTTTTTCTTATTGTTTCCCTTATCTGAAAAAAATATATATGTTCAGATATGATTGCTCTGCAATTACTCTTCAAGGAAGAAGGATTGTTTCCACTCTTAATGCAATAATCACCAACTCTTTGGAACCCACAAAAACTGCTGTAATAACTTAGTCTTTTTCGTTAGCAGTTTAAACACTAACTTGACCTGTTGAACAGAGCTGATAATACCCAATAAAAATGATGTTATTTTGGGAAACTAAAGTACTGCTTAGTGATGTTAGGATTTGCCTGAGCAGTATCTCACAACTTCAGTCTGATCCTACTGCAGTAGCTAGCTATAGGAATGGTCTCCCTATCTTTTTTTGATACATGCCTTGCGCATAAATGTTTCTGGAGATGAATGAGAGTCATTTTCTGGGCATTGTTTTCTTGAGTGTGACATTGTGATGTGACACAGAAAAAATTGAGGTTATTTAATCTAAATATTCCTTCCTATGTCTAAAAAAGTCTGTTTTGACTTATAGATTTCCTGAGATGAAATGAATTTAAATTTTCCACTCTCTGATATATTTTTTATTCACTGACTTGTCTAAAGTTCTACAAGCAACAGTTAAAGATATCATCAAAAGTACCACAGTGTAAAACTACTTCAGTTGAAGCCCAAACATTTCTTATACAATTACGTTTCTATTCTTTACCTGATGAAAAAACTAATGATATTAACTTTAAAATAGAAAGTTTCCTGTTCAAAAAATGATAAAAGGAAGGATTACTCTTCTCTCTCTGTGCTTACACTTGAAAATTGTTATAGCAATCAGTTTCCCGTATCTACCAGCCGTCATGATTCTGACAGTGAATGTTCTGAAGACAAAATATTTTACATTACAATTGATTATTTCACAACTGTAGTATAAAATGAAGCTTGAAAAATGCCTTCCTAATGCTGTTTGATTTCATGCATTTAATTCACATTTCTTTATTTATTATGTAGTTCAATTTTTTTTATTTTATTTTTTTAAATTCTACCACTTTCCAAAGCAAACAAGCCAATAGTGAGAAGGAGAGTTTTGTGTTTTCAGCTCTGATTTCTCAGAGAGGCAGAAGCTAACTAACTAACTAAGTAAATAAAGAAAAAAAAGGCAGTTTCCATAATCAGGATGGTGTTTGCTTTGATGAAGAAACAGAGCAGAGTTGACTTAGAAGCGACTAAAACAGATTTTGAAAGCAAACAACTAAAGAAAAGCTAATTGTGTTCTCACTACGTAGACCAGGTTCACTTTGTAAAAACACTTTTTAGCACACAGAAAGCACAGAGAAATTGTGTTGGTGTTCCAACTAAAACCTTGCCACTTAACTGGGAAAAAGTATCTTTTTCATGAAAGATGATTTCATAATCTGAAGGTACATCCGTGTTAAAAGTAATCTAGATCAACAGTATAGATATTTTGCTTCTGCTTACAGTCTTGATGCTTGGCTTAACCAACTGACAAAAGATCAGACTTAGTAAGCAACTTTTTGACAGGAAACTACAGCAAGTTACTGAGTGCAAGTCAAGATTAGTCAAGATTATGTTTATAGAAAAACACGGAAGAATAAGAATTGTTTTAAAATGGAAATTAAGAATCTCCACCACAACCAGTCATTTAGAACTGAACAGTAGGAAAGTTTCACCCCATGTCTCAGTTCTCATGAGTTGTTTTAATAAATGTTTTTAGCAATCGGTAGCTACATTTATAATAGCACATGACTAAAAGATAAATAAATGATTTGCTTTTAATCTTTTTTTGCAAAGATTTTACCAATGAACTTCAAGGTTGAGTAATGCCTCTATAACAGCCATGATTAGAGTGCAGACATATTTGAAGATGAAGTTGGTAGGAATAGGTGCTGAGATCGATGTTGATTGGCACTCTATATATGTCACAGATGAATAGGCAGAAAGAGAGTTTAGGTGGGATCAGGGATTATCTGTAATAGCAATTAAGTCTGTCAGCCTTGTCACACAGCTATTTCTCTCAGCTGTTGTTCTACATAAACCTGAAAGACACAATGTGTGCAGCACCGATGGTACCAGATAATTTGTTCTCAATACCTTCAATGGAAATTAAAGAAAAAAATAAAGAATTTTATAATGCATATGAAATATACATGCTAGGCAGAGCTGTAAAAATACAGTACTCAAAATGAAAAGAATGAGTTCAAAGAAAATGTTTATTGAAGTAAATTTACTTAGTGAATATCTCAAAGTAAAGAGCTTATGTTTATGAACTGAACAAAGGATCTCAATTTGAGCAGATCAAAACTAATCAGATCAATGAGGCAGTCTGAGAATTGCTTATTGAGCTGAATCAGCTGCTCAAGTGAGCTTCTGTGTGGTATAGAACAAGAGCTACATTCTTCAGTAGAAGTCTCTCCAAAGTCTTGTGTAGTCAGCTTCCTTCAAGACAAGAGTTTGTATCTAGAATCAAAAGATAGGGAAAGGAATTAGCTTAGTTGTTGACAACAAATAGCCTGTACCACTTATATGGTCATCTAGAATACATAGTGGGTCATATTTTGGCAATGCGAGTGGAAAATAATCTTTATTTAGTCATTAATTGGTGTTTCAGTATTTGACGAGGTACATAAGGCTCCTATATGTGGTTAAGTTGAAGTAAGACTTTATTAGGAAAAGATCTGATATACTATTTCTTATTAATATAAAATAATTATATGATAGTGAAAATTAACTCTCTTGTATAAGTGACTACTTTAAGTATGTGTCATATGTAAGAAGCTGTTTCTGAAGATAGTCCTCATGAGAGAATGTTGCTACCTACATTTTGTTGAATCCAAAAACCTATCTATAAAAAAATCTAATAAAAAAAAAAAATAAAAAATCTATAAAAAAATATTATACGATATGCCTTTAGGTCAAAATCTGCAGACCGTGAACATTCTGGTTATATGTAGCAAGTATATAATTCAAAGAAAAAAAAAAAACAAAACCAATATTTTGTTCTGGTGTTAACCTACTTCTTAAATTCTTAGATGAATCTGAAGGGTTATGGATGATAAATAATTCCTGTTACATAAAGATGCCATATTGTCGTTATTGGGGAAGAAAGAAAGTGCATGGTTTGTATGTAGGTATGCACACAAAGATGGAAATGCATGTTGTATGCTTATTTTGAAGGAAGAGTGGTTGCTGGAAGTAGGATTCTGATGTTTGGTACGTATGCCTACAAAATCAGGAGAGAAAAACAGACAGAAACCAGATAATTGCATTGCATATACCAAATTAACATAGCCTTCTTCTTTAATAGGCATTATGGTTAAAATCATATTATCTGTTTATATATTTTAATATAAACTGTTCACTGTTTTGCAGCAAGTGCAACAACTTATGGTTTAGTCTAATGAAAACCCACAAAGTTATTTCCAAGGCAAGCATGATACCAACAAACTACTGTCTTCCTGTCCAGGTAAGATGTGGTGCTTCACGGAGGTCTGGTATCCCACAAGTAACCTTTCAGTTATGCCCCTTCAAAAGTAACCTGGCAGACAGATGAGGGAACTGAGCTCTTTATTATCCTGTTGAAATATACGTAGTCAAACGTAAAGCAGTGGGTCCTAAGAAATGAGATGTAAAGCAGTGAATACTGAGACTGTGCAGATAATTGCTGCTGTCATGTGAATTACCAGTTATACTCAAAGTTTTTAAGATTTTCATCCTAGCACTCTAAATGGATCTTCCCTGCAAATGGGTGTCAAATGATGCTTAAGATAGTGGAGCAACTTTGAGATTATTTCTCAGGTGGTGTCTTTTTGGTGTTTTGTTTTGTTTTGTTTTGTTTTGTTTTGTTTTGTTTTGTTTTTTTACCTCAGTCAGGGTGAATTTGCCCATAAGAGCTAAGTTAAGGCTTAAGACTGAGTGACAACATGAATAGTAATAATTTTTGCAGACAACCCTTCCCTGTCAAGCACACTTGTTATCTATGTCAAGGTAATCTCTGCAAAACACATCTCTCATAAAACATTCAAACTGTTTGGATGCCTCCTTAAGACAGCATCTATGCACAAGGCACTTTCTTCACCATATAATTTTCCACTGGGAACTTGATGAGGTTTCACAAGAACAAGTGTAGGGTCTCGCACCTGGGGAGGAATAACCACATGCATCAGTGCAGATTAGGGGATAACCTGCTGGAGAGGAGCTCTGCAGGTTCTGGTGGACAACAGATTGGCTATAAGCCCTTGTGTGTGCCCTTGTGGGCAAGAAAGTCAGTAGTATCCTGGGGTGCATTAAAAAGAGCACGGCCAGAAAGTAAAGCGAGGTGATCCTCTCCCTCTACTCTGCTCTAGTGAGGCCACATTTAGAATACAGTGTCCAGTTATGGGCTCCCCAGTTCAAAAATGACAGAGATCTCCTAGGAGTCCAGCGAAAGGCCACAGTGACAATTAAGGGCCTGGAGCATCTCCCGTATGAGGAAAGGCTGAGTAATTTTGGTCTGTTCAGCACGGGGAAAAGAAGAGTGAGACTGTGGTTTATAGATATCTAACAGGAGATGAGAGGCAAAAGGATGAGGCCAGGCTCTTTTTGGTGGTGCACAGTGATGGGACAAGGAATAATGGCCTAAAACTTGTACATAGGAAGTTCTGTGCTGACTGTGTGACCTATTGCAGGGTACCTGTGAGTTTGTGATTTCACTACACTCTGGACTTCTCTGTAGCTTGCTTCCCAGAGTTCTCTACATTTTCTGTAAGAGTATGCAGCAGAGTTGTGTCCATAATAGTTGTCAAAGTAAACCTGTTATCAGGTACGTGGGTATAATCTTTTTCCCATCTTAATTATCTATGCTATATGCAGAACATTATATTTAAATATATTAACATTGTATTGAAAATATTTTTATCCAGTGGCTCTTCTCGTAATTATTGCCTGAAAAAGGAAGAAAAAGAATACCAAATGAAACATGGTTAAAGATGCATGTGTATGTTCCAGTTAAGATCTGTCAGGATCTAATAACTGCTTTTTATTATCCAATATGTGGATAAGGAGCATGGATTTGCTCCAGTAAAATAGCGCTGGAAGATATAATACTCTATTGATTTACTTTTTTCCAAGATTTGCACAAGTAGGCATTTCCTATAGAATAGAAGGGAACAATTTGATTTCTATAACTCAGGATTGGAACATGGCACTGACAAAAGCTGGGTGGGGAATAGAACTTAACAGTTATTGTGGATTTCAGAACTTCAGTTCCAGAACAGCTATTGAAAAAAAATCTGAAATTCCACGTGTAAGCTACCTTGGAAGAAGGACAACTCAATAGAACTCTGAGGCTCAGTAGAGCTCCCGTTCCCAAGCGTAGTGTGCACATTTACAAAATTTCCTAATGAGTTATCAGATTAAAATTGATGTGGGAAATACAGTTCTTCAAATATTAAAACCAATTTTTTTTTTTTTTTTTTTTTTGCCTAAATTAACACAAATTGCGGAGCTAAAAGAATGAGTGGAGTTACAGAGATATAGCACTTGGAAAGAGTAATTACCTGAGATATTTGTAGGATTGTCTGCATTCAAAATAAGCACTTCCTCCTTTAGGATCTTAAAAAAAAACAAAAATCCAGTTACAGGTGCAAACTCTGTTCGTCTCAGAAATTTCCTTTTAACTTTTAAACTTTAAACCTTTCAGCTTTTCTCTTTTAGTTGGATAGTTTTAAACCTATTTTTTGACTGAACAAAATCCTACAAAAAATTTCAGTCTGTTTCTGCGTGTTCAAAGGAGCCTTTGCTAAGAGAGAATGTCATAAATGAATCTTGTCTTAGAAGCTCTGAATATGATTTAAGCCTCTCTTTAGGCTGTATTTTTTGCTAATGGGATTTCATATTAAGTTGGGTTAACTGGGATGGATCACACTTGACAATGTTCACCCTGCCAGTTCTGCTTGGTTATGAAATTTGGTTTGCTGTGTGAAAGCAGTATTCTGTCATAAAATTATTACACTATTATGACTTTTTTTGTGAAATCATAAACTACTAGCAAAAATGTCAGGGGCTTTGCAGAATGCGGAAATATATTTCATTTGCAAAAGCATTTTAAAAGACAGTGCTTTAATATTTTATGAACAATACATTTTTTTTAAACAAGAAAATAATGTAGCTACATTCTTTGGGGTATATACTTACATTTACTTAGCCAAATTCTATCCCAAGGAAGAAAGAAATCATTCTATTTGGTGAAAAAAAAAAATCTAGTAGCTTTCACGTGATTGGTTCATTCAACACAGGTTAATCTTTTTTGACAAGATGTATTATTTTTCAGATACTGAGAGTATTGTATTTATGTCATAAGCCATGTTACTTTACCAATTACCTTATAGAGTAGTGGAATTTACTTCTCTAAGGTGTTAAAGAAAAGTTTCTCAGCAAGGCATCGAAATGGAAAAAAATACTCAGTGCTATGGCCACAGTGGAGTCAATGGGTATGATAGGGCAGTGTGAACTGCAATTCATGTTTCCTTGAGCCTTTAAAGCAGGCAGATCTTCAGTACCCGTCTTCAAAGCTAAGTCAATTTTATCTGACATGCTAACTAACATCTAGTTCTGAAGTTTTAAATGCAAAGCCATGACGTTTATGGCCCCAGTTCTTGAGACTGCTGCAGAGGCTGAAGAGAGCAGAGCTGCATTTCCCTGGGTATTTTCAGTGGCACAGGGCTGCTTTGTGGCTCTGGTGCTCTTTTTTCATGGAGTTGTAGGGAAGGAAGGAAGGTACACTTGTTATAGCTAAACCATATAATAATAGCATAAAGATGCCTTTTTTAAATCATATCAGATACCACAGAGCGTTTCCTGAGATGCTGAAAACACAGCAGTAGCTCTGTACAAATGTATGGGTTTTTGAAGAAAAACTTGCAGATTGATACAGAGATGAAGTAACTTCAAAAAATTTTATGTGCTGGGGGTTGACATCTTCACTTGTTCTGATTTGTTCTTGCACTGTTACCATTAGTGGTGGTTAGTGCTCTTATTAGCAATTGGAATCCCTTTACAGAAAAACAGAAAAATCTGCTCAGTGTTCTCCTTCCTTTCTCGGGCACACTGTTGCTGTAGCGGGTCAAGTTCAGCTTTTACCTTCATCTTCATTTCAATTTAGTTTTCTCTTATCCAACAAATGTTATTCCATACCTTTTCACTATTTAATGTAGAATCATATCTCTTCTATAGGCTTTTCTGTTTCCTGCAGTGTCATCACTGGTCTGCAGAGCTTTTGGGCTAGCACAAATTTCAGATCGCAGTACAGCACCTGGCATTCAGTGCTTGACATTCTCAAGAGGCAACACCTCAGACTGGTTTCTGCTCTTTATCTTACGTTTGGATAGAAGATTGTCCTTGAAGAAGCGTGGCTATTTGCATCAATGCACATTCATGTCCAGGTGAATGATTTTTCCCTCGCATCCTAGCATTTGTGACAGAAGGCTTGCTTGACCATCTTGTATGTATTGGTTTATTTGGGAATCAATTAGAGTTTTAGTAAGCAAGGAGAGAAAATACTTTTAAAACACATTTTTAAAGGACGACATTAGAGGAGAAAGAAAGAGTAAGGGCTGTTTTTCCAGAGGCACAGAAGAGGCTGGAGGGGCTTCCTATGTGGAAAATCTGCAAGGGGACCTCTTCTCACCTCAGCTGCTGGCTGGCCCCAGGGGGAAAATGGAGTACGCAGCTGGCACTGGCAATGCTGGGTGACAGAAGATGGGTAATGAATACAGGAATTCCTAATGATCTTACAGATAGACCAGAACTATCTTTATGGGGACATCAGCTGATTGAGGCACATGGGAATATCTAACCATGTTTATTGCTTCTTCCACTTAGAATCACAGAATCATAGGATCACCAAGGTTGGAAAAGACCTCCAAGATCATCCAATCCAGCCGTCCACTCACCACCAGTATTTCCCCACTAAACCACGTCCCTTAGTACAACATCTAAACATTTACTGAACGCCTCCAGGGACGGTGAGTCCATCACCACCCTGGGCAGCCTTTCCAGCCCCTGACCGTTCTCTCAAAGAACTGTTTCCTAAAGTCCAACATGAATCTCCCCTGACACAACTAGAGGCAACTCGTACCTACTGTGACAGCACGATCTAGAGAAAAGAAAATCCAGATCATTCTCTTGTCAAAAAAAGAAATTGACAAGAGTGTTACTTTCCATCTGTATCAGTATAAATCATAACCAATCCTATTAAAAGTATTCGGTTACCACAGTCTATTTATTACATTGTAATAATTGGATTTAATTATTGTTTAATTATTATTATTAAAAATTTAACAATTAAATAAATAATTATATACATACATATAATATATATATATAAATAAATTAAATATTAAATTTAATTAAGCCCAATGTTGTTAGTGGCCTTATGGAGGAACTGAAGCAACCAAATAACTGTTCTAGATATTTCCCAACAGTAAGGGCACATGTATGGACCAGGTACACTTAACGCAATAAAATGCTGTAAAATTTTCACTTTTGTTTTAGTGGGCTACTAAGTCCTCCATTTCCATTTTCTGTGGATGGATGCATGAACCGGTAGCTTGCACTCTAGCATATTAACATGCAGTAGTACTACATATCACACAAATGCAGGGGATTTTTGTATGAGGACTTGTGTCACAGAATCACAGAATGGCCAGGGTTGGAAGGGACTTCAAGGATCATGAATCTCCAACTCCCTGCCACATGCAGGGCCACCAACCTCCCCATTTAATACCAGACATGGCCCCATCCAATCTGGCCTTGAATACTTCCAGGGACGGGGCATCCACAACCTCTCTGGGCAGCTGTTCCAGCACCTCATCACTCTCTCTGTAAAGAATTTTCCCCTGACATCCACTTGTAGTGACAGGGTGAGGATATGGTTTTTAACCATAAGAGGGTAGACTTAGACTACACGTCGGGAAGAAATTCTTTACTTTGAGGGTCATGAGAGACTGAAACAGGTTGCCCAGCGAGGTTATGGGTGCCCCCTCTCTGGAAGCATTCAAGGCCTGGCTAGATGGGACTGTGGGCAACCCAGTCTTGTGGGTGGGAGGTGTCCCTGCCTACAGCAGGGGGGTTGGAAGTAGATGTTCTTAAATGTCCCTTCCAACGCAAACCATTCCCAGATTCTAGGAAATGTGCAGATACATCCGCACAGCTCTCCAAGCACTTCAAGCAAACAATGAGCCAGCATCAATCCAGAAGCCATGTACGTGTGGCAGCATACTCCTGATTCACAGTAAGTATAATCTGCGTTTACTAACCGAAAGATAGGGGCCTACTGGTCTTATTTGAAAGATAATTTATTCTGATTTTTCTTTTCAAGGAATGGTTGTTATGCTTGAGAAAAGGAAGCACTGGTTATTTTTCATAAGTCACATTACAAAAGCAGATCCTAACAGTGGCTCTCTTGCTGCTTTCATTAAGCAAAGACAAATATAAGTATGAACACTGCCATGCTGGGACTCAGCAGCAACACTCTGGAAAACATACAAATTCTATTTTCATCTCTGCTGTTCTAGTGTCATTTAGTTCATTTAATCAAATAGTAGAACTCTGGATACATAGCCCTGCTCACAGCTATTGTATTTGGCAAAACGCTGATACAGTCTGTTCACAATTTTTTAAACAGTTAAGCACACAAAGGGTATGTGAGAGGGCATATACTAAAATGACTGCATAGATTAGATTAGATTAGAAAAGAATGTATCTCTACAGATTTTGAAAAGCTTGTTAAACTTCTTATTTCTGTATTAATTCAAGACTTCCAGTGCCAGTTGTGCTCTCATTTTTAGATTGAAGTGCTCCTGTGATTAGAACCCCTCCATGAACAAATAACTACACGTGATGTTCACATCTAAGTTTATACTTATACACTATTTGTATATATAAAGATGTATATAATAACTTCCGATCATTCTTTTCCTAATAATCTGCCGTCAAATACTAGTCTATTAAGAGCAGTTTTATAGGATATTTCTGCTCATAAGTTGCCTTCTCATGTAATATGTACAAAGTAGTCTGAGTTTCACTATAAAGGTAAAAACTGGGAATATTTTTGCTAAGAATTTTGCTTCAGATATTTTAGAATCACATTGCACATTTAACACTTTTGAAATGTACATAATTTGTTTGTATATCATACTTATAAGGAACTTTCTTTTTCTGTCTCCTTTTTTTTTTTTTTCCTGCAGAATACAGAAGAATAAAGTGAGTGTATTACAATAACAAGCTGCTATATTATACACAAACATTGTAGGTTTCTTTTCAGACACATTTATGCCAGTACAATAGCCATGGATCTGGTTTATGTTTAGCAAACACACTAAGACATCTAGTCTTTTCTGCAATATATGTGATTTGTGTTTCATATTCAAAAGAACAGAAAATGTTCAGTTGCTGAGCAGAGAGGCTCATGGTGCATTACATTTCGTATGTGATGAAAAAGGGTGATCAAAAGCTGTTCTTATTGTAATGAAGTGGTGTTATTTATGAATACTAGATTTCTCATCTGTTTTGTCTTTTCGTTTTTGATATTTTTTTTCCCCAAGGTATCTCAGCTAGAAGATAAAGAGGTGGGCTCATTCTGAGAAGCTAGTGCAGATAACAAAAATTGTTTTAGCTATAAATATGCTGTGTACTTTGTTCTGGCCCTGTCATTAATTTTCAGCAATGGTGTCACAATTCTGAAGGCATGTTATCTTCCTTGCAATTAGTATTTCCTGAATGCTTTTTGAATTGATAAAAAATAGAAATAATAATATCTCCCCTCACTCACATGATACCTTGCTTATACATTATCACCCTGGGGAACTGCAGTTTCATTGGTTACAACGTTGTTTGCAATTCAAAAACTGCATTAAGGAGGTCTCTGCCAAAATAGCATGAGTATGATGTGAACAGCAGTACGTCACCTTCTTAGACTCCAGCAGAAGATGCTTTATGTGGTTACCTTAAGTACGGAGATTAGCTAGGCATTTTTTCACTTCCCCATTGAAATTCATCTCCACATTTAATGCCTGAGAACTGAGGATTTTGCCTTTTCCACAGTAGTTTTCTGTGTATTCAAAATGCTGTAATGTTGCAGAGCCAGCATCAGTAGACACGTAAGTCTAAGGCCATCCACTCTCAAATTTTTCCTTCAGCACTTACAAATATACTGACATAGAAAAACAGTATTTTCTTGTTTTTGTAACAGCAGCCTCAGTATGAACGTACTGCTGTCCTGAAATAGCATTTCCTGTTTCAAGTTTGGGTTTTACTTCAGCTTGTTTTGTTTCCACTCAGAACACTGTATTTCCAAATGTATGCAGAGTTGCTTGGGGTGCATTTGAATTTCTCTTAACCACACTGTAAAAATAGAAAATTTGCTGTAATATGACTACAGTACTGTGTATAGCGACACTTCCATCATTTGATTGTATCACCCCTTTAGCAGAGAACCAAATAGAAAGACTTTCATCATCATTTTTTGGATGTTATTACACTTTGAAAACACAAAGACAAATGCCTGATGCTCGGTTCACCTTAAAGCACTGGAGCAAATTGCATTCACAAATATAACATTGTATCATTATTTTATAAATTCATTAGATATAAAAGAAAATAGAGAAACTGAATCTACATAGCTACTGGAAATTTTTTGCTTTGTAATACAGTTGAACACGAAATCTTTGATCATTAATCAAAACCTGGAAATAATATCTTGGCACGTTCACCACAGGCAGAGACCACAAATTTGAGCAGAGACCAGGAAATTTAACTGAACTTTTTGCCTTGGGAGAAAAATAAATTTATGCAGAAGGAAAATCACACGAGAGTGTATCAAAATAGTTCAGACAAATTCTTGGAGGTAGCATTTTCTCATGATTTCTACACACAGTTTCTCTAATGCCGTATGAAATGATTACTTCTCCAACTCCATTTCTTCCTTCTTCAGACCTGTTCTATTCATGAAAGCTAATAAATTGGTAAATGCAAGAAAAGAAATAAGTAAATAACACGCCTGCTACTATTACCTCCTTTTACCTCCAATAAAATATTTTATTACGGCAGTGGAATAAAGCACGGTGGTTTGTGTTGCTTCCTTTTTGATTTTGAATTAATTAAATGCAAATACCTGCTTTTAAAGGAAATTCAGCCTCTCTGAAAATAAGTATGGGCTGTTAATGTAACCTGATTCTATATTTTAAAACAAAAGGAGCATCATATTGTTCTTACTTAATGCTTCCAGAAAATTCCTAACTAGAACTGTGGGTGAATAAAATCCTTTTCACATTTTTCATTTGACTCAGAGTTTTTGATTATCTGGTATTGACCTAAATGAACATAAACACAAAATACATTTGAGCAAAATTTGTGGAGCCTTGCTTTTCTGCAGTGAGTTTTAATAAGAATCTATAGATCTTATTTTGTGCTTCTAATTACAGTGTCTATGTCATGCAGCTCACGTAGATGAGGTCTCAGTTTTATGCATCCTAACTCCCTCTTTTTCACTTCTTCCATACTGTTCATTTTCTCCCCTGAACTTAGATTTTCCTTTACAAATCAGTATATAAAATCTCCATTACGTCGATGCAGTTATCTTAATGGATAGAAAAATTACTGAAGCATAAAGATGGACCCTGCAGAGACTGCAGTGATTTGGGACTCCTTCAGCTTTTTTGCAGCTACACATGCACATTGTCTTGTCCCTGCTGTGACAGTCTGCTTCCACATGGTAAAATCACGATTCATGCTGCTAAGAACAGTTAGGAAAGCAAGCTACTGAAGCTACTCCACAGGAGAACCAGCAAGGATATTTTCACAGAAACTAGCCACTCAGAACTGCTAATTTCATTTTGCAGTTTGCGGTCTTCTTAAATGGCCAAGAGCAAAACTGAAATAAATAAAGACATAGTAAAAATGCTACTCTGTGCTGTACCTTCTCTATCCTGTGGCAGACAAAATCAGGCAGCACCACCATCCTCCAGTCTCTCCTCTCATGTCCAATACACCTTCCTGTCATTGATTCCACGCAACATGCATTTTCTGACCTAGTTTTTTTTACACTGAATATGAGATGTCAGTACATAATTTGTCAAAGAAAGAACAAAGCTGTGACAGGTGAGGCTTTTAGCAATTTGGAGAGACAGTAGGAGCACATTTTGTTAAAATATTTGGAACTGAGGAAGGCATACATTTTCACTTCTCTTTTTCCATAACAGCAGAAAGTCAGGGGACCGATTCTGGAAGATGAATTTTAACAATTAGCCATCCACCACATCCCAAGTCCTGCCTCACTGTCATGAAGCTAACTGGTCTCAAAGTCTTGCTGAAATGGTCACAGCTTACTTCATATTTCTCAGTAAGCATTAAAACGAAGCTGCTTATAACAGTTTGATAGAAGCAATTTTCTTTTAATTTTATTGTAAGAGAAATATGTGTTTTTATTATTTTCATGAATACCTCTTGCCTAGAGGAAATACAGCTATCAATCAAATCTAGATAAAATGGAATCATTTGTCATGGATAAAACATCTAACAAAACCTGAAGTAAGACAGAAAGTATCAGCATGACTGTTAAATACAGGTCTTTTTTCTTAAGAAAAGAGAGGCACATGACAAATTATATGAAGGAGCACACAAGAAGTGTGTGGTCCTTTGACTGCCAAGTTCTTTAAAAATGCAGTCTTGAGTTAATGTAAGATCTTCGTTATTCAGCTAATATTGTTTCAGTTCTTGAAAGAAAGCTTTTCTTCAGAAGAGTGAGATTAAGGATGCAACCAAAAACCAATGAAAAAAAAAGACTACATATTTTTAGAATATACTGCCAATAATTGATTTTCATTTTAGAACACTTGTAACATTATGAATTACTGGACTATGCAGTACAGACTACTAGTAAGGCAGGCACTGAGTCCTATGTGAAAACTGAAAACACAATCTGAAGCCTAATCAGTGCTCAAAAACAATAATATAAATATTGTTACTTGTGATAGAACAAGACTTCATTCAATAATCCAAACTTTGTGCCACTCCTTTCTGTTCAGAACAAGCATTATCCATGCAATACTATCTGTTGTACAGATATATTTTATTCTTAGCATTAGACTTATTTGAGGAATCAAACGCATGCAAATATCTTCAGTAGTGGAGCAGTAGTGGAAATGCTATGTCACAGCTTGAACCAGTCACTGAACAGCTGATAGGAAGGCAGGACAAACCAAGGGGTGCTCAGAGCTCAGCGCAATGCACTGAAGTGACTGGAATCACCGAATGGCAGGGGTTGGAGGGGACCTCCAGAGATCATAGAGTACAGCCCCCCCTGCAAAGCAGGTCCTCTACAACAGGCTACGCATGTAGATGTCTGTGCAGGTCTTGAATATCTCCAGAGAAGGAGAATACACAACATCTGTGGGCAGTCTGTTCTAGTGCTCTACCACACCTACTGTAAAGAAGTTTCTTTGCATATTGGTGTGGAACTGCCTATGCCGAAGTCTATAGCTACTTCCCATTTTCCTGTCCCCACAGACCACTGAAAAGATGTTGGTAATATCTCTTTGATTCCCACACTTACGATACTTATAAATGAGAGGAAAGGGTGGAGCCAGGATCTACCCCTCCCCAGACTTCATTTAAAGGGTGGCAGTGGAGCTGAGGGTATCATAGCTAGGGATCTCTGCCTGTAAAGAAGACTTTACAGGTCTTCTGACGGTAAGCAGTTTCTGTAATTTCTGTGCCCACTGCTATCACATCTAAGCAGATCCTCTCTTGCTGTAGCTGAAGACCTTGCTGCTCTGCCATCTTGTTAAGCTTTCTATAATTTTACACTTGGTGATCCAGGCATAGTCTAAATGCTTAGAATGGACTTTCTTGAAAGAATGATGTTGGTCACTGGAACCCCTGAAATTTCAAAGGAGAGACACCTGGGAAAACCCTGGGATTCCTGGGTTCCCCATGGCTGGGTGCCACACATTATCTAGGAATGAAGTCCCTTAAGAGACATGGCAAATTGGAATAAACCCAGTAACATCAAACTGTATTACTATATTGATGAACTCATGCTGCTGTCTAACTCACTGGAGGCATCAGGACAGACAGTATATTCATTGACTACATATTTACAAGAAAAAGGGTGGGCTATAAACCTACAGAAGGTGCAAGGACCAGGCCTGTGGTGAAATTCCTTCCTAAGACAGGGGTGACCGAAGTACAGACCATGGCAGAACAGGTTGACTATGTCAGACCATTGAAAGTCTTCATCATCATTGAAAGAAATTCAAAAGGTCCTAGGCCTGGTGACATACCGCAGTGATGTGCCAGAAGAGGTAATGATTACTCCACCCCAGAAGAGTCCCATTAAGAAAGGGGAATATCTCATTCCTGAAGATTTCTGGTTATATGGGTGGGTCCAGAAAGGGTAACCTGCGCAAGTGGAGAGCAGTGGCATATCATCCCTCCAGTAAAACAATCTGGTTTAAAGATGGGGATGGTCAGAAAAGCCAACGGGCAGAACTGTGAGCCGTATGGGTGGTTATTAACAAGGAACTGGGGAGGGCATACTGACCATCTGTACAGATAGTTGAGATGTGTACTAGGGGCTCACCCTTTGGATTGCACAGTGCTCCACCCAAGAATGGACTATCCGTTCCTGACCAATGCGGGGCAGAGATAGGTGGTTAGATATATGGAATGTGGTTAAACATAGGACCATACTAGTGTACCACACTTCCAGCTGCCAGCCTCTACAGTCATCAGGAAATGATGAAGCCAACACTCTGGCTTCTGGAGTCTGACGGATTGAGGATTCACCATCTGAATGGGGCGAGGTATGGCCTGACTTGCATCTATACAGCAATTGGACTAATGCAGGCCTACCTAGAGCCAAGAGCAAATAAAGCATATACCATCAAGGCACTGTCAAAGTTGATGGCTGTCTATTGGACATCTCAAGTCATCAAGAGCAACCAAGGGACTCATTTCAGTGGTGCACTGGTTTAATGCTGGGCAGAAGAACACAATGCTGAGTGCTGATTCCACCTGCCGTATAATCCGACAGGCGTAGGCCTTACTGAATGTTGTAACGGCATTCCAAAGGCTGCTCTGGAGACAGGCTGTCAGTCCCTGCGTGGATGGACAAAGAGGCACAAAACCCTGCAGGACCTGAATGAGAGGCCTAGAGATGACAGACTCAGTGTTCTGAAGATGCTACAAATGACATTGGCCTCCCCTCTTAGGACGCAAATTATGGGCACCAATAATTGCATAAGATTCCAAACTGAAAATGAAAATAATTTTCTGCTCTCTGCCCTTGAAAACCTAGAACCAAGTACCCATAGAATAAAATGGTATTGAAAAGTGCTTGCTTTTTGCTTTTTATATTGCGGTATATTAATTTTCTACCACACATTGGTTTGCTTTGAACCACAAGACTACTTTTTGTCTTTAAGTAAGTCCTTCCCTTTTGTCTGTGGCTTCAATAATTGCTCATCTCATCCCTTATATTTAACATTGTCTTCAAACCAAACACAGTATAGACTGTGCCTAAGGCACATACACAAATTCTCAGAGCACAGGTCATTTCTAACAAATATACAGCAGAAGTGGTGATCTGAATTTCACTACATAAATGTGATTACCACAGGAATCTGCGTTGGCATCTTTTTCTATCTGAAAGGTCTCGATTCCTCACTAATTCTTTAAAATCTGTTTAACTGAAAAGAAAACCCAACCTAAAATCAAGAAGTATCTTTTAATGCATAAGCTTCATATCATAAAATGGATATCACATTCCTTTCAAAAATAGCATCCATTTAATATTCTGTGTGGCATAAACAAGCAGTACAACTATTGAATGCTGGATGTAGCTATTACATATATATTCATGCAGAATTAAAAAAGGCGGTTAATATTTTTGCAATATTGTCTTAGTCAGAGAAAAGAATATTAAATGCAGTCCTTTATAGGCTAGCGTGTGAGTTTGCACCGTGAAATTCACAGGTTCAGGCGTCATAAGTGGCACATTTCAAAAAGAGTGACAGCGCTAACACAGGCAGAGGTCAACTTACACTTTTCACATACTCACACTGACCGTGGAATCGTGGACTTTGCTGACTGAAAATCAGAAGTATAAACTAACACGTATGAAGTGTATAGCTGCCTCCTTAGGTCCGAACTACTTTCCAGACTTGCCTCAAATAGGTAAAATAATTTACATATCCACTCTTACCACTTCATTTAAACCTCTGAAAATGCCATGAGCTCGTATGTTTCTTCTGAAAGCTGTTTATATGAGATACTTTTTGTGTTGGCAGCTATTTTAGAGGAGGGAAAGTTTTTTAATTGCTAACCACTTATTACTAGAATAAAACTGGATACATTTCACAAATGCATTCTCCCTTTCTGTATATGTAAAATTTAAAGCACGGAGTCGTTTTCCAGAACACAAGATGTAGCTTGGTAACTGACTTAACATACTTTAATAGCTGGTTCGTAACTAATGTTGTATCATACAAATTGTCAGACTAGAAATGGCTGCCAGTGATTCCTGTCAGACTTAAATAGTTTCATTGCCTATTCAGCCACGTCTCAATTAATAAATCCCATTTCTATGAGTTATAAAAAGAATATGCTTGGTTGTTTTTCTTTCATGTCAGTACAGAGTTCAAAACAGTAAGGGCTCGATTTGAAATGGTTCTCTGTATATACAGTGTCACATTTCATGCAGAAAATCTGCATTGGTTGCGATTGACCCACAGTCTGCTCGGAATGAAAAGGAAATAATCAATCAGAAAACTAATTCTCACATCTACGATAAAGAAAGCTCTTCGCATACATTCAAAGTGAATAAGCTCCACCTGTTTACTCAATAAGATGCCCTAGATTTAAGCGGTGCTTAGAACTCAGGACTCTCATCTGAACATCAGCTGCCAGGAAATGCCCCATCCAGATGAAAATTTTGCTTATTTAACAAAGGCGAATGTATATGTGTGGAAGAAATCATTCAATTTTATGATTTTCTTCACTTACAAAGCACTCATAAATATGAACACGATCCTGAATGGTGCTGAGCCAGTCCTGGTCCTGGTCCAGAAAAGCACTTCAGTGCATGTTTAAGTATGAAAATAATCATAGGGTTTAACCGGCAGATATTCTAGCTATGTACTTTCATGGATTGGTGGGACTGGTCAGGAAGGATGGAGAAGACAGGGAAATAAAATTTTGTGTTCATGCTACGTAGTGTCTGCTGAAAGAATTTGCTGTTGGATTGATGGAAAACTGAATATTTCCACAGTCCGGCAGACCACTCCTTTGCCAAAACAGTCGCCTTTGTCTTTCTTTCAGCAGTGGAACTCTAGCCTCTAGTTGTGATCTGATGCATGTTTTCAGGTACAACGACAAATAGGGTAAATCTGGGTGCTTCTGGGAATAATTTAGGAATGTAGTGCAACATAGTGATTACACGATGGCAAATACAAACATAGTAATAGTGGATCTGATTCACCAAGGATCACATTTCACATTTCAGTGAGAATCCATGCCAGCTGCATAGTCCCTTTCATGCAGTAAGGAATTTATGCGGACCAGCCTGTCCAGGTTAAGACCAGTACCACTGTTTAATAAACAGTTTGATGAAAATACTTAGGTGCATAGATGAGCACAGATTTGAAGAAGTCCATCCACTGCAGGACGGATGCATCTTTTTGCCAGTGCAGAATGTGATCCACACTACCCATGCACTGGATTTGGTAGGCTTTGATCTGGTGAAAGAATGAGAATGGCTTCATTGGTCCAAGCTGAGAGTCAGTCTAAACCAGCATTCTTTCTCCCAAAATGAAGTTAAGCAGGTGTCTAAGGAAGATTAGGAACAAGGCAAATATATTTATCTGCAGTAACATCTAAATCTCAAAGTACTCAAATAAAAGAATTGCCAAGTGTAGCATGGTCTGTTTAGCATCTCATATTATTGGAGCCATTCAAGTTTTTCTGAACTTTGTCCCCGAGTCCCTCTTAACTTCTTAAATCCAAAACATATTCTAACAAAAAATCTGTTGCAATGAAGTGACTCTTTCATGTTCACAACCTGACTCTTATTGACGGGCAGTTTTATGAGTCTATCTGAATCTTCTAAGGGTCACTCTGGCAGAGACGTGAAGATTTCATCTCACTCCACTCTGTTCATGCCAAAAATCTCTTTTTTTTTTTTTTTTTTTTTTTTTTTTGAGGTTCTCTTTCATAATCTCTGTTCATGCTCTTTTTCCAGGGCATCATACAGCTTCTGATCACCTCACTATCACTACAATAAACTTTTTTAGTGGAGAAAGAGGGAATAAGGATATTGACGGTAAATATTTCAGTTGACTAGAATTCTGAAGAGCTTTTCATTTGAATTGCCATAGTTTGCCTAAATTTGTATGCGATGATTAATTTTTAGTGACTTATAATGCCAAAGATTGTTACTGAACCCTATATATCCCAACAGTTTGAATCCTTCATCTTCTCTCATTCAATCAATGTTATGGAAGTGTTGCATTAATTGTACTGCATAGTAACTAATCTAATATTAACTGAAATAGATTTCACTGAGAATTAGATAGATATTGTAGTTAACCCTTTCTATTATGTTTGTATAAAACTTCAACAGAAGTTTTCAACAGAAAGCATGACTTCGTAGAGTATGAATTACTTCGATTAGCTTCTGTGAAAGCTTCAGTTAAAATAAAAGGAGTGTGCAAAGAACATCATAGCTGTCATCCACCTGGACGAAACACCTTTTATCTCTGACTGGGTATCTACAAAATATTCCTCTGATTCGTACTTAAACTGTTTAGAGTCTTAATTGGAAGCAACATTTATAAGGGTGACACATTTTAATTTCCCACTTCTTCTAAACAAAATATTAGGCCATAAAAAAATCTAAATAAAAGCTATCCACATATCCACATCATTTTAAGATATGTTGACTTTTTAGTCCCCTGCCACAGAATTAACATAAGCATAGTATAATATGAGTAACTACCAGCATTCAGAGCAAGCACTGTGCTCCTTACAAGATAAAGACTAACCCTACTCTACTAGCTCCTGCAGTTATTTAACTTAAGGATGAGATAAATTAAGATGACCTTAACTGAATTTTATACACAGTAAGGTTCTCATCGAATTCCTAAATTTTAATATTTTCATTAACAATTTGCCTAAACTTAATCTACATCCTTCTAATATGTTTTACTACCATTGCTTTTCACTTTTTCTGCAGACCAACATATCTGTCATTATACTCCCTATCCTCAATTTACATAGTGTTTTCACTATTACTAGTTGCTTCTTCGTACTCATATCATCTTCTGTTCCATCTGTGGAATCTTAAGTACGGTATTTCTTGAAATCATTAGCTACAAGTTCTGGATTTAAGTGGTCGTTGTTCTCTTAACATAATGGAAGTTTTGCACAGTCCTCTGTTTTCCTTGAGAATCTCAAGCATAATTGCTGCCATTAGTTATTCTGAATATAAAGACTTCAAATGGTCTTTAAAGGGCATGTTCGCTGCTATGTAAAGAGCCTGTAGTTTAGTGGTCATTCTAATTTATATAACCACAAGATCGATATTCAGTTCCTTGACAGTATTCTTCACAGATGGCATTAGATGACCTCTGAATGAATCCAGGACAAGTTTTTGTTTTCTTTTCCTTAAGCACGCATTTTGTCTCCTGATCCAAATGATTTTCGGGCGATCCTTCATTAGTTCTGTAAACAACCATTCTCTGTTTTGACCCCTCACAATTATTTCAGTGGACAGCTATTCCTTCAGCATTTCTTTATGCTTCAGTATCACATAAGGAAGCAATATTATCCCATTTGTTAACACCGCCAGCATTTCCATACCATGCATTTTTTCGTCTACCAGAAATTTAATGCCGGTAAATTTTGGACATACTTTTTCAGTGCCTCAATGGAGCAAGACCAGGCAAAGAAGCTGTCGCTTGACAGAAAAGATAACTAGTAGAGAGAGATTCTAGCAAACTAAGGTTCTTTACTGTATGGGAAATGCTGAGTCACTACCTGAACCTCTGATTGATCACCTGAGGCAAGCTATGAGTCAGTCAGAGGAGCACAGGTGAAGGCAACTCACTTGTGTTGCAGGAAGAGGTGGAGCCTGGCTGCACCTCTCCTAGATGTATTTAAGAGCTTGCTACCAGTGGGGAATGATCTCTTCTAGTGATCTACTTTGCTAGTGTTTTGTGAGTGACACCAGGATAGGGGTAAGCCTTCTTTTTATTTTCTTTTATTATCGTAGTTTGCTTTGCGTGACTCTCTTGTTTATTTCGTGATTATAGCATCCTAATGTTCTTTGATTATACACGCTACAAATGTGCTGTTGGTCATTTGCTGCAGAGACGTGCTTCTGAGCAGGTAAGTCTGTGCGGGCAAAGGATTTGGAATGAGATAAAGCTGACCAAAAAGCCCTTTTTAGGGCTTTTTAAAGGCTTTTTTTAGGACAATTTTTGAGGCTAGCGTCAGCACTGTGCTTGACTTGGCAGCTTGCGGATGGGCTGCTGAGTCACCAGGGGAGGAGCTGGCACATTGGCAGCATGGTTTAAACTCTGTTTAAATGTGCTGTCGGTCATTTGCTGCTGAGACTTGCTTCTGAGCAGGTATGTCTGTGCGGGCAAAGGATCTGGAGTGAAAAAAGGCTAACCAAAAAGCTCTTTTCAAGCCTGTTTCAGGACATGGTTGAGGCTAGCATCAGCACTGTGCTTGACCTGCCAGCTTGCTGACGGGCTCCGGAATCACCAGGGGAGGAGCTGGCACATTGGCGGCACGGTTTAAACTCAAATTAAATGCACTATCGGTCGTTTGCTGCTGAGACTTGCGTCTGTGCGGGCAAAGGATCTGGAGTGAGAAAAAGCTGACCAAAAAGCTCTTTTTAAGGCTTTTTTATGACATTTTTAGGGCCTCTTTTGAGGCAAGCGTCACCACTGTGCTTGACCTGGCAGCTGCCAGCATGTGGGTGGGCTCCTGAGTCACCAGGGGAGGAGCTGGCACATTGGTGGCATGGTTTAAACTCCGTTTAAACGTGCTATCGGTGATTTGCTGCTGAGACTTGCTTCTGAGCAGGTATGTCTGTGTGGGCAGAGTATCTGGAGTGAGAAAAAGCTGACCAAAAAGCTCTTTTTAAGGCTTTTTTTATGACATTTTTAGGACCTCTTTTGAGGCAAGCGTCACCACTGTGCTTGAGCTGGGAGCTGCCAGCTTGCGGACGGGCTCCTGAGTCACCAGGGGAGGTGCTGGCACATAGGCGGCATGGTTTAAACTCCGTTTAAACGTGCTATCGGTCGTTTGCTGCTGAGATTTGCTTCTGAGCAGGTATGTCTGTGCGGGCAAAGGATCTGGAGTGAAAAAAGGCTGACCAAAAAGCTCTTTTCAAGCCTGTTTCAGGACATGGTTGAGGCTAGCATCAGCACTGTGCTTGATCTGGCAGCTTGCGGACGGGCTTCTGAGTCACCAGGGGAGGAGCTGGCACATTGGTGGCATGGTTTAAACTCCGTTTAAACGTGCTATCGGTCGTTTGCTGCTGAGATTTGCTTCTGAGCAGGTATGTCTGTGCGGGCAAAGGATCTGGAGTGAAAAAAGGCTAACCAAAAAGCTCTTCTTAAGGCTTTTTTCAGGACATGGTTGAGGCTAGCATCAGCACTGTGCTTGATCTGGCAGCTTGCTGACGGGCTCCGGAATCTCCAGGGGAGGAGCTGGCACATTGGCGGCACGGTTTAAACTCAATTTAAATGCACTATCGGTCGTTTGCTGCTGAGACTTGCTTCTGAGCAGGTAAGTCTGTGCGGGCAAAGGATCAGGAGTGAAATAAAGCTGACCGAAAAGCTCTTTTTAAGGCTTTTTTATGACATTTTTAGGGCCTCTTTTGAGGCAAGCGTCACCACTGTACTTGAGCTGGGAGCTGCCAGCTTGTGGATGGGCTCCTGAGTCACCAGGGGAGGAGCTGGCACATTGGTGGCATGGTTTAAACTCCGTTTAAATGTGCTATCGGTGATTTGCTGCTGAGACTTGCTTCTGAGCAGGTATGTCTGTGTGGGCAGAGTATCTGGAGTGAGAAAAAGCTGACCAAAAAGCTCTTTTTAAGGCTTTTTTTATGACATTTTTAGGACCTCTTTTGAGGCAAGCGTCACCACTGTGCTTGAGCTGGGAGCTGCCAGCTTGCGGACGGGCTCCTGAGTCACCAGGGGAGGTGCTGGCACATAGGCGGCATGGTTTAAACTCCGTTTAAATGTGCTGTCGGTCATTTGCTGCTGAGACTTGCTTCTGAGCAGGTAAGTCTGTGCGGGCAAAGGGTCTGGAGTGAGAAAAAGCTAACCAAAAAGCTCTTCTTAAGGCTGTTTTAGGACATGGTTGAGGCTAGCATCAGCACTGTGCTTGATCTGGCAGCTTGCGGACGGGCTTCTGAGTCACCAGGGGAGGAGCTGGCACATTGGCGGCATGGATTAAATTTGGTTTAAACGTGCTATCGGTTGTTTGCTGCTGAGACTTGCTTCTGAGCAGGTAAGTCTGTGCGGGCAAAGGATCTGGAGTGAAAAAAGGCTAAGAAAAGAGTGCTTTTTAAGGCTTTTTAAGGAAAATTTTTGATGCTAGCGTCAGCACTGTGCTTCAGCTGGGAGCTGGCAGCTTGTGGGCAGGCTTCGGAGTCACCAGGGGAGGAGCTGGCACATTGGCGGCACAATTTAAACTGTTTAAATGTGCTATCGGTCATTTGCTGCTGAGACTTCCTTCTGAGCAGGTAAGTCTGTGCGGGCAAAGGATCTGGAGTGAGAAAAAGCTGACCAAAAAGCTCTTTTTAAGGCTTTTTAAAGGCTTTTTTAGGACAATTTTAGAGGCTAGCGTCAGCTCGGTGCTTGACCTGGCAGCTTGCGGACGGGCTTCTGAGTCACCAGGGGAGGAGCTGGCACATTGGCTGCACGGTTTAAACACCCTACGGAAGTGCTATCAGTCATCTGCTGCAGAGTCTTGCTTCTGAGCAGGTAAGTCTGTGTGGGCAAAGGATCTGGAGTGAGAAAAGGCTAAGAAAAGAGTGCTTTTTAAGGCTTTTTAAGGAAAAATTTTGAGGCTAGCGTCAGCACTGTACTTGAGCTGGGAGCTGGCAGCTTGCAGATGGGCTCCGGAGTCACCAGGGGAGGTGCTGGCACACTGGCAGCACAGTTTAAATACCCACCCTTGCCTTCACACCTTGGCACCTGATAGTAAGCCTTAAATAGCTCCTGGGGGGGGGGGGGGAGGATAGCTTCTTCCCACGAGTCACATCAGGTGAGAAATGGTTGTTTCTGTTCATTGGAAAGGGTCAGTCCGTCCTTGCTCAGGAGACTGGATTTCCTTGAAAGTCTCTGAGACAGTCTCCGAAACCACAGGCTGAAACACTGTCTCCAGTAGACAGCGGGCTCCTTCCAAGAAGACGGTAGCAACCCACACTGAAACCCTGGTAAGAAATGATGCTGTTCAGGCCTCAGGCTGCAGGGAGTGCCAGAGCCTACTTCTGCCTGGGGAGAGTGGCAGGGACTTAACCTATGCTAGGTGTGAGCAGGTGGACGAGCTTCTTAGCCTGGTGGTGGAGCTCAAGGATGAGGTGAAGAGACTTAGGACCATCAGGGAGTGTGACTCACTGGCTTACCTGAGAGAAGGGCCCCGGGAAAAAAAACCCAGGTAGTTGGTGGACACCGTATCCTGTCACAGTCAGACAGACTTGTCTGATGAGGAAGGTTGGAAAAGAGAAAGGGACGAAACAAGCCTCTCAAGAGATTAGCTTCGGGGAAAAATGCTCAAGCAGGGGATGAGGCAGATGACTCATCTGAAATGAGTCTATACCAATGCACGCAGCATGAGCAACAAGCAGCAAGAGTTGGAAATGATTGTGAGTCAGGCTAATTATGACCTAGTTGCTGTTTCTGAAATGCAGTGGGACCACTCCCTTGACTGGAGTGCTGAGATAGATGGCTACAAGCTCTTCAGAAGGGATAGATGAGGAAAGAAGGGTGGTGGTGTGGCCCTTTATTTTAAAGCCTGTTTTGATGTTGAAGAGCTTGGGATTGGGAATGATAGAGTGGAGTGTCTATGGGTAAGGATTAGGGGGAAGGCCTGTAGGGGAGGCATCTTGGTGAGGGTCTGTTATAGACCACCTAATCAGGACGAAGAGTTGGATGAGGCATTGTACAAGCAGCTCATGGAAGTCTTGTGATTGCCAGCACTTGCTCTGATGTTCTGCTTCCCTGATATATGATGGAAATATAATACAGCGCAGAGGAAGCAATCCAGGAGGTTTCTGGACTGCTTGGAAGATTGCTTCCATAAGCAACTGGTTGGAGAGCCTACCAGGGGCTGTGCCAGGCTGGACCTGGTCTTCGCTAACAGAGAAGGACTGGTGGGAGAAGTGAAGGTTGGAGACCACATTGGGCAGAAGGATCACAGAATTGTAGAATTATTCATTCTTGGGGATGTCAAAAGTGTGGCCAGCATAACTACCTTCTTGAACTTCCAAAGGGCAGACTTTGACCTGTTCAGAGAGCTTGTAGCGCGGGTCCCTTGGGAGACGCTTCTCAAGGGTAAAGGGGCCCAGGAAGCCTGGATGCTTTTCAAGACTGAAATCTTAAAGGCACAAAAACGAGCTGTTCATGAGTGCTGTAAGGTGAGCCGCAGGGTAAGACAATTGGTGTGGATGAGCTGGGAATTACTGTTAAGACTCAGGCAGAAAAAGAGAGTTTACATCCTCTGGATGAAGGGACAGGCTGCTTGGGGAGATTACAAAGAAGTACCTAAAGTATGCAGGGAGGAAGTTAGGAAGGCAAAAGCCCAACTTGAGCTCAGGTTGGACTCTGCAGTAAAAGACAATAAAAAAAATCCTTCTATAAATATATCAACGGGAAAAGAAGCAAAGATAATTCTCATCCTCTACTTGATGCAGGAGGGAATGTGGTCACCGAAGACAAGGAGAAGGCTGAAGTCCTCAATGCCTTCTATACATCTGCCTTTAACAGCCAGATCAGTTAGCCTTTGGGCTTTTTATGCCCCGATCTGGAAGTGTGGGACACTGCACAAAAAATGCCCCCAGCAATTCCGGTGGAGACAGTCAGAGAGCTGCTTGTCCGTCTGCACTGCCACAAGTCCATGGACTAGGTGGGCTGCACCCTCGGGTGCTGAGAAAGCTGGTGGGGGTGATTGCTGAGACTGTCTTGGCCATCTATCAACACTCCTGGTTAACTGGTGAGGTCCTAGACGACTGGAGGCTTGCTGATGTGGCTCCCATCTTCAAGAAGGGCCGTAAGGAGGATCCGGGGAACTATAGGTTACCTCAGTACCAGGTAAGATTGTGGAGCAAATCATCTTGGATGAGACTGCGCATCATGTACGCAGTGTCCGGGGGGGCCAGGCCCAGCCAGCATGGGTTTGTGAAAGGGAGGTCGTGCTTGACCAACCTCATCTCCTTCTATGACTGGATGACTAGTCTGGTAGATGAGGGAAGGGAATGTAGTATTACTAGACTTCAGCAAAACCTTTGACACGGTCCCTCACAGGCTTCTTCTGGGGAAACTGGCTGCCCATGGACCGAACACCACTTTGGGTAAGGAACTGGCTACAAGGCCGTACCCAGTGGGCCGTGGTGAATGGAGTGAAGTCCAGCTGGTGACCTGTTTCAAGCGGTGTCCCCCAGGGGTCGGTAATGGGGCCCGTCCTGTTTAATATCTTTACTGATAACCTCGATGAGGGGATTGAGCGCACCCTCAGCAAGTTTGCAGATGACACGAAGCTGGGAGGTGGTGTGATCTGCCTAAAGGTAGGGCTGCTCTTCAGAGGGATTTAGACAGGTTGGACCACTGGGCTGAGGTGAATGGGATGAGGTTTCACAAGGCCGAGTGTGGGGTCCTGCACTTTGGGCGCTGCAATCCCATGCAGTGTTAGAGGCTTGGGGATAAGTTGGAAGAAGAAAAGGACCTGGGGCTATTGGTTGATGCTCAACTGAACATGAGTCGTCAGTGTGCGCAGGCGGCCAAGAGGGCCAACAGCATCCTGGCCTGCATTAGAAATAGTGTGGCCACCAGGAGCAGGGAGGTGATCATCCCCCTCTACTCAGCACTGGTGAGGCCGCACCTCAAGTACTGTGTTCAGTTTTGGGCTCCTCACTACAGGAAAGATGTTGAGGTCCTGGAGCGTGTCCAGAGAAAAGCAACAAAACTAGGTGAGGGGTCTGGAGCACAAGTCTTACAAGGAGCAGCTGAGGGAGCTGGGATTGTTCAGTCTGGAGGAGGCTCAGGGGAGACCTCATTGCACTTAACAACTTTCTGAAGGGAGGTTGTAGTGAAGAGGGATTTGGCCTCTTCTCCCAGGCAGCGAGCAGGACACGGGGTAATGGCTGCAAGTTGTATCAGAGGAGGTTTAGATTAGACGTAAGAAAGAACATGTTTTTTCAGAGTGGTCAGGCACTGGAATGGCCTGCCCAGAGAGGTGGTGGAGTCGCTGTCCATGGCAGTGTTCAAGAGGCATCTGGATGATGTGCTGCGTGATACGGTTTAGTGCTTGTGGTGGCAATGGTGATGAGGAGACAGTTGGACTGGATGATCTTATAGGTAGTTTCCAACATTGTGATTCTATGATTCTATAAACGTTGTAACGACATTCTTAGGACTGCCCTGAAGACAGACTCCCAGTCCCTGCAGGGGTGGAGGAGAAGATTGTATGAAACCCTGCAGGACCTGAATGAAAGAGCTCAAGATGGCAGACCCAGTGCCCTGAAAATGTTGCGGACAACATGGGACACCCCGCTTAGGATCCAAATTACATGCACTGATCATAAGGTAAGACCCCAGATAGGTAACGAAAATAATCTTCTGCTCCCTGCCCCTGAGAATTTAGATCCGGGAGCCCATAAAATAAAATGGCCCTAAAAGGTGCAGGTAGGACCCAAGTGGTGTGGCCTACTTGCACCTTGGGGGAGACTATTGGAGGTGGGAGGCTCAGTATTCCCTCCAGTAATAGGTACATGGCCTACTCAACACTACGATCTTTATTGCTAAAGGGATCCCCATCGTGTCCCTGTGGCAGATCAGGACACCTCCTTTGGTGCCTGATATGGTCAAGCAGCCACACACATAAGGCCAGAAGGTGTGGTACAGGCGGCCAGGACGTGCTCCAGTACAGGCGTAAGTGTTGACCCAGGATAGAAATACGGCCTGTTTCTTGCCCTGGAGAGCAGACCTTCCTCTCCTGGTACCTCTGAAACATCTGTATTACTCCCTGTGAGTCTGTGAGCCTTCAGGACCACCGGAAGGAACAAAATGCTTTCAAGAGTTCCAGTGTTGCTGTCAGATCACGTACAACACCTGGTGATGGTCTGCATGGGACTGATGGAACATAGAACAGACCTGCATCTCAGGACCTCATGCCTCCAGTTACATCATCGAGCAGTGGCCCATGGAAGAATATAGACATCCACTAATCATCACTCGTCTTGATTTGTACCAACACACGTCACGATGAAAAATGTATAAGCGTTACGATATAGCTGATAACTGTATTAGGGTAAGCTTAGCCTTTAATCAACCTGATCATTGGTTCACGCCGTGAAGGGGTGGAGTGTATGGGAGCTGCTGGGACAGGGCCTGAACCTCTGATTGATCACCTGAGGAGACCAATGAGTCAGCCAGATGAGCACAGGTGAAGGCAACTCACTTGTGCTGTCTGGCTCCATCCCTGCTAGACCTATTGAAGAGCTGGCTACCAGAGGGGAAGGATCTCTTCTGGAGATCTGCTCTGTTGAGTTAGCCCAGGATAGGGATAAGCCTTCTGATTCTTTTTTGTTAACACAGTCTGCTTTGCATGACTCTCTAGTTCAAATGGTGATTATAACATCCTAATATTCCTAGATTGAACACCAAGTAACAGGCTAGAGATAGATCAGAGAAGGTACGTTCCATGAGACGAATTCAGTTGTATACAGTTTTGAAACACTTGTGTCTCTATTTTTTTCTTTTTCTTTTTTTTTTTTTTTTTTTTTTTTTTGTAATAAAAAAGAAATCACTCTTGATTATATCTACAAGAAACAACGTAGTAAAGTAAAGAAGATAGTACATGCTTAAAACAAAGTATAAAAAAAACATACAACTACTAATAGTATTTATCAGTTTGATGCCATGAAAATGTTGGAATAATTAATGCAATTAAATGGTGGAATAATAGGAATTGTTGGAACAGTTGGAAATGTTGGAATAAATGTTGGAGTAATTCATTCAGATTCATTTTCAGCGAATGCAAATGAATGACTTGCAGGATGAATTCTAAAACATGTTCAAATAACCTGGAAAGTTGTTTGCATTAAAAAACTGCTGTAAATAAAGTGTAAGTGTAATGGCTGAATCCATTGTAATAGAGAAAAGTTAACAGAATGCTAAGAAATGGACAATGTGTATTTTTTGTGAAAGAAGACAAGTCAAAGCAGTATAACTGTCTTTTAACTTTGCAGCGTGGTAACAGAGCTCGACACCAATGAGAGAAGATGTAAGTATAAAAGTAAGTAGTGTCAACCGTAACGTAACGTAACGTAACGTAACGTAACGTAACGTAACGTAACGTAACGTAACGTAACGTAACGTAACGTAACGTAACGTAACGTAACGTAACGTAACGTAACGTAACGTAACGTAACGTAACGTAACGTAACGTAACGTAACGTAACGTAACGTAACGTAACGTAACGTAACGTAACGTAACGTAACGTAACGTAACGTAACGTAACGTAACGTAACGTAACGTAACGTAACGTAACGTAACGTAACGTAACGTAACGTAACGTAACGTAACGTAACGTAACGTAACGTAACGTAACGTAACGTAACGTAACGTAACGTAACGTAACGTAACGTAACGTAACGTAACGTAACGTAACGTAACGTAACGTAACGTAACGTAACGTAACGTAACGTAACGTAACGTAACGTAACGTAACGTAACGTAACGTAACGTAACGTAACGTAACGTAACGTAACGTAACGTAACGTAACGTAACGTAACGTAACGTAACGTAACGTAACGTAACGTAACGTAACGTAACGTAACGTAACGTAACGTAACGTAACGTAACGTAACGTAACGTAACGTAACGTAACGTAACGTAACGTAACGTAACGTAACGTAACGTAACGTAACGTAACGTAACGTAACGTAACGTAACGTAACGTAACGTAACGTAACGTAACGTAACGTAACGTAACGTAACGTAACGTAACGTAACGTAACGTAACGTAACGTAACGTAACGTAACGTAACGTAACGTAACGTAACGTAACGTAACGTAACGTAACGTAACGTAACGTAACGTAACGTAACGTAACGTAACGTAACGTAACGTAACGTAACGTAACGTAACGTAACGTAACGTAACGTAACGTAACGTAACGTAACGTAACGTAACGTAACGTAACGTAACGTAACGTAACGTAACGTAACGTAACGTAACGTAACGTAACGTAACGTAACGTAACGTAACGTAACGTAACGTAACGTAACGTAACGTAACGTAACGTAACGTAACGTAACGTAACGTAACGTAACGTAACGTAACGTAACGTAACGTAACGTAACGTAACGTAACGTAACGTAACGTAACGTAACGTAACGTAACGTAACGTAACGTAACGTAACGTAACGTAACGTAACGTAACGTAACGTAACGTAACGTAACGTAACGTAACGTAACGTAACGTAACGTAACGTAACGTAACGTAACGTAACGTAACGTAACGTAACGTAACGTAACGTAACGTAACGTAACGTAACGTAACGTAACGTAACGTAACGTAACGTAACGTAACGTAACGTAACGTAACGTAACGTAACGTAACGTAACGTAACGTAACGTAACGTAACGTAACGTAACGTAACGTAACGTAACGTAACGTAACGTAACGTAACGTAACGTAACGTAACGTAACGTAACGTAACGTAACGTAACGTAACGTAACGTAACGTAACGTAACGTAACGTAACGTAACGTAACGTAACGTAACGTAACGTAACGTAACGTAACGTAACGTAACGTAACGTAACGTAACGTAACGTAACGTAACGTAACGTAACGTAACGTAACGTAACGTAACGTAACGTAACGTAACGTAACGTAACGTAACGTAACGTAACGTAACGTAACGTAACGTAACGTAACGTAACGTAACGTAACGTAACGTAACGTAACGTAACGTAACGTAACGTAACGTAACGTAACGTAACGTAACGTAACGTAACGTAACGTAACGTAACGTAACGTAACGTAACGTAACGTAACGTAACGTAACGTAACGTAACGTAACGTAACGTAACGTAACGTAACGTAACGTAACGTAACGTAACGTAACGTAACGTAACGTAACGTAACGTAACGTAACGTAACGTAACGTAACGTAACGTAACGTAACGTAACGTAACGTAACGTAACGTAACGTAACGTAACGTAACGTAACGTAACGTAACGTAACGTAACGTAACGTAACGTAACGTAACGTAACGTAACGTAACGTAACGTAACGTAACGTAACGTAACGTAACGTAACGTAACGTAACGTAACGTAACGTAACGTAACGTAACGTAACGTAACGTAACGTAACGTAACGTAACGTAACGTAACGTAACGTAACGTAACGTAACGTAACGTAACGTAACGTAACGTAACGTAACGTAACGTAACGTAACGTAACGTAACGTAACGTAACGTAACGTAACGTAACGTAACGTAACGTAACGTAACGTAACGTAACGTAACGTAACGTAACGTAACGTAACGTAACGTAACGTAACGTAACGTAACGTAACGTAACGTAACGTAACGTAACGTAACGTAACGTAACGTAACGTAACGTAACGTAACGTAACGTAACGTAACGTAACGTAACGTAACGTAACGTAACGTAACGTAACGTAACGTAACGTAACGTAACGTAACGTAACGTAACGTAACGTAACGTAACGTAACGTAACGTAACGTAACGTAACGTAACGTAACGTAACGTAACGTAACGTAACGTAACGTAACGTAACGTAACGTAACGTAACGTAACGTAACGTAACGTAACGTAACGTAACGTAACGTAACGTAACGTAACGTAACGTAACGTAACGTAACGTAACGTAACGTAACGTAACGTAACGTAACGTAACGTAACGTAACGTAACGTAACGTAACGTAACGTAACGTAACGTAACGTAACGTAACGTAACGTAACGTAACGTAACGTAACGTAACGTAACGTAACGTAACGTAACGTAACGTAACGTAACGTAACGTAACGTAACGTAACGTAACGTAACGTAACGTAACGTAACGTAACGTAACGTAACGTAACGTAACGTAACGTAACGTAACGTAACGTAACGTAACGTAACGTAACGTAACGTAACGTAACGTAACGTAACGTAACGTAACGTAACGTAACGTAACGTAACGTAACGTAACGTAACGTAACGTAACGTAACGTAACGTAACGTAACGTAACGTAACGTAACGTAACGTAACGTAACGTAACGTAACGTAACGTAACGTAACGTAACGTAACGTAACGTAACGTAACGTAACGTAACGTAACGTAACGTAACGTAACGTAACGTAACGTAACGTAACGTAACGTAACGTAACGTAACGTAACGTAACGTAACGTAACGTAACGTAACGTAACGTAACGTAACGTAACGTAACGTAACGTAACGTAACGTAACGTAACGTAACGTAACGTAACGTAACGTAACGTAACGTAACGTAACGTAACGTAACGTAACGTAACGTAACGTAACGTAACGTAACGTAACGTAACGTAACGTAACGTAACGTAACGTAACGTAACGTAACGTAACGTAACGTAACGTAACGTAACGTAACGTAACGTAACGTAACGTAACGTAACGTAACGTAACGTAACGTAACGTAACGTAACGTAACGTAACGTAACGTAACGTAACGTAACGTAACGTAACGTAACGTAACGTAACGTAACGTAACGTAACGTAACGTAACGTAACGTAACGTAACGTAACGTAACGTAACGTAACGTAACGTAACGTAACGTAACGTAACGTAACGTAACGTAACGTAACGTAACGTAACGTAACGTAACGTAACGTAACGTAACGTAACGTAACGTAACGTAACGTAACGTAACGTAACGTAACGTAACGTAACGTAACGTAACGTAACGTAACGTAACGTAACGTAACGTAACGTAACGTAACGTAACGTAACGTAACGTAACGTAACGTAACGTAACGTAACGTAACGTAACGTAACGTAACGTAACGTAACGTAACGTAACGTAACGTAACGTAACGTAACGTAACGTAACGTAACGTAACGTAACGTAACGTAACGTAACGTAACGTAACGTAACGTAACGTAACGTAACGTAACGTAACGTAACGTAACGTAACGTAACGTAACGTAACGTAACGTAACGTAACGTAACGTAACGTAACGTAACGTAACGTAACGTAACGTAACGTAACGTAACGTAACGTAACGTAACGTAACGTAACGTAACGTAACGTAACGTAACGTAACGTAACGTAACGTAACGTAACGTAACGTAACGTAACGTAACGTAACGTAACGTAACGTAACGTAACGTAACGTAACGTAACGTAACGTAACGTAACGTAACGTAACGTAACGTAACGTAACGTAACGTAACGTAACGTAACGTAACGTAACGTAACGTAACGTAACGTAACGTAACGTAACGTAACGTAACGTAACGTAACGTAACGTAACGTAACGTAACGTAACGTAACGTAACGTAACGTAACGTAACGTAACGTAACGTAACGTAACGTAACGTAACGTAACGTAACGTAACGTAACGTAACGTAACGTAACGTAACGTAACGTAACGTAACGTAACGTAACGTAACGTAACGTAACGTAACGTAACGTAACGTAACGTAACGTAACGTAACGTAACGTAACGTAACGTAACGTAACGTAACGTAACGTAACGTAACGTAACGTAACGTAACGTAACGTAACGTAACGTAACGTAACGTAACGTAACGTAACGTAACGTAACGTAACGTAACGTAACGTAACGTAACGTAACGTAACGTAACGTAACGTAACGTAACGTAACGTAACGTAACGTAACGTAACGTAACGTAACGTAACGTAACGTAACGTAACGTAACGTAACGTAACGTAACGTAACGTAACGTAACGTAACGTAACGTAACGTAACGTAACGTAACGTAACGTAACGTAACGTAACGTAACGTAACGTAACGTAACGTAACGTAACGTAACGTAACGTAACGTAACGTAACGTAACGTAACGTAACGTAACGTAACGTAACGTAACGTAACGTAACGTAACGTAACGTAACGTAACGTAACGTAACGTAACGTAACGTAACGTAACGTAACGTAACGTAACGTAACGTAACGTAACGTAACGTAACGTAACGTAACGTAACGTAACGTAACGTAACGTAACGTAACGTAACGTAACGTAACGTAACGTAACGTAACGTAACGTAACGTAACGTAACGTAACGTAACGTAACGTAACGTAACGTAACGTAACGTAACGTAACGTAACGTAACGTAACGTAACGTAACGTAACGTAACGTAACGTAACGTAACGTAACGTAACGTAACGTAACGTAACGTAACGTAACGTAACGTAACGTAACGTAACGTAACGTAACGTAACGTAACGTAACGTAACGTAACGTAACGTAACGTAACGTAACGTAACGTAACGTAACGTAACGTAACGTAACGTAACGTAACGTAACGTAACGTAACGTAACGTAACGTAACGTAACGTAACGTAACGTAACGTAACGTAACGTAACGTAACGTAACGTAACGTAACGTAACGTAACGTAACGTAACGTAACGTAACGTAACGTAACGTAACGTAACGTAACGTAACGTAACGTAACGTAACGTAACGTAACGTAACGTAACGTAACGTAACGTAACGTAACGTAACGTAACGTAACGTAACGTAACGTAACGTAACGTAACGTAACGTAACGTAACGTAACGTAACGTAACGTAACGTAACGTAACGTAACGTAACGTAACGTAACGTAACGTAACGTAACGTAACGTAACGTAACGTAACGTAACGTAACGTAACGTAACGTAACGTAACGTAACGTAACGTAACGTAACGTAACGTAACGTAACGTAACGTAACGTAACGTAACGTAACGTAACGTAACGTAACGTAACGTAACGTAACGTAACGTAACGTAACGTAACGTAACGTAACGTAACGTAACGTAACGTAACGTAACGTAACGTAACGTAACGTAACGTAACGTAACGTAACGTAACGTAACGTAACGTAACGTAACGTAACGTAACGTAACGTAACGTAACGTAACGTAACGTAACGTAACGTAACGTAACGTAACGTAACGTAACGTAACGTAACGTAACGTAACGTAACGTAACGTAACGTAACGTAACGTAACGTAACGTAACGTAACGTAACGTAACGTAACGTAACGTAACGTAACGTAACGTAACGTAACGTAACGTAACGTAACGTAACGTAACGTAACGTAACGTAACGTAACGTAACGTAACGTAACGTAACGTAACGTAACGTAACGTAACGTAACGTAACGTAACGTAACGTAACGTAACGTAACGTAACGTAACGTAACGTAACGTAACGTAACGTAACGTAACGTAACGTAACGTAACGTAACGTAACGTAACGTAACGTAACGTAACGTAACGTAACGTAACGTAACGTAACGTAACGTAACGTAACGTAACCCCTTTTAGCTAACGATCCTCTTATTGATCACCTGTTTGCTACTTTCTTAAGGCAATGAAAAATAGGCTTGTAAATTGTACTGATAATTTTCACTTGTTTTTGATTTTGTTATTTTGATTACTTGTTTAATTTCTATGTTTTAAATGCGTGGTTTGTAATGTTAATGAATGTTAGATTACGTTAGTGTTGGAACTGCTGAGTCATGGCCTGAAGCTCTGATTGGTCACCTGTTGTTAACCATGAATCAGCCAATGGAGCACAGGTGAAGGCAATTCTGCTGTGCTACAGGAAGGGGAGGAGCCTGGCTCCACCCCTGCTAGACTCATTTAAGTGTTGGCTAGCAGAGGGGAAGGATGTCTTCTAGAGATCTGCTCTGCTGGAGTTTGTCAAGTGATCCCAGGATGCAGGTAAGTTTTTTCTCTATTTTCTTTGACTTATCATAATCTGCCTTCCTTATCTCTATTGTTTATTTTCTAAATTTAACTTCTTAATATTCTTTGACTGTAAACTCAGGGAGCCAGGCAATTTAAATTAACAATAAGTTACATCATGTCTTGTCTTTCGAATTTCTGTAAGTGTAAAAATTGTACTGATTAGTGTTTCTGTCTTTGTTAAAAGTTTAAGATGTTACATTATGGAGCATTAGGATATGGAACATCACAGTATGGAAAAGAAAAGGGTGAAAATGAAGAAAGGTAACGAGAAAAAGGATAAGAAGAGGGGGAGAAAGGGAAGGTAATCGTTACACAATTACTACAAAAGATTTCTTGGGCTTGGTTACAAATGTATTCATGATCAGTTCCACTTATCCATGATCAGTAGACGTGGTTACAAAGTACATGGAGGATACCATTCCGTAACGTACCCTTGCTTTCCATTACCCTTCAGTAACATCTTAAACATTTAACAAAGCCTGTGACGTTAATCACTACAATTTGTGCATTTATAGAAATTCAAATGACAAGACATGATGTAAATTTAAATTTCTTTGGCCTGCCTGACTCCCCAAATTCCCAATCAGTGAATATTAAGGTGATATAATTTGAAAATGAACAAGAGAGTAGAGCGTATCAGATTACAATAACACCAATAACTAACTAAATAAATAATAATAATAATAAAAAACAAATAGAAAGCTAACCCACATACAAAGCTTACCTGTATTTGGGGCTCACTTACCAAACTCCAGCAGAGCACATGTTCAGAAGAGATCCATCCCCACTGCTGGCCAGCACTTCAATTGGTTTAGGAGGGGGGGAGCCAGTCTCCACTCCTTCCTGCAACACAGCTGAATTGCCTTCACCTATGCTTCTCTGGTTGATTCATGGCTCATGTCAGAGGAACAATCGGAGGTTCAGGCAGTGACTCAGCAGTTCCAATACTAATGTAACGTAACATTCCGTACCATAATGTAAAACACTTTCGCAACATAAACATTCAACAGTCACAAAGCAGTGACAATTATCATTACAATTTATCCTCAGGATCCTTCCTCTCTCTGCCTGCCTCCAGCGTCCAACCTTCCCTCTGTATTTCTCATACTTGCATAGCTGCCCACCTCTTACTCCAATAAACAACATATCAATGACAAACATCATTTCCATCCATGAGTGGAAATTAGGCCCTAGAAATCAATCTGGTTATTCTGCTACACTTACAGGATCTTCAGTTAAAGAATTCTTCTTAAAACTCCTACCTTTTCTTCTAGTAAAAACAGCAGGCATTAGCATACCCTATTTTTTTATGGTTTAAGGAAACGGCCCCAAGACCATAAAGAGAAGTATTATTAAGGTTAGTGTTAGAGAAAGGAAAACTTTCCAGGTCCCATTCACGTTACTCCCACTCCTTCTGTAATCAAGAGTGCATCCTGTCTGCTGCTTGCATTGCTTTAAAATTGAAGGGGGGAAAGTTATCTAAGGGATACCATTTATGATCTTTCTGTTTGTTTTTCCTTTTTCTTTTCAAGTTTGACTCCTTCTTGTGAAGAACTTTTTACTTCTTATACCCATTAAGAGACATAAGCTAGCTCTGTTTCAGAAAAAGGAGCCTTTGTGCTCACATATAAATACCAAGTCTGACAAGTTCAATCTCCGTCAGAACCCTAATTTGGTCAAAATAAGGATTTTCCCTGTAGTAGCTCTCTAGGCTGTGTCTGTATACAGTATTTATATCTCTTTTACCTGTAACACAGTGGAATGCAACGTTGAATAATCAATTAATATTAGGATGGTATACTCACAAAATAAACAAAAGAGTTTGCCAAAGCAGATTATGATAACAAAAAGAGAGTAGAGAAAAAGGTTACTCAAATCCTGGGCTCACTTAAAAAACTATAACAGAGCAGATCTCTAGAAGACATCCTTCCCCTCTGCTAGCCAACACTTAAATGGGTCTAGCAGGGGTGGAGCCAGGCTCTTCCCCTTCCTGCAGCACAGCTGAACTGCCTTCACCTGTGCTCCTCTGGCTGATTCATGGCTCAGCTCAAGTGATCAATCAGAGGTTCAGGCCGTAAATCAGCACTTCCCACTTTCTTCTCCACTCCTGCACGGCATAAACCAATGATCAGGTTAACTAAAGGGTGAGCTTTATCTAATGCAAAGATCCACTATATCACTACGCTTATACAATTTTCACCATGATGCATGTTGGTACAATTCAAGACAAGTGATGATCAGTGGATTTTCATACTATTCTATGGGCCAGTGCTCGATGATGTGACTGGAGGCATGAGGTCCTGAGGTGCAGGTCCGTTCTATGTTCCATCAGTCCCATGCAGACCATCGTAACGTACGTAGACATCATACGTACCGTAACGTAACGCAACACTGTTCGACTTATGATGCACAAGTCTCAGTGAATATGGGCAACTTTTGCTTGTCTGCTATCTTCTTTTTCTCCCATTTCCTCACCACCGTGGAATGTCACTTATACTTCCATTCAAACTGTCTTTGAGTCTTAACGTGGTGTTTGAATCCTATGTTTTTTGCCTCAAATCTTGCTTCCTGAGGTTTTCTTCGGGTAAGTCCTTGAATGATTTGTTGATGAAGCAAATGATGTGTGCTAACGCTGTGACAATCAGTGTCTGCAAGCCAGCGAGTGTGCTCATGAGTGTTTACTGGCATAAGATCTGCTCCCTCTTATCTGCTGTCAGGGCTAGGAAGATAGGAAAAAAGTAGGTTCTGCTGAGATCCCAGAGCCAAAAGCTACCACTCCAATTAGAGCTACTCAACCACTTTAGATTTGAGCTATCACTCCAAAGACAGCTGAATTTACTGCTTTGGAACCATTGAGAAGATGCCATCGTTGCTGTGGTCTTCATTGTCACCAGCCTAACAACATTGCCCGCCTACTCACCACTAACAAATATCAGTGACTTAACTACTAACCTCACTGTCTGCGCTGTGGTTGCTATCTCTCTCTTGCTTCCTGTAAAGACTCTCTGCTTCTTTCCTAGCTTTACTGTCACCCTCCTTCCCTTCCCCATTACCCTAATTCGCAATAGCATCCACCCTCCCCTACCCCATTTACCTTATTAAAATTTGTAATAAACTGGTCGGTCCACCATTTCTGTTGGTGTTTATTAATTTCTCACTGGGTACCTATTAAATAAAAGAACCTCCTGTCCCTACTATCAATTAGAGCGAGACATCCATCCTTCATTATTCTTAGATTTTACGACCAGCACCTAGATCAAACACCGACCCTCAAAGCACTTACAGGGAAATACTTGGTTGAAAAAAATACATCACAGAAACAACAGTATAATTGTAGAGCAGCTGTTTGTGGCCTAAGCCACTTACAACTAGCTCTTAAACCTGCCATTACAGCCACTTGTTTTTCCAATTAGGTATTGACTCACCTTGAAGGACATTAGAAGGTGCAAATAAGAAAACCTTCAGAAGCTTACTTTGTAGACAAACAGAATAGAATATCATGTGTGTTTTGAGATGGAGATCTGTCTTTGACTTATTGTTTTTTTTAATATCAATGTAACTGCATAAGAAGACTACTCTATTTCAGAAGAGTAAACTTAACAAAGACCATGGTGTTCATTTTCCTGTAGCTAGCCTGTCTCAAGTGAATCCAAACCTAACTGATATTCATAGAGGATGGGATTTACAAGGACGTTTAGGCCGAGCTAAAATTTCAGCTTAATTCTTTCACTTTCTCACACTATCATCCCTTTAACTGCCTACAGAATTATCACAATTGCAGCAACAGCAAAGTCAGGTCATGGACACATCTGAAAGCCCTTTCCTTCTTATTTTTCTTCCATACTTTCACCTTGATTTTCTGTGTTCATTCAATTTGAATTTCATTTTGCAACATCTCTGCATTTTGTGGCATTAGTTAAATTAACTTCGCTAAGAACAAAAATCCAAAAAGCCGTATCAGAGAAACAAAGCTTTCTTCCCTTTCCTCTTGCAAGGGAAAGTTTAAAAAAAAAAAAAAAAAAAAAAATCATTTTTGCTTGTGTTGATGCAAGTCATTTTTCTGTTTACAAACAAAATCAAATATTGCTGAGAAGTCAGAAAACTTCATCTTCAAATGTATCTATTAAAGGCTATAAATTACTAAGACATGCTTGAAAATGAAGTGCTGCACCCTAAAGGTTATTCACGTACAGGCGAGTGGAAAGCATGCTGTGTGTTTATGCTTATTAGTGAATGAAGGCTGCACAGACTAAAAATCTTTAGTTCTAGACAAAGAACTTGTCATGGCTTTGTGATTTTTGGTTATTGGTATTCCACATCGTGACATCATGTGGGACACTGGGACTTCAACAGTTAATGCTCAAGTCCTGGTACCTGCCCAGAAGTGAAGAAGAACTACATTCCCCAGTGGACCTTGCGGTCAGGGAGAGGAGATGTAACTCCTGGCAAGGTCACCTGGTGAGCTCTTTCTCACCTGCCCTTCGTTGTGAGCGCTGCTCCCGTCTCCCTGCTGCTCAAATACGCTGCGCATCTCCCCTGAGCGTTGTGGTGAGGCCTATCCACCTTACAGACATTCTCTCTCTCATTATATTTGATTGATTAGCTTCAGTTCTGATTACATTGTACTGCAGTGTGTTGCCTTGGATTCCAATAATATACTTAGTAAATTAGTTAGTTTCTCCTCAGATCGGTGCCGCTGTTTTTTATTATTTAGGGGTCCCATGTTACCCTCTTCTGGAGGTGTGGATCTGCGCACCCCTCCGCCCTGCTCGTCACGGAATCGGGCTAAACCAGCCCATAAACCACTGACATTCTTGGTGGAGAATGCGGGCAAAGGTTGTTTTTTAGCTTTTTAGATTCCTTCTCTCAGCTCGGAGATTCTCCCCTTCAGCTTGGAGACTTTCTTACTCAACTCGGTGACACTCTTGCCAGGTTTTGAGATTCTCTCTCCTGGCTAGAAGACTCTCCTTCTCAACCTGGAGATTCTTGCTATCACCTTGGAGACTTTCTGGGATTTCAGGGAGTCTCTCTCTATTTGGAGAGCATCTCTCTTGGACTTGAGGATATCCCTCTCAGATTGGAGGTCTTTTCTCTCAACCAGGAGACGTTCTCGCTCAACCTAGAGATTCTCCCTCTCAGCTCTCAGACACTCTCTCTCAATTTCACAAACTCTCTCCCTTTTTGGGATACTATTGAATAAGGCCCGATAAGCATTAGCCAGGCCCCAAACCATTTGTGCCTCCTCAAACCTGCCGGAACTGCAATATTCCTGTCTCAAATAACTGTTTAAGCTCTCAAGGCCTTTTAGGTGTTCAGGAGTGAAGTTCCATGACACCGAAGATGTCCATCTCTCTCAAGTCTCTCCCAAGCCTAAAAAACAATTTTTGCCTGCATTCTCCACCAAGAATGTCAACAGTTTACGGGCTGCTTTGGCTCGATTCCGTGACGAGCAGGGCAGAGGGATCCACGGATCCACGCATCCGGAAAAGGAAAACAAGGGATCCCTAAATAATTAAAAACAGCTGCACCAATCTGAAGAGAAACTAACTAATTTACTAAATATATTATCGGAATGCAAGATAGCACACTATAATACAATATAATCAGAGCTGAAGCTAATCAATCAAATATAATGAGAGAGAGAATGTCCGAAAGGTGGATAGGCCTCACCACAACGCTCAGGGGAGTTGCGCAGCGTATTTGAGCAGCAGGGAGACGAGAGCAGCGCCCACAACGAAGGGCAGGTGAGAAAGAGCTCACCAGGTGACCTTGCCAGGAGTTACATCTCCTCTCCCTGACCGCAAGGTCCACCGGGGAATGTAGTTCTTCTTCTCTTCTGGGCAGGTACCAGGACTTGAGCATTAACTGTTGAAGTCCCAGTGTCCCACATGATGTCACGATGTGGAATACCAAAAACCAAAAAATCACAAAGCCATGACAAGTACTCAAAGCTGTAGCCCTCAAAACCAAGAAGAGTTGACAAAAGGCTAATCTAACTGGAACTAGACCCAGTAGGAATATGTTGGTCTGCAGATATGGACTCAGATAGAATGAAATAAGGAGAAATCAGTAAAGAAAATATGCCATTTATATTACACTATGGGGGGGGGGGGGGGGGGGGGGGAGAAATCACTAAAATAATAGCTTTGGGAAACCTTGTATCTACAGAAAACCTTCTGGACCTAATGCAATTCAAATCTGTCAGAAAACATCTATTAATAAGTGCTTTTACAATTGCAAATATAATACGAATATGGAACTTCATCCTAAACTCAGTTTTTCCAGGAAGGAAATAAGGCTTATTTTTTTTTTCTTCCACACGATGTTATTTAGTTAGCTGATTTAATTAGACTGTTGTTGGTAAACAAAATTACTTCATAATGAAGTCCCCATTATAATCACTGATACATGCACAAAGACTGTTGCTGTGCTTAGATGTTTCACTTGTAATAGCTTATTAAAGACACCTGTAAGAGTCTAGTATAATAAAAAACCACCTTCCCAGAAGAGAAATGATCAAAGCAATTGCCAGATAGCATAAGGCCAGCCTTTCATGTACCATACAAAGGATTCTTTCAGCTTTGTCTTGATAGACCCTCTGATGCTCCATTCCATATTGCACCGCAACTCCGCACGTGAAAGGTTAATGGAGAGCGCCTTTAATATATTGGCATATCTTAACACGGATGAACAAAATAAAATTAAGTTCTCATTAAGACATGTTCACTTTTTAACATATTAAAGCAATAACAGAACTTATGCCTTGCCTTGACACCAGTACAATCAAGCAGCTACTCAACGCAGTGAATGATAAGCCTCAGAGAAAACTTCCAGTTAGACACACGAAATCAAACGTCTAATGCAGGGCAGTAAATACATTCCCTATAATATATTAACTATCAACCTATATAACTAAATCCTCACTTCTGAGTGGGCAGAATGAAGATGGATTATTTTTAAATAAATACTGCTGATGAGAATAAGTATGTATTTGAATATTAATTCAGTACACACATAGTACAGCTTTCAGAAAGGACTGGAGAATCCAAGCAGCACTAAGTGCCTAACTAAGTAAAGTAGAAGGAAGGCTCAGAATACGAGAATGACGACTTAAGTAAACTCAACTAGTAAAATCTTTCTGTGTGATTCAATAATTAACGTAACATTTTGGTTAAAAAACACACTTGAAATAAGATGCCAGAATTGGATAAAAACTGTAGAAAGGCAGTTCTCAAGTGTCTGCACGTAAGCTCAGTAACCTTTAAGTTTATGGTGTAACAGCAACTCAGGAGCTGGGTAGTTTTCAGCATGAAAAAAACAAAAAAAAAAAAGCAAGAATAGCAATCGAACTAGAAAATACAGTCTGTGGGCTGAAAAAATAGCAAATATGTTTACCAGCCAGCACCAGATGCAGTACAAGTAACTGAAGGGGGTTGCTGTACAAGTAAGGCTACAAACAATGAGAAAACTTTCATTTCCTTGCCCGTCTACTTCAGTTTATTTGAACACTGTTGACAGGTAAGGTTTAAAGTGATCTGAATGCAGAAATACAAATATCAGTACTCTAGATTAGAGTTAGCAACATTTCAACGGCTCAAGCAGAATGTTCTGGTGCCATTTTTAGAGGACTAATTTAGTTCGCACTGAAAATGATTAGCAGTTATGAGAAAAAAGCAGTTCTTGTAAATTCATGTATATTGTCAGACAGCACGGTTATTAAGTTTTCTTCAGGTACATTCAGGGAACTGAGATGCATACAGCTACAAGGGCTGATCTTGTGATTAAATCAATGTGAATGAGACTTAAGTAGGATCCATCAGGACATATAAGGAGAAATTCCTAGTTTGGTAAACATAGAATCAGCCTCATACAGTACGTTTTCCTTCTGTATAGGGGTTATAATAGTTATTCTGCAATACAGTATTAGGGTGGGGGCAAACGGGGAGGAGGAAGAAAGCAGCAAATAGATAAGACGCATGCAGCTCTGACTTAAACTTCTTATATTAATAGTGGTTGGTGTTCTATTGGAAAGTTGTTATTAATCATGCAAATGTATGTATTAATGTACTTCTGTAAACAATATCACAGAAACAACAGTATATTGTATAGCAGCTGTGTGTGGCCTAAGCCACTTACAACTAGCTCTTAAACCTGCTATTACAGCCACCTGATTTTCCAATTAGGTGTTGACTCATCTAGAAGATCATTAGAAAGTGCAAATAAGAGAACCTTAAGAAGCTTGCTGTGTAGACAAACAGAATAGAAAATGATGTGTGTTTTGAGACGGAGATCTGTCTTTGATATTAAAAAAAGTAAGTTAATGTAACTGCATCAGAAGACTACTCTCTTTCAGAAGACCAGGGTCTTGATTTTCCTGTAGCTAGCCTGTCTCAAGTGATTCCAAACCTTAAGTGGCATCCATCAGGACATATAAAGAGAAATACCTGGTTTGGTAAAAAAAAGAATCAGGATCATAGAATACATCTCCCATTACCAATGCAAGATTGAGTACAGCCTTGCAGAAAAAGACCCGGGGGTACTGGTGGATGGAAAGCTGGGTGTGAGCGAGTAATGTGTCCTCACAGCCTCAAAAGTCAACCGTATCCTTGGCTGCATCAAAATAAGTGTTAACAGCAGGTCAAGGGAGGTCATCCTGCCCCTCTACTCTGCACTGGTGAGGCCTCACCTGAGTACTGCATCCCGATGTGGAGTCCTCCATACTGGAGGGACATGGATCTGTTCAATTGCATTCAGAGAAGGGCCACAAAAGTGATCCAGAGGATGGAACACCTCTCCTACGAGGACATGCTGAGAGAGCTGGAGTTGTTCAGTTTGATGAAAAGAAGACATTGATGTGACCTGATACCTGCTTTTCAGTATTTAAAGGGGAGCTACAGGAGAGAAGGGCACTGACTCTTAAGCAGGGTCTGGGGGAAAATAGTTTCAAGTTCAAAGAGGGTAGATTTAGGTTAGATATGAGGAAAAAAATTTCTACAGTGAGGGTGGTGAGACACTGGAACAGGTTGCCTAGAGGTGTAGTGGATGCCCCCTCCTTGAAGACTTTTGAAGTGAGGCTGGATCAGGCTCTGGGCAACCTGATTTATCTGCAGTTTCCTTGCTGATTCTGGGCTAGAAGGTCTTCAGTCTTCTCTTCCAACTCTAAGGATTCTATGATTCTAAACATACATTTAGGATATGAGAAGACCATCAGTTTTAGTCCATTCTCTGCCTATGACAAGCCCTTCATAATGTAATACTTTTCACAAGGCGATTAAACGCCTTCCTAAGAGTGCCTGCGCTTTTGTTTCAATAAGGAAACCATTCCAGAACCTCGCAGTTCTAACAATTTCTTTCAGCTTGAATTCATTCAAAGACTTCTTACAGCCGTTACTTAGGAACCATTCTTGTCCTTTATTTTAAGCAGTTCTCTTTGCATCCCTGGTGTTTATCTCCCTCAAGAATTCAGCTTCATTCAATTACATTTCTTAAGACTAATTATTTCAAAATGAGGGAACACACTTAATAAGACCATCAATGGCATATTCCACAAGGAGAAAAACTAACTTCTCTAACAATTAAATATTCACGCAAGTTGAAAAGTGCACAGTAAAGGAGTTATGAGTCCATGCAAAACTCACGTTACACCAAGACATGAGAAATAAACCTAATACAAAGATATTAAAGGAGATCAGAAGTGTAGAAGCATGCTGGAATCCAAACTAGCTCTTATGAAATAAAATATGTTCATTCTTCAACACTCTCACACGCAAGTAATACTTTTCCAGGGAGGCTTTTACTTAAGAATTATTTATTGTCTATTTCTTTTGCCGTTCTGCAAAATTGAGGGAAAAAATTAGAGAGCAGTAAAATGAAACACAACAGGGTGCACGAGAAGAAAAAGGAGTACTGCATATGCCTTTGAAAGGTTGAGAAGGCTTTCTAATTTTTACTAGGAAAACTTTTGATGTTATTTTGGTACCTCTTGGTAGTTCCTACAACAGTCAAGGCAAAGTAAAACCAAATGACAAAACAACTTCATCTTTTTATAAAATAATCTGTTTTGGGAAGCAATTTGTTGGACTCCCGTTAAGTAATTCATCTGATCACTACTCTGTGGAAAGAAATCAGAGGTTATAACAGTATTTCAGAATCACATACTCATTTATTTCAGAAAAATTTATGCTAATAAACCTAGGTATTCCATATACAATATAATTTAAATTAAGTTATTGATTTCAAGAAATTCAACTTAGTTTTATCATCCGAGTTTTCAGTTTGTTCCTACTTAATGTAGCGTGAAAACAAGAATTCCAACACAATTCTCATACTAATAATTCTAAGAAAATGCATACCTACTTCTAATTGGAAGCCATCAACTTGTTAAGAAGCAGAAGTATTACTAACTCAGGAAATCAAGAGGATGTATTTCAGAAAAAAAGAGTCAAATTCTAATTTACTGTACACAGCAAAGAAATTATCTATTCCTTATCTACGAGGAGTAGAAGACAACAGATTTGAGTTACCCTACAATTTCTGTGAAGTGAAATCCAGCTTTCGCCCAACATTCTACTTGTTTAGTGAGCTACACTAATAACTGCCTTTCATCTGAAGTATGAGCTCTTTCCTTAAGTACAAGATTCTGCATTAAAGAACCAAAGCACAGACCAGACCAGTTCTCTACTTCACTGAAATCTTCACAGCAAATCAGAGTTTTCATGTTTTGCTGACTTCTGATCTTCAAAGAGTTATTGAGACTATATTAGTAGTATGCTAAAATTCAGCAAGCCTGAATAATCAGAGATCTAGAAGCCTAAACAAGTTAGACTCATGAGAATGGCCTAGGCCAAAGATTTTTTTCGTACTTTTGTTGTGGTCTTCCCCACTCTTTATGTGATTCTTCTAATCAGCGTGTAGAACCAAGGTTCAAATCCCATTATTACAGATCTGTGGATCTTATTAGATGGAGCTGCACTGTGTAGTAAAACGCCCATTTGGCATACTTCAAATGACAAGCATGTCTTAGTGATGTTCTGCGGCAATCAGACACGAACAAACTTTCAAGAGAGAAACAGGATTTAGCTTTACAACCAACACACTAATGTTTGGAGATGGTGAAAAGCAAGCATCAAAACTTGTAATATATTTATTACTTTCATATCTCATTAAAAACTTACGTTAACAAATGAATGTTTCACACTAGACTGGAACCAAACTTTAAGTGCAGGCAGTGCTAATACAGATAAGCAAACAGAAAACGTGATATTTCTTCCAGAAAAATCACTGCAACAGTCAAAATATGGTCAAACATCACTATGACAGAAAATTTCTTCAGTCAAACAACAACAACAAAAAAAAAATCAGTGTCTCTAAATATTAGCTACAAAAACCTTTCACTCATAATGTGGAGCGCTGACTGTTGATTTTCATTCTGTTAATTTTCTAGTATGAATTCAATAACCATTGCTAGAAGAAAGAATAAACACCTAAGAAGTTCTCTTCCATGCTGCAATGTGAAGCTTTAGTAGCCCATAATTTCCAATGAGTATTCTTAACTGCCCTTCGTACTGCCACAAACAGAAAATCAGGATGATTAAAAATAAAACAAGCCTAATACAGACTGTGTTTTTAGTAAGTCTTCAAGGCCAGTCACAAGTTAGTAATTCCTGGTAGGCACAATAAGGTTGACGTTGTTCAACTTTCGGCCTAAGCACACAGCATTATGAAAAGACGCTTCACAGAATTATTGCAAAAAGGTTAACAATTCTTCCATCTGCATTACTGCAGAAATACAAACCGTGCAGTTTGTATCCATACAGGGTCCGTGTTGAAACTCATTCAGCTGAACTTGGATATTTGATTCTTTCTGTAACAATGTGCTTTTTCATTAAAAGAAAACCTTCATTTGCAGAATTTTCATTGGAAACTAGAGTAGATGAAAAAGATCCGATTGTTCTTTCTTCATTTTGGCCATAATTATTCTTTCAGCCACTCATTTTTCTTAAAGCAAGCAAAACTCCACTGCGTTACTTTGTGTTTTAGTATACCATTAAGAAGACACCACTCATCATCTTAAATTAACTAGTTTAACAATACTGAACTCATATAACTGCTCAATGCTTGTGAAATTACATGTTCTTTAACATAAATCAGCAGCAACTAGCAATTTCACATTATAAAAGATGAATAATTAATATCAAAACTTGAACACGGTAAATAAAAGAAACAAAAGATATAAAGAACAGATAATTTAACAGCCTACTAACTTATTTACTACTTGAAAGAGAAAATAAACAAACTTCTCCCTTTTCAATAACAAAAAGCCCTCCTTGTATCTGAAAACAATAATTTGCTTTGTACAACTACATTTTTAATACTTCTGCGTACTTTTTTCTCTTATAGTTAGGGGGAAAAAAAAGAATAGGGAAAGAAAAGTGAGTAAAACATCAGTAATTTGTTTAGGTGGTGATGCAGGCTGTTCTCCGATCAAATTTTGTTTCCCAAAGGAAGATATCAGTTTTAAATTACACAGCAAGCAGGCAAGAAAAAGGAAGCCAACAATCAAAACCTTCCCAGGAGGGGTAAGAATAAGGCTAGAGCTCCAGAGATCCTATTTAATAAATAAACACCTTCATTTCTGTAAGTTAATTTCACCAAAGAAAATAAGTTTAGTTTTAATTGCATTGCTTTATGTCATGTTTTATAAAAGGTACACGAGGCTCATTGACTCTCTCTTATTAAAGCCTTTACACGCTGTGGAGATGCTACATGTAGATTAAGTCTCAGTACAGCCTTCGTAGTAGAGTGCAAAGTGATGTAAAGGCAAAATTTTCATCATAATCCTAGATCCACGACAAATGCTGAGATTAAGAACAAGATGTTGCTGCAGTTTATTTTTTTTCCAAACAACAAAAGGCACAAACAATTAGACATAAAAATATAACTATTATTTACGCAATAAAACGTACCATCAACACAAAGCTTGGCTCGTTCAGTTAAAGGAGAAGTTTTTCCATAAATCCAGAACCCTAAGAGGTTATATGAAATTAAAAGCAAAGTTAATAAAAATTCATTTCCAAGAAACAAAAAAAATTCAGAACAGTTTTGCTATCTAACTTGGACCACATCATGTTGAATGATAGGCTAAGAGTTGTGGAACACTGGCACAACTTTCTTGGACCTTCTGTCGGCATTCTCTATCATAAGACATCAAGTCAACTATGGGAATCTGTTGGAATTCTGTCTTACAAGGCAAAAAGTAAACGTTAATAGAATTACCTTTCTTTTCCTCGGGGCAGAGTTACGATGCACATTCACCATCACTTCTCTCCCTGTTGCCCCCAGTTGCAGCAGCTTTCATTTCAGACAGCAATCAACAAGTCGGTTGTTCTTCCACCTGCTGAGGAAAAAATAAATACCCTACAATACTGCTGAATTCTTTAAGATAGGTCTAATTTGCTATGACTTTTCAATATCTAGAGTCATACACCCATGCAATGCTTTCTGCGGTTTCCGAAGAACGAGAACAAATCCTGGGAACTACGGCCATGGAAGAGAGAAGTATATTTACATCCCAGACTGCTACTTGTGCAGAGCAGGCATCGCCTTCTCTTGCTATCAGCCTAACACTTCTAAGGATTAAAGAAATATTTCAGAAAGGGGTAGAACTCTTGTAGCATTGACAACTTCACACGAGACATAAAATTCTGAGAAATGTAACTCTTACTTTCCATACAATTTGCTGTTAAACAGTTTGAAGATATAAAGGGAAAGCCAGTTAGATGAATAGGGAATGTATGCAAACCACAAAACTAATAGACCCTAGGCAGTGCAGCTGGGCTTGGACTAGGCACTGAGAGTAAGATCAGAAAATATTTATACATATTTTTAATATTGAAGTTAATTTCCATTGAGACATAAGCTACAGTGAGCTGTACAAAATTCATCTCATTTCCATTTATATTCCATTCCATACTTAATGCATATTACAAGGGAGATGCTACACTATGCTTCCTTACTTTGATCACTTTCCTGTCCTATTCTAGTTCAACAATGCGTGCAAGTGTACTGTTCTTATTAGAGGCATGGTTTAGAGAAGCTGGGGGAGTTCAACGGCATTTCTATTTCAACTGTTGAAGCATCCAGTAACTTCGTATGTCACTCACACTTTCAGACAGAATACTTTCAGGCATACTTACTGGGATCAGTAAATATCTGTATGCCATAACTACCATTGCTAATTTGGGGCAAGTGCTCCAAACTGCATATAAAGAAGAAAGTGTTCAAACGCAGCATCCATGAAAAGTTGATTTAAATATTTTAGTACACTTCTAGTATAGGTCGTTACATTTAGAAAAACGTTGATCATTTTCTTCTTAATATGTATCTTGAAGGTATCACCAGGTTATCCAACGAGGTCTATTTTTGCTCTACATAAATATACAATATTCAAGACTAATTAAATCTCAGATTGTCACGTAGATTAGCTAAACTTCTGTTCACAAAATTTTTAAAATATCTTGCTTCCTTAACCTGTAGCCTAGCTCTTCCACATCTGTTCGGACATATTCTATTAATATTCATTGCCTACTTACAACAGAGATACGGTTTGGGAAGGGCATTTCATTATGTGTCAATATCTTACATATTGCTATTGCCCAGTATTCTGTAGCTAGCAGATCAAAGTTCCCATTTTTGTGAAACGGCTGTAGGTTTGTCCTATAAATTTTTTTAGATTTGCCAAGTATCACAGGTCATGAAGTATTTTCACCTTTTGAAAGATGCTCTCTATCTTCATTTTAGTAAAGCATTATGCTATCAGGTTCCACTCAACTGATTAATGACTAACGTCCCTCTCCCTTCATCAGCTCTTTCCCTTGTTTTATAACTTATGAATTTCAAGACGAAGCTAGTTCATGCAGAAAGTAAGATATTTAGAGAGCATCTCCACTGCACAGTGCCATTGCTATAGCCTTCATTACAGTTTACTGATTACGCACATCTAAAATCGTAGGTAAAAAAAAAAAGAATACAGGAGAACATGTATACTGGTAGGCAGCTACATAATGTATTATCCAAGCGCTAGCATTCTCCCCATGCCTTTGCTCTGTAGCTCTGTAAATTAAGAACTAATACAAGATGATGATACTAGAGACCATGACACGGGGATTAATTTTGTGTTTGCCTTGCACTTTGTGTAAGCAGTGAATATACGGATATTACAAATAAGAAATATACAAGAAAGTTAGGCTAAACAGGTTATCACTCTGGAGAAAAACAGATGGAAAGCTTACCCTTGTCCTGGGCTAGCTGAGAAGATTCCAGAAAGAGCAATCTCCAAAAGAGATCCTTGCCCAGCGGTAGTCAGCTGTTAAATGGGGTCTAGGAGACGTGGAGCCAGGCTCCACCCCTTCCAGCAGCACAACTGAATTACCTTCACCAGTGCTCCCAGGGCTGACTCATCGCTCTCCTCTGATGGTCAGTCACAGGTTCAGGCCATGATTCAGAAGTTCCCATACACTGTTAAATTCATCATTGACATATGTGCACCTAAAATGAATACAAGAAATGCTTTCATGCACTATAGCATTGCAGAGATGAACTCTGGATTTTGCATAGAGCCAGCATATAGCCAAATGCAAGCAAACACACAATCCCCACACCTAAAATATTGGTAGCTTATAGTAACAACAGAAAATGATGCGTCATTAGTAAAGACAAAGCTGTACCTTTCTCAAAATGCCTTGATTCTTCCTCTCAAAAGCCACAGTTTCAAAACATTTCTCTCTCCTAAGCAAACAGCTACTAGGCATGAAAAAAATGCCAAATATTCAGTAGGTCAGGTAGAATGAAAATAACAAAAGCAGAAGCAGTCCATCATTGTTACTTTTCTGTTCTGTAAAAGCAAAAATTCTAGGCACCTCATTAAATTACGCCCATGGTTCCACATACATAAAATTGGTGAGGAATAAACAATAAATGTGAAGACATTTGATTCTAGAAATATTAATTTCATCTTGGCTTGCAGCATCTGCATTGCTAAAAAGCATCCAAATATACCAAGTATGAGAAGCCAAATAATTACTGATATTTACCACCTCCCCGTTACTGTTTTGTGATGGTCCAGTAGTCAAGTTCTGAGTGAAATGAAGGGCAACTTTCCATAAAAGTTATGATTGCTTTCTTAGCCAACTTATATTCCTAACAGAAATCTACAGTACGATTCTTCTGCCTCACTTTGCATAATGGAAACTTGCACTGCAAAAACACCATCTACCCCTCACGCATCGGAATACCACCCTTACGTTGGAATATTCCAACTTGCTAAACATCAGTGAAGTCTGATCCGCAGAGCTCATTTAAAGCAGTTCTTTATTGTAAAAATATTAGCTCTTCAATAGAATTGGAACCTAAAATAAGAGTATTGTCCTTTTTCACTAATAATAATTATAATAATCATAACAATACATTAACAGAAAACAGGCCAATAACAAATGGCTAGCCATTTTTGGTATTTCATTCCTTTCAATAATACTTTCATGTCTAATGAAGATGATCGTAATTACTGTTTTAATAAGAAGCCTGCAGAAGAACAGACATCAAATCTTCATTGCCATTTTCAGGAGTGCTGTGAAATCACTGTTTTCAATGCAGTACAGGAAGAATAACGTGTAAACTCTGAAAAACTGCTTACAAATACATGAAGGCATTGCTTTTATGCAAATCGTATCATGGGTGTCACAAAAACAGGTGATTTTAAATATTAGAGAATGTTTAACCCAATTGTTCCTGAAACACTAAATGATACCTAGCTGATAACTATTCCACAGATTACAGACTTCATAAAGGAGCACTATAACCCCAACCCATCAGCAATTGGATTGAGTCTGAAATGTAATGGCAAGGGTCAGCATTAAGGTGAATCTATTTTTGTATATGCTGCAACATAAAGCTATCAAACGAATTCTGCCAATTTGCAGGCATTGAGAGACGCCAGGTTATCTGACAGATTAGCATGGAAACTAAGTGAAACTGTCACAGAAAAATGACTGCTAGCAGAATGAAATTTAGATTTAAAATGCATCCTGGAAATATCTCTTAGAAAAGCTTCAACAACAAAGAATTCACTGACTTCCCAAAGGGCAAGAGGTTGTGTATTACACCAAATCAATCAGCTATGCTCCTCCACAGAAATACAAGAGAAGAAGAGCTAAAAGTGACTGAAATAAAAAGAATTTATTAAAAGGAAGAGTGAGACCCTATAACTAGGGACATGGGTTGCAGCATTTAAAAACAGAAAAAGCATTATTCCAATGGGTGCAAGAAGAGAACCAGAGTGATCCATTTCCTTTGGAAGATCAGAGCGTTCCTGTATGCTGAGGAAACCACATGCGATGCCCTTGTTTCCATATCACTAGGAATGTTCTGGTAACTCTAACAAACCACTACTCAACCCAGAAATATGCACAAATGGAACATATCCACTACTGTTCCTCATTTACTTGATGTAATCATGTTTTACGTATGTTCAATATATATATATATATATATATATATACATATTTGTTTTATATAAAGGGTACTATATTTAAGCATATAAGTAATAAATACTACTGAAAGCTTCTAAAACCTAGAAAAACTAGAGAATGAATCCTCCTCAAGCATTCCCAGAGCAAAGGGTACCTTCTTTCAACAGATTCCTTTTTCTAAATTCATTTATTCTACATCTTTTCCCTCCCCCAGGAACACTGGATGGAAACTTTCAGAACTTGTTTCTGCACAAAATACTGGCTGCTCTAGGCCGTTCAGAAGAACTAAAAGGGTTATTAAAAAAAGAAAAATGCAGTTGGATCTGTATTTATTTATTTATTTTGTTCAAAATGGAAGGTTTTAATAAGTCAGTAAAGTTCAATCAAACTCACCTCAATGAGCAGCCTGAGCCTACAGGATTTCGGCATAAAGCAAGTATCAATGCTACCAGACAGCCATCTTGGAAGCCTGCAGTACAAACAGATATTCATTTTGTATTCCAAAAAGGTGCTGGTTGGTATTGTAAAGTCATAAAACTGTTTTAAACCAGCATCTTAGAATTCCTTCAGTGGCAAACCACAACCAGCTGCAGTCAGTCTGCTATATAGTATTTTTAATTTGTTGAGTATAGAAGAAGTATGGTGTAGAGGGGGAAAAAAAAAAAAAAAAAAGAAGAAATGATATGAGCATGCTATCCAAGAGGAGTTAGTGATCTAACAGCCTTTTGTATCATTACAGTGTGCTAGCATAGGTTGTTCAATCTCTCAGATTGCCTCCCTGCTGTTCTAGATACTTAAGTAGCAGAATGCAGTCTTTCTTCCCAGAATTCAAGGATATTTGGTCTGATTTTACTTCCAATGCCAATGGCAAAATAGAAAGACATAATTTAACTGAGAGTATAAACAAACAGAAGAAATGCTATTCTCAAGATATTTCTAACTGTACTTCAGTGATTTTTCATCATTTTAAAGCATGATAATCTTATTTTTTTTTCTATTCTTCAAATGTGGAGATATCAAAAGTAGCACTTTGAATAACTTGAAAAAGTTGCAAGTATGCATAAGCCCCAGTGTTTAAGTCAGAATTACCCATCTTCACGAGTATATACTTTTTAATTAAAATAATGACCCTATGTAATTCCACTGAGGCCTGAGTACAAAGCACTCGTCAGTTCCTAATATTTACAAACATGCCTTCCCTAGAGACAAACTTATTGTCAATAACCAGGTTCCCTGAAGCATCTGAGTTAGGAATACTAAATGTAAAATTGCAAGCTCAGAATTAAAACGGTAGGTTATGTGTTATTAACGGACAATTTGTCTATTACATATTTACTTTTTCTAAACACCATTGCTCACTCAGCTATTCAAAAATTGATGAAATTCTTATGAGTGCCAACCATTTTTAGCAAAATACACAAGAAAATGGATAATAGCTCTCTAGAGTACGATATATTTTTAAGAATGGATTTAAAAACATATGCCAAAAGTCAGAGGAATAAATTGTAACTTTTTTGAGTTTCATCACCAATGCATCTCATTCTCCTCATTTAAAATAAAAAAAAAAATAATTAAAAAAAAAAAAAATCAATAGAAAGTCAAATTCAATGAAACTTTTTGAAGACTAAACCTCCAAAAACTTCTTTGTGAAGTTCTTACATGCAGTATATTTACACTCAGAAAATCACATCTCACAATGACGAATGTGAGAAATGATGTCTGCGCTACCAATAATCTTTCTCTATTAGACTTGCTTGATACAAGCCAGTTAGCTTGGTAATGCAGAAGACACATGGGCATGCAACCAAAGAAAATGAAGAGATTCTTGAGCTCTCAAGAGAGACAAAAAAGTTGCATCTTCCAGATTTTGGACAACATATTTATGGAGTAAACACGGCACTAAACTGATGTTAAACATTCCTGAGAAGTGGCATTCATCCTCTTTTTCCATTCCCTTTAATTTCCTGATAAATGTACATCAGTGACTCACAAAGTGTCACAGATGTGTTCCGCTTAGAGAGCAGAACAGAAAGATAATACCTAAAAAACTAAATGTAGTTTTGCAAAGTTATCTTGTCTAGATCTTACGAGCAGAACAGATAATATCACTACTAAAGCTTCACTCCTAGTTCCCAGCAAGTTCAGCCACATTTCCTTCTAAGTAGAAAAGAGCAAAGGGCAGAAATGAAGTCCACCTAATTTTCTGTACATTGATATTATGTCAAGGCAGAACAATTCTTTATGGATACAGTTTAACACCATATTCTTAATTAGGAGAAGCTATTGGGTTTTTAAGTCTTTTGCATAAAAATTGGCTTCAATAGGTCAAGGAGTACAGCTAAACCTCTCAAGTCCTTTCCATCCTTCAACCTACTGTCCGTTTTCAAAATGTCACAGCTCTAAAATTCTTTATAAGTCTTTCCTGCAGGATTTACATAGGGAATATTGAAGTAACAGCAGTAACAAGAATGTGGCTCTTCTGTACACATGACCACTGAAGCACACAGCAGCTGCAACTAAGGAGCAGCAGTATGTCTTCACGAAGAACACCCAGTCCGACAAAAATTTCTTGAGAAGATTGTCAATTCTAGTCAAGTACATTCTTCTGAGTAGTAAATTATAATAGCGAAATTATGAAATTTCGAGTAATCTGATCTGGTTGAGTAAGTGCCAAATTCTTTCACAACATAGTCAGAGAATGAGGTTTCTAAAATTCAGTTGCTTATTCAGTGGTATTAGAACAAACAAAACTATCAAGCTACAATCACACGGAATTTCAAAGGGAGATGAAGGGGGGAGTTCAGAAGCTCTGTTCTAAACAACGTATTTATCTTGGAGTCATTTTTGTCTCTATTTTCCCTCCAAATGGGTCAGAGTTTCAGATAACAGAAGTATTTTCTGGAACCATCCTTGTCATCTACGCTTGTTTTTTGTGTGTTTGTGGGTTGTTTCCCCCCTCCCCCCCCCCCCCCCCAAAACACGACACCTTCTGAAATGGTCTAAAATTTCGCAATGCTGTCACATGATCCCATGTTTTGTTGAGTTATTTTACTTTAAAATAAATAAATAAATAAAACAACTCTGTTCTTCAAGTTCATCCATTACTACAGAAAGAGTTGTATATCATTTCATTGAATTGCTTGAAATGACAAATTGTGGAATAGCGTATGTAAGAATTCAAGGGTTGGTTAAAATTCATAATCTTGGCTAGAGTCAATATGAGATACAAATAGTCGAATGTTAAAGGATGGTATTAAATAAACAAACATCAATGGTTTAAACATGTTTCATCTAACAGTACCACTGAACTGTGTATTTTATTGAACCGCTCTTCAAGTGAGAAGACTGAAATGCAAGACTTATTCAATTACAGAACTCTGAATGATTTATCATTCCAGTAATTTGTTTTAAGTTACAACTACTGGATCAATAGAAACTTAATAAATAGTCTTATGTTGATAAAAAGGATATATTGGGTCTAAGTAACCAAAATTAGGATGTCTAAATTTTCTTTTAGTACTTCATAGAAATTAAGACTGGGTTGATATATTGCAATTAATTTCTCCACCAGTTTCTTTAGGAGAAAACACTTTTTTTTTTTTTTTTTTTTTTTTTTTTTAAGATATATAGATGAAGGCAAAGAAAGCTTACACACACGCACACACACACACACCCCCCTATGAAGGAATTCCCATTTGCTTGTATATTACCTTCGTCTTTCAGAATTATAAAAATTCATCATTAACTGACTATAAGAAGCAGTCATGATTTTATGATTTTTGGTTATTGGTATTGTACATCATAACACCATGTAATGCACTGGGAGTTAAAGAGTCAGTGCTCCAGTTCTGTGAATTGTGAATACTTCTGGATACCTGGTTCTCAGAAGAGATCAACTACATACTACATGCCCCAGAGGACTTCGCGTTGTTCTGTTCTATTTTCTATTCAGAGAGAAAGATAAAACTGTTCCCTTCACTATACCTCCTGTATTGCTCTCCCTCACAACACAGCATAAATTACTGAGCACAGGTTTTTGCTACTACTGTTTCATTGTTCAAACTAGCCACACCTAAACTTCAAAATATATTTCTTCAATTGTTTCATTCAGGAACTGCTCAGAATGAGATAATTAATGGCTCATATTTGAGCTGAACTCAAAAAATATAACCCATTGACTTCAACAAGCAGCGAATTGTGCCCAAAGGGCTCACATGGGATTTATTCTCGGACTTCTAGTAAGACTCTACACATCACTGATCTTAACCTACCTTGAATTTATGAATGAATAAGGCCAAGAAAATATATTTTAATGGCTATTTCAACTCTAAAACGTAGTGAAAAACTGCATCTGTATTCTGATCAATCATTCAGTCATTCCTCTGAAATAATTTATCAGTCTATATAATGCCCACTGTAGTCCATCTGTATTTTGAACATTAGTAAAACCTGTAGACAATAGGGAATATTACATGCTGATTCAAGGATACACATTCATTGTCATGCAAATGAAGATGACTTCAAATGTTAAGATTAGGGAAACTGACAAAAATAGGAGGGCATAATTCAGGAAACAATTACCCACCCCAGATGTGGAAATTCTACAGATTTAATTAAAAAATGTGCAGAATGCGTTACTGTCCATTAAAGCACATCCCACGGAATTCATTAAAGCCTTCTCCCTTGTGCAGGTGACAAAAATTCCATTATGTACAGGAGAAATAAAGCATAGCACAAAGGGGCAGTGGCAAATTAAATAGGGACTGACCTTTTCATAGCACAAAATTATATTATTCAAAAAAAAAAAAAAAAAAAAAAAAAAAAAAAAAAAAAAAAAACCAAGGAATTTGGACAAAAAGGATGAAATGAGGGAGAAAAAATGCCAAAGAAGGGGTCTCATTTGTTTACAGAGCAGTTAGGATAGAGAATTTACAATAGTAATTAAGCTATTATTCAATGACAAAAAGTGGGGGAAAAAAAAAAAAAAAAAGCAATTACTAAAGAAACCTCACTGACACCCGGCCTAAAAATATATATACCTTGGTTAGAAAGCACTTGAAATAAGCAACGAGAGAACTCCTCTTTACGCTGCTTTATCCAAAATGAAATGAGCCAAGTTATCTCTGTCACCTCATTTGTCTCCTTTCTGTTCTTCTCTATTTTCTTTCGTTTTGGACTGAAGTACCTTTCAGAGCTCCCATAAGTAGCTGTAGACAGGCATTTACATAGTCTGGAAGTATTTTCCATATTTCTTTATCACTCCTTGCCTACTTATTGTCATTTACTGAATTGTCTTGAAGTATAAGTGGGAAAAAAAAAGATAAAATTGAATGCTGTTGTGGACGGCAATGTTCTTTTCGGGGAAGACAGACAGGCAAGGTGATGTAATTGCTGTTCCAGAGAGAGAACTGGAACGTATTAAGCTCTGCCGTGAGCTAAATGAAGAACTAGTGGAGTGCTAATGCGTGAGGCTCAAGAGGCAAGTAAATGCTGGTGACTTCACTGGGGGTGTTTGTTACGGGCCAGGATAAGAAGATTGCTAAGACCTTTTTCACATAAGTGGAAGTAGCCTCAGAGCTGTGGGCATTAGTTCTCACAGTAGATACAAACCACCCCGCCAGCTGTTAGGAAAGCAATGCTGCCAGGCACAGTCATTCCAGGAGGTTCCTTCAACGTGTCGAAGATAAAATTTCTGACACAAGAGACAGACGAGCCAATGAGGAGAGGGTGCTAATGGAGTTTGTTCTCCCTCTCAAGAATGGGCCAGCTGGCTATGTGAAAACTAGAGGCGGCCTTGAGCATGGAGGCTGCGAGACAGTGAATTTCAAGAAGATGGAAAGCAGCGACTAGTATTGAAACACTGGACTTTGACAGAGACAAGTTTGTCCTCTTAAGGGACCTGCTTGGAAGAATCTCTCGGGTTAAAGCATTGGAAGTGAGTCTGAGGATAAACTTTGAAGGGGAGAAGAAAGATTGGATGAGGAGGGCTAAGGCCCACTTAGTATCACCTTTAGCGAGGGAGTCAAGGATAACAGAATTGGACCAACTTGCAAACAGCAGAAAAAAGACTAGGGAATGTGTGGGCCTGCTGCTTTATGAGGCAGCTGTTCTCTATCACATTATCTATGATCTTTCCTGTAGGAAAGGTGCCCAAGGACTGGAGGATAGCCAAACCACTGCAGACATCAAAAAGGGCAAGAAGGGTGACTTGCACAGTAGTAGCAGTGTCAGCCTCACCTCTGTACCTGGAAAGGTGAAGGAACAACTTGATTTAGATGTCATCTCCAAGGAACTCGAAGCTAAGAAATCCCTAAGGAGTAATCAATGTGGAGTCACCACAGGTAAATCACACTGGACCAACACTGGTAGCCTTCTGTCTGGTTAGATGAGAGGAGAGAGCTGGACTATGCATACCTGACTTCAGCAAAGCGTTTGATGCCATTTCACACAACATCTTTGTAATAAAGCTTGAGAGGTGAGGTCTGTGGGTAGATAGCGAGGAGGACTGAGGAAGGGCAGACTCGGTGTCATGATCAGCAGCGTGGTCTAGTTGGAAGCTGTAACTAGTGGTGTTTCCTGAGAGGGGTACTGCATCTAGTACTGCTCAATATTTTCATTCGGTGACCTAGATGAAGGGATGGAGTTCACCACTGGCAAATAAGCCAGTGACACGAAGCTGGGAGGAACAGCTGACACAGGAAGGCTCTGCTGATGTTCAGTGAGAGCTGGTCGGGCTGCAAAGTTGGGCGAAGAGGGACCTGATGAACTTTGAGGAGAACAGGTACAGGGTCCTGCAGCTAGGCAGTAATAACCATATGCACTGATACTGATTAGGGACTGGTCTGCCAGAAGCAAGACCCGAGGAGGAGAACTCGGATGTCCCAGTAGGTCAGCTATAAGCCAGCAGCATACCCTTGTGGCCGATAAGGCCAGTGTTATCCTGGGGCATACTAAAATGAGCGTGGTCAATGGGTGGAGGGAGAGGATTCTCCCCTTCTAATCTGCCCTAGTGGGGCCACTGTTAATTAGTTAATGATCCCATTCAACTGCGGTCAAAGCACAGCAGCTAGTTAATTCAGGTTGAAATTCTACTTCCTACTCTGTTGGCTGCCAGGGCACATGGCTGACTTGAGTTTAACTTGCTACTGACCACAGGTCCCAAATTCCTTTCGGCAGGGCTGCTCTCCAGCCTCTCATCTCCTAGTCTGTATAGATAGATGGGGTTGACTCATTTCAGGCACGGAATCCAGCTCTTGCTCTCATCAAACTCCATGTGATTGGTGACTGCACAGCCTACTAAAGTATCAAGATCTCTCTGCAAAACCTTCCTACCCCTGAGCAGTCAGCAGCCCCTAACTTCATATCATTAGCAAACATACTTAATACACATTCAAGTTCCATATCCAGATCATTTATAGAAATACTGAAGAGAACAGGCCCTGAAATAAGGCCCTGAGGAATCTGACTAGTGATGGTCTTTAATAGGTAATACATTCATAGCTAATGAGTAAAGATTTTCACCCGCTCAAAGTCAAATATTTTTGACCGCTATAGTTGAAATCATTTTACTACTCCAATTCTCTGCATAGTAACATCGTTAAAAACAGAATACCTAGTAATAGCCAGAACGGCAGAGTGAGAAGTGCACTTTGCAGTATAAAGCCAAAGTCCACCAGAAAACCCTTCTACTGAGTAGTCATGTACTTCCCGAGCAAACACAAACACAAGAGATCTTCCAGTGCGGCAGTCTTCATAACATCTTTCCTTATAAAGGGAAGTACAAACTCTCTTTACAGTCTCTCTAGCCACAGGTCCGGACTGTTTAAGTGTATCCCACCATTAGTGAATAGAAGTAAATCCTCTGTCATTTTGTATGGCAAATCAGAAGTAAGTTCATTCACGTAGGTTTGGCAAAAATGAAGAGCATTTGACTGTGAGAAGTTTCACGAATCTGACTTCCATTCCTTCACTGTTTGTATTGAGCGCTGATCCCTAATCACACTTGAGGAAGCTCTAACCTTCTCTAATTTCTATACTCATTGGTGGTAATTATGTACATAGTAATCTCATTTCCACATTAAGTTGTGTTACCCAGCCGGTAAGAAATATCCCTCCCCACAAACCTACAAAACAATCGTCAAACTATGGGGATTTTATTTTTTAATTAAAAAAAATAAAAATAAACCATACAAGAGCAATAGTAGGTCTTTTAAATGTCTTCACTTGATTTAGCAATTCTCAGCAGTACACACACTATAAAAACCAGTGGTAGAAGTAGGAAAAGTAAGGAAAGAGGAAGGTTTCAGTTATGGTCTTACAAATCTTACTGCTTACAGTGTAAGCTACTTAGATTGCCTAGATACATCAGTCTTGAAGAAGTCAGGCATAACTGCTTCCAGGAGAGAAGTTATCTATCTTTCTATCTATTTTATCTTCCTAAGCGCATTTTCAAAGAGACAAGATCCCACAGATGTCATGAGCCTAGTAAACGCATGCAAGAATGGGTCAAACAAATTCCAAGGAAAAAGCAATGAGCTCCTTATTCAGTACTCTAACTCCCCTCTTCTCAATTATTTATTGCAAGTTAGGAGGTCAAATATTTTATTTAGAAAAGCTGCAGGAACAATTTGCTTGATTCCAAGACAGGGCAATTATCTACCTCTTAAGAGAAATTTAATTGCCATATCCCTAAGAATCAACTATTTTCCAGCAGATCTGATTTCCAGACACAGTTTTGCAATGGCAATTTCCCCCCCTCCAACTCAGAGTATTTCACTTAATTTGCTATTTAAAAAAAAAAAAAAAAAAAAAAAAATCCACACGCACACACAACACTCCAGGAAAGGTTTCTTTTTGTGGCCCAAATGATTAACACCCCCATATATTCTGTGCTTGGAGAACTCAGTCTTATTTACACCATAGAAGCCATCAAGAAGGCCCACCGGCAGAAACAATTGAGAATTTCAGGAGTTCTCAGACAGGGGAATTCACCTTTAAGATTTTTCAGGGATTACAAAATTAAACATTTTTCCCTTTCAGATGGACTTGCTTACAGGTGAACTGACCTTCTCCCATGAAACCATAAAGAACTGTGTGCTCAGATATGTGTTTAGTAGCATATTATGCTATCAGCACCCTATTGAAGTTCCTCACCCTGTGAAGAAATTAACACATCTTTCAGGCAGCACTTATAGCCTTACAAGAAAAAAAGTGAAATTTTAGATTTTAAGACAAAAGGAATTTGAGTAGAAATCATCATTTAGAAGAAGAAAAAAAAAAAAAAAAATTGAAATGCAACCAGAAAGAAAACCTAATAGCTAGCAGCTAAGCAATTAGCTACCCAGGATTAACCAGAAGTTCTGACTCATTCTCCCTAGCGCTTCCATAAGATCTTTGAGCGCTTAGATTTTTCGATTCAGCAACCCTCTATTACAGTGCTCAGGATCTCTCTGGGGTGCAAAACAGAAGGGGGACTGACTGACTTTTTACATGATCTGGGAAATTCTATAACATGATGGAAAGTACCACAATAACAGCAAGACGACAAAGCCTTTGCAGAAAAAGAAAACAAAACCAAACACAGGTGCCATAGACAGAAAAGGAGAGAGGAATAAAGAGGGGAAAAAAAAAAAAAACAAAACAAACAAACAAAAAAAAAAAAACAAACCAAAAAACACCTGCCTACCTTTAGAAGGCCTTAGGAAAGAAGGAATTTCCATTGAGATACCTTTTCCTCCACTGCCAACCCTTAAATGAGGTCTGGGAAGGGGTGAATCCTGACTCCACCCCTTCCAATCACTCAGGTGCATGCACCTGAGTTTCCCTAGGTTGGTCCTGCCTTCCCACCGAGTGCTCCATCACTGCTTCAGGCAGTGACTTAGCAGTTCCACTACACTCCGTCAGTGATATGACAAGGTGGAATGGCTTTAAACTAAAAGAAGGGAGATTAAGATGACATATTGGAGGTAGGAATTTTTTACTCCGGATGGTGAGGCAATGGCACAGGATGCCCAGAGAGGTTGTTGTGACAGCCCTATCTCTGGAGGTGTCTAAGGCCAAATCGGATGGGTCCCTGGGCAGCCTGAGCTAGTGGGTGGCAGCCATGCCTATGGCAGAGGTGTTAGAACAAGGTGATCTTTCCATCAACCGAGGCTGAGCCTTTTTTTTCTTTTTTCATTCATGGTATATGATTGTGTAGAGATGCAACATCATAAGCCATTCCTAAAATAAGAAGACAGCTGGTTTTGGATTAGAAACAATTTTATTCAGTTTTGGAAAACCATTAGTTGTATAAGTGATGCATCAGTATCTCCAGCGATTTTCAAGTCCCTAACAAGGCTAAGTGTTTGAGTTAGTCAATGATTTAATTGCTGAATTCACAATGTACAATTTATTAATTTTTTCTAACTAATGTTCTAACAAGTGATAAAAGACAGACTGCAAACTTGCTTTGAAATATAGTCCTTCTGTCAGTTGTATCACTGTATAAATACTCAAAAAAAAAAAAAAAATCTGCACAACACAAACTTACAAAATAAATCACCTTCTGTATTGTCAAGGTAAGCTTAGATATATAAGCCTACGTAATACCGCATAGGCCAAGTCACCAATTCCCAACAGAAGCTTATTGGTTATCATGGAATTCATATTATCTGGCTTCACCTTGAAATAATTTCTATGTTAATTGGAAGTGAAAAATTATTCACAGCTACTGAAAGCTTACTGTCTTCTCAATGTGTTCCCTTATGCAAATTGATTCAGTGGTGGGAAATAGTTTCTCATTTCTAGGCTGTATTTTTTTGTACGACTTCAGTCAAACTCAAAATATTATTCTAAATTAAGTTAGAAGAATTAAGAGACTGCTACCTATTTCTTACTCCAGCAGAGACGGATGACGAGAACTGCAGTTCTGTTTTGTCCAGCAGTACTCAAAAGTGCTTCAATCTCAACTAGATCAAAGATCTAAGCTACATCTGGTTGCTCTATTTCTTTCAAATTAAGTGGTTGAGTGTCTGCAAACAGTTTCTGATACTGCAGTGAGTTGGCCACAGCAAAAAAACACTCCCACCCAGCCATTCTCTCAGTGCCTCTCCTCATTGGGAACTGAAGCTAGAAATCTCTGGGCAACAAAAGAACAAGGAAATCACCTACCAATTTTGTCATGAAACAGATAGACTTGGCTTGGGAAAATCAATTGAATGTCACTTAAAATAAATAATTACCGATTTGAGTAGTAGGAAATAATAATAAGAAATAATAATAATATGCTTTGAGAAAACACTTTTCTTCCCCCAGGTTCCTGGCCTTAACTTCTCACTAAGGACCTCACTGTTATCGCTGCAGGTTACTCTGAGATCCTTCTGTGAAGGAGTACACAGTGAAGGATTACACTGTGGTTTCTCTTTGCTGTTCCTTCCCTCTCGCTGTTTTCCACTGCTCCAATGTGGGTACCCCGTAGGCTGCTGTCCCTTCAGGGTGTACTTTCAGTGGGGGTTCATCCACAGCACTGGTCCCTTTGGTGAAGTAAGTCCTCTTGGATGAGTTCGCAGTGCGTGAGGGTGAGGGTAATTCCTCCTGGGTGAGCCTGTTCCAGAGTGGAATGCCTCCTACTCCAACCTTCACGTTCCTTCTACTCCTTCCCACCCTCTTTGCTTCCCCGTCCAGTTCTTTCTGTCCATTCTCAAATTCCTTTTCACCAACAGCTCTGCTAATGAAATCATCTGGGTCCTGGGATAGGTCCAGAACAGAGTGGGCTGAAACCAATTGTAATCATCAAAGCATCCCCTAATATCTCACAGACAACACTCCTGCGGCTTTCCTTCCAAAATGTTGCCATGGAAACTCAATATAAATACAAGTATTTATTAATAGAATACAAACAAACAAACAAAAAGAAGCATTCTTAGCAGAATTTTCTAGAACAAATAATATAATTAATAAAATAATGCAACTTCGATGCAATACTAGAAAAAATTGCAGTTTAATATGTGTTTAGACAAGGAATAACAGGATAGATCATAGGTTTAGATCTGAAAAACGTTCAAAAATGGTCACTAGCTGTGAGAACATTTTCCCTGGATCGCAGACTGTAATTCAATGCAATTTCTAATTCACGAATGATTTAATTATATATTTCTTTCCACTCAGAATCATTACACAACATTCATAAACTGACTGCAGTTGAAGTCTACAGGCATCCAGTGGAAATCCTGATATTAAGATACAATTTGAATTCTGGTTCTACTAAACTTTTACTTTTTCAGACTTTAGTTGACAATTTTTACTTCAAACAGAATTCAGCTGCACACCGTAAGACCTGTGCACAATTACTTCTTTTGACATTCGATTTAATCTTTCTTATAGAAAAACTTCAAGATTTGGATTCCATACGTACAAATCAAACAATTCTTGGTCACGTTTCAGCATGTTTCCCAAGTTTTCCGGATTACTCAAAAATTTCTATTTTCTCATTTTCTCTTTTTTTACCCCAAAGTCAACAGTTACTGTATTAAGAGAATCATCAGTTGTTTGCCTACAGCATCGAAAGAACAAAAGTTGGGAAGCTATAAGAAAGAAAACAAACAAACAAAGATAAAAAGACAAAAAAGAGGAAAGGAAAAAAAAAAACCTTTTGCTGTGAACCGGTCACTTATTTCAATGAGAAACTCTCCAAGCAAATTGGCTCCCTCTGCTCACTTCAGTTGTGGGGTTAGAACCTCATTTCTTGTAACCGAAATCTTGGGAGTATAAATGATGCTGAGCCTCTGCCCTTTATCCTCCTCAAAGAAGGCTGCAAAATTCTTTTATCCCATTCAACTCATCAAAGGTATGCTGAGAACATTTGACTAAATCTGCCAACAACCCAGTTCTGTAATAAAATATAAATCTGGTTACATTAAAATAACAGATCATGAGCCTTCAAAGGAAAATCATTAGGCTGCCTTATGAAAAATCAGGTGCTTAATGTGAGAGATCAAAATTCTGACCGTAGCAGAACAAACCAGGATTTGTCATTGCCATGATTGTGATGTGATATTCCTTCTCTCAAGACTTTTTCATGTTAGCTGGCAGACAAATTCATTTAAGACAATGTATTGATCTTAGTTTTACTGCAAGAAAAATATATTTTTTGTTCTAGCTGATCAATAATACAAAGTTCTGTTTTGTCCCAGTATATTCAGGCATGAAAAAACAAGTGATATTATTGCCTAAGTGCTGAGCTTCCTCCCATAGATTTCAAAATAAAAAGGCTTTACAAAAATAACTCAGGGATTTTTCATCTGCTTGCTGTTACTGAATACAGAGCCCTCTGTCTCTTTAAGCTTATGTCTGTCAGCTCTGACTGATTATTATTTTATGGTAACCTCTGTTATCTTCATGCTGACTGAGGTACAAATGTCTGTTCGTTTCAGGTAACTGAAAGATAAAGACTGGTCTTTGTTTTGTTGGTTTAGTCATGCTATATTTATGTTATGCGTCATGATTTTTCTTCCTCTTTCTCAGATTTCCAAATACAAAGTGAAGGACCTCATACAAAGAAAGGACTGGGGAGTCAGGTGATTTATTCTTGTAAGGATTCATTATTTAGGAAACAAAAAGGTTGTAGCAACATAGCTGCTACAAATGGCTCTCAACAACTTTCAGGGTGCAAATAGGAATGACTTTTTGCATAGATTCCCCATATTTTGCATTTCTTTCTCACTGACTTTGATGTAAGAAGTTCTGATAAACTCTATTATTCCTATCACTGTTAACTTCCCATGCTAGTTTGTTAAAAAGAAAAGAAAACAAAGCAAAACAAAACAAAAAAAACTCATCACAAATCCAACATGGGAATTGTAAGAAAACCCACAACCCAAGCCCATACCCAAATTTCCACAGAGAATTTGACTTAACAAAACAGAGCACTAGGAGTTCTATTTGAGAGAAATGTGTTACTCTTCTGGGACGTGAGATTCCATTTACACGCACTTAACTTTGGTTTACTCATTTCTTGACAATTAATTTTGAGAAGTTTCTTTATGAAGTATTAGCATGATTACTGTCTCTTCTTTTTAAAATGGCTTTTTTTTTTAAATAATGTACTATGTGAAACAAGCTTTTAATAATAACTTGAAAAGCCTTGGAAAAGAATTTCATGAAAATTAAGGCTGTCAAGTAGTATTGTCAATCTCTGATTGACTTGTGCCACGTCTCTTTAGTTACATGTTCTTTGAAGGGCTCCTTACGGATGTCTAAAAGTCACTTTAGATTTTGGTTTCAGTTTATTCTTATAGAATAATCACACGTACTATCTAAATATTTTTGGTATTAAAAGCTATGCTAAAAATTTAATTTGTGTAAAAATATGCCCCGATATCTTGTATTGTATAATTGTAAAGAAAACACTAACAACAGCATTATCTATTCCGGTCTAATGTAAATAATTTCCATAATGATTTTCAGCTGCCAATAGAATAAAGTTATTTTCCAGTTAAACCATTGCATGTGAAACATATTTTTTTCACACAACACATACTGAAGTTGAAAAAAAACAGAAATTATGTATTTCATAAAATCCAAAAGAAAAAAAATGCATTTAGTACCAGAGGAAGCAAGCCCACCTAAGTGACATAAATGTTTAGTTCCAATTGTGTTTATGAACATACACTCCACAGATTTGTTTTTCTTTGAAAGAAATGGGTGAAAAGCTATACATCGCTGCCTTAATTACACTATTTCATTATCTTGTTTGGCTCCTGTCATTTTTTTCACATAGGCTATGCCTGTGAAGACAAGGTGTATTTTCATTTTGGAAGCAAGGATTGAAGTTAGTAATGCACAAAACAGGAAAATTCAAAGTAGAGGGCTACAGAAGACAGTTTTCTATGGTAAAAATGAGCCTGTGTTTATCAGTGCAGTTGGCTCTGGCACAACAGAAGAGTGAAGTCTTTGATTTTTGACTAAATTTGGTCAAAGCTGTTCCTGCTAGAAGCAATTCTATATGCATTCCTTAAAAATTCTGATATATTTTATTTAGAGCAGCATAAGGTATCTTCCACCTCCTATAATCCCTAAGCCGTACAGCCTTAGTATGTAAATAATTGCTCATCACCACCTAGCTAAGAGGTATAATCACTTGGAAGAGATTTTAATTCATACTTTTAGAACATGTTAATATTTTTTAATATACATATATTTTTTCTGTTCATGTGCCAGTAAAAGCCTAACAGTATCAGTAACTGATTTTTATTTATCTCAGATTCATCCCTTAAATTCAATGGTGCAGTAAGACATTTCCTAACTAATAATGTTTAAGTATATGAGCTTTCAGCTTTTACACAGTGTCCTTTAGGAGCTGAGTATGTATATTTAGCAACAGAAAGGTGAGTAATTTAAACAGTTTTAAGATACAATTAAAACAGGAGAAAGAGTAGTATCTACTATCACTATTTTAATGACAAACTAATATGAAGTAGCTACAGCAAATCATGATGTCTCCTTAAAAATACACTCTTCTTCATTTACTTATTTCCAAAATTTCCCGAAGAACTAATTCCCAAAGTTAATTGTTTCCTACCTGCATTCTCTGTGTGCAAATTTGCTGTTTACTGTGTGGTTTTAGTTTATTTGGTGTTTTAACTCAGAAAGATGCTACTGGATCTTGAGTGAGTTCTGCGGTCTTCAAGTTCATGAGTATAAACCAACACTTTTTCCTTTTTACTATTAAGAAGAAAAATAAAAACCCACCTATGTTAGGTTTATATCAAACTCCTAGGTGTGTGAGTTTGTTTCTAACATTTAGCAGCTATAAAATTGTATACACAGGACTCAAGGACTAATCTAGATAAACACCTGAGTCCTTCTCATGATTCTTAAGTGTCAAAAATCCCTTTAATGCACTTCTCTCTTCATTTAACATCTGCGTTGCTTCTGCTTTTGACCACTTTTACATCTGCTTCTCCGTCTGCCTGTTCTCTTACTGCACCAAAAGCCTGGTTTGCTAACTTTAAATGAATGCCATAAAAAGATTTTAAGAAAATGAAAATCAAGATCTAGTTGCTGTTTGCTGTTGCACTTCTACAAATGTGATTATTTCTGATTTTACTAAAGGCCACATGCTTTAAATTAAGCTACTGGTGTCCGACTTACGACTTGCCTAGACTGCTCTTGGCCTGAGTTCATTTTTGTCTGTCTGTCAGGAAACTGAAATTACCTAACTCTCCTATGCTTATCTCCATGAATACCAAGTGGGATAAAAAGACCTAGCAAACCTGTGCAGCCCCTGTATAACAACAACAACAACAGCAGAGCCTTTTCTGATAACTGACTTGTTGGAAGCTCTGTTGTATGTCTTTAATAAGGAGAAGGCAAGGATCATAAAACCTGATTTGAACCAGTGGGGGAAAAAATGCAAGAGGGCAGACGGCCTCAAGAAAACATGTACTGATAACTCAGGGCAGATCCAAGTGTGAGGAAAAAGAGGCTCTACTTTGAATGCCAAGCTCCTGCCAGGGAAGTGCACAGGATATTCATAAGTTGATGTAACACTTATAAATACCTCAAGGATGGGTGCTGTGGACATCGTGACCCAAATGCACACCTCCAAAGCTGAGCACTACCCTAGATAAAATAGGTAGTTTAGAAAACTTCTAAGCTACTAAATAATTTTAAACATTTAGTTTTTTTAAAAAAAATAATTTTTAAAATTTAGCTTTTTTTTCTATATTAATTTGTTTTGTGAGTGTTTGCAGTAAAAGGGCTAATAAAGTATGAATTGCATTACATTTGGACTGTCAAAAACTTATGCCGCTGTTAAATACTCAGGTTCGCATAGAAGTTACATTTCCCTTAGTCAGTGACTTTAACTGTAACATTGTTGTTACTCATTCTTGCAATAAAATAGCAATACGAGACATGACTGAGTTTCCTAACCATAAAATGTCTAGCACCATTCGAGATAACTTGCCATATCTGGATTACTCACTGTAGAATAATGACATTGACCTCAAAGAAGATTCACACGCTATCAGAACTTGATGGGGAAGCAAGGTGGGATACACAAGGTTGTTTACAATAGAATTAGGAGCTTTATCTTGGGAGCTGCCTTGAAATCTTCATGACAGACCTGAGGCTCTCTATTTTGCCAGGTCACTGGAAGAGTTCCAGGCCACTACAAAATCACTGGCAACAAGTTCCTCATGTTTTTATTTTGTTTTGTTCACTTGTTTGTTCGTTTTTATTTTGTTCAAAATGAGAAACTATGGAGGTTAATAGCTGTGCAAAAATTTCTAAGAAAGCTGCTTTTCAACAAGTCTGCTTTCACAGTAAAAAGCACAAATTAGGCCAGACAGTCTCAATGGTGTTGAAGTTAAGTAAGGAAGAGCTTAAAGTCTTTAAAGAGGATTGCCAGATCATAGAATAATTCCCATCTCAATTAAAAGACATAGAATATATGTTTCTAAAATTAAAAATAATAATAATAATATATACTTGAAATACAGAATCTGTGTAAAAGTCTTTAAGTATTGCTAAGTTTTTTATAGTTTTGCAGACCTCTCACTGATTTCAGTTTTACTTACACAGTTTAAAACTTAGATTTAAATTTCCTGATGCAGGTGTTCATTTTGAAGAAAGCTAAGCTCTGCAAGCACCTGCCTATATTTAGGAAGGGGAAAAAGATAGATCTGGATTTTTTTTTTTTTTTTTTTTTTTTTCCTGAATCTACTACAACAACAGATAGTTGTAAAACTTAAGAAATTCATATAATCTGTGCTGCAGATCACAGAAAAATGGCAGGGAAATTATTTACATTGGTATTTCAGTCTTCATGCAAATTATGCATGACTGCAGTGTTTCCTTATCTCCCACAGTTTTGGCTATCAAAGCACTACGAAACTATTTTATCCTGAAGTAAAACAGCATAATTCCATTTGTTTTAACATTAAGCAGTAGCTATGGATCAAATGGGGAAATGTTATCCTAGATCATACATGTTGACAGGTTTTGCATTGATGCAGTGTGTCTATTTCAGTGTGTGATGCTCTGTTTCATATTCTTTCCTCGCCGATGAAAGCCTGCACTGATTACAGCCAGCGCCCTCAACCTGCTCAGTGAGCAGAGCGATGAACAGCATGTCCCTCAGTAGCTCCAGCTCCTTCATATCTGCAGCTGATCAGCCCAAAGGCATAATAACCACATCTTCAGGCTTTATTCCCGTCTGCACACAAACAACAGGCTCTGGTTCACAGGGCTTCTAGCAGCTAAGATACAACAGATCTCATTTTATACAGTACATGCCATGATACTAGGAGAAATGCTGCTTATGTATCTTTTGTAAGAGCTGTCTATTCAAAACCCTTTGGCAATTAGCAACTACCACTATTCCCTTGTCAGGATTTCTACTACCTTGACATTCAGCATTGGCCTTCACATGTGTGCACAAAAGGTTCTGAGCAGAGCTGGTCCTTTCAAAGAGTGAATCATCTTTTGTTTTGTTTTGTTCTGAAAAAGAATTGGTATCCCTTTCTCCTGTTCTAATGCCTTTCATTCCATAAAGAAAACTGTGCAGCAATTTAAGAACTAGTTCACCGTTACAGAGATTGAAAGGAGTGATGTGTTCCAAAGAGATGGCTTGTGTCACTCCGTATGGATTCATCAGACAAAATTACAACAAAGAACAACAACCTCGGTCACTGGATGCATTTTTTTTCCCCTCGGAGTATCTGCATTTCTGATTCTCTTTATATATACATATTGTTTGTTTGTTTGTTTTTGTTTACTAAGCTAATTCAGAAAGCCTTGAAAAAAGTTTAAGTGGCTCAGAAATGAAATCATTTTCAAGACGAGAAAAACTGACAAGAATTTTTTTCTGTATTGCCCTCCAGCAAAAATAAAACAACCAGGTAGCCCCAAGAGTAATGTATCCTCAAGAGAGAAGGATATCTTCTCCTTTGAGAATATTTTCCGGAAGTCAACAATAAAACTTATGCTAGGCTTCAATATTATATGAGGTCACCAAGAACTACAGGAAATACCGTCTTGATCTTCTGCTGTTCTAGTCATTGCTGAGTGAAGCGTATTTTATTGAATTGTACCTTCAGGTTGCACTTTCTCTGTAACACACACGTTGTTTTCCCTGTGAATCTTAAAACACCATTTAAAATTCTACAGTTGATTTAATCTATTTTTAGCCCTGTAATTGATACTCAGGCATTTTGTGATTTTTTAGAACGTAGATTTCTATGTAATGGGAAAAAAAAGTAATCCAAACCCAATTCTTGCCAAAACTCTTGAATATCCCATGAGCAAAAATGCTTCCATGGACAACCTGAAATGGTTTGCAATCTATAGTTCAAGGAGTTAATCACTTTCATAATCTATTTTATTCACTTATTTATTCAGTTATAGCTTGAGCAGATTGCAAAATGCAAGATAGTAAATGTGCTCGTTAAGAAAAAATTAAAATTGTGTGTCTTTATTTCTGATTTTAAACTGGTAATGTTACAACAGGAGCAAACAGATGACAAAGAGATGAGCTGAACAGTATTTTGTTGTTTAAAGCAAACCTAGTTCAAAAGGAAAAGTAGGAAGTTCATACAGGGAAGATAACTGCCCAGAAAAACAAAGAGAAAGCAGTGCATTTGTGTATTCTGAAATATTTGTTCCTAGGATGCAAAATGTCTCTTAAAAATACATGATAAATTCCTATAGTTTACTATGTAACTATACGATAATTTATCATATATGTAATAATTTAAATTTAGTTGATTATTGAAATAAGAACAAAAATGAATTTTAAAAAATCAGACAACCTTACCTTTATGATCAAAACTCCAGCATTAACTAACAAAAAAGGGAGGAGTTGTTCTAGATTCCTTTTGCTAAACTGTGTTCTCTCTGAAATTCAGATCATGCATAAACATTTCATTTCATAAATTTATAAAACTGCAAATCATAAAAATGATAGTTTTTGCGAGAGCTTTGAAATCTTGCAGTTAAGACTTATACTTGTTGCTATGATTCCTAATAACAGAAGAGAAAGATCACAGTAATTTCTGCTGATGTCAGGAGATGCTGGGAACCTAGTATTCATGGCACATCTGGAATTTACTGGTGCTTTTCATCACAGAAATGCTAGCAAGGAATGTCAAGCAGCTACTCAAACTTCTTTTTACTATGTACTATGCTGTAGCATAATAACACAAGAATTTGTTTAAGATTGTTCAAGAACTTATTTAAGTGTATGTGATTGCAAAGTGTAGCCAGTGAAGATTTTACAGTATTTCAGCTGCCCCTCACCCAATTTGCTAACCTAAGATTTTCTGTTTTCCACAAGATGAAATCCTAGTTCTCCAATTCCCTGCTTCTTCCAGATGTGTTGTCAATTTCTGTCAGTAATACAAAAGGTACTTTCAAAATTCAAATTCCATCACATCACCATTTTGCTTGTGGAATTACTTTATATTAAATATGTTTTCCTTTACAACTGGAACTTGAAATGGCCCTCAGATTGATGAGGCAACAGGTGTTGAGGCAACAGCTTCTTATTCATCTTTCCTGATTTCATAGTTAGGACCAACTTAAAAAAAAAATTAAAATTATAATATTTCATGCTGATCACTTGCTTTTAACAAAACACAGCTGACGTGCGTTGGCTGTTGTTAGCATCACATTATACCCATGACAGGGGAAGGAAATGACTTAGCATGTCAGAGCCAGTGATGCGTTAGACTTAGATATATGCTGTAAGTTGTCAGAGCACTGGTAAAACAGTAATGGCAATCTTCCAGTACTAAATGAAGTTGTTTCTAAGCATTTAATCTGCTTGTTTGCTTTTGCATAAATTCAGAGCGAACTCCAGTTTTGTTTTTAGCCTACCTGAAGTGGTTTACCAAAATATATATGTGTATATAGTATTGTGAACAGCTAATGCTGGGAACCAGGGCCTTGTGACATATGCAAAGTTGTTGTTGTTTTGTTTTATTTTTTTCTTAAGCATCTACGTACAATAAGTAATGTCTGAAACATCCAATACTAACATGTATACAGATAAGTTAGTCATCTGAGTGCAAAAATTAAATGTGGAACAGATGCATTTACATGCATGCATTTACATGCACAGATGCATTTTAAGGGGCTGCTTGGATGTCACCAATACAATACAAGGACACTGTAAGGACAGCTGTTATACACGCTGGGTTGCAGCTGCAACTGTATTGCACCTTTCTGAAAGCAATACAGAATCGCCATAAATTCTTTGCTAATAAGATTCTCTGAGGTTTCAAAAGGACTCTGGTAATGACTAGATTTTTAAAAGATTTACTTACTGACAGGGTACAATGTCAAACATACACTGGAAGCCAGCTTTATATTGAACGGTCACTCTTAAAAACATATAATTTGTCATTGTCTTGATCACCAAGTTACCACATTTCTTCCATATCATTTATTTTTAGGAAAAAGAGTACTGTAATAATTGTATTTGTTGATCGAAGATAGGCCCAGACAGTTATTCCTTTGGAAAAGAACATTGAGCAGATAAGAAAAAAATGATAACATTGTTTACATGTTACTTTTTTTTTTTTTTTTTTTTTTTTTTTTTACAAGATTTTATAACACTAAGCAAAGCAGACTTGTTTAATTTTAGCACTTCTTGCACTGCTTAAATATCTTACTGCATGGGACACATCATATTTAACGTCTATTTAATCTATCATTAGATTAAATTAGATTAGTTTAAACCTAACCTTCCCCAAAAAACACAATGCTTCTCATATTCTTCCTCCTTATTTACATACGTTCGCTTGGATTTTGTTTGCTTGCATATGCAGACCCTTCTTCTGTTTTTCGTGTTAGCTGAAATACTTGTCTGTGGAATCTTTTTCTTCTCAATGGTTTTGCTTGTGGAGCTTTTGCATGTCAGTCACTGCAAAAAGAACCAGCAAAATTTCATCTTCTGAAATAAAAGATTCTGAGAGTCTCTCAAAGGACTAACTTAATGCTATAATATTTCATCAGGAAAATGGTAACCAAAATAGATTAATTTTAAAAGCGCACCGAAGGGAATTTGCAAAGTATATAGATCAATAGGAAATAAGGTTTGCTTGTTCCCCTGTGGGTGCTGCTTCATTTGCAACGTTGTTATCATAGATGGTTTATTGCTCACGTGAACAGAAAATGAAAGGAATGGAAATTTTACAAAGAAAAGGATCTGAATTGAATAAATCACACCGTAAAGGAGAAGGTGACACACCCTAATCACAGCCTACTGCTGTGACAACATCACTCCACGAAATGCTGTTAAAGACAGAAAAAAAGACAACAAAGAGGTGTACTTAAATATTTGCTATCTGAACCTTGCAAAGGACTCAGTCATGCAACAGCTTCCAATGCCCTGGATTTCTTGCTTTAGGAAAGCTGGATTCCTTGGAACTGGATCTTAATTCTTCCTTGAAAAAGGCAATGTTTAAGCGTTAAGAGACTAAGAGAGAGGCATAGAACTGCATTTATCTGGTCTGTTGAAAGATTAATGAAAAATAAGAAGAAAGAAAAAAAAGCCATCTAATACACCATATGGCCAAAAAATAAAATTAAAAAAAAAGGCTAAGGCTGAAAAGTCTCAACTGTGGATAAAGAAGAGATAGACAAATGCACTTAGAAGAAAGTCTTAACTGTTAAATTAATTCTGAAGCTGATTACAGAGACACCTGTTCAACACTACTGTGGAAAAGCAAGATTAGACAACCATAAACACTCAGTAACTATCATTTTGTTTTAAACATTAGCTTAATTAGGATTGTCAAATATGAGAAGAAATAATCTAATTAGCAATATTCTGTAGATTTGTTTTTTTACATTAGAAATTTTTAACATACGTACGGAGGTCCAATCCTCAAGATGCTGAACATTTTCATTTGTATGAAGACTGAAATGCAAGAACTATTAAGCACTCACAATTGCGTGCTCAGGTAGATAGGCAGACAGACAAGCAGATAATGTATGTCAAAGATATAAGATGGTCACATACAGGCATGTTGGTACAAATTCAATCACTGCAATTCCCATACATTTCTTGCCAGATGCACAGGGACTTCCAATATTTGTGCCCAGATTTTCAAAAGTAATGACATAATATATCAAGATCTGTTTGTGGACATAATAAGAATGCTATATAGCTCTTCAAACATTCACCAATTAGGGGAATGTACATAACCCAGGGAGTTTTCCAAGCATATCTGCCAAACTTGTATATCAGTTGTACAATCTGTTATAGTTAATACAGATTCGCACTCAATTACCTTGCCTTCTAGGTTGAACTAAGAGAACTTTTTCTTTTCCTAGGCACTAACAAGGTGATTACGTCTGCAATAGGAAAGATAATGCACACAAGCCCTCTAGCAGTAGCTGTTGTACTTTGGATGGTGTAGGAACATACTGTTTAGATTAGACAAATAAGGTATGAAAGGTACTTTGTCCAAATTTGCATGTACTCTCAGCATTTAAATCTAGGTAACAGAGCTGGGGCTGAGCACAAGTTGGTGTGTCAGCTTGCGTAGAGCTATGAAGGACTACACTTTCTTAAAATAAATCTTTTTGTTATTTGAAAACATGAACTTTTTTGGTGTAGCTGTGGGACTCTAATATTGTTGAAATGTTGTATAGCAAAGTTTCATTACATGCTGAATGAATAACTTTGTCTTATTTGAAGGGCCAATGACATATTGTCGTAAACATTAAAATATTAAACTGCAATAGGATTCGTTATGGACCATGGATTTTCTTTCTTTTTTTTTTTTTTTAAAGCAACACCACAGTTGTCATTAATGTAGAAAAAATCATTGTCTGTTCCCAAAGAAGTCTGTATGGCTGTCTGATGGCATTGCCAGGCTAGAAGAAAGAGAAGTGAATGCAGAGCTCTAATTTCCCTCGTCAGATTTCGTCAAGCACTTGGGAGTTTTTGATCATTACCTTTTTGGTCCCTCTGCAGCAGCTCGTGCTTCCTACTCACAAATAAGAATTCATAGTGGGAGTAGTATGGAATAATAACCTAGAATTCCAGATGAAAATTGGCAGCAAATAGAACCGTTTTCTGACCTTTTTTACAATGCTACATTAAATGAAGTTGCCACATGCGATTTATAAAAAAAATACACAAACATCATATAACTGAGACTCTTTTTTTTTTTTTACTTTTTTGGGAGGATATAAAATGAGTCCAGTTGTGGATTGTTTGTTGTTTGGTATGTCTGGGGCTTTTTATGCCTGTGGTGTGTTTTGGTTTTTTTTGGTGCATTTGTTTGCTGCAGTACTGCATTAGTCCAGAGGTTTTTCTAGCTTTAGCACTATGTATTACCATGAAAGCAAAAAATGTATACGTAAAATGCATTTTTACGTTGAGCAGGCAGAAAATTAGATAAAGTTTGAATTAAAAAAAAAAATGTAACAAATGCGTTGATTTTACATTTTGCTAGCCACATCTTTATTCTGCTCACTAAGCAATTTTCTATTTGATTAGTTTCAAGTAAATTGTTTCAAGTGAATTTGTAAATCAGTATATTTCAGATAGAAATATTATTGCACAAACAGTACAGTTATGTGAAAAGGATGCATAAGAATGCAGTCAAGCTCACTAAATAATTTCATCAAGTTTAGGATTTTGTGTGTCTATAGTTGTGTGTGTTTGTGTCTGTGATTTATGCGTCTGTATATTAAAGGTTATTATCCAGACTGGCAAGAAAAGACAGCAAAATTTTCAAGGAATCTATTCCAACTATGAAACAAGAGGGAAAAATAAGCATTCATTTTTTCAAATATGCCAAAATCTACCTCTTAACCATGCAATTTAATATAATATTTATTATATTTATTTATACGTTTAATTTATTTATATAGTGCCAAATGGGTTGCGGCACTTAAAATCATTTTCCAGATATTTTCTTTCATCTTAATTTGTTGGCAATCTGCACTAATACCTGCAAACAGTACCTTGCAATACTGTACTTGGATTAGAGATGTAACAACACTGAAATATTCAGCATTTTATTCCCAACGCTTGCTGACCTGTTGGACAATCTCTGCAATAAAATGAGTTCCCTGGTTGAAGGGTATTGTTGCAGGACACCCAAACCTTGGAATCTCCTGCAAAAGTGCCTTGGTTACTTCCTTGGCTCTATTGGTCCTGCAAGGGAATGCTTCTGGTCACCCTGAGAGGGTATTGGTTAGAACTAGCATATATCAAAACCCTCCTTTTTCCTGGCAGTTAAAAAAAAAAATCAATTTGCGATTGTTGCCCTGGAAGGTTCCCTTTCCAACAAGCCCCACTTGTACCCTGTTCCTGGTACTAGGATTGTACAGTTACTTTCTGGGGTCTGTACCCCCCATGTTTTATTATGTTCCCTTAGAACCAAATTCTATAAAATACTAACAGGCACAACCATATGTCCATCTGGGTATGCACCCATCTGTCAGCTTGCTCTCTTCCCTTCATTAATTAGATTCCTATCCTTTCTAGGGTACCTTAAAGGTTCCGACTAAGGTTCAGATATTTTGAGTTTACCGTCTGGACTTAAAGCCAGTTCTCCAATTTCTTTTCCTTCAGCTGCCTGTTTTGCCACCTGATCCACCATCATATTCCCAGTTTCCTGTACAGTGTCACTCTTCTGATGTCCTTTACAGTGTGTAACAGCCATGATGTTCTTTGGTAGATTTGCATCATGCTGAATTTGTTTTCCTTCTGTGTAAGCAATCCTCACTCTTTCCAGATGGCACCATGAGTGGGTACCATCCCAAAAGCACATTTAGCACCTATCCATATAGTTAAGGTTCTTGTCAAGGCAGTTATTTCAGCCCTCTGAGTGGAAGTCCCCATAGATAACGGTTTTGCTTCAATTACCTTGTCAGTAGCAGTTACTGCACGTCCTGCCTTACAGTTTCCTTGTCTTCACAAAACTGCTTCTGTCGATGAATCCAGGAATCCTCAGCATCGTCCAACAGTTCCTCCTGTAGGTCTGACAAGCTGGCACAGGCAGTCTCCATGCAGTCACACACTGCTGGCTTGGAGGCAGATCTGCGTTGGTGTTCTGGGTGTTCAGCAAATGGTTTCCTTCTCTTTGATCTGTTGTGCTTTCTGTTGAGAAACTTGATAGCCATTTAAATCAAGGAATTCAGCAAGCTCACAGTCCATTGCACACAGTCCTTTGTTACTGTAGCATTCGTGTACTTGAGTAAAGTTCCACTGTGAGATGGCGAACCCAAATCTCAGGCTCACGAGTTGACCAGTTCTCAAAAAACATTGGGCTATTCTCACAACCCTGGGTAACACTGTGCAGGTTAACTGAATTATTATTATTATTTTTAATTATGATTTTTTTTTTCTCCATATTTGAGTTTTCCTATTCAAAGGCAAATAATTTTACACTCTCTTTGGCAAAACCAGGCAGAAAAAGGTATACTTCAAATCCAGAACGGTAAACTCCACCTACTTATTCCTTAACTTGGTTAATAAACATATACACCATGAGTTGTATATATTCAAGATTTCTATTAATTGCCCTCAAATCTTGTACCAAACTATAGCTCTTGCCATCCAATTTTTCATTTGCAAGATTGGGGTGTTGTATCTAGATTTCTATCCAATTAGTAATCCAAAATCCAAAAAGTTATTTATTATTTCTTTTATCCTCCTACAATCTGGTATCCTCAAAGGGCATTGCTTTACCCTGGTTGGGCTGGCTCCCATCTTTAACTTAACTTTCATAGGGCTGCACTTTTGGCTCTGTCAGGCATCCCTGATGCCTGCAATCCTGTGTATACCCAATTTAGGATTTACGTAAGTTCTGGGAGTACAACATTGCTTTTCCCAGTTTGTGTTAAAGCCAGACTTAAAATTTTCAGTCCATTGGTCTTGCTTGACAAGTAGCTACAATTGTCTCTACTGAATTTAATCTCTACATTCAATTGTTCTAACACGTCATGCCCAAATAACGGTTTTGGAGAACCTGGCATGTACAAGAATTTATATATTCCTACTTGTTCTCCTAGCCTGTATTTAATTGGTCCAAAAAAAAAAAGTAAACTTCTCTTGCCAGTAGCTCCTACAGCTATTACAAAAATCGTCTATGGGTAATAATTCTTGATGTAGCACAGAGTAAGAGGCACCTGTATCAGAAAATGAACCTCTTTATCCTGCTTCCCCAGCTGCTTTCAGTCCTGTGGGGGTGAAATTCTGTCTGAGCCCTTCCAGGCTCCCCCTTACCTCTTCTTCTAGGTAAGGACATCCCTGTTAACCTTGCTCAACTTAGCCTTCCTCAGCTTGTTTTTCCCAAACCCTTTTCACTTTCCAAACTTTCATAATCACAGACATTACTAACATTATATTTCAGTTTCACCCCCTCCTCTCCCCAGGCTTCCAGTGCTCACACTGCGATATTGGATTTCCCAAGATCTCTGCAGATGACGGCTATTCTCACTTCCAATGTCCCGTCCCATCCGCATTCACAATACACCCTTCACAGTTACATCGGGAGGCTCTGGCCCCCAGTTCTTTCTCCCACTCCAAGTTGATCTTACAAGCCGCATGGGGGGGGAGTGTGGGGGGGGATGTGTTCTCGTGATGGCCCAACTCTAATATCCCAAACTCACTGTTTTCCTTAACCTTTTTGCCATTTTTTTTGTTTGTTTGTTTGTTTTTCCACAATTACACTATTTGTACCCTCAACTGCAATTCCACATACCATTAACAATTGCATTTCCACATACGATTAAAGCTGCATTTCCACATCATTTCCACATACCATCAAAAATTGCATGTCCACATACTGTTAAAAACTGCATTTCAACATAATTTCCACATACCATTAACACAGTTTTTCCCAGTGCCTTCAAAATCCACAAATCAAACAATACAATTCCTCAACTTCCACAAACACCCAGCACTTGTTCTCATGATTAGGGTACTCAATTATAAAACTGGTCCCATTTCTCCATTTACGTTCCTGGTATCTTATTCAATATTCCCCCTGGCTCACCAACAATGTTTCTCCAGTGAGCCAAAATACAGCCCAGGGGGTCTTCTCGTATCGCTTTAGACACCCCTTGTCCCATAACAGCCTCGTACACGACATAACATAACACTTTCACGACATGAACATTTAACAATCACAAAGACAGTGACAATCAGTACAATTTATCCTCAGGATCCTTCCTCTCTCTACCTCCCTCCAGAGCCCAACCTTCCCTCTGCATTCATTTCCCACATTTGTGTAGCTGCCCACTTCCTTCTCCAATATACAACATATCAATGACAAATATCATTTCCATCCATGAGTAGCAATTAGGCCCTATAAATTGATCTAATTGTTCTGCTACACTTAGAGGATCCTCAGTTAAGGAATTCTTCTTGAAACTCCTAACTTCTCTTCTAGTAAAAACAGCAGGCATTACCCTATTTCCCTTTGAGCTAAGACTGCCTTAAGAGGATAAAATGAAGTATTAGTAAGGTTAGTATTAGAGAAAGGAAAACTATCCAGGTCCCATTCGCATTACTCCAACTCCATCACTAATCGAGAACACACCCTCTCTCCAGGACCCTGCACAGACCAGCAGCACGGCCACTCTCCTCCTCTGGAGAGGTCACCACTGCTTGCACTGCTTTAGAAATTGAAGGGGGTCGAAATTACCTAAGGGATCCCATTTATGATCTTTCTGCTTCTCTTTCCTATTTCCTTTCAACTTTGACTCCTCGTGGGGAACATTTCTTCACTTCTTGCACTCATTAAGCCACCTAAGCCAATTCTGTTTCAGAAAAAGGAGTCTTACTGTTTACATATACAAAGTCGTCAGTCGTCGTCTTTACATATACAAAGTCGTCAGGACCATTCTTCGTCAGACTCAGATTTTGGTCAAAATAATGATTTTCCCTGTAGTGGCTCTCTACTGTATACAGTATTTAAACATCTTTTCCCTGTTCTTTTCCCTGGTTTTGGGATTATTTTCCCATTTTGAAACATTTCTCCCAAGGGGCTATCTCTAGGCACAATTCAGGGATTTACCAAGGTCATCTCTTGAAGAAGAGCATGGAATGCTCTTCAAAGCAATTGCTTTTTTAATTTTGAAATAATTCATTGATCGGGCTTTTTACACAAATAGTTCTATTTATATTAGCTTTCTTCAGTCATAATGCTTTTTAAACGTCATACCTCATCTTCAGAGTAAGTTTACAGACCTTTGAAGACTAACCGTTTGACTCCTTAGTCGGGGAATCTAAATTACTACATTACTAATCAAGTAATTTCCCCCCACCTCATACCAAGGACAAAATGGCTTAGCTTCTGTTATGACAGCATTTCTTCTAAATGTTGGATCTGTCCCTGCTTTCCTTTTCTCCAAGGAAGTGAGAAATTGGAATGAGCAGAATTTTAACATTATTCTTTTACAGGACTTGTGTGTGAGGTAGAGAAAAAAATAAAAATGACCCGAGGAATGATAACCAGCAATTAGTGATAGTAAACCGGATCATGAAAATTTAAGGACAGTTTCTTTAGCTCAGACAGAACCATTTTGCCAGTATCTGGCACCAAAACACAGTTAAAAGTGGAAGACTTAGAAAGTAAAATTTGTATGAAATTATCCCACAAATACTGTACCAGAGTTCTGCAATTCAGGGGAACATTTTAGTTCAGGTCTTCTACGTGTACTTGTCCAGGTTCTCTTGAGTCCTTGTAATCTCTCAGCATCCACCTCATCTTGCTTCAAAGGCCTCTGCAGCAAAAATAACTTGTTATTTACATCAGTATTTACATCTAGATTGAGGAAAACACCTTCAGAATTCAATTCCCTCCAAAAAAAGGATATTTGCAATTGCCAAATATCCCTTGAGGCATATTATTGCGAAAAAGGCATATAGTGAGGAAATATAAAGAGGATGGGTTTCTTGTGCAGTGTTAGCAATTCTGTGGAACAGTAGTTAGTCTGTTGCTATGCGTGTTACTTACTGCATTTCACCATGGTGATTGTGAGTGTCCCAGACTGGTTTGGTGTGCCAGGTTTGTGTCTGTGTTAAGGAACCCTATTTGAGAGCACACTGCTGTGCTTTCAGTTGCATGGACATACAGTAAGGACACAGCATTTGCGAAACGAATAGACATCCTTATCTGTCTACAGCTCCAGGGACTGGTGAACAGAGAAGTTACTGACCTTCACAATTGAGAAAATTGCTTATTAAGCCACTATACAAAGGATATATTAACAAGAAAAACAAATAACTATTTGCTTGACCGTGCTTGCCCTTTATCATGTTATTTGTTTCTGAAGTGCTTCCAGATTCAGGTCATTTCATCTGAAATTATTAAGTTCACATAACAGTCAAGAGAGGTCATTCCCAACCTGGTTATCTCTGATAAATGGGTACATTTGTAAGAGTGCTCCCATGGCCAGGTCACTGTTTTGAAGCAGCAGAGAAGACTTCTGGTAAGGGAATAGAAAGAAAATCCAGTTTTATTTAACACCCCCCACCCAACCCCCTTCCCCCCCAAAAAAAAGACAACCAACCAAACAGCTGTATTCCCAGCCAGTCCAACATAGTTTGGTCAGCTGCCTATCTATCTGTTATGTGCTATGATGCTTTTAAATGCTGTATAGCTCAATCTTGCACAAAGACAGAAATCATGCTTCTCTGCATTGCTGCCTTTCTTCCCCTGTTTGCTCTCTAAAAAAAGTAATCTCAGGAATCATCAGTGAATGTGGCATCATTAAATAACAAGCTTTTTTAAAAAATTGTATGTAAATTACTATGAGAAAAAAGCAATACCTATACCACCTCCTGTAATACGTATGTGTAGTCAACTAATTTTGTAGAATCTGAGGTTCTATCTATGCTGCTCAGTTGTAGAGTGAATGATCACAAAACTGAATACTTGATGTAAATTTATCTTTACAAAGCATTACCAGTGACACTGACAAAATTGTAAAAGGAACAGAAAATGCTGCAAAATCATTTTACTTTCTGCCAAAAATATAATGAGATCTGCAAATGGCAACAAAATTAATTCATTTTTTGACAAATCTAAGATTTTAATCTTACAGAGGGATCTTCTTAGAGCCATATATAAATACTATCAAAACGCTGTTGAAAGGAACAGATGGCATTTTTTTCCAGAGGGTTATCTGCACATGGGGATGAAGTGCAGTGTTATTAATGGCCATAAAATCATTTGCAAATATTTTAAAAACAAGTATTAGCATATCTCAAGCTTGGCAAATGTCCTCCTTTGCAGGAAATTGGATTCCGGAAATATTTTCTCCTTGTTACTGTATGTAACAATGAACTTAATGAATTGAATGCTTGCTCAATTCAATTGAATGTTGAGGTACTGTCACATTGATGAAAAGTCAGGAAACACAGAACATTAATAAGATTTTAAGGGCATTATAACTTTCTAAATCATTTTTAACATGCACAGCATGCAGTGCACATCCTGCATTGGCACATTTAATAGAGATGTATTTATACAATCTCGTTGATGGAATAAATAACGGATAACAAACACTAATAACGAGAAGGGATAAAGTTACCTAAATATTATGCTAACATTCATACCTTTCATCATTTTTTGTCACTATCCATTTCATAGGAATAGGATACTCATTCAATTGGTGGACACTATTCAAGGTGTTATGCAATTCTCACCAAATATGTTTAATATTGCTAGCATCAAGAAATATAAGTTTATATAACCTGTGTCCAGACTGCCTTTGCTAAAGGTAGACACATACTATTTTTCCATTACAATGCTACTCCTGATATTCCAGAGGAAGAGGAGCAGAATTAGTCCCTGAGATTATATTCTCACAGTTCGTAGAGCAAAAACCATATATATAAATGAGCTATTTCCAAAATAAATCAAAATCTGATTTTTCAAGTTGTATGAGGCTATTTTCAGCCTACAGTTTTGTTTTTTTTTTTTTTTAATAAGTATTCATCTGTGATATTTTTTTTTACAATCGATGACAAATAGATATCCAAAGGCAGTTAGATCTGTCTATGTTCTGGTCAAAACTGTCCAAGTAAAGTTGCTCATAGGTATCTTTGTTTTGTTTTTCTTCTTAACCTTAGCAGTAAACTTCTAAACCTTCTGGAGGATTTGATGGAATTAATGACATGTCTAAAACTGGAACTTTACTCCTTCTTTTCTGGCTAATTAACTGTTTTATCCTAATTCTTACTAATTTTTAAGTAGCAGTTTGTCAGTTGAAGCTCTTCTTCCCTGGTATATTATGGTTCTTCCTACTTTACATTTAAAACATACAAGTTATTTCTATGTAAAGTCACTAATTTCTACATTTTTTGTTTTCAATTTACCATAAGAAACCAGTCAATCAGTTAGAAATCCAAATGATGAAAACAGGCAGAGCAATTATGTCTTCTGGATCAATTTAGACATTTAATGGCTATGTTGTCTTTGGCTTCTTGGGATCTAAGAATCCCAAGGGAGACAAGAATAAAACAGCGTAGACCAGAAAAGTTGCCCAAAACCAGGGTACTACAGACTTACTTTTTTTTTGTTTGTTTCCTTCTGACCGCTTTAAACATGAGCTCCTTGAAACCACAGTGACCTTTTGTAAGTAACACAGAAAAACTGTTAAATAAACATGTACTGTAAACTATTTAAGAAACTGTATTAATTTTGATGCTTCTAAATGTTAAGTACTCACTCTGGGGCATTTAGAAAGGTTTTCACTATGCTGAGTTTCAGAAGGGGAAAATATATACATTCTACATAAACATACAGATATTCACTAAAGAAAATGCAGTGTAGTAAATTTATCTTTCATTGTGCTCTGGAGAGAACAGATAAAGCATGACACAAAGATTGCCTAAAAAATTTAGCAGTGACTTCCGTCTCCATGAACAATATAATTATCTTCCTATCTCTTACAAGTGCAGCCGAAGAAATTAAATAGTCTTGGTAATGCTTACTCAGCCACAAGGGAATTCAGTAAGTATTTGAATGCATGTACACAAATGTACCAAAATCCAAACATAACTTTTCTGACAAGAGACTAATTCACCAAAATAGCATCAGCTACAAGAATAGCACAATGGACTCACCTGGGAATGATTCAAATATTTGATCATCTTCTTAGTGTAATTGTAATTAAACGTTGCATCACTTCTGTTTCTGTCTTGCCCTGTCCTTTGGCTCTCACTTGTAAAGCTTTGCACACTCTAACACCACTGTCCAAACACTTTTGGACCCTGGTATGCACATTTAGCACTGCATATGATGAGTTTTACATCACTGAAGTTACATACGTCAATTGCACCTCAGTAATCTACAATACAGGGGAACATTAATTGAAAATACACAAGCTAGATTTTGTCCTTACCTCCAGGATTTACCAAAACTGCTCCTACCTATTTATGTGACGCTGTTCAGAAAAAAAAAAAAAAAAAAGAAAAACCCACACAGAAACACCAGCACACCCTGCTAATTATTAAAGGAATGTTTCTAACTTTCAATTGTTAAGAGTTAAATCTAATTCAAATGTATTCAATGAATGCCCCAGTTTATAATACTTGAGGAAATGAAATATCATAGGAAAAAGATTAATGAAATAAAGCAGCAAGAAGCAAGGCTGTGATCAGAATCTCAATATCAAAGGTGGAAGCTTGTGGTTAAAGGACAGGAAGAAAGAACAAGAGGCTTGACCAAGAACAGTCACTAAAAAAAACCACACCTCTGTCTGAAGGCTCATGTTTTCCTGCCTTTATGTGGCCAGCAACACTGCAGATGTTTGCTTGAAAACACAGAAGAATGATTCCCCCTTTCTTCTAGTGTTAATCATCCTCACAGGCTAGGCTATTGTCACAGACATCTGAGAAAAGGACCAACACAAGGCAAGTGCTATACCCAAGTTGTCTGAGATTTGACTCCTAAAATATAGCAAACAAAGAAATACATAAAGAGTGAGACATGAACTTATTAAACCCTGATCAAACTTACTGGCTTCAGGTATTCCCTTGGCTTATTAACAAGATTAGATATCATACCTTCACATTAAATAACGAAGCCGCAGGGTTAACTCATTAATTTCTACCTTATTCGGTGTGCTCGCCATATGATGCTGCCATTTAAGAATCCTAGTCAGATAGCCAAAGGAAGACTGAGATGATCAGCCTGCAAGCAAATCCCTCCTGTGATATTTGGGCTCTCTTAGCAAGATCTTCTAACTGGTTGTCTGTCTGACATCATCAATGACAGATATTTCTGCAAAAACAAATTGAATAGATGATGAAAAATTCCTGGACGCTACTTGTTTGACACTAAGCAAGGAAACATGTTTGTTTCTCAGTCCTAATGCCTATACCTGAACATGAACTTTCTCCAACACTGCATTCATGTAAAGTAAATTTGGATTAGAATATATGGACTACAAGCTTGGGCCTATTCACAAAACACAAGTTTTGGGCATTACTATAAGTAACTCTTAACATACTGACAAGAATATTACAGAATAATCTTACAAAAAGTAATGGTCTGATCTAATAACAGTTTTTCCATTCTTGTCTCATGATATACTTCCTCCTTTATTTTGTAATTTTAATTCAATGTAATTTCTGGATTTTTAGGCTAAATAATGTAGTTTTATTAGATGCACTAGTTACTGATGAATTGTTTTTATTTTTTGTGCTCAAATGACTTTTCAAGCCCTACTGGTCTGACTCTGTCATGGAGGAAATTACACGGAACTATTGTTTCCATGGATTTTGAGGATTGAAATTTAAAATACACTCTTTTCAAATGCACATCTGATTAAAATTAAAACAAAGAATTATGAAAACCAAAAATATTCAAACAAAAATAAAGCAACAATTGTTACTACTGTATATAATTATAATTCTGTGAATTGGGCTCTATGAGAACGTAGTTAATCACAGCCTGTGTGGGATAAAATTTGTTGACCTTTCAGTACATTCTGTGTGGTGGCACCTATTCCAAGGCACTTTTATTTAAATGCAAACTGTAGAAATGTCTTGAGTTAATTACAACCTTGAATCAGGGCCAGTTCTAAATATATCTGATTAGAGTACAGAGCATAGGGTAGCAGTCTAAGAGCTGAAAATGGCTGGAGTTCCTCTGCTGTTAATGGCAGAGCTTGGGAAAGATTAATTTGCTGCTACTGGAGAAAAAACCAATGCATACTAATTCCTTCAGAGGGCAAATATAGATCATGATGGTTTCTTCCTTGGAAGCAGCTTTTGCTAATCTCTGTTTCCTGTGCCCCACCAAGCTATAATTTAGTAAATTCTGTAATGCACTGCAGGTCTGTTTTTTTGTTTTGTTTTGTTTTTTTACCTCTTCGTACCCATCTATGTTGAAATACATGACACCTTCTTCTGAAGGCAACAAAACTTAATTTAGCATACCCTTTAATTGGATGTTTCTGAATAACAAGCGGTTAAGAAAACAGTGCCAACTGTGTTAGAACAAAATGCAAAGACTATGTGTTAACTAGTGAGACATTACTTGCATAGCTAGTTCTGTCACACTCCCTGACATCAAAGAAATTTCAGTCACTTCCTGGCAGACTACAGACTTGTAGAAAGGTTGTCTGCACACTTTAGTACCAGCTACACCCAAAGCTGAAGTTGTCAAGAGAAGGCTGGATGGCTGGCACTTCATGAAGAAGGGTAGGGGATAAAAGGTGTGAAATTGGCACATTAGCTTAATGTTTCTACTAACCTGATTTGCAGTGAAATAGTTTATACCCTTGGCAGTTCTCTGTTTCTGCTTCCATTGCCTCGGGATGCAGATACCAGCTGAAGTCATCAGCCTAAGATGAGACATTCCTGATGTAGGAGAAAAATAGACGCAGAATTTGCATTTGACCAGGGTGTGGGATGAGTCATTTAATGCTGAAAGTCAACATTCCTGATTAGAGGGATGAGAAAAGCAAAATAACTGTTAGGGTTTCTATTTTTTCCTCTTCCATATTCTGAAGTACTACTCCCGATCTTCTTTCATTTGTCAACAGTTGTCCACAAATAAAATTTCAGCTACAGTGTCTCAGAACCTGAGACAATTTTGACTTAATTGGCAAGGGGAGGACAGTCAGCAGGCAAAACTGACTGCACATTTGGCTGAGCTTCCTTGCACTTCTTTCTGAAGAATTCAGCTTGGACACTCACAGAAACAGGAAATACGGATTTTGTTTACTACAGTAATACTTCCATAGTACTTAAAAATGTAGACTCATATATGATTAGCTTAACATTAGCTTAACATTAGAAGAGAATAAAGAAGTAGTTTTCTTCTAATTATTGAGATATTACACACAATTCAGTAATTATTTTATGCTGTACACATACCTTTTATTTACCAGACAATATGTAGCTCGTCTCAGCTGCAAAACAAGAAGCCTGCCGTGCTGATAAAATGATCAGTATTTAAAATTCCTTTCAAATGCACAAGGTTTTGACAGAAAATTAATGTACCATCAAGAAAATAGCTGCACATTTTTTCTTCTGCTCTTTCTTAGCAAATAGTTGCATTGTTTTACCACTGTTTCACCCAGCTTTCAATTTCCATTCATATCTTAGTAAAAACTATCTCACCAAAGAAATAATAGAAAAATAAAAAGTAAATGAAAAAATAAAATTCCCCCAGTACCAGCCTCATTGCTGATCTTTTATATGAGTTTGATCTGCCCGCTTTCTGCTGAGAATAAAGCAAAACTCCAAGTGACGAATTCAGTAATCTAATTTTGCCTGAAGCAATCAGATAAACAGAATGCCAAAAGCAAGGTGAATATTCTACAAAGATAATAGGTAGAAGATATAAGTTAGTCACTCAGTGCTGGAACCAGCTCAGCCAGGGACTTATTCAAGGAGCCTTTAAATCTCTTCTTGCTCTCTCCAGCTCTTGAAATTTCAAAAGATGATACTAAATACAGATATATAATTTTTTCTGTTACTAATTTTTCAATCCAGTCTGGAACAGCCGTTGTAATTAAATTTTCTGTGAAAAGTCACAACTATATCTCCAAATACAATGGTAGTTGAATAAGCATCAGGAATTAGAATCTGTATATAACAAATTCTTTTTTTTTGGTGATAAACTTCAAAGGGCTGTAAATGAAAGATGTACCTATTTACGGAGACTGTGAATGTGTAAAATATATCCACATTTAAAATATAACAGGAATAATCAGAAAGCTGATTTCTATTTTTAGCAGTACTCTTTCTGCATTTCTTTTTCCCGTAAATGTATCCGAAGAAAGTGGGATGAGAGAGGGAATAGTGAGCATATTTCAGCAGTTTAAAACAACACTAAGTAAAGAAATTAAAAGAACAATCAAAATGCTTTACTGTTCAGTAATGAGTAGTTGCCATTTCAACCAAACAAGAAGTATGCCTAACTGCAAGAAAACAGAAGTCTAGATCTCATTTCTTAAAACCAGGAACATACATGGCACAAACTGATGTGAGTGACAACAAATGCACAAGAATTCTGTCAGTCTACCCTACCTTACCTTGCTCAGGATCCAGTGTTTACACAGCCATTCAGCTAGGGTCACTGAGGGTGGAAATATGTAGAGGTATTTGCATCTCATTCGTTGCCGCCTTGTGAATTTTCCTTTGGAGAGTCCCTTAAGATTGCATGCCACATGGCTGTCTTACACCAAAGACAATTTGTAAATGAGTCCTGAGTCTGTCAGTTTCTGGCTGATACTCTCAGGTGGCTATGCACCTATAGAAATGCTTTCAGAGGCAACAAAGTGCTCTGAAAAAATAGAACTGAGCTTCTCAGTCATTTGAATCATAAGTTGTCCTGTGAGGACTTCATATTCCCTTTCACTAAATACATCTAAAGATTCCAAAAGTGGATCCCTTATTCCTGTCCTATTCAGATTATAAAGATTTGTCTTATTCAGTTATTTCTAATGGCTTATGAAATATTTGTCCTCAGTAACTGAATATGCAACTGGTTGGCTGTGAACACCTGTGCTAAATGGCTTTGGAAAGCTGATACTGAGATATACCTAATTATCAAAGTTACACCATTTTCTGTCACTTGATGGTCTCTTGATATTCTGTGGTGACAACATGGAACTCATCCCTTCATATGGCTCCCACTTTGCATTTCTAAGAATAAAATAAATCTAGAGGTATTTTGAGATTAAGACACTGTTTTTCATACTGCTTCAGCATGAAATTTCAGTAATAACCACTATTGTTATCTAATGAGAAATGGCTTTTAAGCTATCTAAAGCTACATGCTTATGCACAGTGTTCTTTAAAGTTAATACAATTGCTGTTTTAGGCTAAGATACAATTCATTAATTAGACTGATTCCCCTTGTTGAAAGTACAAATGAAATACATTCTACCGTCTGTAAATAGATACTGTTTGCTCTAGAAAGCATCTGAAACTACTTGGAGTACTTAAGATGAAATTAATTCTGAGTAAATTCAGCTCTGATTATTGGTAGATATAGCAGGCTGAATTTGGTAGTGTCTGTTTCCCGCTCTCCACCAGCCTTTAAAAATAACATGTGAATTAATTAATTTGGTCTTTGAGAGAAGGATCACTAACAGTAATCCATTAGGTCATCAACAATCTGTTAGCAAAGAGGTTCAGCACAGGGAACTAACCTGAGATGACATGACAACAGCTGTGGGTCCTGAGAAGTGAATGGCAGACACAAACTGTCCCGAGCACAGACAACATGGTTCCTGTATTTGTAATCAGATGGAATGTGTAATCCTGGTGTACGTTCTATCAAAACAGAAGAAAACAGTAACAACACAAGTGTGCAGATGCTTGGCACAGGTATAGTATGAAAGTATGATTAACAGAGGCTAACATGAAAGGTGAACATGTTTTTAATTTAAGAAATTTAAACACGATGCTGCAAAACAACCAAATACCTATTAGTGAACAAACTACAAAACATACTTCTCAAATTTGCCAGTGTTTTATGGAGTGGCTCAATAAATCACCTGAATGTTACCTCCTTATTTTTCTCCTTTATTGCACACAAACTTTTCTGCTACTTCTATTTTTATGCTTTTTATTTTGAGCGGACATTGCACAAATTCCTGATCTCACCTCTGCCATCTGCATTACTGAAACAGTATAGTCATGGGAGGCAAAGGTAAATTCTGAGAGCTGTCAAAGGGAGATCGTTGCCACAGAAACTTCTCCTTGCACTCTAAAGGTTCAGTGAGTTTCATTTCATTTCTTACGGTCTGAAAAAGATGGAACTCCTCTCCTGAAAAATGAAAAACCTTAAGCAATTGGAAAGTTACAAAGAAGCAAACAACCTACACGTCTTCCCCTCCTTCTCATTAGAAACTGGACCATCTAATCCCATAGGGTAGTGATACCGGTAATGTGGGATGTTTCCATTTTAACTGTGCTGCATCAGGTGCCCTTGTTTTGCAAGTGTGTCATTGGGCAGCTTTTCCTCAGGTTTGACTTGGAAGTTGAACGCTATTTTTTCCTCTAGTCTCAGTAACAGAGGCAAACAATCCAGTTACTACCAAATCATTGTACCGCAACTCTCTCCAGAACACACCACGCTACAGCTCAGCACACGGTACCTTTAAAAATCTGATTGTTTTGTAATAACTTGTTTACGACCAGCTTAGAATACCTCAAAGGAAATATCAGACAGAAGGATACTTACTGCAGTCAAGGAAGACAAATGATGAACAAAAAGCTTCTTTGAAATACAATGGAAATGACTCTACTTGTGTAAGCAGGATGGATAATTTGAAGACTATAAAACGTTCTCTTTCTCAAATATGAAAATACTCAACCTCAGACAGACTTGCACTGCTGCTAACAGAAACAGGACTGTGATGCACAAGAGAAAAAACTGAACAAGATACATGCAGACAAAAAGATTAAATAAGGAGAAAATGATTTATTTTCACGGTGTTACATATTCAGTATTCTTAAATGGAACTCATCTCATCTGAGTAATCTGCAACCCTTCCCAAAAGTTCGATGCTATAAAAATCTCCTGCGCAATCATAAAATATTCAAGTTAAAGATACACTAGAGAAAATAGCCAACAAAGATATTAAATGTTGCAAAGGCCTAAAAATATTTTTCTTCCTACTGCTCAGTTCTGCATTCCACCTGTTGTTTCTTCTGATGATTGATTTCACAGCAATCACTAACGATGTCCACAGCCTTTGAAGGAAGACGATTTTTGATGAGGAAGGGAAAATGCTAAGTGCTAAAAAGTCAGGTATTTTTAATGCATGGAAAGTAACCCAATACTAATTTGTTTTATGTTGTTATGCAACAATTTAAAGTTGTTGATTTAAAATTACTTCATTAAAGAGGACATATTTTAATCTTCCTGCAATAAGAACTGCTCATTGAACATGTAGGAGTTGTTTGAGCTTAGAGTTTGTTGAGCTCCTGAAATGACAGCCTATAATTAGAATTACTATCAGGCAATAAGTGCTAATGACTTCCAAAATTTCCATGATTCTTAACTGCCCTCAGTGACCACAAAGTGTAGACTCTGAACTGGAGAAGGAAAGCACTCTTTTCAGTTTACAGCTCAGGGGTTCTTCCCTGTTGCATCTTAACTACTTAAGCAGTTTAAAGCAAGATCTATGCTCTCTATTATGTCTGAAATGGAATAGTAACTGTGATGCCCAGGCCTGTTTATCAGTCTGGATAACTGGGAAATTAGGGACCATGGGCTGCATATTTCTTTCCTAGTTTGGTACACAGGCCAAGAAAATAATTTAAGGCTTTCTACATATAATTCCAGCTAGCATCTTTTCCACTCCCTCACTGCGTATTGCTGGCTTTAAAAGGAAAAAGCATTTGAGCTTCATCACTGAGGGAAAATATCAGTGTATGACCTACTAAGTAATTTATTAAAAAAGGATTTTGTTTTTTTTTACTTTTGACAGAATCATAGAATGATTCAGGTTGGAAGGGACCTTCAGGATTATCTAGTTCCAACCCCTCTTCTACTGGCATTTGTTCTTTCAGTCTACAGAATGTTTAAAAAGCTAGCTAGTTTACATCCTGCACACCTCAAAAAACAAATGATTCCTTTTGATTAGAGAAAGTGTGTTAGAAAGACAGAGCTCCCGTTGTTCACTGTTGTTGACATTCTAGTTTATCAACTTTTTAAGCAAGGTTTTTCTCAACCTCATAAATTAAGAAGTGGGTTTTTAGACCTCCATCCGCTGCTGAATTTAATGTGCTTTCTAATTAAATGGAAATGAAATATTTCAAGAAATATCAAGTCCAGCAGTGGGAATAAAATCATTATGAAACACAAAAAGGTATAAATACCTGTTTTAGATCCATCACACTACAAGATCAGACATAATAGCAGGACATTAGGTGACCATAAATAGAAAGCAGAAACCCATTTCAAGAAAATCAACATTCTTTTTACTCCATCAGCCTTTGTTCTAATATGTACAATCAGTATATTTGATTGAAACGTGCCTGGATACACATTTTATTATTCATTTATTATGAAATGGCAATATTTTCAAAATAAACATTTATTTTTTTGTTAAGCCTTGAACTGTGTCGAAACCTGGAACAATTCTTCCTTCTAGCTCCTTTGAGTTTTTCCACGTGGATAGCAAAAACAACACTACACCTATCTGCACATCCTAGGATAATCAAAGAGAGGTAGAACCTCTCTTTGTTGTAACCAACCTCCCTACCCTCTTGTCCCCTTCAGAGCGTAGAAGAAATGAAAAACTGGACACCTAACATTTTGGTCACTTCTGTCATTACTTCTTCAATGCCAAAATGTACCAGTAAAGAGGTTATTTACACTGACCCTCAGGAAACCCTCTTGAATAAAATGACTTCTCCAAGGAAGGGAAGATGACCACAGCATCAACACTACTCAAAGAGCCTCATTTTTGTTCATTTGGTCCTTTTACAATGGAATGTGGTTCAAATCATTATTTTCCTCAGGGCTAATTAGTAGGCCATGCTGATTCATACACATAACAAAGACAGTTATCAATCAAGGGATGAAAGGTTACACCTTACCTGAAAAAATCTGATGAAATTGAATGGGATAGATTCTCTCCTAAGTGTTCCTGTATATTTTAACTGACAATACAGGGTCTTCACTTATAAACTTTTCTAACTACACAATTTTTCAGTTAGATTACATTAAGAATGTTTCAAAAAATGGGAATTATAATGGAATTGGGAAGAAGATAAGTTTGAGGGAATATGGTTTGAGGGAATATAGTTTGCAGAATACATCTCTGTAGAAATCATGCCATACCTATTCTGTTTCTGCAGTAGTGAACATGTATTAAAACCTTGTGAATACACCAAACAGCATATTTAATTTAGACATCGATTGAATAAGTCATAAATAGTATTCACTTGTGATAGAAAACAACCATGATGGTAAAGGGGTGGTAACACCTTTAGTAGACACAGAGATGACAGAAAAGAGCTGCTTACCTTTATGAGACCACAAGTAGGCAAGGATCTCCAACAAGAAACACCTCCACTGCCAACCCTTAAATGAAGTCCAGGGAGGGTAGATCCTGGCTCCACTTGCGGTCACTCACAAGCATTGCATGTGCCTGAACCCTCCCAACCTCCCCAGGGTTGGCCCCACCTTCCCACCAGGTGCCTGGTTCAGGGCATGACTTAGCATTTCTGCTATAACTGACAAGGTCAAAATGTATTTTTTTAAAAGAAGTTTATATTTGTTAGGCTAACAAGGACACTGTAGCTCCTATAACACAATATACACCCTTGAAATTCTAAATTGTATAATGAAGGACAAACTTCGGTAACTGCGGAATCAGAAAATTCCCAGAGACAGGGACATTAATTTAATTGGTCTTTCAGCATCATTACATAGTTCACTTAGGGAAAAAGAAGAAATGTAATAATAACTTCTTAAATTATTTTTTAGCTCTAATTTCTGTCAGTTGTCTTTTCATTCTCCTTCTCGGTATGCGCTTTCAAGTTTACGTTGCTATTTGTTATCCTGCATGTCTGTACATGAGGATTAGATTAGAAATGCATAATGCCTGTGTTTTTTGTTCGTGTTTCAAACGGTCTGTATGTGCCATTCACTTCTTAGGACCCACAGCTGTTCTTGTGTCAGCTTGGGTTAATTCCCAGCACTGAACTTCTCTGCTAACAGATTGGTGATGACCTAATGGGCTTCTTCTACTGATCCTTATTCCAAAGGACAAATTGATTGCTGCACAGTACTGATTTTTTAGCAAGAAGAAAAACACATTATCCAAATCCATTTGTTTTTAATAAGATAGGAATATGAGCTGATCTGTTTCTGATTTAATTTTGTCTTATTTATTTAGAGTCTTCTTCATTGCATCCACCAGCAGGAAGCACAAAAATTTGAACATTTCATGCATTAATTTTAGGTTCTACCAAACATACATTCTCTGCTACTTGATGTTATGAACCGACATCTTTCCCTGATACTTACCTATACTCTGTATGCAGTTGCATGTTTTGTACACCTCTTTATTCGCCAAACTGTTTCAACTGATAGCAGTAGAAAATGCAACATTTAACATCCGACAATCTGAATCTATTACAAACGCCTTCTATATTGCCAAAGAAGTATTAGTAAACCCCAAAGAAGCAGGAATAAATGAAACACCAGGGTTTCAATTTCAGTGTTAATAATAATTCTGTATTTGAAGGTGTAATTAAGTAGAACAGATTAGTAGTATTCTTTCAAACACGTCAAAGTCCTTGAGAAAAGTGGGAAAGTACAATTGTTCTCTCTCCATTAACAAGGAAACTATGGTACTCACAGGGTATTGCTGTGCATTTTGTAGGGGTGCCATTAATCTTGCTACTTTGAGTATCTGAGAAACATTAATGTCTTCAGCCTGAGGAGCAAAGTCTGATGGATCAAAGAGCACTGAATGAGGTGTGGCAAGAAGAAAGGGAAGGGAACTCAGTGGTAAACTGACTTCCAAAAAGGGATCATCACGAAGAACTGAGGTGAGAAGAGTCGCAAAAAAAGGATGATAACGGATGACATGGATGCATATTTCATCTGGGTTTTTGTGCAATCCACAAACACAGTTGCTTTCACTGTCTGCTTACAACAAGTGCTTGGAACAGAGTGTTGGTCTGGATGAACCCTTCGGCAGAATCAGTATGGTAATTTTTTTTACAGATAAGAAGAAGTTGCATGGTCCTGCAATATAACTATTAAGTTCCAAGTAACTTGCAATTAAAATTAAATTCTATACATGTTGACAAATCACACTGTGTACTGAAATAAAATTATTCAACAGAAGCAACACAAATTAATATAACAAAGTTTCCACAATCACGCATTTTAAATACTGAATTATTGTTAAAGCTGATTGCTGATGTTTAATAAAAATTCTGGAGATAAGAACAGCTGCCTGGTAATTATTCAAAAATGCATATGCTCTAAATGAATCGTTCACATTAGTTTATTAAACATGGAAGGTTTGTTCAAGCATTTAATTGGCTTTAAAGGAGACAGCTATGAGCAAATTCATTAGATATTAGTTAATTACTAAACAAAGTAATTGGCACTTAACTATTTTGATTGATAACTTTGTTGGGCAGGTGAAATTCATTATTTCAGCAGGAAGACTTTGTCATATTTTATACATATTTCACACACAGTCCTATGGCTGAATTTTCAAATACGGCTGTTTCTGTAAGAAGGTGCAGTGATCCATCACATGTGAACATGAATTACAGGGGCAGGAGGAGATTTAACATATGTAGGGGCATGATGCTGTGCAAGAGCAAAAGTGTGCATCTCTAAGAGAGTATGACTACAGCCTGTGTTCTGGGGACTGCAGCCCAGCAATTAGGCAGCTGAGACAGAGGACAACAGAGCTGACTATTTGCCACTTTCACTTGCAAGCAAGGGTTTCAACTCCGTGATGCTAAGAAATGCAGTTATTTCTTCTCTCCAGAACACCTTCCAGTTTAGGAGTTGAATGTGACTCTCAAAAGAAAAAATTGCTATCAACTGGAAAGGCAGATATCTCAGGATTTCCTTAAGCTAATGGCAGTGCTGATCTTCCTTAGGCAGCCTTGCCTTACTGCATATTTCTCCGGCCATCCACAGGAGCACTGACTGCGGAAGTAAGCACTAACACATGTTGTGAGAGATTCTGAGAAGTAAGCTCTAGGTCAGGTTGCAGCTATCCCTATTCTGCTTGTTTTATGTTTTATTTCCTTTCCTTAAGTGGACTTCGGTCTGTATAATTCATGACGTTTTCCTTCTACCTAGAATAATTACAAAATTTTTTTTAAAACGTAACCGTATATTTTGCAAAGTCAATTTGAGGCAATTTTAAAAGCAACTTCCAAAGTATCATACAAACACTTGCTTTAGAAGCATCATATTCAAAAATGAAAAAAAATCTGTTTTTTAGGAATTGTACCTTGACTGGTGCAGACACTGCAAATATTTTGATCTGAAAGAAGAACTCTTCCTAATCTTGCCTGAGTTTGCTCTTGCCTGTGATGAAACAAAATCATTTGTTCATTAGGCCATCTATTATGCTGCAGATTTCACACTGAAAAAAATGTATAAACTACAGTGAAATCTGTTAATATTGATATAATTAATTGAAAAATGTGTGGCTCAGAACACATTTAAAACTTTCTGATTCTGATACTGGTGTCATTCCCAGAACTATACCCCCAGTAAAGTGGCTAGAATCCATTCTCTTCCTGATGTTTTGTATCAAATAACATCTCAAAATAGAACTGAAAGTAAAACATTGCTGGGAGATCATTAGAGCTCTTTTGTGATTTCAGTCCTTTGGCTTAGCGCCATGTAACACCACCTGAGGTGTAGTATAATTGCCCAAAACCGCAATGCCTGTCATGTTTTATTTGTTAAAGGTCTATCCACACTACCACTATGAATTTTAATTAACAGTGATAGAAAAGTGACAGTCATGTTAATACGTATGAAGACACGTATGCACCTATGTATGCATATGGTGAGTGGAGTGTATGCAAATATATTTGTTGTATATTTCTGTATGTAGCGTACCTTTTGTTTCATAGTACTCAGAACAAATAGTACACCCAATACTTTTCCTTAAAATATACTTAAATAAGTATAGATACAATTAGATTTGCACATATGCATGCATATGTAAACATACTGTGTTAATTTCATAAATATGTACCTTTATATTTACACATACATAGTGAACTTTTTGAACATGTGTAGAGGAAAGAACTTAATTACTGTAAAGTGATGTATCTGTAAATTAACACGGTAAGTGCTCATGAAACGTAATCTTTAGCCATTTAAATTAATACTTAGCAGCTAGTATAATAACTAGTTAATTTAGAAATAAAATATAAAGTACTAGAAATATAATATCAATACATTATTTAACCACTGATATTTGAAGAAATAAAGCATATTTATGTATCTGTTCCTTTTCAGTGGCATATTCTGCTTCTTAGTAACAGATCCACAGGAGAGGAATAACAGATAAACTGCAGACAAAATAAAGACAGAACACAGAATGACAGGGCATTAAAGAATAGAGAGCACAAGAAAGAAGGATTGTTTTTGAGTTAAGAGGGACTGCAATTCCGAGGCTCAAAAAACACTTGAACACCTTTCATGAAGTAGGGAGCAAACTTTCCTGCTTCACAAGAGTTTATACGAGGATACATTAATTAATATTAATGAATTTTTACTTGAAAACTGTGACAATTAGCATGCTTAGAGAATAAGGAGAGTACAATTAGCAAGATAATTTAGAACAGTGGACTCATTTTTTATTATGTAGAAGTCAACACAACATCTCCTTTGTGTTCTTTGAGAATTGAAAGAAATCCACAATCATAAAAAAGCCAGCTGATCTTAAATCCAAAAGCTAAGTTACTTCACAGTAAAGATATATAGAAAGACTTACCAGAACGTTTCTCTACATGATTCAGATGTTAGCAAATAGGCCTTGCACTCAGGGGGGACCAATTTGTATGTATGGTGTCATGATTGCCATTCCACTTAGACTATCTACCTCATTTCAGCAAGACAAACAGCTTGTAAACCTCATTTGTCCAGACAGACCAGCCACAATATTGAGTCACTGACATTCTCATAGACGGAAAACAAAATAAAACAGCTCCCTACACTTCCTCCCACACAACTATGACAGCATTCATCAAAGCCTGTGCTACAAGGGTTTTGTTGCATGTACTTATCTCCTCACCTGGAATCCAGACTTTGGCTGAATCAGGTGCTCTGCAGCAAGTGAATTAAAGTCACCCATCAATGCACTGAGGATCAGAAAGAGCATTGGTTTTCCATCTATCATTTAAAAGTGTACATTTACGGACTGCAATTTTCAGATCAGTGTTTTGTACTGTAGGAGTGTATTAGTAGGTACTCCTTTTCTTGGCAAACAGACTTTGTTCACATTGCCCTTTAAAGCCTGTATTACTGAATGAAGAATGAATAAGCGGATCTAAATCTAGTCTATTAAATAAACCTCAATCAATGATAAACAGTTACAAGTTGCTGAATTTGTTTACATGAATTTATCCCAGATGAGCCTCTGATCCTAATTAATGAAGTTGCTATGGCAGAACAGGATTGACGTAAAACAAATTCAAATTCATTGACTAAAAGATACAGAGAGGTCGACAGCCTGTTCTGCAAGACATTGGATATCCAAAATCTTCATTTGGAGGTGGCTAATCTATTTTTGTCATACCTCTGATCCTTGACATAATAGGCATATTGCAGCAGACTAGAAAAGTAAGACTGGTTCCATCTTTAACATACATAGATAGCTTGCCCCGATTGTGTCTCACTTCAAAAACATTCCTCTTACTGCCATACCAGTACCACACCGTAACCAGAGGCTGGATATCCCAGCTGCAAGAGAAGGAGTTCAACTTCAGGGAATGACCTGGTCCTCTTGGATAGGTTGCAGCACTTCATTCTGCAAATGTAAAAAGTGTGGGTGTGCAACAGGTTGCTGAAGAACAAATGAATTACTGGCCTGCAAATTACACTGACACAGGCATCTTTGGATTAATGGATTTGGGTTGGTGCTACATGTTAAACGGATTCTTCTTTTTCATTCTTTTACTTTCATAAAGAAGATCATTTCAGCAGCAAACCCAATAGGAAGCTGCGCATTCGTGACTGAAGAGAAATATATATATGAAGATGCATTGCTTTTTATCATGAAAATACATCTTATTTTTACTAAGCAGAACCATCAAAAACAAACTTTTCATCTGTTGCTTCAATGCTTTTTACATTCTACTGAGTAGGTTATTTGTGCTGCCTGAGGAACGTCAAACTGAAACATGACAGAAAACTTATCTCCTATTTATCTGAACGAACCTTTAAAGTCTGCCACTACACTGAGGATTCTTGACACTGGCAATGCTGAATATTTTCATGCTGTTTACAGCCTGAATGGTAACGGGCAAGATCAGTGTTAACAGCTATTAGCATGGGAAAAAGAAAAGAGCTGAATCAAAGAGCAGATGGTGGCTGATGAAAGAGCTGCAGGTAATAAAAAGACATGCACAGAAAAAGACATTGTTTTCCAGGAAGCACCATTGCTCAAATTTACAAACGTTATTCATACCAACTAGTTATATTGTTCAGTTCTGGGAACAGCTGAAATTCCTTGACACCACAAACTTGGTTAAAAAATGTTGAATCATGCATGCTGTGACAAGCTTGATAGACAATTTGACATTTGCACCCTTTACTATGGCAGAAGAAATGCCCACAGCCAACCAAATACCCCTCCCCTCTGCTAAGAAAAACCCTTTTCAGCTGCTGCACAAGTCATTCACAAATGACGCTTTGTGGAACAATGTAACCTCTGTTAGTCCAAACCAATGAAGAACAGGTGTCTGAGACTGTAGCAAATGATATCCAAAGATATTTCCCAGTGTCAGGGCACACCTTAAAGCAGACTTACGCCAGGTGGGGAGCTGGCAACCTCATACATGTACGTATATTTTCTGTCCTCCCTTTGCCACATGTAAGAGGCGAAGGGACACCCGGGAACATGCACTGCTTGTCCCTTGAAACACCTGCAGAACCTCCACTGCCTTGACAGCTGGGATTTTATTTTTAAGAGTCTCTAAAAGGCCTTTAAAATTACCACATGTGCCAAATGAAGCTTTATTTCACTGCTACTGTCCTTTTAATGGTGGCTATTCAGTATGGTACAAAACAGGTTTACTTTGACCTTCTTACATAATAGGATAAAATATTTCAGTAAAAAAAGCATGTGACAAACAATGGCCTACACTCTGTGCGGCACGCTAAGCATACCTTAAACAGCAATGGCCCCTAGCTTATTGTGATTTATGGGAGCCAAGTTAACTTCAGTCTGCTTTAGAAAGGTTTAGAAAGTTCAGGTGGCAGCTGTCTCCTCCAGTAAACCTCCCCACAACAATAAAGGTACTCTAGCATTTTCACTTAATTTTCTGCCCAGCTTCACGTTAGCCGCAGAGAACTGGAAGCTGATGGAGCAGATTTTGAGACATCATTCGTGTATGGCTTTCCTGGTAAAGATTTCCTCACGCTAGCACCATCTCCGTTCCTCTTGAAAAGAAACAAATTCAGACATCATGACTACCTCATTCAGCTAGGATGGGAAAACAAAGAGGTTTTTTTGTTTGTTTTTGTTCTTCTCAACATGAATAAGAATCATAGAATCATAGAATCACCAAGGTTGGAAAAGACCTAAGAGATCATCCAGTCCAACCGTTCACCTATTCCCAATAGCTCCCACTAAACCATGTCCCTCAGCACAACATCCAGCCTTTCCTTGAACACCCCCAGGCTCGGTGACTCCACCACCTCCCTTGGCAGTCCATTCCAGTGCCTGACCACCCTTTCTGAAAAGTAATACTTCCTAATGTCCAGCCTGAATCTCCCCTGCTGTAGCTTGAAGCCATTCCCTCTGGTCCTATCACTAATGACATGAGAGAAGAGGCCGACCCCCAGCTCACTACAACCTCCCTTCAGAAGTTATAGAGAGCAATGAGGTCTCCCCTGAGCCTCCTCTTCTCCAGGCTGAACATTCCCAGCTCCTTCAGCCTCTCCTCATATGGCCTGTGTTCCAGACCCCTTACCAGCTTTGTTGCCCTCCTTTGAACACGTTCCAGGGCCTCAATATCTTTCTTGCAGTGAGGGGCAGTGAGCTCCTGGCTCAACTATATGAAGAAGTTGTTCTGTCTTGCAGACAAATGGGTAGCTATAATAGAAACAGTACAAATAAGCTGTAGTAGCTTTTACTGAAAATGCAAAGTTGCAAAACATATAAATCTTTTCTCAGATACACCGTGCTTTATAAATTAATAATATAGCGCATAAATTCAGTATGCATTTCTGTGTGCGTGTGTGTGTGTGTGTGTTGTAATTGAGGTATACATCTGGCAAAAGGCAAACTGAACAATGAATAAAAAGGTAATGCGCTATCATATTTGAAAGCGTTTTGTCATGCGTGGTACCACTCAACTCTGAGTATATCACAGATAATGCAGAGAGTGCCAGCTAAGTGCTATTCAGACAAGAAGGTAGATGGAGTCTGCATTTTTATGTCAACTCTATACTGACAAATACCCCAGTTCTTCCGTATTATAGTGCGTCCTAAGTAAAGGCCTTTGGCATGAAGACCTTTCTTCAAGCAGAAATCTCCATTTTCAAAACAAGTGCCTCCACATCTCAGCTAAGGGCTGCCAACCAAATTCTATAATCTTGACATACTTAAACTAATTTTTTCAATTATAAATCTCCAAATGCTGGTCTTTGTCATCCATAGCCACTTTGAGTAGTGCACTACGTTTTGAGTGGATCAACTCAGACAAGACACATACAAAGGATGAACTCTTCATTGCAAGGATTTCAGCAGCTAGCCCTAGGTGAGCAGAAAATATCCCACTTTAGCATTTCTCCACACTTTTTCCGGTTCACTAAAATGTTCCATTTTTCTTTTTACAAAAGAAGAAAATACAGAAAGTGGATTTTTCTTAAATAGATCAGTTTCATGGATGCTCTTTTCACCTAAATCAAGCCTTAAATTTTTAAAGGTACACAGGCTGAATATACCTTGAGGTAATACACAATGAATGTTTGAAGCAGAGAATACGAATAAAGGAATAGGAATGGTTATGAATATAAAAGTCTGAAAGGCAAAGAATGGTTTTCATTCACTGTGATCAACCAAGCACAAAGCCTGATTCAGTATGAATGGGCGTGAGTGAAGCGGTATAAATGGAAGTCAATATGACTATCAACAAAAGATTAGGAATGTGCAAGGCAGAGTGTGACAGGATATTTATAAGCATGTCAGACCGCTGATTACAATGAGTAAGGAACTTTAAATTTTCTGATAAAAAAGCAAACATATTCTGCTTCCTCAGAATATAAATTTACATCTTACAAACAAGCCCGAGTCAGAAGTATGCAGAAAAAATGAAGAATATACCTTTAACTATGCATCTCTCTGTCCAATCTCTATTTGTTTCACAGTCTGCTAATGTTAGGGAGATTTTTGTAAAACCTAGTTTAATATTACCAATGACTGATCGCAAAATTCTGAATTCTGAAATTACAAGTAAATCAGAGGGATAGAAATTAATTATTCTTTTAAGAAAAATTTTAAAGAACAGTAAAAACCAGACTTAACAAGCACGCTAAAGAAAGGGGTAATTGCAGGTGGATTTCTACTCTGTTGAGGAGTTTAATATCAGTTTCCATCAAGAAGTAAAAGTTTCATCATTCCAGTTCTTACCTGGACAGAATGAGACATCCTAAGTATACAGTTCCTTAGGAAAGTGCTTCCCTATAATATTGGAATTATTTGACAAAGACACCTAAAACTGAAGCTTTCTTATTACACTAAGGGGACCTTCGTATCGAAGAAACACACGTACCTTCTTGAAATTGTGAGTACTTGTCAAATATAAGGAGATCATTTTTAAATGTAACTCCATATTTAGTATGCTGCTTCTGATCTTATACACGCATTCTTGTACAGGAATGGAATTCTTTGTAATTTTAAGGGACTGATTAGGCAGGTTGTTTTTTCACTCCTGGGTTTTTGCAAATACACGATAGGTGAAACTATGCAGAATTAATAGCAGAAAAGGTACCTTATCACTACTGGCGCCAGGAAATCAAGTTTCTTCAATCTGAGTAGTATTCCTAACAAATTCACTATTTCATAACACCAGGCACACATTAAAACTTCATTTATTTTTAACTGCTACATTACTATATAACAAGGAATATATCTAAAAAGGCAAAAAAAAACTTGTATTGCAACTCACAGCTATATGTCTGACTTTATGCATACAATTGCACATGATGGACATAAAGTTACCACGTGATAACGACATAATTAATATGCAGCACTTTTAAGTGTTCATTTGACTGTGGTACCATCTTGTATCCATCCATAAACTCCATAAAATAACACCCAGGCTTTTTTGTGTCTTCTCTATAGCAAGTACCTGAAACTTTAGACAGAAATTTATCTCTATTGCACCCTCTACTGGAAGGAAAAACTGGATTTAATGGAATTATTGAATTATTATGAATTATTTTAATCACATGCTGATTATTATGAATTACAGGACTTTCTATTCATGTTTGGAAACCATCTGAAAAAGATAAGCTTGCCATTCTTTCTTCTAAAAACATGGTTATGAAATGTTCCTGTGTAATTGTTTTCTGAAGAACAGCCTATCTCATTCACAAAGACAGAAAACCTTGAAAACTAAATTAAGATTTAGATTTTTTTAACTTCTGGTCAATTTGCAATACGATGCCAGCTGAATTTCTATTTGATATTCACATTACACTCAAGGTGCAAAGAAATAGAAGTCACAACATCAATAACGCAAAGCTAATGTATATGTCAACTTCAATATTATACCTTTACTACTGGAATTCTTGGTTCAATAAAAATCTCTATGTGTAACCGTGATATGAGCCTTAATACCATTGCTGACTTCTCACAGAATACCTGAAGACTGGTTGCTCATTTATCTAAATCAGCTAGATGTCCACTGTACTGTGAATTGAAATTAAGTCATCTGAGGCATTAAGATGTCGCTCTAGAGCTGTCCTTCTTCATTTTAAGTTGTGTTTCCATTGTTTGTGTCTCAGATCTCCAAATTGACATGAAGGTCTGCTAGACACGGAAGAAGAGTTTCAGCTGTGACTTTGGCCTATATTCTTCTTCTGCGACCTTTAAAACTTACACATGGCTATGCTTGCAGTAATAAAGAACATAGGAGCACAAGAAGAAATACAAGCTGGTATCATAGTACCAACTCTGGGATAGCAGCACAACTACAAATATTAATGATTTTAATTTTGTTCCTTCCTACAGATGTAGGAATGCTCTTTTCTCATTTATTTGTTTTGTAAAACATAAACCCTTATACAAAGAGCAGATAGCTCAGTGAAGATTTTTACACAGTGCATATTTTAGTAATTTGGGAGAGAGATATACGGTGGTGGATCGCAAGTTTATTGCCATCTCTGTACATCTATCTAAACAGAGAATTATATAGAAAAAAATTACCATTTCTTACTGCATTTTACATTTGCTAATGAGCTAATGTTGAAATTGGATTAACAATTGAAAATAAGTTCTGTTTCCTTGTTCTTTAATTGTCTATGGTTATTCTCTTTTCCCAGTAGGGACAGACAATAGAGGCCACCGTGACTTCTCTTTCATAGTGAATGCTCTGATGTACTGAAAAGAAAACAATTAGAGGGAAACTCTCCATATACTCTGCTCTTAAAATTATTTGACGCTCTGTCTTATTAATCTCTATGGGTGCATAGATATTTCTAACCAAACTTTAGGCATGACAAATAGATTCTTTAACAAAGCTGATTATTTTAATAGTGGGTGTCAATCACAATGGGATTATTTAACTCCAACAAATAATTTTCTTTCAAAACTGTTTGTCTTGCTCATGTTCACTCAAAAAAATTGAGAAAGGCTTTCAACTGAAAATAGGATATGAATTCAATTATGATCTAAGTAGGCTCCTGCATTTTCAAATGTGACATTCTTATAACTAAGATAATTCTATTTAAAAAGGACAAAAAGTAAAATTCAGGTAGGTGCTGTGGCTTCAAAAATTAATATTCTCCCAACTTGGATACATACGTTGGCTTAGAGATTTAGTTATTACTTTCAAGGGTAGAAGGCTGAGGATCTAGGAATGCCGCTTAGAGTAGTCTCAGGTAGACTGAGGATACTTGCAGTGAATCATTACAGGAAATATATCAACAAAATAATTTTAACTGGATGCCTCTTTCTTACAAAGCCAATGATTTTTGTGATTCCTAGAAATATTCATTTTTTAACTGTCTGCTAACAATTTTGTTACAATTAGGAGGTCTTTCAATGAAACTAAATCTGTATCTTCAAAAATATATATATAAAGTGCCAAAAGTACAATCTTACAAATGGGTCATCTGCTTTCTGTACCCATTTTAGCAGTCAGATTTGCACAGTACATTTTTGGAATTAATTTGCTGATTTCTAGCTGTAAATTCACTGTAGTGTGTGAATGCATGTATCTGTCTATCTGTGTGTAAACCAAACACTATCAATAAAAGGCTTGCTATTTCTTATGTTATGTAGGCAAACTGTAATTTGTGTCCTTCCCTTTTGACACTGTAATACTTTCACAGCAATGTCACATGCAGTTTAATTCTTATTCTCCCCCGTATTTTTCATTTAATTGCTATAATCAGCGCAAATACTTCCTCATTTGCATGCATTTCCCTCTGTGCAAGCATATGCATACAGATCTACAGAAAAACACTTTTCAAATCACCAGAGTGAAGTATCGAATAGCAAGCGATACAACTGAAAGGAAAGAAAAAAGCCAGAACCTCTCCACGCCAACACAAACATAAAGCAGAACGGAAAACATTATATAGCAGCATTGTGTATTCTCCTGAACAAAACAAGTGTGGAACTTGCAGATGTGCAAAAGGGTTTTGAGTTTTGTTACTGGTTTCTCGACCAAGAAGGAAACAGTTAAGAGCATTCACAGCTGTAATGTTCCTTACTCCTTATCATTTCTGTTCAACTCTGAGGTAAAAGCGAACGCTAATTCTGTGGGTGGGAGGTTGCCTCAATTCAGAAAGTATCTGTCATGTATCCTATGTTATCTTAATTAGATTGCATGTTAATATGAAACATACTATTTTAATATGGGTGTATTTTCATTGATATTTCCATTACAGTGCAGGGATTCTCTATGATCATTTCAAAGTAGTGTCTGCTTTCAAAAAGATTTTACAACAAATGGTTAATCTTTGAAATTTGAAGATGCAATTCCTATTGATATGATAGCTTAGTTTTACCATTAGTTTTGTTGATCTATATCAAAATCAAGTCTCTGATATTTCGTACCACTGTACAAATACCTTCTTTTTGTGATTCAAAAATCATTGCTTATTTTAAGTAAGTTTTCCTGATGTTGACTCACACAACTTCAGCTTGTACTGCTTAACTGTAGTTTCTATCTACACGACAAGTGCATGAAATACTCTCTATATATCAATCCATATGTTAATTAAGTGATAAGTTCCCTAATTCAGTGATTTTCCAAGTCAACAGTTCCTAATGTGAGCTAGTACTAGCACAAGGAAATTCTGGCTGTGGGGGAAGCTGAAAATCTGTTCTGGAAATAATCATGGAGTTCTATTACCACCGATTCACATTTCTGCATATCTCTCTAGAACAAACGGGCAACAAATAGAATATGTTTTATGTCCTAGCACTCAAAAAATTTTGTTCTGTTTTTCTCCAAATCTGTAATTAAAAGTACCATGAATACAACTTAGACAACTGTCTGTATAAACATGAAATAAAAAAGTCTTAAGCGGCTGCTGCTGGACATTTGTTATTGTCACTTCCATAATTCTTGTTATGCTTATCTTCCTTTCTGCAGGTAGCTGTCTGTCTCTAATTTGCTTATGCTTTTTATACAAATGTTTTAATTTTTCATGATCATTCAAAAAGCAATTTTCAAAGGTGCTGGGGTCATAACTTTACCATTCAGAAATTCCTCACTAGTGTGTGACAACCGTAGTGCAGTTTTTTTGTTTTTTGTCACATTGAAACATAAAACATATTTCAGTCAATAAATGATTTAAATTCTACAGAAAGTAACAAGCATTTAAATTTCTTGACTTTGGATCACATTTAAATGCGTATATTAGCTCTATATTTTAGACTAGCAAGTATGAAAAAAAAATTATTTCTTCTTTACCGACTTCACTTTCATTTCATTCTTGCCATATTTGCATTGAAAAAAAGTTACAAAAAAGATGTCCTCTTATAAACACACTTACTTGTACACACTTGTTTGCATATAAACACTTGTGTTTGCATGCTAGTATATCCATACTTACATGAATAATTCTTACCTAAACCTTCCTCCTATCATACCTATCCACAATAAACAGCTTCAACATAGTAAAAGGAAAAGCAAAGAAAGTCTGGTGCGAACACAGTTGTGAAAAATCGCTGGATTTAACGATCGTGTTTGTGAATACATTATTTCACTTATTGCCCAGTAGTAACCCAAAAGCAGATAAATCTTTTCTAAGTATACATGACCGACAATATAGCTGTAGAAATGACTTCTTCTAGAGTGCAACATAACATTGAAAGAGAAATGAAAAAGAAAAGAAAAACAAGAAAGAGAAAAAAAAAAGGGTTTCTTTTTAAATTTTAAAAACAAGTATCAGGTAGTGAATTACTCACTGAACTGCTTTCCCTCAATTTGTCTTGAGATTACAGTCAGATTCAGAACCATATAGTTCCACATTATGCTTCAAACTATCATTGTTATGATTAAGGAAAATTGCACTACTTTCTTGGAAATGCATTACATTTGTGGACTCAGTTCTTACCTGTGGAACTTAGCCCCACTTTGAGGTCCTGTAAAACCTAGATCATTTAGAGTCACCAATTCACATAGTTGGTATACATGCTGTCGGGGTAAATTCAGAGGCTTCAGCTGTGATTTACTTTTAAGAAGGCATACACAGGGTAAGAAAAAAAAATGTGAATACTTCTTATATATGTACACATGTACAGACCCTATCACATAATTATAAATAACTGGCATTTATAAAACATTTGCTGGAATCACTTCAAATTATTTGATATAGAAAACAGATTCAGTTTGTTAGTCACAGACAAAATTTAGTTGCAAAAGCTATAAAATGTCACCTAATTTAAAAAGAAAATTTTAAAGCATTTGTTGAGCACAAACTGTTAAGCAAACACCAGAGAAAATAATATATTTTAGATGTGTAGTAAAATACATAACTAGCATCACCAGGTGGCACTTCTAGAAACAATTGATTTAGTTAGCAATTGGTAAGAAATGAGTGACAGGGCGTGTGCAAAACGAAGAAGAAACTTATGGATGATGTATGCAGTTGCATATTAGCGTTACTGCTTCTGACACCCTGTTCTGTTAGTAAAAGTAGTCTTAGCAAGTTTGGGGTCATGGTGATAGTAAAGAAAAATTCAGTAACAGTTCTGTGCATATAAACAAACCAGTTCTTGGTAAATGTCATCATCACAGTATTACGTCAACACTTTCATGACAACAGTTTCACCATAGGATGAATCACAGACTATGGAAACAGTTTAACAAAACCCGGAGTGCCGTATCTTGAAATGATAGGTAGAAATAATGAATTCACGACCTCCCTTCAGAAACAATGCTTTGAATCAGGATTCTTTCCCTTTGCAATGACCATTTATTTCTTAACACAGGTCACAGCTTCTTTCAATCTAACCTATGAATACTATATTTCTTAAATGGTCTTCTAATGACGACGTCTGAGGAATTCATAGAAATTTCAGCTGGGGAAGAATTCAATGGGTTTTAGTTATGCTTTTTACTTGTTTAGTTGGGTGTTTGGTTGGTTTTTTTTTTGGTTTGTCCGTTGGTTGTTTTTGGAGGGGGCGGGTAGGGTCTTTGTTTTATTGTTTTTTTTTGTTTGTTTTGTTTTGGGTTTTTTTTTTTTACAAATCTACAACTAGAAATTGTCCTGGGGTTTCAGCAGGTGTGTCCTAGACCTGATATAGGAAATATTCTCATAAATACTTAAACGTTTAATACCTATTTATCTTAAATTAATTAATCATACTGCCACACAAAACCTAGCCTGACTTGTTGGTAGAGAAGAATGTCCTAACTACATCTAAAAACCCAGATCCACTGATAAAGCACTTCTGCTGTTTGTTTGTTTGCTTCTCCCGATTACTTGCTGTGTCAGTTTCTTTTCTGTTCCTCATTTGAAGGGACAGTATAAGAGCAGGCAAGCGTGTACTTCCTGTGTACTGGTGTTGTCTTTCCAGCCTCGACTGTTAAGTGTCAATTTTTCCTTTAAAGACATGGTGCAATACTGGAATACTGGGAGAAATCCAACAGCAAGAAACTAGATGCAATTTTACAGGGTTATTAAACACAAATACGTTTACATTCATTAATGGGTGTTGCCTACTTATTTTGTCAATGGCAGATAAAGGAAATTTCAGTTCTGTGTATTGTTACTAGATGTTTGTTTTTCTCTACCAAATCATTTCTAATCCAAAGTAAGTTAATTTCCAGAAGGTGCTTATGTGAGCATCAAGCATTAGAGTCATGGTTATCCTTAGGGGCGTAGCTTGTAGGTGAAGGAAGATTAGCTTTTTACACTGATACGGTCTCTCTAAATGTACTTAGGTATAATCCCCAATAAAGGTGTTGTGTATCTCCTTAGTCTGATAGCAGCTAAGAGACTGTCTAGCTAGAGTTTCCATAGGAGTCATCACTGTTAACCTAAAATAGAGTTATAGTTCAAACTCTATCTTAGTGATACTGATGTCAGTGTTACTGAGAAAAAGAAAGTAACAGAAGGACAACCAGCTAGACAGAGAGGAGGTCTGCTATGGTTTTTTTGAGGACAGTAAATGTATGAATGTGAGCAAAAAAACACATGGAAGAGAGGGAGGTGATTCAAGACAACCAGCATGGCCTCACCAAGGGCCAGTCCTGCCTGACCAACACAGTGGCCTTTTATGATTGCATGACAGCATCAACAGACAAAGGAAGAGCCATTGAAATTATCTATCTGTACTTTGATGTGGTCTTCCATAAACTCCTTCTCTCCAAATTGGAGGGATATGGACTTCGTGGGTGGACTGTTCAATGGACAAGTGGTTTCCCTCAGGACTCAGTAACAGGACTAGTACTCTTTAATATCTCAATCAGTTATAATGACAGTGAGATTGAGTGCACCCTCAGCAAGCTTGCTGATGATACCACGCTATGTGGTGGGACAAGATGCCATCCAGAGAGACCTAGACATGCTCGAGAACTAAGCCCAGGAGAACCTCAGGAGGTTCAACAAAGCCAAGGGCAAAGAAATGCACCTGTGTTGTGACAACCCCACTATCAGTACAAGCTGAGGGATGTAACAATAGGCCACAGTCCTACCAAAAATCACTTGGAAGGTACTGACGGATGGGAAGCTGGACATGAGCCAGCAATGTGCCCTTGCAGCCCAGAAAGTCAACCATATCCTGGGCTGCATGAAAAGAAGCGTGGTCTGCATTCACAGGAGGTGATCTTGCCCTCTACTCTGTACTGAGGACAGGCTGAGAGAGCTAGGACTGTTTGGCCTGGAGAAGTGAAGGCTCTGGGGAAACCTGATAACAGCCCTTCAGTATCTAAAGAAAGGCTATAAAAAGAATGGGATAGATTTTTTAGCAAAGTCTATTCTGAAAGGACAAGGAGAAATGATTTTAAACTTAAAGAGGGGAGATTTAGACTGGATATAAGAAAAAAGGTTTTCACAATAAGGGTAGTGAAGCATTAGAGCAGGTTGCTCAGAAAGGTAGTGGGTACTCTGAACCTGGAAACATTAAAGGTCAGGCTGGGCCAAGCTCTGGCTAACTCATCTGATCGTAGATGTCCCTGTTCACTGCAGGGGAGTTGGACTAGATGACCTTTAAAAGATCCCTTCCAACTCATAGGTTTCTATGATTCTTTTTGGAAAGCAAGACAGAAAAAGTACTGAGTAGCAGGAGTGGTAAGTCATCTCCTCTTCTGCATCCCGCACACAGGGATAGAACAAGAGAGAATGGCTTTAAACTAAAAGAGGGTAGATTCAGGTCAGATGTTAGCAAGAAATGCCTTACTCAGAGGGTGGTAAAGCACTGAAACATGTTGCACAAGAAGGTTGTGGATACTCCAACACTGAAGGTGTTCAAGACCAGGTTGGATGTGATCCTGGGCAGTTTGACCTACTGGATGGCAATCCTGCCCATGGTAGGGATTTGGAACTAGATGATCTTTAATTCCCGTCCAACCTAAGCCTCTCTATGATTCTATGCCCACATTGAACATGTTGGTAACAAACTGAAAGGAAAAGCAGATAATCATCTTAAAATAGCCACTGCACTGAGGTCAATAACGAGATCAGGAGATTCTGGGGTTTAGAACACACTGTCAAAGGAACAAACTGAAAAATCTCCAATGCCAAACGATGCTCTAACAATGTGTCAGAAATACTGTGATCTGTGAAAACAAACAAACAAACAAACCTGAGTTTGAATATCAGTTGTGTTCTCACAAGAACCAAGAAGAGGAGCAGATGGAAAAGCATGTAATAGAGCTGAAGCAAAAAGCCTGAAATTCTGAGTCAGAAAACACTGAGAATGACATAGTTAAGGATAAAACTGTGTTCGGTGTCACTGATAAATCACTTGTGTAAAGGTGTCAGAGGAAGGCTGATTTGGGCGTGCAGAAGGAGATAATCCGCAGAGTTGAAGTGCCACACAGAGAGCAGGTCTGCTAACATTTTAAATTCGCACAACCTCCTATTGCATGCAAAAACATATGGGGAGGACTTAAGGATCCTTGAGTCACAGCAAAAAAAAAACTGCATACATCTCACATGGCTAGAAACATTACTCCAAGTTTGTGCAAATTTTCTGTCACAAATGCAGCATGTGTAACCACTATTCTTGCTTTTCAAAACAAGAAACAGACCCTAGGGAAAAAGTCACAAATCCCTAGCTGAACTCAGATGTGACTAATCTTGTAGATGTAGTATCATAAAATAGAACAAACCCTACAGCACATGCAGAAAGTGCTCCAAGAAGTGTACACAAAGGGTTCAAGATAAGCACAGGAGTTCAGGTTCATCTTTTAAAATAGACACCGTTTCCTAGTCTGGATAAAGAAGCTGAACTATCTGAGCTATAATGGAGTCCCAGAGAAAATTCTGAAGTCAAGTTAACAAGGGAAACGGATGAAGAAAAAGCAATTTTTGGCCCATTGCTGTGGAAGGTTTTGAGGCAAAGCAGACAAGAAGTATCACAGAATATTCACCACAAACACCCAGAAGTCTTCGAAGAGTTAGCAGGATACCATAAAGAGGATCACATGTATATCTGCATTCATCAGCCATTCCTGTCATGCCCAGCTGTAAAATTTATTTTTTGCAGTGACAGAGATCTTCAAAGCAACAGCTAAGGGAGCAAGGGAATATATACACAAATATTCTGTCTGTGTGCTAACAGCATCATATCAGACAAAAAAAAAAAAAAAAAAAAAAAAAAAAAAGGTGGATTTCGGATGTACCTGAATTCTAGCGGTTTCGAGAAGACTAAGCTGTGATAGCAAATTGTGAAAGCCAACCAGCCAGCTAAGAGTAATCCTGGTAGGAAGGATGAATGCTGTCAAGTCAGATTAGATTTAGAATGATATTAACTGTGCACTTTCAGTTCACCCCGGGGCAGAAACAAGTTTCACTGCTTACCTTTTGGAATAAGGTCAGTGAGTAAAGCATTTCAACAAAAGAACAAAGACTGCTTGGAAACCTAACGGGCATCCAGAAAACAACTGACAACATACGTAATAGCAGCATCAATTCTGATGAAACCCATCAGTGCTGAAGAAAGTGATGACAGGAGCTCACACAGAAAATATAGAGTTCAGAGCACATAAGATCCCATCCATTATAAAATAAATTGATTGCATTGGACAAACAATTTCACAAGAAAAACAAATAAGAGGACAGCAAAGCCTTAGCCATATCATACGTGAAATCTTCATAGGACAAAACAGAAAGTAAAACATCAAATAAGGCCTTGGTTGGATACTTCACACTGTAGAAGTATTTCTGGATGATTTCTCCCTGCAGATGATGGACTTCTGATTGCTCCCCTGCACTGGATGATTACGGATGTCGGGAACTAGATGCTGCAAAAAAAAAAAAAAATAATGCCAGCTTTCTCTACTAATCCATGTCAAACTTCAACTCTCCAGCAAGAATGACATGAATCATACAGGTGCGCAGTGTAGGAGTTCTACACTAAAAAAAAAGTTTGTATGTCTCATTGAGAAAGTTACCCTGCAGTGTAACATAGAAGCAAATGATGAGCGCAAAGCCCTACCTTCAATAGCAATTTGTTAAACACCCAGAAAGAGGCTTGTCTTTTAGTAACACAAGCTGTCCGTTGAAACTTCTTTCAAGAAGACAAGAAATGACTCTCAGACTGAAAGATCACAATTTAACAAAATTGTTCCTGGGGCACTTTCAAGCCTTCCTCAGAGTTGGGTTGTTGCACTTAGCTACCTGAGGAGTTAGGTCTTTCCAGCCAGCTTTTACTCCTCTTAAAGTTCTCCTCTGATTTTTTTATTTTTATTTTTATTTTTTTCTGCTGAGATTTTGACTGCTGAAGTCTGCCTTCTTGAGATGCATTTGAGAATTAAATACAGAAACAGAAAAGCCCAACGTTAGGGATTAATCAGCAAGCTGCTAGGATTGCTGCAGGCGTCTGCTCAGGCTGCATGGAGAGACTGCCATTTGAGAGGCAGTTTAGTTACAGGCTTTTGAGCGAAGGAAGGACAATGTCGTGTTGTGACTGAGTACTTTGCAAAATTAGCCACCTATTGTCACAAATGTGGTGACGGATCTTTTCAAAAGAAGCAAAATGTGCCTCTGACTTGTTCAGGGACGCCTTTCAGAGCTTTCGCTTTTCTTCCTAGTTACTAACAAAATGGAAGGGTTTAAACTCCTTTAACTCCGTATTCTTGCCTATCCTGATGAAAAGACCACGAAGCAGTTAAGAGTAAACGACTGACATCTCAGAAACTTTTAGCAGCTTCCTGAGCCTTGAGTCGCTCACCAAAGGAAGCTGCCTGGAGAAATGACAGAGTCGTTGTGCGGCAGTTCAGGCAGAAGAGAGACACGAGTCCCAGCTTCTGAGGCAGATGTCACAAACATTTAAACAGCTGTCTGAACCAGCTCAGGCTGTCATCAGGCTTGACCTTAAACCCAGTTTGGTTTTTAAATGTTAGGAGAGGGAAAAAAGAAAAAAGAAAAAAAAGGGGGGGGGGGGGGGGGGGGGGAAGGGGAGAGAGGGAGGAATTCAACACAGTGAAGTTACACAGCTGCTGGAAATATTAAATGAAAGGACTGAACATCTGTTCGCTTGCTTTTCAAACTTTAATGGTTTGGAGAGATATTCTGTTGTCTTAGATCTTTAAGAACATCTGAGACCCATGCAGCTTCAGCACCTGTGAAAAATCCCCTCTCAAAACACGCATTCGCTTCAAAGCTTATTACTCCTGTTCTTTGCCAAACATATGTTGCCAAACATAACAACAAATTATTAATAATACTAAGGTCTTACTTGATTTTTGTGAAGCAAATTTCCTGAACGAGCACCAAAATACCACTTAAGCATTAATAAACTTTAATGCACAAAGAAATAGCTGGAGAACCATTTAGTAGGAAGTAAGCTTAAATTAGATTGATCCATTTTTTGTTTGTATTTTTTGGGGGGAGTTTTTAGATACTCCTTCCTTTTCATTTGAAATTTTAAACTAATTTCATTTTCTCAGAATCAGGCACAGTGTGTAATGAACTTGCAAGCTTCCTGACACAGGATACTATTTACATTAAGGGAATTACGGGTGGGTACAGTATAAGCCATATAGCAGGCATTTATATGAAAAAGAACAGCTTCTATAGTAAAACAATATGGTTTGTATTTATATCGGTCTTGTGTTCCAGGACACAGGATGTAAAATAGAGAGCAGAGAAATCTGTAGTGTACACATAATTGTAATTTTAGCACTAGATGTTTGCAATGTGCTGCTGGGACCAAATATATAGCACAAAGCTATACTTTGCATATTCTTCCAATAACAGACTTCAAGAGGAGGCAGACAGTGAAAAGAAAAAAACTGGTCAGCAAGATTTCTGTTTATATTTCTCTTTTCATTTCTAATGGGTTTCCACTGCAGGCATTCATTATCACTCCACAAGGTTTCCTTTGGTTACCACAAGTTACAGACTCAACTCTGAAATTGCAGCATGCAATACAAGATTACAAACTCAAATTCACTCACTTTTCCACATCTGGAATACTAACATTCATTTAAGGAAGATGTAAATTTAGGTGTTTTTTCTTTACCTTTGTAACTTTAAGAAGAGGAAGCATAAGGCCTTAGAGATATGATGGCTATAAGTGATGCATGTTACTTTTCCTGCCATTCATGCACCGCAATGAATTTTTAATGTTGTTTAAGTTGATGGTTCAAATGTAAAAAAAATTACAACACTAAAAGTAAACAGGTAAAATTAATGACGCTGATGATAAAAACAGCATTAATAATACAAATCCCATATAAGTCTCTTCAAATTTTATGAAAGATGGAACATAATTTATGAAATTAAAAAAAAAATCTAAATTATCAATAAATCTTCATTAAATTTTAAAACAAAGAAATCTCTATAAAGAAGTGGAGGATTAAAAAACTATGGCATTGGGTAAAGAGTAATTAATCAAACCAAGAGGGAGATATTTTCAAAACAATCACAGACTGCAAAGAAAGTTCAGCATTTGGGGGTAATGCACTGGTAGGAAAGGAAAAAATGATACGGATAAAAAGCATTGAGGACAATGTGACAGGTTACTTAGAATTCATTGCTTTCCACTGAAGAAATGAATTCTTGGCTATTTATACAGAGAACACATCATTATTAGATATAATTTTTTGAAATGAAAGCTATATAACATATAGAAGAGAAATTGCTACCTAACATCATTGATTAATTGTAATGCCACTTGTTCTCCCATCCTGTTGTACATACACCTACCATTTACAGGATACTCATATGGAATTTTCTTTTTTAAGCTGCCATTTCCTACATGAAACTAACTCCAATAAATAAATAAATAAAATAAAATCAGAAAGGATGACTTAATAACAAAGTGTTAGATACACAGTGTGAAAATCATCCAACAAAGATAAGAAGAAAATTTAGGAAACAGTACAGTTTGAAAGCAATCCGTTGTTGTCTCAGAGCTGAGGCTTAGATGCAGTACATTTCAGATATTAGAAATATTTCGCCCTCATACATGTACCCAGCTATAAGACTACAGACAGCATGCCCTGATTACAACTATAGTCTATATAATGGCCATTTATTGAGCTGTGGAGTTTTGATGCCATTCCACATTTAACAGCTGTGATGGAAGACCTCTGTGATATTCATTCCAACACTGACACCCTCAAGTCATATTTCTTCTGTTGTCAGAAAGTATTTATTTTTATCAGCAGCTTGTCATTCAAGTGTATTACAAAAAAAAAAAAAAAAAAAAACCTTTGAGAAATGGGCAGCTGTGGAGCCTCTACGTCAACCGTGAAGATAACGTCTCTCAATTTAATGCTGCTACTTGGTTATTATACATTCATAAATAATCAAATATCAGAATATCAGTTCAAAGTCTCCAGACATCAGAACTGAGAGAGAGAACTGAAAGCATAGGTGGTATTGAATTTTTCACTTAGTCTCACAAAACAAGTCATCCTGTTAATAACCTGGCTCTCATCCCAGCCAGACATAACACATTTTGAAGTTGTCTTTCTCCCTGGCAATGTCAGAATTGGCAGCTATATTCACACTAGAAAGTTTTCAAGTGGTCAGACAGGTCTGCTTTGTTTTCCTATCCCCATTCCACAGACCTTTGCAGTGCTGGTGGATAGAAGAGAACAAAAGCAACTGGCATATCTGCAGATGCACAGTAGCTTGGTATCACATGAATATGAACTCAGAAAGAAATATGCTGAAAACAAACAGTCTTATTGGTATAGAAGATCTCTAAGTCCAAATCCTAAAATTATAAAGCTAATGCTATTTTAAGTTCGTTCTTCCTCTGATTTGTATAAACACTGAGGTAGAAAAGATCTAGATACTGTTGGCTCTTTCTAAGACGTGGAAATGAGCATTTATCATCCATCATTTATTAAGAAACAAAAGCAATAAAATCTATAATTCAAATTAAAAGTAAAAATAGGGAAAACAGTAAAGGTCCGTATCTTCTCTAAAGTGATGCTCAGCAATGACTCCGCACCTACATCACAAGTTATTCACAGACTCACCCTCTGATGTGCAATTTTTACTTCATTATGTTTGCCGAATAAAATTTCCTTGCTTTAAAATGGTAATTTTGGGTTATTGTGAACTTGGGCAGGGGAGAATTTGGGACAGACAGTCCTGAGATTAAGCCACAGCACCTACTTCTAGGAAAGGCTTTACCGGAAAAGGAATACACTCTGCAGAAGTAAAACACATACAGTAATTACATAATATCAGCAAGAACATCCCCAAATGTTGTATACAGATTTACTATGCATTGAAAACCCTGTTCCACAACATGAAAAATATGCGGTTTTATCTGCTTTGCACATAGAGTAAATGAACCCTCTTCATACTTTTCTTCATAGAATGCATGCGTATAATCAAAGAATATTGGGATGTTATAATCACAAAATAAACAAGAGAGTTAGGCAAAGCAGACTATGATAACAAAGACGATAAATAGAAAGCTTACCTCTATCCTGGGCTCACTCACAAAACACCAGCAGAGCAGATCTCCAGACAAAATCCTTCCCCACTGGTAGCCAGCTCTTAAATAGGTCTAGGAGCACAGCTGAATTGCCTTCACCTGTGCTCCTCTGGCTGACTCATGGCTCGCCTCAGGTGATCAATCAGAGGTTCAGGCCGTGTCCCAGCAGTTCCCATACACTCCACCCCTTCACGGCATGAACCAATGATCAGGTTGACTAAAGGCTAAGTTTACCCTAATACAGATATCAGCTATATCGCGACGCTTATACAATTTTCATCGCTACATGTGTTGGTACAATTCAAGACAAGTAATGATCAGTGAATGTCCATGTTCTTCTATGGGCCAGTGCTCGATGATGTAATTGGAGGCATGAGGTCCTGAGATGCAGGTCCATTCTACGTTCCATCAATCCCATGCAGACCATCACCGGGTGTTATACGTGATCTGACAGCAACACTGGAACGCTTGATGGCATTTTGCTCTTTCCGGTGATCCTGAAGGCTCACAGACTCACAGGGAGTAATACAGATGTTTCAGAGGTACCAGGAGGGGAAAGTCTGCTCTCCAGGGCAAGATACAGGCCGTATTTCTATCCTGGGTCAACACTTACGCCTGTACTGGAGCACGTCCTGACCGCCTGTACCACACCTTCTGGCCGGATGTCTGCAGCTGCATAATGATATCAGGCACCAAAGGAGGTGTCCTGATCTGCCACAGGGACATGATGGGAGTCCCTTTAGCAATAAAGATCAGAGTGTTGACCACAATATCAGTAGGCCATGTACCTATTACTGGAGGGACTACTGAGCCTCCCACCTCCAACGATCTCCCCCAAGGTGCAAGTAGGCCACACCACTTGGGTCCTATCTGCACCTTCCAGGGCCATATTATTTCATGGGGACCCAGCGCTGTATCGTTGCACCAGTAAAATGAGTCCCTTGGTCACTCTCAATGACTTGAGGTGTCCCGTAGGCAGACATCAGTTTAGTGAGTGCCTTGATGGTATATGCCTGGTTTGCTTTCGGTACTGGATAGGCCTGCAGTAGCCCACTTGCAGTGTCGACACAGGTCAGGGCATATCTTGCCCCTTCGGAACAAGGAAGGGGCCCGATGTAATCGTCCTGCCATCGCTGGAGAGGACTGTGTCCTCTAGCAAGATGGGCTGTTGTTTCGGGCAATGATCTCGGTCTCGTCTTGGAGCAAGCGTTGCAATCCTGGCATGCCTGGACGATATCAGATAGTTGTATGGGCAGTCCCCATGCTTTAGCAGCTGCCCACATTGTCTTTTGTCCAGCATGCCGTAGCTTCTGATGTAACCAGCGGGCGATGTTCTCAGATGGCGAATTCTCAATCCATCGAACTCAGGCCAGTGTGTCGGCTTCATTGTTTCCCGGTGACTGTAGGGGCTGATGACCAGAAAAATAGTAGACACGTACAGTCCTGTGTTTTACCGTATTCCATATGTCTAACCACATGTCCTTGCCCCAGATCGGTCGGGCGTGGATAGTCCATTCCTGGGTGGCTCGCTGTGCAATCCAAAGAGTAAGGCCCCGGTACACAGCCCAACTATCTGTGCAGATGTTCAGGATGCCATCACCGGGTTCCTTGGTTATAACCATCCACACGGCCCGCAGTTCTGCCCATTGGCTGCTCTGACCATCCCCCTCATCGAACCAGATTGTCTTGGTGGAAGGATGGTACGCTATTGCTCTCCACTTGCTCGGGTTGCCCTTGCTGGACCCATCTGTGTACCAGGCATCTTCAGGGTTAGGATATTTTCCCTCCTGAACAGGACTCTTCTCTGGTGGAGTGACCAGTATTTCTTTTGGTGCATCACTGTGATACGTCACCGGGCCTAGGATCTTCTGGAGTTCTTCTTTAAGGGTGATGAAGACAGACTACTCCTTTGGCTGAGGTAGGCCACCCATCGTGCCACTGTTTGTGCTTGGGCCACCCCTGTCTTAGGAAGGTGGGTCAGATCTTTCACCCACCATCGATCTTTCACTTCACCATCGATCTTTCATCGACAGAGCGGTCTTGACTATAACTTCATCCGTTTGAGTTATTGGCTCTACTGCCTGTAATGCCGAATAGGCAACCAAAAACTGTTTCTCAATCATACTGTATCTTTCTTCTGCTCCGTGCCAAACCTGAGACCAGAAACCAATGGGGGTCTGAACAGAGCTCTGGCGTTGCCACAGGCCCTAACCGAAGTCATCTTGAGTAACGTGAACGTCCAACTCGGCTGGGAGGGTAGGATTGAATATACCCAATGCCTGGGCTTGTTTAACTGCCAGTTTCGCTTGTTGGAAAGCATCCTGTTCGGTTTTCCCCCAGTCCCATAGCTGCCCCTTTTTTGTGAGTCTGTATAGTGGCCTTAGCAGCTGCCCTAGGTGAGGTATAAAGGAACACCAATAACCCAATATACCTAGAAACTCTTGCAGCTGCTTCGATGTTGTAGGGACTGGGAACACCTGAACCTTATCTATGACAGCACTGGGTAGTACTTTGGTTTTTCCTGACCAAACCACCCCCAGGAATTTTACGGACACGGCTGGACCTTGCACCTCTTGGGGATTTATAGCCCATCCCCTCTGTTGTGAATAGGTGGTTAATAAATCTGCTGCCTGTCCTACTGCCTCCAGTGAGTCGGATGTCAGCAGGAGATCATCAGTATAATGATATAGGTTAACATCATCAGGTTTTCCCCAATCAGCCAGGTCACGCGCCACTAGATTGTGACAATACGTTGGTGAACGCACGTACCCCTGTGGCAGGACCTGAAAGGTCCACTGCCTGCCTCCCCACGTAAACGCAAACTGATCTTGCAATTCCTCAGCAATTGGGATACTGAAGAATGCATTTGCTAGATCTAGGACACAATGATAGGTTTTTATCTCCCTACTCAATGTGCCCATTAGGGAGGCAATATTGGGTACGGCCGCATGAATAGGCGGCGTGACCTTATTTAATTCTCTGTAATCTACTGTCATCCTCCATGTGCCATCCGACTTTCGCACTGGCCATATGGGGGAGTTATATGGGCTGTGTGCAGGTCTTATAATACCCACTTTTTCTAATTCCTGCACCGTTCTCGATATTTCATCTTGCCCACCCGGGAGTCTATACTGTCTAACGTTAGTAATCCGGTGCGGTTTTGGCAGGCAAATAGGCCCATGTTTCGCATAGCCTCTTAATATTGCCTGCACCGCCCGGATACTGATACATCTCTGTCCAAGTCTGAACTCTCCCACAGTTGTTTGGAGAGCCAGACCCCATAGAATATCTATGCCCAGGATTTATTCTTGGACTGGGGCAATAGACACCTTGTACTCCTGGGGTGGGAGATGCCCAACCCCCAGTTTTAACCATGTTTGGGTGACAGGAATAGTCTGTCCCCCAAAACCGCCAATCATCACTCTGTCCCCATCAAATATCATCAGATCTCCATAGATAATTGATGTTTCTGCTCCGGTGTCCACTAATGTCATGACTCTCTGAATATTTTTTCGGGACCAATAAATCGTTAATTCTACATAGGGCCTCCGGTCCAGTCTGGAGACCCTAGGGGGACTAACATCCTTTGTCACGCCATGAATTGTGCTAGGGCCTATTCTTTTGCTTCCAGTGGCTCAGGCATTGTGGCCCAAAACACCTGACATGGCTTTTTTTTTCTATTAGGAACAACAAAATCTCCTAGATTCCGTGTCGTTGTTGGTACTCCCTCTATAACCCTTACCCTTGATTTCTTAGGGTAGTTCCGGAATTTCTGATAGTCCTTTAGTTGTCTCCAGAGCTGGAGAAGGACATGGTTGGGCTGGAGGTCAATCTTAGCAAATTGGACTCCAGCCCAAATTAAATCATTAAACATTTGTTTTCAGGAGACCCTTATGGGCCCCGATTGAGGAGCTCAAGTAGCCAGCACTTTGGTTGTACTTATTGTCAGGACCTCTGCTTCTTCCAACATCTGAATGTTGCACCTAGTCCACAGGCATTCTGTTTCTCCCAGGTCAGCCACTAACTGCGCAGCCTGCTGGACTACAGCTTCTGAGGCCACCAGGGGATCTAATATAGAGACTAGGGTACCATAGAGATGAGAGGGAGCTTGCTGTAACATCAAGTCTCTCATCCCTGCTGAAAATTTGACTATATCAGGGCCATCAAACGTGTCTTCATAGGTAGCCTCTCTTAATCCCAGTTCATGGATATAATTCTGGAGGTCCTCCATGGAGGACCACATCCCTGTATGTAGAGGTATATCCGATTTATTTGACCATATCAGACGGCAGGCTGCCATTAACCAATCTATTATAGAACAGTTTTCATCAAGGTATTAATTACCCGCATATAACCTCTGCCTGAGAGCAGGATGGACACATGGTGGCCAACTCGGCTATTTTTGGGCCATTCACCAAAACACTTTCTGCCCTAGAATTCCACAGTCTTAATAACCAAGCCGGCACACTTTCTCCAGGCTTCTGCCAAAATCGCTGTACTACATCCATCAATTCTGTTGCCGTATATGGCCGGGCTGTCACACATAAATGAATCTGGGCAGGAGGCCACTGATCAGGCGACACCCATGCTGGTCGGTCCTGCACTTATTTTGTTTTCTAAGTTATGACAGGACTGACTTCTAGTGGATCAGCCAGAATTGGATATTCAAGACCTAATTTGGATTTTTTATTTTCCTGATCAATGAAGTCTGTTGATTCAGGAGTCTGGAAAATGTTTATTGAAGTGTTATGAGCTTGGCCTATGGGAAGATGTAGAATTGGCTTCTTCCCTGTTAATATGCCACATTCTTGCTCCAATTTTTCAATACGGTCTTTCAGAAATTGATTTTCATTTTCTAAAGTATTATTTCTTATTTCTGCATGATTTAAAGTACTTAATAGTGGCCATGCCACCGTGGAGGCAGCCAGTTGTCTTTGTTTAGTGATCAGCACTTCCTTGCTAAGTCCCTGAAAGTAATCTGCCATGCGATATGGGGGAGATATTGCCCATAACGTGTAAGGGACCCCATTTTTCAATGACAGCCGCTAGCTCATAAGAGGAGGATCCCACAGATCCTGGGATCTGCCCTGGAATCATTTTCTCTAGAGAAGTATTGTTCTCCTCCTTGACCCATTTATAGAAATTCCAAAGAAAAGACATGATGTAAATCTCAGTATGCTTAGCCTGCCTGGCCCGCCAAGTGTATAACCTAAGAATATTAGGATGCTGTAACCACAAGATAAACAAGAGTTAGACAAAACAGACTATGATAACAAAGAGGATAAACAGAAAGCTTACACCTATCCTGGGCTCACTCACAAAACACCAGCAGAGCAGACGTCTAGAAGAAATCCCTCCCTACCTGTAGCCAGCTCTTAAATAGGTTTAGGAGAGGTGGAGTCAGGAATTGCCTTCACCTGTGCTCCTCTGGCTGACTCATGGCTCGTCTCAGGTGATCAATCAGAGGTTCAGGCCATGACTCAGCAGTTCCCATACAGTATGATAACAGTCCTGGATATTTAAGGGGTGCTTGAATTGATAGCTCTAAGACAAAATATGAAGACTTTAAGCCTTCTAATGAACTGCTGTTTAGCTTTGGAAGGCAAAGTTGAAAATTGCCACAGCTTTTCGATAACTATGTTGTAGAGGAGGCAAAAAATTTCAGCTTCTGATGTTCCTGAGACTCTCCCACTAGCCTGTGGGGGCTCTGCAAACCAGGCACTGCTCTACTTCAAACCAAGGGCTGAGAAAGCAGTTTCATGTTTACAAAAATACCCAAAAAGCCTTGCTCCTCCCAGATATCTCTCTTTTTTTTTTTCTCTCTTTGATAGACAACTTGTATTTAAAGTGGAAAATGCAAAAGCTTCCCAGTTGATAAATTCTGGTCAGCCCACTTGAAAATTATCCCGAGATTGGCTGTTATCTGTCATCCTCAAAATATGCTCAGCTACCATTTTATTTCCATGGGCAATCCTTAGCCATCCCAGAATACGCTGACATATAGCAAGACACCATTACTTTTTAGCACGGCTCTCTAACGGTATAGTACAATAGGCATTTACAGTGCTGTAAATTTAAGCTAATGTATTTAGTAAATTTATTTCTAGAAAGGTTATACTATGTGCTGATTTTATCATTACAGGTGAAACATGGCTTCTATGAATTTGACATTGCAGAGTGTTTTTCATAGATCCTAGAAGGTCTTTTTGTCATATAATTATCTAAAACTTGTTTCCTTAGGAGACTGGAAAACGAGCAGCTTCTTCCTTTACACGTATCAATTTGCCTGTGTAGAGTATCAAACCTCAGGAGGCTTTTCTTGTTCTACATCCCATGAGAAGGGCTCGTATAAGTTTTGTTTTTCATGCATATAAAAATATATGTTTGTGTCAGTATGATCTTTTCCTACCTTGAAATGAGGAGCGTTTCAAGTTAATTTATTTTAATTTAATCTGGGATGTAAACTTTGGTGAATGCCTTTGGATATCTGCTGTTTCCCAATACATCACAATGCTACAAGGTTTTCAAAGGCACTAATCATGTTTTACTTCTGTCTTTACGGAAATGTCAGGGACAGGTAGCGTCTTGCACTGCAGTCAGAGCATGTATTTACATGTGAGATTTTGTATTCGTGTTTGAATAACGTAGTATGCGTGGCTATTTTGAGAAAAAAAAAGCTTTGATCACTATTGTTGCTAACAATATTAATACTAATGTGCAGTATTCTTAACAAAGCATATCATGGGGCGCTTTGCAATTCAAATACAATTAAAAAGCAACATCAAATAAACGTTTGATTTTTATTTAAAATAAGGGTGATGCAGCTCCCTAAATACACACCAAATTAAAGATACTAGAAAACAGTCTCCTAGGGCTTCATTTCCTCTCTGCATGAGCTGGGCTCTCTGCAGGTTCCTTCTGAACTGTGCACCTTAGATTGGAGCTCAGCTCACAAGCCCTGCACCTCCTGCTACTTGACTGCCACCCAATTGCCTTCCCAAAGCCCAGATGCTTCCTTCCATTCCTGCTTCTTATCAGCATCTAGATTCCCAAGGTCCATTAGTACCACACTGAAGAAAATAGCCATTGGCAATGTGATTTCCCCAGTGGTTCAGGCTTTATCTGGTGACAGAAGATGTCTGTAGATGTGACTGCAGATCACAGAGCATCTTCAAATGTCTCAGTGCTGCTGCTGGAGAAAACATGACCATAACCTGAATGTCATGATTCAGTCACAGAATGAAAAGGTGTTAGAGGACAAAAAAAGTTATCAGTTGTTTACAAACTGAGCAAATGTATACGGAAAACTCACTGCAAGGCAAGCAATGAAGCACATTTCTTCTGAGTATCGCTGTAATTTAAAATCTTATATAAGTTTGTCAACGTTACAAATATTTTTCTTGCTTCCTTAATTCATATAAGCCTTGAGAAATACATTTTCCTTGAGCTTATTATTTGACCCTTCTTTTCCAGAGGATAAGTCTGAAGTTTCTGTTCTTCAGATATCTGTGTTATTTCTTAAAATCAACACTGTTCTTTCAAAGTGAAATGAAGGTTTCAGAATGCAATCTATTTCAGACAAAAAAAAATTACAGTAGGCTGTATTTCTTCATCCTGGTTGATAAATTACGCATTATGTTATGCTGTAGCTCCTCCCGGTAGTATACTCCAAATATTTTATATGGGTTTTGCATATCATCTTCTCTTGGGAAGAATGCTTTTTTTCCTGTGAGTTTAGTCACTGCCTCCAGCAGAAGTTATGCAACATTAGAATACCAGAAAAGAGGAAAAAAAGAAATCTAAGAAAATTCTTGCATGCCAGGAGAAATGAACATTATAAACTTAACCATGATCCTGAATTTGCCTGGCAGTCTCTCAGAAAGCTTTTCACTAATTCTGCTCCAGGCACTTGTGTCGAACCACTGCTTGCTGCCAGTAGGCAAGAAGAATCAAGCCTGAAGCAGCAGCACCTCTTCTCCAGAGAGGAGATGGTGTTTTGGAAACCGCTGCAAGTACTTTCATCGGTCATGGTTGGTCTCACCTGGGCACAGTCTCACGGCAGGGAAGGTGGAGTCACAGCTCTGAGGAAACCACACTCACAGCTTCATTGGCAGAGACAAGGCAAAGGCAGTAGGTGTCTGTTACAGAGCACATCCATGCTGTTTTGGCAAAAAAAAAAAAAAAAAAAAAAAAAAAAAGGAAGAAAAGAAGATATTATATGCGTTTGAACTTATGTCACATATCAGAGGTGACATGTTTCTGGGATCTCTGTGCCAAAATAGCAGCAATATTTTTTCAGTTTTATTTTGATGATGTGTTTTTAGATTCACTTCGAATTCCACATTGGGTCATTTATGCTTATCTCATGGTAAACTCTGTGCTTGTTCAGGTACAGAGTGAAATTCAGGCAGTGATAGGTGTAGTATTCGAGGAAGCCATATGTTCTTTTCTACCCATGGTATATAAAAATAGGCAGCAATATAATAATGCAAAGAAAGATTTGGCACAGTAAAATTCCATTATCCCATATTCTATCCGAAGTAGGATTTATGCTTCCAAATGCAGAGAATTAAGTCTGATGGAAAGGAATAGGCTTCGGTGGTGTGTCACAGGACTAAAAAGGATCATTCACACTTCTTCAACACCTGAAAACTATCCTTCTAGGTTTGTTGTTCTGCCTTAATTTACCCACAGTTAAATATATATGTTGTGCTTCTGGAGTGATGTAGCTCTTATCTACTTCTGTAGAAAAGACTATTATTTGGTAAACTATTAGGACTTGGGATAGCATAGAAGCTCCAGTGCTGCTTATATTCACAGCAGGAAATGCAATGTCCAGTAATCAAACAGAAGGGTAAAATCTGCTGTAGTTCCAGCCAGCACCCAATGCAGAAAACATGCCCAGATCTCAAAGCTGGATACAAAAAAATTATGTTTTGTGAGTGGGTGCTGGATGCATTTTGTAGAAGAGCACTCAAATGCTGAAGATATTTCTGACACTTGCAGCATTATCCATGTGAGGAGATTTGTAAGAGACTGCCAGGCAAATTCAGGATCACGGACAGGGTGGGTTAGAATAGGACACAGGATCCATAGCAGTTTAATGCAAATTCTCCATAAGCTAGAAGTGAAGTATATCTATGTTATTGCAGCAACTTGACTTTTTTCTTCATACTTTACATCATTTTTCAAATGAGTTCATTGCCTAGAAATGGTCATGAGTTTTCAAAATAGCATAGATCAATTCAGATGATCTGTGTACATGGTACTTTTTTTTATCCAGCAATGTTGTACCCTAGTCCTATTAATGTATTATTTGATAAAGGAAATTGTGCCTTTTTTAGAAGAACATTAAATATAGTTGCTACGTAAGATATGTAAAAAATTTCTTGTAAAACCATATGTATGACTTCTTGCAGTGGCATGTTTCATGTGTGTGGCAGGTAAATCTATTAGCTGAAGCAAATGAAAACCCAAATCTCAACCTCTGATGAGCTGGTATTCACTCAGAAAAATCTTAATAGGTTTGGCAGGAGATTCAAAAATATTTTATCAGTAGCTTAAAGCTGCTACATTTATCAGAATAGCAACTGAAAGCCTAAGAGTAAAAGTAATTCTTAACACATATAAAATAAAGCTGGCATGACTTCTGTTTTTACAGATTAGTTCAGAAAAAAAAAAAAAAAAAGAGGTAATGTCAAGTAAGTACACTTACTGATGCTCTTCTGATCCATATCTAATTAGTCTTTGCTGGGAAAATGGTGGATTAATCCTCATCTAATACCCTGACAAAATTAAAATAGACTAGCAGATTAGTAAACTGTTAGAGGGAGATGTTGCTTCTAGTTGCTACTTGTAGTTAATATGGTGGTGGACCAACAGAAAATTTACAGCAAAAGCAAAATTGGAGACTATAGAATTCTATTTTTGAGCTTGTCATGCTAATTAGTGTTGCATTTTTAATCTAGCTTTTCTTTACTGATCTAACCGTATGGGTCAAATTGTGCCTCTGCTTCTGTTGCCTTCAATAAACCTCCAGATTAAGTAACATTATCACTAGATAGCAATGAATTAATATTAGATATTAGATAATAACTAGTATTAGATAATCTTACTAGACCTTCTCTTTCCTTCTTTCACTCTATCAAGACCGGTTTAAAAAAAATAATAATTGCTTTTGAATGGGTCAACAGGAACTTATCTGCCACTGTTTTTATGAACACTTCTTTTCTTAACCTAGCAAGTCATCAACACAAACTTTTTTATTATTATTATTTTAAAACAAAGAAAGAACGTGATAATGGGTCAGTTTATTTTCTTTATAGGAGGCAGTTCCTTGATGAACCTTTTATATAACATAATAGATGTGCAGACTATAAAAAGTATATATAGAATTAAATGAAGTTGAAGAAGGGAAAAGATATTTATTAGTACAGCTGAGAATTCTCCATTAAAATGTCATGGATATACCTTGGAGGGAAAGAAGAATCCCAAGGATGCCTATGAAAAGGACAATTGGGGATAGTTTTTCTATTGGCTAGAACCAGAGAGAAGTTAAAGCATGAGTATTTTCCCCTTTTAGATAAATAACATGTTGTCAACAAGATTGGATTTATATGGAAAGTATTTCATGTTTAGGCTTATTGAAAAAGCATAATTATATGACCTCCCAGATGTGTCAGAACCTTCGTCCCCAGCCTCAGGTACTGGTTTCACAACAGACCTATTCTAGGACAAGTCTCACTGTTTGTCTCTTCTTTATTTACAGTATGAACAATGAAAACAACACTTTCAAAGTTTGCCTCATGGGAAAACACTTGAACCCAAGAATTTTTCCCAGAAACTTTGACAACAAGCACAAATCTTGAATATCTTTCAGTCAGAAAATGACAAAAAAAATGACTGCCTCTTTAAATTCTATTTTTCCTACTATATTTTTGCTAGAAGTATTTCTGTAGATCAAACACTCATAGTTATGTGTATCTTACTGCAGATACACCATGTTTCTGCTGTGATACATTCAATAAACTGTGATCCCGTAGGTTGTACTTGATTTTACACTTCCACATGATCTATGTGACCACTAGAACAGTCTTCACTCTTTTTGAATAATTTTGAGAAAAATGCTATTTCTGACCACCTTCTTTTTTTTAAAATCATATTAATTTTGAGCTTCAAGATGATTTCTTAAATAATTTGTAAGCAATATAAAGTGTAACTTTACATTTTCATTCAGTTTGAAAATAAATATTGAAAAAGAATTTTCCATAGTGGAATATTTGTTCCTCAAATATTCATTTTTTATGGTTTTACATGTTGGGGGACTACTTTCCTGTTTGTTCATGAACTTCATGTAATATCACATATATACTACCCAGTCATCTCCTAGATACTTTCCTGAAATCGTTCCTGATTTTCATTAACTCTATTCACAAAATAAGTACCAAAAAGGACTAATGGTGTAATGATTCCTACAGAATCTGTTACAAACCACCTCCTCCATTTTCAAAAGAAAACAAAATTCTGCTACTATTTCTGAAGACTGAGTTAACACCTTAAAGCGCTTTCTTCCCACTCTAACCCACTCTCACCATTATTTCAAACAGCTGAACAGTAGGAAAAAAAGATGCTTCTGTTTATAAGTAAAGCCTTATTCATTTCACAGTGTTTCCTTCCTTTATTATGTGATTTTTTTCCCATTATAACAAGCATGGCTTGACACTTGCCAATAAGATTTTTTCAGAATCCTTTTTATTTGGGTCTTTAGTAAGCTGCATGCCTGGGCAATGCAGCAAAAAAAAAAAAAAAAAAAAAAAAAAAAAAAAAAACCAAACCAAAACAAAACAAAAACTGACAGAAATAAGAATTTATAATTACATCTCCAGGGGATGTCACATTTGAAGGCTTACAGATGCACATAATATCGGTTGCTGATTGAGGCAGTATTAAGCCGTATTATATCAACATTTTTTCTACCTGAAATTACACTGGTATGCTGGAAAGAAATGGTGGAGTGCAGAGAGGCAAATCTGGCACGTTTTGGGCCATCAGTTGAACAAAATGCTCGTGTACTACCGTTAACTTCAAAAAACATCTCTGGAGAGTCAGAAAAGGCACACAGATAACTTGATTAAGATCAAAAAAAGATAGGAAATTCTGCCTGTCAGTACTATGAGCTTCAGAATGACTACCAATGTATAATTTGAACTGTTATTTACTGGCTTGATCTTGCTGCACAGTCCCAAAGGTCTTCAGAAGACACTTTTATATGGTACAATCACCACATCCCTATTAAATCACTGGTAAGAGTTTATTTCAATTTCTTTTTCACCTTCAGCTGCTTGACCACAGCCCGTGCAGACATGATTTAGAAATCCAACAGCTACTCCTTATATCAGCAGGATCAGACTAGTCCTTGGCTAGCATAAATAATAGTCAATAAACAGACTAAATTTTGCTCATTAACACATTGAACTACCCCTGCTGTATTTCATATTTGATTACATTTATATACAAAAATGTTAGAATACAAATTCAGCTTATTTTTCTTTACTCCACGAAGAAATGCTTTCACTCTTCCAAATTCAGTTTATTCATTGAAGGGGAGATGAAAACTTGTAATAAAAATATGCCCCCCGACCCCCACCACCAAATGAATATAATGCATTTGCTTCTAGCAGTGTAAGATGATGTTTGATGCTCCAGAGAGCCTTCAACATTCATTACAGAGTCAACCAGAGCTTCATTAAATATCAGTCTAGCATGTGTATATGTGGTACCGAGTGCCAGCCTCTGGAGCTCCCTCGGGCGATGTTCTATAGGCTTCTTTCATCTGTCATTTTGCTTTGACTCAAGGCGATTATCACTTTTATCGTTGACAATAGAAAACTCATTCCTGTGTGCATTTCATTTTCATGATTCCTTGCCCCTTGAGGTTGACTGACACACACAGATTCTTTTTCATCTTTTAAAGCATTGTAATTAATCATTTTAAATTCTCGCCTTGGAGTGTTCTTTTATTAGCATTGTTGAATGAAATCAAATTAAAACTGTGTATTTGTACTGAGAAAACTTGCTGGGCTATCCTGGCATAGTAGCAAAAGACTACATCTTATCCATTCTACACTGCTTTCACTTTACTTCTCTGAATATTCTCTCTAACATGAGCAGGGTATGAATACTGGCCAGGGTGTGCATAATGGGCATCAGGCACAAAAAGCAAAAACCTTTTTCTTTCTCTATGTTAGCATCACATGAGGTTTTTGAAAATTAAAGTTAGCGTAGAATGTTTTTAAACAACTTTTAAAATGAGGAAGAAAGATCTTAAATCAACAGTGTTGGACTGAGACTGAGGATACCTGGGTTACTGCCTGTATTGAGTGCTTCACAAGCTAACTCAAGCAAATGACAACCTCTCTTACCAGTTTCCACTTGCAGAATTAAGATGTGAGTGCTCCTTCCTCCCTCTTTACTTTCTTTGTTTCTGTTGTGAGCTCTTTTGCACAGGAACAGCCTCTTCTAATTGGCAAGAACTGTGCCTCCCACAACCTAACTTAAGCACTAATGTCACGCGCATAATAATCGTGTGCCACTATTGAAATAGTTACTGCATGTGCACTGAATTATCTGAGACAGCACCGATAGAAGTCTGGAGAACTCTTATTTCTGCCAGAGTGAGGCTGTTCCCCTGTTTCTGCACTGAAGGATAAAGTAAAAAATGCCATGGAAACCTCCAGTGTTGAGGCAGTGACGTTGTCTCAGAAAAATCTGGGGGCAGAAGGAATGAGAACATAACAGCAGCACTACTTGCTTTCTCTTTCTGCAATTTGTGTTTCTCACAGATGTTTAGAGACTAGTTAGATAAAACAGAATACAGAAAAATAATATCGGACTTCAGTAATATTTGACATTCTGCTATAATTTATGGAAAACATGGAATTGAAAACCTATAACGTTTTGCTATATTTATTTTAAACTGTATCTGCTTCAGATCACGCTATTTCATTCTAATGCTTGATTTAAATAGATATGTATACACATATACATCAGACACAAATCTCAGCCATTTTTCTATGAGAAATCTGCAATTCAACGGCAGAGAAGGGATCTTTTAGGACTAAGTTTAAGTTCTTTTCTTTTCTTTGTAATTTCTTAGGTGATGCTGAGATGCTAAAGTTACTAATATAAAGTAGCCTATGTTGCAGGTTTGCAAATCTCCATATTTTACATCTTCCTTATAAAATATTTACTTTGGCTATCTCAATATCAAGATCTGCAGTTAACTCCTGAGAACACAAATTACTGTTCCCTTTTTTAGATGCTGATGTAAGGAATCCTCCCTTGAGGGAACTTCACTGCATCTCTTACCTGCACAACGCTGATGAATGATGGGTAGAATTCCTGAGGCTCTGTTTCCATATCATTTGTAAACAAAGTGCTTCTTTGATGTAATGGTTTTTACGATAAGTGAATGCCCTGCTGTGGTTAAAGTAATAAATAAATTTTGCTGTGTTTTCTTTCAAATGATAAAGAATCATAGAATATCCCAAGTTGGAAGGGATCATCGAGTCCAATTCCTGGCTCCACAAAGGACCGCTCAAATATCAGAGCACATATCTGATATCATTGTCCAGGTGCTTCTTGAATTCCGGAAGCTTAGGGCTGTGACCACTGCCCTGGAGAGCTTGTTCCAGTGCCTGACCACCCTCTGGTGAACAACTTTTTCCTGATATCCAACCTGAAACTTTTATCAGGACTGCTTACCAGTATCTCATGCTCCAGCCTGTACATTATCCAAGGTTGCCATTTCCCAGGTGCAGAATCCAACACTTGCTCTTGTTCAATGTCATTGTTGGTAAATGCCCAGATAAATACTAAATGCAAGACTAAACCGAATTCCTGTGTCAGAATGTACAAGGTGTTATGTGTAATAGAAATGTATCACCCTGTTCTCCATTTACTTTTGCTTAAAATGCAAATCTTCTACCCTAAGAGATCTAGTGATAAACAACCTGATATCTATTCACATTCAAAACATCAAACTGTTTCAATGCCTTTAACCAGATGACTGAAAGTAAACGTTGCACCTATCTGAAGACAGATTTGGAATTTTTATTCCAATTTGTTCCTGACTGTACTCAAAATAAAATTGTTCTGAATTATGATGTCACCCATTTTCCAGCATCTCGTGTGCTCCAGACCCAGGGACTTTATTAAAACTTAAGACAAAAATCCCTGGGCCATAACTTAAAAAGCAAAGTTCACTATTTACAGCATATTTGATATCAGCTGGGTTAAATACAGATGTATTTTATTGTAGACTGCTTGAAAAAGAATGTTTAAATTACCATCAGATTTGAGTTCTTAAGCTTCCTTTTTAGAGAAAGGAACGGGGGAAGTTATAATAAATCCTTCACTAAAATTTAAAATTTAATTTGCCATTTATAAAATTATTTGAAAGAAATGAACATTACAGTTTTAAAACTTTGTACTTAACCCAAACACTGAAACCAAATGAGATTGCTTTCTAGTATGAAAAAACTTCTAGGTTTAGTACTTAGTCTCTCCAAGACTACCAAGGAATACTGAACGAAAGAGATAGTGAAGGATTTTTACTTTATACAATTTTCAAAGAGGTTTATATAAATTTTATTCACGAAAAATCTCACTTCTAAAGAATTGTGAAGCCAGATGGTGCCCCATGAAGCTGCCTTGGAGCAAAGTATTTCTCTTGTAAGTAGAAAAATGCCCTAACTTTGTAGTTACATATGGAATTATTTTTGCTTTAAGGATAGCATTTGGCAAACATAGAGTTCCATGCCTATTTAGTGATCTCTACTGCCACAATTATTTTTATGAATCACCAGAAGAACTGGAATCCAGTAAGGAAAGAGACAAAGAAAGATAATCTATTATATATGAAAAAGATCCTGTTCATTAAATTTTCTACTGAAAACAGATTAATTTTAAAGTCCAGATAACATAGCCCATTTAGTGAGTAGCCATTTCAGTGGCCATGTACCATGTTTTTGGATGAAATAAATTATAAATATATAATGCTATCAGTAACAACATTTATTGATATGTGCAATATCTACTAAACATAAGAACTGACATTGTGTCATTCAATTTCTTTATGACACATACAGATCAATTGAGGTGTGCATATAGGGATAAACTAATTCACTGGGGAATTCAAGACAGTGGTATTTCTATGGAAATACATGCATCTTAGTGAAGAAACAAAGGGAACTTAAGATGTCTTGTAATCTTGGCCTTGTGCACTGAAAACATGTCCTTTTGTTCTTAAATAGGTCAGTGCTGACAGACTTATGCTGTAATTATTCTTGATTAAATCCACGTAGTAGCAAGAAGATATGAAATAACAACTGTTTTGAAACTAGTTAGTATATGACATAAGTAATCAAGAGACACAGAATACTAAATGTCTTGCGGATGGCCAGGTTATGATTCAGCCCTGGCTGAATGTCACTGAATTTTTTGAATATTTAAACATTCTCACTGCAGAGTTTTGTTTTGCTTAAATTTTTTAAGTTAGGTTTGTTATTAACTAAAAACTAACCGTTCTACGTTATGCCAGCACTCAAAATGCATTCTACATCTCAAAATGTTCAATGATTTTGAATTATTTTCTTCTTAGTAGATTTCCAAGAGTTATTAATTCTGGTAACATATTTCTTGTCCGCCATTAACTAGCTAATATTTTATGTCTCTGAAAAGAGAAAGGATCTATTCATCATCAGCAGGATGAGGAAGTGATTGTTTCCCTTGTATGCAGCATTGGAAAGACTGCACCTCAAATATTGTTTACGCTTGGGTCACTTGGTGCAAGAAAGATACTGAGTTTCTCAAGCTGGGCAGTGAAGAGCAACGAAGCTGCAGAAGGAATTAAAAATATCAACTAAGGGAACTGATATTGTATAATTTGCAGAGAGGAGGCTGACGGGAAACTCAGTTGCAGAGACATTGCTCTTTACAACTATCTGAACAGAAGTTGCAGACAGGAGGGTGTTGATATCTCAAGGTGACAATTAGTAGGACGAAAGGAAATAATCTCAAATCGTGCCAGAGTAGGTTTAAATTAGCAATTAGGAAGAATTTCTCAATAGAGGGGATAGTCAAGCATTTCAGGGTGCTCCTCAGAGAGGTGGTAGAAACCACGTCCCCAGAAGTATTTAAGGAATGTGTAGACATGGTACTAATGGACATTGTTTTAGTGATGGGACTTGGCAGGCCAGATTGATGGTTGGACCTGATAATCTTGAATGTATTTTCCTATTCATTATATATATATATATATATATATATATATTCCAGCACTGGAACAGGCTGCCCAGGGAGGTGGTGGAGTCTCCTTCTCTGGAGATGTTCAAGACCTGCCTGGATGCCTACCTGTGCGACCTGCTGTAGGGAACCTGCTTTGGCAGGGGGGTTGGACTCGATGATCTCAGGAGGTCCCTTCCAACCCCTACAGTTCTGTGATTCTGTGATTTAGATGATTCTATGTTTTTATTTTTTTCTTGAATGCAGTATTATTAAAGATGCATGAGGTTGTGCTCTTTCCTGCAAAAGTCATTTCACGTCATGAAGGGAAAAAGGATCTTTTCCTATATCTATTGGCTTTTGCACAAGTATCCCATAAAATAGACTTACGGTGTACAAAGATGTAGACAAAATTTGAATTAAAAAGATCCACGCACCAAAAGCAGAACCATGCTTTTAAACACTCACTTTTAATTTTGTCATTGGCAGGCGTAATTTGCTGCCAAAAGTTATATTCAAAACATGACTCCTCTGTTAGCTTTGGCTTAGAAGAAACACTCCATAAGCCTGTTTTGTCTAACTATTAGGGACTGACTTGGAGTTAAGTTCATTTAATTTGCAGTCCAAAGAGCAGACAGTTATTGGATTTATTATCCATTATTTACAATGGAAATGAGCTCATCACTATTCCATTTCACATTTCATATTAATCAATTCATTTTTCTAGCTTGCAATCAGTTTATTAGTTTCAATAAGTGCTTCATGAATTGTTAATGATAACATAAAACAACAAAAATCTGGAATCTGGTTAAAAATAACACGTTTTGAAAACCATGGCCTGTTGCCACTATTATATGTGGTTGGTGTGACGCTGGACACACTTTACTTTCAGCACAACTATTGGTGAGGGTCAGCTTGACACCCTAAATTTAAGCTTCAGGATATGACCACAATAAATATGAGAAAACACGCATTATGTTTTGCAAAGTTCCAGTGCTACGATTTTCTAGATATGAGTAACAAAGCCTACATTTTCTTAGCTCCATTTACTACAGATGCCAAAGAGAACTGTCAGGTACTCTTATCTGAATCAGGGCCTTACACAGAAAGGAATAATGCGTCAATTGTATGTAGACACAGAATGACATGAAAATGTATTTGAAATAGTGTCAGAATAAAAAGCAGCTATATGAATGTGGATTTCATTTATAAAGTATTTCAATTATTATAAACTTTAATTCAGTATTCTAAAAATATTAAGTCATTTTATGTAATCAGATGATATTAACCTCTTCAAAGTTTCCATTGGCATTGTAACATAAATATCATTTGGTAATCAAAATATCTGTTTATATATAAGTTCAGGAATCATCCTCCATAGAGCAGATCAAATGATAATATCACTGAATTTCCATTTAATTTGTTCCAAAATCCTAACACGTCTGTGGATTTTAATGTCTATTTAGATATATAATTGACACCTTAAAGAAAATGATCTCTACATTAAGAGCTTTTGTTAGCATAGACACGCAAACAATTTGTCATACTGACAAAAAAAAAAAAAAAAAAAAGATTGAAATCTAACTCAAAAAATCCTCTTCCAAACTCTGTATCTCTGCAGAAAAGGTGCTGTTTCCAAGCAATCACATTGGCAGCAGCCTCCAAAAACAAATACATGAACTTTAAATAAATTGCTAAGAAAGTTGGAAATTAATCAAATGATAAATTTTATCTGTATTTTGCTATTTTTATTGTCAAACAAGAGAAAAAAAAATACTCTATTAGTGAAGTCCACTAGGCTACTCCAAGCTTGTTTTCCTCATGGTTAATAAATCATTGACAAAAAGATGAACCCAGCCATAATATTGGTTAGTTATACTGACTAACATCCAGGCAAATAGCAACAAGCAGAAACATTATTAATGTGCACACCGTAAGATAAAATGACCATAAATTCAGCTTGACAGACAATAAATCTCACTTATTCTCTCTCTCTCTCTCAATCAGTGGGAGGTTCTTTTAGTTAAATAAAAAAGAAAAAAAATATATTTATAAGCAAGCTATAGAGATTTGTTTTGTGGTCCCTTATAAAGACTTTCTCCTTTGCCTTTTCCCAGATTTCTCCAGTCAGAGTCCATTTATTTATGTTTCTTTCATATGCTGTGAGCACCACGTGACTGAGATGAACACAACACCTTCTCAAAGGAAGAAGCAAAAATATGCAACTGGCTGTACTGGGGGGAGAGTTTCATTCCAGCCCTGCAGATCTGGCAGTTATCATGAATTCTACCAATTAAAAGGCCCAAGCCAGCTTTATTTTGAAGACAAACAGAACTTACAAGCTGTAAAGGAAATGCATTTTTTTTCCTAGCGAGGGCATTATACCAAGTGAATCACTGTGGGATGCCATCCACCATCACTCATGACTGAGACACATGGCACTGAGACACGTGACAGCAAAGGTGTAAAGTTGTACCTCCTGCTCCTGTGTGAGCCCTCGTCGTTTGCACCTCACAATCATACCTTCCTCTGCTTCTGTCTAAGTGAGGCAGTGCCCTGGGATGTTGGAAAGAACAGAAACAGTCAAAGTATTAATTATTTTTAGGCTCCTGAATTCAGATTACATTTCAGAGCTGACAGGTGGAAATTAGAAATGGTAATTTTAAAGGGCGTAAACAAATAACTTGTATTAGCAAGAAAGAGGAACGGCTCAGCTTCTTCCTCTGTCTGTCACTTGAAAAAAAAAGGGGATGGCACGTTTCTACACAGCAGCCAGAACTAACCTGCGCTTTTCCAATTAATGAGATTTCATTAGGGGTTCAGTCTTTCCTCATGAGGAATTCGAAACTTGGTTTCACAGATGCAAATCATATTTACCCCTTATCTGGATGAATTTAAGATTTGCTGTAGCATAATTGAAGAAATTGCATCTGCTGTTATTATTCTAATTCACCTACATAGTGCTAGTTATAAATAATACTTTGCATAATGTGTGCATTTCACAGTATTCAGGTAGCAAAATTCCAGTATTTAAAATGGAACAAAAGTAATCTTTCACATAAAAGGAGTTTTAAATGATTTTCCTTAAAAATATCTATAACAAGTCTCTGCACAAAGAGAATATACCCTTTATACCATAGTGCTTTACTTTGCTTTTTTTGCTTCCTAATAGCATCCTTAGAGCTTGCTGCTGCCACTGCTGCTCGTGCCTGAGAGAGGGCTGGAGCAGCCTCCCAAAATTGGCAGCACTACTCCCAGCCCCTTGCCCTGATCAGTCTCCCTTTTCTAGTAACACCAAGAGCAATAAGCTCACCTTTCCCATGTCCTGTCTTTCCAGAAAGATCTTATCTCCAGGCCAAACCTAGCAGCAAGACATTGACCTTAAAGATGCTGCTCACCGCTGAGCTACTCTACAGTTCCTTTACAGTCACTGACCTCAGAGCAGAAATTTTTGCCCTTCATTTCCGCAAGAATATAACATGGAATTAAATCTTTAGAGGCCATGCTTCGTCAGATCTTCCTCTGGTGTTTTTCTTCTGTTGAGATGTCGCTGTGACTATTTTACAACAAACTATAGATGATTAATCTTAGATTGGTAGATACTGGGTAGTCTCTATCAATCTCATATTTCTTGAATATTAATAAATAATCTTTAAAAAGATAGAACATTGCAACTATATTAATAGTATTTAAACTTGTATTAGTCTGGAAAATAAAAGCAATATGAAAAACCACACTGAATATCTGACTTCTCATGTGTAAAACATTTCTTCTCTGGACAGTCTGAATCAGCAGCACAAATGATCTTTCCACGCTAAATTCTAGTCACTGAGCACAAAAATTATATGGCACAAAAATTGCACTTACAGTGATTATCAGACATATAGCTGAGGCCAAATGAAACCAGTTGGAAGCTGCTCACAAAATTTGGCAGTTAAAATACATACTTAAGGCCTTATGGCTGCATTTATTACCATATGTTGAGAGCTGTCCCTCTCTATTTATCTGCAGCTATTGTGTGTTTGGAACTGTCCACCCCTATTTATTTGCAATCCCCTAATTAGGCATAATGGCTCAAATACCAAAAGATATTAACATATTGCTGCAGATTGAAGGGAGAACAACAACAGATATAATTAGAGGTTGAGAGGAGACTGAACTATGTCACAAGATCAAGTCTAATTTAGTCACACAATGACAAAGAGGGTGATTAGCACCTACAGCCCTGATTCTGGAAAGATGCATTTTCTATGCCAAGGTCCATTTCAGCTTATATTCTAAATTTGCACTCAGAAGTAACCATACACTGAAACAGCAGTTAGATACATGGAACACTTTTGTAGCTGGAATCTCTAATTCTTTTCTAAGTGTTTCTGACTGGGCTGTCAGTCAGGACAATATACTGAACTCTGAAATTGCCAAGCATCAGTTCTGAAAAGTCATTGTTATGGAAAGAGATTACCACGAACATTTGGAGACTATAAGGGCTTTTGGAGACCAAAAGAGAGACTTTCAACGGCTATAAGGAAAGTGGGAGAAATTAGTTTCACCACAATGGTGAAACACCACTGTGGTGCTACTGTTAGTTTGATGGAAAAATATGTCCCAGCAGAATAAATGCAGAGACAGAGCGTAAATGGCATCTCCATCTTCCCCAGGTTTGACTAGTGGATCTTAGTGTGACTTTTTGATTGTAGCTATTGCTGCCTCCTAGTATGTTATTCCTCTCTGAGTGTTCCTCTTTCATTCGCTACTTTGCCAGACTTCCAACTAGTGTGTGAATGGGTTTAACCAATGAAGATAAACCTACCTTTTACCAGCACTGCCTTGAACATGCAGCCTGGAAGTAGTGCTATAAACAAAATAAAGCTTCTAGAAGTTTACTGACTTCGCAAGTGACACAATGTTGTGCCTGCAACTATCCAGCAGTAAGGCTGCAGAAGAAGAACATTCATAAGATGCAAGCTAGCAGACAGAAGCAGCATTTTCAAGTGTTTCTTTTTTTTCCCTATTATACAAATTTGTTTTGTAATGGTTTTTTTTTTTTGAGTTCTTCTTGTGCTGATTATTACCAGGAGAAAAAGTGGTAATAGACAGCTCTACTGAACTAAATCATTGATACTACAAATAAAATATTTTTCTACTGATAGCTTCCTGGCCAACTGGACACCAAGGTCAAAAAGAAGAAGAACTCAGATCCCAAACACTCCCTCTCTCACTTAACTTCATGGGCCCTTAGCTACTCACACATTTTTTAGCTTCCATAGAAGCTTTCCTTTTCACCAATACTGAGAAACTCTGCATTTCAAATTTTTAATTGGACTCTGCAAAGTAAGTCCCTAACAGATGCCACAGGAAAGATGGGAGCATGTCTAACGAAAATCAAGATATGCCAAATAAGCTTGGAGTAGGAACACCTTCCTTTTAATGACAAGGCAAAGAGAAAGTAAGATTTTGCTTTGTAGTCCTTCATGTGTATTCATGAAACAACCATTTATCAATATCCAGTATTTTTGCGTTTGAACTTTGCTACATCTGTCTGTCAGGAAGATAGCAAGCTTTTCCCCACACATACACTCATATATTGCCCACAAGTTCATTTTCTTTCTTCCATTCGCAGTACCAGGTCACCTCATGTAATGCCCACTAAATACAAACTCTGTTTGGCAGGGCTCAAGGGAAAATATTTCAACATTTGCAGCATAATGAATTCGAGATCGGCAGGTAGGCCTGTCATTTTTTGAAGTTCCTAGGCTAACTTCTATCTCTCTGTCTTTTATTCCGAAATAAAAGCTTTGCTAAACCTTTTCAAAGACATATCATCACAAGTCCTCCTGCTAGAAGCACTCATTTACTCATCTCTGATCAGGAGGTTTGCGAAGTGAGTGTCTCCCATACAGCCTCTGGCAAGGATTAAGAAGAAATCAAATCTGAGATTTGTTGTTAATTATGAATGTCTAAAAGAAAGTGTGGAAATTGCGGAGAAGGGAAGAGAGAGTTCTACAGCTTTTAAATAGGGCTGTTACAACTGCGAGACTAGACGCTCGCAGTCAGGCATCCTGTAAAGTAATTCACAGAAAATTCTCCTATGAGGTAATACATTTTATATGTTACATTTTCACTTTCTTGAAGATGCGAGCAGAGGAAATGCTTTATTGCTGCATCTCAGGAGAAAACCTATAAAGGAAATGTTAAAATTTATCACCAAACAGTAGTACTGCATTATAACATAAAATATTCTATTTGGGTCGGTTGTTTCATTGTCCTCTTAGAAAAATACAGATTCTCTCACTGCACTGAATGAATGTAAAGATTCCAAAGTCATCCATGGATGATGTTAACTGTGAGCTATATTATTCTTCTATAATACTGAAATGTAAATTATGAAGGAACTCCATCAACTTAGCAAGGCATTGCTGATTTGGCTATCACCCTGGGACTGAATAGATAGATATACTGAATATGCATAAACATGCAGAAAAAAGGCATGGCTCATCTACATCGGCAGATACGTTTAGCACATTTTGACTGGCACATGGACTAAAGGAAACTTGGTTGGTGTACTTTTGGCTGGACTAAATTCGTTACTCTGTGAATGCTCAGAAGTTTTCTTGGTGGAGTAAAGTCATGTTCTAGGCAGTAGCTTTGGACCAGTGCCCTACATTTTTTGGGGTAGGTAATGTGACAAGATAAGTGGGAAATGGAGACCTGTGTTAAACAATGTTAACCATTTGCTGCTATGACAAATATAAACACCATGCACCAACAACACAACTGAAAGCAATGCTGAAATTGTGCTATTTGGAAGCAGTACTGTAGCTGGCTCTTTAACATCTTGTAATAGGAACTGTATGACAAAGAGAATCCAGAAATATAAATCAATTTCCAAACTGGCATTTAAAAAACCTTGCACTTGATTCCAGTGGAAGAAATAGCTTATTCTTCAAAATCTATGAAATTATACACGATTTTAGACAACCCTGGACTTATTTCTTCCAAATCCTTCCACAATAACTTGTACCATAATTAAGTTTTTGTATGCGGCAACCCTGCAGGACATTTGTTGTTGAAACAATTATGTAATTATTCATATTTTTTCGTTTACAAAATAAGCTTCTCTATCCTGTTGCTCTAGATGCATATGATCATGATAATTGTTCTGCCCTGAGATCTTGTTACTTTGCAAGGCAGATTCTCAAAGTCTAATTTAAATATATCAAGATTGCTGTCTCCTGTATGTTAAATTTACACTTGACACTGACTTTAAAGTTAGCCTACTTGGCAGCTTTTTCTAATATAGTTTCATGTTTCTCACCTGCAGAGGATGTACTCTTTCCACAGTACGTCTAAAGGTCTGCAAGAAAACCTAGATTTCTTTTCCAAGTAGAAGCCAAGCACTTACTTGCTTCTTGACTCCATCTAACACTGCAGGCCTCAATTTGAGGCTTGAAATATATTAATTTACAAATAAACAAATGGAATTATAGAACCGAAACAATGAATATACACTACTCTGCATCTCTTCTTGGAATACTAAAGATAGCCCAGGGTAGTGAATTTATCCAGTATGTATATATTCAGATTAGCAATGCAATGAAAATTGGCACGAAGCTACCTCTCGAGTATATGAATCAAAGCTAAGATAGCAGAGCATAAGGGTGACAGCAACTGTTTTACAGATTGTGCATGCAGATAGCATATTTCTATAGGAAGTGTAAGAAATGTATGCATTGTTGTGACAGTTTAACATTTAAATTAAGTGTGTAGTAATGATATAAATGAAACCACGATTTCACGGTGATTGCAGTTTTTGAAATGTGTGTCAGACTTGAATGGTTTGTTAGTACAGTTTGTGATCAATACGCTGGAAATCACTTAAAGTGAATGAAATTAAAACTAAGTTTCCATAGTTCAAATATCACCTACCAGAAAGGGTTAGCAGTCGTGACCAATTTTCAATATGTTGCAGATAAAGAGAGATTGCAGTGCCAATGGAAATAATTCTTTTTGTCATGAATACTCCTTAAACTTAATACAATAATGATTGTTGTTTCTCTTGATTTTTTTCCTTTTTAAAGGCTGACACACTGCACCACTTCACTGCTCTTTTTACTATTCTATTTACTATTTTACTATATTTATAGTAAAAAATATACATAGTTTAAATTTCCTACCTTTGGATTTACAACTTACTCTCCCTGCTCGTTTAACATCCTTTCTAACTATTGCATACACAGGATATAACAGCTAAAATAAACATTCTGATTATTGCTACATCTACTAACATTCACCCTTGTCATATTTTGCACACTACATTAAGCAAAAACATAACTGGCAGTTAATACTGAGCCTGCTTTCTATTACAGTGAATCTTTGCTGTGTAGGGCCAGAGAAGCAAGAAAAATGGGCAGAGATTGGAAAAGAAAACAAACAGCCCTCCATCCCCTCCCCACCCCAAGCTAAACAGAGTAATTGTGTTGTACCCTGTTAGGAGTGGTGATGAAGTTTTCAGAACAGCATGTACTCCTTATAAAAGATGCATTAAATCATAGAATTGTTCGAGTTGGAAGAGACCCTTAAAGGTCATCTAGTCCAACTCCCCTGCAATGAACAGAGACATCTACAGTGATCTTCTAATAGACCTTCTACAGTGATCTTTGCTAGATTCAGTAGCCTGCAGATCTTCTTAATTTTATTAACATTAATTGCCTTACCTGAAGAAACAGTGACAATTTCAAAAAAACATCCGAATTTTGTGATTTAAGATCTGCATGCTACAGTCATGGAAAAAACTTCCAGCAGACATTTCAAACTATTTATATAAATATTTCCTACTAGACAAGCATGTTTACTTTCAAAAATGTGACTGCTTTAATGCAACATTATGGCAAAACAAAAGAAAAACAACACAAATACAAAATGTTGCTTATAAAACAGCATCTCATTGTAGGAATAGAACATAGTTTAGAAATTTCATATGCCAAGATATACAATAACTTTATATTGCTGTGCTGGGGACACAATGGAACATAATAAGATAAAAGGTGATGCACTCACAACCCCCAAGTACACCTTTTAGCCACCCACAATATTTTCATTTTGTTCTTTGTTTCCCTTTTCTTTTTTTTAAATAAAAAAGTACGTATTGAACAACTGTGTCATGCTGATAGCACAGGTGCTAAAGGCTCAACTGAACTGCTGTGTTCCTAGAATACCCCAGGGATTAAACACTTGACTGGGGCTTTCTCTATGCTTGATACAGGCAAAGCAAGCAACAGGCCACTCACCAAGCATGCTCTGAAAGGACGTAGCTGCCATCTCTGTAAAACACTACTTCTCCCTTTTTCTTTACCTTTCTTTTTCCCCTCCCTTCTATCCCTCTAGCTAAACCACACAAATCTACGAATATTTGAAAAATATTTGTGAAAGAATGACTCTCTTAAATTGGTGTCAGTCTGGCAAGTTACTGCACGAAACGATACCAAAGGCCTCTGTAGCAATGTGAGTTAGCAGAGAGATTTAAAATCCAGTTCAATGGTTTCAAAAAGACAGGAGTAAGCTAGTATATGCTTTTGTGCAAACTTTCGTGCTTTATATATGTTGACATGTCCTATCCACATTCCATGGGGAAAAAAAAAGAATATGAAAAACTAAGAATCGTGATTGCTTTCAAAGTGCACAAGAGATAACAAATCACATCAATGGCCCTTATCTCTGCAGACTATTGAAATCTCCAGGAACGCAAAAAAAAAAAATCTTGGCTTCTCTTTGCATGAGAAACCTAATATGAATGTTATTCATATTCCCACAAAGGTGAACAATTATAATTCATTCTTTAGCCATATCTTTCTAGCTGATAAGGACGTGTCAGGGGAGTCAGAGAATCCAGTTTCTTTCTAGGTATAAAATGAAAAGGGAAAGACTATCCTTCTCCGTTGTGGAAAAAATACCAGCAATACTATGGCATTAGTCTGCTGTCATTCCAGTTAAAAAAATAACTAGATGGTTAAACAGGTTAATGTATAAACAAAATTTATTTCTGGTCTCTGCTGTTTAAACACAATTTACTGCTAGGCAAAATACAGGCTTAATTTTCAAGCTGGGGAGAGCAAGATAAAAAATAATATACATGGCTGGAAACACTGGATTGTATACACCTTAATCAACTTCACTGGAGAGATCTCTGAACAAGAAAATATTGCACACCTATTCTATGCAATTGTTTTGTTTTTGCTGGCACTGGAACTTATGTAAGGATTTTTTCTGTGATGGGGATTTTAAGAAAATATTGATTTAACTTTCTAGTGCTATTGCCATTAATTTCATGGAGCTTAAATTCTCCTTGGCTACGTTTATTTTATTTATTTTCTCTTTTAAAATAAAATTTGTCTTTGGCCAAAGCCCAAGCACAATTATAATGTTACAATACTAGAACAATTTTCTTTCTTAAATATTCTTTTTTCAAACAATAATTAGTTCAAAATACATCCCAATTATAACATACTTAAAACATGTCAGTTACTGACTCATCTCAGCTCTGAATCAATGTATTATATAGTTTGATAAAGAAAGAAAATGAAAAAAACTTTTAGGGTCCCATGAATTCAATGTAGAGATAATATCACGTAGATGAGATGTTGACTGTTGCAATAGTACGATGTAGTTCAAAGACCATCTCCTGTAGCCAAGACCAAAAAATCTGTGGGCTTCAGATACAAGTACCTAAAACACTACCACTAGCAGACATATCTGGGGTGAAATGTAACATGCTAGCAGAGTATTATTTCCCTGATAAATAACATCAAATAATTAGTTGAATATTTAAATAGTACTCTGCAGAATTTTTTTTCAAATGGAGTAGTACAAAAAGAATTGAATATTCTAACCATCTAGAATTATTTGGCAAAACAAAAGAACAAAATCCAACTTATTTTATCCCCCTAAACAAATTTGCTGATGTAAGAAAGCTTGTGTTCAATTCGAGAGAATGTGTGTATAAAAACTCCACATTTCTGAGAAAAAGATGGTAATTAAAGAGACAGATAGTTAGATGTTCCTAGCAGTTTTTTCACCATTTCCATTCTTTTTCTGTTCCACAGTCTTTGCCTCCATTGAATAAGGCTAATCAAATGGACAGTCAGATTGCAATTATATTGGATGAAATCCATAAATAATGTTTAGACATGTTAGTTTCTGGAAGTTAATACTTGTCTGGGTCCTGTTACATAAAAATCTTCAGCGCTATAAATTTATTATTTAGAAATAAATGTATTTTTTGTTCCCAAAAATAAGCCTTACAGAGTTCCAAACATCATGAAGTATGGTTTCAATGTTTAAAAACTAGGAAATTCAATTAGACTGGGAACACGGAGTGGATTTCATAGATATTAATTTACCTTTTGCTTGAAAAACATTCTGAATCCAAAAATCTTCCTTTTTTGTCAAACTTGAGTGAGTAGATTTTACACACACTTAAGTAAGGGTACAATACAGGATTATGCTTAAGAGATAAAAACTGCAGGGGGAGATAAACTGTGGAAGTGTGGATGTGTTAAGAGTTATCCCTTCCGCCAGTTCCCCTCTTCTTTTTTTTTTTTTTTCTTTTTTTTTTTTTTCTTTTTTAAATATACATTTCTCTTTCTGTAAGAATATTCAACCTTCAAGCAAAGAGTGGGTGATTATGTATGGGAGTGGCAAACAGAGGGAAGAGCATGGAAAATAGGCAGTGTGGGAAGAAAGAGCAGATAGGAAAAGAAGCATGCACAAAATTAAGCTGAAGTATGCAGAGTGAAAAAAATGAATCATAGGCTTAAAAAAAAACATACAAAAAAATGAAAGATAGGAAATTCTTCTACAACTATTCATACATACCATATATGGGTAATTCTCTAGTACTTCTACAAAGGTAAGGACAGATTCCTTTTTCCACTCTGCAGAAATAATAGGAATTTTCAATGTCAAAATTATTATTCCTTCACAAAAGAAAAAGTAATTTCAAACCAAAAAAAAAATAAAGACACATTTGTTAACTAAGTCTACTATCATGAGAAACTATTAAATCCTAAGTCTCTAATCAGTTCAGTCACCCCTAATATGATTAAGACAACCATTAAAAAGGCAAATAAAGCGAGGCAATATTTGAAGAAAATTATCAAGTAGATTCTTAATGGGAAAAATAAAAATCCACCTATTCTTTCTTCTCTGTTCCAGGTAATCAGGCTGTATACACCTTTCTGAAATCTAGAACAGATCTCACATGCTAGGCTAATTCCATGTGATGACAGCCAATGGCTACATGCTGGTAAACGCTGACACAGTACAACTTAGAGAGAAATAATATGGAGCTCCTCATCAGTACCAAGAAGAGAGTTCTTATTTGAAGCCAGTATCTGCCATGGTGCCAGAGAACAAGCACCGAGAACTCTCAGCACATTAAACGCTAATTCTTTTCATGTGTCACGTCACTAAATCAAAGTCGCTTACTGGTTGCCAAATGATAGCTCATTAAACTGAAGAAATTAGTGAGTAGTCTCAGAAAAGAAAAGAAGCTCAGGAAGGAGTATATGAATAAGATAGTATCTACTGTCTTTGTTAAATGGAGTGTGGTATTGCTGCAGTACCTCTATTTGTTATGTCTCAGAGGAAGTTTTTAAATTTAGAATATTCAAGAAAGCCTAGGATTCTGTTTTCTTACCTACTGCTGATCCTTTCACAAGCAAAGGCTTGCAATGCTGACAACAAGGTAAGATTTTTTCCTAGAGCTAAGAAGCGAAGACTGGCTCCCTAAATATACTAAGGAAAACATGTGTCTGCATGTGAAATTGATTTTTCAATAATTGACATGCCTACAGTAGCCTTTTAATGCACTGTGACCAGCAGACAAGCAATTTCAGGTGCAATACCTAATCAGCCAATAATTAATATAACCCTTGAGAGATTTCCAATTAACCTCACTTGCTGATTTAATACAGTAAAAATGATATGATTTGTTTGTTTTTGAAATCCACAAGAAACAGTCCCAATATTGACCCAGATTCAAAGGTGCAAAACAAAACAGGTAGTGAGAGAGAGAGAAATAAATGACTTGGTGAAAAGGCACAACATACATTTGCTTTCTGCTTTTCTTTCATCTTATAAAACGACATCTTGGAAACAACAAAAAAAGAAAACAAACTGTTTATTTGCTAATACCATACCAAAAATACATAAACAATAACATCAGTTTATTTTATTGAGTGAACAAGTAGTCACCATTAAGCAGATTTATGTTTTTGGGAATCTTTTTATTGTGCATCTCTGTGGAAATATCTCTCTTCAAGATAAAGCAGCAGTTCAGCTACACAAGGAGAATATAAAGGAACTGCTCTATAGGAACCATTTGGCACATACTTTGCTTTCAGATTTGCACAAGAAAAGCCACTAGAGATGGCTATAACTTAAATCAGCGATTGGCCTAACTATTTGTGTCCTGAAAACCACTGTGGCATGCTGCATGCTGATGAGGAAACACCACTTGGCATTTCAAACCTTGGGAAATAAATTTGGTGTATCATTTGAGTGGCTATCTGTTCCCCTGAACTTAGTTCAGGGACAAGACACAAGCACTGAGCTGATGAGGCTCTAGGAAGCTGAGGGTGGAGGCTGCAACAGGGAGTATAAAGAGCACAGGGAGTATGTGGATTCAACTTTGAAAGCCTGTTTACAGATCATGAGAGCAGTAAGAAAGTTAATTTAGCTTCATTGTGACTAATTTCCAGTGCAGCCAGAAGGAACTGAGTGTTCTTGGCTCCCATGTAATTGGCTTTATAATCACTGGGTTTGGAATAAAATGATAATTGACCACATTTAATCACAACACTTCTTAAAAGAAAACACTCTTATTAGGCAAGGTCTTATCTTTAAAGTATGTCTTCCAAATATCTTAGTGAAGACTAGACATAGTTTTTCCAGTTAAACAAATGTCAACCTGAACAATTCTACAAAATATCTGACCCAAGGAGCAGAATTTTCAACCTAATCAGGCGTAATGAGACGAGGATGCAAAAGGGAGAGAGAGCTCCATTAGCAGACAGAGGCAAATATCAGCATAGCTGTAACCTAGCTCAGAGTGAAAATGAAATAGTTTAGAACACAGACACTTATTAGACTAGAAATGCAACATGTAGTCATCTCAGCAAATAATCTGCCGCATGTCAATCTGTGGAGATCAGTTTCTGTTTAAGCATGTGAGAACTCCTCCCTAAATAGCACAGAATTGCAGGGTTTGGAAGGGACCTCAAGAGATCGAGTCCAATCCTCCTGCTAGAGGAGGTTCTCTACAATAGGCTGCATATGCAGCCATTCAGAAGGGTCTTGAGTATCTTCATAGAAGGAGCAACCTGCTCCAGTGCTTCATCTGTCTTAATGTAAAGTTCTTCCACATGTTTCTACGGAACTTCTATTGCTCAAGTTTTAGGCCGTTATTTCTTATCCTATCACTATGACACCAAGAAGAGTCTGAATTCACCCACTTACCTCCCACCTCCCTTCAGATATTTATAAACATTAATCTCAGTCATCTTCAGAACTACTTTACATCTGACTTTGTCTGTGCTTTTAGATTTCTGTCTGTTAAATAACCCCTGACAAATGACTTGTGTGAGCCCTTCCTTTCTGAGAATTTATAAACCTTTAGATGAAATGAAAATGTATGCTTTTTGATAGGACATATTTATTATTTGAGCTTCTCCCCAATATATGCAGATTCTGAGAGTGTTTTTCCCAAGGAAGTTGACATACTGTCAAGTTGTCTGAAGCTGTGCGTTGAGTAGACTTGGCTCAAGTTAAACTAGAAGAATTTAAGGTTGAGTTTTCATGCTGACAGACAAATTTCTCTTGGATCCAGTAGAAATGAACTCTACCTGAGATATCACTTCCAACGTATTTTAATTGTTTGCTGTTATGTTCTCGAAAATGTCTTCAGGAAAGAAAAGATTTCAAAAGCATTTTAAAACTTATTTCAAAATGATTTTCAATTTTATTTATTTATTTTTGCAGAGCGGAGAGGAAAAATTGCTCTTAATACTGTTTCTGATCATCGTGCCCTACAAAGTAGCAATTGCTTCTTCCCTCCTAAGTGCAACTGCTCTGTTGCAGGACTTCTGCAAATGCTAGATTAATGTCCAGTTTTGATGCATTTTTATTCATTCAGAGTCAATTATTATACTGTATCCAAATACATATCAGTGGTAACAGGTGGACTGATGACTCAGCAGACTCATTTTTACATGTACTGTAGGCTGAACATGGAAATAATATACTTCTGGAACTGACATCATATTTTATATATTGATTCCACACAAGAGGGTAGAAATACGTGTCAAATGTAGTAAAAAAAACAGATTATATTTGCTTTAAAAATGGCCATACCACCTCCTTATTTGCATTCAAGTAAATCAGTTTCGTAACAGAAATATTTGCTGAATTGTACAAATTTAACGTGGAGAGTTACTTTAAAATGGATAGTTAATCATCCAAAATAGACAGTTAATCATGACAACATAAGGAAACTAATTCCAAGCTCAGTATTCACCCAGTCACAACCAGAATACTTGTACATGTAGTCCAAACACCTGGAACATAAATATGCTCAGTGAATGCCTTGCAAGTTTACTACTAATCAGTGAATTTCTGCAATGCTTGAATTTTAAACTGAGAAAACCACAAAGAGAGCAAGAATAACATGAAACACACACACACAACATAAAGATAATGCACACAGAATTATGAATTTTCTCAAAAATAACAGTTTTCTGGTGTTCCTGTCAATCAAGTTTTAGACAATCCGTACTGGATACACGAATTAACACTTCTCATTCTCGAATGAATTCCATAATATTATTATCATGTTCTAGATCAACTTGGTAGCACACAGTGACTTTGGACATGCCAAGAAGAGCAGCTGAGATACTGTCTTCAGTTTTTAACGGTAAGGCATTTTGGCAATTGGATGCAGGACGCATGAAAGTGGCCTGGTGTTATTGGCTGGTGATAGCTTTCTCTTCAGAGACTGATTCTTTTTCATCGCATTTCTGGCTGAGTGCAGGTGTACAGAATAATAGCCCATGGCATCAAACAGGAAGATGAAACTCAATGAAAACTGGGGATGAGAAAGAAAATTCATTTTCAGTTTATGTTAGCTGTTGCTACCGTGAGCACAGTGACATGCTTTCATCACATAAGAGCAGAGGAAAGCAACATGTAAACTTTGCTCCCTCTCTATGCAATGTGTGAAGTATGTTTTTATACACACACACACAAGCTTATTGCAAATATGTTTGTGTGAAAGAACTGCTTTGGGTGGTGCAGCACATGCTGCTCATCTGCTTCATATGAAATGGAAGAATGAGCATTTGGAGTTCTTTAGACTCAATATTCGGTTATTGCAATCAACTCAATAAAATGCCTACCTCCATAAGTACGTATAGCTTCAATATAAAAGAGATAATAAGGTAATTCTGCACTAGAAAGCATTCCTTGATGTCAGAAAGGCAGAACTTCCACAGCACAGGTCACTGCAAAAGGACCTGAGCACCACCACACTGCAACACAAGATCATCTGATCCAACCAAAGCTTACTTCAACACTTCCCTTCAGACCGCACTTATATAAGGATTATGTATTACTCCATCATAAAAAAAGAAAAAAAGAAAAAAAAAAAAGATTGCCTGACTGAAAAGCATGCAGAGAACTTTCTTTTGTGCGACAGAATGTTGACAGTTTTGGCAGGACAGATCTTCTGTAGGTCTCAATATAGATTTGAATTATATTTAAACACACTGACCTTCCTGGCCACAGACAGTATGATCTGTATCCATGTGGGAGGCAAGAAGAAAGATAATACTGCATATTTAAAGGCTTCCGAGAACCTACCCTTTATTTCTCTCAATTTCTGTGGAAAAATAAGAATAATAAAATTAAGAATTCTCCCTGCCTGGAATTCCACCCTCTTATTATCATGCCAATAAATAAATGCAATCTTTCAAAAAATCTGAGATAACATTTAATTTCCTCTCCTGAATGTAATTACACAGAATAAACATTTCTATGTGAAACTGTAGCAAGATGTTTTTTATTCCCTCTTATAATAGCATGTTGATGCATCCATAGTGCACCAATATTATATTCTGTGAAACTTAATAGTAGAATCAATACAAATTTATGTATTGCAATCTGAATTACTGCATTTCTAACTGCATATCAATTATTCTGCGAAGCAGTTCAATAAGCAAATAAAGATTTGTGATTTTCCCACAAGACAATAGAATTTGCATTACCTACTAATTTTTTAATTATGATTTTTTTCCATGTTTCTTTTGCATATATTTGAGCCTGCATTAGAAATAGTGTGGCCAGCAGGAGCAGGGAGGTGATCATCCCCCTGCACTCAGCACTGCTGAGGCTGCACCTCGAGTATTGTGTTCAGTTTGGGGTCCCTCACTACAAGAAAGACATTGAGGCCCTGGAACGTGTCCAGAGAAGGGCAACGAAACTGGTGAGGGGTCTGGAGCACAAGTCTTATGAGGAGCGGCTGAGGGAGCTGGGATTGTTTAGTCTGCAGAAGAGGAGGCTCAGGGGAGACCTCATTGCACTCTACAACTTCCTGAAGGGAGGTTGTGGTGCAAAAGGGTCTGGCCTCTTCTCCCAGTCTAATAGTAGGACCCGAGGAAACGGCCAGAAGTTATACCAGAGGAGGTTTAGGTTGAACATGAGGAGAAACTTTTTCTCTCAGAGTGGTCAGGCACTGCAATGGCTGCCCAGGGAGGTGGTGGAGTCGCCGTCCCTGGCAGTGTTCAAGAGGCGCCTGGATCAGGAGCTACAAGATATGATTTAGTAGCTTGTGGTACTAATAGGAATGGGAGGGTGGTGCACTAGATGATCTTGCAGGTCGTTTCCAACCTTGTGATTCTGTGAGCGGCAAACAATCTTGTCAAAAATTCGTTACTTCTTGCAGAAAGGAATGATATTTAAATGAGAATAAAGCACATTTAATACTGATGGAAGATACTTTTTTCTTTTTCTTTTTTTAATTTTACCGGGAATTACAAAAAAGAAATTAGCAAAACATTTGATTTTTAATAACAAATAGAAATGTGAAATTATGAGAATTAGTAGAATTGGCCTTGTTTCAGTTATATTAGTGTTAATCTCAGTAACCATAATTGTTTTGTGAATATGTATTCTCAACAGAATCAGAAATCAGTTTCTTAGTGCCACTACTGTAACATATAAGAAGTAGCAAGCCACTGAAACCACCTACAGCAATACAGAGCTATAAATAAATAACATGTATTGTGAAAAGGACATTATCATTTGGATTTAGTTTCATGAGCAATAAAGTATGATAACCCAAAGCCATTGTGTGTCTATGTACGTAGACAGGAAGAGATGCTCACACTAACACATTCTGTTCAATGTCTTTTTTGACAGTATTTTAAACATATTTTCTTTTTCTACCTATAGCCTCATTTAGACACTTCTGACTGTGCAACCAAGCTGAATAATGACATGGAACTATCTGAACACACTGGGAGTGCTAGGCTTCATTTTGAGCCTCAATTTGCACCTGAATCATATCATTAAATTCTGCAATATCACATACTGTACGAAACGGTCTATGTTTAATATTGCGAATGTCATTTAGAAATACAAGGTAAGCAAGGAGACTTCAATAAAAGATAAGAAAAGGAAAAACAATAAAGAAACTCACTTTTTTTCTCAGTAAAACCTAATTTCATACGTTAAATGCAGAACACGTTATTATGTTGACACAAGGGTATTAAAAAAAAAAAAAAGGACAAATATCAATTCCTGTGGCAGATACTGATAATGGCAGCAGAACTACTGTCTGTAGCATGTCTGGGTCACTTGGCCTCATCAAAGCCACAGCGGAGTTGAGAGGATAGATCTGAGTAGCAGAATTAAACACTAAGGACACGAGGACAAATAACCCCACCGTGCACCAGAAGGACTTCTGTCCTGTCAAGGAGATCTCAAGAAGCTATTTGGAGGATTCCAGCACTTGGCTCTAGCTACTACACTACAAGGGTGCAGCTCTCACTGTGTGGTGGCTGCCAGCACTATGGCCATGTCCCTGTCACCTTACAACGTCTAGGTGATAGAAGACACCTGTATTTTTACTGGCACACCTCCATTATACTAGCAGTGTCCCATATCAAGCCATTCATGCATCTGTGTTATTCCAATAATAACTTGGAAGTCAACATTCAAGTATTACTTACTAAGATCTGTAGATAATGTGTTGCTTGAGGGACTTCCTACTAAAAGACTGGTAAGCACTGAAAAGGCAGGGAAAAATGCAAATTGACGAGTCATTTATTTTAACTAAAAAAAGAAAAAAATGACAGCCATATGTATATACCAGGTAGGTGACTATTTTGGAAAGCAGTGAAGAGCAACATTGTGAGAATCATGGGAAATAATAGGCAGAAAGTATTGATTTAACAGCCACCAATATGATAAGCAGATCAAAAACTGGGATCTTTTTCACATATAGAAAGGCTGTTTTTTCTCCTGCCTTCTAGCTGAGTCTGAAACACCCCTCCAGAGATGTTACTTCCCAATAGCTACTATACAGCCGCCTGTACCAAGATAAATTTTATCTGTACATAACAAAAAGTGCCAAGAACTTCGAGCAAGTATTTTCATAATGATAAGAATGCTTCTCCTGTGCCAAGAAAAACTTGCTCTTTGCCCCCAGAATATTTAATAAGAAATGACACTGAAATAAGGTCAACTTAGGCTTGGGGCCAATTGCGAAGTAAAAAAAGCCTTTGAATATGATAAATTTTTATGTCAGGCTCCTTTCTCTGGAATAGCCCAAGTTAAATCCCAAGATCCAAACACACCAGCATTTGTAGGTTTCAAGATGAATATCAGCATATCACAGCTCAGGAATGTTTCTTACCACAGAGAAACTTCAGTTGGTATCTGAGCTGTTCATAAAGCTCGATGCAGATTCTCTCCTCACTTCCCTTAAACCACCTCCATGAATATGAAATAGGCTGTAGGATTACAAAGTCATTTCATCAGAATCCTCAGGCTGGAACAGAAGCTCCACTTGTCTGTAAGGTATAAATTATAAGCACACTAATGAACTGGATTTGGAAAATATTTTGTTTATTAATAGAACCAAATACTGTTCATCTCTATTTCTATTGACATACTCGACAAAATAACATTGAATGTAAAATTTTTACTACTAGCATATTTTCTGGATAAAATTACCCACTTTCAGAAGTTAAGAAATGCACAAAAGTAGAAAAATCTCAGGGAAATTTTATGACTTACCGTTATTAATAACAATATTTTGACTCTTCTGACCTCACTGAATGAACTCTATGCCCAGCCATCTCTTCAGATCACAAATAGGAATGATTTTCTTCTGTGCAAGGGGAATGGTCAGATTAGCACATCTGAAATGCAAACACATTTTTGGGGTCATGATTTGAACCACTTTCTCATTGTCAACTAAACAACACAACTACTCTTATTGTGAAACAAATCCATATAAAGCCTTATAGTACTGGTTCTACGGGCCACCCTCCAGTCGTACTCCCCAGCTTTGCCACTCCTGTGGCTGATGGAGCAGCAAATCTGTAAACTGCACAGGATAGGGGCAATTCTGTATTTTTTTCCATGGCCCATCCCTCCCTGCTCAATTACATACCCTCAACTCCTGCTGCCAAGAGCATGCACTATAACTATGTATGAAAGGTCTCCAGAGCAGATCGTCACCGTGGTCTCTTACAGGTTGTTAACCAGCGATATCATAAACAAAAAATAAAAGGGAAGAGAATCGAATAATTCCCGATTCAGTGAGATAAAAATCTAGATATGGAAGGTAAAAAGAGAGAGAGAGTTAAATAAATAATAAAGTTAAATACTCTTTATACATCTCTGAGTATATGCCACGTGTGCATATATATGTGTGTACGTGTACGGATTTGCAGGAGACTATTCAAAATGAAAGGACGAATCAATGATATCAAAAATATGGAAGTTCAGATTAAAAGGAAAAAAAAAACCAAAACATAATAAACATAGTAAAGCTAACCTACTTCCCTGGGGAAACAATTGACAAACACAAGAACAGAATGCTCTACAATAAAATCTGACAAGGAATCCCCATACAGACAGAATCAGTTTGCTTGTCTTCCTTCTGCCTTAGATGCCCTGTTCTAGAAATTTGCAGTGTCAGCTCAATGCAGTGATAACAAATAATTGCTAAAAGAAATCCCTGTATGACAAAATTAATCACTGATATAAATTCATTGACTAGACTGTCATTTTGTGCTTTGGTCTCTCATGTTTGGTATTTGCTATGGTGTATTTTCAGCTTACACACTCGAATGGAATTTTGACCTGAGAGCCATCTCGGCCAATTCCTGTTCACTTTTGACAGCTCTTACGAGAACAAGTTAATAATTCAGAGCAAAAGTTGGATCAGCCATTTCTTTGAATAAGTACAAGTGATGTTTAACAAGTCTTTGACAGCTGTGGGAAAAGCTTAGCTTTCGTAATAATTTTAAAGATTGAATATTATTTTTAAGTATTCATTTTCAGGGAGTCAGCCCAAGATTGCTTCCCTTCCTGCGTTCTCCTATAAGTGGGGTATTTTTAAAGCTATCAAAAGGAGTTTCATGAGAAAGGCTTTTTATAACTGCTTTGATAAATGTTTCAGATTAATAAGAATACAGTATTTTAATCAAGGAGAGGAGGAGTAAAAGCTCTCAAGAGGCTGCAGAAAATGTGGAATACCTTACCTTTCTCCAAAATATTTAGGTATTTTGATCCTACACTACTGTTATTATTTCCACTTGGATGTTCTAATACATTTATGAGACAGTCAAGGAACAGAGATGCATATCCATTCTCTCTGCTCTCTCTTGTTCTGCAGCATAGGATAACCAGCATCTTGATTCAACATATATAATATTTTGACCTGCATATATACACAGACCAGTACTGTAGTACAACTTGAACATAAATGCTACATCCTTTTGCAAAAGTAGTACCTTGCATGTTTTTGCGAAAACATTTTCTGAAATATTTTTTGTACAGTTCTAATACCATGGCATTAGTTATATCTCTCATAACTTTGCATTCAAAGTACAAAATAATCACAAACGTAAGTAAGAAAAGTTTGTAGCCTTTTATAAACAAAATGAGGATGAGCAAATCAAATAATAAAAAAGAAATGAGTCCACAGCAGTATACAGTATCTACCCTAGAAACTCTGGAAATAATATGAAAATGCTCTTGATACTTGCTATGCTTTTCTCTCATGCAACAGTCAGTAAAACTCTACTCTGCATGCTTTTGCTGCTGGGCACAGCAGAAATAATGCTACAGGACTGATGGAGCAAGATCATAAGCGCGCGTAATCACGTGTTAATTTTATGATCATTTAATACAGCTGTTTCTCAAAGCTTTCTTCATTGTATAAAGTGAATTGGGCCCAATTAAAAGAGTGGACCAAAGGCACAATAATGTACATTCACAAAGTACTTTCATAATGTACGCATGACCTTTGTGGGAAATAGACTCATTTAAAGGTAGAAGCTATAAATACAAAGAAGTAACAAATTTCAATTTTCTTTTTTATTAATAGATTTGAAAGATGTTTCAATTCTATTTCACCTATAGTTCTTAAAGATTGCCAAAGGCAAACTACAGCCTGAAAGCATTCCCTGGTTTTAGGTAGTTCTCAAATCACGTCCCTCATCACCATTACATCTTGTTGGAAACGTACAGAATTAGTGTCTGGGTTTTCTAATACTAACATCTTCCTCCAAATAAAATAACTACTCTTCTAGTGAATAATTAGATTCTGACATTTTGAAACTCCAAGGAGCTCTACATGTAATTTTTCTACTTCTTGAAAATGAAAGCTACAATCAGAGCACTTAAGCAACTTGAGTGCTATCGCCTTCTTTGGACATAAAGTCTAAAACATACTGCAGCAAGAGCCTGCTAATCTGCCTGCAAGTTCACATTAGCTTCTTACTGTTAGTTTCAATAAATGAAAGTCACGGCACAGTCTCCATAAAAATCAGATTTATGCAAGTTTAATAAGCCTCATTGCAAGTTATTTCTCAGATTTTCATGCTCTGGTTGTCTTGGAAAGCTTGTAGAAAAGAAAACAAACAGCTTCCAAAGCCAAGCATTCTTCCAGCAGCACAGAAAACAAAGGCAAAATAATAGTTCCTTCTACTGTGCTAGAGGGAGAAGTCAACTTTCTGCTCAGTGAGATGCTGTGAAAACTGACATGATGGGTGTAGTTAACTGAATGGGCTGGGGCAGTTGCCAGGGTCGACAGGGGCCCCTAGGCCCCTGGGAAACCATGTCAACAAATGACCTGAAGATAAGGGAGAAGAACAGGTTAGACCAAATAAGGAGGAAACAAGATATGCCACATGTCCATTGGTCAGAGTTAACGGTAGTAGCCCTAAGGCATGGGGAAAGTTTTAAGAAGGATGTGCTCCTTGCAATTAACGCCATTTTGCCGCTCACCATATTGGTGTCATGAAAAGCGTGCGAAACTGACGGGGGCTGTTGGAACACTTTCACAAGGAGACTCCAATCAGGGTCGCCGAAACAAAGGCGACAGATGGGAAACACTTCTTTGTCATATAAAAGCTTGATGTTGTATTAAGAGATGATAAACTTTTAATTAAACTGGACTTCCTGAGTGCTAAATACTGTCTTGTTGTTATCCTGATGACAGCATCATCAATTGCAGAGCTGACGGCAAGTGAGCCTATAGCTCAGAACTGAAGGATTTTCTATTTCCCCGCATTTTGCAATCAAAACATGAACTCAGTTACATTATGCCTTAACTTATCACTCCCTTCCTGAATGAGGCCACGCAATTCGTTCCAAAATTCGGTTAAGTTGTACAGCTAAATTTAGCACTCAGCATCCTAGTCAGAAAGGTAGAAACAGATTTTACATTAGTTTAATTTAATCAGCTTTCTACATCAGCTATTATTTAGTTAGTGAATTAAAACTGCCAATGTGCAAGTTATGACCAAGTGCCAAACGTTAATGATAGACCTGGCTACAAAACGTTATTGATAAAGTACTAGATGGTAGAAAAGCTGTAGCTTGATCTTGCTTGGGAAGCTGCACAGCTGTAAATACTGACATGCCTTAAGACTGGAAATCAGTGACAAGCGTGCTGCAGGTCTAAACCTGCGAGGAAACAAATACCAGATAAGCAAACAGAAAATAGCTCTATGGAGCTCTTCAGACTGGGTTTTGCTATTCCATTCTTTGTGCTCCTAGTTATTCTTTTGTTCTGTTTCAGTATTTATTGAGTGATTATCCTGCAACATCTGAGTATCTCAAGGATATGGGTAATGCTTAAAATATTTTGTCAGTGTGCTGTCTTTATCAATGTAACACTATAGAAAATTACATAAGATGTGCTTAGGAGCCATAATAATACTCATTTAATGTGCAATGTAAGTTGTTTTTCTTCTCAAAACCTACACACATCCTTTGTTTCCTTTTGTTTGCTTTTTATTGCTATTCGCTTCTTCTGGTTATATTTTGGATTACAATTCCTTTAAAGAACAGACATCAACACTGTCTGTATTTGTTTATATTCCAATACAGCCAGCAGAACAAAATGAAAAATTATCTCCTATGAACACGAAAAATGAAAGAATGTTTATGCCCGTTCATTTTTTCTTCCAGAAGAAATATTTGAATTCTTAAAGACACAACAATAAATAATTTTGGATTTTTTGTTCCCAGATGCTTATTTCACCTTACTTTCCCTGCCGGTGGGAAGAGCTAGCTGACTGGACTTCATTCAGAAGCATTCAATTGAAGGTGCAAATAGCCCCTACTCCATAAGGAAGTCTGTAGATTTCCAGTTTGCCATGCAATAGCAGTCACTTCCAAGAAAGTATCATGATTCCTTCCCTGACAGAAGCCACACAGAGACACACATATATAATAGAATCATAGAATTGCTCAGGTTGGAAAAGACCTTAAAGATCAAGTCCAACCACAACCTAACCATATTACCCTAAATCGAGCAACCCTCCACTGAATCATGTCCCTGAGCACCACATCCAGACAGTTTTAAAACACATTTAGGAATGGTGACTCAACCATCTCCCTGGGGAGTATATTATATCCAGTTTCTTTTTCTAGTGCAACAAGTATCAAGAGATAACAATAGAAATGGTTGCACTTTCTTTGGTGGGTACAACTCTTTGATGGTTAAATAACTCAGAAATATCAAAGTAAGTACATTTCATTATTTTACATTTCTGAATTCATATTATGCTATTCATTCCATCTTTACTACCTCTTTCCATGACTGATTGGTAAACAGAAAATGTACTGCCTCCTATTTCACTCTCAATGCTTTAATGCCTCTGTGGCCTTATTCATTTTTCTACTTAAATAATATCTGTAAGACCCAAATGTGGTTCCCTCTGTTAGAAAAATGGATATTGTCATACAAATTAGCATATGACTCACTGTAAGCAACGAGTCTATTGATCACACAGGTTGCCAGATATTCTTAGATAATAAATGGTTTAATTTGCTTCTCACTCCTTTGACTTTAGAGAACATAATATAGTTATAATGACAGAAGCCGACTTCATAGAAAATGACCAGAAAAAAAAGCCAAATAAGTAATTATTCCAGTGTTACACAGAAAACATGCATAGAACAGTTTTGAGGTCTCTGATGTCCAGGCCAGTATCTTATTCACTGATACTTTTCTCATCACTAGAAAGTGACTTGGGAAAGAAATATGCATAAAAAACCTAAAAAGTCTTTTGAAATGCAGATAACAAGTCAGAACCAACAAATGCAACTTGGTGAAGGCTTTGCTGAAGTCTAGGTAGACTACACCAACAGCCCTTTCTCATCCACCAGGTGAGTCACTTGATCAAAAAAGGAGATCAGGTTGGTCAGTCAGGACCTACCTTTCATGAACCCATGCTGACTGAGCCCGATAACTTAGGCGTCCTGCTCATACGACATGATATCCATCAAGATGATCTGCTTCCTCACACCGAGGTCAGGCTGATGGGCCTGTAGTTCCCCAGATCCTCATTATGACCTTTCTTATAGATGGGATGTAGATGTAGATTTTGCTGAAACATATAATGTTAAAACAAAACCATCTTTTAATTGCACTGTCTTTAAGCAAGCACTATCAGCCAGTAAACAAGTACTGCTATGTTTTTACTAGATTTGAAGTTTTTCTTAAATCTTACTTTCTTCTCTTACTTAAAAGAGAAATGATTTGATTATTTGTAATTCTTAACTGTTCACACATCACTCAATATGTGCACTTATTCCAGGACTTTTTTTAAAGGTAGTCTACGCGTATTCTTGTACTGGAATCATATCTATTACAGACATTTCTGTGCAGGTCTTCCGACTAGAGATAAGCAGTCATTGTTATGAGATTCGCAAAATACAGAATATAGCAATGGATTACAGGATTGAAAATGCAAATTTAATTTAATTTAGTACATTGAGATCATTTCCTACTTTTTCTTTCAAAGTCCGGGGTGCAAGAAATAAGGATCATATTTTACTTTTCATAAAGTAATTTGATTTCATCTTACTCATGTGCTTATAATATATTCCCATAATTTTTCAAAGCTTGTATATAACAACCATCTATTATTTTCTATCAAAATAATAGAAAGTAGTTTCCAAATACATTTAAGATTTTAACTTTTACTGTACTCTTCTTGATTTCCAAACATAATTTTATTTCACAGTACATTAATTTCTGTTACACATTTTTGTACTTTATCATTAACACCATTTCATTATTTCAATAAATGAAAGTAAATGTAGTGTTGTCTGTTCGGCTCCACGCTTCGGTAATCTCACCATGCTTCAGACAGCTGTAGGACAATCAAATAAATGAGTGTAACACACCATTGTTTTAATTATATTTATTAATTCAAGGGTGTTTAAATCATTGTGTTGTATGGTGCTTTTTTTTTAAATTGAACAATAATGTATTTAAGCCTATAAATTGATTAATAGATTGCCATCTTTATCCAGCAATAAGCAAATATACAGCTGATTAAGTAATGTGTTTATTGTACAAATTAGCTTAATTTTACATGCCAAACACATCACATTTCCCATTAAACAAAAGAAGCCACTTGCCAGGAAATCTTTTTATCATTAGTTCTTCTCAAGTGTGATGCAACTGTTAATGAAAGAGCAGGACACTTAAAAGAGGCAACACTGAAACACTGTGGTATGCAGCTGAGCATACCACATGGGTATCATGTTCTGATACACATGGTGCCCTTCAGAAGTTGTTCAGATTGTACTACATCACACCAGTTAGCGAACGAACTCGTTTTTCCTATTTTTTCCTGAGTACGTAATCTCTTAACACAATTTGAAATAATGAAAATTCTGTTTACAATGTATTTAAAAAATATGCTGACTTAAAGCCAGCTTGTAATTCACTCACATATTTTGCCTAATATCAGTATCTAAGAATAATTACTTAACAGTGTAAGCGGGAGATGTGAGAAACTTATCTCCATACTACCAAAGTAGCTCATAACAAGAACTCAAGGAAATTTGTTCTGCTCTCAAGAAAGCAGAACGTGCCATACTTTCAATTATGTATCAAATCTCTTTTTGCTTTCAAAGTGATTTCTACCCTTTAGTTGTCTTGGCTTCTTCGCACTTACCTCTGTAAATAGCAAGATGTTTGTTGCTACCACGTATCACCTACCTCTTCAGTTTGTTGACAAAGTCATCACACTTTCAGGCCACTCAAAGATGGAGCAAGCCTGATGGTGCAATTCTCTTGATCAAGACAGCATTTAAACTCCAAATTATCAAATTTCAATTTTGTGGACTTTAGAGCAATGTTTTGGCAGTTTTGAGTACACTCTGGTGAGACAGTGATTGAAACTTTAAAATTTCTTCTCAAAGAAGAAAAGAAAAGCACATCCATAGTCAAACGATGGCCAATTTTGTCATCAAATAATCATGTCCACAACTGGCTATTTAATGCATTTCTTGAGTCAATCAGCCAAATTCCCCATGCTTTCAACATAGTTTGCTGATCAACACTACAAAGCTTAGCATACACTAAAATGTCTAGCATGTATTCCATAATGCAGTTCACACTGGTCAACAGAAAATCTATCTATGAAGTTGACTCAAAATGTGTATTGTATACGTTCATGATGTACATTTTGGAGGAATGAAAATACACAAACACCTGTGTCTTATTTACATTTAGCTACAAAGCTGCTAAAGTAGTGATACAGCATTGTTCCAAAGGAAGTACATTGAAACTTTTTCTCTCATGATCATTTAAGAGTATTTCATTTTTGTTTTGAATGCCCTTCATGTTTGTCAGTCAGCATCACTCTGCATAGCAAAAGCGACTGTAGCTGAGAGTGTTTAGCTGATTCCTCTGGTATAGCTTAAAGGAGCTCAAAGACCATACTAATTATTTTTTTTTTTCTCAGAAACACAGAAATATCTGAGATTTTTTTAATTTTAATTTTAACTTTCTTTATTTTTATTTATTTAAAGATACTTCTGATAATTCCACTTGAACTTTGGCCAGAAAAAGAGACAGGCAAAAATCTTTACATTTACTGTTGACAAAATAAAGACACAAGATACTATAGAAAACTAAACAAAAGTAAAACTTGTTGTTACTGACTGACATATGCACGCATGAGGAAAAAGCAGAAAAGGACAATAGAATTCTTTGCACTGCAAAACAGATCACAGTGCCTGCATTCTAGGAAAAAAAAAAAAAAAAAAAGGGCCCATTATACGAAACACTTCTGAGGAACAGTTCAAAGGTGGATTTGAAGGTGTATCTTGGTCAAAAAGTACAGCTATTTATTATATGTTAATCAGCAAAAAACATAAGTTGCTCCAGATTGGCAGCTTATCATAGGATATTAGTTTGTTACCTAACAGAACTGCAATGGATAGCTTTCTGCAGAAAGTAAAAACTGAAGTAACGTTATCTTAAATTTATCAAATAACATACAGTAACCCCTTTTAGTCAATTTTAAAAATTTTAAAGAGGTTAAGAGCAGAGGCAGCCTAGACTGTATGCCCTGGTTAAGTTCATGATCTCAAAGAACACGGGTTTGGCAAAGAGCAGCCAGGATCTTGAATTTCGGGAGAGCAAACATCCAGATGTTTAAGGAATAACTGATTAAGTTCCCCTGGTAAATTCACCTTAGGGACAATTGGAACAGAACAGAACTGGCAGCTCTTTAAGGACACCTTTTAGAGTGCACAACAGCTCTCCATCCCACAGCAACAAGAGGAGGCAGGAAACCATCATAGCTGAGCAAGGTCAAACTGAAGAAAAAGAAGGAAAAACACAGGCAGTGGAAGCAGGGATGGGTGGTGATCTGAGAAGAATACAGGGACACTGTCCAGACATGCAGAGATGGGATCGGGAAAGCCAAAACAGATGGAGATGAGCTTGGCCAGAGATGTGAAAAATAACAGGGGTTTCTATAGGTACACTGGCCAGAAGAGACAATCAAAGGAGAGTGTACTCCCTTTGATAAATGAGAAGGGTGACCTAGATTCAACAGAGATTGAGAAGTTTTTGCTTCAGTCTTCGCTGGCAGTCAGGCTTACCATGCCTCTCTGAATATCCTGGTGGGGTTTGGGAGAGCGAAATCCCCCTGCTGTAAGAGCACAGCAAGTCTGAGATTGCCTCATCACACTGAGTGTGTACAATTCAATGGGGCCAGACAATATATGTATGCCAGGGTCTTGAGGGAACTGGCTGATGTGGTTGCTAAGCTACTCTCCATCCTATTTGAAAAGTCGTGGCTATAATTTTCTTCATTTACAAAAGATAATTCTTTCAGCAATTTCTTCCTTCAATGACAAAAGAAAGCCAGGGAAAGAACAGTGGTCAATATTCAAAGTCTGTGAAGAGATTTTAAGAGAACATAGGTATTTCTTTGAAAAATAGTTCTTTTAAAACCTGAACTTTTTAAGACTTGAAAGAAGAGACTATGTCTGTGGTATCATTGCTTCCATAAGTCCTGTCCTATTTAAGAAACTGTACTTGTTGAAATTCAGAGAAAGGGGAAACTGTTTCACAAATCAATTTGAGACAAAGTTTAATATAAATGGTATCTGGATTTGACTCAGAAGTTCTCTTTGAAATCTTTCCTTATCGGCTTTTTGAACCAAATGATGCTGGTCTGAGAGCATGAAGCAAGAGACAGGCAATTAATGAATGCAGTCACTGCATTCTCACTGCCCCTTACCACATGAAAATGAAAGAATACTCACTAAAAACTGACTGTTCAATACACACATCAACTTTTTTTTTTTTTTTTTTTCTTTTTTCCATGTTTTAGCTATATTTCCACTGGACTTTTTGAATGGTTGTATCATGTAGAAACTGCTTCTTTTTCTACAGTTAAGCTTTTAGGCTTGTATGTATTTAGTCTTTGAAATATCTTCATTGTGATTTTTTCTTGCTTTTTAAGTGAAAAACATCATAGTAAAATCAATTTTTTTTTCAGTGAAACAAGTGAAAAATTATACTTTTATACAAACAGTAAATTAAATATGCTTACCACTGATTCAAGATATTGATCTTGAAATGTATGTATTTAGTGAGTAACAAGCTCCTGGAAGATTCACAGTTATTTTCTCCCATGGTAACTCTTAAGGAACAACGCACCTGGGAAACAAAGGATGTAACAGTAACCTTAAAGAAAATCTTCTCAGAAAGCCAAATCTTGTCAAACAGTACAATTAGCTGTATGTTTTATGTGTTTTCACCCATATTCAACATAGACGTACATAACTTGTCACAGTGGCTTGTAATATACTGAAATTCAGCTTTTTATCACAGATGGGCAGCTAGGTCTTACAGCAGCATTCCTTCATATTTGTTATAAAAGGGAATAGGTCATAATTATTCAAATATATCCTGCCCTTCTCTCCAAAAATAATGTATGCAGGGGCCACATACAGCCCTCATTATCACATTCTTACCCACTTTGTGACACTAGGGAGGTCTTCACAGTTGTGGCAGGCTGTTCCTGGCCAGTATCATAGCACCCATCCAGGTGCTCATTCCCCTCCACTGAGGGAGGGAACAAGATGAGCAAAAACAAGAAAACTAGTAAATCGAGGTAAGACAGCTTAATGAGCAAAGGTGAGAGGGGAAAAAAAGTGATGCAAAGGCAGCCAGTCAAACTAGGATGCCTAGCCATCTCTGAGCAACAGCCACCTTGGAAGACAAAGTTCCCCAGTTTTTACTGCTGACCATGGCATTATACATTATGGGATATTCCTTTGGCCAGTCCAAGTTAGTTGTCCTGGCTTTTTCTCCTTCCAACACCTTGTTCACTCCCAGCCTACACTCTGGATAGGATTGAGTGACATAAAAGGTAATCCTCAATGCTCTGCAAGCCCTTCTTAGCAGTAGACAAAACACCAGTATGCTGTCAGCACCATGTTACACAAATCCAAACCACAGCACTGATATGGACTTCCATGGAAAAAGTTAACTCCATTCCGGCCAGTCAGATTCGGCCCAAGATCACATCGAAAGAACTCGACTCATAATATTTTCTATTTTTCTTGAAACTATTACACCTACTTTCTGTTTTTCCTTGAATACCACAGGGTATTCTGTTTTATATTTTCACACAGAATCACAGAATTGTAGGGGTTGGAAGGGACCTCCAGAGATCATCGAGTCCAACCCCCCTGCCAAAGCAGGTTCCCTACAGCAGGTCGCACAGGTAGGCATCCAGGCAGGTCTTGAACATCTCCAGAGAAGGAGACTCCACCACCTCCCTGGGCAGCCTGTTCCAGTGCTCCGTCACCTCACTGTACAGAAGTTCTTGCGCATGTTTGTGCGGAACTTCCTATGCTGCAGTTTCCGGCCGTTTCCCCTTGTCCTGTCTCCACTCACCACTGAAAACAGTCTGGCCTCGCCATTCTGCCCCCCACACCTTAGATATTTGTAGACCTGGATCAGGTCCCCTCTCAGTCTTCTCTTCCCAAGGCTGAACAGACCCAGTTCACTCAGCCTTTCCTCATAGGAGAGATGCTCCAGGCCCTTCACCATCTTCGTGGCCCTAATTTTTTTTACTCCCACAGGCTCATTATAAAATGGAAAATGCGAATTGTATTTATACATCAGAATAGCATGAAAGCAGCTCTTAAAAAGTTATGAACAAGTGTTCAATTTCTGACTATGTTTTATACTGAACTCCTAAGTACAATTACTGGATTTCTCCCACCCAGACCAGGAAAAAACAACAACAATGACAAAAAACAGCATGAGAGCTCCTGAATATTGGTTTGCAGTAGGAAGAGCTGTAGATCAAAACACGGCAGTAACAGCACATTTTTGCATTATATACCGTGACATATAGAATATTAAAATGCTTTCTGCCTTTGTACCAGCTGAAGCTGGTATACTTTGTTTTTAATTAGACATACTATAGCATTCTGCTTCTGGTGGCATTAAATCATCTTTACCATAACCTACTCCTGACTGTAAACTGAATACAAATATGTTCCCTGCTAGGCACTAAACCAGCATGGATTTTTCAAAACGCTTTTCCAAAGAGAAATGCAAGGTCCATTATGTAAGGACAGACAGAGAAAGGCAAGAGCAAATCAGGACTTTTCGTATTTCCAAGAAAGCTACAATTTGAATTCTGAAAACACCAATATACATTCTAAAAGGGCGACAGCAGCCTGAGGGGCCCCTCCACACCTGCATGGTGGGAGCTGAGCTCTCAGAACGTAGACTGTAACCCAGGGTGATGGCACAAAAGTGGGACCCAGTTTTCAGACCCCGTCTGATACCCCCTGCATCTTTATTTTGGATACAAGAAATACTGCCAATGTTGTTTTTTTTTTACATTTATTTTGTTAAACTGAGTCGATAGTTTGAGAGACAGATGGTGTTTACCACTCTTTTTTTTTTTCCTCAGAAATACTCGTCTTCAAACTGCACTTTACTGAACCAGTTTTAAAGGCAGATGTCAAATAAGGAGGAAAGTCATGTTTAGTCTCCCAGGTGATCTCTACGATCATATAGAATCATTCAAATTAAATAGCTTGGCAACTATAGGAAGAATCTACCTATTTTAGTCAATGAAAAACCTGCAGCAGCAGTAGTACCCTGCATTCCTGTCATGTAACATCTCTAGCAGAAAGAAAGGAAAATGACAAGATTAAGTTAATGTGATCCCCCAGACCGCTTATTTCTTCTGATTCTTCCTTTGAGATATCTTTGTTCTGACTGCTTCTTTTAGAGATTTTAGTGTTCTTTCACTTTCTTTGAAACAAGAGTGAATTCAGACCAACAATAAAACAAACACAGAAAAGAAAAGGTCGAATCACAAGGCACGTAAATTTAATTTAGATTTTAATTTAGATAAGATACTGATTATCTTCTGTTCATGATCCTCAATCTGGACCAAAATGCATGAATAATTATACACATTCTAAACAAACAAATTCCACAGATTTCCAGAGAGGGTTTACAAAGCTTCTTGGTGTTGTTATCCTCTGTTTTGTGGCAATGCTGTTAAAAACAATCCTGCTGACAAGGAAATGTACTATGAATGAACAGAAAAATCTCTGCTTCGTCACACATAATAGGTGCCCTCCAGGCTCTCCTTATTAGAGAGGAAGCCACGCAGCTTCCCCACAGTAAGAACAATGAAAATATAGAATACTCACCATGTGAAAATATGAGGTACTTTCCGTATCTTGCATTTTCTAAATAGCTTATGAGACTTTTTATTTGGAGTGTGCTACCAGTTACATTAACTTTTGGAACAGCTCAATTTTCACAGTTACCAAAACCCCAACTGAACTTATCTTCCATCTTCCAAGAAAATAGATCACTGCACTTTTGTATCCATGTAAAAGGATGCTAAGATTTCCAAAGTTCTGTAGCCTACAGAAAAGCTAGATCTCAAAAAGCAGCCAGTAAATAAAGCAAATGGATGAGGTCTCCTCCTCCCCATTTGCAGCACTGTTCATTCAAAAGGTCACAGAAACAAGTACACCACATCTCTTCCCTGAGACATGATAAGAAATGAAAGAAATTGCATCAATACATAAAGTTCAAGCACCAACTCTGACAACTATTCCCAATCTCACTTGCCTCAAACCCCGGAAAAGACCTTTCTAATCCCAAGAGGCTGATTATTATTTCATTAACTTCCAGCAGCTATAAATTAATTACCCAATATCTTAGTGCAGTTATGAGAATTTCTCCTGTGCAATCTGTGTCCTAAATGACTGACTCAATATCTTCCTTCGCTAGTTCTATAGCATCACAGTCCTTTTAAACCAGTCCATCTGCTGAAGACATTCCAAGAAATTGTGATAGGAATAACTGGAAACAGGGAAACACTATAGTTAAGAACAGTGCTTCAAAGAAGTATCATTGAATACAATTCACAGAGGTGAAAAAGATGGAATTTTGGCAGATACCTTTCTTAAATATGAATTTAAGGGCATCAACTGAAATGACAGCTTCTTATGCAGTATCTGAGGCACTGTCTGTTTATCACCTTATAGTTGATATTTCAAATTAAGCAGTCAGTAGTGAGGAATTCCCTCCAGTCTTTGGGGAAGTATACTAATTCTCACATTTACATTAACATGAAATCTTCTAAATGTTAATTAATATACACAGTTTGACTGTTGTGAGGAGTGACTTATGTGAATAAGGTGGTGGGAAGTATGGAAAGGACAAGGGGTCTCTGTCTCTTCATAAGCTTTTCCTAAATATAAAGAAAGTACCACAAAAAATGACAAAAAAAAGAGTATTTAGAAGATTAATCCTTGGAAACATTTTGGAACCACTGTATTGAAAATGATGAATTACTGCATTTCTCATTGCAAGTGCTGATAAAGAGTATTCTGTTTGTTTATTTCATCTAGAAATCCATAGAATGGCTTGAATTGGAAGGGACTTCAAGAATCATCAAGTTCCAATGCCCCTGCCACAGGCGGGGCTGCCAGCCACTAGATTAGCTACTAGATCAGATTGCCCAAGGCCCCGTCTAATTTTGCCTTGAATACCTTCAGGATTTTCAAGGATTTCTTCTCCCAGTCTGTCTACATATCTGGGATTAGCCTGACTCCAGTGCAAAACCTTGCACTTTGCTTTATTGAACCGCAATTGGTTCACAAGGACCCACCTTTCAAGTTTATCAAATTATTTCTGGATGGCACCCATTCCTTCTGTCGTATCAACTACACTGTTCAGCTTCATGTCATCAACAAACTTGCTGAGAGTGCACTCAATCCCATCCTCTATATCACTGATAAAGATATAAAAGAGTATCAGTATCAAGACAGACTCCGGAGGGATAGTGCTTGTCACCTGGACATAAAGTCATTGACCACAATCCTTTGATTGCAGATAAATTCCTCATTCACTGAATAGTCCACCCTTACAAGCTATATCTCACCAACTTAAAGATAAGGATGTGACGGAGGACCATGTCAAAGACAAATTAGCATAAAAAGTCACACAGAAAAAGAATAAAAACAGAGAAAAACAAGCAGAAAATCAACCAATCAACAACAACAACAAAAAACTGTTCTGACAACACATGCTTGATTTTGGGTTTCTTTTTATATCTTACATAATTTGTAACACAAAAAAAAAGCGCAGAAAATAAATGTCAGAGTTAAAATGAGATGAAAGTGTAATTTTTTTTTTTTTTGAAATATTATGGTGTATATATATTGAACTATTAGAGGCATATAGTGAAATATTGCTTTGTAGACAAGGTAGATAACAGCATGATAGGAAAGTTTCCCTTATTTCATCTTTCACTGTACTATATATCTCACTGATGGCTGATTTCTGGACTGACAGCTACAGTAGATCTGTAAGTGTATTTGCCATGAGTTCTTCAGAAAGTATAATCCTGAAAATGTGAATCTAAATATGAAATACTATGTAGATCACAATTTAATTATTTCCAATTGAAAGTGTAAATCTCACCTGGACATTTCCACAGAATCACAGAATTGTAGGGGTTGGAAGGGACCTCCAGACATCATCGAGTCCAACCCCCCTACCAAAGCAGGTTCCCTACACCAGGTCGCACCGGTAGGTGTCCAGGCAGGTCTTGAACATCTCCAGAGAAGGAGATTCCACAACCTCCCTGGGCAGCCTGTTCCAGTCACCTTCACCTTAAAGAAGTTCTTGCAAACATTTGTGTGGAACTTCCTATGCTGCAGTTTCTGGCCATTTCCCCTTGTCCTGTCTCCACACACTGGACACACTTTTGTATGATAGTCACTTCGTAAATGATTGAATCCACGCAAAAACAGTCAGAATCATACAGGGTGGAAAAGGCTTTAAAGATCATGAAGTCCAACCACAACTCACTAACCATACTACCCTAACTCTTAACAACCTTCCACTAAATCATGCCCCTGAGCACCACATCCAGACAGTTTTTAAACACATTTAGGGATGCTGACTCAATCACCTCCCTGAGGAGCCTATTCTGGTGCTTAACAACCCCTTCTGTAAAAGTTTTCCTGATATCCAACCTAAACCTACCCTGGTGCAACTTGAGTCCATTTTCCCTCATCCTGTCACTTGTCACCAGCAAGAAGAGACCAACCCCACTCTAGCTGCAATTACCTTTCAGGTATTTGAAGATAGCAATAAGGTCTCCCCTCAGCCTCCTTTTCCCCAGACTAAACAGCCCCAGTTCCTTCAGTCTCTTCTCCTTGCCCTTCTTTGAACCTGCTCCAGCACCTTGATGCCCTTTTTGTATTGAGGTGCCCAAAACCAAATTCAGTACTTGAAGAGGTGCCTTACCAGTGTTGAGGCATAATGCTGACATAAAAGCTTGCAGCATTGTTCCTCTTTATGTTGAAGGCACACTGTTCATTTTAAGGTGAATGCTGAGCAGTTTCAGTGAATGTTGAACAAAGAGGGGATTGAAGTACCTCATGGTATTAAGAATTAAGTACCATATCATAGTTCTCAGTGGATCTAAGATGTAAAATTGAGATCATGCCTTTCTGGGCCTGGATTTGATTTTTTTTTCCAGATTCCAGCATCTGCCTTACATGCTTTACACTGTAGCTATCACGGAGAAAGACCAAACTACCATTTGGGTCAGGTCAGAAACTGCCTCAAAGGTGGTCAGCAGCTCAGAGTTGGCATTAAGTTTGTGGCCATCTCCTAATTCACATGATTTCAGGCTGCAGAACAATTCTCACTGAGGGAAGTAATAAGGACGAGGGAGAGATGTACAAGACAGCTGATCTACAGAGATCATATGGGAACAGTATAGAAATGAAAGACTGGGAGACTTGGAGTATCAAACTGAAATATTTGTTTCTGCATATACATCATCTTGTGCCTAACTTCTAGTGATGACATCTAAAACAAAGAGAAACTGCAGACATCTGTAAACAGAGCAGGAAGAATCAGCAAGCACAAGTATCAAACTCAGCTACAGCTACAGCACTGCAGTAAGACCTCCCCAAGAGCTGCGTTTGGAGCCCCATTTTCACAAAGGCCTCAGATCACCACAAAAACTCACAGAGCCTTAGCTCCAGAAATTAAAAAAGAAAGGAAGGAAGGAAGGAAGGAAGGAAGGAAGGAAGGAAGGAAGGAAGGAAGGAAGGAAGGAAGGAAGGAAGGAAGGAAGGAAGGAAGGAAGGAAGGAAGGAAGGAAGGAAGGAAGGAAGGAAGGAAGGAAGGAAGGAAGGAAGGAAGGAAGGAAGGAAGGAAGGAAGGAAGGAAGGAAGGAAGGAAGGAAGGAAGGAAGGAAGGAAGGAAGGAAGGAAGGAAGGAAGGAAGGAAGGAAGGAAGGAAGGAAGGAAGGAAGGAAGGAAGGAAGGAAGGAAGGAAGGAAGGAAGGAAGGAAGGCAGGAAGGAAGGCAGGAAGGAATCACTTTATATTTCTGACTATCAAAAAGAGACTGGGATTCTTGGTGGGAATCAGTTAAACTTCTTGTACTATGTTAAAAGAATACTGAGCTTACACCACTGTGCCAGCAGAGCAATTCAGTAAATTGACATGCATAGCAGAATTTCAGCCTAAAAATCCAACTGTTACATACATGCCTATTTCAGACCCATAATGGAGCTCTGTGAGAGAAAAGTATTCCAGCACATAATTCCTCCTTCTGGAGATTCAGTGAAGGCATCTGCAGTCAGTGCTTGTCTCATTCATTGGCTCTGCATTCCAGGGAAGCGTGGGCATGCCAACACATTTGAAAATATCACTACTGACATTGAACACTAGATACAGTAACACTGCCCGTGGTTCACCCATGTCCTCTTGTAAATAAAAAGGGTTTAAACAAGTTTGGTTATATATCTCAGGTAAAATATTCCCACACTCCATAGAGAAAGCATTTTCATAAGAATAACTCAGAGGAAAGGAAGATCTCTAGAACAAAATTTTCTTCGGAGAAGATTTTGAATCCCTTCTCTGAGGCACTCATTAGCCTCAGGGATTTTCTCACCTTTTGATGATAATTATTAATGTTAGCATATACAGAGAAAAAAAAAAAATCCACCTTTCTCATCTGCTTTTATCTTCTGGAAATACTGCTTTGAGTTTACAAATCTTTGTTCCTCTTCCTAGGCTAAAGATTTAATCCCATATATGTTCAGAAAAGGTGACTGAAGGAACAAAAATGAAAGATCAGCAGTCCTATTCACTGTTCCTTTTACACCATTCTCAGCTGAAGAAAGTTATTATCACCCTGGTAATATGTGAGATTAGTGTTAGGAAACATTTTAGGGTTGCAACCTCAATTCAGTAGACAGAAGTTTTTCAAACAGAGAACGTCTTTTCAAAGAACTCGTAGAAAGCAAGTTCATTCCATAAAATGGAAATGAATCTTCACATTTCCATTAAGTTGGTGATAATATACATCACATTTCTATCAGAATTTAACTTTCTTTTGTAAGTAAGTAAATATCTTCTGCCTATGGGTTTTTTAAGAAGTAATGTTTGCTCATAAAGGGTAGGTGTTTACCTTATCCTACTTATGAAGTGAAGTAGAAAAAATTTGCCCTGAAGATGTCTCCGAAGCTCCTGATGATGTCTAGCCTGGGGTTTTGCAATCTGTTCTCCTGTTTAATATTTCAGTAAATATCACTTTGTTTCACCTAAAGCAAGACAAATTTCAGTCTCCACTGCAATTGATGGTTGCCAGGGGGCACGTGCAAAGCATCAGGTGTGAGAGAGTGCTAAATCACGAGCCTATGGAATTAATGGCAACATCTAACGTTTTAGCAGATGGAAAATGCTGCAACAAGGCTCCATACACTGCCTTTTCTCTTAAAGATTCAGCCTGTTAATGCTGCAGAAGTACTTCCAGATCAAGTATGTGTGTACAGCTACAATCGTGCCATCTTCATTATTAGCTTCCTCCTATTTCTGCCTAACGTTTCTTAATGCATTTCTACAGCTAACAGACCCCTTCTGACCATCTACACATTTCTGGGACAGAACACTAGAAAACGCTGTCATAAATATTATAAATAGTTTAACACCACCAGAACCTATAACAAAATACACCACCTTTATTAATTTAAATGCTAATCCCCAAATAGAAGTAGAACACTGAGTTCCATGATGACCAAGAACTTCTAACCTGAAGCATACTAATTTCTAGGACCTGCTCTGTTGGAAGTGATACTCTTAATTCTGATAAATGTCTTTGATATTTTTAGCTTCTGGCTCATTTTAATGTTCCCTACCATATGGATGCAAATGATAGCTTGATTTCTAGGAATACATATATATAATATAATATAATTAATATAATATAATGATGCATTTTTTCTAAAACCTGTTCCACCAGTGAAATTTGATTGATGTATATCCTTGAAAGCAACACAAAGAACATGGTCAAGGAGATACAGCTGATCAGGAGTACCGTATTTTATCCAAATCTTGAAGAAAACCGTGGAATCTAAACCTTTCTCCAGAGAAGTTTTAATTGAGCACCCACTCTTTAATAATTAGCTTCTATATAGAAAAAATAATAACTAAGAAGACAGATCCAGATTATTCCTGAAAGCTACACAAGACTTCTTTTTCTCAGTCTAATGGCAGTCTTGGATTTTTAGTTTTGGCAGTTTCTACACTAAGTGCTTCAAAGTCAGTCAAGGCTTTTATTTTCACTAAAATAAACTTCTAGCAAAGCAGAAAAGTCTTCTACTTGTTACATGGAAAATTTTGTTGTAGAGAGAAGGGAATTTACCTAAAAACAGAGCCAAGAACTCGCTGTTTGCCTAATTCCCATTTTAACAACCTAATCAAAACATAATGAGCAGATATTAGCAGTCCAGTTACAACACCGTTAATGCTTTATGTCCAAACTGATGAAGAAAATCTTTGTGTATAACAGAATTTAACTCATTATATTGTAAAACTTACCAGTACTTCCTACTGTCGTCAGGTGTCAAGTTCACCTTCCACACACCCTCCTGGCATGAAGGTCGACTGTATCAACATCTCTGGAGGAGGACACGGGTGGAATTTGTGGAAAACCATGACGCATCACCAGAGCATCTCTGGATCGGTGTGGTGTTGTGGCAGGTTCTAGGATTTGCTTGGACTTGTCTTTGTTTCCTCCTCCCAGCCTGTTTCTGTTCAGGGGAGGTCTGAAAGCTACACCAGCACAACTGGGGGGCTGCTGCTGGATGTCTGAAGGCGGTGTAGGGAGGGGTAGGGTGCGTGTGTGTCTTTGTAGAAGTTGTCTTTGTTTACTTAATTGGTTTCCATCCCTATCGTTTTAGTTTCTCGATTCCCTATTACTTTGCAAGCCACTTCTTTTGTATCTGCTCTTTAGTCTTTTCAAAGCCATCTGCTTACATCTTCAAGGGCTGCTGAAAACATTTAAGCCAAATTTTCACTGAACTCCAGAGCTCCTCAGGCAACTAGGTAATAACGACGGCTTTCTTTTACATGCCAGAGCGGTAGAAGGGAGGTGGGGAGAAACGTTGATTCGCAGGGGCTGTGTGGGCGAGCTGCTAAGGAGCTGTGTGGACAAGAGACACTGGAGCTATTTATTCCTGTGTCATGCTAAGTTCTCCTCATCTCCACTGTACTGCAAATGTATACGTTTACCCTGGGATGAATAAATTATCTGAGTCACAGTATATTACAATTGAAAGGGGAGTATCTAATTGCTGGAAAGCAGATGGCCTTACCCTTTTGAGTATGCCTGACAAGAACAAAAAAAATTAATTGGCCTGCAGCCATATTCCCATAGGCTGCGATCCTGTCAGATTCCATCAGGCAGGGAAATTTGGATATGATGACTGGTCAGTAATAGAATTTTTCAAGGCCAAAAAAGAAAGCAGCTTGTTTGCAGGTTGTTTGTTTGTTTTAAAATCACGTCAGCATACCACGGAAGGAAGATAAAAAAGAATCTCACATTGCCATTGCCTTTGATAGTAATTGATCCAAACCTGCGTTATCACTATCACTTCAACTTTTCTTCTTTCAATTAAAAAAAATCATAACAAAAATGAATTATTGTTACTGATAAATATCACACTGGCAACTTTAGAAACCAGCAGTCTGTTAATGAGAAACTGGGCTATCCTGGCTTTAGAAAGATGAAGTGTCAAAATACGCAAAATGTTTAAGTATGTTTCTAAGTGTTATACTGATGTAATAACTACTCTGAAAAACCAACATCTCCAAACAAATAGCTTCAGAATATGTTGCTCTCTTTATAGTTACGCTAAATCTTCACAATGACATTGCATGGTATATCAAATGGACAAATATTACAGAGGTTGAATGATGGCAAATAAAGTAATTGAATTTGTAATGTGGAACATAAATGGCTGAAAGTTATGACTACAAAAAAATTGTTGAAACAGAAAAAGCTGACACCAACTTTTTACAAGAAATTCATTTAGGAGAACAAGATGCTATCAGCATAGGAACACCTTGGATTGGAAGCAGTCAGCAAAAGATCTTTGAACAAAACAAGACAGTTTTTTCAAGAGACTTAGTAATTTATATGTCTGCCAGAAGATTTTATGACTGTTAAACAGATAAAGAAAGAACAGTCCTGTTTTAGTTAGCATTCCAATAATCCAGATAAAGCATCTTTCCCAGTACATGCTACTATTTAATAGCATGACAAGTACTTCACTGCTTGTGAATGACCTTCCTGGTCTGAATGCAGTATGTAAGAGTTCAAAACAATAGACAAAAAGTGAAATATATTTGGTTAAGTTTCTGACAGAAACTGATCTCTAGGGAAAAATACAAGCATATTTATGACATGCATCCAACATTTCATTTTGTTGTAACTAACCATTGGAAATGTATTAATTCCTATGTTTAAAAGCTGTATACCGCACTCAGCAAACGCATTCAATCTGTGAGCTTTATTCTCTTGCTTTTTGCTCTTCTTTGCATACCTCAAAGTTATCTCCACCTTTAGTGAAAATGCTCCTTTCCTCAATCTGATTAGACCATGTCAACACAGCTAAATGTTCTGCTAGTCAATACACCACGCTGACTTTTCTCTCTGTCATGGGTAACTCAGGGATACTATCCATTTGTTATATTAATGCAGCATTAGCTGTTTATTAGCTAGTCCTCCCAGATCCTAATGTATGATTAAAGGTAGGGAGTGGGAGAGAAGCGGAAATCTTTCCCAGCGCTCTTAAAGCAAAGGAGTTGTTAATGCTTGTAACTCCTTGAAATTAACCTAACAGCAGAAAGTGGAAATAGCCCAGACATCCTTGTGCAGTCTTGGGAAACACACAGGAGTACACTGTAGCCTTCTCTGTCAAACGCAGCTTATTTAAACAAGACCACTTATAAGAAGAAACAATCCTTCAGCCTATTAGTCCTGCTGAAGTCAAATGCTCCCCATCTGGGAAAAAAAAAATTCTACATTATTAATAGCAGCACCAAATTACCTCCAGTATAGTCTTTGCACTATTCCAGACTTGATTAAGAGGTCTCCAGAGAGACATTCAGAAATTCCCCCAGGTCAAAGGGCAGAGAGGGCAGCTCTGAGGGAGTCACACCCAGCCCCAGCACCAAAACCTCCCCCTCACTGCAGTGAAGCAGTGCATCCAGCACACCTGTCCTGTGCTCGGTTGCTTCGGTGCCCTTTTTTTTTGGCAGAAAGCTGCTCCAACACAGCAGGTGATTCATTTTCATGGTGGTTCGGTATCCTTGGCTAACACAAATTGCAGAACCTATACAAGACGATGAGCATAAACCTGAGGCCAAAGACAGGAGAGAGAACGGGAACAGCCAGCAGTAAGCACTGCTGGAGCCAGATTCTGAGGTCGCTCCAAAAAACTGCAGACAGAAAAGTAAGTGAAGGTTGGAGTTTTTTGTGCACCACCTGTTTGCCCACTGAACACTGTATTTTTCCCCATCTGATTTTTCCTCAAGTATAATCACATACTATCACAAGGAAATAATGTAGTAAATCCACAGGATGAATAATGTTTTATACTATGGTGGGCATAATACCATGAATTTTTTTGAGGACTAAAGCCCAAGAAATATGCATAGATTTCCATTTAACAGTTTTAAAATGTCTTTTCTCATCAATCCATTAGAATTAATGTTTTTATACTCTCCTTCCTGCTATATTTAATAGCTTTTTCCCCTCCCTGTTTAAAATATACAATTACATACGGATAATAAAAAGAATAATATATTTCTAGAGAAAGCTGTCCTTTTCTTCTTCTCTGCATTAGAAGTCAACTTAGCTAAATAATTACACACAGACCCTGCTAGGTTCTGGCAGTAGCTGATAGTTTTTGCTAAATAACATAAGATTGTAGTATGTTGTCCTGATAATATGTCAGAAGAGATGACATTAATGGGCTACAATACCCTTCAGATTCATTTTATAAATATTTTTAACAGCAGTGAGGCAATTCTGCTGAGCATTGCCTAATAAAATATTTCATTATTTCAGGATGTTAATGGTATCTTATTAACTGGCCAAGTAAGCAACTTCAGTTTTAAAAAATATCTATCAGAAGCACTTTCAGATTACATTATCGTTCTCATAAGCATACAAAACAGTGATTGTGTTTTAAGGAGTAGAAGACCTGCTCAGGCTTTTTAAGAATGGTATCTCCAGCTCCAATGAGCACTACACCCATATTTAAGCATCCTTAGGTTGCTGAGTCAGCAGCTCAGAAAGTACAAAATCCACCTTCCTTTCTTCCAGGAACATATTTTCTCGAACCTCTTTCCCTCACCTTGTACCCGGCACCACTCCCAACATACACCTGTAAACAGTTGAATTAGGTGATCTTTTTTCCTCTACAAGTGGTGATCCCTTGTGAGCTGAAAACCCAACGCAAAAACAGCAGTCATGTCCTTGAAAAATAGTGGGGAAATCTGGAGGAAGAGTCAGATTTGAAGAGCTATTGTTAGTTTTAAGCAAGGGCACTTCATGTCTCTTAGGTCAATGTGAAAGGAAAAGAAAATTAAGAGGATTTCAGATACTGAAAAGGAAGACGGCTATTTGATGTAGAAAAAGGGTACTAATTATATCTCAGGAGTCAAATATTTGAATTCCTCTCAAGTTCAAACTGAACAACTGTTTACATGCAAGTATGCAATGCCTGAACTCTAGAGAAGAAAACTCAAGTGGTAGATTTATCAACTTTGTAAATTCTGTGCAGAGAACATATATCACAGCCTTGCCCACGAGGAGATGTCACTGCACTCGAACATCTAGCAGTGTGAATACAAATATGCAGGTTATCAGTCTGCCACACCATAGCCTGAATTCAGGTTTGTGGTTCAACTAATCACATACACTGACAGAGGCTCCTAATGAGCTGTTTATACTGAGCACAAACAAATTATTTGGGAGGAAAATTGCAGTGTGTAAGTTCCAGCTGAGGTTCAGACAAATAAGCAATATTTCAGAAAAATCAAGCTTTACTTTGAGTAATGATTAGTTATGCTTACTAATATCATAGCTGCAAATCATCACATCATTTTAATCATCCACATTCATATAATAGCTGCTGCACACTAAAAAGTTCTTTTGAGTTCTAAGAATAATAAGTGGGTAAATATAATAAAAATATTTATAAATACTCATTTCAATAAAAGCAATACATCCATTTCTAAAGGGTTTTATTCATTTCCTGTAAGTAATCATGTTAGCAAAATTTACTTTGTGATAAATTTGACAGGAAAAAAAAAAATCACATCATGTGAATACCCATATAACAAATGCTAGTTATAATAGTAAACAATTTTTCAAGTCCATTGTGGATTTAAGAGTCATCCTATTTGGGGAAGTACTATTGTACTGTGACTGTTTGCATGGAGTGAAAATGTGAAAAACTGTTCCTGAGAAGGTAATAATTGAAACATGCTCTTAATATTTAATTAAATAATTTTTTTTTTAATAAAGTAGCATTCTTTAAAACAAAACAAAACAAAACAACCCATTGTGTGGAATTATTAGCTAAAAATCATATTGTCTTTAACGAAAGATTCTCTAAATTTGTTGCCTATCCAAAGAGAGATCTCATCAATTTCTATAAACACCTAAAGGGAGAGTGCACACATGACAGAGCTGGGCTCTTTCCAGTGCTGCAGAGTGCCAGAACAGGTGACAATGGGCACAAATTGGGACATAGGAGATTCTTCCTGAAGATCAGGAAGCAATTCTGTGTTGAGCAGGTGCTGGAACACTGGCACAGAGAGATTGTCCAGAAAGGTTGTAGAGTCTCCTACTTGAAGTTCTTTATAAGCTCTGGATGACTCTGCTAGAACAGGGGTTGGACCTCCAGAAGTGCCTTCCAGCTTCACCCCTCTGTGATTCAGTGTTAATTCTCTTATAGCAATTCTGTTGTTTAGGAATACACTGGGATTAAGAGGGAAAAAAAAAAAGCTTCATCTGCTTTTGATCTAATCGAGCATTATGAATTTTTAAAGGGCTACTATTCCCATCCAAGAATTAGCATCACTACACATACCTCCATGCCAAAGCCAGGCTAATGTACTGGCATTTGCTTGTCTAAGAATTGAGGAGACAATCTTTGCCAATTAGCACAGTCTTGCTCTTTGTTAGGTCCTTTCTGAATTAGGCACTCAAAAGGCTATTTGTCTTGTGTGAGTCACAGTTGCATCTCTAGTATGCTCCTGATTCAATATAACTTTCCACATTTATATATCACTTTGCCAATACAAGATTCATACTTAAACGGTAAAATAAATCTACATGTAATAGCTTTGCAATTACAGGAGGGAGAAATGTTCTTCTAACACAGAAATATTATCTTCACAGTTTTCTATGCATTCGTAAACTCCATTCACTAATTAAATTCATTACTTTCTAAATTGAGATGAACAGCTGTTTCACACATAATGTCCTTTTAAGAAAAGAATCTAAAGAATAACATACAGTCATGACTACTGAGATAAGTTTAAATACAAGACTGTAAATCTCTACACTTAACTGAACTTGTCCATGACATATACTTCCCAGGATTCAATCCATAAACAGTCTATTATAAATAATAGATGCTTTGTAGTACAGATTTCAGCATCAAAAATTCAAGCAGCAGACCAGGAATACATTATTGCCCTCACAATTTTAATGAGCTCTTTCTATGGAACAAAACACTTTATTTTATTTTAAACTTGAACTTAAATGTTTTTTAACAAGGCTGATATATCTTTCTTCAAAAGCAGAAGCATAAGACAACATGTTTCTACCCAAAAAAAACCTCAGTAGCAAATAAGAACTATATCTTCATTGTAAGCTTCACTGGTGAGCCATGAAAATGAAAGGTTCAGTGAAATACACCCAGGTCAAGCCCATACATTACCTTTGCAGGACAAAACACAGTGCAAAAATCCTGTACATCAGTTGATCATTTGGAGTAAAGGTTTCAATAGATGAACTCTGATCCAGTGCCACACCGTTCAAAAACAGACTATCAACTTCGTTTCGCTACAATTTCTTTTCGTCAGCACTAGCCATGCCTTTTATTAAGTCTGAAAAATAACATAAAAAACTTCCAATGATGCAGCACTTTTAAACATACATTAATACATAAAAAAATCTAACAAACACATTTGTTTTTATACAAAGAAACAAAGCATGCACAGAAAATATATTTCAACAAATGAATTGAAATTAACTTCTGGCTTACATCCTGACAGTTGTTTGAAATGTATTACGTTAAGCCATATATAGACTATCCTAAGCTACCAGCTTTTGCTTTTATCCATGTTTATTTGGTACTTACAGCACCCAACAGAAAAACTCAGAAAAACCTCAGATAAACTTGGCACACATTTGTGCTTTTTTTTCACAAGTATCTTTAGGAAAAAAAAAAAAAAAAATGAGGCTAAAAAGAGCTTTGAATAATTATAAACTGTAGAATAGGGGACAAATAAACAATTAATATTACATCATATATGTTTTACATACCTAGCTACTGCATAAGCACACTGAAGAGGCCCAGATCTCTAAAATTAATTAGTTAACTTGAAATATAAAAGAGTAGGTTTACAGATAAAATGGCACAACAATGGAAAAGCAGTGAAGTCCTTGTAACTCTGTTCCACTGACTTCACAAAAAGTTACTTACATCAATGAACAAAGTACATAAGAAATTTCTTTACAGTAAATTGGAGCATCAAAATAGAATGAAATATTAGCTTTATTTAAAAACAAACACTTAGATTTTATGATTTGAAAGCACTATATCCACTCATACATACCTTATAATAATGATAAAGAGCATCTTAACAGAATGAAATAATTAATCTCCTCTCACAGTAAACTCAACAACAAGAATTACCCCTACCTTCATCAGGAACAAGCCTTGCATACCTTAAGAAACCCTTGCTAGACAGGGTAATCTAATCATCACACCTAAGGTAGTACTCCACACCCAAATGGTCCATAAGAGCAAAGGAAGTCCAGCTTGCAGCACACAAGCCCCAAGAAACTGGAGGTAGCAGATCCATATAACCACCAGCTGGACTGAATCACTTCCAGCTGGGCTTGTTAAGGGTACTGTTTTGTAAGTCAATGGGAATGTCTGCAAAGTAACAACAACTTAGATTAGACAAGTTTTTTTTATTTTAAGATGATGCACGTAAGTACGTAATGCAAGTTAGCACTTAAAAAAAGCACTTAACCTCCCATTGAAATCCATGGTAGTACATTCTACTTTGACATTTTATTTGAATTCTGGGAGCCAGACTCCCTTTAAAAAATCTGATATTAAATGTAGTTCTAAATATGTGCTATTCTGCTTATTTGAAAGCCACTCTTGCTCAGGATTCTTTGCATGAAGCAAACTTGCTTTTCCTTGAGAAACTCAACTGTCTGGATTCCCCAGACAAGGTGAATGCAAAAGATCTTCTTCAGCTCACACTGAAATTCTCAATAGTAGCCTGGATAGTGGTCACAGCAAGCAAGCAAGCAAGAGGAGGGAATAATGGTTCTATGGCTTAGTTGTTTTGGAAGAAAAATAAACACGAGTAACTCTTACTGTATGCATTTCTGTCCTCAGAGATGAATGCATTACTTCAAAAGAAGACAGCTACTCTGGAGACAGAAAAAATTAATCTTGATCTTATTTTGAAGCAAGTTCCTTCCTGTTCTGTCAGTAGGGGTATATAGGCCCTGTATTTGTATCAAGAAGATAGTCTGGACACAGAGCTATCAGCTGCCTCAGTCTCCTCCATAGTCAAAGGAGAAATTTCTTTTATTGTATCCATCAGATTGCTCTGCATATTGTATCTCTTTGACCTCCTTGTCCTGGAAGTAGTCAAAAGGAATTATCTTTTACAATCAAATATCATTTCTTTTGTAAACTTACTGATTTTACTGAATTAGCTGTAATGTTTCATAACATCCAGCTGCTTGATTCAGATTCTCTTAACAAATAATGCTTAAGGTTGTTTGGAACAAAGGTCTTGTTTCAAGTTCATTTTACTTTCTGTTAATCAAAATCATAAGCAGTGAGTTAAATTACCTTTCAATTTAGTCATGAGTGACTCACAATATATAAAATACTTAAACCTAAACTTCTTAACAAAACATATCCTCTCAACTGCTAGGATATGGCCTTAGCTATGTGACTATGGATTTGGCTTTCATTTATTATACACTGAAACAGAATATGGCTAATTACGTGCTCTGGAGCCCTGAGTATTTGTTCTTAGATTACTTTGTGATCAGCTTGGTATTTTTGATGCAAATGAGTTTGCACCAACATTTACCCTTTCCAGCTTTAAACAAAACAACAGGACTCATGAGGACAGAAGCAAAAACTTTTGCAAATGTTAAAGGGATAAAGATTCTGGCAGAGACTTTTAACATGCTTGAGAAGAATATACCTCACTGGACAAGCATGTTTGGTTACAGGAAAAAGATTTTATTATTATCATTATTATTGTTATTATTATTTCTATTTCTAAAATATTTCATAGATTGTGGGCACACCTTGCTTTAGTATGGAAGAATTATTGGCTATTCCAAAATACAGTTTGATATCTAATTTAATAAGAGGTGAAGACACGCTAACGCTGATTATATTGTCTGAATCGTTTTACAGACAACTTCCTTCACATAGAGATTCCCTCCTTCACGTGAAAGCAAAAATCAAATTCCTTTCATCTGTTGCTTTTCAATTTGGCTTTAGTTTCTTCAAAACCCTTATAAATAGTCTATGTGATACACAATAATGAGTAGTATAGATGTTGGAGAAGTGGAAGGAATTCAGTGACAAACCATTTTAGACTTTAAAGAACATTCCTTGAAAAGACAGAATTGCAGTGTTGTACCTGTTGATGGAACTGGCCTTTCTCCTCTTGGACAAAATTTCTGAATAGGAGAACTTCGAGTTCAAAGGGACATTATGAAAAATAAATAAATAAATAAATAGATCTGTTACTTAGGGGCTGGTAAAAATGAACAAACAAACAAATAAATATGTGAAATTGTGTGCAAAATTAATTTCTAACTCACAGACATAATAACTACAGATGCCCCCCCCCCCCCCCCCCAAAAAAAAATTTCAAGTGCTGAAACAGCCAGAATAGAACCCAGGTATCCAGCTCTGTTAGTCCACCACTGACAAAGTCCTCGCAAATTATGACTTAGGAGCAGTGAAGCAAAAAGAAAGAATGTGGAACTGTTAGGAAAGTGACAAGAGGGTCAATTATCTATGTACGATGCAAAGACTCAGTATGACAATCACAATAGCGTGATGAACTATAAAAATGAATTATGCTATCTGTACGAATTCTCCAATTCTTCGTAGTTTCTTGAAAAACTAATGTGAAAATACTAGAAATGAAAGGAGAAGTAAGCTGGATTTTTAATTTTTTATCTATCATTATTAAAATTCTATTGAGGGCTTGATTGTTTATCCACCTATTTAAAAAATACTGTAAACACCATTGACGGACCAGAAAAAGATCAGTCAAAGCCAGAAGAAAAAGGAAAACTATTTCTTAACTCCATCGGGTTGACACGTAGGTTTACTTTTGCCAAGGTTTTGCAAATTGTGAAGTCTGAAAGCGGATTTCTTTTTCACTGGGATGGCCAAGGGGCTTTGGAATGTATTAGCCAGAAACTCAAAGGGACTCTTATGTTTGGTGTGAGTGAAATATAAAATGAATAATAAATACCTTAGCTGTTGCTAACTCATCCAAAAAATGCGTTAAAGTTCTTCTTCTGAAACATTAGACGTTTTATACACAGTCTTTCAGGAAGCTGGAAAATGAATATATTATTTGGGATCACAGGTGTATGTCATATAAGCTATGACATCTCAAATTTTTTAATAGAACTGTCCAGTTCCAAGTACAACAACTTAGCAAGAATGAAGAGGAAGTGAACAGGACAGCTAAGCCTTTGCTGAGAGCCTATACCCAAGGTGGTTGAGCATCCTCTATCAGGGGCTAGGTTCAGGTCCACTTCTGCCACTGCATCCCTGTCATCCTCCACAACTGTGCAATACTGAATCCAACTGAAACACTTATTCTCTTGACAAGAGATTTATATACTTTATGCACTTCAGTGGAGCTGTATTGCTTGTGCTGGTGCAGTATACAGGAAGGTAATAAGAGACAATATTTTAAATGACGGTACAACATAGATAATAGAGAAAAAGGAGATAGTTACAGGAAGGGCAGAGCACATTTTCTGTTAAGCTCTGATTTTAATTATTTTCCTTAAACAAGAAATATTAACTGTTAATTAAAGGTCAGTTACAATAACAGAGTTCTTATATATCTTCCATGGGAATTGTGTCTCATGATTCTTCAAACATGATTCAAGGACTTCTGTAAATCTTTTTTTTTTTTTTTTTTTTTTTTTTTAAGGAAATGTCTTTTAAGCTGTTTTAGAATTGCTTAATCTATTCATTCTTCTATACTAGCAGAAGACACCACATTTTCCCTTCAGAACGCAGTGTAGAACAGGTGTTCAGGAACTGGAGACATGGATTAAGGGCTCAGTCATCTGCACACAACCAGGAGGTTCAGACTTCATTGCCTTTTAATTAGTGAGATCAAAGGTTTGTGAACAGATATTTCTGGGAATCAGGAAAAATGGCAAGAGCCTGTGGAATAAATTTGTTCCTCTATATTTTAAATAGTTTGAAAACTCATTTATTTCAGGAGCTGTCAAACTCTCACTATCTTTTCTTTCTTTTTAACTTACTTACCATAGAATTACTTTCTTCAATTTATATATGTAATATTCATATATATGTATAATTAAATACATATATGTATTTGTGGGGGAAAAAACTAAATACATTTTGCATAGAAGACATAATGTGATCCTGCATCACAAATATGTATGCATTAAGTCATATACACCACTGGACTGTGACTAGAGATGGCTAAAGTATTTGAATGTATTTAAAATACTGTTCAGGATGTAAAGAGGACTGGTAAATATAACTGCTGGAAAGCTGCTATTTCAAAAATAAAAAGTGGCTATTTCGTAATATTTCATCCAAACTTACACAATATAACAATTGGATGCTTACCTGTCCTGACCATAGTATGATTAAGCGTAGTGAAATTACAGTAAACTTTGAATCTCACTGCATTCCAGAAGGAATTCTGAGCAATTGCTGATTTTTTGTGCTTCAAAAGTCCTAAAAGGAGAAATTTCATCTAACTAAATTGATCATTGTTTATGATTTCTGCAAGACAAGAATAAAGCACTGAAATCAGTAGGAAAAAAAAAAAAAAAAAAAGGCCACTGGGGTAAAATAGAATGGCACAAAAAGGAAATTCTGAAATTCTTGCACTTCTAAAGGAAGCTCCTTTTTTATTCGTCTCATCATTGATAACAATGTCATTCTTAATTCTGACATGATCTGATCATCTTGCTCTGTTGTAAAAATATCAATATGGGTTGAAGAGACAGCTTGTGATCATACTAACTGTGCTGCAAAGTTAAAGTATTGAATTAATCAGCCAAAATATCAAAATTTCAGCAAGAACACGTGTGGAAAACAGTAATATCTCAGGTAAAATTAACCCAAACTTTCTGGAGTACTGTTTAAGCACTCCACTGTCAGAAGTTACAAGAGAAAAGAGCTCAGCTCACTTTTTGAGAATGTCATCATTCTTTAATGCTCAGACAAAATTCCCCTAATGAACAAAAGAGGAAGGTGGTTTCACACCAAGTCTCTGATGATAATTCAACTGAAACTACTGGTGCTGAATCTTCTGACTGGAGAAAATCAGTACCATTCCCAGAGGCCAAATCTGCCTAGAACTAGCACAGAGGGTTGGCACTTGGCACCTGTGCTTATTGTGAAGTGTCAGAATCATACAGCACATGCTGGTAGTGGCCATCTGTTACTTACATTGATATCCCAGTGAAGGTCAGTGTGGGAACAGCCCTGGTTTTCAGCCCTGTGATTTGAGTGACAGAACAAGACTCGTCGTCCATGCCTCTCCAGAACGTGAGCAGTTTTTACACTGTGAAATTGGATATAACTTCTGTTCTTCTCTCATGTATTTGGAGACATCTTGGTATGTGCTGGTATATCTGCATCGAGAAAGAAAAATGGTATGTAAACTATGCACTGAGAATATAAATTATCCATTTATGTTTAGTGCTGTTGCTTATTATCACTTGCATCTCTACATGGAAAAAAATACACTCTGTCTTTTCACCATCTTTTCAATCATGGAGGAGTATTTTGGATGTTATAATCATTAGTGCGTTTACCCTTTAGGCCTCTTACTTATCTTCATGCTTAACAGCATTGAATGCTGTGATCAAGAAGGACAATTTTTATACTTGATATCTGCTTTACAGCTTCTATCATTCTGTTATCCTAGACAAAATACTTGCTTTAATCTTTTTCTTAAAAAAAAAAAAAAAAGAAAGAAAGAAATCTGGGATGTTTTCTTTCTTATTTAAAGAATTATTTTTACTTCATCCTATTTTGTATACATTTGTGTTTAAATTCATAAAGAAGTATAAATAAATGAGTTAGAGCGAAGTAGCAGCCAGCGATCTCTAATCCTAGATTTAGTTCAAACTCTCTGTATGACTCATTTTATTGTTTCTCCACCTGAGACGGAGGACCAATACTGGGTACTTAATGCTGGACGTTTGAAGTTTAATATCCTATAGTGAACAAAAGGGAACGTAACAAATATATGGAGCCAAGAATCCCAATCTGTGCTTAAAGTAGCTAATTGCCCAAATAATCTAACTGGAATGAAAAGTCTCATTAACAACAGAACTTAAATTATTATAAGAGAAAACATACTAGTACCTGTCACTATTGCCACAGTCACTCCCCAGGTACCCTATTGCCTATTGACTCCAAGGTCAAAGCATCAGCCTTTCTCAAGAATGGTGTGGGTTGGGAGGTTGCATTTAGCCATCATCCAAAGAGTCTCTCAGGGCAGAAGCAGTATTGTAGCAGGTCCCTACTTCTTTTCTAGAGTTTTCTTACTGGCATATTTCCTCCTGCTGCTCTCTCCCTGGTGCTCCAGTGAGGTCTGCAAGCTGCACCATGTTCCTGGCCCCCAGGCACCCATCAAACTTGTTGGTTACACACATGTGTGTGACAAAAATAACATTTGCTCGATTAGAAATATAGTAAGCGTCTTCAATCCATTGTTTGTTTGTTTTATAACATTTTTCTCGATTAGAAATATAGTAAGCTGCCTTCAATACACTGTTTGTGTTTTAATATTCTGTACCTGTATAACCTAAAGGGAGCACGGGAGATTTTTTCAGCCTTCATGTTTGAATAAGGAGTCAGATGTATTACCAGGCATATGTATGTGGATTATGGATACAAAAGAAAATACACACTGTACAAAGAAGAATATATGCTGAGCACTGGAGCAGAGAAAATTACAAATATTTCTATCAAATGAAATAAATAAGGAAACACCTCGAGGAAACTTGTAGGTGCTTGAGACCTTGTGATAAAGCTACCACACCAAGGCATGTCTGTACTCACATCTACAATTAAAAGAAAATTTTCAGTTTTGAATCTAACTCTTCCGACTATGTTTCCATCTCTTTCTTCATTCTCTTAATAATGATGAACGGCTGTGTCTAGATTCAAATTTGGTGATAGCCATCTCTAGACTTCATATTTGTAGATGTAGAAAGCAAAAAAAAAACTTCTAGTTTGACAAGAGAGCTTAAGACATGTCCTCTCTAAAGCACAGAACCAAAACAGGTCTTTACTTTCAGTAACAAAAATCATATCTTCTCTGATTGAGGACTTCTCCTGTGAGTTTTATTTGAAGAAAAAGAAAGAAAAAACACATCTTTCACTTTCCAAGTGAAATGTAATGGTAACCCAGCAGCATATTGACAAATAGTAATCTGAAGACTTGCTTCAGGTACTGGATTAAAATGAATTTCCAATAGATTCTTCAATATAACAGGTCAGATTAATTTAGGAGGAAATTTCATGGCTTCCAATATTTTTGTAGGAACTCTACACTTCCATTAATTGCTGTAAATACTTGTTCTTTAATAGACTTTTACATTACCAAAAATATTCATTAAGATTAATTTTCATAGCAAGTGAATTTCAGAAGTTATATTTCTGAGAAACGAAATTCTTAATTCCCACATCATTTTGTTGCTGATGTTCTTGGGGGCATGGATCCAAGAGAGAAATTTTAAATTAATGATATAGATTTTTCATTATCAATCTAAATGAAAAAAAAAACAAACCATAAAACACACTGAATTTTAAGCACTTTGTAGTCTTTAGTATAGAAAATGAGATTTTCTAGTGTACTAGAATGTGGTTTTAGAAATGTTTCTAGATAATAATATTCAACTTTTTGATATTTATCTATTCTTCAATGAATCACTGCTTCGTCCTTAGAGAACAAATGCATGTTTTGGCTTATGCACATCCTCTTTTCTAGAAATACAGAACATTCTTTCCTATTATAGAATCATTGAATCCTTAGAGTTGGAAGGGATTTCTGAAGGCCATGCAGTCCAACTCATCTGCAATGAACAGGGACACTACAGCTACATCAGGTTGCCCAGGTCTCCAGGGCCAGGGCATCGGCCACAACACTTGGTAACCTGTTCCAGTGCCTCAACACACTCACGGTGCAAGATTTTTTCCTTATATCCACCCTTATGTTGTTATGCTATTTTAACTCTATTACGAACTAAGAATTTACTATTCCTAAAAAAGTAAAAGGAATGGCACTTGGTCTAATCAAAAGTTAATTTAGTTGATATCTTATCTTTGAGAGTTGATGACTATCTAGTTAAGAATAAGAGGATAGAAGAAGAGCCATACAGTGACCAAATCTTCACCTATCCCCTAAAATGTTGCAGTCCAGGAGATTCCCCTCAAACTCTTAAATGTATTTCTCTAGCATTATATGACCCTCTGCTAGGTTTCTTCTTTCAAGAAATCGTCAGGTTGATTTCAAACCTATGTTAGCATTTAGCACTTAGAGCATTCTGAGCAAAAGCTTTCACCACTTAATTGCTCGTTACATGAAAAATTAGATTCTTGTATTGAACATGTTTCTCTGCTAGTTTCTTTTGATGAATCCCAGTCGCACCTCCTAAAGCTATGCAAAATGTTCACATAAATTTAGATTTAACAAGCCAAATTTCTCTGATATTTTAGAGAAGGTGGGTTACTGCTGCTTTCTCAATTAGGAAGTCACAAAAAAGTATTTGTATCAATTAACAGAGGGATAGTCTGTATATATTAAAAAAAAGGAAAAATGATATTTCCAGATTTTCAAGTTCTGAAACCCTTTTACCAAAATACTGAATAATACATGAATGCATATAAAATATAAATAAAAGTCATCACCATTTGTTTATAACAACGACTTTACACAAATTTCCATTTAATAAGATTCACCAGTTTGTTCTATGTGCCTCTGAGTCCACAGGAAGATTCACAAAATTTTCATTTCATAAATAATAAGTCCTGCCTATAAAAATAATAATACACTTTGAAAAGCGACATGTAAAAACAAAACAAAACAAAACAAAAAAACAGAAAACAAAAAGTGGAAGAAAAACAGTGAAAAGTTCCCCCTCAGAAACTCCTTGTACATTTTTATTTTGCTGCAAAGTTTTCTTAAAGCTGTTTTTCTTAAATGGTTTTTCTTTAAAATATTTTAGATGAAATGTCAAAATAAATGCCAGTGAAAAGCACGCTACTATGAATAGTTATGTCCTAATGACTTTCACAGCAATCACTGTTTGTGTAGTGATTCTGCTACTCGTAGTCTAAGCATACATATTCTACGTCTTGTTCTGACTATATTCTGCACTCACCAGAGCACGTTAATTTGCATAGTCCTTCTGATAGAAAATGTCACTCCATTTAGATCAATTGAAGATTAAAAACTTGCTCATTCAAAACCTACTTTTTGTGGTGATGATTCTGGTGATTTTCTACCACATCACTACAACACAGCATTCATCATTACCTTGTAACAGTAAGTACCAGGAATTACACTTTCAGCCAGATATGCAACAAAAACGGGCAAACTACTACAAATGTGTTCATTACTGTCAGCTCTACCAGTTTGATTTCTTTCAGTTTTGTCTTCACAGGTGCTATAAAACATCAGCGTTATGGGAAAAAAAAGCTTGAAATCTGTCTCATCCTACACATGAAAAGAGGAAGGGGTGGCAAGAATTGCAAATCCCCCATTAGTTTAAGTTGAAATGACATTCAAGGTTCATAAATAAGAGGGGAAAAGAGTTCAAATTTAATAGGAGATTTCTACAAAATTGTTATCCTATTTTCACTGTCCCTCTCACATTTATGTCTTCTTAAATGGTATAATTTTACGTAAAGTTCAAGTAAGCTTTGTGTTATTTAACAACTTAAAGAAGAAAAGAGGAAAAAGAAAAAAAAGGGATAAATGAGCTTGAGGACAAAAACTGGGCTTGCTAGTGTGATTGCTTCATGAGGGTGTGCAAGGCATGATGTAGCAGCAAAAAGTGGGGGCAGCAGCAGAAAAGAGAGTAGCCTGACCTCCCTAGCCCCTGTTTAAAGTATCAAAGCAGAAGGGGAAAAAGACATTCCCCTGCTAGCCACTATTTGGAAATATAGTTGTCTCCAATTCCAGGGATGGCAGACACACTAAACAGCAGCTAAACAAAAGGAGGTGATACCAGGCCCCATCTCATAACTGACTGTTTCTTGGGCATTGTTCTGGACTCTTCCAGAGATTAACAAAACATCAGCCAAATTAAATTTCTCTTGGGGCTTTGTCAGGGCTTTGCAAAATCTTTCACAAAACATATTAAAACAGAACATTTGAAGTCAAATGTTGCCAATACATGAACATATGAATGTATGCAGATTATTTTTCCTCTTCAGCTGTTTGTCTTCCCTATATACATACAAGTGCCATTTAAATAAAAATGCCTTTTTATTTTTTTTCCTTCTTTAATTTGCTTTCATTTATATAGAAATAAGCTAAGACTGATAAAGAAATTAACTTCTACCTTTTTCAATCTACTCAAACACAATGCTTTCAAGCAAGAATATGAATTGTATTGGCCCTTTACTTCATTTAAAAATAAATAAATTAATTAATAATTGCCTCGTGTATTGTCCTTATTTCACTACAGTTTCAAATTTTGGTAAAACAGACTGCAGGAAATAGGAGGGCACCATATTGGATACATATGCCTAAAGTATTTAAGGTCTCTTTAAAGTCACGGATGTGCCTAAGGAATTTAACGAGTCATGATTTAATTGTAGTTTCTCTTACTTACAGTGAAGTCAGTAAGAACACGATAACAGTAACTGCTAATATCCACTGTTCCGCTTTTTTTTAATTTTTTAACTTTTTTTAAAAAGAATGTCCTACCATATAGTGAGTTCCTCTTATTCTATCCAAGAATGCAGACTTAACCTTGCATACAAAGAAATAATTACAAATTCATGCTACCCTTCTGCCTAGTTAGTCAGAAATCTGAGGGCAAAATGCCACTGCTGATATGGCTTAAAACTCACTTGGTCTGAATTTTGACTACTTTTAATCCTATTGGTTCAAGTGATTATTAATTAGCATTATAAGTAGCAAAAATCTTTGCATAAGTAAATAAAATACAACTGTATGACCATCTGAAACACATCAACTCCCCTAAATTGTACCCTCTGGAATTATGTATACTATTAACTTTGATTTTTTGTTGTTAAACACTCATCGTAATTCATTTTGTGCAACCAAATATACTTCGAATCAACATGAGCCAAGTTCTTCTCACATAAAGCAGATGTGGTGATGTCTCCTTCCAGTATTATTTATTATTTACATAACAATTGTCAATCCAGAAATTATAATCGGAGATGTACATAAATATATGAAGAAAACTCTGTACTAAACAGCTTGCATTAAGAATAGAAAAACAATTACCACTTTCTTCAACAGATTAGGCTGCAGTTGTGCTGGTGTAAACCAAATCAACCAAGGACTGAGATATGAATCTTGCTCAAGATGTTAGCATCATCCATGCAATTAACAACTGACCTTTCCTTCCAGCACCAGTCTGAGAAATTTTTCATCCACTTCTGACTTAGTGTCATCTCAAACCAGTTTTGGCCTCTGTGACCCAGGTGGAGCAGCTAACCGAAGATCTGTATCTCCTTGGGAACTGGAAGGAAAGAAGTGTACAATAGTAATCACATTTTCCTTTGCATTTTGGTTTGATGCTTGTTTGTTCATTTTTTTTTTTTGTGCCAATTCAATGGATTTTGGAAATGCTAATATCTTAACACAACCACTCTAAACTTCACAAGCACTGCAGTCACCTGTTTAACTCTGCTACCACTTAAATTGGTGGGGACATTTCCTACTTGCAAAATCAGAGGCAAACGCCATCAGATTGCTTTGTGAATGCGTGTTGACCTCCCTTTTTAAGTCTGATAATGGATATATTTTTATCATCAGGTTACAGAGCAAGTAATAAAAAAGCTGAAGAAATGATAAGAAAAAATACTTTCTCATATGCATACTCATGTTTATGAACTTACATGTATGGTATTATCATCTTTCTTACCGTGTGCTTTTCTAATACTAATTCTGTACTAGAAACAAGAAAATATAGTTGTGAGAGTGCGATGAAAGACTTTCTCATTTTTCTTACAGTCTGTGATTAATATATTCAGGTTTGGGTTTCCTATGACCTGACAGGCTTCAAGCACTTTGCTCCCCAAATTTTATTATTCTGTTTCTGGCTTAAATACATAGGATGACAAACAAGGAGTTCTAGATGTGCATATAGGTAACTAAAGGAGAAGTCCGAACTTTTTAATGATTGCAAGTGGACTTGTATGAGTATTTACTATACTAACTATCACACTGGGGATGATATATTCAGAGCTAAACAATTAGTAGAGGTTTGTTTAAAAATACAGTGTAAATCATTATGCAAAATAACTGGATTTTTCCTTTGTAAATAGCTTGAAATTTACACTTCGGTCACCATTGGTGAATAATTACCTGAAAGATAATTCAGATTTGCAGTACTTTTGTAAATTTTTTTGTTTGTTTGAATTGTAGTTACCTTTTTTCCCACATTATGTATGGCAGAATGAGGAAAGACAGGATCATGAGCAGGATGAGAAAGATAAATCTTTTATGGTACAGCACTGCATGAAAATGTCACTATATGTTTTCGTTTTCTAAGAGTAAAATGACTACGTAAAAGGAAATTCAAATAAGAGCAATGTTTTTATTCTTCTTTGGTTGCATAAGAAAAAAATAAATACATAGCAAAAAAACCCCAAACAACCCTTTTATTCCTATGGATGGCCCCATGTATTTTCTTTGGCCTGTGTTGCTACTGCACATTTTCCTCCTGCGTGCAAAATGTGTGGCTATGCCACACAAGTGTACTGCCAAAATGTGTACCCATATTGTCCAAGCTTCACTATGGAGCCCACGCTGAATGAGCAAATTCTCTGTATATTGTGTGCTCTGCATACAGGAAGACAGCAAAACTGCTTGTAAACCCTTCACTGAATAGAATACATAGGCACTGCCACTTCCTGAAATGGATGATCTTATAAAATTTCTTAGTAAGCTAATTTATTTCAGTAAAACAAGGCTATCATGAGGAAATGACTACCTGTTATATTTTTCTCATTCTCTTTAAAGTGTGACTTCAAAGCTACAGCACTACTAAGTTGTCTTATTACTGTGGATTTTTAACGTGACTTGGGTAATAGCATAAATCTAAAAATTATATACGCAACCACCTTAACATGCAAGACATTAGAAGGGAATTTAAGTGGATCACACTTTCGATTAGGGCTGAAATTTATTAAGCTTATGTGATCAGTTCTACAAATGTCTCTGTGGATTTAAGCTGGCAAAAAAGGAGTAACCAGACACTTAAATCTCACAATCTGAATTGAAGCATCCATAAAGGACAGATATCGCTGACTATTATTAATTAAGAACCCTGAATTTTTGGAGTGGTTCCAGTTTTGAAGTCATTCTCCTGAGGAGCACTAATGAGGTCTCGATTATCCTGCTGTGGGGCAAGTGTGAGGAATGGAGTCATCCGGTCTGCAGCTTCATGCAGCATGTTGGGCATAGGCTCTTCCCTGTGAATTGCTTAAAAATCTTTGACCTTGGCTAAATCCTTTTATGCTGCAGACAAGAAGGTTAAGGTAAAAAGTTTCTGTCCCATCAGCATTACAAACAATTTGAAGGATAGCAAAATAAAAAGAAAAACAAAATCAAATTAAAAAGATAGATATGAATGAGCAGGTAGAATATACATTTTGAGATTTTTTTGCATGGAGATAATCCTCCAGTATTACCTAAATCATAGTCACTGTTGAGATGTATAGCTTGTGAATTCTGCTTCCTAAATGGCCAATCATTTCTTCATTTTTATCTTCAAATTTATGCAAGAAGCATTAACTTCTCCAAATCTGTAATTTAATTCACTTAGCTGTACAAACAAGTGTTTAGTAATGATCTACAGAGCCTGATCAATGTCAGGAATCTGTATCTAGTCCTGAACAGGTATTCAAGCTCTGAGCTTTCTCATATGCACACCGTATCCTTTTCTAGCCAACTCTGAAGTGTTGTGTTTGTTTAGAGAAGACTACTTCAAGTAAATGATCACATTTTCAGGGAATTCAAGATAGAAGCCTGAAAAGACAATAGGCCAAACAGAAACTGTATTATATTATCTGCTTCACTATGTAATCACACGCATTTCACTATCAAATATTTGCACTTTTCCCCAAAGTAAAGATGCTCAGAAATTAAATATTTTATCCAGTGTGCATACACACATCTCCCAATTATCTTAGTTTGCTCATGTAAATTTAGGCAACTCTCAGGCTGGGATACTGTTTGAGCTTTCTATAAGACCGTATTAAGGTAGAGAAATGCCAATGTATCCTACTGAATTTTTGAAATGCCAATTGTATCCTATTATAACAGAATTTCAAGAAATGATGATCAATCATGTGGATTTTGCTAAGAAACCATACTTCTGCAGTTGCAAACTATGGTCTTTAAAACATTTTCTCCTGCATATTTCTTACTGAGTCATTAGTAGTGAGCGTAACAGTCTGTTTCTTGCAAGTCATTATTCTTCAAAAGCATCTCATGTGGTATAGGAATACTTGAAAATAGTCGAGATTGATAAGCAAAGACTTGTGAAACACCTATTTTCACATCTGAAGTAGCCTGGTACAAAAGCCAACATTCATAAAAATATTTCTGATGCTTTTTATTATTTTATGAGTAAAAATGGATCCGCTGTCAAAGTGTTAATATGATAAAAATAATGAATTAGTCAAAAGTTATTAATGGCAAAATAATGTTACAAACAATGTATGATAGGAAACTATTTTATTAATCGTTTGCTCTGAGTGGTTAACGGCACCGAGAACAGCGGACATCTTGAAATACCAGGGCCAATATTTCTTATTTTTCCTAACCTGATGCACAGCCTTACGTTGCTGCCTTTCAATAACCAGTGTTTTGAAAAGATTCAGAGGGAATCTCAGGCAAACCAGTCCAGGAAGCTTATCTGTTGATAGGTTCCAGATATAAATATTGACTTCTTATTGTTATTTTTTAAATCATTGGCAGGTCAAGAGAGAAACCGCTTCTTAGTGGAGGAAATATTGACTGCACTGATCCCACTGTACTGGTATTTTGTGCTGGTATATTGTGATATGTCTAGAGCACAGCAACTCATTTCATAACCCACAGAGAAGGAAGGCATACAGAGTTGTCAATTTTAGCTAATGTTTCAATTATCATCATTTTGATAGAAAGCCATAGAGGTTATGCCTTTCTTAAAGATATCCAATATTCTAAGCACTTTTATACCTCTTAAAATCCACATCTTGCTGTACTCTGATGATGAGGATAATGAATAGTTTCAAACTATGTCAAAACAACTGCACTTTCAGTCTTTTCATAGAGAAAGAGCAGGAAAAAAAATCAATTTTAATTTTCTAAATGATGGAATCAAAAAAGACTGTTAAGCAAGAGTAATTTCTTTTTATCTGTACAGTCTTCAGGAGTGTGCTTTTATAAAAGATAAGAAGTTAAGGAAGTTTTCCCTATGTATTCATTATAAAACTGGAGCTAGAAATGTAGGCAGTTCCACCACTGGTTGCTTCTTTTTCACCTTTCCTGCCCTGATATCAGCATCTGACTAGCAAGTTTTGTCAGCAAAATCAGGCTAGGTCGAAGGAAACTGTTAGGTTGTGGGAAACGTATTCTTGGCAGAAGGGCTCAGCAGTACTCGGCAAGAAATTGAGAGACTACAGGAAGAGAGGGAGAGTGGGAATAGGAGATGTATACAGAAATCTGTGACATATTTTAAGCACTGTATTATTAAATAAAGTCATCTCAGTCATTAGATAGCTACATTTCTTTCCCCAAGTACAACAGAAATTAATGAGATTTCCAAGCGCAATTTTTTACTATCAAATCAATTGTTGTTTTGTTGTTGTTTTCTAATAAAATGGTTACAATATTTTATTTGACTTGATTCGACTTAGACTGAGCGCTTATTCCAAATAATACTCAGTCCCATATGTACACAGCCTTTAAATCCCTCATGCTAGAACTTCAAAACCAGATTAGCAGAATGAATGTTTTCCTGTGATCTAGAGGATCTAGAGGAAAGATTGCCCATTTCTTGAACAGAAGTGCCCAACACAAGAAGGAGTATGACCCTGGAGTCCTTTTAAAAGAAAGTTGACCCAGAAGTAGTGACTTGTGGGTCTGTTTTCCTGCTTCTTCAGGGAAAAAAAATAATTAGTAACTTTAATCAGGAAGAAAAGCAAAAAGCAACAACAACAAAGAGCAACACCCACCATTGTTTCGTGATATAGATTTCACTCTTATCTGTATGTGGAAAAGGCAGCTCTACAGTTAAAGCAGGACATGCTTATCTGCAGCCTTAGTTCACAACCCTATTATCTCCAGATAGAGATAAAATTTCTACCTTTCCTACTATTTTATTGTTTAGGCATGAGTATTTTGTTGTTTAGCATACTGGATTTTTGGGCTTTGCTTTTAACACAGCTACCTCCTCCAATGCAAGGAGTCTTGGGCCAGTAACTCTGGATTAGGCATTCTGCCCTAATGGACTGATACAATGGCTTTCTTATGGGCAACTGGGTTCTATCCAGCTGTATTATGTAGTGCAAAGCTGACTGTATCCAAGGAATGGATTTTCAACTGGTCGGAAAGGTTGAGTCCTAAGAGAAAACTCACACATTTTCAGGGTCAAAACAAAATGGTAGGTCAGGTATTTGCTTTTAAACTCCAAAATACTGGCAAGAAAGTACTTCTTGACTAGTCAGCCAAGATTCATTAAGCATTTCATTCTAAATAGTATTTCAGTATTCCAAGAATACGACTGTCAGTGGACATCAAGAGCCATTACATCAGCCAGCCCCAAATCTGTGAAATCAGATCATGGAAGCAGAAGGAGGTCAATTTCTTCATTCTTGGCATCTTACCACTACTTTTGCAAGCAACTTCTCTTCCATTTTACCTACGAGGAGTGTCTTTGACACTTGCTTTTAGACTATGTTGTTGCTTGCACCTCGTCAGTGTACAGAGTAGGGGCACTGGTGGATGCTTTCTAGGCTGGGCTTAGCTCAGTGTTTCCCTTAGTGTGCTGGAGGGGAACAGAATTTTTTCCTGGAAAATCATCTGAAGATTCCTCTCAAACAAACATGATCGGAAATCTCACATTTCAACTGTTGGGTGGTGATTAGAGGGGGTGAAAAGTGATTATTAGTAAAAGAGTGAAATCTAAGAAAGGTACTTGTGCTTACTCCTTTGACTTTCTACTAAAACTCAGCTAAATTCTCGTTATTTCAGGTGGAAGCTGTGTAAAATGGGCTTCATAAACAAAGCTGAAGCTCCTGCTTTATTTGATTACTAGGTATAATCTCAGTGATTTGACCAGTTGATGTTGTTCAGTACAGTCATTAAGATACAGACTTAATTTAAATTGTAAATATTATTTGGCAACTGCGTTGGTTAATTCCTAGTAGAATCATATAGTTTGTAGCCATTTAGCCCCTCCTATACTATTGTATATTTTCAGTAGCACTAATAACGCTCATGACAGTAGGAGGGTTTCACCATAATTTTAAGTAAATAATATAATCAGAAAAGGCTTAAAAAGGCAGATTGGTGAGATGATTTATATAAGAGATCCTTGTTTTTCATCAACGAAGCTTTGTGGTCTGAAGACAGGGTCTCTTACAGGTCAAGGACAGAAGCCTTGACCTCTCTTTCACATTCCCTATTCAAAGACACTAACTCTCTCATGCTTAGCAACACTCTGAGAATGAAAACTTCTCCATGTCCTGAATTTAGTATTAACACCAGGAAATAGCAGCCTGTCTTTTCTGTAAGGGAACAGTAAAGAAGTCTACAAACAGGTCATTGTTCAATGGATTGTTAATTTCTTATTTAAAACAAAGTGCAAAGGTGATGATTAATTAGATCTTGACATCTATTTAAAATCAGTTCAAAGCACCATATATGTATTACTAAAAGTTCAGTAATCATTCTATATATTCTCACTCGTTAACAGATAGTTCTGCCTTCTTCTGAATAGTTGCAGGACATACATATCAAAGCTGGGAACAGGTAAACCAGAATTTATTTAGGTTTTGACTGAACACAGAATTCGCTTGTGCATCTGTATGCATCTTGCTCTGTTTGTACTACTGCACTTTAAAGGTCTAATACTCTACAGATTCATCCCTTGGTATTCACATGGCAAAGTGTAGTTTCTATCTGCACCTGAATAAATGTGAGACAGAGAGCTGATTATTTCTGACAGTCAGTAAAGTGAGAAGCAAACATACTGACAGAAATCCATGTGCAGCACTAAGAATTGAAAAGGAGCAAAAGGTAACCTGCCTGACTACATTATACAAGTATAGCCAGTCAAGTTGATTTTACCACATCATAAGCAAAGAGTATTAAATTAAAATATTATCAAATAGACATATAACCAAATATTTCAAACAAATGCTCATAACAAATAAAAATTACCTTGCTAACCTACACTTTAAAAGTGCACATTCTACTGTCCCATGAAGTTACAGTGAAAGATACCACTTAATACAGAATATCTGTTTCATTCTAATGATGTTATTCTAAAGCAATAAAAATAAAAGTATCTTTCCACTTTTACACGCATATTCCTCTGTTTATGGTAGCTTGTTTAAAAGGGCATATAAAGGCAAACTTTAGTCTCTTATCAGTCGCATATTTTGCATTTACGGGAAATGCTTCTTCTCTGTACAGTATTACCAGCCATGGTAATTTTGAAACACTGCAAAAATGTAATTAAAAACCAGAACCTTTGCTTGGACATCGAAAAAAATAAAAAATACATAAATGAAAAAAAAAAAAAAAAAAAAACCTGAAATCCAAATCCATGCTGTGTTTGTTTCTATCTCTGATAACTTCTAATGCATTTTAACCACAGGAATCATCCCATCATGTATTAATTACGGTCTGCAGATAAAATCATAATCATTATGTAATAAAAAATGTGAGTAAATTATTTTTAATATCATGTGCAGTAGAAATTCAGCAAAAGCCATTCAATTTTTGTATTGGCATTTCTAGATATCAGATTTTCTCCTACTTAACTGAGGACATTATTTGGCATTTCTTTTTCCTTCGTGACATATAGAGATTTACAGAAAGGTCTCTCAAAAGAGTCACGTACTGCTCTTGTGCCTATTAGTGAATGCTATGCTGGCTCTCCACAGAGAGCGCGGAGAGCCAGCTGCCTCCATCGCCCTTTCTCGTGTAATTTTTCCTGAATTTTCTATTTGTTCTCAATTGTTCTACTTGAGTGGTTAACACCACTTAATAACTAGGGCTCAGGTTAGCATTTCTAGAGGCCTTCCTAAATAAAACTCCCTCTCTTCAGAGAGTATGCAAAGTGACATCGAGTGCAGTTCTTCAGGTGAATATATTCTAAGCATTCGTTGATAATATCTCTGCTTAGAATTTTGCCTTGATTTTCCAGCTTTAAGTAGCACTGAAATTCCCTGATTGGAAAGGACTCAATGCAGTTACCAAAATACTGAAAATATAATTTCGATATTAGTGAACATCTCCCAGCAGATGCAGGACAAATATTGATCAATATCACCATGAAGTGACACCTTTTCTGAATTGTATTTTGATTACCACCAGAAACGACATGACGTGGAGCTGACAGCACAAAAAATATCATGCTATATCAAGCCATATGTAGCAGAGAGGAGACATTCGAAAGTGAGGCAAGGAGGATCACCTATTGGTCTCTACAATCTTGGAACAGTTGTACAATGCTGAGAATTTATCAGAAGTATAATTAGTCTATATGCAGATACTCTCTTTGAGATAAATGTGTGGTGACAGATAAGAGGACAAGAATAATGGAATGACTCGCAGATGGGGTAGATTTAGATAAATCAGGGCATCCCGCACTCCAGTCTTTCTCTCCAATTGAGGAAACTAAGTATTTGCTGTGGCAATCCATTAATGTCACCAGGTCTCAAATGATTCCTGGTAGACTACCTTCGACAGCACATCTGGATTTAAGTTGATCACAGAACATCAGATTATATCTTTTTATAAAGCAATGATCTCCTATATTACACACTTTGCCTTCTTAAGGATGGCTAGATGATATTTTTGTTGCACATCTTGGTATACTCACATACATGTGTGCGTAGGTATGCTATGCAACATAAATAGGAAAATCAGGCTTTCTTCAACCAGCACAAGATCAACATCAAGGATTTGCATAGTAAGTAAAATTTAAAATAAACTAGCAAATACTGGACAATAAATATTTACCAGTACTATATGCCTAAATAACTCCTCTCCTCTGTAGCTGTCTAGTTCCCTCTCGTACAGTTATTTTATTAAACAAGAATTAAATAAAAATATTCATTTTCTAAAAATAGATTGCAGTGATGCTGCATTGGACAAAAATAGGGCTAGTCTTCCAGCCAAAACTAAGTTCCTCTGCCATCACTCATGTGTTATGTGAAAGTCTCCTACCTGGCAGAAAAAATTGCTAAAGTTGTTTTTTGGCTCTGTTGGAATCCAAGGGGGGGAATTGCCATTAACTTCTTTTGGGCCAGCATGCCCTTTAAATGATTTTAAAGATCTCCTGTCATGCAGAAAGCCCATAGCGACATGACACAGCATTATCCAGTATATCCCACATCTTCACTGCTCTGTATTCAGAAACACCAGGACAGAACGTAGTTGGAAAAATGTGGCAGTGAAAAATATACAGAAAAAGATCTGAATCAAAGCACAGGAAACAAAACAAATGTCTGAAGATTTCCTTTTTCTCATAAATTTTCAGAATAAAATTAAATATGAAACACTTGCCTTGCTACACTGCAGATACATTGATAAAATATTGTTTTAAGAGATCCTAACCATGTGACTACAGTCATTATCATCTAAATTGATTCAGAAGAGATTTAATTAATTTAATGCATCTGGCAGTAATTATTATTCTGCATTTATTACGTTGGAATTTTATTAGCTTAAAGGTTTTATCCATTTATCAGATAGCCACTGAAGAAAATTTCAGTTACACAAAGAATCTGAATAAATCAGCAATCATTTTTTTTTTTTTACGTTCCCCTTTTATTATAATTTCTACTTTGGCTTTTACCAATCATGACAAATTTCTGCTGATTCACTGAGAAAATGCTTTATTCACTAATGTTAATAAGCAGATTCCATCCACTGCATGGAACTGTAAATTGTTTAGAATATCTTTGTGTAACAACTGTTTCATTGTTCAGATGTGATTCTGAAGCATTTCTTTCTAGCAGTTTATTTACTTTTTAAATAAACAAGTCATTTTAACAGTTAGTTTTAGAGTTATCACTCATGCCTTTAATAAATCTTCTTATCAGGATTTCTCATTCTCCTAAAGCACATATGCATGTCTTCCCTTGTTCTACATACTAGAGTGGAAAGCTTTGCAATCTCAATAATTGACGGGCTCTGGCATTTATAAATTTGACATTCAATCAAAATTAACCTATATAAACATTCTCTCTTAAGGAGAATGTATGCAGAAGAATGTTTTATGTTAAAAAATAATAATAGTAAAAACGTACAAACGATATTTAAAGCAAAATGTTGATTTATAACTTGCTTCAGTAGTAGTATTCTTACTATAAAGGATTTAAATATATTTTTATCTGTGATTATGAAAACAGTCACTTAGTCCTGATAGAAACATTCAATCTTATTCTGCAAGTAAAAAAATATTCTTTTTTTGGCTGAAATGACTCAGCTGTTTCACAATACATCAGTCTCAGTCTATTTCATCTAATTTTAAAATCCAGCATACTCCGTTTTGAGATAACATGCTATGGCATTAGCCTGTGCAAAATCTGACTAATGTTAGAACCAATCTAATACAAAATGAAGCAATTTTTTTAAACAAACAAACAAACATTTCTTTTTAAATTGCTTTTCTTATTGTCAAGTGAAATATTCTAAATGCAGTAATGTACTATGGTGTGATAACCATTTAAATGGGTAGATTCTGTTACTAAGGAGAAAAATCTGTAGATTAATCCAGACAACATTATAAACTGAAAATTAGTCGCTAATGCCACTCAGTCATTCATGTCTTAAGCTAGAAGTTATATAAAATAATTTGGACCCTGCTGCATGCAGATCTGACAACAGCAGCTGGGAGACAATAGGTTACATCAGCATACCGCTATCACTGAACTGGATTTTAGATTAATTTAGTTCAACTGCATTGCATGGGAAGAGTTACTCAGCCAAAATACTGCCAAACTTACTGCTATGCCCTAGACTCTATATGTCAATGAGTTTGGTAAAAAGTCTTTTCTATCTTGTGCAGAATCAACAAATATTTCTCAAGTGCAACATGTTGATGCCTAAGAACTAGGAAGTCTGTCTGCTTTTGATGCTATGAGAGGAGGCATTGCTGACTAAAATCTCTCTGCATAGTTGTTTTGCATTTGCTGCCTACAGAAAGGCAGTGTGCCTTTCTGCAGATTAACCTTGCCCCTTCATCACCAGCCAAATTCTACCAATGTAGCACAAAAAGGAAAAGAACCATTTTCAGACTGAAGAGCTACACTGCAATTTGCATTCAACGTAACACACAATATTTTGAATAAAAATTAACTTTAACTTACTGTCCAACATTTATTATTTAGCTTAATATGAGCTTTTATAAAATGATTTGTTGAAATATTTATTTCTCTTAAGTATGGTCTGTGTTCTAAATGTTTATTTAAAGAAAAATATTATTCCTTCACAGTGATTTCTACTTAGAAAAAAATTAAAGCACTAGTAACTCCTAGAGAATGGTTTTAAAGATAATTATAATGGAGAAACAGATTCATTTTTTACACCGATGAACTCTGCAGTAATGTCACCCTTTGCAATTCACAACTGTTGAAAGCTAAGATTAATTAATTAGAAATATTAAAGTTAGGATTAACTCTTGGACTTGACCCACAAATCACTGGCAAGCTGGTGGTTCTGGCATACAAACAATTTGGATTTTAAAACTGAAATCACTTTCTAAAAACCAAGCCACTTGGAAGGTAAAATGAATAATATTACAAAACTTTTACAGCAAAGAAAATTCTTTTAGGTTGTTTCAATTTAACAGTTTATATAATACATTATATTTATTTAAAATTTGGTGTTTTGTTTGCTTGTTTTTTAGCCATTGTTTTCATTGCCTTCCATTCTACCAGCAAGAATCTTTTTAACTCTTAGTTTCATGGTTAGAGGTTGAAGAGAAATAATAACTTTGCAATAATGTAAATATGCAATAGAAAAACTGGAAATTGATTCTTAAGTACAGTAATGGAAGAATTCAGGTAAAAACAGGCAAATCTGGATGATTATTTTATTCTGATAAGTTTTCCCAAAACATGTATAGAGAAAATCCGTAAATGACATAACAAACACTATGCATATTCTCCTATCTGCATTTTTAACTTTGTGTTGTCAGGAAACACTTTTTCTGCAAGAATGCAAATCTGGAATCATGTCCTACCTTGGGATTAAACTGCTATATCACATTTATGGCCAAGGAAAGGAAAGAAAATAAGAACTTTCAGGGGGAAAAAAAAGAAAAAAAAAAATGTAAGAGGGGAAAAATTTGATTATGGTAGAGGTGAAACAACTGGATGGAAAGCTTACTAAGATAAATAAATGTAAAAATCAGTAGAAAAGCTCGAACTAAACTTGATTACTTACTCTGAATACAATGGATAACAGAAGTGGATGACAAGTGGAAGGCTACAGAAATGATTAAAGCACCTGTAAGAGAAGAAGGAAGATATCACAAAAAAGATAAGGAAATTTTAGTTTTCAAATTTTGTTCCCAGGAAAACTTACAGGCAAAAAGAAAAACAACTTGAGACAGACAATGATTTTCAGAAGATTAGCAGTGTTACTCTACACTCTTGCCTTTTAGATTAGATTAATATTAAATAAAGCTTAATTCAGCCTTCTCACTTTCACCCTGATAAATCACCTTGCAGTTTTTAGGAAAAAACCATAACTTGCACTCACGGCAGTTAACATTCTTCATCATTCAAATGAAAATAATTTTGGAAAGCTGAAACTCATAAAGCATTTGCTATTCCTTCCATTCTCAGCTTCATCAGACAATCAGAAAATAGCCAACAGATGGAGATAACTAAAGGATGAGTCATCAAAGACAATTCATAAATGAGGTGAATTTACATTTTCACAGGTATATACAAAGTGACAATTGAGATACATTATTCTATTTGTTAAATATCAATTATTTTGTGTTTATTTCCTCATTTCCAAACTAAGGATGCTTGACAAAAAAAAAAATATTATCAAGGTCTTTTAGAATCACGATGATGGTTTTTCTATCCTATTGAAAATATTATATCAAAGCAGAACTCCCAGAAGCCTCAGCAGAATATCCCATCTTGTGAGAAAATTTCAGTTCTAGAGGTTAACACATTACGGCAATATTTGCCACTTAACTATATATATGAATATATTATGAATATATGAATATAATTATATTCATATATTTGTTATGCTGAGAAGTTAAATTCTGGAATGACAAATTTTGCATAGAATATGGCAGGTCTTTAACATTTAATGATGTTGATAGAAAGAAAAATACAAATTCAGGCCAAAACTTGACTTTACTCTAAATCTCAGTAAACTAAAATTCCAAAACTATTACAGAACTTCTTGGTTGATATCAGGAATGGAAGAGAGAGATTCTGCCCCTGTATCCTCCTCAGTTCTGTTAACTTGAGTTGAGCTGTGTGTTTAAGTAGGTTAATAACATGAAGTCAGAATCTGGTCTTGGTAGTTACTCCAGATCGAATCTGCAGTTCAAATTGCAGCTGAATTATACATTTCAGTTGTGACCTATTTCAAGTCACATAAAATTAAAAATCATACAATTTAAAACCTATAATAGGTTAGTCTTTTTGTTTGCTTGCTTTTTCCTAACAGCAGACAAATGTTGACCATTCCACAAGCCTACTAAAAAAATACAGCCCCCCATAAACTGGAAAAAGTTGACCTCCTGCCTCATAATGACAAAGCAGTTATATACCTCTACACCAAACGCTGGTGGACTGGGTAAAATTTATTCCATTATCCTAGTCAGTCTTTTTTTCTCCTCCAAAGTGTAGTTCTTACAGAAGAGGGATTTGAGGAGTGCCGCACATTTAACAGAAATCAGAATATGCTTCTCCATGAGCAGGTCTTGGAAAAAAGGGGTTTGTGACTGAAAAAAAATAGATTTGATACTTTGCTATATTTACAGTACGGGTCTTGCATCTCCTGCAATGACTTAAAAAAGCATAGTTATAGCATCCCTTGCACACCACCCTGCCCACATCTCCTCTCTCCTTCACTGATGTATCCATGTAGGAGCACAAGCAGAGTGCACTTGCCTGGAATCAAGGACTGTGTTGTTACTGTTAGGACTGTTAGGACATCAAAATAACATTGGGATTGCAGTTTGTCAAGTTTTACTGTAATTACATTATGCAAAAGGTCTCCAGCTGCTGTCTAATTCTGCATATTTATCGCTAACGTTCTGTCAAACTCTTTCTCTGTTTTAACTTGAGCCCACACCCACTAAAGCAGAACTAATTTTTTCTCTCCTTTTTTATTTTTGCATGATATTCCAGTTGGAAATATTTGGCTTGTATCCTCTGGCAAGGAGATTTGCTGATTTTATTAAATATTAACCATCACCTTAGATAAATATGTTCATTTTGCAAAGTTCTCTCTGCAAAAGACTTAAAATAGAGACATTTTTGGTCTGTCCTAAGTCATTTTCAGCATGTTAATATGTTGCTTACTCTTTTGGAGCGGTCTTATGGAAATTATTATTAACAGTGTATTTGTTTGCTTTTTCTATTCATTGATGCTTAGATCCCAAAGTTGGTAAAAATCCCAGGGAACCAGTCACTCATTCATTCTCATAAATACATATGCATGAATTATAATCGTACGCTAATTCATAGCACAAGGAACTGCCAACAATAAAAAATACATTCACTATCTAAACAAAAGGAAGAATTCAATTATGCTAGAGAGAAAGAGACCTTGTTTGTGTATCCCCTCCACACTGGGGATTTTTGCACACGGCATCTATACATAACTGTATCTACCAGCACTCACGTCTCAACACAGAGATTTCTTTAAGATGCTGGTCTTGAAAGATACTTAAAACTGTCTGAACTATTCTGCTATGGCATTACCTAGCCAGGGGAAAGAAAAATGTTTTTCTACATTTTTCCTAAGGGGCAGAAAAAATAAATTGAAATGACAGCAAGTGGGAGTGTTCTAGTCCCTTTTTGTCAGTGACTGAAAAGACAAGAGCAATTTTGAGTTCTTTTTTGTGCAGTATGTTCTAGCTAATGTGAATTTTTTTTCCCCTGCCAGCTTCAGTTAAAACATGAGTAGGTATGTATTTCTACATGTAATAAAATATGAGTAAACCTCATACTTCATGCCATTAAGTCTGTTTTGTCACGTACTCAATGAACGGTCAAAGACATCAGTAATATTTGGATTTTTTTTTAAACCTAGAAATACTACTGGAACAGCATCTCAAGTTCCGTGTCCTCCAGAAGAATCCTGGGGGGACAGAACGCTGTGCCTAAATGCATCCAGATTTTGGATTAAGCACTCAACTAATATAACGGAGTGAAAATATGGGTGCAGTGATTAACATAAATATGCAATCATAACCCAAGGCTGCTTTTTCACATGCAGCTTACGTTATATCTAGACTTGTGCTGACTGATAAATTTTAGTCTCAGAGGCATTCTCTGTTACACTTCCTACTCAACAATAAGGTTACGAGGGCTAGTAGGACCGAGAAATGACTGCTGTCATCCAGCTTGAGTGCAGAATCAGTTTTTAAATGAAGAATTACTGTATGAATTACCACTTTCAGAGCAGCATTTAACTTTCAGATTTCCTTAGACTAAATTTCCCATCAGTCCTACAAAGAGTACCTTTTGCACTCACAAAAGTAACATTTGACAGAACTCAATGAATCTTGCCAAGGCATATCCTTAGGATGATTTAAAATTTTGAATAAATCATCACGTATCAATTATTTCCAGACAGGTAGCAAGAAAAAATGGCAAATGGATTTCTTTTTTCCTGATAACATTTCAAAACTTAAACTTCTGATGGTTTATCAGTTATTCAATTCCTTTACAATAATATTAGCTTCTGAGTTTTTCTGAAGGGTTCCTTTACAATGGTACTTAAATCCACACCAGATTATTAACCACTATACACTTCGTCTTCAGGAATTCACTTCCTGATTATCAAAAACTGGTACAACTCATAGATATCAAAACTCTCAGCATTCTTTTCACCAGTCTATCTTCCACTAGTGCTTCATGGTGTTCTACAGTCCATCTTAAACTATTAGGTCTGCACATTACTCGTTGAGGATATTTGGTGAAGAATTAAGATTTACGGGCAGAACTGTTTTGTTCTATTTGGACCAGAGGCTATAGATAAACTTCCCCATAATTAAATTTCATAACTTACAGATAAAGAAAGCCAGCATGTTACACAGCTGTATTCAGTCTCATATGAGTAAAAATAGCATAAATGTGAAGCCAAGATTAAATGTGTTTACTGTTTCTGATGCTTTGTTACATAATTTATTAGTCTGATGCTGCTCATTACTCCATCATTTTTCTCTGTGAAGTCTCTTACAATTTCAAATGAAGAAAAATTGTATTTAAATTCATAATTTCAGACTAAAACATCTATATTCAAATCAAATATGGTGCTATTGTGGGGCTTAAATTGGAAAAAAAGTCTTTTATGCTGAACACAATACAGAAGTGATAGGCATTTCTGTTATCTCATTCATTAGTCATTCTGGACAGTTCAGACAAGCTGTTACCTACAATAATAGAGAGCATTTTACTTTTTAAAGATTAATTTAAACTCTACACTGAGCTGCAGCAAACTATTTATGTATTGATTGATTGATCCTGACAAAAGAGATATTTGCTTGTTTTTTTTTTTTTTTTTTTCCTAAAAGAATAAGTAATATTCATATAGCTGTAACCAGGAAACTGACATAAGACAAGGTAAATAACATATTCTTGCTCTGCAGGAGCATGACCAGCTAGGTCAAAATGTGCACTTCTCTAATAAATTTGTAATAATACATTTCAGAAGTTTATAAAGCAGTCAGGAAAGAGGAGAATTCGTATGACTGGCTTGGCAAATTTTACTTCCTTTTTCATTTTCAGCTCCTATCTTCATCTCTTCTCTGCATAAACCCCCTTGTGAATTTAAACTTACCAGCTATTTATTCATTCAGAGATGTCTTTCAATTTCCTTCCTTGATAGTATCACTGTATAGAGTCAAGCACAGGTATTCTATCTATCCTACATATCATTTTGCAAGCCCTCAGTCATCACATCCAAACTTCCACAGTTGCACAGTAGAAAGTAGCACCATAAAAAAAAAGAAGAAAAAAAAGAGTTTAAATCATTCTCAGCTTGCTTACCACCACCTATGATTTTCCAGTAGATACTTGACTTCCCTCTCACAAAATAATAACAACAACAAAAATCCATCAAATACCTAAGCAATATTATTTTTCCATCTTTGGCATTTATCTATGCTGCTCTGTTTAAAAGAAGACACCAAAATTAAAAAAAAAAATAAGGCTGCAGAAGGGTAAGTCTGAAAACTGTATTTGTTTTGGATACGCATTAAAAGCAGTTTTGTGGTCCCCAAAAAAGTGTGAGGATTCTAAAAATTCACATTCCTCTCAATTATTATAGCATCACTCAAGTTCCTCACTTGGAATTATAAACACCAAAGAAATTAAAAGAGGATGTTGCTGAAAATCAAAGCCTTCATACTTGTTTGGGTTCATGAGCAGACAAAAAGAGGAAGATGAAACTATACTCAGCCCTTTGTTTGCAATGGTTATTGCAAGACTGCTTGACATCCTTGATGCCAGTTTGGATAGCTCAGCAGAAAAAGAGAACTGCTGCAAGCAGCAGTGGTTTTGGAGAAGGGACACAGATCTCTTTTCCAAGCAAACGTGTCTGCTTCAGTGCTTGCCTGCTTCTTGGGAATTTACTTTACTAGACTCATGACCATTTATTTTCCATAAGAATCCCTATACTTTATCTACTCCTGCTGCCTCTGACTGCTAGTACAGAACTGGCCAAGGCTGAAAATGGACTCCAATTTGTGGTCCTAGATCACAAATTTGTAGCTGAGTGTTCATTTGTGCCCCCTTTTCAGTTTAGCTGTTCCTGACCTCCGGTATTCTCCTCTGTTGCCAGTAAGATTTAACCTGACTTGAGGCTTGAAAGCGTATGGTTTTTCTTATAATAAAAATTGGTTAACTGCTTGATTATTAAATCACAGCTGCTGTGTTCTGATGTAATTCACTGGACAGAAGGACACTGCTAAAGTTCTCAAGCAGCATTGGGTAGTCTGGGGAACTGGTAGGAAATATGTAGTACATCCATGATGTATCTGATATTTACCAGATAAAACCATAGAGGTTAGTTTCTGCCAAGAACCACCTGCGGCAGATTTTAGTATGTAGACTAGGTATGACTTTTACAGTCATCCTCAGATCATGAGGTCGTAGTCTGTCAAATGAAATCCTTAAAAGGATGGCATTCCTAGAGATCTAGGATGTTGTATCCAACATATACACCTGTTTCTCAGGGAACCTGAAGCTTACTACTTTTATCTTCTCAATTTTCTGCATCGTCTATTTTAAGTTTGAAGTTTACCCATATTCAGTGTTTTCTGCCAGGTCCAAAGTTTTTCTGTTGAAGGCATGAGCACACTGCTACCAATAAAAATTTCTGGCAGTTAGGTTTTATGAGTAGCATCTGTAATTATATTGCTCTTACTGTAAATAACATAAGCAACGATGCTTTTATGATGGAAATGAATTCAGAAGTCTGAATATTTATGAATAGTATCTTTCCTCTAAGAGAATATGACAGCATTGAAAACATGCAATTACCAGAAATACCTATAGTGATTAAAATTGTAATTAATGACAGCCACTCTAATTAGCATGAAACAAAGCAAATTACAGACAAAACTGTATTTATTAAAAATAATTTTTACAAAGTCAGGCACTACCTCATGCCTTCTGCAGTCGAAGGAGGTACTTACAGGCTGTTAGTCTGTTTGACAACGACAGGTGGTGCAAAATACCAGCAGCAAATCCTTCACGTAACAGCGTATGGCTTTTTCCATGATGGAAAAGAAAAAAATGTTGAGACAGCATTAAAGCTAAAAATATAAATTAATTTCAAGCATAAAGGAAGTTGTTTTGCTTTCTTCAGAGGCATATTTGTGAGGATTATGGCCTAATTCTGCTGACGTTGGCATCTGGAAGCAGAATCAATGCCTTATTGTGCACTGATTCAGGAAGCTAATTTATAATGAAAATTACATGTTTTCATTTCAACTCCTAGTTTTGAGTTGCTTACAGCTTCCTGAAAACAGACACATATATCACACATCTAGACATCTCTGGCAGGTGTCCTGTCATTGCTTAAAATATTCAGCAGTGCAACCAAGAAAGTTTTTCCTTAAAGAATGGAGACTCATTTATGCAGTAACTCAGTAAACCAAAAATAATTGTTTTCAAATGTTCCTAAAGAAACGATGCAAAAACTCTTACGCTTTCTAATTCAGATGTTCACAAATTGTGTTAGTCACTGTACATTCAAACTATTTTTCTGAACAAATTTTCCTCAAGTTTATATGCAATGATTTCCAGGACGACAATGAAAGTTCCAGAAAAATGTGAGACAGAAGAAACCTAGTTACAATGAAAATACACATTCAATCTTTAATAAAGATTTCCTTACAATAAAGAAATTCCCATTTTTATTGTGGAGCTTCCTTTTTCAATTGTGTCATACTTCAAATGTGTAACTACACGCTCTATGAACACCAACGTATTTTGGGGCATAAGTTAGACTGACAAAGATTCAAATGAGTTCCGTGAGACCTGAAAATAAGAATCAGCTGTCCCACACCAGAATCCACAGAATTGAATACCTGCTCCCTGCCCACAGTTGTAATGAGATTCAGGAACCTCAGAGCAGAGTTTAGGAAAAGCAACATGCTGAGTGGAGCTACCACAAGTCAAGAAAAATGATGTGAAGTGTGAGTCTTACAATACTATTTTATCTACAAACCAGACCTGGATTCAGGATAGAAATTACATACTTCAATGACCTCATGTTTTCTGTTTAATTGAGTGCCCAAATTGGCAAGAGGCTGGTGTTCAGAGGTTGAAATGAACTCACATAATCACCATCCTCTGGAGTTCCAGGTTTGTATTTGTGAGGTATATCAGGGGTGAAACTAACCTGGAGAAAAGCATCATTCTTCTTTATAGAAGGCTTTATAATCTGTAGACATAGAACATTGAAAGAGACCTTTAACCTTAATTTTTCTCCTTCCTGAGCATTTTCCATAACAGCTTTAAACAAAATTCAAATAAACACACAATCCTTATGATGTAGAGCATAGCAAAGCCAGGAACTACAAGCACCTGCATAACTCCCAGCACATAGCAGCAGATATGTTAGACACCATGAAATGCACTAAGTGCATGAAAAAAACAAACAAACAAACAAACAAAAACCAACAAAACACAAAGCCATATTACAAACACGAAGACAGAAAAAAATCAGCAACTGTTTAAGATCATCTGTGTTTCATGTCCATATGTAAACATTACACACAGATACAATGATTCAAAATTTGCTCATACAGCTACAGCAACATATTCCCTGCCCAGAAAACATAACATCAAATTATGTCTTGTAGTGGGTGCTAAAACTTAGGCTTCAGATCTCAATTCAGATAAAACTACTTAAAATAAGTTTCAGTGAAAAATAATTTTGGTAACAGAAATTACTGGCTAAAAATGCGTTCTACTTGTGTTGCCTCTTTTTCAAACTAATATCAAATCACAAGTGGATAATATATTTCCTACAAGAAAGTTAAAAAGCTAAGAAATATTTTCATATAACTGTAACAGAAGGCATTTTGGGGATTACGATTCAAGGAATTCATTAAGTACGAGAAACTTCCTGATAGTCAGTCTCTGAAATACCTTGGTAATTCACTTAAATCTGGACTTTTGTTTGTATAAAAATTTAATTTGCTTCTTCTTGAAAGACATTTTTCTTTATAAACTGGGATAAAATGAATGTTATATTTCATTTTTGCTAGCTTTTCAATATGATTGATGCAGACCTTTAATGCGTTAATTTTACAACATGAATTCATATTCAAATAGATAGTCTCGTTAAGAAAGATGAACAGCAAAAAAAAAAAATGCAAGAGTGAGGATCTGAGCTACTCCCTTTTTCCCCCTCTCATCATAAAACCTTCCACAGAAATAATTAGCACATTTAGTTTCTGAATGTCTAGTTTAAGGAGGTAGCTACAAGGTAAGTTTCAAATAGAACTGAAGAAAGTAGTGAAAAAAAAATGTAACAGCTACATTAAAAATGATGAAACTTCAATGACAAATTTTCTTTCCCTTTTAAGTAGTTATTGCTGGTTTATCTTGTGTGTTCATAATATTGTAGAACCCAGTAAACCTACTTTACCTACTCTGCTGTACAACTTGCAATGTATTACATGGACCTCAACCTGATATTGATATTTCCCATTTCTAGATGCAAGGCATGTATCATCCTTACAAATTCAAACAAAGGAGCAGTTGGGCCTTATAGCCTTACATCTCAAACAAGTGAATTTAAAGGAGTACTTAAACTGCAGGAAATATAACATGGATTAAACTGTGTTGACCCATTTCCTGTTGTCCCTCCATCTCAGCCTGTGTTCTCAATCTCACAGGCTATCAGCCCAGAGTGGAACACGTGATTTAGGTGTAGGAAAATGCTGTCGTGGGGAGGAACAGAGCCCCAAAATATTGAACCAGCAGCTTGGAGGAGCTTGACAACATTTGCAAGCTAACAATTGCTGTGCAATTTGTAGCCATCACTACTATCCACATCCTGCCTTCTCATTGTACCTGCAGACAGGAGAGCTGGGCAGCACGCTGTGAAGAGCCCCAGCTCTGTAAAACATGGTTTCTGTGGAGCCCCATAGACTCTGCACAGCAAGCAATGCATTCTTAGCACACTAGGCGGACTCCTGGTGGGCCTGTGATATGAGACTGAAGAAACACACTCTGTGGGCACAGGTCCAACTAAATTCAGTTGTGCTGCGCTTTAATGCTCCAACTGAGGATCTGAACTGCTAGGCAGCAAAAGCCTGGCCAGTAGGCTAGATGAAACACGTTCGTCCCTAATGGGCACTACACTGAAGCATCCTATTTCTGGATCTATGCTAACCTTTTTATTATGCGTTTAGTAAAATAATGTAACATTTCTGCATGTAACTTCAGTTAAAGTCAAGCCATCAAGGCTTGATGGCTATTAAACACTGATATAGCAGCTGCTGGAGCTTTGCATAAATAATATGAGAGGCAACACATTTTTCCAGGGATCCCCTAAAAATGTGTTCTGCTGGAGTCAATAGGGAATGGGATGCTCTTAAGAACTGACTTTGTTCAGAGTCCTAGATATCAAGAGAAATCAAGAGTTTTCTCATGCTTACATCTCATGTTTCATCTACCTACATTGCTTTTATGCCAAGCATTGCATTATTTCAACTAATAGCACAAAAGACTATCTGGCCAAAAGTAGAAAATGGTTCCCATATGAAGGTACAGCAGCAGGACCTCTTAAGTCTTAAGTTAAAAATGCCATTTAAGAGAGGAAGCATTTAGGAGCATTCTAGGACCAACATAACTGAACTGAGTATAGTGGGACTACTAGAGTCATTAAAGAATCAGGTCTTAATAGGACACTGAAAATCCACTTCTGTGATTTTTCAGCTTGAACATATGGCTTGTTATTTAAAGCTGAAAAGCAAAGTGCAGAAGGATAAATGAATCTGAATTTCTCTTTCAGCTAAAACCTTCAGCTTTAAAGCAACTGCTTCTTTTTTTTTTCCCCCCTAACTTTTATTCCTTCTCTCCTGACTCTTTACCTTCCTTCCCCATATTCCCACATAAATTTACTCATTCAGAAACATTCAATGCATCTTCCTCCTTGCCGCTTTCCTTCCTTAAAAATTGACTCTTAGCAAGAAGGGCGGAGCAATCATCCAAGCAAACTACAGCACATCATAAAGGTCAAAGCACTACAGCAAAATAACATAAATCACAAAATATAATGGGCATTAAAATTCTGACACTTCACTGTCATGACCGAAATTGTAACTAGAGTGGGAAATTATATGGAATTAGCTTTGTATTGATACGCTCTGAAGACTGCAATTTCATGGTGCCTGGATGTCATTTTCAGAACCTCCTGCCTTTTTGCAGGCCTGCAGGCACGCATGCAGCAACCATCTAGCACACTTTAAATAGAGGAGGAAATGAAAGATACATAAATGTTTTACTTGTAATAAGAAGTCATGTCAGTACTCAAAATTATGGTAAACTTTTGTTACCATTTCTACTAAAGTCAGATATCTTCACAACATATCTGATTTCATGGTATAGGTGCTATTCAATCTCTCAGTAGAGAACATTAAGAAAAAAATCTCTCAGCGTTTTGATTTTGTCTCGCATTTCTTCCATTCTTTATAGCCACAAAGAGCATGTAGGTCAGAATAGAGTACATCCAACTCATCAAATTCAAAGGCACAAGGAGAAGGGCAATATCTATCCCTAAATCCTTCAACCGACAGGTGTGAGAGCTGAAGTGTTAAATGACCAGCAGTAAGTTTCTTTTCCTTTTTTTTTTTTTTTTTTTTTTTTTTTTTTTTTTTAAGGTGATTTCACTTTTGTGGATCATTTGATTTAATGGAGGAACACAAAGAGGATGACTCTGACGACATCTTGATTTAGATGATCTTATTATACATTCAGTTTACGAGTTCCAGTTTGTTTGCTTTTTTCCTGTACCTTGTTTTATGACCGTCTTTCACTGACTTTTCCTCACATTGTGTTAAAGAGGCAAGAGACAGACATCAGCATGACCATCCCCAAATAAATGAATGGATCATTAAAAATTCCCAACACTTCTGCACACCTTCACTTGAAAAGAATAGAAGGATGGAGGTGAGTCTGAAATGAAATCCATTTTCTCTAACCTCTCAGAAAGCAACTGGGGCTTGAAGGAGTGGTGTTTCTCAAGAAGCATAACAAAAGGAGTTAGAGTTGGGTCTTACAAAATCCCAAAGCCTGGAAAACTTACAAACATAAAACAAGCTGGAATAGGAACAAGGAACAGAAAGGATCGTATATCAGCTTAGCCTTACCACTGTGCTCTCACAACTGCGCTGCTGCCACACAGGAGCCGGCTCACATACAGGCGGCCGGGAGCAGAGGTGGAGGAGGTTATGTACTTCTTTACTAGTAGACATAATCTCAGTTACTGTTACAACAATAAAGCTACCATAATGGAAGAGAGAAGGCAGGTTTTCAGTGCAAAAAGCACAGGCAGAGAAAGGTAAGCGAACCAGAGAGGGAAGGAGCAAATAACTTTATAGATGTTTTGTTGCAGTGGTGTAGAGGAGACTTTAGGTGTCTGTGCTACAGAGATATGAGATACAGCACTGCTGCTTCATTGTAGGCAAAATGGTTGGATCCTCAGCTACATTAGAGAGTATAGGAGGTGAACATAGCAACAGTTTCAGTTTAGGGCAAATGCTAAGTGCTGTGAGAGAGGATCCCTGCAGTGCGTGGTATCTTTTGTACTGAAACTGGACTCAGCCTCAATGTACAAAAAATATTTAAATACTGAATGGTAGAGTTTAGTTCATCTAGGCAATTGAAACTACAAAGGAAATAATTTTCACTTAAGCAAAAAAAATATAATATATATATATTTTTTTTTATATATATATATACATATAAAAGTCAAAACTGACTGATTTTGAGCACAGACATTTCCTTCTTGCATTTTAAGGGCTCAGTTAGCTGAGGGCTTTTCAAGAAAGAAGTGTTTTCACACATCAAGATTTCATTTCCTGTGGTAATTCTTGAGTGCCAGATATGAAGGACTAAATCTCCTACAGGGAAATTAGGCATGACAGTATGAAGAAGACTCAACACAGTCACAGCCAGAGTAGACACAGACCTGGAAAGGCAAGGTGTATTGCCGAGTTGGCTTTGCCTTAGCTAAAAGCTACAGGCTTCTAAGGTGCAGGCATCCAGTCACAATCTAACTCATGAAGAAACACGGGAATTACTGGCCAGAGATTTCCATTGTTTCATATGATGTTTGGAAACTATTTAAAGAATTAATAAAAGTGAGGTGTTACACGAATGTCAAAACAAAGGTAAATCTGTTAGCTTGTTTGTTTTTTCTTTTTTCTCATTTTGGTGTATATCTCTACTGCTCTTCAGCCATACATCTTAGGGAAAGTCATGTTAAAAAATATAATCTTCCCCACTTACAGTGTTTGAACTGAATGCACGCTACTCCTTCCATTTACCATTATGATTCCTTTCTTCTAAACGAGTTTTCACAAGTGAGCCAACTACAACACGTAACACTGCTCAATAGAGTCTATAGGTTACTTATTAAAGCCACATGAAAGTGGTAAACCACAACCATAAAAAGATGAAGCAAAGCATGTCTTTGCAATCCGCTGTCCCAAAGGTATGATTATCTCCTGATAGCCATATCTCCCTCTTCTGCCTTATTGCTAATTAAATTAATTAATTAAGGAAGTGTTTCCCCAAGTGGACTTGATTTAATATGCTGAATGTAATTAGCAGCTCTTGGAAATGGAGATGAGATGATTTCTCTTTTTTTTTTTTTTTTTTTTTTTTTCTGGAACAGCGAGAATTCACAAACTGCAGAGAGCATGAACATTCAGTGTTGTTGTTTTGCACAGAAGAATTGCACAAAACTGCTGGCAGTTACTCACACGCATGGTTACAAAATACACCTCTGTGCCTTCAGTGCTATCTGTTCATCACTAATAGGAAGTGGACGTATACATGTTTGGAAAAGGTAGAATTCGATTTGATCAATGTCAAAGCATCATGGCCGGAAAGAGCCAAACCATTTTTTGCTTGAAAGCTAGTAGCGTTTATGGTAAAAAGTATTTATCTTTTTCCCTTTGCCAAACATGTTGGATTCAGGCTTATTTAAGGAGGCTCTCATTTGCTACCTTAATACGACTGAGACTATCAATTTAAAAAATTAAAAAATATTAATGTTGGCTTCAATGAATAAAGGAAATTATATATTTACATTTATGTAAATAAATGAATAAGCCTTTTTATCTAAAACATCTCTTATTACAAAACACTGAGAAGCACATTCATTAAAAAGTATCCACAGCTTATTACTCACAAGGAACCAGTTTTAACTGATTTTATCATCAAAGCTGCAGTTCATAATGCATTGTCTATGTAGGTCACACTGTATTACTTCTCTTCTTTGACTGGATTACTTCTGTTTTAAAAACACAAATTGAAGATCTGATGATTCTTTGCGTGAGATGCAATAAAATAATATATGGTTCTAATTCTACAGCTTGCCCACTGGATATTTCATCACAGTATTTAAGTTTAATACAATTACATCAAGATTCATTGGATTTTCAAGTAAAAAAATATTTCAAATGTGTTTATTAAATAAAATATTATGAATTATTGACTTCCTGTATTATATCTACTGAAGTATTATGGATAATATTGAATAGGCAAGAAAAATAAATTACATTAAAATTTCTGAACTGCTTTAACAATCCACATAAAGCTCTTGTATTAGAAGTTAGGGAATCTTTTTTTTTTCTTTTTTTTTTTTTTCCCCCTCAACTACACCAGAGGTTTAACAAGTTAAATGCTGAAATGTAATATAATGAAAAGTTAGCTGCTACAACTGCAGGAAGGAAAGGAGAAGCATGTTCCTTATGTTATAACCTCACTGCCTAGCAGTATTTATTCACAGGTTAAAAAAAAAAATAAAACAAAAATAAGAGAGAGTCAATATGATTAAAGACAATGACAATTTTACAGATCATGGCACATATGTAAGGTAATAATCCCAAATAATCTTACAAATTTAAATGAATAAGAAAGAAATTTTTGTTTAAAGTAAATGCAACCACTTCAGAGATGATGCTGTAGAGATGGAGATCTGTACGGGGGTTAAACAGAGGAGAATTGCTCACAGAGTTAAGTGACCTGACAAATTTTGCAAAAACAACCTTTTGTATAAAAGACAAGCAAGGAAATTGAAGAAATATGTCTCATTACTTCTAAAGATGTAACAGATGATGGATCCATCTGCTAGTATCACAGAAAAAAAAAATACAGATGTTATTCAATAATAACTTGAATAGTTTTGAATTGGTTATTGTATCACCACAACAACCTATCACTCTTCATAAAACAGTTATTTTACAGACACAGATGCATACATCTTGCGCAGGATACGTAGGGGTAGGTGATGACCAAGTAGCTGGCACGTGTTTTCAATTGCTCCGTGTGCCAAAACCGCTTTGTCATCTACCTGTGACCTCTTCTTCTGCTTGCTAACAGGTTCCTCAGATTTATTTTAGGATGCATAACATCCTAATACCTGCCAGCAGCTGTCAGTTTTTAAAACTTCAAGTGCTGGAGGACTGTTTCTTCTTTTATTCAAATGTGCTTTGTTTCCAAAACTACTACTGCCCTAAAGTTCAGAATGGAGAAGTCTCGGTGCTGAAGCACAGTCAGATTATCCATGCCTAAAAATGGAACGTTAAAAGCCAGACATTTTAAAGGAACTATCAAGATGAAAAGAGTTTTTTTAATGCTGTTTTAAAACAGCAATTTCACGCTTTTGATAGGCCATTGAATGCCCAAAGATATAAAATCCTTCACTCCACAACATAAATGTAGTGCCAATTATGGCTGGAAAAAAAACAAAAAAGACACTGAAGTTGCCAAAAAATATAACAATAAATAAATAAAACAGTCCTCTGCTGTATTTGGATGAAGCTTTTGCCTTTGAACTTTGTCATGAAAAAATAAAACCACGGGAAGATATCCCTCCAAAGTCATCTTGGGCTGACAGCTCTGGCTTCAATGCCTGCTCTGTTTCACTGGTGTGCACACCTGTGCTGTGGTCTCTAAACAAAACACCCCACAGACAGGCTGGATCATAACAACCCAAAGGCCTTCCTCAACATCCCGTCTGGCAGCAAAGAAGTTTTCCCAGTGAAATCTTTATTGATGTTTCTTACTATTATTATAAAATGTTTAGCATGGTCACATTAGCATTTCCATCTGTATTTCATAAATCAGAGAGACTCCGAACTGTTCTGAAGCTATTCTGTAGATGAAAAGAAATGAAAATGATCAGCATTCATTGTTCTAGCAAATGGGTTTCTCTGCAAAAACCTGACTTTTGTTTAAATATTAGGGGAGTGAGAAGGTTGGCAGTGAGGGGAAGCAATTCTGCTTAAGAACCCTAGGGGAAAAAAGGGCACATACGTAAGAGAATATTTGAAATATCACTGTGCTGCACATTAGAAAACTTCCAGAAAAAGAAAAACAATGTCCTTCAGGGATTTTCCTCTTACACTACAGATTAATGTAATACGGAAATGGGAGAATAAAACTACTAACACACAGTATGTTATGTGGGGAGGAATATAATGCTGCCTTGAAAGTATTTTTTCTCCTGAAATGGTCCAGACGACTGCAAATAAGATGCATTGCTGTGCATCTGCTGTGACTGGAAAACCATCGCTTTGGGCTGTAGTTTACGGAGCTCATTAAATAATCACAACAGTAATTAAAAATGTGCTGGAATAAAAAGCAAAGACTATCCCAATTAAAAAAAAAAAAAAAAAAAAAAAAAAAAAAAAAAAAAAAACAAGTCCTAACAAAGTTTCTTCTGAGAATATTTGGTACAGATGCTATCACCCAAATCAGCCTTTTTCCATACTCAGGACCACCCTTTCTCCCATAGCCTCTCTCCTCTCACCCACAGCACCTGCGGGGAGCTGGGGGTATATACTCCAGGGATGCACTGCTCTGTGATACAGGACCTGAGGCATCTGCCACCAGACTGTACAGCAGGGCAAGACAACAGCCCCAAGTGCAATGCAGAAACCATGCATAGAGCTAATCTCTGTCCAGACTGAAGATCAGGGTTTCAAAGCCAGTCAAGAAAAGCAGCCAGTAAATAGCTTAGACATTTCTCAAGCTCAGAAACACAAGGGATTTCATTCATTTATTTGCTAGTCTATTAAACATTAGGGAGAGGAGCCAGAGGAATCAGCATTTCAGCTACAGCATTTGCTAATCTCACTTTGAAATCAGCAGTTTGGTCCTGACTGCGGTCAGTTTGATCACAGCTTATCGGTATCTGCTGGCTGACCAGAAATGTATGCAGAAGTTTGTGATCTCAGTGCAGTAAACTGACACAAAAGTAATTTGGCAGTATAAACAAAGGCAGCAAGAACTTAATTGATAAGAATCAGAAAATAAATTACTGTCTACCAGTCCTCAGAAATTCTCTGAGATGCTTATTGAAACCTTCCTGCGATATCCAGAGAAGAGAGTTTATATTTTATACCATTTCCATTTCCTGTCCTCAACAGCTTGTATGATGACTCCCATCAACTATTCCCATTTTAGCACCTTCTGTAGACATGAAATTCAGTCAAAACATCTGTACGGTCAGCACTCAAGGAATCAAAACAATTATGGAATCATCAAATGGCTTGAGGGGAAGAAAGAAGAAAGAAAAAGGAGCTTTAAAGATCATCTAGTTCCAACTCCTTTGCCATGAGAAATGGCAAGATATGAAATAAATATCCTGCTTTTTGTCTGTAATAAGTAGCCTCAGAAAACTCTAATGTTCAGCAGTAGTAAGACCATGTATAATTGATGTTTTCTTACATCTTAGTAATACATCTTAGTAACAATTATTTTATTTTTAAGTTACATGTACATAGAAGTTATACACATATATGTACATATCAGTGTGTGTACTCTGCAAAAAAAAAAAAAAAAAAAGGCAAAAACCAACTATTTTTCATTTTGCAAGAAGTTCAGTGGTCAGCCAGCACCAGTAGCAATTTTATATGCCATATTTTGCCACACGTGCCATATGCTTGTTACAACTCAGTCCTATGAAAAGCCAACATGCTGACACACAGCTAGCATCCCTGACTTTCCATACATTCAAGAGGAGTCAAAAGTGGTGCATTAATACAATGACAATAGCATCTGTGCCTTCTTTTAGCCCTGTATTTTCCCCTGACTCTTAGTTTTCTAATAGCAACAAATCTGTCAATCCCAAATCGATCCCTGTGAAGACAAATCAGCCAAGTGGAACCATGTTGAAATCATAAAAATCACCTTTTGAAAATGTGTGTAACTGAGTCGCCACTGAGCTGAAACCATAAGGAAACCCAGATTAGATCCATTCTAATGAATTAATTAACTAGGTGGGTTTAAAGTCTGTGAAACTACAAATTTTACCTTTGATCGGGCAGTTGATGTACATATATGGTGTTAAATATCTATAAGCACTGACAGTGATACAGTGAAAATTACTAGATAAATTGCATGTTTTTTCTAGAGTTACAAAAGAAAGAGCAAGGAAATAAATATAGTGGCTCTATTCTCTTTTTTCTTATGGTTACCTTTTAAAACTAAACATGAATAAACAAGTAGAAATAAAGGAGTTAACTAATATTCATATTTCCTTACAGTGTCCTCTCTAGAATTATCTTGCTTATGATTCAGTGATAAAAGACTACCTCTTTCAACAAGATGAGTGGTGAATTGCTCAGAAAAGTAAAATGACATCTGAGGAGGCTCCCATGCACAGGAAAAAATATTTATGCTTTTTTCCTGATGCCAAGTGTAAAGTATATTCAAAACTTGAACCTGTAGTATGGTATATTAGGAAAACAGGTGGAAAAAAAAAAGGAAGATTGTGGTAGAGAACGAAGAGAGTTGGTGAAGAGAGAAAAGTGAATGCTGTGAAATCTTTAGAAATGCTTATGCATAGCTCTACATATACGTATATTTTACCTTCATTATAACTGGGTCACAAAGCATGTGAACTGCAAATAAACCTGAAAAAGCAGTTAGAATTTTACATCTTTTTCTTCAGTTTCATTATGGTTACAGAGATTTTTATAGAAAACCAACAATTCTCTATGACACATTGATTATTCTTCATGAATAAAATGATTCTAACTCTCCAGATTTGTCATAATACTAGCCTTTAGAAGAGCTAATAACTTCATACAGTTGATACCTTTTGTGTTCTCTCAGATAATACAGAGGGAAAAAAATAGACCAACTTACCTATCAGATATTTCTAAGCATTCTCCCTCAGATTTGTCCTTGCGTGCCAAGAGGTTAAATTCACATAATGAACAAAACAAAAAGAACATAAAATAAACACAAATAAATAAAACCAAAATAAAATATAAGTTGTTCATATTCTGTTTACACATTTCCTTAGTTTTTAACTCATCAACCAAAGCTAAGCATCTCTGGCTAAGGAAAAGTTTTCCCTTCTATTTTAAGAGGAAATAATATCCCTGTAAACTGAAATCCTAACTCCACATTTCAACTATGGAAAATAACAAAAATTAAGATTGAAAACATTCTAGATTTTAAGAATTTAGTTTCTATTTTCATCTTGGTAAAGTGCAAAGGACAAAAGTAAACATACCTTCAGATATTAAGGCTGTCTTGCATTATTTCTACTATAATAAAAAAAATAGCAATATCAATCTCATTCTGTAAAATGGAAACTGTGATAAAATATCTTTTATCTAGCACAAACGTGTGCTAGATAATTAATTTCGTGATTGAAATGTGGAACTACTGCATTTCAGTAATCACCAAAAGATCTTGTTTCTCTTTCAAGCAGGCAGATGACTTAGAAGATGTCACCACACGGCTGGAAATTTGCAACTTTTGTATGATGGTAGAGAATGTTAAATCCTTCTGATAGCAGCAAGATATCTGTCGGTGTCATGGACTAATATTGATTGCTGTCCAGTACATTGCAGGACAAAACACTCGGTAATAACTCACCAAGGCCATTATCCAATAATGTCAATGGAAAGAGTCATGCTGATTTCCAACAGCGCTGAGCTGAATCCACCAAGCATTAGATTTCAGAACTCCTGCTTTTAAGAAACAGCCAAATTATCAGCCAGTGTAAATCAACTTGTCTTCAGTGAAGTCCAGAAGTTACATTGATTTAAAAGGAGTCAGTGACATTTATATTGTGTCCTTCAAGACATTCTGTGGGGAATTAAATTCAATAATAACTTTCAGCTTTTTGCTCAGCACACCAGATGACAGGCGAGACACCACAAATTCTTCTTTTTGTCCAGCCATTTATGGTAAGCGTAAGCAAAATTACATGAAGCTGCTCTCTCAACTTCCACCTCTTCAGCACATTTTTTTTTTCCTGCGTTTCATTATGGCAAATTTTGGAGCAGCATTACTATAGGAGTCCATCAAAGAGCAAGGAGAAAGTATTCCTCATAGCCGGGCTGTGGAAAAAAGCCACTTGGTCCCAACTCATATCTTTTGCAACAGCACACTTCCCCACTTTGGAACTTCTCCCTACAGCTGTGTCAGATGGGAAATGTTTTACTAGTGGGAAATGAAGTTAATTTACCAGCTCTGTGCACTTAGGTACTTGGGAATCAGCTGGACTTCAGGCTTTGTGAGTTGCCTGATCCAAGTGTTCATTTGAGGCAGAAAAACACTTTTGGTATTCAAGCCAGTTCACATCAAACAGATAAACAAAGCATTATCTCCAAATGGTTGCAATATTTTCATACTAGAATCACCTAAAGCTAACTACCATAATAGATTATAATTTATCCAGCAAATCAAGTAACATTTTTGCACTCATCTTCTTCTACCATGAAAATGTTGGAACCTGTACAAAACAGCCTGTCTTACCATTGTGTTCCAAATAAAGAATATTTTCCAAAAGTAACATATTATGAAAAGCACTGTATAAAAGAAGTAAAAGAAATAATAACAATAAAAGAAGCCAATGCTTAATTTTACCTAGAAACTATGACCTGAGGTCTTCATGTAGAACTTTAAACACCATTTGTATGCAGCCCCTCCACCAATTTCTGATGATTTTCTGTGAGCTTTATTTGGCTAACTGTGGACAGAAAGGGCTTATAAGACTTTCTGCTTTGTCTTCCCCAAAGTAATATTTAAAAATTAACACTGCTGAAAGCTTATATTCAATACATTCCTTAATTAATCCAATGGATGATGTTCTTGATGCATGCTTAGAGCATTTAAAAATCAGCCCAGCGCATGCCGTTTAGTCTTCAGAAAATAGCATTTAGACTTAGAGAAATATTTTCTCATTGCTCCATATTTCATTCAAGAGTAATAATCACACAGACATAAACTTTCAAATTAAATTGTTTAATAATGCTTATATCCTGAGTATCATTGTGTAGGACAAGGCTTTTGCAATTCTGCGTGGAGCTATTATTTAGAGATAAAAGCCATTTAAAATAATTTAAATGTAGAGCCAGAGAGAAAAACAGGCTAAGTCTGAATATTAATTTTACACTACTGGCTTCCCATTGTCACATGGACACCCTTTGCTATCACTGCTTTACCACACCAAACACCCACCTTTATTAAATCTAATTAATATCCTGTTCTAAAGAAAAAAATGAATTGAAACAGTCCTTCTTTCTCTTTTTGCCTCTCATTCTCAGTGGCTGCATACAACTGTTCTTCTACATTCAGATAAACAAAGGAAGTCTATTTATCTTGATCCACTGCATACTGTTCATTTAGACTCATATGACAGTCAAACATAAGAAATTACCTATTGAAAACATCCATAACAATTTGTGGAGAAATTCACAGTTACTATTTGCTAAAACTATTTATTTGGCATAGTTTATTTTTACCATATGTATTTACAAACACATACATGTATATGCACATATACACTTACACTAAGAGGAAACAAGCAAGCACGTATCCATTAGCATCCCCTTTACCCTTACCTTTCATTTTGTGTTTCTGCACCAGTTTATGTTTGATTTTAAACTATTATTATCAACAATATTACAAACAGAATACTCAAGAGGAATATCATGCTAAAAACAATGAGCATTATTTTTTATAACTCAGAATGAAGATTATATGTCACCTTTAACTGGCCTGCAATTGTTTAAAATGTAGTCCAAGTACAGCACTATTATCACTTGAAAGTTGTTTGATTCCCCTCATTATGACAGCAAATGACTATGAGATAACCATCCAGAAGCAGAGTTCAGAAAGAATGTCTGCACCACACCTACAGTTTTTCCTGATGGGTTCATTGAACACCCAAAATAAATTCCCTTATCCCAGGAGCAGTTTTCTAGATGAATGCTGAGGTATGGCATGTGAATGAGTAGTAAATAAATACATAACAGGTTTCTGAAAAATGATAATAAACAATTATGCTTGTTCCTTGCACTCCACTTGCTCTGAAAATAAACAAAGTTCTTTGGTGTCAAAAGCTATCAATTCATTTCCTGTAACATTATAACTGTAATTTCAGAGCCACGCTACATCGAACCAAATGCTCAAAAAGGCAACTTCACAGAATATATCTCTATGTGTCAGATGCATCTGTTTTTACCAAACCTCATTAGAGGCCATGTTTTGCCTGGCACAAATCATACATGCACTCTACTTAATGCTATATTTTTGCTTCAGATGACAGCATCTGTCTGCATTGGAACACTACTAGGTTTGCTGGAGGTACTCGACACATTATTACAGAACTCAACATGCACAAAATGCTTTTCAGCCTTTCCTATCCTCCACTCTCACAAAGCCTCTCCAAAATTGAATATAACAAGCACGTGACACCACACTACCACAGAGTGCAACTGGTTCAGGTATAAACGTTGCATCTGATACTTCAACTTGATCTTAAGGTCCCTCCCAGCCTGATATATGTCTGGTAATAAAACCTCCAAATAGCAAGCTATGTTCCTGCTCTGATTCACGTTACATTTTGTGCATTATGGACACAGCGTATGAATCTGAGTAGCAGAAAGCTCTGTAGGAAAACTGTATTTATGAAAACACTGAAATGAACATCTGTCTGATTTTGTATTATCAAGTACTCAGTCACCTAACTCTTTTTCAAATTTCACAAAGAAAAACGTCTAATTCTGTAACGTAAAATCAGCAGCTTTGTATTTTCCACTGCTAAATAACAGAATCAAAACACAAACAAGTAATTCTTGTTTTGGATACATACTTATTTGAACAGCTTTTCTCTCATTGTCTTTTAACTGTGCTGCATTGGGTTTCCCCTAAAACAAAGATATCTTTCACACAATTCTGAAAAATAATCAGTAAAAGCACAGGTGGGAAGCAGACAAACAAAATCATGCACAGATGTAGTCTTTTTATTCTTTGTCGTTCTGCATAACTACTTCTTCAAACTTTATATCTAACTATGAAAAAGATTGTGTTTTCCAAATCTGTTATATCTGCTTTTATTTGTTACCATTAAAGTTATAACATATTCACGTGTCATTTTACTCTGAGAAATGCTATTTAAGAAAGCAAGCTATTCCATGTTCATGAATATCTGAACAGATGGCATGTGTTGCAGTAGATTAGTATTGAATGCAAAAATAGTAGCACCACCTATTGGCAAAAAGCACAAACTGATCCATCAAAATTCATACTAGCATTCATATTACTGGATGCTAAGGTTATATCTTTATGTTTTTAATTTATTTTTCATTTTGTTTTTATTCAAGAAACATATACTTGTTAATGTGGGCTTTTGATTTCTCTTTATGAGAAACACACCTAAAATCAACTGGAAAAGAATAGAGATTTTAAACTGGAAACCCAGATGTAAAGCAGAAGTTCCTAATAGCAGGGTCAAATTTGTTTTGTATAGACTTAAATTATCTGAAACCTTCTAAGCTGTGGATTTTTCCTATCAAATAAAACTCCGGTCCAGACATTTTAGCTTCAGATTCGTCTGAGAATCTTGAAAAATCCCTTTAATTTAATTGAGCTATATGAATGGGGGCCAAAAATATATTGGAGGAGAACCATAGAATCTTCTGAGTTAGAAGGGACCTATAAGGATCAAGCCCAATTCCTGGTTCCATATAGGACCACACAAAAATCAGACCATACGTCTAGGAGTGTTGTCCCCATGCTTCTACAACTCCAGCAGCCTGGGGCTGTGATCACTGCCCTGGGGAGCCCATTGCAGTGCCTGACCACCCTCTGGTGAAGAACCTTTTCCTGATACCCCCCCTGAAGTGCTCTGGCACTGAGGTGAGAAAACAAGACTTTCAAATACTTGTATATATTGACATACACACATTTACATACATACGTGTGACTTCTGAGCTGTCCCTGGCTCATAGTTACTATGATTCTGCTTAATTCTAATAGAAATCACTGCAGGAAAGAGGAAGAACAGGAAAGAAGAAAGCTTTATTTTAGTTGAATATTAGAGGCTAGGAGATGGATATGCAATGCCAATTTTTACGCACGCTGCATTTAAACAAACTTTACAAACCTAAAATTTCTATATCAAGTCTATTATTAATCTATAACATTTTCCTGCACAACTATTTTGTTTTGGTTACTTATTTTTGGTTGCTCGCAACAGTCTTAGCTTAAATGTGACTTTGTAGGACAACTACTCTCAGAATACTTATAAATAGTATTATTTAATATTATTTTTATCACTTATTCTCTGAAGGATCGATTCTTCGGATTTTTTATTATATTCCCTTTTCCAACTGACATTATCTTACTCTTTCATAATCAACCATATTAATTACGATAACGGGTTTCATTCATGTATTACTATTGATACTGCTACTTTCTTAAGACTCCTTTTTCTTCTTCCCTGATGCTCCTGTTCATTTTTCCATGACATAACCAGAGGAAGAAAATGATGCTAATCGTGGCTGGTCAGATTCCAGCAGTAAAAATCTCTCTGCATGATGAATTTGAAAACTGACTTTCAAGTTCTGCATTCCTAATTGTTTAACTGCTTTCTTCTTCAGTGTTCAAAATATTTGGAGGGAAAAAAAAGAAGAAAAAAAGAATAGGCAGTTTTCTCCAAAGAGCAAAGCTTCCCTGTTGTCGGGAGCATATCCATTTTTATTTTGCTTCAAAGTAATTCAGTGCTTTTGAAGTCTGCAAAGCATTACAAACAGAACGTGTTCATAACATGCTACATTCTATTCTACCCCTTAGACTTCTGGAACCAGCATGGCCAGCTGGAAAAGGGACACTTTCCCAGTGCACAGACCCCTGCATCTTGATAATCATGATTTACTGGCCTCATTTTGATGCAAAGTGCTTCTCCCATCAACCCAAGTATCTCCTATCTTTGCCCATCATGATTTTACAAGGAACATCATCATCAAGAGTAATAATTTGTTGGTCTCCTCTGTGATGTCCCTTATCTAATCTGAACTGGACAAAACACAGCGACTAAGTTACATTTACCACCTTATTAGGCCTGAAACTTAAGTTTTTTTGGGTGTGGTTTTTCTGTTTTTGTTTTTGTTTTGTAGTACACTTTTTCTTGAGTTATTTCTATATGATTATTTTATTATTATTATTCCACTGAAGGAATAATTCAATTTATTTTTTAATCCACAAGGATGTGTTGGCCAAAGTAATTTATGTAGACTTCCTTGGCTTCATTACAGTGTTTCAGCAACGCAAGCAGAGCCAGGCACAACTGCAGCTGCAGGCTTGTAAATACTTGCCTAGAAAAACAGTCCTACTATAGCTAATGAATCTTGGTGAAGCTGACACCCCTTCCTAGTTAAAGCTACAAATGTGCTACTTTCGTTAGACAAAGTGAAAAGCAGCCAAACAGACTGACAACATTGCATCATTTTTGAGGGGCCCCTGAAGATATATCACATGTGATATATAAGCTTGGATTGAGAACTGTGTTGTTCTGTCATGTTATGTATGTGTTTGATGCTATTTCACCGTAGCTATCTCTATGCAATATGAAAACAGTACATTGGCAATCTGTTCAGGATTTAGAGCTTTCTGAGGGGCAGGCAACACGCTGAAGTCTTGTGGCAGAGAGCTGCAGTTACGTGGCTGCCACCACATCATAGGATGTGGTGGAAACAGGGGCTTTGGGTGGGTACTAACTGTGGGGGAATGGCAGAAGCCCTGCCAGACCTCTCTCATCAGCATATCCAGACTTCCTTGAAGCTACCCTGAAGTGAGTGAAGTGGCTGCAAAAGCACAACATAAGAAGATAAATGTCTTGCTCAAGTACACAGAAATGACTTGGTGTAAGAGACAAGAGCAGAATCAAGAAATCTTGACTCCTAATCATTTGTTACAATCACTAACCACAATATGTCATGTACATGTGATTATTATGTCTACCTCCACAGCTCCTGAGCCCTTGCTGTCTCCAAAATATATTAGAGTCTTTAATTCCTCCGGCAATTATGTGAGGTTTAAATGTGTCACAACTGCCGCCATTGGAATTACTCTTAACTTGCCCCTTTGTAACCAGAAACGAAAACTAAGATTTATATCACTTATAGGGAGCTATATATTTTTGCAACTACAAGTTTATTTACCTTCTGACTTATAAACAAAAGCAGATTGTGTATCCAAAAGAATTATAGTAGGGAAGAAATGGTTTGTCACAAGACAGAAAGTTGTGCAGGACATGATGTCTTATAGATTACTCTTGTATGAGTTCCAAGTAGCTATACATTTTTTTTAATTGTTACTAAGTCATTCAGAATAAGAAAGCCAAACCAAAAAAATGCATCACATTGCACAGGGAAAAAGGAGAAAATATTTTCAAAGCATGTCCCTGGTATGCACTTCTAACCATACACTTATACACTGGATTATGTTTATTTCTAAAATTCAAATGTGCGATAATTGTGTGATTATTAGAGTCCATACTGTAGCGGATGAAATACTCTAAAATGGGAAAGCATCTACGTCCCAATAGATTACGCCTCCTGTACTCAAATCTGGTTATTGAAAACAATGCAAATCTTCATTAAAAAAAAAAAAATGATATGCATTTTGAAATACAGAGCAAGACCACCCTAGCCTATGAAAATTAATAAACACTGTGTTTAAATTATAGTTAAAGAGATAAATTGCCATAATCACCCCACCTGTATCATTCGTTGTTTCATTTGGCATTCATTGGAACTGCTTAATAATTCTTTTCCAACAACAGTTGCATTGACTTTTAATTGCATTTTTTCACTATTCCCTCAACTTAAAGACAATGTAATTCTCTTCCTCCTACATGGTATTATTCACATACCTCATTTCCCAGTAGAAATAATTTCTAAAACTGCTTACAAGAAAAAGCAAACTACTTTCAGAAAAGCACTTACTGCAAACACAAAGAACAAAAGGTACTAGACTAAATATGCTCATGTGAAAACCACCACTGCAACCAAGTGAGAAATGAAACAGAAGATAACATACAAGAGAGAAATCTAACACATTTCTCCTTACAACAAATAACATTTTGAGGAAAGAAAGCATTTTAAAACACTAGCAAGCCTGCTTTGTTTGAGGAAGACTCTAACTTTGACAGAAAGGAGAGACATTTTGCTTGAGCATAAAAATGTGCAAAAAAAAAAAAAAAGTAAGCAATTGATATGGAGTTTTGACCCACATTAGATTAAAGAATTTTCTATCCTTGACACAGCAAGTAGATGATTCATTCAGAAAGAGAATAAGATCCAGCATTCCAGCATAACACAACTTCCTCAGATTTCCAGCACAAATTCACATTGCTAAAAGGAAATGCAGGAGAGAACACCTGCCCACACGTTCTGACACTCACTAAGGGCTACATCCTGCAGCGCAGACGGGCAGCAGAGCATTCTCCATGGTTGGTCCTCCATGCCTCTGATGCAGACTCTGCCCTGAGGCAGAGTTTACTTGTGTGGCCTTTCAACGTGCGAGTCCTTCTCAAGGATTTCCTGAGATTATAGTTATGTCCAAGCTACTGTTTGGACAACAGATACTCCTTCAAAAATTTACTTCAAATAAACCTTTTCTGCCTCCACAGTACCCAGCAACAAGTAATCCTGCAATTTAAGCCATGCGTTCTCTGAAGATCGCTAATTCCCCAGACTACATAGATGGCCGAATATCTGAGAAACAGGCCATCAGTTTTGTTCCAACATCACAAATGCTGGCAGCTCACCCCAGAGGTGGCACCTGCCTTTTCAGCAAACAAAAAAAAAAAGCTATCTTTTTTTTTTTATTACAGGGACCCAAGTCAGCTCTAAAATGAGACAGCATGAGATCCAGACCTCTTACATAGATGAATCTGCTACCCAATGTGTCAGGGATGCTTTGGAAGATGCTCATGAATTGTAAGCACTAATTATAAATGTTGTGCCACTTCTCCCAACATCGTATTGATGCGCATGATGAAGAAAATGAATACCATCCAAACATTTTAAAAGAAGGCTGCTAAATTATTTTTGATTGGCTATAATGATTTTTCTTAGTAGTTCATGGAGTATCAGATTTTTCTTTGTTTCACATTATTAAACAAGAAAAATAAAGATTTAAAAACTAAATTCCTATGATAAAATAGATTGGGTGGCTGAGAAGATGATGTACAACACAAATGAGAATTGTCTTCAACTAAAATCTAAATAATCAAAGTTCTATTTCAAAATAACTTGATTTTTAGTCAAAAGAAAATTATAGGAATGTCAATGTTTCTAATAAAATTTTGTCCCAGTGCCTGAGCTCTCTGCTCAAAGCAGTCTGGATTTTTGTGTTCTATGCTTTAGGTCTTTTCCAGACTTTCTCTCTTCCTTCATTTTCATCTTCCCCACTCTGTCTCTTACATTTCATTGTAGAGGACGCCCTGTGTTCTACTCTCTTTTTCTTTTTTTTTTCCCAGGAATTCTGCACAAATTGATCTAACTGGAAGCCATTACACATATATTCCCCTTAATTGACAATCATACAGAGCTCACAGGAAAGCAATATCCAGTTTTCTCTCGCCTAGTTAAGGCCTTTGCTTCCGAACTTGAAAAGCAGCTCCACGAGGCAGGTAAGGTCAAGAACGAAAGTGATATAATTATCCCATAATACTTCAAATACCAAATACAATCAGGCTCAGTGTATAAAACGTAAAAATGACCAAAAGACTTTATCAGTATGAGATCTTGTACGGTATATGTCCACAAAAGACTATGGTTAGTATTAATTTATTAAGGACAAAGAAAAGAATCACAAAATATATCCAAAGCTTTCTTACATAAGCTTCCATACTGTGAACATCTAGTACATAACTACTTCTTTTGGCTGGATATGAAATATCACATGGCTTATAGATGTTGTTGCATTTATTTTAACTAGCCATGCAAACGTCGCATGTTGGAACTTTCTAGTAATTGAGGGCTTTTCAAGGTAGGGGGTGAAACGAAACAGGTTAAATGAAAGCAGTGCAGATAGCTCATTTGGAAAATGAGATGACGGTGGCCATTGCAAAATTTGCATAGTACAGATAATACTGAGCAAGTTGATTTACTTTAGATCTGTCATAAATCTGAAGATTTAAAGAAAATTTAGACAATGCATTCAGACTGCTAAAGCCTGCTACCAGGAACATGTATGCTGTTTCAGATATCAACAACTTTTTAAAAATATCTGTTCAGATATACTAAGCTGGCTTCTGTAAAGTATCTATCTGCAATGAACACATAGACAGCACCTGCCTGCAAACAGAGACAAATGCCTGTCATTACGAAGAGCACTTCAGTGCAGATTTATGGGAGTAAGCAAGGAGACAATGCAAGTGGCAGAAACAAAGTTGGTTGAGGAGAGCCAGAGATACATGCCCAAGAACCCAAGCGGGGCTCGTAGATATAAGGACTGTTCATTATAGTTCAAACTTTCCAAGCCAGAGAAATCTCAGGTTTAAAACACAATAAAAGCTACAGCTCCTCAGGAGAGAAGACAGGGAAGAAGCTCAGTGTCACCCTCTAAGAAAAAAAAAAAAAAAAAAAAAAAAAGAAAATATTGCCACATTGCCATCTTTAAAAAATAAATTACATTTAAAATAGCTCATTTCTCTCTGGATTCAGTTATGGACATTTTGGGATTTCTTCTTCTCAAGCTATGTTACATCATCACCGGTCCAAGAAAACATTCACATCAATGAACCTGCTAATAGAAAATAAGAGTGCTCGCAGGGGAGAGCACCTATATATTTATCACTCATCTGTACTTTATCTTGTTTTCTCAGATATATTTTCTACTAAACATCAAGTCTCTGCTTCTTAAAGGAATGTAATTTAATCTAAAAAACAAATTATGATATCTAGGCAACACTTAAAGCCAAGCTGGATATACAAAATAGACAACCCGAAACAAAGCAGGATTCACCAAGCAGCATGAAGTTCACAACTTGTTCACAGCCATATCTTCAATCTGCCACTTCATGTATCACAACTCCCACCATTTCCTATTTTGAGAACAGAGGTGGAATTAAATGAACACACAGATCATGAATCAGTTTTTTGCATATGCATGCGTTTCACCTGCAGTACCTCATACTCTGTTGTATACTTTCACATCAGAAGGTGTTGATGGTGTTTCTTTATTCCTCTGCCTCCTTTACATGTTCTTTATATTAAATTTTAAACATAAAATAACATAAAAGACATAAAAATAATGAAGATACTTTCTTTAGTGAGAATGAAGATTTAACAGGAATATACAGTACTGCCTGTATTGGTAATTAGCAAGGATGTGTCTAAGTCTGACTGTTAAGAGTTTGCATGTTTTAGAATCATAGAGTCACTCAGGTTAGAAAAGACCTTAACGATCATTGAGCCCTACCGTGACCTAAACATACTACCCTAACAACCCTCAACTAAATCATGTCCCTGAGCACCACATCCAAACCGATTTTAAACACATTTAGGGATGGTGACTCAACCACATCCCTGGGGAACTTATTCCAGCGCTTAACAACCCTTTCTGTAAAGAAGTTTTTCCTGATATCCAAACTAAACTTACCCTGGTGCATCTTGAGGCCATCTCCCCTCGTTCTATCGCCAGTGAGAAGAAACAACACCCACTCTTGCTGTATCACCTTTCAGGTATTGGAAGAGAGCAATAAGGTCTCTCCTCAGCCTCCTTTTCCCCAGACTAAACAGCCCCAGTTCCTTCTGTTTCTCCTCATAGGGAGTATTCTCCAAGCCCTTCCCCAGCCTTGTTGCTCTTCTCTGGACCTGCTCCGGCACCTCCGTGTCCTTTCTGTACTGAGGTGCCCAAAACTGAACACAGCACTCGAGGTGAGGCCTCACCAGTGCCAAGTGGAGGGGCAAGATGACTTCCCCGGTCCTGGTCACCACTCCATTCCTGATCCAAGCCAGGATGCCAATGGCCTTCTCGGCCACCTGGGCACACTGCTGGCTTATATTCAGCCCACTGTCCGTCAGTACACCAAGGTCCCTTTCAGTCAGGCAGCTTTCCAGCCACTCCTCCCCAAGCCTGTAGGGCTGCCTGGGGTTGTTGTGACCAAAACAAAGGACCTTACACTTAGTCCTATTGAAACTCATGCAGTTTGCCCTGGCCAATCGATCCAGTCTATCCGGGTCCCTCTGTAGTGCCTTTCTCCCCTTAGGAAGATCAGCACTCCCTCCCAACTTGGTGTCATCTGCAAACTTATTGAGAGTGCACTCAACCCCTCATCAAAATCATTAATAACGATGTTAAATAGAAGCAGCCCCACTACTGAGCCCTGAGGGAAATCACTCATGACCAGTCATCAACTGAATTTACCTCCATTGACCACAACTCTTGGAGCCCAGCCATCCATCCAGTGTTTCACCCAGCGGAGCGCACACCCACCCAAACCACGGGCAGCCAACATCTCCACTAGAATGTTGTGGGGGACAGTGTCAAAGGCCTTACTGAAGTCCGCGTAGACCACATTGACAGCCTTACCCTCATTCACTAAGCAGGTCAGCTTGTCATGGAATTAAATCAGGTTTGTCAGACAGGATCTACCATTTATAAATCCATGCTGACTGGGCCTGAATCCCTGGTTGACCTTTAATTGGTCTATGATGGCTCCCAAGATCATCTTTCCCATAACCTTCCCAGGCACCAAGGTGAGACTGATAGGTCTGTAGCTACCAGGATCATCTTTCCAGCCTTTTTTGAACATGGAAATTTTAAATCATAATAGCTTCAGATATGATCATATTAAATGATAACAGCTCTTTTCTATGGCTTAAACAGTAGTTACAATAGAAATCTGTGCGAACTGTATTTGTTTAGCTGTGTAAAATGAAAATGCACTTATTAGATATATTTGAAATCAGTAGGACTGCACTATGAGAAGAAATACCCATTGCTCTCAGTCGCTTCAGCTGCGTTTGAAACCAATTCAGGGACTAAAAATGTAGGAGAATAAAAAAATCACAAACAATTGCAGTGTGCTACTTATCATACACCGTGACAGTGATAAATTCCCTCAGTGACTCTCAGGTGCCCTGTTGTTACCTTTAACTGCCTTCTAGCTTGTCAATCTTCTGTTTCTAGATGGTATCGGTCATTCACAGAAGCAAAACCTTGCTTAGAGGGACTTACACTTTGTGCTCGTAATAGGTGTTTTATCTTCCACTGGATTATTTACCCACTGTTCTTGTGGAATTTCACAAAAGAAGCATCTCTGATTATCTGACAATTTATCTTTTGTACGAATCTTGTCGGAGATTGAGTTACTAGAAAGAGGTAGCTCTTTCAGAATGCAATCTCTCCCTTAGGCTTTCGGTGCAGGATAATAAGACTTCAACTTCTGCTCTACACAAGGGACCAAAAAATAAGTGTACATTCAAAGCATTCAGTGAGGACCCCTGATAATTCTGTAAATTGCACATCCATTTGAGGTATCCAATACTACAGGTTACCCATTCAAAAAGAAAATTATATACACAGAAAACTATACAGAATCTGAAATATATTTTCTATTTGTTTACAGTTATCATATATTGTGGTGAGTTTTGGGGAGGACTTATTTAACTGAAAACTAAAACTATTGTAATTTATCCTTGACTGGCTGCACTCCATATTCATTACAAAGAACCCACTACCCTGTTTGAAGTCCCCACTAATTCCTCTTTATGCTTCTGGCATGTGATTTTTTCTATCTTGAAGATATATCAAAGCTATGTATAGGTAAAAGCATATTAACATATCAAGAAGTGCAAGCATTCTATCAACTTCATTTTATTTGATGGATTTCACAATATCCTGACATCTCATCTGCAAATACTTTTGAAAGCAATACAATAGAAAGGAAGTGGTCGTTTTTACTCAGAATGGAAGATGTCAGATAAATTTTGCATAAATACTGCACTGCATCATAACGTAACATACATTCTTCCTTTAAAAAGTCCAACTTTTTCTAGCGTTTGAAATCATAATCATTAGGAGACCTAATAACTGACACCCTGAAAGTAATATTATACTTGCTTCATGGACAACAGTGAGCCATGGAGAAGCATCACTCATCATTCAGTCTACACTGAATGGAGAGATTTCTCTATATTTAACTGTAACTGAATAAACAGAATTCATGGACAAAAATAGGAAAAAGAAAAAAAGAGACTATTTTCTGTTAGAAAAAAAATATTGGCATTTTTTAATTCCTAGAATACATCCTATGATCTATGGTTTCATCTGATTGATTCGTTAATTTTATTTAATTGCTTAAAGCAGGGACAAATAGATTCATGGCTGAAAAATGGAATAACTTTGCAGCTGCTTTGCAGCCAGTGGAAGAATCTCAGTTTTAAGAATAGAACAAAGAATAAGTGCCCTGCTGCTGGTGGGGAAGTGGAAAAGAGAATCAAAATAATTTTTTTTAAAAACAGCTGATTTAAAAACCCACTTACAATAAGTTGGGTTTGTTATTTTTATTTTTATATTGGCCGTGGCTTGCATAAGGTCTCTATCCTCAGGCCTTACCTTAAAAGGTACTAATCAACAATTGTACCATTCTTCCAAGAAATTATGTAGGATTTCAGAGCTCGGTAGAGTGAAGAAACAGTATATCCAGAAAGCACATTTCTTTCTTTCTGCTGGTCAGAATCAATTATTTTACTAGATCTAAATGAATTGCAAGCATTAAACAAAATATAATTCATACCTCTTCTAGTAAGCAGTTTTCAGCAGAAATTAAAAAAAAAAAAAAAAAAAAAAAAAAAAAAAAAAAGAAAATGAGGATACTATGAAGACTACTAACTGCAATATCTTCTACAGATCAAAATCAAGTCATCTAACATGCTTCAGATGATTTGTGGAGGCCTTTTTAGGTCTAATAACTAAAAGCTGCTGTACTTGCTCTTGATCTCTGTGAAGTCAAGACTAAGTTGAGATGCTGGCTAAAACATAAGGGGCAGCAGCTTTGTCACATTCTAATTTCCAGTCTCATACTTAGCAGGAACTTCGGTTATCAAGTTCGTTCCTTTATCTGCAGAAGCAGATAAAGCAGACCTATCCCACCAAACAGATATGTTTAAGATCCAGAAGAACAAGGTCCTTCATTCTGAATGCCTATTTTTCACTTTCTGAAAATGGAAAACACTTTTATATTATTTTCATAGGGAAAAAAAAAGACATACAGAAGAGGAAGATAACAGGGAAGATAGTGATAAAATAAACATGAACACTGAAAGCAGTATCAGGAATTATCAATGGAATGCTGCATTCAACTCCCATCCTTTTGTTTTATATGAAGAAAAATATATATGTTAAAAAATTGTTTTGGAAGGTGAAATTGTACCCTTCCAACAAAAGAAATATATTATAGTCATAATAAGTAATGAAGTTAATTATAATAATTTAATCTGAGGATGACAAAATATTATCCAAATATTAATAAGTTTATCAATTAAATACACAACTTCCTATGACGTAGACTGATGTTTTTATCTAATAAAAGAGATACCTGCAAAAACAGCAAAGATAAACTACAGGAAAATCACATATTTTTCAGATTATGAATAAAATCCAAATGGAAAAAGGCGAAAATCATGCAAAATTTCTGGAATCCTAAAATTCCTTTACTAGGTAGTCAAATTTTTCTAGCCATTGGTGTCAAGTTTTCTTACAAGCAACAGGAAACATGGAAAACAAAGTTGATATGAATAAGTGCATACTAATCACCATTCTAAAGTCAACTTAGAAATGAAAACAGGATTTTCTCTGTGAATGTCAGCATTCATACACAGTATATGTATTTAAATACCTAGGTTTCATCAAAGAAGCTTCCAGAGCCAAACAGAGAAAACTCTTCAGGTTTGAAGTTATAGAAAGCTTTGTATGCATTTACACTATTAGGATTTCAGGAAAAAATTTTTAGTAAGAAACACAGAAATGTATCTCTGCCATAGCTTTAAATACGTTATCTCTTCAATCACACTGCCATTATCTTTAAATTTTGTGGGTTTTTTTCTCCCTTCCCTTGTTTGTTTGTTTTTTAAACATTCCATTTATTTCATGAAACTCTTAGGAGAGGGTTCAGAAGTAATTTGTTGCTGTGTAACAGCTGGTTTAGATTTTGTCAGGCTTGCCGTTACATTTTAGTGTTTTTTTTGGATTATGTTGTCCTGTGCTTAATGTGTGTAATCCATGTCTGTATTAAAAGGATACTTGACCGCATTTGGTGTAAATAGCAGTGCCATCTAGCTGCATGAGGACAACCAATAAATCAGCTTACAATTAGTGTGCTTCATTTTGTCCAGGAGACTAATACTAATCCATAGTGCTAAGAATCACGATAGCAATGCCTTTAATTAAATATAACATCATGGTTATACTAAATGTAGTCCTTGAATTCCGACGCTGCCTAATTGAAAGATGCATAATCCCACCAGTCTTGGAATTAGTATTGTTGTAAGCAATAATAGAGTGGAAATGCATTTTAAAAAAGCCTAAACTGGGACAAATTAGGAGTTGATGTCTACATTGCAACGTCATTAATCCTCTCCAGATGGTTACTGATACATTAGCAGCAAGAATAAAAATAAATCTAAAAAATAGTTCTTATGATTTTTGTCACTAGTCTTGTTTTCATCAGAAAAGCAGTTATGAGAAGATACCTACTTGACAGCCCTGTGCCTAAACACTCCCTCTGTCTTCCCAGCACAAAAGATAGGAATGGTGCAATAAACAAGGGTGGTGTTAGCTATCTTGGTGTTTCTAGTACTGATGGAAATTAAGCCCTCCACAGATTTGCGCTGATGTTATTCTGAGTGCTGGAGCTGAGACAAAAAAGCATGCTCAGCCAGACCACTTTGTATCAGAATGTATCAGTATTATAAAATAAAATAATTGTAAAATAATTATAAAATAATAAAAAAAAATTTTTTTAAAAAAAGTAATTTATCAGTAACCATTCCACCCTTCTTGCTCGTCATGTGATGAGCTCCAGCCCAACATGAGCACATGCCAACAGATATAGATAGGCCTTATGCCTCTTATGCATGTCTATCTGGAATTCAAGATAAATACAAGCATTTATACTCTTATGTGTCCTTCCCTGTTGCTAGTTTACAAAGAGATCCTAATTGACTACTGCTATTCAAAAGCAGTGCTTATCAAGGTGCTTTGAATGAAACACTTCAGTCTCACCCAAGTGTCACTTTTTACTAAGCGTATTTTAGATATTTTCTGACCCTTTCTGCTCTAGAAAGCTACCTTGTACCATTATGTCAAAGTCATTTGAGCATTGCTTCAATTTACTATTAAGAGAAAAACTGCAAAGGAGTTACACAGATACTGCTGTAGCCAGCACTGTGCAGAAGGCACAAGTCACCTCCACTGAGAACTAAGAATTTGGCAAATGCAGTCAAGTTCTGAATTTTAGTTTACATATCCACAGCACAGGAAAGAGTGATATATTCTCTTGGGTACTTGTGAAAGCATCAGCCAGAGATGCAGGAAAACACCCAGTACATGGTACTGGTGGGCTTCTGGTGGGCCATATCTGCATATGGCCATTTCCCCAACTCAGACCGTATTCATACATGTATACCTTACCCAAAGCCCTGCTAACATTACCCACCAACATCAAACACTGCAACTTGACAAACTTTTAACTATTGTAAAGATGAAAACTACGCTTCAGACCATGGTTAATAGGCTCATTCTACTGTTTAAATCCAGCCACTTGTAAGTTGAGCATTCTTCCAGAAGTTTATTGTGATTATTGTGAAAACTAGTTTTTCACGTAGTGGTTTACATAACACTAAACAATATTTGGCTGTTATTTCACATAATGTCAAAATACCTACCATTAGGAGTCATTTATTATTATATTATTGGTGCTTTGTTTCAGATGCTTATATTTGTAAGAATATTATTTATTATTTTTAATATGAATCTCTGACATTTCAGTAGAACATGCTGACAGGCTACTTCTGTCTCTGGAAAATTAAATACTACACAAATCAAGCAACTCTTGCAGGAATATCATTTTATAAGTGCAGGCAATTTATATAAATGTCAAAATATCTCATTTCATCATACTGGGAGCCAAATGTTTTCCTTTTTAATTTTCTTTTTAAATGTATATTTTCAAGTTTTAAAAAAGTGTTATGTATGTTTTGTGGTACAAGATGTCAGGCTTTAAGTCAATGATAACTTACTATTTTGCCTTATACGGATTATACAATGTTAGATTCTGCTTCCTTCCAGAAACAAAACAAATTCCAAGAGTCTTTCATGCTTTCATAGCAATGATCACTGTATTTGTTTTAAAATCAGACAGCATTACATGGGAGATATCTGAGGGGAAACAGGCTGGGAAGGAGTGGTTGAGTGTTACAAACAGTAGGATAATCTTTAACACATGGCAGATTCCCATGCTGGTTTTACAGCTAATACTCATGAGCATCTTACAGATAAAACGCAAAGCAGTCTGTGGTGTTGTTAGACCTTAATACTTTTAAAGACACATTGAGCGTTAATGGGGTCCTCTGGATTTAAGGCTTTATTGTTTATTACACCCAGACTGCCTGGGTTTTCTCTAATGACCTTCTCCTGCAAGTCACTTAATTCCTGACTTGCTACTGAAGTTAGACAGATTCGGATAATCCCCAACCCCACCTGCACAGGCTCAGCTCAGAGACAGGGCATGGTTCACTTCACTCCCTAAAATATGCTTCGGGCTCCCAGAACATTTACACATGCATCTTATCAATTCCGATCCTTACAAAAGGCCACACTAGGAAAAAAATTTAAAAAAAATTTAAAAAAATCTCTCTCTTGTCTTTGTAGCTGCCTGTACATACTTTGGAGATGCTGTACTCAGCTGCTATGCCTGTTCAATGGCCATTCTCTCCTCACCTCTTGCACCACTCAACAACCTAACCTAGTACAACACATGCTATATAAATATAACCTTTATAACTATAACATACAAATTAATTACTCTGCAGAAGATTAAGGGAAGACAGAAGAGCAATACGCAAGCATAAAACCAAACAGCACATACAAGTTCCCAAGTTTGGTTGCATACCCCACTTCAGTACTGATGCAAAACATGACTGCACTCAGCAATACCAGATTTTAGTCCTCATTTCCATATAAACGCAATTTAGGCAGAGCCAGTGGTGGGAGATATGTTGTGCTAAAGATCCTGGGAATTATTGCTGGTCTAAGGTTCAGAATCTTCTGTCATTTAGATCAGCAACAAGGATCCCACTGCTTTCTGAGGCATGTGCTTGGGCTGCAATAGCACCACAAGGAAGAAATTAATTACAGTTGCACACTCAAGTGTTAATAACCACTACAAAATCCAATTCATAACCATGAATTTCTAATTATTTTTATTTCTAATTGACTTGTCTTGGTCATGCCAGAAAAATCCCTTCACTTCTATCTTGCCCTGTTCTGCCTCTCATACCTCTGTTAGGATTTTCTCCGAGCTATTGCATTTTAAGATTTTGAGATGGGGATTTCCAAGAAACTCAAGGGTTTTTGCTGGCTGTTGAAATCTCATTGCAATTCAAAGATAAGCACCTAATTCCTCTAGAGCACTTGAAAATGATAAAAATCTCATAAGCATGGACTGTCTTTTACCTCACGATTTCTTGATTTGAGAAACAACATATGGTATCCAAAAGTGCTATGGTTACTTTTGTTTGTGATAGAAATACATAGCTACTGCTCGCTACTCACGCAGGTATCAAAGAGCGTTCATCTCAGAGCTGTGAAGGGACGAGATAGGGAAGATCCTGGGGTTACAGCAAGAGCTTCTGGAGAACTTGGTTTTACTTCCTGCTGTGCAGCTACGTATCATATCAAAAAGAGTCCGGCTCAGATCTTTGGATGTACTTCAGTACATAATTCTCACTGGAACAGTAGGATTCACACATCCAAATATCTTGGGAAATTTGGGCCATACTAGGCTCTGGTTCCTAAACAAATTAAGGTCCCTATGAAGAAGTTTAGACAGATTGGGGTAACTAACTTCAGAAGACACTCAAGTTGTTATCTGTGGATACCTATCTACTTTTGTTTAAATTATTTTCTTTGTTTAAATTATTTTCTATGTTTGCTTCTGTCTGTATTACAAGTGCTTCTGCGCCATAAACAAAAGAAAACTTCTGTGTTTTTCTAAAATGAAGAATATTCCTGCTATCTCTACTAAGTTGCATAATGGGCAGCAGAGAATTATATCAGAAACAGCAGTCATGTTCACACGAAAATATATGCAAATGAGAAAGCTGTAGAAATACCCTACTTATTCAACGGTAACTCACATGCTGAATCACTAAGCCAGCATCCCCAGTATGCATTCAATAGTTCCTTCAACCTGAAATAGTTTAAATCAGCCTCCCATGAGATTGTTATAGCTACATGCTGTATATGGATGACAGGGCACAGGGCATTTTTCTAAATTATAACATGTAAAAAAAAAAAAAAAAAACAACCATGCACACTATGTCACAAATGTAAAATCTGTCTTGCATTGATTCAAGCACGTGACACAAGAGACATAATCCTGCTTAATCTAGGTACTGAAGACTATTAATGTATTTTATATCCAATATTTAATTAATGAAGCGTTTTAGTAGTCTTTTATGCTTTTGTTTCTTGCAAAGGAGCAACTTTGCTTTACCTTATTTCCCAACGAAATAATTTATAAACTATTGATAGACGCTGATCAGTGGATGTTCCTCTACTAGTTATCTCTCATCCTCCTCCCTTCTGAGGCTATCATTTCTAATGAGTCAGATTTACTTCTGCAAAAGATTAATAAGCAACTATGAACAGACACCCCTAAAATTTAGCCTTTTTTCCTAGAACTTTACTCCTGATGCCCTAATAAAAGATGACATATGCCCACATTACACATGACGAACTGCATAGTGATATGTTTCCATTAGGGTCATACAGTGCTATTATTTCTAAAATCCAGTCCAAGTCAAAAAAAAAAAAAATAACTAGCATGTGTTAAACAAATCTATAGAACTTTTTCTTTGCTTGTTTGAAGTGTTGATACTTTTTAACCTATATTAAACATCTGTGTTGCCTAAAGTTATTCTCAATTGAAACATTCCTGATAAGTGCAGAAAAGGGGTAAGCAATTTCCTTAAATCCTCCAGCCAACTAACAATTTCTCTCAAGAAATAACCACAACAATTAAGAACAGAGGATGTTTTTTACTCATTACTTATTTAATTCATTCAGAAGCTTATACTGCAGCAGTTCCCCATTCTCCCTTTATCCTGAATCATTGCACATCTTTCCTTAGTATTTTCATTTTAAGTACAGAAACCTCCCATTTCAAGTGAACCTCGTTGTTCTGTACGCTTTGATAAATGAGAACATTAGATACACCCAACAGCCTAATGAAATTCCACACCTTGGTGTGGATGCTATCAAATGTGCTGCAGACTGTTTATTTCCCAGAGTGTGATTACTTGGAGAAAAATCTCATCTTTGATAATGATGCTACACAATGCACAGCTTCATTGATATTTAATAGATAACATACTTAAAACAACACTGTTGGAGTATATCTTTTGTACCCAACAGCTGTTCAATTTAAAAAGACAGAAGTACAATACTGTATTATATACTTGAATTACACATTTAGTTTAAGGGATAAGAATCCCAGTAGCAGATGGTATTCCAGGCTGTCTAACATAGCAGGGGAAAGAAAAAAATACAACCCAGTCCAATAGTCTGCCTTGATATTATAAATCAGCAGACTGGTTACTGATGAACACATGAAGATTAATTCATCAAAATCTGTGGATTATTTTTGACAAATGAAAGTAGAAAACAGTTCATTGTGTGGGCTATGTCATGACAAACTGTGCCTAAGACACTGAAAGATGAAAACACAGAAGCCCTTGCTTACTGCAGTTTCTCTAATGACTCTCATCAAATGTGATTAGTGATCTTGCACTGACTTTAGAGAACAGAACCTGGGGACAGTTTCTCTACTTCCAGGAAAGTCCAGGCGTTGCAAGGCAGCGCAGCATGGAAATCAACGATTCGCAAGCTCATCGCCCCATAGGCAAACCAAACTACACAGCTAGGAACAGGGCAGTTTCAAGGCAGATCAGGGAACTGTGAATGCTAAATTATCTGATGTAATCGTATTTTCTTTCAAGACATTGCCCCTCCCAGCCTGACTTCAACCATATGACAGCCTCAGACTAGCTAACAGCTTTAAATCCTTAGTGGACAGATAAAGATACGTGGTATGAGAAATCTTCTTTAGACCTCAGAGGATTAAATCAGCTTCTTCAACTAAAACAATAGAATCCAAGAATTCATCAATTATTCAGGACCAGTATGGTCCTGTTTAGCTTTTCATTTACCAAGTTATCCTAATCTGGCTCTGTGCTACCATTGCTGTCTTAATTACAGCAACTGTGACAAAATTACAACTGTAACTCACAACGTATACTTATGATAGAATTATAAAATTACTGTAAGCTATAGAGAAGCATGGAGAAATATCTACTTCAATTAAAATACAAAAGAAAGATAAAATATATATTTATACATGCTGAAACTAGTTCTTGATTTTGAAATCCAACATGATTACAGGACGATTTTTGAGTACTTAATATTTACAGTTCATATTATTTATATCTGTACTACAGCATATTCGTTGCACTCAGTTTCCATATTACTTTAAATAACATTCTTCAAGGAAAAAGAGTAAGTAAATAGAACAAAAGTCTTGTTTGATTTTATCTGTAAGCTAGGTCTAAATTTTTTTTTACTAAAAAAGAAAAAAAAAAGAAATAGGGAACAGAAGGTAGAATTCACTTTACAACGCAATACACCTGTATTCCCTGATCTGCTCTCTGGAAAACAGCTGCTTTGAATACGTTTATCAAGGGAATAATGATACAATGAGGAATTATTTACGGATTATGAACTGCAAAGCAACATCAAGACTTGAACTATATTTGAAAATATTCAAGCATTTCATTGCTCCATTTTTGTTTAAAGAAAGCAAATTTATCTGATTTCTTTTTTTTTTTCTAGATCTATAGTCTATGAATAAATAAATAGAAAAAATAAAATAACTTTTATACACAAGAGAGATAAGTTTTGAAAGATTATGGAAGTTGTAGCTCCACATCTCTTAAGTCCCATCCAGCAAAACACTGCTGTTTAATTTTCGAGAGCAAGATCAAGCTCTGCCACCTCAGCAATGAGACAAGTTAAATGGTGTTACACTGTTATTTTATTCTGGGATGCTATTTTAGCTAATTCCTCACTTGAAGTCAAGCCTTTGTAATTATAAAAAAAAGTCTCAGTTGATGATGCACAGTAGCTGAAGGTAGGTATCATTACATGTCTGAGAGACAACAAAGCTAGGTGCCACAAGCTAACCATGCCATCACACCACAGAAGAAATGGTAGTACAGTGTCGTCCAGTACACCATACTCAGAAACCATGATCTACAGCATGCCACAGGTGAGCTGAGAGCTCTCTGCATAGTGACATACTCCACAGTATAGAACAACCTACGTTCACGTTGCCAGAGATGGTGGAACTCATACTACCAGCAGTGGTCCACATCACCCATCGTAGCTGTGAGTTATAAAGCAATATTTATTTACAGCACTTCTCATGAAAATAATACAGACAAAACATAGAAATGGCCTGGCAATAAGGGGATGGGGAATAAAAGGGAATTTTCCTTTTGATAGTTTATGCATATGTTCATTTGATTTTAATTTCAATTTACAAAAAGGCAATTATAATTCTTTGTGGGTTTTTTGTTTTTTGTTTTTTTTTTACTGCTAATGGCTCTTAAATTTATCCTTGCTATTAAAAATGTACATTAATTGTATTACACATAGACATTCAATAAGGATCTGTTAGCAGCCTACATTAATATTCAATATTCTTAAACTGTAGTGCTCAGCCCAATATTATTGATCTCAATATAACTTTGAATAATTATTCAAAGATGTTTCCTCTCAACTGTGAACTTGACTTTTTGGCTACCTCTGTTTTGATGACCTCTCTCTCTGAATGGCTATCACTCACAAACGAAAGAAATCCAGAAGCAAATAAGAAGAGTAAATAGAACAGCTCATCAATTGGGAAGAAAAATGTGCCTGCTGTTCTGCAGTTTGTGATTTTTAAAAGCCAGCCAATCACTGGTCTGTTGGAGCTCTGAAGCCTGATATTTTTAACAGCTTTTTCAGATAATATCATTGAAAATTTAAAAGAAAGGCTATATTTTTTTTTTTTACTTCATATGTGATTTGTACAAAAAAAAAAATATCAAACAGCAATTTACAGAGCATTTAACATTTGTCTTTCTGTTTTCCAAAAGCAAGCCATGTGCAGAAAATGGAAAAATTCCTTCCGACTACTGAACACTTTCGAACATTTTTACAATGCATGTGTGCTACACAGATGTGGCAGGTCCACTGGGGAGAGCAACCCCCACTCCAAAGGGGCTGCTAACATGATGCAGTTAGAACTGTGTGAATGAGGACCTCTCTATTTTTAAAAGAGAAATAGCTGCTGGAAAAGTGGGCAAGATAGCTCTTCATGGATATAAAGAAATCACTCTCTAACCAGACACGGGCACACACTGAAGCTATTTTAAGAGGAGTCAAGATTGAAAGCACCTGCTTGGAGCTTAATGGTAATAAGCATAAAGAAATCTTGTGAATATACCCAAATCACCTGTCCTCAAGCCCACAAAGTTCAGTGACAGAGTTACATGAAAAATTATAGTACGACTATATACAGCTAATCCTGCTCAACTTCAATTTTGATTCAAGTAGTATTAAAAAAGCTGAATAAATAAATTTTACTGAACTGTACATATTTCCTTCTTCTCTATATTAATGTATAACATATTCAAGTTATGAAGCAATCTCAACTGCTCCAGAGTATCAAAATGCATCAACCTTAAGAAATAGTGCTTTGATTAAACATTGTAGAGTATTAGACGAGAATATATACTGACCAAATTCTTTCACATATTAATGATGTCATGATTATAACACCCAGCATTTATACTTTAAGTAATACATAGCATATAGAGTACCAGAATATTAAATAGTTGTTTTTCTAGAAAATTTCTTATACAGAGGGAAACTAATGAAAAAATAATCCAATTTCATTTACTATAAAAGTGATACTAGATATATATATATATATAAATCTTTAAGAAAAAAAACTTTGATGAAGAGACTGGTGCAATTTGACACAACAATGTCTAGCTACTGACAGTAGGTATATTAAGACAATAAATCAGGTGCAAATATTTAATAATAATAATATTAGAACAACTTAACTACTGAGACAGTTAATTCTCTTTTAAAAGAAGATTAGTCTTTAAAAATACTATACGTCTTCTTAAACAATATGTTTTGAATTTGAAATAGACACAAAATAGCGAAGACAAAGTTTCCCTATCAGTGTCAAAATGCTTGTATCCTCAAGTTTGAGTGGCACATAAAATTTTATATTTGCAATACTTTTACAACCTGTTTGCTGCTAAGGACTTTTTTTTTTTTTTTTTTTTTTTTTTTTTTTGTATAATTAATCAGTTGAATTATCCCCAAGTATCTTTTTTTTTCCTATTTCCAGAGAGAAACATTTTGTTGTTCAGAAGTAGTGAAAACATTTCATAAAGGTTTTCTGGTGTGACTGATAGTCTTTGTTGAATACTGTTGAAGGCTTTTTCTTTGAGTGGTGCCTTGAGCTCTTTATTACCTTTCATAAGATCCATAACACTGCTTTAATTCTCCACTAGAAACAGGTGTTTCCTCTTCAGCAAACCATTAGCCCCACATTTTTAAACATTGCAAATCCGGTTTTGATTTCAGATTTCAAATAAAACTTTTAATAATTCAAAACTAAACTTCAGGATCCTAAGATGACTAATGGAACTTTGGCACTAAAGGCTTCATTCATTCAACAGGCTTGTAAGGGCATTCCTAAGCCAGTGAGCTTTCTCAAAGTAATTTGCATATTTTACATGTTCTAACTGTCATCCTCTGAAAATGAGCTTATAAAGAGGGTAGTTTGGTTGTGTTGCCTTTTTTTGGGGGGGGGGGGGGGAGGTGTTCAGGAATCATTTTGCTCTAACTGAAAGGAAAACGGGAAAGAAAAGTACTGGGAAAATTTTCCTTAGCTCCATGGCTACTCTCTGAAACTACTCTCAGGCTAATCTCTACCTAGAGAATATGGAATTAAAAAAAGAAAAAAGAAAAAAGATAAAGAAGAGAGAAGAAAAGGAGCTGCTATGATTGTACGGTGTCTAATCCAGCACTGAGTAGTTAGCAGGGATTCTAATACTGCTCTGAGGGGTAGCCTTACCCTGCTTTGATAACTCAGAGAACGTGGGGCTAGCAATCAAATCTGTGAAGAGGGGGAGTTAGCAAAGACACAAATTTTGTAGCTAAGAAACACTGAATAGGCATTACCAAAACTTGACTGAGAAAGAATAAGCAAAATATTCACTGGGGAGATAGCATCTGTCATCTATATATGAATATTAATATGAATACTGTAGGTGTATGTGGAAAGGTTCATTGTGCCTGTGTGCGTATAGAGAGAAAAGTACTCACACGTATGTAAAGGCTACCAAAAAAAAAACCCTGAAAATGAAAAGGAAACATCAGATTTATAAAAATAAATAGGAACATAAGTCATGTGAGAGTGATTATTGTCTTAAGTACCGCATATATTGCTTTTTATTCGATTGGCAAATAGCACGATTGATAAACAAATTTCAGTCATCTTCTTCTACTGTTGAGCATTTTGGTTCAGCCTTGATTTTCTACAAGTCATGAATAAATCTAGAATGATTTGATCATTGCAGCTTCTATATTGATATTTATTGTGGCACTGACTGACTTAATTCCTTAAGAGAAATGGTTCTCTTACTACAAGAGAAGAAAGGAAAAAAGATAAGGAACATTTCTTCAGTCAGTCTTCAACATCTATTGCTTTGTAAAACAATGAGAAGGAAGGCTAAGAAGGTAAAAATAGAATTCTAAGCATTCAATTAATACAAATGACGCTTTAAGATCTGAACAGGTTTAAACAAACAGATTATTCCCAGAAGCAAAGATACTCTCATGTAACGCTGATATTAGTTAACACCCTAATACCATTCCTTCTACCTGCTAATCTGCCCATTTAAGATTGCTTGTTATAAACATGTACTGCTTTCTGTATAATAAATGAACTTAATTAGCAAATGCAGTAGTAAGAGTAGCCATCAATTAAAGTTTTGGTTCTGATGTTCAATAATTGATACTGGCAACAATGGCATTCATTAGCTGAGTTTTTCCATCATGTTTCATCACAGATGCAAAATATGATAAAATAATTATTAAGTTGCTATTCAAGTGGTGTTTATTTGAGTTCTTAAGCATACAAACAGAAAGAATGTAAACAGGTTTTCACTAAAACTGCTCTGGCAGGAAGCTGTGGGGAAACCTAATTATGCACATAACTGGCTCTGTGTACAAACAAATGTTATCTAATACCCTTATTGATTACATTCTTTAACAAAATAATTTTATTTAGCTTTACACAAATTATTAATCTGCTTATTTATTTATAAAAAAAACAAGTCAAAGTCAGAAGCATGCTGAAAATTCCCATAGACTTTGTTCCAGCTGTTTTGGCAGATTTGGCAAAGAAATCATATTTCATGTATTTTCCAATTAAGTAAAAACACATCAAAATCCGTACTCTGAAATTTTTCATTTTCTCCTCTTTGAACAAGAATTATTTTTTGTGTTGTTGTAAAATGAACATGCAACAGGAAAAAGAGAGTTTGTTGAAGTTGGGACAAATACTATTGTATTAAAGTAGGATATTTTAAATCTCCTTTCCCACATTCTGTTTCTAGAGACTCATTTTTACACTTCTAGTAACGTATTTTCCAACTGCTCTAAGATTGACCCTTGAATGTGAAACAGAACGTGGTATCTTGCTAAACTTCTCCTCCTCCAAACTAGATGGGAAAAAAAAAAAAGATTCAGGACTAACTAATTCCATGAGTACATGCATCAAAGCTCCCAAATTTGCTATCCGAAACACTCTGCTCACACCTGTTTCACTCTACAGTAATTGCTAGGGCCTCCTGGACCCCTTACTCTGACCACTGGACATAGGCAGACACATAGGCCTTAGCAGGTCTAAGCCAGCAGCTTCTCCTAGAGTGGCCACAACGTGCTCCTTATCCTTCTCCACCCCCCCCCCAAAAAAAAAAACAAAACAACACAACACACACTACTCTAGGACACATTTGAGTAGGGATGGTTTCTGGTTCCTAACATAGCAGAATGTTCCCACACCACAACAGGGCCCATCCCTCTGGCCTGAGGCGTTCCTCCCACTGCATCCTATTTGCTAGAAATAATCTTCTACGACACAACAGATATCAAGCCTCCTCAAGAAATCCATAACTGAGAATGAATGCGAAGAGTGAGCCTTTCACCCAAATACCCAAAATGTTTCCTTTGACACTCTTCCCTGGAAACAGCTCAGGATCTAGGTGGCCCCTTCACAATCATAATCGTATAATTCCAAGTATTACTTTTTCTTTTTTGTGATCCATGTAATTTTGAGGTTATATTTTAACTGCTGAACAAGTATAGAAAAGAGAAACTTCTCTTTTTCCTAAAACAAAAGCTGCATTTAGCTTCTTTTTAAATTTTGTGTGATAGACAACTGGAAATAACTAATAACAGAATCAGGACTCTAAGTCAGGTAGGATTGCTTTAACTAACCTTATCAAGCTTAACCAGAAGCTGTGTGGACAGCTACTGATCTGCATTAAGAAGGAGCCACTTTGTTATGCACATAAACAGAAATGAATGGACTTTGGCAGGGAAAATATTCCCTGTGCAGACCTTCACGGTCATTGCTTTGAACATAAACATTTGCATTCTGAACTTTGCTTTGAAATAAATCTTAACATTGCTATAAATGAGGTTATTAAGCTCTTTGGATCACATAACATATATGTGGACTTTCAGCACCAATCCAACACCAACTTTCATTAATCTTCCTGTTTGCAAAGTATTTTTTTTTTAATCTTTTCTAACAAACAAAGTAGAATTACTTCAGTGATGGAAAGAGAGTTTAGGGATTATTAGGTAAATTACAATTTGATACTATTACTGGAATTAATGCAAATTAATGAGATATTCTCATTGAGTTTAATTGGTGTGAGCCAAGACTAGATAGACTTCCAGACCACAAAAAGTGGCCATAGGAAAAATCAACTATGCAGTCAAAGAAACAAAGCTTTATAGAGAGTACAAACTAAAATATCTTTTAAACACACGTTGACCTTTTAATACTTTTTCCACTGTTTGATTTTTTCTATTCTTACCTGTAATAGAAGACACAAGCAACAACAACAAAAAAAATTACTTAAATTAGACACAATGTCAAAGAATAAAAATAATTTAGTAGCTTAAGAATGATCACCTACATGCCTGATCAAGCTATTCAAAAGTTATTAATGTCTCTGTTGCAACATAATGTAATTACCTCCTTTTCCCTTGTTCTGCAACTCCTTATTTCAGTCAATTCTATTTGACTGCTTCTTGTTGGTGTTTAGATGGATAGTTCAAGGCAGACAATATACAAGGACACAAGACAGATTTGTTCATGATGCATGACAAAGTTAACCTTCTGTGTTTGGCACCATAACAGACTAGTTTAAAAACCAGATTGTGGACAGACAGTGCTGTCTCTGTGAAGTTTACATGAAATTTCACTACTTTGCTTATCATAAAATGAATTTCATTAACTATTTGAACAGTTTACACTATTAATGAGTAGATTAAGGAATGCTCTTCCATTGTCAGCACTGCTTGCAGAGTCTGTTTAATGTAACTGTTTCTGTTTGCAGTACAATCTACTCCACTAAAAAGAGCCTCTGTTCTTAACAAAACTTGAATCTGAAATCAAAATAGTTTCACTTCCATGAGGAAATAATCCCCAACTACATGCTAATTTTCTACATATAAAACTTACCTTTTTGAATTTTAATTCTATGTCAACACCTACATCCCTAAGTATGCAGCACTGATATCATTTCGATAAAAGTAATAGTTCCCTGGTGCGATCGTATGGAGATCAGTGGATCTACGTAAGAGACAGATTTGGCCTCTTATCCCTTAGCAAGCCAATCAGGTAGACAAACTCTTATACATCTAAAGGAACTTATAAAGGAACTTAATGTCCGTTTAAGAGCTCAATAATTAGGAAAGTGAATCATAATTTGTCATCTTACAGCTGTCACCATAAATACATTTGCATCAGCTACATTTAGGCAAGTCTCAGTGACAATTGTTTGCGTTTTTCATTTATTTTTCCATTCGTATTGTAGGCATTGCAAAACATGACTTTTGGATGATAGTTAAATGGAGTATCCTTGCATGTCTCACACGTCTTTTTTTTTCTCTGGTGAACCAAAAGCACTTGCAGGTTCAGAAGGAAAACCTGAAGTTTGCACATGCAAGCAGGAGAGTTAAATCATACTACTTGCTTTTACGGAATATTTCTACGTAACACTGGAAAGCTGGTGATAACCCGAAATGTTTCTTAGACCAATTTAAGTAAAATGAATACTTCCTGAATAACATTTAGTGACATGATACAAATGTGCACATACTAGTTATGAAAGTGAGAGAATCCTGAATGTGAAAGATTTCACAGATATATAAAAACTCCGGTCAGAAAGGATTCATAAAAATCAAAGAGAAAGAAACTGAAGATCAAGCCAGGATCATAAACATTGTTATGAGGTAATTCCACAAAGACTTTTTTGAAACAAGGAGGGCAACATTAAATTGAATTTCAAAAAATGGATAATAAGCTTTAGGTTATTAAAATGACCACACATGAGGTAAGCTGACTACCTCATATGTCAGAATGAAGTATTACAGAGAAACTCAGAGTAAAAACATTTGGAGAGAGCATGAAAATGGGAATCACATTAGTTGAGAAGAAAAATAGCTGATTCTTTTATATATATATATATATATATATATATATATATATATATATATATATATATAAAGAAAAAAATAATCAGACTGGCAAGGTTAAATGGCTGACACACCAAGTATACCATTATTCATACCTCAAAATCTTAGTGAACTACTAGGTAGACTTCAGGCCTTTCTAGTTTCAGTAGAATTAATAAAATCCTATTCTATTAGCACATTGTCAAGAACCGTCAATGATCAAAAGTCCTTTTGTTTTATTTTTAAAAGGAACTAAGACTAATAGGCATAATTCTGCTCTAATGTATTTCGCCCATGCTTTCTAGTGCACATTTGATAAAACTAGGACAGTTATAAGAACGCTATATTCCTGATATTTTATCCAAGAATGTTAAGCACTATGAAAAACACACAAATTTAATACATCCTTTAAGATACAGCTTTACCTGACAGTTTCTACCTTTCAGAAGCTTCAGCTCTATTGCATTGCAAATTGTTAAAATTAACCTTATAGTTACCTTCTACCAAGTCCAATAATGTCAACAAATACTGTTTCAACTTTGTTTCTATTTGCACTCCAAATAAGACTTTCATTTTCTAGCTGAGATTAAAAAGGATGAGTAGTACTTATAAGTACTTCTTAATGGAAGAAAAGGTTTTCTTCCAGTTCCCGGTGCTGCTGAACAGACAATGTTGGTGATGATGCTGGTAAGCAACCTCACTAGAAGAGATCTGGAGGTCCTGGTCGACAACAATCTGAACATGAGTCAAATGTACCCTGGGGTGCATCAAGCACAGCATCACTGGCAAATAAAGGCAAGTTATTTCCCTACTCAGCACTGCACTGGTGCTGCCTTACCTAGAGTACTGTGCGCAGTTTTGGATGTCACTGCACAAAAATGACAAAACTATTAGAGAGATGGAAAGATAGTAAAGGTTCTAGAGGAGAATATACTTGAGAGGCAGCTAAGGTCACTTGTTTTGCTTAGTTCAGAGAAGAGGAGGCAGTGGAGAGATCTCAATGTTACCTACAGCTTTCTTGTGAGGCGGAGCAGGAGAGCAAGTGCTGCGCTACTCTTTCCGGTGACAGCAACATGTCAAAAGGGAATAACATTAAGCTGTGACAAGGGAGGTTCAGGATAGATATCAGGAAAAGGTTCTTCACCTTGTAGTGCCTGGTTGGGCACTAGAACAGACTACCCAGGCAATGATTATGGCACCAAGTTTGAGGAATGTCAATTTGTGTCCGGACAACGATCTCAGACGTGCAGTTTGAGTTTTGGGTGCTCCTGCGTGGAGCCAGGAGTTGGAATGATGAGTTAACGGACCCTTCTAACTTCAGTTATTCTGAGATCCTCTGTTTCCTTTTTGGTTTTACATACTAGATTGATAATGATGTTCTGTTCAAAACTTTGAATTATTTTTTAATATATCATACAATTTGAAAGCAAAACAACAATCAATCCTAGGAAAGAAATGTCCTCATCACAGATTTGGAAAAGAAAAAACGAAAAAAAACAAAAACCAACAGCAAACAAACAAATAACTTAAGTAAAAGAACCACAAAACAGAATCTATCACTTTTTTTAGGTCACCTAGGAATAATTAAACACTGTAGTTATATTCCAGCTGCAATGTCACAGTACAATTAACCTTGTCAAAGACAGCTCCATAGCATTTAAGATATCTGAAGCAAAACAGTTTCCAAGATTGCAGGAACAGTTTTACACAGATTGATAGGGTTCCCATAGAAATAAAACTAATAAAACAATGAACAGATAATGAACACTGAGTAATGCTAAGGGTTAGGCGCTGAGAACCAGAGATGCCCGTTACCTCTGTATAAAAATGTGAGCTATTCATTAAACAATAAATCTTCTGATTTTACAATCTAAGCCTTCTACGTTGGCTACAGAACTCAGAGCACTTAAGCATACTAGCACTGCCATGAACTAGCAATGTTATCTGGATATGGAGAGCCTGAGATCGCTGGCAGCTATCACTGAAAATATAACAATGTCTAGTTAGGCTCGAGTGAGCTTAATAACCTTTCTGTATGTTTATTTTGTATTCATTTTTTGTTTTTAGTTTTCTTAAAGAAAGCAAGAAGCAATGCGATAGATGTTATTATCACATATGCTGTATTGCTGAATCCTTCACAGTCTTCTCATGAAATACTTTTAGTCCATCTGCCTACTGAAGTGCCATGGGCTGCATTTTTAGAAAGTTCCAAAAAAACTCCATTTCAGAAAAGAAAAACATCTGCTTTTGTAATTCAGTCCTGCCAGAACACTGTACAGTCCACTCGGTTGTTTTTAGACAGGGAAAAGTGAAAAACCACTGAGAAGTGTTTAAAAACAGCAGCTTTAAGTATTTAAATGTTCTAAAAGCACCTATTTTGAGAGCAAAGGGAGCCAAATTAAGATGGTACTGGAAATATTTGTCAAGATGTTTAGTGAGGAGTTAAATATACAACAGAATAAGAATAACATTCAGAGTCAGAACTTGAAACAACTACTCAAGACCGCTGCAGGGGGAAATGGGAAATATGAGCAGAGATTTGAAGCTGTTGCCTCATTCACCTTTTATTTTACTCTGGATCTCTTTTTGCAGCAATCTTTCTAAATTGCTGTATGTCTTTAATCTTGATAAATTAGGAAGGATTGTTAAAGCAAATACAAAAGGGAGAAATGTAGAAAATAGAACAAAATGAACTTCTGTCTAACAGGAAAGTGACATCAGAATCGTACTACAGTATTGGTTTCAAGAATCCCAGTTTTTATAATTGTTCATGTACGTGAATTCACAAATAAAATGGAAAAAGTAGCTGCACAAAAGTTTATGCGTTCATATTTTATTCAATAAAATTAGATTTTCAACTTAAAAAATATTAGAATTAGGTCAAACTGGAAAAAATGCAAATAAAGTTACCTTATCCAAGCCTGAGTAATTCCATCCATTAAATAAGCATACAAGTCATTTGTATAGTCCTAGCTTTGCAGATGTGAAAACCCCAAAGCAAGGTGAAAGGCTGCATCAGGCAGAATACACAGTCCACGTGAAATGGAAATGTTCTCAATACTATCACCAGATATCTTGTACTACATCTGTCTCCCTACACTATCAAGAAGTTCTGTCTACAAACACATATGCTTACAAACAAACGCATACACCTACAAAGTTGTGTATCTGGGGAATACAGACTTAACTGATGGAACTGCAAATAAAAGTGCCAAAGACTTTTTGGACCTTGTTTACTCATAGGTCTTTCTTTGCTAACTGTTTGAAATTGTTTTCCTTGTGTTTGTTTTTCTTTTATAAGTACATCAGTAGTAACAGCTTTAAAAAGTGCTTTTAAAGTATTAGACAGTAAAATAGCTCTCTTGACAGCACTGCCTCCCAGAACTGTATGATTTGTTTGTGGTTATATTTCACCATCAGTTTGGAAAGTAATGACTATCTCTCTTCCTTTCAGAAATGCATTTCATATGAATGGGGGTTCTCGTTCACATTTTAAAAGGCATGATAATAATAAAGGAACAAAAGTACAGAGGAAAATTTAGCTGCAGGTGCACTTAAAAAAAAAAAAAGATACAAGAAAAAAAAAAACAAAAACAATATTTCTTGGTTTTATACATCACAGGAAATCACTGGGCTACAGTAAACGGATAATAGTTTATTCATCAAGCACAGTTCCACTCCTTACCACCTTTGTCAAATGAACCTTTTATGATCACAGGGGAAACTTCAGGACAGCACATACTGAGCCTGGATGAATCAGCACTAATTAGACTAATCACAGATTTTCTCATTACATTAGGTTTTACCCTTTTTTATGCACTGGTCCTCAAATGTATTCACCTTTAATTATGCAGGCATGGTGGACTTCAACTCAAGATTAGTTTGAATTTGAGCAGGAGCTACCAGTCAGAGAAAACAGGTGTTTTGCTTGCATCTTTTTCTCTGAGCAAGTAACTTTAAGAATGCTCCAACATTGCTTGCTATTGAACATTACTTGAAATATTATTAATTTTTCAGAACGTGCTCTCCTACACAGGCAATGTATAGATTGCTCCCAAGTAATGCCTCCTATTTATTTCCATGGAAGCTACAACAGATTCAAAGATGCAACGAGCACAATAACACCATTTGATAGAGCAAATCCTCAGCTACAAAACGCTACTTCCCAACAAAGTCATAACCATTAGCTGATTCACTGAAAGATCTGATTGAGATGCTTTACATTGCATTAAGTGACAGCTGTGCGTGGCCATCCAGAACATGGCTTGTCTTTCACATCACCATCACTATTTCTAGAATGCACCACCCACCACCTCACTGTGCTAACTTCCATTGTTTGGTCTCCAGAAATGCCAGAAAAGTTCAGCAAGCACTGATGAATGTTAATAAGAGCCATTTTTTCTGCATGGAGGAATTCAATTACACACTTTAGCCTCATACCCAATTCACTGTCAAATTCCATTGCGTCAGATTGCCCCTCTGCTGCCATCTGTTGCCCAGCAAGAAAAATGTAATGGAATATTGGCAGAAAGGTTCTATCTATTACTGTACCATCAACATCCACCTCTGACCTTGTGGGTCAATGTAATAAAACAGGCGGCATAACTTCTGGAGTAAACCCCATCTATTTTTTCATTACTCTAAGTTGCCAAATATTGGAAATGCTGTGAAAAATGATTAGTACCTTACTGGACATACAAGAAAACAGCATGTATTTCCCCCCAAAAAGTAGGTTCTGATATATGGGAAACGCAGTTCAAACCTTACCGACAAGTAAAACCAATAGAGTAGGCAGCTCAGCCTCAATATCTCAACCCTTCTCATGCACACATTACAATTCCAGTTACTGGATCTGCCTCAGGGTTTGTTTTCATTTCTGGACTGGGTATTAAAAAATAAATATATCATGATTTTGTATTAAAAAGAACAACTAAACACATATTGTGCATCTGATGGTACAAGAGACAGCCACACTAATCTATTCAGAGTCCATGCTGGAGATGAAAGGCTTTTGTTTTCTTGATGTCTATACACCATACAAGCAGCATTTCAAGAATACTGCACTGTTTTACTTCCTGTACTGTAATTCATGAGACAAAAGATGAAGGGTTTGAATTTCAGAGAACGTTAATGGCTTTTTTTTCCTTCTTCTTGCTTTATATTATTGCTGACATCAAGCATATGAACATAATCAAATTACAAAAAAACAAGAAAAAAAATGTATTATTTCTCAAGTGGAATCTAGAAGTACAGAATTTTAACTGCTAGAACTCTAAGAATAGTTTATTGTGAAGCAACAAATTTTTTCATATGGACAATTCATTTGATTGATAAACAATTTTGTTCAAAACTTACTTTTGAAAGCAGGTTAGAAATTTAGGGTGTATCAGATTATATCAGCTATCTTCTGGCTGAGTGAATAAATCATGAGCTTAGGAAGTTGCAAAAAAATAGTATTTCATTTTTTCTTGCTATCAGACTATACAATAAGTTTTCAGAAGTAAGATTTACAATCTCCTGGATGCCAGCTTATAAATAACAAGAACAAATGGGGACTGGGAAAAAATAACAGGCGTGAAGGAGAGCACAAAGGCGGGCCTGGATACAGGGACTCTGGATAGATGCCAAATTTGGGCTTTACTGAAAGAGTTCAAAGCAAAGACAGATTAAAGTTGCGAAGAATCTGCAGATGAACCAAACAAAACGCTGAAATCGTACAGGCAGGATTCACTGCAAGATAACTAAGGCATTTCAGCAGCATTGCATAGTTTCACATGTTTAGACCTTCACAGGGAACATTTCATCCTATCTCCTCTTTGCTTGGAGGTGAAGATTCTCTAGGGGTGTGGAAATCAAGGGGTGATGGTACACTGGGTTTGAGTCTGCTCCATAAAAATTACAGAGGTGGGAGCAACCCATGGTGCAAGTGACTGCTTTTGTACAAGACTTCCCCTGTAAAACCAACAATCACGGCCCTTACACTGCCCAAGGCACTCTCCCTTGGTGAAGGAGTTTCCTTTATAGTAATCCCACATATCTTTTGAGGAAATATACTGTTTATATAACTCACCATGAGGAAGATCTTCCACCAAGGAAGGCAAACATGGCTCTTTGTGTAGAAAACAAATTAAAAAATCATTCCTGCACACTCCAGACTTAAGTTTCTTATAAAGCATCAGAAAACAGATCAGTGCTCAGGGATGGGTACTAACCCATGTCAGCGCTGCATCCTTGCTGCTTTAGAATTATTTTGACAGGGAGATATGATACAACTTCATTTTAAGTTGCAAGCTGTTTTTCCAGACTTTTGGAACAGGGGTCTTCCAGCACAAATAGTTTATGTTTTAAGTGTAAGATACCAGAACAAATTGTATAACCTGTAATTTACTGCTAATTAAAAAAGTTGCTTTCTACTTCCATTGCCATAACTACTGTTTATCATAATAAACAGCTAGGTATATAGTTCCAATTCATGTGTATTTACTGAGTTACCAACTCAATATAGTTTTATAACAGGCTTTAGTTTCCACTGGTTCAGTGCTAAAGCCTTGCTATACAGAACTAGAGACGTGAAGTAAGAGTTTTAATCTTCTCTACAATACAGTAACTTACATAGGCAAAAGAAGCCTTAAGCTGCTTACAGGACACCAGTTATAAAGATCAGAACAAAGACTCCATCTGTAAGAATATCTGTTTCAACCAAATCAATGACCCAGCTGTGAACTCTGCACACCAGCTTATCGTAAGGGCTGAGTTTAAGGGCAAGGGAATCTTCAGAGAGGATTGCCAAATTTAAACACCAGTACTCATTGGCTCCCTCAAAGTGTCAACTAATCACACATCTTGTAAACTCTACCTGTCCTCCTCAGCAAACAGACTACTTGCTTGAAAGTGCCATTCTAATATCTAGCTATAGGAACATAAACTAACTGTACTTTTTGTCAAGCTAGGAAGTGTGGTCAACTTTTAGTTCCAATAGTGAATAATATAGTACTTTCCTCCATCCTTAATGAATACTATTATGGCAATAAACTTGTCAATTTAGGGGTTTGTATCTACAAAATGGTTTGCAGGGCTAAGGTAACATTCTTTGAGTATGAGAACATATCAGTGCGTCACAGCATAGAGAAATCCTTCTTCTCTTTTATCACTTTTGCCATGGAAACTCCATTCTCAACTTCCTGAATATCAATATCCAAATACTGATATTTCAGATTTTTCTTTCACAGCTTCCAGAATTTTGTCTTATAATTTCAAAGCTCAGTTATTTCAATTACTAATGCACCACACTGCTGAAGTACAATAGTTCTTCCAGTATTTGTGAATGAAACTTCTCCCTGTATGCTGTCTCTAACATGCTTCTTACCGCTGGGTATTTCACAATAAAATCACAGCTGAGGTGATTTGGCTACCTTCAGATGCTCTTCAGATCTGCTTAGCTCATGCGTGACATTAGGCTGATTCTAACCTTTATAACACTGCTTGACCTCAGATTTCCATCTTGCGTAGGAGAAAAGTGCCAAGGGAAGTATAAGAAACTCAGAAAATACAAAAACACAATATCTTTAATGAGCAATTTTTATGTTTCTGCTGCGGAAATAAAAAAAATAGCACTGAGAAAGCAAAACTCTACTTCTGCCAGTCTCAAACGACACACAGGTTTTCATTTTCTGCCTTGTTTACCTAAAACATGCAGTGCTTTTGAAAGGGATATATAAGTTAAATGTATTCTGCTGTTATACCAAAAAAGAGAAATTTAATATGATATGCAAATGAGAAAGTGGATTTGTATTCGAAATCACAGTCCCCAAGAGATGAGAAAAGGAGGAGCCCTTCAGCTATGGCAGCAAAATCTTGTCTTAACTTACGATTTCGTTTGATCCAGAATTATTTCTAGCATGCCTGTTCATACAATGCCTATTCTTACATTTCAAAAACACAACACTGACTTTTCCTTCACTGTTTTCTCCTATGGCAGCCAAGAAAATCCAAGGGTTCACACGGTTCAGACCAGACACCACGAAAAATAAACGTCAGGTCTTGGTTTTAATGAAAAACGCTTGAACAATAAATTGAATCTAAAAAGTCACGTGAATTTTAATGCAAAACTCCTGCAGGAACCACAAGGCTTCGACTAGGAGCTGTTTGCATTAATGAAAATCATTGTCATATAGCCAAAATAAGCTGAACTAACAAGTCTCTTATAAGTATATAATTAATTGTAGTCTTAAAGGAGAAGAGGAGGCTCATTTATTGAAATTATTTTAAATTATTTCAAAGTTGGGGTGAAAAAGTGAGATAAGACATCCGAGATTTGTAAAGAAAAAATTGTGTTAAAATTGCTTCATTCCCTTCAGCAACAGGGTAACCACTTACATGGTTGGGGAGAAGAAATAAGCATCCCATATCTTGTCTTTAAAACGACATTATTTCACATGACAATCTTTTAAGGTAGGGAAACACAGTTTAGATTTAATTGCAATAAAATGGGTGCAACAGTGGTTGGATAGTACCTCCCAAAAAGCTTGTCAATTCATCTCTGTCAAAATGGGAGCAAATATTAAATGACTCCCCAAAAGAGCTTTGTCTTTCGTATAGCTCTATTCAAACTTAAATTAATAAAAGAGAGAGTAGGCTTTTATGTAAAATTAAAGAAAACACAAAGATAGAACGGACTATAATTAAAGTTGGGAATAAAAATCTTAGAGAGATCAACAAAACAAATAAACAGTCCGGGAGCAAATCAGAAGGGACAAGTACATGTTACCACACTTAGGAGCGATCAGCTGCAGATATACTTACAACAGAACAACCAAGTAGAATAGCTCTCTATCAGGAAAGGTTTTTGAAGTAAGGGAATATTACATGCTCAACAAAAAATCGACAATGTCATGAATTTGTGAAACAAGCAGAAATCATGAGTTCTGTATAAATATAAGAATACGTAGAACAATCCTCCTTGATCCACTAAGTGCTGGCAAGGGTTCAGCAAGTTCTATGCCTGGCTGGCAGCAATTTGCTTCCATAACAGGACAGAACACAAAGCAAATACCAGGAGAGCACAAAGGAGCATCAGAGATGTCAAGAAGGTGACATGCAAGGCATCTCTGACATAATCAGGGTTTGTTCATGTAAAGAAAGATGGAAGCACGTGTGTGAGATCCTTTTCTAAAATAAAGGAAATTTCATTTTTCCATGCAGTAACAGATAAGAAAAAAGTTAATGTCTCATTGCTATAGAAAAAAGATTTTTGATGATTGGAATAAAATGCTTTTTCAATGGTTAGAATACTGAGAGATCATTCTATTATTTAATATTAAGCTTTTTAGTAAGTTGGTCGAATCACTGGGAAAAAAAAAGCCACTAGTACTCCACTTCGAGCAAAAGAGGTTGGCATCCCGTTCAATGAGATGTTTCTCAGTAAGACTGCGTAGGCACATATTGACTAAATTATGTCTATATCAACACGTATGCTTCACTATTTAAAAAATCCCTTCTAAGCCATCAAATGAACACCTGAAATAGCGGTATGGAACAGCGCACTAAGCATTTTAAAACTTTCATGTTACTTGATAATATGACACTCACCAATAATTTACAGCCAAAGACTGATTCTCATTATCAAAGCTTCTTACAGTACAGATATTGAAGGATATGAAAAATCTTTGTATATTAAGTATTTAAGCAAAATTGCATTCATTATTCCTTTCATTTATTTGCTAATTGCTAAAACATTCTGGTAAAAGGGCACTAAGAGTAGGCGCAGTAGTCTAGCTGGAATTGTATGAATAGGTGTATTGTAAATATTTAAAATTCTATGACTAAGCTTCATATTAATCCTTATTAACAGACTTCGTGTGCGCAGACAAGAATATTACCTGTGCTTTTTGTCTAAGCAGCGCCCTGTGAGTAATGTTGATAAGTCTTACACCTGAAATAAACTGCATAATCTTTTACTGTTTGCTTCTGTGGTGTGGGTCATTGGGTTACAGGCTTGAAGCTGAAGTGTTATTTTAACTATAAATACTATGTATATACCTTTCCATAGCTTCTGTAAAGTGAGGGATATAAATTGTTAATATGAAGTATCTCAGGAGGATGGGAGGGTAAGATCCCACAGTAATTTCCATAGAGATGTATAAATGTGTTTTCCTGCACTTTTTCTTTTTTCATATAATGCAAATTTATCTAACATTTTAAGGATCTTAAATTTTCTCCTTTTCAAGCATGACAGGTGCAGCTGTTTTTAAAATGCTTACATTTTATATAAGAGCTCTCTTAAAGGAATTCTGAATTTTATGGCTTATATCATGAAGTTATAGATGCCTTCTGTAATTTTGTCTATATATAAAATGAATAGTCTTTTTTCTCCGTAAAACTTCTTCCTTATGATAAAGACATATATGATTGTTAGCTGAGTTTCTCTTAAGTAAATATCCCTCTAATGCTCATATGAGTTCTGTCCAGATACTGAAAAACAGTGTTGTGGCACATGCTCGCATTACTGCTGAGAAATCAAAGTAGTTTTTTTATCTTTTTTTCCCCATTTTGCCAAGTGCTTAAGAAAACAACAACAACAACAAAACAAACAAAAAACAAACCCAACCACAAAGAAACAGGCAAACATATGCTTAAGAAACAGATACTACTAAAGCGAGTCAGCACTGGCACAGTATGAGCTGATAATGCGCAATTCCCACTTTTAGTACATTTAAGCTGTATTTAGCGAGTTGACTAACTTAAGATAACAGATATCCTGTTAGTGAAACTTCTCCAAAGTAGATTTATTAAAACAGAATGCAGAGAGCTATATGATATTTCAGCACAGTTTAACTCGTAAATGAGAAGTGATTATAAATACTTTTGGGATTGCCTGGACAACACTGAGTGAAGAGCGATCATTTTGGGCCATGTTGTTTCAAAAGCAATGCCTCCTATTTATTTCCATGATGCAATGAGCACAGTAACTCTATTTGATAAAGGAAATTATCAGTTACAAAACATTCTGTTTCAACATAGTTACCACTATTAGTATTTAAGACATGATCAGACTTTTTGAGTTGAATGAGTAGCTGCATCTTCACTCACTTCATTTGAAAATTTGTAGATGGTATATTTATGCTGACTGAAAATGCAGTTGCTAAAATAATTTTAAAAATGATTTTATTTTTTTATTTTTTTGCTATCTTGAATTCTGTTCTCAAATTCCTTTAGCAAAACTGAAAGCACAGCTGCATGTTTTTTGCTATTCACAGAAGCATGTCTAGCCAACGTATCAAAATAAATGAACTTATTTGCCATAATTTGAGTTAGCACTGCATTGTCCCATTTACTTTTCCTGGCTTCTGCTCAGATAAGGTAGTAGCACATCAATGCTTGGTCTTGTTGAGTGATAGGTGCACACCACCCGCCACCATGTTGGTGCAGGGTAGGGGGCAGGTCACATCGCAAGATGCGTTGGACTTGCTCGCTATATCATGATCTCCTTCTCATCTTGGTAAATACTGTGTTCTTTTGTTTATCCAGGCTCAGCTTCCCTATCTTCTCTGTACAGCATTTATGCTCATAACAACACATGACCTTTATGCACTCTACATTATGCACAATCCTCTTCAGACTCCTTTACTACATGCTAAATCTCTTTATCTCTCAAGTGCCCAGAGGACAGCCCCCTCCTTTCCTGCTTACTGCTCCTGTTGACTAATGCCTCCATCTGGACAGACCTAAGAGTCATCAATTGAGCAACATGCTAAGCAGATCTCAAATACTGAAGAAAGTTGAAAGGTATGCACTGAGTAGGGAGGACTACGTTTTTGTCATCATCTTTTTAATGCTGAGATACTATCAGTGTGTTTTGCCTAGCAGAGTTTAACGCTGGATGACTGTCTGATCCACACTAAAAAAATACATCAAATATAGCAAGTAGAATGAATGCTGATGACAGTTACGTTAACTTTTCAAACCACTGGGTCAATCCATCACTACACATAAAAAAAAAAGGGGGGGGATTTTGTGGTTAGTGTAAAAACACAGTTTGTTGTGCTATATACAAGAGTAATTACTTAAGATACTTTCTTATAATTTCACTGGCAAAATAATTTCCTTAAAGATATTTAATCAAAACCAATTTTATCTATGAAGTATGAGGTTTTTAATATGAAAAGATTTTAATATATGCAAAACTCAGCATGTATGGAAACCAACCTATTTTCAAGTTTTGTTTGTTTTAAATAACATAGCTAGAAATACAAAGGCAGACCCAAAAGTAATGATTCCAATTTCGTTACGTTGACTCACAATGTCAGAGGCAGATGTTGGTGGAATGGTAGTGGAGTCTTAGCCTTCTACATGATATTTCACCAATATTCCAACAACTTCCTTGTCGTGAGACAAATGGCAGCAGAGGGACAGTCTGACAAAAAGGTGTCTGAGATGGAACGGCATACAAAGGGAAGGTGCATCAATGAGTTCCTTCCTGAGAAAAACATTGCACTCCTGACATTCACTGACACTTACTGAATGATGTTTATGGAAACAAAACAGTGAATGTGAATGTGAACATACAGAAGCAGTGAGTGGTGTGTTTCAGCAGTGCAATAGCAACAGATAGCTCCACAGGTAATGATCTTTTTGACAGCATAAAGAGTCCTTGTCTTAGATAGCAAAAAAAAAAAAAAAAAAAAAAAAAAACAAACCAAAAACCACACACACAGCCAATGGTGGTTAGTACGTTGAAACACCGTTTTGTAACTGAGGATTTGCTCTATCAGACAGAGCTATTATGCTCTTTGTAGCTGTTGCTGTTTCCATGGAAATAAATAGAAAGCATTACTTTTGGAACAACCTACGTATGTATTTATTGAGAGTTCAGATCTTCCTAATTATAAAAACTGTTTTGTATTAAAATTTACTAAGACATTTCTCCTGTATGAATCCGAGAGTTTGTCTGCCAAAAAGACAGATTCCCAGTTATCTTCAAACATTTTTATGTTAACATCTAAAATATGTTTTCATGAACTCTATAAAAATACGGCATTTTCTGTTCTTAGTCATGCTATGTATTCGCACTACTTATTGGTCAAACTTGATTGGCATCACACAGTATTCCTAATACCAAAATAAATGCCTAATTTAAATCACAGCAAAGTCAATGGGCATCTGTTTTCTTCAGCGAACCTTAGATCCACCAGAAATGAGACAACTGAATGATTTTAATTTGTGCAAACAGAAAAGAATGAAGGTAAGAACAAGTGAATGCTGACGTGCGTACTATACATCACTGCTGTGGTTCAGTTGATTTTATCACAAGCAACAGGGCTTCTCTTCCCCTTTTCCCTCTTTTGAAGGGGAAGAAGTACGAAGGACACAATCAAGATAAGGAGGGATAACTTATCTACTACAAATGATAAAAGAATGTAAGACAATATGATATGAAAAAGAGTTACAGGTAATAAATCAAACACATGGGAGAGAGAGCTTTTCCAAGAGTGCTGCTCACTGTGCTACTAGAAATGGAAGACTGACTTCTCCCCTATCGCTCTGCTATTCTACATCTTTCACCAGAAACTGGAAATCACCTGGAGCACTGGAGACTTCAGGGAACTGTAGTCTGTCTCCCCTCAGGCTACCTCCTTGGAGAGCAGGAACTGAAGTAAGAACAGGCAAAGCCACCAGGACCCAGGAATTGTGAATAGTGGAGAAGGCTAAAAACAGACCCAGGAAAGCGCAGGTCCCCAGCACTATGTTCCAGCACTAATCAGCTCACTGCTTGATGTCCTGAAGCAGAATACTGATAAAACCAGGACAGTCATTTACACTGAGAGCGAGATGAATGATGGAACAAGGGAAATGAAGAGAGGGGAAAAAAATCCAAGAAGTATGGATATTGAAAGAAGTTATTCAAGAAAATGCCAAATCAAATTATTTTTTATGCCTTGTTTGTCACAGAAGAGTTTTATTGTCAGGAATCATTTGTATAATTGCTCAAGTAAACTAAAAAAGAATGAGACTTTCTGAAACAATATTTATCAACAGCAGGTGAGAACTTCGTGGTGCAAGTAGAAGTTCCTGCATGCATATAGTCTTTATATTGTATCTCATCCTGGCAACAGTGAGAAACAGATATCACAAATTTGCTTGCTTAAATCGAGTTGATATAGCTCAGATGCATTTATGTACAGAAAAACTACAGGTTTACACTGTTTAAATAAAATTCTTAAGGTTGAAAACATGATCACAAGGAGATTATACGATTATAATTATTAATGAATGATGATAATGATTTGATGATAATCAGATAACGTACAAATCATAGGAGAAGAAAACATAGCTGTGGTACTTATGTAAAGTTTTGTCCTTTCAAAGACAAGACCTTCACATTTTAAAAGGTCTCTCTCAGGTACATTTGTTTTCAGAACAGCTAATAAAATCATAAGCCAAACATGAATTTCTAATATCCTGGCACAAAGAACAAGTATACAGAGCACAACAGGTGGGAGTAACAAAGATGCCTTGCTTGTCAGTGGGATCAGTACTGACTGAATCTGTCTAGGTCTGCTACATTTCATCTTGTAACATTCTTCTAAATTGAAAAAGTAAAGAAATATGAGAATAAGATTACAAATCATACTTTGATAGCAAAAACCTCTGGCAATTCAGAGTCTAATTCAGAATCTATTCGAAGAGGAAGTTAAAAATGGACTTAATCTCTATACACTTGTCTGAATAATAATTAGAAAACAGAGGGATGTCTCTGAGATTCACACACCAGAAATCAGTCATGACAAATTCAGAGGTGATGTTAATTTGTTAGGTAGAGGTTATTCTATACAATCAGTTGGTAAAACGCACTTTTCTAAGTGAGGCTAACTAACAACAGAATCTGCAACTCATGCAGTCCATTAAGATTAAAGAAATGTATGTTAAATATAGTCCACTTCTGGTCTAAAGTCAATGTCTAATCAAAGGCTTACCGCAGCTATAGTAGTACTAGTACTTATGAATAATAAGATAATTTAGACAATAAAAGCTTAATTAATTGTACATTTAAAATTATTATCCATGCATCCTGGATATCTACTCTATTCCACTGCTGTTGTATTCTCCACTCCCATTCTCCTCTGAGTCCTAAAGACAGCAGACAACTATCTGCAAGAAGAAGAGGTAGGGGAGCTGGAATCTAAGTCAGGATCACCCTGCCTTCTTCACCAGGAGTACGATGCCGATGGTACATTTTTACCTCTCTCCCACTCAAGGGTCAGCATGGCATTGATTTTATTCATTTCTAATATATACTATACCTTTATTTTCACCAGTTCACAACTCCACATTAAATCATAACATACTATGATATACACTGTAAGCGTTTGCATTTTCTTGGTATTTGCTCTTCCTTTTGCTTTGCCTCCAAATTGTTTTACCAGATTTCCAATGCTGCCTACATTGGCAACATTGGCAGTATGCTTATAACACTTATAACCTCTGCCATCATCCCCAGGCTGTACCCGGGGATGACGGCATGTTCTCCTTCTCTTCACATTATTTCTGTTGAGTCAGAGATAGCTCACTCTACACAGAATAACAGATCATTAATGCTACTTATAGAGATGCATCGAAGTTAGTGTTAACACTAGACCATCTGAGAGCTAACTAACTAAAATAAGTTAGGTAATATTCACTTCTTGTTAGATAAATGAGCTAAACCAGCAAGCCCAAAGAAAGATAACTAAAGCAAGCCTGGCAGGGTGGAGCTAATGCCAAGTCTTCAGCCTCTTATCAGCAATGACATGTAAAGCTCAAATTATATAGAATCTTGTATAAATGAGAACTCATTCAGGAAGGAAAAGGCCACTGCTACATAGGTGATATACTTAGACAACTGTAATAGTCCATTTCTGAAAATTTAGGATGTCCTGCTTTGAAGGACTAATTCCTCCTTACGTTTTGTGCTTGCATGCAAAACAGAAAGCTGATACATAAAAAATAGATTTATTTCTTTTGTAATATTTTGTCTTTGGATTAAATGCACTGCTTGAGATATCACAAAAAAATCACTAAGTGTAGCAGAAGTATAATTTCTGCCCAAGACAAACCTTGCACGCATAGTTCCGGCTTTGTGAAGGGAAAAAGAACAAGTTTTCAGCTGTTGTACCAGAGCTGACTTTGTAAGCACAAAAGTAACTTCCTTTTTTTTTTTTTTTTTTTTCTTCTTTTTTTTCCCCCAGTGGCCAATGATCTTTAAAGACCTGGAACAAAAGGTGACATGATTTTCAGATCATCAGAGCACACCTAAAGTTCAAACCACGTTCAGCTAGATGGAAAAAGCAGTTTTTGGGTCAAGTAACTTTTAGCAGAAAGGTAACTTTTCTTGCATGTATGGTTCTTTCCAGTACATTTTATTTCTGTAGTTATTCTACATCTGTTCTCCTCTGCATTGACTGGTATTTTGCAGCCTGCCCCTTTAGCCAATAGGTGATACATTCTAGGGCTTCATAAAACAGTTCTGGAACAGGTGGCCTTGCAGAACTAATTCAGCAGCAGGGACAGAGTCTGCCTTTCAGATGTGTTTATCTCAAGTTTGCTAATGCATGGCCAGCCCAAACTCTGCTAAGCAGAGCTATGCTCTGTGCTACACTAGGTCTTCTCACAAAACAGAAAAATTTAGTTTTCCCTATTAGCAAGAGACACAAGGCTTGCTTAAAGTTAGCATTATGCATTGAGTGAGCAAAACTGTTCCCCTTAAGCTTCAAAAAAGAGGTAGTGCAATAGCTAATTGCTTTGGAGCATTAAGACTGCACATTACAATGCTGTAACAGTACTTCAAATGGTGCAAAACCATCTGCTTTTGTGTTTGAACTAAAAGCGTATTTTACTGATGTATTTTCACAATATTTAAGACAATAATTGAAACTGCATATTTAATATTCCTAGCAAAGCTAGGAATCAAATTTGAAAATATCTACTACAAAGAAGCTAGAATTCTACATTTAATGGGGACAATTTTCTGCTTTCCTAAGCTCACCAGTTCACTGCTGAAGCAAATCATACAGTGAAATAAATTTATTGAAATGCTGTGTTAAAGGGAGTGAATTTTTAGATAGCATTATCACGTCTGTGCTAAACATTAATGACCACTAAGCCAACAGCTGTCTATACACCATGAAGAGTTCAAGACTAATTTTAATAAATTTAACTTAAACTAATTCAATGTTATTTTGTCAACAAACACATCATGCTATTCACAAAAAACACACAAAAACTTTTTTTTTTTTTGGCACCACATCTTAATAACATTCCATCAATTATTAGAATTACTTTGGCATCCCAGGATGAAGAATTTCTCAGTTAACCTTATCTCACTCTGTTCCCTGCATAGCAGAAGTTCACCCACCAGGAGTCATCTTTAGTATCTCTCATGTCAGGATTCTTTCCTTCCCTTCAGTGACATGTCTCAGCCATGTCAAACACTGTTACTTCAGGGCCCTCTTAGCTACAGAGGTATCAAGAACTGTGTCTTCATCCTATGACTACAAAACATCCTATGACTACACCAGCTCCTCAGTGTGTCAAACAAGTTAATTATTTTACCTTTCACTTATTTTCACAGAGCACTTGCTAAAAATCTTCCCTTGGTTTACCAGCTGCTCCTGCTGTTACATATATTAGCCTTAATAAAATCTATTAGTTACGCACAGCGCTTTCTTCATTAATGACATATAACAACGTTAATGTTTCTGGTCTGATGTGTGCTCAAGCAATTGCCAGGATTCTACTCAGACTGCTATAAATTAGAATGCATGCAACACGAAAGGAATTAACAAGTTATGAGTACCTAGTAATTGTGAAATTATATTAAAGAAATAATTGCATTCACGATTAATTTTTATTAAGTTTTTCTTTCCTCCTCCAAGTACACTGATTGATTAAAAAAAAAAAAAATAAAAAATTAAAAAAAAAAAAAAAAAAAGAGGCAGAGAGTACCTGTCGTTTCACAGAAGAAATGAGCAACCGTTAAGAGATTGCAAGAGAACCTACGGTCACAGAAGAAATAAAGGTGACTACCAACCAAGTACAGTGGTGACAAGGAAGGATTAGATTTATGCAGCAGATTTACTGTACAATATGCAATACATATAATGGAGTTTGAGGCAGATTACCAAGAGCATACCTTCACTTAACACTAAAAACATTTAATTGTATCATCTCCTTCATTCTTCATTTCATAGTAAAGATAAGTATACTTTCTAAGATTCAGCTGCTGAAATTCTTAAATATGCAGCATTCATGCAATATATGCAGCATTCACAATTTGTGTGGTACATTTACACATTTTGAAGACCTCTGATAAGTAGAGGAGATGTTGTTCAAAACTGATCACTGAGGACTCAAAAACCATGTGAATATTAAAAAACATGCTTTTAGTTTTTAGCTTTCACCATCATAAAAAGTATTACGTGAGCAACTGTTCATGCTGCTCATGCACCTTTCCTAATAACCAATATAGTGAAAGTCTATGCTTCCTTCAGATGCTATTTTCCTTTGGAACACAGATTGAAATCACATGGAAGTTCCACATCACTTCCTAAAAGTTTCAATCATTCTCCTAAACTACTTCCTTCAACACTGCAAACTGTAAATAGACATTTGGAGCTTTTTTTTTTTTAAACTGCATCTGTATGTTTTAGATAAAACTTATTCTTCTCCAAAATATCTTGTGCCTTACTACTGATGTCTCAGAATGATCCAATTTTCCCTGTTTCATACTCGTAACGTGAAACTCCAACCAAACATTAAGCTCAACATTGCCAGTGCTCAGGATGAAAGTGATAGTCCTGACTCAGCTTTCATAGTGTACCCCTGCATGTGCCTAGAGAGCATAAATCATGCAAATAATTAAGTTGAGCGCCTCTGATGGATAAAGCTTGTTGCCAAAGCTTTCACTACTGATATTATCAAGTCCTTACCTCTTACTGGTATCAAAGATTGGTCCAGACTTCCTTTTATATGCAAGATATGCTCACAGAAATGCTGTAGTTTTTCATCATACTAACTCTTCATTGTCAGAGAATACTAACATTTCTACAGAGGTGATTATGTTTTTGGCTTAGTGGAAACCTAGGTGCAGTGCTGATTCCAGTTCCACTTAACAGTGTTTGACAGCAACTAAGCCCAAGGATGAATCAAGGTTGACATATTTAGAACAAAATAGTGGGGCACTTGACTAAGCCAATAAATGGTTCCAGCCGGAACTTGTCCTGCGGTTGGTGATGATGACATCAGGATAGTTTCTGTGGCAGATAATATTATCTAAAGATACTTTGCATTTTACAAAAATTGAAGACATTTCATCATTTATTTTTCTAAATGGTTTGCTTTTTTTTTTTTTTTATTTTTTTTTGTTTGTTTTTAATTTCCATAGTTTATGTTGCATTCCTGCTTTAGGAAAGACCTGGTTGTACTTATTACTATTTTCAGCTCAGCAAAGATTTGCTTGGTACTTCTGAGCATAAAACACAAAATAAACTAGGATATGAAGTTCATGTGAAAGTACTTGTAGAACATATTTAGGACAGACGGATGAAAAAGACAGAAAATACTCGTCACTCTCAGTCAAAATAAAGTAATGAGAGTAGCTCTGTAGTCACTAGAAAAAAAAAAAAAAGACTTGCATAGCAATCTAATAAGAACGGCCATATAGCAGAGGAAGCACTGCAGTTTCCAGTCTTAACTTTATCTTTTTTTTTTCCCCCCTGCATCTGTCATGGAGGCATATACTTTCTATTTGAAAGACAAAACAACTGTGTTGCAGTTAATGTAAGGTTTTTTTTCTACCACTGGTAAATATGAAGTCCATTTACGTACTTACATTTTCGCAGAAGACTGAAAGCAGCTTTTGTACACATTCATCCTGCTGGAGCTATAAACAGTCTTTTAACCCTTAGCCACATGCCAAATGCTATCTTTTTCAAATTAATAAGAAAAACGTGTAATAAATAGAACCTGTAAATATTTGACATGGGTTCTAGTACATCTCATTCTGCTTGTATTCTTCCTTCTGACCATCTTTAACCCTACTACCAGTAACACAGTGCAATAGAATGAGTATTTAGAACCCACATTCTGTTTCCATAAATGTACTTCAATTATTTTCTTATAGTCTATACACAAATATAATTTAAGGCCTTCCAATAGTATTGTTGCAAACAGAATGGTAAAAACAGAATAGCAACGCGTAGTTGCAACCTGAAGACCAGACAGAGGGGATGGAGAGTAATAAAACTTTTTGTATGACAGCTATAACCGTAAGCATCTCATCACTACCCAGTGTTGGTAAAACATCATTCCTCTGTTTTTGTTCCCTCTTTAGGTTTAACAGCGTATTAGCTTTTGAAAAGCAGATACACTAGGTGTTTTGAGTTTCCTGGCTTGATTTCCTCATCTAGATCTTGTGCTGCTTAATATAATGCATAAGATACAGTATAAATTCTGAAATACAATGATATTTTGTAGAACATAAAAAATACCATTCTGTTTTCAGTGTCTTCATGTTCTGATTATTAAATCTGTATTCAGACAGGCAGTGTTGAGCACAAACATTTTCTTTCACCTAATTCATACTAATCTGCATTCCACATGCAGTCTCACTGCATATACCAGCTAGATTTCTTATTTTTCCTCTGGTCCCCACAAGAGATTATTATTAATATTACTTTTATTCTTGTCATTATTTTCTCTCTTCCCCCCTCACGCCAAATGAAATAGAGTGAGCAAAAAAAATTGTGTTTTCTAGATTTGGGTCTGCAATGAAGAATAACGTCACTTATCTAACACCATGCACTTGATATTCGTACCAGTTTTCAGCCAGATTATCCTCAGTGTCATCTGGCCTTCCTCCATCTTCCTGCCTCCCTACCCTGTTTGCTCCCAATACATTTAACATCTTTGTAGCTTTGACTTAAGCAACAGAACTAAGACAACTCTAAAACAACTATAACAACCAAACATAAAAGTTTGTTGGTTTTTCCTGACATATCCATAGAAATATTAAGTTTAATATTTCACATTTATATAACATCTGCTTATTTATATAGAATGCTTTGTGCTCTTCAAATTCGAATCAAGGCCAAAATGATTCTTATTTCACAGTCATATGGTAAAATTTTAGAGTAAGATATTAATGCAGTTCTGGAAGTAGGAAAACAGCTTACTCCGTCACATAGTAACAATTTCTGCTGTGACAGGTGAATGAGCACAATGGCACCTATTGATAGCCTCCTCCTCCTCGCAGTGATCTTCAGCTTTAACTGGGGCATTTCTCAAGTCAGACCTGAGTTTCTGCTACCAAGTGCAGAAGAGAAGTGCAGTCCAGTGCAGGATGCAGCCTGCCCAATGCTGCATCTTGTACCGCAGCAAACATTGATGACCTCTGTCCTGTAACAGCTCTGAAAATTGACCTTGCAACAGCTACCACATCACTAGCTGCACAAAGCTGAATTCAGTCCTTCATCTTCATGTATCAGAACTCACTGCTTAGAATTTTCCAGCAATAAAACTGCTGAGCTGTTAGAGGAAATGTGAGCGCAGAAACTGCCCACCCACAGAACCAAAGAATCCTGGATTGGAAGGGATCTCAAGAGATCATCAATTCTAACTGCCCCTCCAAAACAGGAACCCTACAGTAAGTTATACAGGTAGACATCCAGGCAGGTCTTGAGAAGAAAAAAAAAAAAAAAAAAAAAAACACACCAAAACAAAACAACTCCTATAGAAGGAGTCTCCATAGCATTTCCAGGCAACCTGTACTAATATTCCATCACTCTTACCATTCATCCACCTGTTTGTACAGAACTCCTTATGCTCAAGTCTTAGGCCATTACCCCTTGACCTACAGCTATGCACCGCAAGAAGAGCCTGGCCTCATCCTTCTGTCTCCCACCTCATTTTAGAGATTTATAAACATTATTCAGATACCCCCTCGATCTTCTTTTCCCCAGGGTGAGCAAACCAAGATTACTCAGCCTTTCTCATATGGGAGACGTTCCATACCCTAAATCATTTTTGTGGCCCTTTGCTGGTCTCCTAGGAGATCTCTGTCTCTTTTAACTGGGGAACCCAGAACTGGATGCTGTATTCTAAATATGGCCTCATCACAGCAGAGTAGAGGGAGTAAATCACTTCACTTCTCCTTCTGGCCATAGTCTTTTTAATGCATCCCAGGGTACTATTGGCCTTCTTGGCCACAAGGGCACAATGTTCGCTCCTGGCCAATCTGTTGTCCACCAGAACACCCAGGTTCTTCTCTGCAGAGTTCCTGTCCAGCAGGACGTTCCCTAACATGAACTGATGCACGTGATTATTCATCCCCAGGTACAAGACTCCACACTTGGTCTCATCAATTTCCCCTCTGCCCAAATCCACAGACTTTCCAGAACTTTCGGAATGGTAGCACAGCCTTCCAGTGTATCAGTCACTCCTCCCAGCTTTGTATCACCAGCAAAATTACTGAGGGTGAAGTCTGCTCCTTCATTCAGGAGCTGACAAGGAAGCCGAACAAGACCAAACTCTGCACCAACCCTTGGAGAGCACCGCTAGTTACAGGCCTTCAAACAGACTCTGTCCATTAATGACAACACTCTGAGCTCTGTCAGCCAGCTATCAGTTCACCTCACCATCCATGCATCAATCCCATGCTTTCTAAGTTAAGTTTCATAACTAGGATGTTGTGGGAGATGGTGTCAAACGCCTTGCTGAAGCCAACACACACAACACCTACTCTACTTCCTGCATCTATTCAGCCAGTGATAATATCAAAGAAGGCTACCAGATTGGTCAAGTATGATTTCCCTCTGATGAATCTATGCTGACTGCTTCTGATAACCCTTTTCTCTTACAATTACTTGGAGCGGTTATACAGAACAAGTTGTTCCATCACCTTTCCAGGGACAGAAGAGAGGCTGACTGACCTGCAGTTTCCCAGATTCTTCTTGCTCTTATTAAAGGCTGGAGTGACATTGCCTATCCTCCAGTCTTCAAGCACCTCTCCCACTCGCCAAGACCTTTCAAAGATGATAGCTGTTCAGCAGTTACCTCTGCCAGCTCTCTTCACACGTGGGTACATCCCATTGGGGCCCACGGATTAACACGCACTGATTTCTGCCAGATGCTCGCTGACCAGATCCTCCTCGACCACAGTTCCTTTCCCCAGACTTTCTCTCTCACCTCTGGGATCTGGTATTCCTGAAGTCTAGTCTTAGCATTGAAGTCTGAAACACCTGTAAAATAAGGCCCTTTAACCTAGTGCTCAATCTCATCACCAACGTGACTATAAGCTTTGCTACTAAGTGTGGTTATGTGCAAAATCTTGCAGAACGAATCCTGACTGAAAATGCAATTTCTAGGAGTAGTCCACAAAGACATCTTGTTCTAAGCCTCTGTGCTCCAGCAATTTTGGACTATTGATGCACTGAGAGAAAGGAGTCAAAGGAGATGCTTACAAGTACCTCTCTGTCAGAGCTTTTAAAACCACCAACCTTTATCTCAGTAAATTACCAATTGTTATTGATTGAAATGAAAGAGCTGAGTATGAATAAGGAATCCATTTAGGAATGAATTCTTCCTTTTTTTTTTTTTTTTTTTTTTTCATTCTTTGTTACCTTGTTTTCACTTCTACTGGGATCATCCACAATTACAATAGAGACTGTACCTTGGTTGCATTTTGTAAAATTTTCCAATTTTCTACCAGGAAAAACAGGAAGCAAAGATGCCTGATCATTTTCTATGAACACATGATTATTTCTGAGAGTGTCGTCTTCGCTCCAACTAGCTGAACCCTTCACTACTTCAAATAAGAAATAAGAAAAGCTTCTGAAAGAAAAATATTCAGCCATTGTGTTTTACAGTAAAATGCTAGAAACTGTCTTTTCCAGTTTGAAAGGCTTCATGTATGGCTATCATGTTACCAAGCTACGGACTAGCACTTGCTGAGCATATGCAATACAGACCAGATTCAGAGATTGCTACAGTTGTGGGGAGTTCAGTTGATGGAGAAGTCCTAAGAAAGTTGTCTTTCTGAGCTAAGAGTCAAACTTTCACAGTACATTTCTGTTTGGGCTTGACCTCTCAAAAGATTTCATTATTTTCTATGAGGCCCATATAAAATATTTTTGATATACACTTACCTACACAGAACTACGTACCAGCAATTGCAAATCTAAGAGAGTCTCATCTTCAAGTAAGGCTAACGCTCCTTACAGAACTAAAATACTATATCCATTAAATCAGAGTTGAGCATCACAATATGTTTCTACAATTATATTGAAATGTGCTATACAGTGCATAATAATTTGAAGACTGAAAGTAAAAATACATTTAAACGTGGCATATAAATTTCTGCTAAAGGATACTTTTCAAATTGGATCTCCTGCTGAAAGAGTTCATTCTATCTAAAAAGTAGAAACCTGTCAATAATACTCGTATGTCCTATAAAATGTTTTCATTTCTTTCATGGTATGTTATGCTCCATCAGTTTCCTTAATCCTAGCTGCAGTTCACGTTGCCATGCTGAAACAGCTCACTGAGCAGTAATTTATCTCTTGACTGTGGCATAACAACCACAAATACAGGTTATTCTGGGAGTGAGGATTTGCATTGCATAAACTGTATTTTTAAAATCATTTTCAAATGAGATTAATTCATGATAGGGAAATTATTCCGCTATTTTTAGGTCTGGTTTCCAAGACACTTGAGGCTGAGTCTTGAGTGTTTTGTTGGGTATCAGGCAGAATCTTCATTTGAGGATTAGGGATTTCTGTAAAAACGAAATGATACCGCAAGAGAAATGAGAAGATGTTTCCCCCATTTACTTTAATACCTATTTAAAATTGGCATTGGAAAGATAATGACAGATTGCATTTTAGCTGAATTTTTCAGCTGTGCACTAGATGACTTGTATTTCTTTTCAATTAGGCTGACTGCTTTAGCGTGGTAGGAGATTACTTCTCCCGCATGCTGAAAAGATATTAACAATTAAAATGGAGGGGGGGAGCAAGAAGCAGGGGATTATTGCAGTTTTCCTCACCAAATGACAAAGGTTTCTCTGCGTAAGTATCTTGTTTTAACGTTTGCCGTTAAGTGAGGATGGCACGCGTTGAATACATAGAATTACTACAAGAAAGTATTACATACATCTAATCATATTTTAATCCAAAAGTAAATATTTACATAACAGTGGTATTTAAATATGTTAGCCTCATACATCAGAGCAGAGTAAAGCTTTTTTCAGGTGTAACCCTGTGTGAAATGTGCTTCTCAAGTTATCAAGGCCCAGATGCAGAAAATGCTTTTGTTGTTTACTCCTGAGTCACGCCTTCAAGAGAGGAAGAAAAACAAGGGATGTGGGAGTCCTTCCTCACTGGTGTAATGGATGCTGTGGGTGCAGTGGGAGGGAACGGGATGCCACCTGCACCCTTCTGGAAGCTAATTTCATGGAATTTCTCATCATCAGGTTACAGCATTAATAGAATAGTCCCCATGACTTTCTTATAAATTACTATTGATTTCATCAACGGGAATAAAACTCAGTAACAACGGCACAACCTCACTTCACATAGCCTGCAATTAACATAACTCTCTTCTGTAAACCACCTGCCTGAGAGGGCAAGCAAATGTACTGCAGAGATCAGTGGGATCCAGCAACTTTTTTGTTCTCTCAAAGCTCCTTGCTTTTGTTACTAAAATGTGTCTGGATTTAGGTTACAGAGGCATTCTATATTATCAGTGCCTTTTAAGAATCTTGAAACGTCTGTGAAACAGTGTCTTCATCTACTGTTTTCTTCCTCCTTATTTTTCTATACATCTTCATAATAATCCAAATCAATGTTCATTGATTAAATATCTCAGCAACTAGGTGAACCTGCAGCAATCATAATTCCATTTGCATCCCAACAGTCAGTAGCACAGTTGGCTCCAAGTAGTGCCCCCTTTCATCCTTTCATCCTACTCCACTCACCCAACCCAATTCTAAAGATTAATGTCAAATCCTGTCTGGATTATGTCTACGAGTCGTAGGTTTGCTTTTTTTTTTTTTTTTTTTTTAATAATAGAGAAGGAAAGAAAGAGGTGTGGAAAGGTACCTATGCACAATGTATAACTAAGCATGAAGTCAAGAAAGCTCATTTTGTTTTTGTGTGAAACTACCAGGCCCCACATACAACCATTTTTTTCAACTCTAACAGAACAACTTAAATCTTAACGAAATCCATAGACATGGACTTCATCTTCCAAATCTAACCCAGCCCAATTCTAATAACTTGCTACCAAACAATTATTCAGAATCTTCTGAATTATTTCCTAGTAAAAAAAATAACAATATTCACACCTTTTTTTGATTAATGCATACTTTGATAACATTTCTAGGACCCAGATCTTCAATTTCAGTAAGACTGTGTCTTGCAATTGATCTTAGATACACTAATTAACAGCTTTTGAAAATGTAATCCTAGGCTGAATTAAGTCTTGTAACAGCTGTGGCAAATTTTTCATTCATGCTATCTAGGATAGACAAGTATAATTAGAACCAAGATCTAAGTACCAAAGACCAAAAGACAGTACAAAAAAAAAAAAAAAAGACTACTTACATTACTCCCCTGTATACTACCTTCAAGAATATTCAGGAAGGAACATATTATGTTCTAAAGCCACTTCTCTTCTGAGAAGGAAATTATGCTGGTAATAAAGATGATTGTTAAATTGAAGTATGTTGATACCTATGCATATGCACACACATTTCCATATCGTCATGCATCTGTAGCTTGTTCTTTGTTCTTTTTAGACTAGTATCTACCAACTTACAGAACAGGCACTCCTGATTTTATCGGAGCAAACACTGATCAGAACAGCATCTGTCCTCATCTTTCACACAGGAAGGTTCTGAATGAAAATCCTCACACCAGGTGAAGATCTCACTTGTCATTTGCAGATGCCTCAGTCAATTTGAGCAATCTCTACTTCGTGTGGGTTTTTATTTCACAAAACAACTTCATTTTTGGAAACTAGACAGAAGGATACACAAAAATGCAGAGATGGAACTACTCTGAGACAAAGCTACTAGATTCTCATTCAAAGACAAAACAGAACAAATGAAGCTGCTTGGAACTATATTTATGAAATAGACATAGAAACAAATGCCCTGAGCAGTGGTTATAACGGCAATTAGCATTAACAATGTAAACATATACCTACTGTGCTAAAAGCTGCAGTTTAAAAAGCAAGGTGACGGTGAACACGATCAAACCAGGTTTCAATGTTCATCAGGTTTGTCACTGAATTTGACACTTTGAATCTGCTAATGGTAATTCAAAACTCTTAACTACTGTTTACAACACTCGTATATTAGTACATATATACAATACTTCCATTACCTGTAAGCCTCTTCATCACAAAACACTGTCCTTCTCCCAGCTCTTTATCAATGTGCATGCCTTGCACCCAGAGATCAGCATCTTTGGTTAGCCCATTATTATCTTCTCTGCTGAGATGTTACAAAACATTGAACTAAGAGTGCCAGCTTCATTTGTTTTTCGTATACTGCAACCAAACAGAGAGCTCTACAAATCTCTGGAACAGTAAATGTTGTCTATCCTCATTGGTTAGATGGTTTATTTCATTTTCTAGTTTGTTTTGATATTTTTCTAACAAGTAGGATTGTGGAAAAAAAAAAAAGTCATACATTTATGGAGATCAAATTTAACCAGTATTATTTAAAAAAAAAAAAAAAAAAAAAAAAAAAAGAAAATGAGTAATCCTTTATGCATAATATAGGAATAAACTTGAGCTCACTTCTATTTAAGGGATAAAAGCTGCCATGGTGTAAATTTGGGAACTATATTCGGATTTTAAGTGTCAGGTTCCAATGGATAGGCAATATTTTTGCTGTGCTAAGCCAATGGGTTACAACAAAGATCCAAGCCAACTAACCTGGGTGCTAAATAAAAAGAAATCAACCTTGGGACAGTCCTACAAATAATCCAAGATCAACAACAAGAGAATAAAAATTATACACGTATACAGGTCTCTGGGTCTGATTATATATTTACTTCACAGAGAACAAATCCCTGATTGCTCAGATCCCAACTATCTTTATTTCTTCTATTTAAAATGTATTTAGACTGGAATTACAAGCAACTTGTGTGCATTCACTTCATTTATGCACAGCAACTCATGGTAAGAGCGGGTTTAATCTCCTTGCTCCATTGATAGGAAGAGGACATGAGATTCAAACCACCCCTTAGTTTACATTAACATCCTTTTCTTTGTATTAGTGACAAAAGAGGAGTGGGGAAGGGGGGAGGGAGGGGATGCAGGGAGAGACAGGAGCAGGAGGGAGGTAAAGATATGTTTCATCCTGACGTGAGAACTGAGATTTTAGATACTATCCACTACACTATTACAAACACTAAACATTTTCTGAAAACTGACAGTCGTCATCAAATATTAACAAATATCATTGAACTGTAAGAGATTTGAGACAACTATAAACAGCTGAAGTAACTCCCTGTAATCATGAACGAGTTGTATGCACACAATCTCACAAAGAGGCAGTAAGTAAGGTTGGGAGAAACCTCTGAAGGTCATCTGGCTCAAACCTTTGCTCAGCTCTCCTAATATCTGAAATAATTGTGAAACAAATAAAAAAGGAGGAAAAATCTTCCACGTGGAAAGTCTCAAGGATGGTATGTAATTAAAAAATATAAATAAGGATTTCCCTGAATTGCGGCTAGTATCTCTGCTGCTCTCCATTTGGAAATTACAACCTTTCAAAATTACTTGCAAAAGACAACTGGTAGAACTAACACTGCATTTTTGCAATGTCTAAGAGAGTCACCATATTACTACATGATGTTCTCATCACATTTCCTAGGAATTTCCAGCCCCAAGCTCTTGCAGTTAAATTGTTGCAATGGTCACTGAAACCGTAAATCAGAATTTCTGCAGATAAAATAACTTCTTAAGATGCTCCCCAGAAGCTGGGAAGAAAGAATCATTTAGCTCAGAATCTGTTTGCTTGAGTGTGGTTGCCTTTATAGGACTGGTCGGTTTTGCATGGAATTTGTCCGGGCCATCAATTATTAATGGCAAGGAGCTTCAACAGTTACCTCCTGATTAGTTACCTGCTAATTAACATCCAGCAGCCTCCACCTCTAGAGTTTTGTTAGCAAAGTGCATGTGCAGTTTATATATCTGTAACTGAGAATCTGACACACAATGATTACTCACATTTATGATTAAATACAGAAGTAAATACTGTGGGGGGTGGGGAGGGGGAAATGAAGAAAAAAAAGTAAAAATATATTGAGGAATTGAAGTTATTCAAATACAACTGATACTCTCAGCAAATAACAGTACTCCTCAGACTTCACAGAAGCCTTGGTAATTCCTTACATTTCCAAATTTTATGACTTTATGAAATAATTTAGCACTATCACAACTCTTACTGCTTCACTTTTTGACACTTAATGTTTGTAATAGCACTTATTTTCAATGAAAAATAATAATTAAAAACATCAAAAAGCAAAAAGTCACAAGAACAAGACGAGCACTTTCTAGGCAAGTGGTTCCAGTAATAAAACATTAAAGCCACAGCTTCAAGTTCTCACCCACAGATCTAGCAGCACAACCTTGGCCAGTGCTAATTGCTGATTGCTTTCAAGAAGCTAGAAATACTGCTGCAGGTGACACACACCTGGTCTTCTCATCTCTGCCAAAGTCAACACTGCAGTGGCTGTGAAAAACAATTCTCTGCATTCACTTCTGTGTAGACCAAAATGAGCAGATAACTTAGTGAAAAATAAGACGTGGACGCAATTGATAAATCTTTGTATACAATCAGGGCTTGCTATCCTCCGAGCTTCAGAATTGGATTATATGTAGCTACATAAAAATATAAAGTATATATACATATATATATATATAAAGTATACACAGACTTATCAAGAAAAATCAAATAAGTTCCAAAGAGTGACGGTCACCACTAAAGACTGGTCTTATTGCAAGATCCAAAAAAAAGAAATTGAAATACCAATGCAAACTTACTCAAAATACTAGGGGAAAAAAAAAAAAGCATTAGTGCAACTTCTACTGCAGGTATCTATTTTGTGTCACTCACCTACTTCTGCAGACTACACATTTCCCACTCGTCCTGGTTTTATCAGCGTCCCTTATTGTGACATCACGTGCCAAGCTGCTGGGTGCTGAAGCACAGTGCACTGTGGTGCTGTGCTCACTCATCCTGCACTTCCAGCACTCTCAAGTAAATCCTGGCTCTCCAAGAGTAAGATATACTGAGAAAGGACAGCCATATTTCAGTTCCCAGGAGCCTCCAACACTCTCTACACGATCTCCGATTCTGGGTGATGGGGGTGAACTGGCATCTTTGTTTCAGGTTAGTGTCTTTTCAGTAGTCAGAAAAATCAAACAAATGGGAGAAAAGAATTACCCATAAGTTTTTTTAGTTTTTTTTGTTTTGTTTTTAAACACATCTTTATCTTATACTGTTTTACCATTTCTAGTAAATTTGTTATCTCTCCTTTTTTTTAATTGGACTGTTTTTGTTTTATTTCTTCCCAAAAACGGAATGGGAGGGTGAGAGGGGCCAGGGGAGACTTCTCCCCTTTTTTTCCCATCACATGCAAAATCACAACACTGCTGTATACAGGACACAGAAAGCATGACTTCAGTACTGCCAGTTAGTTCTGAAGTACTGTGTGCCTCATGCTGAAGTCCTTACGACGTCATTTTGTTGATGTGCCTTGGTTGCGCTGAGTCCCACCAAACACCATCATGTAGGCTTGAGGCCAAGTGCAGCCCGTGCATTCAATAATTTTTTTTGGTGGAGATGTGAATATTAGGCCCTCATTCAGAATAAACTGTATGTTAAATCAGATAGGAATAGATTTTTTTTTTTTATAATAAAACCAAAGCAGTCTTGCAAAACTCTTATCTTGATCCAATCTGATTTTCCATTTATGCTAACAATATGGAACAGGTAGCTTGGAGCTCTTTATCTTTTTCACTGATTGTACCATTTCGTATTCTCTAAGTACTTCATTGTGCTCAGTTATAAATGAGCTGTAACAGAATTTTAATAAAACGCAGGAAACACTGTCTGATTCGAGTTTGCTATTAAACACAAGTAAAATGAAATTTATTATTTCAGTTGGGATAATACATTTAATACTGATAATGATAGATTGCCGAAGATATTAACTCCTAATCAGATGTTACTGAAATGTGTTACAGCTTACAAACATGTAAGTATTTTGTTAGGCTGTGCTCTGTTTCTTTGCTGTTCAACAGGAAATAAAATCAAATAACTACTTTTTTTTTTTTTTGTACTGTAGCATGCTTTGTTAAGTTCATTCAACCAAGAAAATGCAAGTTAAAGAAATTAGTTATTTCCTATCAAAGAGTATGTCAGTGTAACATGTTGAGTAGCTTCTGCATGATACTGAAGAGATTTCATTTTCACAAGCTGTTTTTGTTGTAGAAATTTCCTTGTTTCCTCTGTATCTCACACAGACTATTGAATTAGACTTCCATATACAGAAGATATCTGGATATATTGGGCAGGTGTTCATTTACACAGCACTACTCATTATATATATATATGTATACATATATATATATATATATATATATATATATATATATATATATATGTTATGAGACTAAATTTTCCATACTTGTTGAGGTTTGTTAACTGTATAATACATAATTTATTATGTTGTACTGACAGTACAGGTAGATTTTTTTTTTAAATAAAATTTACTGAAATTTAATAGTCAATGATTTAAATCCTTTTCTCTGAATACCGGCTAAAGTACTGAAACTTCAATCCTGGTTTATGAATATACTTTCCTTGCATACATTATACATTCGATTTGCAGATCAGTTATTTGATAAGTACTGAGAGGAAGCCATTTTCCCTTTCTCTGCCCAGCTGTTCTAGGCAGACAGAATAAAGGAACACTATAAACCATTTTACCTTCCTGCAAATCCACAGAAAATAGACACTGGTCTATTGTATAAACCCCAGTCCCTCATTCGTGTATGTAAGTGATATTTTTTACAATGCAGTTCAAATGTATCAAGTAAAATTTAAAAATGTAGCAGCTTTTTCAGCATCAAAATGTAAACAACTTCTTGTTTCCCTACAATTCCATGCACAACTCAAAAGAGGCATTCAAATGAAGAAAAAAAATTCACTTGGGTAAAACTGCCAGGACACGTTTGGAAATCTGCTTTAAAGCAAAGAGAACATAGATTTCATTAATGGCTGTTCACAGTGTTCTGGTAACTACATTAACACTGTTGTAAATTTGCCCTTGAGAATCCCAAAAATTTGCAAAGTCTCTGTGCTGAAATGTTTTTTCTTTTTTCTTTTTTTTTTTCTCTCCAAATGTCTTAGTTGACTTCTTCTAATGTTAAGTTATTTTTAAAAGAGTCACACTTAATGTCTTTTTCGTGTGTGGAGAAGCATCTCAAGCAACTACCCAGTGAGGAAGCTGAAGCCTTTTCTTTATTAACACTTAACTAACACTAGTTGAAGAAAGACTTTTTGATGCTGTTATTGATAGGGGTGAAGGATGCATGCTGGCAGCATCATGCATGCTATTAAACTATTAAGGCTATTTGTTTTGTTGTTGCTTAATTTGTATCCTGGAATTTTTGGAGAAACAAGATCTAACATCGACCAAAATGAAATAGTCTGCCACGTAAAGACTGAACCAGAAGTACGATTGCTTTATTTCTAACTCTTGAAAAAAGCTAGCTATAACAAAGCACTAAGATTTTTAACTCTTTCTCTAAGCACTTATAAATGGTTCTCTTGTATTAGTATCCAGTCCTGTGGAATAAAATCTGGCACTATATTAACGTTGACAGAGATGGTTACATCAATTCGACACTATTCTACACTAAAAAGCAGCAAGATTTCATATTGTACAAGTTCATTTAAAGATGTTTAAGGAAACTTAAAATATCATCTCTCCACCTGACGTGATGCAAGTCTGGAAATTCATACAATAGGCTTAGATACTAATGGAAGTGCTGAGCCCTGTCTTGTCCAGAAAGTAAGGTAAAGTCAAGGCACAAAAAAAATAAAGAGCTAGTCAAGATATCATCCCCTTGGCCCATGCTATTCCTGTGATTTTGTAGCACGTTGCTTCACAGCCTAAGAGTATTACCAACATATTTGCTTCACTGGAGCTGTACTTGATAGAAAGCAAATGCGTTAAAGAACACCGATTCATAAATTAGGTTGATGGTATTATTTAATCTTTCAGAGGAGAACTGATCCCTCCCCAAGAGTAACCAGTCCAATATCAAATTAACAAAGACTACAAAACACATTATCCCATTTAAATGTCATTGCAGCTCTCAATGTACAATTTGGTCGAACTCACGTGTAAGTATTTCAAGGTGTCACCTTGTACAGCCATGGGAGAGACTCAGGTTTACTTGGTTATAGAAGGAGCTCAAGAAATAAAGCAACCATGTAGTTTCATATGGATTTAAACCCTGGGCAACAGTTTTGAGGGAAAAATAAACAGTGGCTTATGAGAGCAAGTTGTCTATCTCCTGTAGAGACTAGGGGAACAGAGGAAGTTATTAACTGCATTGTTGGCTGTTCCCATTTCTGTGACAAGGCCACAAAAATAAACGTTACTTGTCTCAGCGGTTTAATTACTCTTTGGAGACAAGGTGTCTAAGAAATCAAGGAACTTGAACTTTTTATGTCTTTCTCCTTCTTCTATTTCTTTTCTTCAGTGCAGAACCTCCTCAACCAACTGTTCGACTAACACAGTCCCTCTGCTAGCAAGCACTCAGTGAAGAAGATGTAAACACAAGTACATTCAGCGCCATCCAGCAGCAGACTCCGGCACTGCAACAAGAAGAAAACATCCTCACCAACCAGGGATTCATGGGAAGTATTGCAGGGCCAAGCCTATGGGGTTCCTGTTGCCCACAGTGAAGAGGCTGCCACACTGTTGAAAGCCACATTGCCTTGGAATACTCTGTGAAATCAAGGCTGTGGATTAACCCACTTCCTCCTGAGGTAACATGCCACTCTCCTATTGAAGCCTCTTTTTTCTGCAGCCAAAAAGAGCATGGGTTATTACCTAATTAAGTTAATTTTACTGCTGTTGAACTTCAGAATACACACATATAAGCCCTGTCTGGCTGAAAGGACAGTGGTAATAACATCTCCTGATAAAAAAAAAAAAAAAAAAGTAGAGCAGGAAGATCACAGATGTGGTTCAATGTACCTTATTCTGAGAATGCTCTTACTTCCTGAAGGTGAGCTCAAGTTAACATGACTGCTTTCAAAACTGAATAATATTATTTTTATTATCTCCCCACTTTCATGCTGAAAATCACGAGAAATCACTGTACGGTTATTCAAGGAATAATATCTTCTTTTTAAGTGAATTTGATTGTTTTTAGAATGCTTAGTTAAAATCATTCATGTAAATTACCAACTTGACACTGGTTTAAAACAGGCTTTGTTTAATGTGTTTTAATAGAAAATAATCAGCGCAGTATATACAATACGTTTCCATTAGAGTGCTGCTGCATAAAAATATTTTATAGTATATCATAAACAGTTTTGTGTTTACAATACATTTCTATTAAAGAGATCTGTTATAGAAGCCGTTTTCAAAATCAAATAGTAAACAGTTTTCAGTATGGAATGTGTTTCCATTAACAGTTGCTGCATAATGAAAGCATATTTAAAAAAAGAAGGCGTAAAAGGTGCATTAGCGTAGAAAACTCTAGCAAAAAAATTATAATCTGTTTTTGACAACATTTACTTACTGCATTCCTGGCAGAAACATATGCTAGAGTAGTAGCAGGTGAATTGCTGGTTTAGACATGTGAAATATTATTCATAATCGCTGTAAAAGCATTATTCTTTCAGAAGACTTCCCAATGGTGCAGGTGCTGGATTAGAGCACGTTGTACACCACAGCAGTATGCAGAGGCTCAATCCAGGAAAGGGCAAGGCAGTACATCAATACCAATAAGAAAACTTCTGTCCCAAAGGTTTGACCACTTTAAATAAAAGAAAAAGGAGGGGAGGGAGGTGGGAAACAGTGAAGAAGAGAAGAAATGGAGTCTCTAAGGAGATACGCCTTATTTAAAGTCATAGCACATCCTCAGATGTCCACAGTCCTATGCAAGGCCTGTACAGCTCCATAGGATATTCGGTATAGAGACATTTTGATTAACTAGTTTTCTTATTCTTCACGAGACATTTGAGATGGCAAGCGCTGCATTCTCTGCTTGCTCTTCACTAGTACTAGCAATGGGTGTATTATAAGCCTCCGCATTTAAGCGACCTGAACGGAAAGATTATAGATTCATTCCACTCAACCAGTGGGAATTGCCTTCAAACGGACTTCAAGTTCATTTAGGTGCATACAAATCATCTCAACTCAGTTGTTTTTACACATATCTAACCTCATTAAAACTGCAATTATTTTTTTAACTCGTAAACAAATGCTAGTCTGTAGGACATTATTACTGTAGGTTCTTGTTCCCAAGACTTAACAGAGCAGTTTTTCTGAAACGCTCATGATTTTAAATCAAACATGTTGCTAGAGGTAGCTATTATGTGCATTTTTATAAGAGTTCTCTCATCCCAATAGAACAAAAGCATAAGGCAAAAAAGATGTATCGTAACACTGTAAGATACAGGAACTGATTCAGAGCTCATTTACACTTTTATAAATTGAAAAACATATCACTTAAGTCAATTCTCTAAAATGATTATGATAGGCCATAAGGAATTAATGCAAATAATTAATACTTGCATCAAGAATATAATAAATATTTTCCAATTTGCATTTTGTTACTACATTATAATATTTACACTCTAAGGAGTGTATACTGCATGTTATATTAATACCTTTAAATCAACTTAATGTTTAGTGCACCTCCATTAATGTAATATTATGGTTAAGGAATTTAAATACATAAATGCCAAGAAATTCTAAAGCTGTTTCCCACAACAGCCATAACTCAGTCACAAATAAATCTTAATAATAACAGGAGTATTTTAAAATATGAAAATTAATTCATTGAAGTAGACTTTCTGGAAGATACAATCTCTTCACAGTTTGTTTCAATTACTTATAAGCATTTTGCTCTCAGTAGCCAGTCAGAGCCAAGCAATCTCAAATGAGTCCTGCTTCACTGAGGTCTCATATGACTTCTACAGCAGTGCATCATCATCTGCTCAGTAGAATCCTTCTGACTGCTCATTTGTAAGTGAAAGCAAGGTTTTTCTAGGTAATACCAAGGCTGCAATGAGGACTATGCAATCAGTTTCAAGTAATACACACCCCACACTAAAAGCTGCCCCCTCCTTTGTTCTTCCCCAGTCATTCCCTCACACTACCAAGGAAAGTCCTGAGCAGCTGGGTACCAGGTTACGGCAGCTGTTCTGCCACCTCCAAACTGCTGTTACAGCTGATCAGGTTGAAGCAAACAACATCGTAATTGCTCTCAGTAATGGATGCAGAACAAACAATAAATAACACTGAATTCTACAGCTTGTTCAACCACTTCCTTTGGCTATCAGCACACCCTATTCACCAACTGTTTTTACCTAGCATTTGTTAGCTAGGACAGGCATCATTTTTTGCTCTGGTGCCCTCTCCTTCTGTTCGGCTCTATTGCTCAGTGATCAAGCAAAACTAGCCATAATTAGCAAAGAGAACAATAAAGTGAAATCGACCAACCCATTCCTACTATGCTGCATAATATTTTTTCTTTGGAACTCAATTTACAGACACTGTTCAAAGTTATAGCACACAGTGCTACACAGAGATAATTTCCTCAACATGTTATAGAGTAACATTAGGCCTACGCCTGTCAACATTTATTTATATTGAAGAAAATTCCCTCATTCTATAAGCTTAGGGACCTACTCTTCTCAGTTTAATGTGGTCACTACCTCAAATAATTATGGTAATAAAAAATAATGGAGCATATCCCCAGAAATAAGGACCAAACATGGGACTTACACATGATCTAAGGAATGCTAAGTAACCACTCCCCCCACTTCGCAATACATGAGCATGTAGAAACTTTTAATTGATAAATGATACTCTCTTGAAAAGTGATTTAAAAGGAGTTTTGAGGAAAGACTTTACAAGACCTATAAATATGACTTATGTGGAAGTTCACACTATACATATCAAACTCTGGCTGTTGCTCTTGAGTGCTCTTGGGAAGCATTTAGAGAAGGTTACAAGAGCTTTAGTATTTCCAAATTGGTAAGGAAAATGATTCCCAGTTATTAAAGACTTCTTTCAGCTTTAACTACACATCTGACATCAGTGTAAAGAGGAAGCAGAACAGTAGGAACTTGTTATAATGAAATGTTTGAGAGGTTCACTGCAGCTATGTGAGAAGAAAAAAGTCCAAAAGAAAGTGAAACTTCTTATTAAGATCTGTCTAAAAATATAAGCTATAGGACACAGTAATCCATAGCCGAATTCTACAGCAATAAATAAATCAAACTACCAATTTAGAAGCAAATTGTATACTGCAAAGTAAAGATAAAAAAGAGCCAGTTAAATAACTGTTATTTAATTAGGCTTATACTTGTTAACAGCCACAAATAAATTATTATAGTAAATACCGTATGCTTGCTAAACAGGAAAAGCAACCTACACATCTAAAATCTTATGATGTATTACAATTTGTTACTGGTATTGACTCCACAGGATTTCAAGTACGGCAACACAATTAACAGATAGTAGGTGTTTCTTCTACAGGAAATTATCTCCTTTCACTAAGTCACCAGACAGACTTCATGGCTGTATACTATCTAATTAACACATGCATTTAAAATTCCTTTTTTTTTTTTTGTATAACCTGCATCATCAGTACCATGCGTCTTTCTTAAATCATAAAGTATAATAAACATCCCAAATTCAGTTTTTAACAGGCATTGTATGTTTGAAATAACTTGGGAGTGCATTTAATACACACACAGAACGACTCAAAAGCTAATGTTTTACCAAGTCAGATATTCATCCTATTGACAGGAAATGTCATCTTCAGTTTAAAAGAAGCCATTCATATATACTTAACCATAATACTTCTACAACAAAATTATCTGTGTGCAAATTAATGGCGGGAAAAAAAACACCAACTCACAAACCTAGAAGCGTTGCTCAGAGAAAGTGACCTTCCATTCATTTTTAACAACAGGATTCCTACCAGTGTTGTTTGTGTACACTTCCAGTACACTACTACTTCCATTCCTATTTGTACTGAAACAGTTTGTCACACTTATCATAGACATTGGTGAATGTATATACACAGATTGAAGTATATTTAAGCATACCTCTGAAACATTAAAAGGCAAATACAAACTGAGACAGTAGCCACAAGTTACCCAGGGTAAGCAGTATGACTGCTGCAATTCCTTCTAAACCTATCTTATGAAGAGTATCTACTCCTGAAATGGCTTCAGATTTGTCTTGCATAAGTTTATGCAAGAAAACTATTGCTAAAAGAACAGTTGTTTATAGTTGTAACCCCCAGGGTCTTGACTGTATCCATGCTTAGCCTACTCAAGGGTGAACCTAAGAGAGAATATAAATTTGTAGCATGACCACGCCTCTGACTCTAAATTTTGTGAGCAATATGCCTCAAGTGGGACAAATGAGCACATAACCAGCTTTAACATTCCTACAAACACTCAGATTTGGGATTGTTCTCTAGGTCAGTCACACTGAAAGCCAATTGATAATAGATACGTTAACGCACTCCCGAAAATACCCTCGTTCACTAATAACACTGCTGCTTCTCACAGTTATTTACAGAACTTTCAAAAGACACATCTTTACCTTGGAAAGATCCAGGATGACAAGGAATTCCTTCTGAGAGAGTCAAGAGTTAATTAGAGTTACTTATGAATATGAATGTTATAAAACAAAACCCAACAGGACTGATGTTTAATGCCCCAGAAGTGATAAGCACATGCCTGCGCTATTATGAGAGGTTTCGTTGGCATAATTTCTAGGCAGAACCTCAGCCATTATGTGGGTTCTTTTTATCATTATTTTAGAAACATAAGGAGAGTGCTTATATTAATGTTTGAATGCACACAAATAAGTCAACGAAACTATGCTCTTTTTAGACTTGCTAGTCATAAATCAGTTACTGAAATAGTTAGATGAAACAAATAAAATGCTGATTTACTCTTTCTTCATCACAAGAATGTATGCAAATAAACGTTTGCAGCTTGTCTTTTATATATCATTTTACACTTTATCATATTACTTGGCATTTCTAGGGCTTTATCTTGTTTCATCTGCAGATTCAGTAGTATATTATAATTCTTACTCTATTTGAAGAGTGATAGACATGTGGTAGCTGTTTTTCTTTTCATGCGATTGCGTCTACTAAAGTTACCTACTTTAAAAAACAAAACTTATCATGAACATTATAACAAAAAAAGTAATTTTCAGAGTTCAGACAACAATCCATTTCTTTATTTATACTAACATTAAAAGAACACATCAGTTCTCTGATACGCAAGAGCCACATTAGAAATAACCACCCTTATTAATTTTTGAAGTTAAATAACCATGTATTGGCAGTCACCTTTTTGGGAGAAGTCAACAGAACAAAAGCTGCCTGGACTGGGAATAACTGACACTGAGTCTCAGCAGGATGTGTCGATGGAGAATCCCCATCCTACCAAAACACTTGAACTAGGCCTATGAATGGCAATTTTTTATTGCTTCATTTATAAATAAATAAATCAATAAATAAATGGCCATCCAGCACTTGACAACCTTGCAACTGCCTCATGCTTGAGGGATTCTGCTTATGCAGACTGTGAGAATAACTTCATACACAAAAAAAGAAATCATCATCAACTAGTTTTCCTACCAAAAGAAAAGGCAGCTTGTCATCCAGATAAAATCCCTTGTTTATACGCTCGCACCCAGCCACGTACTCAGTCATTTGCTTCTGTGGGGAGCAAAGAAAAGCAGAGCTGGTACAGAAGGAGGAGTACAATCAAACTCAACTAACGCACCACCCCAACAGTCAATACCTTCTGGAGGCTGCTCCATTCTACACTGCACCATAGGAAGGACAGTGCTTCCTGGATGGCTCTATGTCTGCTGTCTAATCACTAGACCACTTTTATCATGCATGTAAAATAATGAGTATGATTAAACTGGTTTTGTAGAAACCAGGGGTTTCTATCATTAATGAACACTTCTATACTTTTTATCTGAAAAAAGAGAACACAGACAATAGATGGCCTAATAGATTATAACTCCACAATCACAGCAGTGTTTTTGACCATAGGAAAGATTACAAGCTAATGTATTAATTAGTATATGCTTGCAAAGCAAAAAAATCCTATGACTTCTTTCATTATTCTCCTGACATAACAGTTAGTTGCTAAAAGCCTGTTTAACACTTGTAATCCTCAAAACTTTGTTATGTTTAAGTACTCGGAATTTAATTCCACATTGCTGATGAGGGCTGACCACCGAGATACCTGCAAAAACTGCCAGATGAGTATGTACAACCAGACCCCTAGTACTGCTTACCTAAGTTCGCAGCTGTGACAGCCATATGCCAAAGCTTCCCAAAGAAACCCCTGTTATAAATAATGCCTTTGTTCCTTGAGAGATAGAGAGGGATACTCTGAATAGCTAAAGATGTCTGTGAAATCACCTACAGGCAGACAAGCCCCCTATCTCACAGGCTGTAATTCCTGCTGCCGGTCAAAGCAGTTGTTACCTAGTATCCTTGGTTTTGACACACTTGATGACAGATATTATAGAAAAGAAAAAAAAAAGAACATCTTAAGGCTTATGGCCATGCCTTTCTAGCAACCAAAGTGCAAATTCAGTTCCCAAAATGGCAGGAAGGAGAAAGCCTCCCCTTTCAACCCCTCCTTCCCCCCCAATCAACATGCACATGATCACTAATACTGAAGTGATGTTACAGCTGCAAAGCTGAAATAAGTTTTCTTTCTTGTCTGTATCATCCTATTAACAGTAATGTAGTTTGTAGCAGATGATCTTACTGTCACTCCAGAGAATACGTGTTTTATTGATGAAAAGTATAAGTCATTAGCAGTAATGTCAGTGAAGGTGCCTACGTTGGTAGCAGCAGAATGGAAAACACAAATACAATGTTAAAGGTAACAACCAGAAGGAATGCAAAAATAGTCAAGTGCAAAGTTGAAATAAATTTTAAAAGAAAAAAAGTAAAACTCAGACAATCCAAGTAATTACAAGGGGTCCAATCCTGCTAGCTACAGTCAGTTCCCTGCTACACGACATGGTAAGGAACTGAAATACTTCAGGTATTGAAAAATCCAAGATTATAGACATGCTGTGACCATATTGCAGGGATCTCAACAGCTCTGTGGAGTCAGCTCGAATCAAGCAAGGCTCATAAGACACCGTTCAGCTCTGTCCCCAGCTGACCTGAAGAGCCACTCAAATGCCGCTGCTCCCTCCTGCAGGCTCTTACTGCAGTGGCCCTGAGTGAGCGCTCTAAACTGCTGTGGCTCTGTGCCCGAGCTGATGATCTCTCCCTGGAACCAGGCACTGGGATCCTCACAGCGACAAAACCAGCTCAGTGAGCTCCACGTCACCATCTGTGGGGTCAGCAGCAGCTGCCCCTGACCCAGGAGCACCTGCAGCAAGCTGGGGTTAACTGCAGAGAGTGCACTGGCCTTTATGCTGAAGTTCATCCTTTAGGCAATGAGCCTCAGTGACAGAGGAGAAGCAGAGGACAGATTAGCTCCAAAATGAAATATTGCTATGCCAGCAGATCATGATAAAGTTATTGGCAGAATTTCTTTTGCGTTCACCGATATTTAAGGATAAGTGTAAACTGAGACATGTAAGGAACCTCCCATGTTTACATTTTTAAATGTTTCAATTAATTCTGTTCATTCTGGACACACACTAAACCCTGCAGGCTTAGGATTCACTCAGCTAAAAACAAAACAAAAAAAAAAACCCAAAAAATAATGAAAATCTGTTATGCATATTTAAAAAAATGAAGCTTGTCAAAACACCAAATGAAGGGAGACATGCAAACACATTCTGAAATCTTCCAGGTATCCCTTTTGACTACTGAACACAGATTAAAAGACAAATTTTTGTCAGAACTTAACACCCTTGTCCAAATTAAAGCAAGAGCAAAACCTGACCTGAGACTAGAGATCTCAGTGGACTGCTCTACTGGTGAGCTACAGTTGGTGCTAATTAATGCATACTGAATCCTCTGCAGCTGCTTTCTGGTCAGGAGAGGCTGAGTGAGCTGAAAGCTGTGCCTGAGCTCAGACAAGACTTCACACTTTATGGCTGTGTCTCCCAGAGAAGTAGTCATTAACAGAAATTAGAGCTGGTCAGGAATTCTCCACTGAAATTTATTTCGCAGTAGAAAAAAAAAAAAAACAAAAAAAACACCACAACCAAAACAACAGTTGCTGTTAGATCTATTGCCTCCTTTCCTGACCCAAAGGAAAAGCTAGCCTTTTCATCTTCACAATCTCTTTGGTCTGGCAGGACATGATATTAACTGATGTTCACGCCACTGTATTAGGGGAAGAACTGAAGAACACATTTTAAAGCCTGCCATTTCATAAACTAATCCATGTTTGTCACATATTCTTCTAAAGCTATAAAGCATGTTTTATAGTGCATTTTATACTATTTATTTGAATATAATTCACTTCTGTGTATATTAAATCTACATTATTAACAACATCAGGGTTGTTGTGATCTTATAAATATCTTTATACTACGTGACGTCAGAGAACTCCAGCCTCATATCTGTTTTAGCAAAACATCCCCATCTTCCAGCATAAGCATACTCAAAATCAATTCCAAACATCACAACAAACAGAATAACTACAAACAAAGAAACAACGACAACAAAAAAAAAAAAAAAAAAATCAAACAAACCACTGCAGTGCCATCATTCTGCTCTGTGCTGTTGCACTCACTCCCAACCAGATGCACAGTGGTCACCTCACAGCCCTTTATCAAAGCGTGTAGTCTGGGCAATCTCCATTAGACCTCTCTTGACAGTAGGAATGAAGCCCATATGCAAACTAGATGCATGAGGTGCTGCATAGCCACCACCTCCGGGATTTGATTCTTTTCTAGATGCACAGCTAAAAAAAAATCTTAACTAGCTGATTGATCTCATGCCTTCCAATATCCGTTTTTAACTCATATTCACCTCCAGAAAGGAGTTGTTTTCCTGGTTGATTTGTTGTTTTATTTTTTTTCTTCTAGAAAATTCTATATTTTGCTGTTGGAATGACATTCGCTTCCTACATTGTAATTTCATGAACTAGCAAGTCACTTCAAGTTGTTTCCCCATGTGCTGAAGAAAACACCTTTTGACTGTCATTGTGCTCTGTACCCCACAACCCTGTTGATTCAACTTTCCCTTTAAAGAAATGCTCTACATGAGTCCACACAGGTTTCATCTACGGAAACGCAGAATAGAAAACCAGGGAAGAAGAAAGAGTCCATTAGATTTATGAACTGTAGCACAGTAGACTAGAGCTGTACCACAGAAAGCGCAGAAAATTTGATATTTAATTCAGAAAACATTTCACTAACCTATGATTATTTTTTTGCTCCATGTGCTTTTACGTGAGAAATTTCAAGATCTGATCTTTAGTCAGATCTGGGGGGAAAAAAAAAAAAAATTAGAATTCCAGTTTCTCACTGGATGGAAATTCTAATTTTATCTCTGCTCTCATCAGGATCATTTAGTACATAATACAGAAGTCTCAGGCTTTTAAAGCAAACAGTTCTTGCTTGAGGAAAATATTTGGGAACGATAAACCAATACAACAGACATTCAACCACACTGAATAAAGTACCTTGTTCCTATTATTTATTGCTCATATTTAGCAAGTTTCAGGATTTGGTTTGGTTCTAATTTGAACACATGTAAGTTCCACTGCATGGAAACATGTTCCCTACTACATTCGCTCAAGATTTTCAGAAACAAATATTGCATTACTTTTTAGTTACTACGCAAAATTGCAGAAATCAGAAACCAGTAATCCAGACAAATCAGGCCACACAGATTTAATGAGAAGCTACCTGTGGTTAGGCATAAGCTAACTACTATTATTTTTTAATTAGTTACCACATCTAGCACTGTAGATCTAAAGATCCTTGAGTGTTGTTAATTCCCCTAGAGCATTAGAGACCCAGGAAAACCTTTGCTAAATAACTCAGATTCAACAAACACACACACACACACACACACACACACACACACACACAGATTATAGCAGTTTTCTGTCTTATCTCAGAAAATATTCTCAGGGCTCTAAGATTCTGAAAATGATTTTAATGCCTGTCTTCTGAATGTCTCAATGTTTTCGTAGCATACTGGTCTGTGCGTACACGCAGCAACTGACGTTGAACTCGCAATCAGATTTACTACTTGAACTAACACTGAAGGAGAGCTGGCTTCAGGCACTTGAGTCATAGAGAGGCATGCTACCTCCACCTAAATTTAGTACCTGTAGGTGTCTAGACTAAGCAACTGAAGCACCTCCTGAACTTAGCAGCCCATGTGTAATCAAGCCAGTTACTATTAAAGACAGCGCACAAACGTTTCTGTTTAGATATAACAAACGAGGAAGAAAGAGGGGAGAGGGGTTGCCATTACATGATGAGAGTCAAGCTCAGAAACATTTTGAGAAGAAAAAAAGATACAAATTTGAAGTCTTTCACTGGGAAACCGAGGGAGGCAGTTTTGCTCAGGTATCAACGCCATGATCAAAGCAGACACCTGTTTGTATTGGATCAAGCCACGTGGCAGGTGCTGGGACTGTAACATCCACTCAACCCATATTGAATTAGCCCTAAGACTAAAATTCAGCAGAAAAATGGTGCCTATTAGTGTCAGAACAGTTGGCCTTTAAGGACAATGAATATAAAACAAGGCTGTTCATGAAATACGCAGGTAACAGTCCTGTATTACAAGCCTTCACAAAACACTGGAAAAAAAAGATGACGTGAGTATCTAAAGATGGACTGGCTAAGAGTAGGAGGGTTGGTGAGATAGCAGCCTTTCCCTGGCCAGAGGAGTCAATGGAATATAGATAGTAACAACTAAGGCCATGAGGTTTGCTCACGAGAAACTGCAGTAAAAAGTTGTTGTGGATTTTGTTTGCGTGGTCGCATGGCTGCATCTTTTGTTGCTATTGTTGTTTTGTTTTTGTGGGTTGATTTTTTTTTTGGGTGGGGGGAGGGGGAGCCAGGAGGGAAGGGGTAACAGACAGGATTACGTAATCATGTAATAACCTCCGTTGGAAGAAACCTAAAAGGATCATAGAGCCCACAGCTGGCTCCAAACAAGACCGTACAGAATTCAAACCAGATACCTTTAAGAGTCGCCCAAACTCCAGAAAGCTTCATTTTTGTAGAAAAATAAGGTTCTCAAAAACCAGGGCTAAAACTGAACATGATAGTTATGACAGGAAGCACGTTAGACCTGAGACATTTGCTGCTGCCAGCATCACCTAGTTGCTAGAAGAAAGTATTGGTACATTTCCTGTGCATGCCTAAATGCTTATAAAAGGCATATATATAGGACTAGATTTCATGATTCAAATCACACTGTCCTTTTCTCCTGCATGTGATGATACAAACTGGAAAGACTAACACTTGCCTACAGTATAAACCTATGTAATATGAATAAAATGTAATTCTGTGGGCATTTCTAATATGAAATTTGCTATAAAAAACTATTTTGTGTTATTTCATCACTATATATTCAAAAGCTCACTCATGAGCGATATCTGAAATGAATGCATACTGAACATCTGCACTACAAAAATAGTAAGAGATAATGCGAGGGATTTTGTGATTAAAGGAGACCCTGACCATGTTTGTTAGGATTATACTCTAGCCAGTACCACTCATTCCCTGAGAGAGAGCTCATCTCTCCCACTCTGCCTGTACAGCTATTATGAACAAATACCTGGAAATCAGTACTTTAATGTGCTACACAATGTAAGACCACGAGCATTTCAGCTTATAGCTGTCAGTAAATATAGAATGCAGCTCTGTGTTTACAAGTCTAAATCCGATTGTCTCCATAGGCTATACCAACTGCACTCCTTTACACACAAATAACAGTAAGAGGGTTGTTTATTTTTTCCCCTCCTCTCCTATCTGTAGCTTTCAATTTATTCCTTTTCTTCTTGTTCCCCTCCCCCCCCGACCGCCACTTCATTATTTTGTTGACACAAGATTGCACAGTATATATTTATTCACACCTAATATTGACTCCGATAGTTTTCCTAATGAAAAAAGTCCATAAACATTCAGTGACCATATGCTATTACATATGTTCAATGCAAACTGCAGATGTAACACTTGTAGAACGTCATCCTTTAACTAATCTGGATGTTGATCCGCAAATTGAACAAGCGGAGAACCTCTCTAACTGTTTTGCCTGCAAGCAACAGAACAAATGCTCTGTCATGTATGCCCTTACGAAAGTTCACCAGCAACCCAGTGACAATATCTGAGGTAGATTCTTTTTCTTAGAGCCAGATATTCTGATTCGTAGAACAAAAGCTAGAAATTCCAGATAGGTCAAAATTACTCTACCGTAGATGATAATTTTGATTAAATGAGCAGAATTTACTCCCAATCACTACTTCTTTGGTATGAAAAATAAATGTAAAACAGAGCAGTACTCGACAATTTTAATCCACAATGTCTCTCACACGCATACAACATTTCTGGTTGTAAAAAGCAGTCCAGATCAGGCTAGAGACTTCTTCGCAATGTATTTATCAAGAATCACGAGACCCCTGTGCATGTCTTTATACTAAAATAGGTACTGAGACTTCAAATTTAGTCATCTACAATACAAGTGCTCTTTCCATTCTTCTTAGTTTCCAAAACATTTTTTAAATGATTTTGAAACATCTTATGAGATAAAAAGAACGTATTGAAGCTTCAAAATACTTCATGAAAGGAGAGATACGGTACAACTAGAGCAAAAACCGATCCTTCCTCATGGAAGATTCAAGGCAGAACCAATATTCAACTAACAAGCAAGCAAGCGGGAAGCCATGAAAGCAATTGAAATAGTGTTTCATTTAAGGTATATTTATCCATCTCCTTTGACAATGTTAGGGTTTCCCTTAAGTTCCAACCCTACAAATGCACCTAGGTAATACAGTGAAGATAATAACTCAGACTAGTACAAAAAGATGCTGGAGCTTTAAACAACTTTCAGAAGCGAGATGAACATTTTACCTTGATACCACATTGTGATATTGTTCATTGACAGCATTTTCCATCGTATTTGAGTGTACAAAGACACTATTTCCTCCCACTTAATTCCTAAGCAGGTATTTAACTCCCTCCCTCTCTTACCATTTAATTGGCTTTGACTTCAACACTAAAATCTCACTGATGACTATCGTATGTCCCAGGCAAATGGAAGCTCTTAGGTGCTACACGATAGGGATTTTAAATAGAAAACAAAAACAAAACAACCGAAAACACAGCCCACACTTGCACTGAAATGTTGGACAAGTTATAAGGAGGTATTTCACCAACAGCGTGTTATGATCCGTAAAGCTTATTTATCTCGATATTAAATGGGTACATCTCAGCAGAATTTGAACATTTCAAAACACTTAACAGTCTTGAACTATGTGGTATACTAATTCACAGTTGAAAAGTTTTGTTAAAGTGACAAATATTTTTAGGTATCCATTATAAAAATACAAGCTCAGCAAAGATTAGGGTTGATAACATGTATTTTGATTAATCATTCCACAGTTCTTCCCACTTAACGTAAGTGATAACTAGCTTTGTCTCTTTCTACATGATGCAGTAGCATTCTGAGCTATTTTTACTGCCACTTACCACCTCCTAACTAGGTCTGCACAGATTAGTTCTTCCTCAGTGAAACATGAGGTGTTTAGGGGAGTCGGGGGGAGGGGAAGCATGTAAGAGATCTATAATCTTATGTCTTAATACTGCACAAAGCTTGGCATAATGTTAATCCTTGAGGTTTTTTTAAATACTAATAACCTTTAAGTATTGCAGTAGACTTACTTTAGATTCCTTTTGGAATATGTTTTGTGGTGTAACCAAAGGTACTTAAGAGTTAACAATTGTATTCAAAGATTTTTTGGTTTGTTGAATGAAAATTACGCAGTTTCTACTCAAAATCCTACATATATTATACCTCCTGTAAATACATTTCATTTAAATGCATTTTTTCCTATTTTCCTTAGCTGCATTAAGAAACCAGCGGTAAATTCACTTGATACAGAAAACTGATACATTGAACTAAAACCCTGAAATAATTTATGAGGCATATTTTTATTACTACAAATAAGTTGACAAATGCTTCAGCCGTTACACTGCTCGTGGGTACTAGATGTAGATCAGACGTTTATCTACTGAAAATAATTATTTGAGAGAAATAATTGAGAACTACAACAGTTTGTACTAGTTGGTGAACTGGCTTTGGTCCTGGGTAATGTTTGATCACAACTTTTAAGTATTGTGTGGCTGATTATCTGAACTACACAATTTCATCATGTTTCCTTGAGTCGTCTCTTTAATAAAAAAACACTGAAACATAAGAATAGACAGTTATATTGTTCAACATTAATGCACTGGCCCTCTGGAGAGATTTTTCGAGAATAACAAGTTATTTTTATTATTTATTATTATTATTTTCTTTTGTGCAATAAAAATACACTGGTTGTTTTTTTTAAGTTGTCCATAATTTTTCCATGCTATTTGTCATTTATACAGATGACAACGTAAACGTAAAATTTAACAGATTGCACAAAAACATTATATGGTATATCACTTTAAAACACTGCCTCAGAATGAAATAAATCAGTGTGTTTAGTGGAGCTGAGTGAAGCTTGAGCAACCGCAGGCAAATGGAAGTACCCAGCAAAACACGCACAACTGCAGGTTAAGCATGATAAAACTGCCATAACATGCTCCTGCACATAGCTTCCCAGCTCACAGTACCCTGTATTACCTAACACCATGAAACAGCTCAACCCAGAACCTATTATTGTCATGAAGTCTGCTCTAGAGTCTGTCATTACTTTAAATCACTTCTGGAGTATTGCTCCAATTATGAATTAGAGGGGCAAAGAACAAAGGAAATTCAAACACACAGCTAGATTTAAGACAGATTAACCTAAAACACATAGTGCCAAGTTTAAAACCCTACCAGATATTATTCTAATTTCTACCCTGATAGCTATTTAAGTTTAGCAAACATAGTGCAAATCCATTAATATCATTGTCACATAACCATTCCACACCCACTGCATCTCTAGAAGCCCCACATCTTCCCTATGTGTGCTTTTTTTTTTTCCCCCACAACATCTGATAACGTAACAGAAAATATTTTCCAAGCTTGTCCTGCACTATAGCCAAGGACTGACATTAAATCACTTAGAGGAGAAATACCTGAGCAATCCTTCCATAGTTATAAAACAGCTAAAGACAGGCAATACTTGGTGTCCCCACGCTTCCAAGTACAGCTGTAAGTAGGTCTCACACAAAAGGATTTTTGCAAGAATGCAGTGATGAAACTCATTATCAAATGTTTAAAGAAAATATAATCAGTCAAACTGCAGGGATTATTTCCCCATGACTACATATTATCTTCTTCCCCTCAAAATCGTACCTTGGAAGCATCCCCAAATCTTTTCCTCTTCACAGGAGCTACCTTCCATTATTTCATTCTACATTTTTCACAGTTTCCCCCCTCCATCTACTTTAAAGGTATACATTTGAGAATTCATATTGTGGTTTTGATGTATTTGGCTTAGTCTTCTAAGTTACATTGAATTTAATCACGGGGTCACTTGGGCCAAGTAGCTCTGCTGTTTCTAATCTACTGACTGCACATTTTTGCTGAAATTGGAGAGGACAAGTCCTATTAGGATTTTGACACCATAGGTCAAAAAGTCTTTATTTCTTCTATAATTTTATTTTTCATTGGGCCATGTTTTCAGTTTTTCCAGTTCATACTGGGAAATTGAAATCACCCATCACAATGGCCTGATTGTTTTCTTATTTTCCTCATGTTGTGCTGAGGGCAGTTGCTCTCTTTCCTCTCTCGCCTCCTTGTTCCAGAAGTAATCTGTGTCCTTTTACCTTATCAGGTTTGCAGCTAGAAAGTATGTACATCTAACACAAATTGTTGCTTTAGAAGAAAATACGGCTTTGAAGGTAGTAAAGCAATTCAGCAGAATTCTCAAATATTCCTCACCTAACTCTACTTTTAATGAAGTTTTAACCTCCTTTCCAAACTCTTCAAAGACGTAAAGAAGGAAGAGTTAGAAGGCAAGAAGTGAGAGAAAATGGGGGACCCTTCCTCGGGTTTGAAAGCTGTATTGCAACGCTGAATTTGAGTAATGAGATCTCACTGACACAAACAATGAATGAACAAGCCTTCTTCTTGCATCTGTATCTGCTAGTTCTCTCAAACCCCTGCTTGCATAGCCCCAAATGGAGCTGCGCCATGAAGCATAGGCAAGCAACGAAGGAAAAGTGATCCCAAACTGTAATAAGAGACTTGTAGGCAGCACCTTGTTCATGCAATATGTTGCAGAGGAGTCCACCTTTGTCTTACAAAGAAAGTTCTGTGAGCCCATGCTCACCTGTTTATTTACGCACACCTACTGCATGCGTATACAAACACTAGTGCTTTCTAGTGTGAGCATAAACATGATGTGTTTACTGTTACAATTTAAAAAGTAGAACTGGGCAAAATATTCAAATAAAACACTGAATTTGACTTCATTCAACAGTGGAAAACTAAGAGCAGAGGGTGAAGCTGTATTTGTTCAGACCTTGTTTTGTCCTTAGCTTGTTCTGCTGTGCCTGGAGATATTGCAAGTTCACTTACAGCCTCACATACTGCTTGGCTGCTACTCTGATTAAATGCTATATGATATCCTGTCTTTGTGGCTAAATGCCCATATGGTTCTATATTCACTTCCTGAGAACTATGGCTCTTCAAAACAGAGAAAGAAAAATACTTTTAGTATAGAACATAATATTAAGTGAATTACAGGACATCACTATTATAAATAAAGCTGTACCATCACCTCTCCTTACAAGTGCACTAATCAGCCTAAGGAAACATTTGTCTTCTTCCAAAAGCAATGGCTTCTGACAGAGATGGCTAAATAATAAACATCTTTGCATATCAGTTGACTGGAAAGCAAACAAACCAACAAGCACACAAATCAAGAGGTACTGGCTGTGTTGAGCAGTGAAGTTCTTCTACAGGTAGTTCCTTCCTTTTTTTTTTTTCCTTAAGCTTGTACTGGTATTGTACACTTCTATTCTACAGAATATGTTCGAAGACATTATCACCCCTTTTAGCCAAAGAGCAACAATTATTTAATGACTACATCCTTAGACAGATTTTGTCTGCACATTTCCCAAACTATAATGTGCTAGTACGCATATCAGAAGTGGTAATTCCTATTTTGGAGGGTATAATACTAATAGTGACAAAAAATTTCCTAAGTCTTCCAGAGAAAAGAATAGGAAGTTGGTTACTGCTAGCTGAACAAAGAGTAAGAGAAACAATATTGAAACACCTATATCTTCTCTTTTTCAGACCATGCTTCCATTTGTCAGAGTCTAAAAATCGAGACTATCCATTAAACATCATAACAATTCCTTCCTTCTATAAGCATAGGAAAAGTATTATCCTCACTTCTCTTATATAGAAGCAGTGTTTACAACAACCTAGCCTCGAGCTTAAAAATATAATAAAAAAATAAAAAATATTTTTGGCTTCATAACACAAGTCAAACGTCACTTAAAGAGAAAATGTATCAGTGTATACCATACAAAAGTTCAAATCAAAACAGTTTTAATCATTAAACACACTTGCTAAAGCACATCAGTAGAAAGTGATCTTCCAACTTTCACATCCAAAAGAAAGACATCCACTATCTGAAATAATATTTTTATTGCCTGCTTTAAGAAATATAATATGAATATTGTTCATATTTTACTATATTTTAGCACTACAGCTGGTGCATTGTGTCTACATAAATATATAAGTACTCTAAAAAAATGCACAATAAATATCTATAGCTTTTTAAAAACTTAAATTTGGCTCAAAAAAGTTAAAAAGGGAATAAGAATAAAATAAGCTTGGCAGGACTGTGTAAGATTAGACACTAAAACTCTCTTCCCACTGTCATATTTAGTTTACTCAACAAATTTAACTAATTTGTTCAGACACACATGACTTTCCAGTAAAGATAATTGAAAAAAACTTGAAACTGCACTCATTATTGGGAATATTCAAACCTCTAAATGCAATGACCAAAAAAACACAATACCAAAAAAAAACAGAACAAAAAAACTCTAGTTTCTCTATTGCACTCTTTCATCTTGATCAAGCTGCTATTTCAGGCCACAGCTTAAGCTAGAACTGCTTAAATTACTTCAAACATTAATATAGAAGAATATAAGTAACACTATGTAACTGGTATTGTCACAAACTAAAGAAAAAAGAATTCTGTAAGTTTCAAATCTGAATCCTGTAGCCAAAACCAAATAAAATAAGCAAAAATACAATGAGATAGAATTTGTTCACATGAATTTGACCCCTGGAAGAGACAACAAAGCCAGATATATCATTTATCACAGAATATATTTTTCTCCAACTTTCTTTTCACTCTGTTCCAAGAAGAAAACAAGTTAGAAAGACCATTAGTATTGATTTGAACATGTACCTTACTTCATAATACAAGCCTCAGAAAATTCAGTTAGGGACTAGGTTCTCAGCAACCTGAAACTGTCCTAACTCACACCACTACTACAAGAGTCACCTTCCTGCTTTCTCTCATCAGTATACCTTATCACAAATAAAGCAATAGAAACCAGCTTGTTGTTGACTATACCACCTGTCAAACAAGAACCTACAATTTCAGGTGGTTTTTTCTTGTGTCATTTTTCATCCACACACTTCTTTCCATTAAGTCTGTATAACTTCCGCATCCCACACAGAACAGCCACTACTCAGTAGGGACCTATAACAAGAGAGTGGGCTGGGCTTTTTGCAGCCCAGCTTTTTTAAATCACCCCTGTTTCCTGAAGTGCCTTCTACAAGGACAGCGATTAATAATACTTCCTCTGGTTACTGTGCAATAGAAACCCCAACCCACCGTTCCTTCTGAAAAATTGGAGAGATAGCAGTTAAACAAACGACTATACTTAAGGCTTTACGGTTTTAGTGTTTAAATAAGCAGGCAAGTATAGCAGTCAGTTCTCAAAAACAGTGGGCTAAAAATTCAGTTATGATGCTTTCCCTCAAAAATAGTACAATTCCCATTTTCTGGGAGGAACTCGCCTTCTAGTGTGGCTGCTACACAGTAAATCTTAGATACATGTTTTCAGCCAACAGATAGACTGACCTCCTGCTGCTTTTCAACACAATAGTTTTGCTAACAGTGATTTAATTTTTTTATTTTTTACCAAATAGAAAACAAGCGCATAGCTGGTGAAATGGTTTAGATAAACAGTCCGAAGATACTCAGCAGGTAAACCATTCAGTCACAACAAAGCTTTTTATCATGAATAATTTTAAAATTCTGAAGTTCCATGGATTATTTGTGTTACAACTAGAAAACAAAAAAAAAAAAAAAGAAACAAACAAAACAAACAAGAAAGGAAGGCTCACCTGTATCCAAAAATCAAAGTTCACAGGAAAAACTCGAGACAGCAGGGATCTCCAAAAAGGAATCATTCCTAGCCAAAGTCAGCCCTTAAATAGAGTCTAGAAGAGCAACCAGGCTCCATCACCTTCACCTGTGCTCCCATGGCTGACTCAGTTTATGTCTCAGGTGATCAATCAGTGGTTCAGGCAATGACTCAGCAGTTCGCATACAATTTGTAAATTAACAGCTTTTCCTTCATCCTCATCCATCCTATAATTTTTAATGTGTGATGCGCAGTTGACAAGCCTAAATCATAAGTAACATAATGTTTGCCTTGATGCAATCAATGTTAGAAAAATATATCTCAAGCATCTAACTAGAAGTTGTCATTTTCCAGTTTTACTTTCTAATTGTAAGTGAGTGTAAACTGAATACAGATTGCTTACACAGAATGCTTAGCAACAGTGCTGCAATTATCTTTGTCAAACTTTTGGCAACTTTAGATATTTTATCTCAGAATTATGAGTGGTAAGCACCACTAAAGCCTGCAGAATATTTGTAGTATGCATATTGACATAGATTCTTGCTTTATAAGTCCAAAAGGTATCTCAAGGATTTCAAAAGTATAGTCCAGTTTGGTATTACAAAAGCTCTATGCTATCCTCTACTGTCATTAGTAAAAAATCAACCCAATTTAAGTAGCAAAATGTGTTTAAACAGGTGTAATCCGTTCTAGATGCCAAAGTGTAGGCCATACATTCCATGCTGTTGCTAAACATGGCTAGCACCTGAACACTAATAAGGTGCTAATTAAGAACTGCCATTTTAAGTCTATCGTGCTTTTACATCTGAACTTACCATATGCTCCAGATCAGACTTCCTACTGTGGAAAAATTGAGATGGCTCAAGCTGTTGATATGTAATAAACCATTGCCATTCAGTATCTTCTCTTAAAAGTGCCTTTCCTTCTGTAACTGTACGCGTAGGCATTTGATAAGATTACCATATGTTTCTGTATCTATCTTGGGTGTGTTACATCTGCACAAGAAAAAGTCTCTGGAAAATTATGGTGCAGTGCTAGAGAACCACCCATGATTAACACCGTGAATTGTGGACCAGTCAGCTCAATGGTGTACAAGTATTTACGTTCTTCCTAGTAAAGCCTACTAATGACAGAGATCAAATCAATGATGTAGAATTAAAAAAATAAAATAAAAGGAGTTGGTCCCAGGCTAATCCTGACAAAAATAGCAAAAGTCACTCTCCTCCATCAGCACTCTCTCTTATCTAGATGCTGTGGTTTGATACAACAGCAATGGTAAGAAATACAAATTTGATTCTAATTGTATAGAGAAGAGATGCTCAAAGCTGTAAAATATTCAGTGAAAGCATCAGTCAAAAATCACTTCTGTTTTTGACTGCCATTTTCTTTGCGTCCTTCTGAAGCAATGGATATAAAAGTTACATTTTATTTGAGATGTGCTACATACTGAAAATACTAAGTTTTCTTCTGGACTTTGTTGATCTGTGGAACGAAGGCAAATTGTATAAAAATGATACGTAATGTAAACATCTCAGGAAGAAAATGTGAAATTTCATTCAGTGATTGTTCCTCGAAACAAGTAGAACTTTAATTTGTATCCATGTCTTTTCATGCTCATATGAATATTTTTACCATTAGCTTTCTAATTACTTATATAAATAAAAGCTCAACTACATGGTGTGTATTACATAGATTCTTGATAATCATATATAGTATCATTACTGATATTCCAGGAGTTGAACGGCATTTGTACCTTGTTTCCCAGAGGTGACCAAGCAACTGCATTCCTGATAAAAGTAGCTATTTTTTAATAACAGATATTTGCAAGGATGTTGTCTGTTGCGACCTGTTGAAATAATTTTAAAATTATATTTCAGTACCAATTTCTTACCATGTCCAGACAACAAAGACAGAAAGTAAGCCAGCCTGGCCGTGTGCTTGTCACTCTTTAGTCCTACATTTAATCACAGCATACATAAGCCAAAAGCAGTCTTTCATGTTTCAGTACACTGGCAGTTTTCAAAGTATGCTCTTCAGAACACGTGTATGATATACAGAGCTGAAAATGGGAGGACAATTTTAATTTACAACCAAAACAAAAAACACAGAGTTCAATTAAATAGACAATTCTGTGACAGACAGTAGCTTGCTAAAACTAAGCCATTATACCATATCAAAGCTTAGAGTTGTTGAGAACTGAATTTATTTCATATGTTTGCAACACAGTAAAATGCATGTGCTGAATAACATCAACAGGAATGCATATTGTATGGGCAATTGAGAACTGACTTTATCTGGATTTGTTAATTCACTCTGACCATTCAGCGTTCAGCGTACATTAAGATTTTTCGTTTCTCATGCACTGAGGTAACCTACTGACAACATTACATTGGGTCACAAAAATACAGTCTTGCTCCTGCAACTCTTAGTCATATGAATTGTCCTTGGCCATAAATGTAAGTAGATCCATTAAGAGAAAGAAAAAGAAAAAGATTTATATGGGTAAGGAGCACACAGTCAGTCCCCTAGGGAACATTTGAGGTCTTCTTAGGGTTGTATGAAATTCAGCTTGCTCTTATTTGTCAACAGCTTCATGTACAGTATCTAGACAAGATTTCTGTCTGCCAAATTTGGAAAAAAAAAAAACAGATCAGATCTGCTTGTTTATCTACTAGGAATTTGAAACCTGCAATTTGAAAAAGGTACCACTAGCCACAGACATTCACAGGCTCCATTCCAGTAGAAGTGAAGCTGCTACAGCACCACAGGACAGATGCAAGACCAACTAAACTTTTTATGCAACACTGCCATCCTTAACTGATTGCTCCTCAGGCTGTGGGTGGGAGCATCGGTTTGCTATCAAGCCCGTAGGTGGAAGAGCATGTAATTGCACAGCCCCCAAAGCAGTCTGTCTGAAAGACAGTGACTTAGAAAATCATAATATCCCTCCCAGTCTCTCCATTGTACCAGACAGGAATAAACTGACAAATATCTGCACCTAGGGTGATGTATGAGCCAAGAAACATCAATGTCATTATGCCATCAGGTATATTAGTGAATTATGCTTCTGCTCATTCTTCATCTTCATCCATCTCTTAACACTTGTCTGCACAAAATGGATTCTTATTAAGTCCCCAGAGCTCTCTCATCCCCGTGTACAGAAAGAGTGATAACTCTTGAGCTTAAAAGAATAGAGTGGCCTACTCATCCCTAGAACTTTAACCCAGGATGCAGAAGGAGTTGCATCTAGCATCTAGCAAGGCACAACAGTTAATGAAGAACAATGGGCATGTCTATGCAACCGTTCCAAAGCACCTCATATTTTCCCATGTTCTTAACCAAAAATAGTTTTCAGAAAAGATAAAATCTTGAAAAATTCAGTATTGTTACAGACAAGAATCCTTGCTAATGGAGACCTAAAATGATGTACAAGCAAGCGGCATTTAAAATAACGTATAAAAATTCAAACCCATGGCATAGAAGAAAAGTGGAATCACAGAATCATAGAATCAGAGGATCATTAAGGCTAGAGAAGAAAAGACCATCAACTAGTCTAACTGTTTACCCATCACCACCCTCCCCGCTATACCAGGTATCTCAGTGCCTTATCTACCCTTTTCTTGAACACCTCCAGGGATGATGACTCCATCATTTCCTTGAGCACTGCCTCACCATTGTTTCAGAGAACAAATTTTTCCTAATATCCAACCTGAATCTCTCCTGGTGCAACTTGAGGCCGTTTCCTCTTGTCCTGTCACTATTACCCAGGAGAAGAGGCTGAACCATACCTCACCCCAACCTTCTTTCAGGTCATTTCAGGACACGATCCAGGTCCTCAAAGCCTTTCCTGTAGTAAGAGGCACAAATTGAACAGAGTATTCACCAGGGCCGTGGACAGAGGGTGATCACCTCTCTACTCCTGCAGGTTACACTACTTCTGATACAAGCCAGGATGCTGCTGGCCTTCTTGGCCACCTGGGTGCACTGCTAGCTCACGTTCAGCTGGGCTGTCAACTAATATACCCAGGTTCTTCTCTGTGCAGCCTTCCAGCCACTCTGCCAAAAGCCTGTAGCATTGCCTAAGGTTGTTGTGGCCAAAGTGCAGGACAAGACACTTGGTCTTGTAGAAACTCATACAACTGTCCTCAGCGCATCAATCCAGCTTGTCTAGATTACTCTGGAGAGCCTTTCTACCCTCAAGAAAATCAGCTCTTCCTCCCACTTTGGTGTCATCTGCAAACTTAATCAGAGTGCGTTCAATAACCTCACTCAGCTCATCAATAAAGATACTAAACAGGACAGGCCCTAGTATCACTCCCTCAGGAATACTACTCATGACCAGTCACCGGCTGGATTTAACTCCGTTCACCACCAGTCTCTGGGCTCAGCCTTCCAGCCAATTTTTGCCCAGAGAAGTGTGTACTTGAAGCTACACTGGATTGTAACTGGAAATGTCATGGATGTGAAAGTCCAATTTTCAGGTTAGGCAGAGGATGCTGTATTTCCAGTGCTAAAATATATAATAGAATTATAGTAAATGAATAAGCATAATATCAGTAACAATCTGATCGTGATCTGCATTCTTGATTCACCAAGGAAATGAAGAGAAGCCATCCCTCCCACAAACAATATTAAGCACCTCTAAACCCCTTAAAGATCTTAGGTATTATGTTGCAGGAAGCTAGCATAGTACAAAAAAGTAATCAGAAAAATCCAAGATAGCTACACTGATATCTTAAATGCTTCCTTCCTCTACGAAAGCAGAGATAAAACAGACCTGAAATGCTTATCTTCAGTCAGCGTACCCCTCTCAGAATTGCACTGTGGGCTGTTGCTGGCCAACAATCCCAAATCTAGAGCCATGAAAGGAAAATGACCACACAAGAATGTCGCTGTCCCTAGGAGCCCCACAGCAGACACCCACTGATCCATGCCCATGTTGCTCGCACCCAGAAAAACAGCCTCCTCTCAGCTCACAGAAATATCTCCCAGCAGCTGACAAATTTGTGCTAGCAGACCAAAATAACTCTGCAGGGAAAGTTTACGAGCACTTGCTAGTTGCTCTTTCCAAAATTATCCAGAGTATACACCTTTCACATATCCTTGGGCCCATCCATAACTGAAATTTTCCAAAACACCGCAGTGCGGAGCAGAGATTAAATTTAACTCTGTTAGAAAAATGCCTGGAGCTGGCATAAGGAAGGATTGGTGATTTTATGCATAAGACGTGGGGCAAGGTCTGAGAAGGACAGAGTCTGGCTCGACAGGAGAGAGAGCAGACTTTGCACCCCGATTTAACACATTTGTAAAATAGATCCATCTGTTTATCCCTCTTCCTGTTAATATCACAGATTCCTCAGCAGCTATAAGGAGTCAGTCTACAGTTTATTTGAGAAAACTATATATTTATTATAGTTCATGAAGGTGAAACTATAATTTTCTTCTGTGTAGATAGGATCACAAGAGCACCTCCTGATTTCAGACTGCCCATTTACTTCCTGTGAAACAGAATCACTTTGACTCATCTGAGTATGAACATTCCTGTTTGGATGAAGTTTGATCTTATTTGCACAAACCAATACTTACATATATATATATATAATTGTTGTTGTTATTATTTAAGAAAAATAAGTCTTTGTGGTCTTCCAATGCCCAAGGAAATAAGACATTCAGAAAAACTATATTTTGGACAACAGAATAGCTTTCAGAGATGACTGAATATTTTAGGGGCATGAGAAAAATGGAAAAGCCATGAATGCTACATGACGTTTGAAATGAAATTTAGGTAACATGTTGAGGGACTGGAAAACTAGAAGAGTAATATAAAAAAAGATATGATTTGAAATCTCATAGACTGATGCACAAAATACTTTCTCTCCTTATTGGGTTGAAATTTATCCACTCTCTAACTTAAACCTGGGCATATTCAAACACTTGGTCAAATTCGTACATTCATGATCAACTACCTAAGTATTTCAAGCAGCAGAAAGATATTTGTATCAGGGTGTACAGAGAAGGAAGGGGAAGGCAGGGGAGGACTGAGGGATGCCCATGCACAGCCAAGTCTGACGTTTCACTCTTTTTGCCGGAAAAGCTTTCTCATCTCCTATTACCACTATACATTTCTGCTCTAGTGAGGATAGGGATTGTTCTCTGCAGCTAACCAGTTATTTACGGAATGCCACTTTCTTCCTAATTCACAGCAGTTTCTCAAGGGATACCTGGCTAGCAACTTGCTTATTCTTCTTCAGAAAAAAATTTTATTTTTATAGTCCACTGAAATAAATATAAACAGATGATACAACATTTCCTGTCAATTTAGAGATCGAATTCCAAGAAAAGAAAAAGATAAGGAGCACCAACTTGTTACTGAGCTCAGGAACAAACCCGTTTTCTGTCTTTTCTGAAGTTCTTAACAACTAAGTAGAGGATGTCAATTTGTTTGCAGGTATGATTCTCACAGAATGTTTAATGTAGCTCAGGGAAATTTAGAATTACATAAACATTTCCAGTGCAGGCCCCTGTTTTGCCCTCCAGAAGCACAATAGATGTGATTTTAATTTTAGTTTTGTCTCTGTGAAATAGTCAAATGCCTACAGTTTGAAAAGAGGCTTTACTCTTTGTAGCAAGGATTTCGTTAGATGTAGTGTTTTTTCAACATGGATGTAACTACAGAACTCTTGCAGTCATTAGTAAACACTTCCCCACGCAGGTCCATTCATTTCCCATTCTCCAGGTAGACACATTTATAAAATAAATTGCTATTCAGACAACGTAATAAGGTAGCACTAATGACAACTGTTCCCAGCAGATAAATAAAGCCTGAAGGCTAAGAAACCTGGTGGAAGCATTGCTCACTTGAATAAAGTACAAACTTTGTATTTAAAGTGTGAACATGTTGTTTGTTTATTCAAGTAGCATTTAATCCAACAATGACAACAATAAAACATTTTAATGTTATTTTTCCCTCACTTCAGATACACAGTCTGAAAAAAGAAAGATGATTTATTGCCTTAGCAGTCACCTCCATCTTCCTTTCTTTGCGATGTCTGGTTAGCATCCATGGATCACTGCTATCTAAGAGCTTCAACTGAGTAATCCTTCATTCATTATCAGCTTACGGGAAAATAGTTTCTTTACCTGTTGCTTTTTTTCAAACAGTCAACAAAATTGTCATGGGATTTTGGAGAATAATGACTTAGCACCAACTAAGTATGTTCTATGTTAAAATACAATCAGCCATTCATATCACTGTCTCGGATTCAATTTTGAAAAATAACTGAAACTTTGCATGCCACAGAATCAACAAGAAAATGGTAACAGCTCAGTCATTAAAAAATCATTTGGTATTCATTGCAACAACATTAATCATAATGTATTCATTTGGCATTCATGTGGCTGTCACATGTAGAAGTTCAATTATAATGCACACTAGCTAATGAACATATAAAGTGTTACTGAATCAACATTACTGTGCAACATTTTCTCTCTTGAATTATTCATATGCTTCAGGTTTAAAAATCTATCCCCAACAAGCTGTTTAAAAGCAGCTATGTATTATAAAAGACACATTTTGAAAGCCTTGCTTTTGAAATCTGTTCAACTGTCTGTCTAAACAAGTGCCCATGTAGCCTCTATCGCTGTAGTATCTGAGTAGCTGGAGAGTTGCCCATGGCTTTCACACATACCTAAAACCATACTGTTAAAATGTGGTCCCCTTATTTCCAACATGGACAGTACAGCACTACATATGAGTCCAGATGGAGTAAGGCAATTAACTTCCCATCATTTCAGTGGAAACTTCTATGTGCTTTGAAGTGCTTAGAAGCTGAATTCTGGTCTTAAGTGCAGGGAGTGCCTCCTTGTGATCGAAGCAGCATAGACTGTTATGAAGGCAAATCATCCACAACTGGTAAGGACCTTGTCCTGCTGTGAGGTAACCTCCATCTTTAAGATAAATAATCTACAAAAGTCTTGAACACTAGGAGATACATGAGAGTAGAAGGTTAAGAGGGGTGAGAAATTCATCTGCAAACATATAACCTCCGTAAACTATCATCATCCTACCTACCTTAAGCTTGGGCCATACAGCTCCATCACCACGGGAAAGAAATCAACTAAAAATAATTAATTAATTGAGCTCCTGAAACCCCACATAAGTGGTGAATCCGAATAATATTGAACAAACATGGCAGGAGGAGTCAAGGAGTGGTTACCCAAGGCTGATGGGATCTTGATCTACAGCTGCCTGTGCTCAGGAGCAGAGCTGATATCCATGTGGTACCTGGTGTTAGTGGTATTCCAGTGAGCTAGAACTCAAGTAGCCAACTCAAAATGTAGGTGAGGTCGAGAGTTCAATGCATGATTTAAATGATTTCAAGGTATCTTTCTAGAGATTTCTACCAGAAATCACTGCTGTTTTGGTGATTTGATAAAGACAAACTGAAGGAAAAATAAAAAATCATCTTTGAAAGAAAAGCAAAACTGAAGTCCCTATGTGCTTTCCAGCTATCATTTAAAATATCACTGCTTTCTAGTCACCTGCCTCTTTTCATGAACTCTGCATGCATTGCCTTTTACGTGATCTGTAACTTATAATCATCGACGTTGTTTTCATTTTTCATGGTACATTCAATTACCCTCATTATTTTAACATGCATCCTACACATCCACTTCCTACAGTGTGCCTGTCTCATTTTTAAGGCCTATATTTTGAAAGGAAAAAAAACTGATTTACAGTCATCATTTTTGCATGGGGGGGATGACAAGGAAAGTAGACGTAGATTAGAAAATAATTCCTGCTACAGGTAAATATCCCACTCTGTTATTCACAGTGAACTTTTAATGCTGATGTACAGAAATCCCTGTTTCGGAATCTCTGTAGAAATCCTGAGAAGTCAGCAGATTCTGTCTATCAAGCCTTTAAAAATATTTTTGAATTCACTTTATTTATATCAGAATTGCTTTTTCTCCATCACAGGTAGCATGCTCTCAGCTGTGTTTGCTTTGAAACTTATTTGGGCCTAGTAACTAAATAGCATAAAGGAAATGGGAAATCTCTATCTGGCAGATATAAAAGTCTCGATTTCTTGGAGGTAACACAAGTATTTATAGGCAATTCCAGAAAATAGCAGTAGTAGAAAGTTAGGGGGCTAAGACTTCTTGCTCTTAAAATGAGTGTCTCACATCAAATGAAAGTCAAAAATACATCTGTGATATCTTATTTCAATCTCTTGTACACAAACTACATCAACTGCAATTTTAAAATAAGGATAGAATATAAAAATATTGCCAATACAAGAGGCTGCTTTAAGAATATTTAAGAGCTCTTTGAAGCCTCTTTTTTATTTAAAAAAAAAAAAAAAAAAAGTCACTGAATCTTCCCTGCAAAATTGTCAGCACATAAGATCTGAGAAATCTCTGAATTCCTGCTGTCAGGAGAGGGGATAAGGCTGGAGAGAACTGGAGCTGCTAGAGCTGAAATGTTACTACTTTTTTCTTGCGGATCTATCAGCAAAAACAATACCTGTTTGCACGTGCAATAGAAATACTGATTGCTAATTAGTTTTAACAGGTGGATATTACCCATAATGTGAAAATATATGGTGGGCTTTAAATAAAAGAGTCCTTATCATGTCAACTACGTTTTTTCCCCTTTTTCTAATTGTATTGCTTTCTCGGAGAACATTCACCCTTTCACATCAGTGATTCTCTTGCCAAGTTCTATCTGTTAATAGTCCATAATTCAACACTGAGAGAATTGCTCAGCTTTGCAAATTCTCTACTCAGCAGAAATGCACTTGGTTTTGTTTTTTTCCAAAAATTACAAAAGTGTTGAAATGTACTGAACTAGAATGCAAATATAGCTGTTAGCATTTTAAAACGTTTTCCTTTATTTACATCGCTGGAAAAGTGTCCATATAACCAAATGCTTCTCTCAAGTCAGCAGTCACACCTGTGATCTACGTGCCTGTTCTATTACTTACACATTGTTCTTTGCTCTAAATGCTACTCTATTTTATTATGATGTTATCAATTACTGCATTTTGTTCCTTTTAGTTTAGGATAAATTACTTGTTTGGTAAGCATAAAAGCAAGGAAGATAAAGCTGGGTCATATTTTATTCTAGTGGTTCATACAAGAAAAGCATATGAAGAATGTGATAAAAGCCTCAGCATAGCAGGGTTTTAGGCTTTACTGACAGCCTGAAAACATTATCTTATAAATTCTTTGCACAGAATTTCCCAATAATCAGGGAGTTTGAGGATCTTATGTATTTTTAAATGAAATATGCATATTACCAATTGAAAATAATAAATGTTATGATTGAGAGAAGTGTATCACTTATATGTACTTCAACCCTTCAGCCAAACTTTTTTATTAAATAAGATTTGTTGTAGGCTAAATATGAAAGGAGTTGAGTCTCTTTTAGATAGAATTCTCAATTTTGTGCCTTCTAATAACACTAAAAATTACATTGCTCAAACATAAAATATGTTCAAAAAGAACGGAAATATGAAGTCCAGTTGAGGATGTTCAGCTTTATTGTCAGGGCCTTAAAACATTATGTCCAATCTCACCATTTCTTTATATTGTTTTATACAGTCCAGGTATACAAAGAGTGAAAGGCATAGCATCTGGCTCAGATCTCATCTGGGCTCTCATCTGAGTCCCTGGTGGATCCAAGCAGTGTGAAATGCCAAAACTCTTTTTAGAATAGCCCAGTCTAACCCAGTTTGTGTCTCCTGAAATCACATCATGCATGCAAAGCCAACGCTTTTTAATAACAAAGATCATTCTCATGTCTGCCCATTGCTGTTATCACTACAAGATCTCCCAGTAGAAGGGCAGTCAGATGTTGAGACTGCGTGCACGTACCCAGGGAGTCCATCCCTTGGCAAATGAAAACAGTCTGAGGCCTTCACTAAGTGGCAGCACAAGCTCAGCTTTTCTCCTTTTTGTACTGTTGCGCTCTCCCAAAACTGGTGATTGATCTTCAGTCACCATTCATTTAGTTTGGATTTTAGGAGAGAATTTCATCTGCCAAGTATTGATTTGTGCAATATAGACGTGTACATTCAAACTAGTTGGCTGTATTCCCTTTAAAGTCATTGGAAATAAGTAAGTTTAATTCATCTAACACTAAATTAGGACATCTAAATCACTGCTGCCAAATCGTCAGACAGCTCATAAGACAGTGAGGCAAAGAACCTATTTAATTTTCTAATAAGCTCTGCTTTGTACCTGTTCTCTACACAAATTGCCACCTTTTCCCTGTAACATTATTCCTTGTTCGCTAATACATTACACCGTTATGTCATTATTCTGTGTTCGTTATAGGAATCTGTCAATAACAATGAGATTCTTTGAGATGATATTAGTAAAGAACAAAGACTGCCAAAGTCCACTCTCATTTTCAGTAATGATCCATGCCTTTTTAGATATCCTATTTTTCATTTATTCCCTATGTAACGATGAGCAACAGGTTTCATAACTTCTCATACAATATAGCTTTCATCCATATTTTATTCATTTAAACTCCTCTCATCTACTGGGAATATGCTACATTCATACAATACATTTTAAGGGTCTATTGTTTCTGCATAGAGAATCAAGACAAATGACTAGAAAAGGTAGTTACACTTGGAGAACTTGCCTCCATAGACTGGGCTTATATCCAGAGACATCTGGATTCTTCTGTCAGCTCTCTAAATGTTTTTGATCTTCTACAGCACAGGGATAATTGTGCTTCTTTCCTTATTTAGGTGAGGACAATGACCTTTTACTAATTATTAAATAATTTGAAATGCACTGTATCAGTCAACTGAAAAAATAAGCATATAAATCCACCTGTCCGGTACCACCGAGAGGGTGAAATTGTACTTTGAGAGGCAGTAATATTGCAAAATGCAAAACATTTGAAATGTTTGTTTACCTTACACAGAAGAAAGTACAAATGCCAGCCAAATTCTACCCCACTGTCTTAGTCCCAAAAAGCATCACTCTAAATTACCAACATTAACTGATGTGGAATAATTCTTTAACGATGAAAGTGTCCAAGACTGACAGGAAGAGCCTCCAAACAGGTGCTGCTGAGCATTAGCTCACTACAAAAACATGTGAAAGTATAGTAGAACGCTGTGTCAGGCTGCAGCCTTAAAGGATATAAAGCCTAAAGCCTTTTTTTTTAACCCATTTATTCACAGCTGTCCACTATGAAATGAACTAATCAAGACTGGATGAGGGCAATATCACGCCATGAAAGAATCATTCAGTTCAACTAAAATAATCTTCTAGACTTTTTCTCTACATGTTATACGGCACAGTTTTCATAGATTTCTGCTTTCATTCTGCGTCTACTGGAGGAATGTGATTACCTATAGAATTCTTCAAAACATCACAGAGGTCACTGGATAAAATTCAAGCAAATATTAATATTAATATGCAATCTGCAAAATATCAATTTTAATTACTACATTTGACATATTAAAAATCAATACTTAAGTAGTGAAAGATTCTGCTGTTTAGGCTGCACTCCACATGGATGATCATTTCTAAATTAAGAGATGCAAATTTAATCAATAGATTTAAAACTTTACATCACTTGAGGCACTCAAATTGCTTCTAATCAGCCTACTAAAGTGAAAGCATCATTTAATTGTTGTTTTTTCCTTCTCTTTGAAAGACAAACCTACCTTCAGGCTGGATTTTGCTCAGAATAAGCCATATTATCTGCAGCTTTTGCTATTCTTTGTTATTCTTACCAATTAAAAGTGTATTTAAAATGTCAAGAAAACAAACAGTTTTAAATCCCAGAGATCATTTCATCATTCAGCGTCTGCAAAATCAACATCTTAACTGTTTGAGTTTTGAAAAATAATTTTGGTATAATATTATTTTTGCTCTATAATACCTCAGGCAAAAAGAAAAATTAATTTGTTGTCAATATGAAATCTGCTTTTACATAATTTAATGTTTGCACTTTTCTGAATTATCAAAAAAGAAATCTTATTTTTTGAAAATGGCTGTATACATTTCTCATAGTACTACAAACCACAAATTATTGAAAGTTAGATTTCCTTTGTTTTTCTCATTTTTAATTTTCCAAAATAGATGCTAAAAATACTGTCCCAGGCATCCATCAAAATATCTTCAACATACCTTATACCTACTTAATTTTAGTTCGGAAATATATTTTATGTCCTCAGAATATGCATAAACAACTTGTTGAATTTCTTTCTGTATAAAGGGCAAGAAAGGCTAAAGATTTAGTTTTAAATTTTTTTCGTAAAACTCACACCACTATCAACTGTTTGACAGTTCCTTACATCTGGAATTAGTATGAATTTTGCTGGTGCTATGATAGAAGAGGTGGAACCTCCATGACAATATCCTGTTATGTGTTGCTGACATGTGAGAAATGGCAGCAAAAGGATATTCTGACAAAATGGCAGCTGACACGGAAGTGCAAATGAAGCAAAGGTGTCTCACTGAATTCCTCCATGTGGAAAAAATTGGATCCATTGACATTCACTGATACTTGCTGAAGGTTTATGGTGTTCGAACAGAATCACAGAATCACAGGGTTGGAAGAGACGTCAAGGATCATGAATCTCCAACCCCCCTGCCACATGCAGGGCCACCAACCTCCACATTTAATACTAGACCAGGCTGCCCAGGGCCCCATCCAATCTGGCCTTGAACACCTCTAGAGATGGGGAATCCACAATCTCTCTGAGCAGCCTGTTCCAGAACTTCACCACTCTCTCTGTAAAGAATTTCCCCCTGACATCCAACCTAAATCTCCCCTCCTTCAACTTAAAACCATTTCCCCTTGTCCTGCAGTTATCAACCTTTTCAAAGAGTTGATTCCCCGCCCCTCTGTAGGCTTCCTTTAGGTATTGAAAGGCTGCAATGAGGTCACCCCGCAGCCTTCTTTTCTCCAGGCTGAACAAGACCAGCTCCCTCAGCCTGTCCTCAAAGGAGAGGTGCTCCAGTCCCCTGATCATCTTTGTGGCTCTCCTCTGGACACTCTCCAACAGCTCCCTGTCTTTCTTGTACTGGGGGCTCCAGACCTGGACGCAGTACTGCAGATGGGGCCACACGAGCAGAGTAGAGGGGGACAATCACCTCCCTGTCCCTGCTGGCCACCCCTCTGCTGACGGAGCTCAGGATTCTATTTGCTTTCTGAGCCGCAGGAGCACGCTGCCGGCTCATAGTAAGTTTTGCATCCATCAGGACCCTCAAGTCCTTCTCTGCAGGGCTGCTCTCAAGGACCGCTCCTTCTAGTCTGTATGGATGCCTAGGATTCCTCCGGCCCAAGTACAAAACTCTGCACTTTGCCATGTTGAATCTCATTAGGTTCACCTGGCCTCTCAAGGTCGCTCTGAATGGCATCCCTTCCTTCTATCTGGCCACTCAGCCTGGTGTTGTCAGCAAATTTGCTGAGGGTGCACCGATACATCATTGTCATTGATAAACATGTTAAAGAGCACTAGTCCCAAGACAAACCCCTGGGAGATGTCGCTCGTTACTGGCCTCCACCTGGACATAGAGCCATTGACGACCACCCTCTGTCTGCGGCCTTTCAACCAGTTATCCATTATCCATTGAGTGGTCACCCGTCAAATCCACATCACTCCAATTTGGAGATAAGGATGTGATGGGGGACCATGCATATGAAGTGTGGAAACAGTGATATCCACTGTGAAACAGTGGATATGAACATAATGAAGTGGTGGGTAGTGAGTTTCAGCAGTGGCGAGAGCTATGTGAGAGACAAGCCACGTTCCAGGCAGCCATTCACAGCTGTCACACCAACAAATGAAGAGCATTTGATCAGCTCATCTTTGGGAACCAGTGAATTATGACCAGCGAACTGTGTATGGAGATGAATATTGGCTTCAATGTATTGGAAACAACGGAATATTGTTTTGCATTACTTTCAGAGCAACCTACATATTATACATGCAGTTGAAATTACACTGAAAATGTTTTACATCAATATATACCGAAGACTTTCAAGCTAAATCTTTTAACAGCACTTATTGGGCGTATATGTCTGTTAAAAGGGCCAAATATAATGAAAGTAAGCATGATGATTTTATTCTTGTATTCTCCTCTTTAAACCTCTTTTGGATAGTACAGTATAAAAAGCACCATCTATTCAAATGGAGCAAGGTTACTGCTTTATAAAACTCAATATACTATTATCTAGCTATTTGTCATGCAAAGGTGTTGTGATTACATAAAGAAATTGTTTGGTAATATCCAAAAATGGATTATTCATCCAGTTTTCTTGTAAGACACTTACAGTTATTTAAATAATTATAAATTGAAGTTACTAGTATTATGTCTTCATTAAAAAGAATGCTTCTGAGTCATAAGCAAGAGAACATTTATGCTTTCGCGTTGATCTAAATTAAATCAGTAATCTTTCCACAAATTTCCAGGACAAAAATAACGTGACACACGCTTTAAAATAAGCTTGGGCATCACAACCGAGTCTGTATATTCTGTGATACATGAGTCACCCTCACAGGAGTTTCTGGGGCAAAATATTTTTGGGCACCGGAAGGAAGCAGAAATGATACTTCTTCTTTAAGTGGGCACAGACTGTGCACTACAGTTGCACGGTTTCAGCACTGCGAGTACTGCAGCTTTCTAGAATTGAGCCAACAACAGAAACAGATCTCTAACACTGAAGACTGCAAGAAGCAAATGGCATTACCTATGAGGACATACCTACTAGCATATACAGTATTATTCATGTTTTTTTTTTTTTTTATATACAAGACTGATATGGATTCCAACTGTATTTTAATGAACCACCCCTTGCTGTATAATATTCTGCCCCAGCTGAGCACCTAGAAATCTCAAGGCTATTGAAATCTTGGCAGAACCACTCATAGGTGTAATGGAATCTGGCAAACGTATTTCCCCAAGTGCAGGCCTTTTGAATGCCAGATGCTAGAAGAAGAAAAAAAAAATCTAAGCAAACACATTTCAGTTTTATGATGCAAGAAACTGAATCCCCAGATCCCCGTGCAGTGAAGGTTGCTACCGTTACTAGAGATCTAGCAAAAAGCATTTGAAGAAAAAGGTGGGGGTGCAACTAGAAAATGTGCAAAAAGTATTTTCATACACAGGAAACTTGCTCAGACCCTTTCTATGTTACCAAATGGGAACCACATCTTGTACCATCCTTAACATTCTTTGTCAGGAGAGACAAAAAACTGTCCATGTGTTCGCTTGAAACCTACCCCCTCCTTTTGCTTACGGGCATTACACTGTATATCAGTAAAAACAGCTCTTGCCATCCACACTCAAAGAGGAAGAAAATTCAAACGAACCTGAAAAAGCAAGTAAGGAAAGGTCTGAATTTTCAATTTGATTTAACAACTTTCTATCAAGATACTGTTCTTCACCTATGGCAGTCAACTGTTCTTGGAAACCCTAAGCCACAGCCCAGCTGTTGCAGTAGAATATGACTTGTGGAACTGATTTTTTTGATACTGATCAGAATTTGGCAGAGATTACTTTTAACATTATGTCTTTTCATTGTTTTTAAGGTTTGAAATGGTCATCCAGCTCGTATGCCTATGAAGCATTCATTTTTTCTTTTTGTGACAGTGCTTCACAGGCATTCTGTTAGAACTGGAAAATTTTCAAATTGTCATTTAATTCAGAAGTATCATCATTCTTTCCAGAAAGTGAATATATTGCTGTGTAATAATCCATACTGCCTTTTGTTGTAATTTCTGACTCGTATGCAATTGTTGAAATTGGGCAGGATCGAATACCCAGTTTGTTAATAGATCACTCAACACACTATCTCTATGATCTTAACAATTGCATTCAGGAATCTATATATTACCCCTAACTGGCAACCTATGTGCTTTTCACTGATTTTGTAGAGACTAAAACGCCAATTATTTATTTATTTTACAAGATAATGTATGAGCAATCGGTTATCCTCTAACCTCGGATCCCTTAGGCCCTTCCCATCTGTCAGATTTCTCTGTAACTACACATGTTCCTTCACTACATCGGTCTAATGCACCAGACATGAACATACCCTTTACAAACACAATGCTGAAATAAAAATGAGAAAGGTGCTCCATCCAAAAACACTGACCCCAGTTTTCCATCTTCGACAATCATTTAGAGCTTCATATGGTCATATGTATGTGTGAGAGCATCATCGTATGTTCTTTCTTCGGTATAAATGAAAGCTTAAATTCTGCTCATTAAGGCAAAAAGATCTTTACAGTGAGACAGGACCTCACAGTATGTCCTGTGTCTGAGTGGTATACACATCATAAACATGATTTGTCAGAATAGTTCTTTTTTTTTCCATTCCTTAATTTACTGAATAGGTTAATTTTAATGAAATACTGAGTAATTGGACCACTTTAAAAGGCTGAACGGGGAGTTTCCTGGAAATGTTTTCGTGGTGTATTTGCACAGGATTATCTGAAGCATAAATACAGTCCCTGGATGGTTAGTTCACATTGCAATGAATTTAATTCAGGCGGTCAGGTTCACAGATGAGATTCATATTTTGCACATATAGGGCCATTGAGGTCAACAAAGCAAAGGCAGTTTATACCTGTTAAGGATATAGCAACACGGACTGTCGCAGCCAAGCTGGCTTCTGCAGTTTCATGGGTTAAGGTTGTTTTTATTATGATACTAAGTCTTTCCACAACAAGGGTGCATAACATAGCAAAAAATTACCCTGTAGACATTTTTTTATTTCTAATTCGGTGAGAAGACATGAAAAAAGTTGACTAGTTGACTTCTTTTATCCCATTTTCAAAGCAACCTCTTAATACTTAAAGTCTTTTCTGGTATTTTAGAAATCAGAAGTGAATGTCCGGGGAAGTTAATCTTTGTAAAAGAAAACAGTCTAGAAATATATATATGCAGTTGTAAACCTATTTGCATGAGAAGTTCTAGGAAGAGTGATGACAGATTCAATGTGAATGACCACAGCGAGTGTTTGTTCTTTTAGGACAACTTTTCTATCTTTCCCAAGTTTCATTTCCATTCTAAGACTCAAGTATTTCAAAAAAAAAAAAAAAAAAAATTACAAATATATTTCGAAAATGTTGTAGTTTTAAATTGGGAAAACAAAACAAAACACAAAGATAATACCTTGTGTGACTCAAAGATGATCTGTAAATCAGATGCAGCAGTACTGCAATGGGTGGAAAATACCAGAAAAGGAGACTTGACATGGCAGTGTTTTAAAAAATAATAGATCCTCTTTCAGAGACAGCATTCTATTTAATAGACACACCTTTTAATTTTACGAATAGGGAACTTATGCACCGGTACAAAACACATGCACAAGTATCTGTTTTTCAATATGTCATTTCCACTGTAGACTGGTACATACCTACTCTGTTTTCATTCACTGCTGCAGGATGCAACTACATTTCCCCTGATATAGTTGGATAATAAAACAGTTGGTGGTAATTATCTTAATGATTTCAGCATGAAGATTAGTAACCCTTGTAATTTTTATTCTTTCTAGTATAAATTAGTTTACAAGCACTCAAAATACCTGTTAAGCTGCCAAGGCTGTATACAGATTTTCAGTATTCAAATTAACCTTTGACTTTTGAACAAGAAAGCTTATATATAAAAATTGCAGCTTCTTTACTTTTTGAGTAAGAGGCAATTGTAATTGCAAATTGTTGGGAACAGACTAGATCAAATACACTTCTTCCAGAATGGCAAAAGGAATGAAAAACAAACAAACAAAAAAAACAAAAAAAAAAAAAGAAAAAAAAACAAACCATACACTTCAGAGCAAAAAATCAGATACAAATGACCTGGAAAGAAAGTTAGTTTCATTTGTTTTTTAAGTAACTTTAACCTTATTATTATTATAATTACTGTAGAATTACATTTTGTTTATTTTACATATACTAAACATAATACAACGATTAATGTAAAGTGTATTTCTTAATGAGTCAGTGAAGATCCTTGATTTAACACCATTCGAAGGCACACACTTAACTTGAAATTCATATTGTAGTCCCTGTATTCTATGAACCAGATAAATTTTGCTCAAGTGAGAGGTTAAGTCACCCTATAACCACAAACACATTCTGTAGTGACACTAACTCGTTTACATAGTCCTAGCCTGTTTATAAAAAAATCCAGTAAGGAATGACTTTTGCACGTATGAGCATCAAAATACAATATATGCACATTTACACAGAAAATATTGTAAAGCAATCAAACACTATTCAGAAAGGCTGGTAGACATAACCTGTTTCGTTAGTTCAAGTGTCTATTTCTATTGCGTGCATTCCAACTAAACAGGAAATAAATAGCACAGGTCTATACCTACAAGCTTTTTCGAATAAAAAAAATAGTTCTAATCCATGACTTTCCAGCACAAGTCAAGACACAGAGCATACCTCAATGAATAAGAAGTCTCTAAATGGAGAGAAAAGTTTGGGTTAACATTCAGATTTCCAGCTATGACCAGATGTAAAACTTGCAGCAGCCTATCTATCTTACAAGTTTGCTTTGCCCATCTTTGCGTCCAATTGACATACTTGATTTGTCAGTAACTAACTAACAGCTTGAAAGACATTCTTCTTTTCTTGTCAACATGAATCACTCTTGTAATATCTCCAAGATGAGATTATCAATGCATAAACACAATACATATGTCCATTTTTGTTTTCCACCATATCAACATTCATTTAAGGTCTGCGAATAATCACATACGTTTATCAGCAAAATACTTTTCAGCAACATTGTTTTCATTCTTTTCATCTTCACCTAGTTTTTACTACTTTTGATTTGTCTATAATGTATGATTTATTCACTATTCATGACATAAAAAAAAAAAATGGGGGAAAGTCTCTTATTATTTCTTTCTACATTCTCAGTCACTCTGTGCAGTTTTGACAACCATCTGCTGAGATTAGACTTCACTTCTTCCTCCTGTTCATCCCCGTCACATTCAAATATCGACAGACACAGTTTCTTCTGGGAAAATAAGTTAATAGATAAGTGGAAGCTGTGTTCAGTTTATCATTCAAGTTCTGATGTACTCTTACAACCTGTGCTGTATTTATTTACCTGAACATTTGAAACTGTGAAGAATTAAAAGGTAAAGTTCCAGCCCAAACACTGGATTTCACAGTGGGGTTCAGGCTATATCTAATATTCACACATTGATGTAGAGATTTTGGAAATAGCAAGTAGCTTACCAGAAGAAAATCTCTAGGTGAAAGACATGGCAGGGCAAGTCCAGTCTCTTCAACAGTAACTAAAGGGATCAAATGACAGCATTGCCCACACCCAGATTTACAGCAATGGGCAGGCAAGGTAGACAGGCCATAAATAACTTCAGTATTTCTGAAACAAAGGCTGTGGGCAGAGAGGTAAGCCAGTGACTTTTTCCTGGGACTTACCTGAGGTTTAATGTCATGAAAGGACATGAAAACCATTTGACATGGCATGAGAAATGAGTGCAACCCATGCTCTGTTGACTATTTTCTTCCTGAGACCATGAAGAACCATGAACATGAGCATTCATTCATGAGACCATGAACATGAGACCAGGTGCCTTTCCCAGTGGTGTGTTTCCAGGACATCATCTCATATTTGCCCTACATTCATTCAAGCTTGTAATCTTGCATTTGGCCTTATTAAAACCTGAGCTTTTTCTTTTTTTTTTTTCCCCCCCAAAAGAAGCACCAAAGAAACCAAATTAAACCTATATATACATATATATATATACATATATGAGCTAGCTTCATAATTATTTACTGTTCAATCAGCTATGCTGCCATTTGTACATTTTCTCAGTAATAAGTCCATATATTTTCTTCCAGATTTTTGCTGATGTGTCTAATAGCACTAAAAAAGGTCAGTAAGAAATCCCATTAGAAACATCCACAGAGGATAATGATATAATATTATCTAATGTACTCTTTGCCACCTACTACTTAAGAAACGTGACTCAGAACTTTAGTCTTTTAAGGTTGTTTCTATTAACCCTGTCTCTAGCTTCTAAGAGGTGTTGAATTTAAGAGGAAATGCTCAGATATAACAATCTATTTAATAAATAGAGTAATTATGATGGCTAATAGAAAACCTAAGAGATTTTGAAAATTACTTTTATACTTAAAGACTGAAGTTTATCAGAGGAACCCACTGGAAAAAAAATAAAAGATTAAATTGATTACCTCAAATCAGATAGGGGTGATGTTAACAACATAAACTTGAATCATAGCTTCATACTGGTTTCAAAGAATCGCAGATAGAATTGAATAAGCTTCTCTTGTAGTTTTGCTCCTGAGAAAAGGAGACAGAAAAATAAAAACAGTTTCAAAAAGCAAAGACAAATTGGTTGTTGCTACTATATGAGATTTGATCAGAAAGCCTCTATCGATTGTCTATGCATTTCTTATATTTAGTACTTATTATTTCTTATATTATAGTACTTTGTCCTTCGTATTGAAGAAGCTACCGCTGAACAATAGGCATAAATAATGGAGGTGGACAGATTTTTAATACCTACTGAATGCTTCATTTTTACTGGATTTCCACAGTAGAAGAGTAAAAAAATATGAGTGCTTTTAATTGACTAAATAAAATCTTAATTTCTGGATTTTTGAATAGTGCTATTTCATATTATTTTTAACTGGAATGTCAGATACAAAGACCTTTCAGAAATGCTGCATTAATAAGTTCACAGTATAAATAATATTAAGGCTAAATATTGCTATTTGATCACTTCTTCAAACATCAATATACATATTCTACTACCAGTTTTTTACTAAGGTTTTTTCTGAAGACTAATTCAATTTCTGAAATATCAGTGGTTAAGAGCACAGATAAAAGTATATAATAAAATGCTTAATCATGGTTTTGAGTACAAAGCTCAAGACAACTTTCATTGTGGAAATATTCTTGCCTTTCCATTAAGTTTTCCCTATTCTAAACAGAAGGGAATAGGAAGGAGGAATTTTTATTACTGATTTAATTAAGCTACTAAGATTAGTGGTCCAGTCCAATGGGAAATGACAACTTTGAGACTGCAAATTGGATGTAATCATCTCACCTCGTTATTACCTTCGTCATGAAAATAAATCAATTTTGTCTATTTTCTATTTTCATTACCATATTTGTCAGAAGAGGGAACTATCAAAATTCTAATAATACCTGATGTACTTTGGTAATTGTGGTACTATGCTCAGACTTTGACATTTTCAATCCTGCATATGATTTGCTGGCCATTCCACTCCTCCTTGTCAGGTTAATAAAGGTTATAATCATGGAATCAGCTAGTTGATCTTCTACAAAATGTAATTACCCTATTTCATCCCTTTTCCAGTTTTCAACTATAGTTTGAAATGGGGGAACCAAACAAAAAATTGAGCTGAGCTGTACTGACTTAAGCGCACTACTGCGTATCAGACTTTCTTCTTGTGCACTGAAGTGCATATAATGAATGTGAAATTATATTTCTGAATATCAAGTTAACATTCAAAGCCAAAAGATTTAGCCTGCTTTTTTTTTTCTTTTTTTTCCTGGAAGCAGACAAAATGAATGTGCTAATGAAATCTAACTACAATTACATGTGATACAATCAAATATATTTTTCTGTTTACACATATTAATATTGTTTCAGTTGATTAGAGAGAATATCTTGGATTGCAAAATTCTAACAAAAGCAAAACATAAAATTAGAGTTCAAAATGGAAAGTTATATGCCACTGTAACACTGTGCTCCAATGTTCTCTCCCTAAGCAAAGTAACAAAATAGTAACATCAATTTTTAAAGAAACATCCCAAAAGTCTCAGAGCATAAAGCAAAGCAAAGAATTCCAGCAACTTATGTACATTTGGAAGAAACAACTTGTGTCCACTGTCCAGAGAACTCTGCTTCCTTTAGCCTTACCCGGACATGTCTGTAGTGCTGGATTGCTTAGACAACTGACATATCTGCTATGTTTCTTTTGGATGATTGCAATTACACTGATTCAGACGTTTTTACTTCTGTATTCTATTCATATAATTTATAGGCAAATCTGAAAGCCAAAATGGCTTAATGGCATCTGTAGTGCCTATGGTGCCTTTGTCACTGCCTCCTTCTTCCAGGGCTGTGGATTTAGGATGAACACGAAGCTGATGCTGAAAACCGTCAACTGGCATCCAGTCACGTTTCCATACCAGCTGAAAGCCTTGGTTCAAGTTTTCAAAGCAGTTAAGAGATCAAGCTCCAGCTACATCAGAGAATGCATTTTGATCTATAAATCACAGAAACACTGATATTTTTCAGGGAACACTAAAAGTGAAGATCACAAAAGCCAGAACAAAGCATGCAAGAGCCAGGGAGAATGCATTTTCTTTCTAAAGAGAAACAGCTCTGAAGGAATCTTCTGTTTTTCAGGGCACACCAGATAGAGCAGGTCTGATTGCCTTTTAAAATGGGGCATCATATGGCCCCATTTTAAGTGAGGATGTATTTTTGATCTCTAGCTCAATAATCCTCCCAGAAGACCTCACCAACTGCACTCAAACTAAATGAAAATCCCCAGTCCTACTAAAGTTTAGGTGTCAGAAAGTCAAAAACACATCAAAGTTTTCATAAATTCTATGAGTTATCATAATGTTATGGATGTATATGAGGCCAGGTGCTCCTTATCTACCCCTGTCTTCTCGATTAACACCAGTGAGAAAAAAATTTTTCCTGGAGCTTTAGAACAAAATGGGCAGTCTTCGAGATCAGAAAATAAGAAGAGACTAGGTAAAAATAATTATCTAAAATGGAAGAAATGGACAACATTCATTAACTGCAGGAAGACTCAGACAACTGGATCTGGATGCTATTTGCAAAAACTACTAAACCACTTGGCACTTAAACTGAAGTATTGCTACAGAATTTGAGATTCTGCAAGCAACTTTTGTAAGTGGTCCATCAGAATTGACTAAGAATTAGAGCAGATTCTTACCATTGCACTTATTTAATTAGTTTAACCAACATAAAGGCATTACCCTTTGCAGATTCTCAATGATATTCGTATGCTCTTGCTTTCCGTTTAAGGATTAAATCCCCTCCATACCCCAAAATTAATGTGGATTCTCATTATCTAGAACTTTCCAACACACATTCTCAAATTATAAAATCTACATCTTTGAGGAAATGCCTATAGTGAAAGAGACAAATTAAGGTGGAAAAAGTAAGGGCTAGACAAACAGTATTAGATAAAATGGATGTTTTAGTGGCTACAAGTAATCAAATTCAATTTCTACAGAAAGGGCTCCAAGTGGCTAGAAAATCTGATAGTAGAAAGAAAAAATACGTCAAATTATTTTTAGTAGATATATTAATCACTTAGAGATTTTAAATCAAATTTAAAAGTCTCTAGAGAAAAAAAATAGTTTCACTGAAATTTAAAGCAATATTGCCAGTGACCTTAATAAAGTCAGTGGGTGTCTAACATGATTCTGTATTGTTGGGCTTATTATTTTGTCTAGACAAAAGGCAAGATCATATCTGTAAGTCACATAGCAGTTTTGTATCTGTTAGGGAACAATAGTACTAAGTAAAAGTATTAGAGCTAGATTGCAGCAAAGATTTGGTTTCTTCTGAGGACATATGAACTATGCAAGAAAGATATGCATCTCTCACCTTGTAGAAGAGGTTTCCTGTGACTCCGTTAACAGAAATGATTCTCACAAGAAATGCTTTAGTTAATTCTAACACACACCTACATTTCATTTTAAGCAATTGGGAAATTCAGAATTTGTAAGCTAGATAGCGCTGCTTTCTGTAAGCATTCTAAACAACCAGAAATTCATTAGTAACTTCCTTTCTCTCTGGAGCCCAAAAGCTCTGAGGCAGATACTAAATGCCCCCATTTTTAAGCATTCAAAACATAGTCACAATGTGTTCCATATTTACTAATTCACTTAAGTTCGATGGTCACTGGAAAGCAGATGTTAGGGCTTGCTTGTAACGTAAACATCTGTGTCAGCTATGAATAAGTAGAGCTATAACAATAATAACAGTAATAGGAAATGATCATACAGGAACGAATAATAATAATTAAAAATAATAATAATAGCAACCTTCAAAGAATGTAGGAAAAATTAACCTGCTCGACATAACATATTTTTGCAGAGGTGATCTGAATGCTAATTCTTTCCAGGAGATCTGAGGAAGCCTCAGGCTATATTTCCAGACGGTATATTCCAAAAGAAAAACTGCAGTTACATAAATATGTGTAGATTATTAGTGGTTGCCAAATACATGCATTTGATATTTTTATGATCCAACTGTTCTCCATTAAGCCAGCAGACAGTGATATTTTTGTTCTGCAGAGAAAACTGTAACAGACCAAATAAAATGCTTTATACAGTAAAGCTGTTCTGCCCTTAAGGTACAGAGATTTTCCATATTGTTTTCATTTGAAAGTTTATTCGGATTATGAACCGCCTGCTGACATTGATACCTCTAGTCTCCCTCTCCCTTTCCCAGTCTTAAATCAAATAGTTGGGTCAGCACTAGTACTTTTACTTTGATTATGTGAAGTCCCTGCGGAAAGGTACAGCACAGTCTAAAACATTTCTGTTTTATGGTCTGCTGTGAGCTTACATATTTGAATGCTTAATTTACAGACGTGCTCAGGGAAGTGTTGATGCAAAGAAACCAGCTATTCATACATAACCCAGATCAAAGTAGTACTTCTCCAAAACATGTACCCTATAGCGCCAGCTAAATAATTTATACAAAATCATCCCCAAAACATCTGTAAGTAATTTGAATTAAAATTTAAAACTCATGGCTGACTTCTGCATTGCTTAGCCTTTCTGCATCTTGTGCAGTTTGATTTTTGTGACCAAACGACTCCACGCCCTACTGAGAATACCTGAACTCACAAGCTTGGAGCCCTGTGAGAGGAAGCCAGCAAGCACACCCTGATACATAGGCAAGATGGAAAAAAGTCCTGGCTGTGTTTTTAGCAGACCAGAAGCTACCTATAGCACCAAACTGAAGCCTGTGTGCTTTGCCTCTTAGCTGCTTTACTGGATTGCTTTGAGGAAGAACAAACAGTGGGGATGAAATATTTTAAGTAAATACTGCTGCCAGACACTTAATGCTGAAAGATGTTCTGAGTTACGGTTTTGATGAAGTTAATATTCATATAGTGTTAAAAGATGTGCTCAGCACTTTAGGATTGCTCAGCATGCCAGATGAAGAAATTACCAGCAAAGATGAACTGATTTTAGTGAGGCTGCTGTTATCAAGCCAACAGTAATCCCAGTAATGACTAGGGGAGTAAAAGACACATTCACTGGGAGTCAGGACCGTAAGTTACTGCAGGACAGAGGACAGTCCACCAAGCGCTAAGAAGGGCCACGAGGAAAATCACAGCAAATTCTGCGGAATTTATGAACAAGTTCTGCAATGTCAAGATGTTTTTCAACAAGCTCTTTGATGGACAGATAAAATAGTTGAAATTTGCTGTGGTTTTAAAAGTTCTAAGAACTGCAATATGGATGGATTCTCACATTTGCTATGAAGTAGATTTCAGTTACATGGCTTTTCTGAAAATAAGGAAGAGGAAAATAAAAGCAGAGTTAGAGCTGACGTATCAGTTATGGACCAGAGTATACCTTAAGCTAATATCGATTTAAATGATTAATTTTTCAGACAGTCTATTTTACTTTCTTTTTACAAACAGAATGACTCCATATTATTCTGGATATATGACTTTAACACATACTTTTAACTCTCCATATTTCAATTTTTGATTGAAGCCGAAAAGTAGAAATACAAGACACTAAAAAAAAAAAAAAAAAAAAGTAGTAACTATCTTGAATGCTCTTTTCCTCATGAACTCTCACCGACTTCAGTGAAATTATTATTACTATTGATTACTAGAAATTGCTATTGCCATCTTCTGGTGCAATTGAAAATTGGAAGTGGTTCTCATTAAAACATCTGTTGAGTTTGCTGATGCTATCTAACAATGAGAATGGCACTGTCTCTTTGGCATCGTGCATGAAGTGTATAACTGCCATGCTTTTCCTATGTAGGTTGCTCTGAAAGTAATGCCTCTTATTTATTTATTTCCACGGAAATTACAACAGATACAAAGAGCAAAACGCACTATTTGATAGAGCAATTTCTCAGCTAAAAAAAACTCTATTTTCCACCACAGTCATCACCATTAGCTATGCATTTTCACCAGCTGAGAACCAGAGTCTGCATGCCGCAATTGTAAAAATCTGCAGCAGCATGGGTGACCTTTTCATAATGTTTCACCATCTACCACCTCACTGTGCTCACATCCACTATTTGGTCTCCAGAAACATTCAGCAAGCATCGATGAATATCAATGAGTTGCCATTATTTCCATGTAGAGGAATTCAATAACGTACCTTCACACGCACTTCTGTGTCAGATGCCATTTTGTCAGACCACCCCTCTGCTGCCATCTGTCAAGCAGAAACAACATGTAACGGAATACTGGTGAGAAGGTTCAGCCTACACTGCCTTACCACCACTATCTGTTTCTGCTATCATGGACCAATATAATAAAATAGGAGGCATTACTTTCAGAGCATTCCACTTATAAATGTATTTCTATTTATAAACTTGGTAGGTACAGAATGCAAAATAGGTATTAGAAAACAGAAAGCAGATTGAGTATGCTAAACTTCAGTACTTTAAAAAAAATAATTTGGAATAATTTCATAGTTTGATGTACTCTTTCCGGCTATGGATCAAGGAATAATCAAAGTTTCTGTATAGAGCAGTACTGAGAAAAGGTGCCATCCATCTTGTCTTCATTTTCAAAGTCTTGAAATCTCTACCAAAACAAATTAGCTTGCACCCAAGATGAATAACTGTCAAATGTTTGATGCCGAAAGCAAATGTTCATTGGTTCTTCATGATAGAAAGGTAACAGGGAGACCTTTCAGACACATTCTAAATACCCTTGCATAACTTTTACCTTAACTGTGAACAAAAATAGGCCAGCACACTTAAGAAGCATCCAATTGCTAAAATAGCTCATTGGGTTAATAAAACTCATCAAATCATGAGTTAAATCTTTTTCACATATAAAGGCTTCTTGAACTGCAACACATATTCCAAGGTAAGGGATATTCACACATTTTTAACTTTTCATAAATACTGCAACACTTTGTTGCTCTAAAGTAAAATGAACAAGTTTCAGCCTTGAAATAGGTCAATGAATATCTAGTCAGTGAGGATCCAGTCACCAGGGAATTCTGCGTTATTTGGTGGCTGTATATTACTATGTACAAGCACAACTTTCATGCACCAGTAGCTTTGTGAAATGTTATGGCCTGCATTACATATCCAAGGTGTTTTCAGGTTTTCAAATCTTTGCATCTGCAAACTAATTATAAAGAAGGGAATGAAATGTGCTTGCTTACCTGCTCAGGTTCAGCAAACTGGTTTCAGAGTTTTCAGAGACTTAACATCAGGACAAAAATTAAACACAGAACTTGTCCAAGAACCCACTGGGAGCTTTTCCACTAAGTGCGCTATATATGCTCCTTTGTTAATAGGTGGTGCTACTTAAAGCCAATTCTTAAATTGCTGGAAATGATTCAGCAAGAAAAGAGGTTTCTGCTGGTTCTGAGACTCAGTCCTTAACACCCTTGAAGAAATGTGGGGAAATAAAGAGGAAATGAGTAGAACATCACATTGGCTGATGAATATCTTTTTTTTCCCAGGCCTATTACCAAACTAGAAGTCAATACTCAAAAAATGGAGTTATTATCATGCTAATCTAACTATAGTACATAGTTCCTTAATGTTACAGATATTCTAATGACACAGAACAAAGATGCAGGCTTTACAAATTTTAGGCAAAGTTTAATGCGGAAGTTTCTCACCATGAGGACATCATGCAAGGAGGTTTCCAGCTCTGATTTGTTTGAAAGAGACCTGCTCAGCCCAGATCGTTCAGTTTTCCTCAGGGATATTATTGTGAGCTGTGACTAGGAACACTTAATCCTATTGGCAAAACTAAAGAAGTGATCAAAGGGATCGATTGAGCTTATCTAAAAGCCTTCCAAGTCCTCATCACCCCAAACAAGTGCTGACTCCCTTCCTACCTCAGCTCGTGCACTCTGAAATGCAGAGGAGCCAATTTGTATGGCAGAAATCACACACCTCAGGGAGCTTCAGCCTTTGTATGAGGAGAGGAAGCGGTAAATTTCTAGAGAAGAAAGCTGAAGTAGATCTACGCAGAATTATTGGCGCTATGGCAAAAGCCTTGCAACCTGGATTCAATTAACTATGACAGACAGATAAATCTTTTTGCCCTCCATAAATTATGTGTTATCATGCAGCCACTTAACCGACGCTCTTGTTTTAACCAACCTCCATTAGAACTGAAGAACAGAGCAAATTTTTGCTCACTTTCCTGTCTTGAGCAGTTTATAACACTGCTTCCAAATTTTACCTTTTGGCTAACCATATACACATTTCACTATGTTTTCTACTCCATCTTGTCAAACTAACAGTTAAGACTGACTCTGTCTTGCTTATAATTCATGATCCTAATAAAGAAAATAGAAACAATTATTTTTATAAGTGTCTTTAAAAATATTTCACATTCATTTTTGGTTCGGGGAATCAACTACATTTTCTGAACTAGAAAAAAAAAAAAGCTATTTTTAAGTTTCTCATGTATTAGAAATTTTCTTAATTCACTTACATTTGCTGGAGCAGATGCAGTACAACTTCTTCTTACCACAAATAAAAGAGCTCTCAAATGTCATCTTGGATATCTTTCCTTATTTCAGGATATCTGCCCTCTGCATTGACATTCCTAATCACACAACAGTTTGAAGACCAACCATCCACCATGCAACAGTGAGCATCCTGTGTACCTAAGTCAAAAAAAATAATAAAAACAATAATAATAAAAATCACTTTCTATTATTTTAAAATCAAATCAAATACTTAAAAAAAAAAAAAAATCTGAATCCAAGTCAACCGTTACTATATCCTGTCACACTTGCCAAAGATATATCAAGCAAAAATTTTAAATTCTCACAGATGCCAAATATTTTGGCAGCTAGCCACCAGTTTCCTTATTTTTTCATAGCAGCCAGGGTTTTCTGGAGCTAATCTATTAAATACATAATTACTTTCAAATAACAGAAAGCCATGACTTCAACCACTTGAAGGAACATAACTGACAACAGCAATGAAAGAAATCTCCAAAAGTCCACAGTGAAGCAAGAGTTTCCAGAGGTGGAGCAGTACTCCACAAAGCTGGATGCTTCATAAATTCAGAATGATAAGATGGTTCCCATCCACGGCTCAGATCTTTAAAAGTATTCCGTTTTCTGAACTGTGGCTGTTTCCCTTTCTATGAAAGGCTGAAAAAGAAATCAGCTATCTTGATATAGTGTCTTGCCATGTTTTTTCCAATAGCATTGTCTGTTTCCCAATTGACATAGTTCATCATTTCAGTACAGACACTGCATTTTGGGAGAATATCATAGAGTATCACTTTTTTTTCCCTACTTCTCCCATCGCCCATATATAGAAAAGAATAAAAATTGAGATCTGTGGCTGGAAACTGTTCCTTGTGAGCGGTTGTTATCTATGAGCAGCAGTGGGAAATGTGTAAAACAACAAAAGAGCACTTCTGATGAGAATTTTTTGTTACTTTATACTTTATTGTGCAACAAGGTATGGCAGTAGTAATGGGAAGGTTTGTTTTTTTACCTGCACTTAGTACACTTACCACCCCTTTATCTCACCTCACTTTCCACTGCCTTTTGCATTTAATATTTAAGAGCATTTTTCTTATATTTTATTGGTACTTTCTATTTCTTCCACTTTTATGACCTCTTCTTTAGCCTAGGCTAAAATTATTTATAAAACACTCTAAATAAAAACTGTAAGCACAGTAGCAAAAATAGTCTTTATTATTAACATGCAGCATGCTATAACTGAATTTACTGGCATCCCACCCATCTAGCTGTCAAGGTCTAATCCAAAAGTAATTTGCTTCTGGCCCTTCTTAACAATCTCTTTTACTAAAAAAGTTGGACAGAAAAACAATTTTCATGGGTAGGTCCCTAAACTCTGTGAAGTAGCTGAATATTATCTCCAAGTCCCTTCAAAAACTCAGCTGCCCCATCCATCTGGGGAATCAGTGACTTAAAGGAAGATGAAGAGGGACTTTATCAAAGCCTCAGTCACTAGAACCCGGTTAGAACTTGGCATTTCATTTTATTTCACTGAGCTTTTAAGTTAAGGCAGAGAAAACTAAGGTGAGCAGAAGGAAAGCAAAGAAGTTAATATCTAGCTGTTTTCCTGTTAAGATAGAGCCTACATAGCTTTCTGATAGCTTTATGTAGAAAAGATGCTTAGGACACGAGACAGAAAAGGCATAATAGACTAATGGGAATTTAGTAGGAATTTGCTAGTACACATGCACCACCTCCTCACCATCCTGCCTTCTATTGGCTACAGGTGCTTGTCTCCTAGCTTTTCTACTCAGAATGGCTACTTGAGAACACAATAAGCGGAGGATCAAGACAATCATAGTCCTGTTTGTACTTAAATAAAATCAGATTATCACATGGGAAAGGGAAAAAAAAGGAGGCATTTGGGATCTGAAGGGCAAGAAATAATTTACATGTGCTATTTTTGCTGCATGTTCCTCCACTCATTCTTTCTGTGACTACGTTGTAGCAGATTCTCAATCTACCAAATATTTTTAGTCAGCAGCTACCTCTTAAAATGGCCTTTTAAAGCCTTTATGACTGTGCTCAAAATTCCTGGAAAGCGAGTTTGATGAAGACATGAAAATGTTCTAATAAATGGGCTTGTTGTAGAGTTCACAAATGGAATACAGAACACTTTACCATTCATATCATTGCAAGTATTATTTTTACATGATAGTAATAAATGAAATCAAATACTTTGAAATTACTTAAATTACAGAACAATCACTAGCCAAGTATTACATAAGTATAGTCAAAGTCGTTTTTACCTTATGAAGAAGATTCACCATAAGAAGTCTAAATGAAGATTAGCTTGGAGAGACGTGGATGGTTGCCATTCATTCAAAGGTTGATCTTACACTGTAAAAATTTTTTTCAAGATTTTTTTGCTTTTTTAATGATCTTGTATCTTTTATCAAAAGTAATATTGCATTCAAATAAATTCTTACAAAATAAATGATAAATATTTTCTGTAGCATTATATTTCTAACAGGAAAACACATTTTTAGTCAAAGGAAATATGACTTACAGGAAGTCAGCTACATTTAAAACAATCTCTTTTGCTGTCTTGCACATAGAAGCCTTATTGGTTTGATTGGTAGGGAACAGAGGCGTTTTTTGTTTGTGAACAAATGCAATAGGAACATGGAAAGGAGAACTACTTTTCTTTGTGTTTTGATGGCAATACTCAAATTTGGAATGTTATCCAGATTCTGGGGCTGGAAAATTATATCGTTATGTAAAATAAACTCATAAACAGACTTGAAACCCTTTTTTTTAAGTTGGCTTTCCACAACAGAAAGAAACATGCTCTATGGCACAGGAAAGCAAAATGAAAATTTCCTAGCCATGTTGTCACTGATAATGCTCTCCTGTAAAATAAATAAATAAATAAATAAATAAATAAATAAATAAAAATAGGCAGTATTTATTCAGTAAATTGAAACTTGTAAATAAAAAGCATCAACAATTCCCCTTTAGAAGCAAATATTGACAGCTAATAAGTAGTTAACATCATACAAAGGAGAAGTGAAGCAGCAGTGATCAGAAGAAATTGCAGTAAGAAAAAGGAGAATCAGAAGACAGAAAACACACAAAGTGAACGTTCACTGTAATACTTTACAAACACATTGCAAGACTGAGAGCAAAAGAGCTTGTTTCAATATAGAACAAGCATCAATGTCTCAAGACTGACGATATCAAGTGCATTCTTCAGTAGCAATGGGATTTGTGTGTTCTTCCTAGTAAATGTGCTATTATTTTTGGTCCAAATTCTGGTCTTGTCAGCCCATTTTCACAACCATATGTTTTTTAAGAGTTAGAGGTATTTTTCATGGAAAAAAAAATATATATATTTCTCACAATATGAAATGATTCCCCAATCAAGGAATTTCTATGTTTAAGGTTGTGCTGCCGTTCCTTTCCACTGCAACTTCAGAAATAAGGATGATCTCTTTGGTTGCTGGAGAGAAGAAGAAAAGATCATAGCAGAATTTCAAGAAAAAGCTCTGAACATTTTCTTCCCGTCACAGTTTCTTCATCTGCTAATTTTTCTAGTCTGTTTATACTCACTGAACTTATCACAGATTTAATCCTCAGCTGGTTTCCCAAACAGCCAGTTAACGCTACGAGCTCGCTGATGTTCAGAAATTGTTTTGCAAATAATATAAGCTCTGTTTTACCCTTCCCTCCATTTGTCCATCTGACCTCACGCCTTCTCATAGTTTCCATTCTAAAACCACAGCAAATTACCTTTGTGCTGCCATCACTTGCACTGTATTAACCAAACAGAGGAATGGATTTTTTTGGCCAAAAATGTTTTTTTTTTCTTGACTGTTCAGAAGTAATGTTTGATTTGGGATTATCTTAATTTCTTTCTGTTAATGAGAAATCCAAACGATCAATTAGGGCAAAATTTTCTGCTGTAATGCGGGACCTCTACTGACAAAAATTCTATGGCAAAACTAGATCCTCAACATACTAAAACTAACAGTCAGAAAGGAAAGACTTCCATTTTTCAGTCTTAATGTCATGCAAAGGAAGGAGAGCAATAAGGGACGATGTGAAATATAAAGTGAAAGTGAATACAAGGGAAAGTGAAATATAAAGATATGAGAGAGAAGTTACCCTTTATCAACAAATAAATGCTCTAAAAATTGTCTACTTTTTGCTAGATGTGGCATTAGATAAAGTCCTGAGTTGTTTTTTCTTTATCCTCATCTGCCTCAAATGAGAAGATGTTACAGGTAGAACCACAAAACCTTTTTTTTTCCCCAAACACAAACTGAATTTTCCTTCTACTACTCACGTACAAAAAGTAAATCTGGGTAGTGAATTGAGTAAATTGTTTTCTTTCCAATCTAATGCATAATATTCTCTGAGGTACGTGAAAATCTCCATTAACTGTTATTATTGTCAAAGGATAAAACTACAACAATCAGATCCCAGGCTCTGTAGCCTACCATTATCTTCTACTTCTATACTGTTTTAAATGTAACACCCGTAAAGCACAATGGGAAGTCTAGTTTAATTATTCCTTTCAAAAAAGGAACCATTGTTTTGCTCCAACTTGTTTAACACACAACAAAGAATAAACCTGAGGCCATCCTCTCTAGGTTACCACAGCACGATACCAAACGTTAATACTGGATCATCAGCCTATCTAACTTTATCTTGTAGGCATGAAGCTAAGTGAAATGTTTATATTTGTGGATAGCACACTTTGAACAATTAAAATACCAGATAATCATTCACCAAACTGATACTACATTAAAACTTTACAGTTACAAGCAAACTCACGCTGACAAGCACAGTCTAATAACATTCTGCAATTCATCATAATTAGGAGCTTGTGATACATACAATGTTCTTCTCTTTGTATACATATCCCCTTTAAAATTATTTGTTTTCCTTTTAAGATTTAGTTTCCTTTAGAGACCATTAGTCATTGTGTTCAGAAAAACAGAGTTGGGAACATAAACAGCAAAACATGTTAACTCTTCAGTTCTCAATAGATCACACTAACAGAGCCTATCAAAGAAAATACAGCAATTAAAGTTGCACATTCTCCAAAGAAAAGGAAGACTTAACTTTCTGTGTTATGAAGGGCTGATATTATCTTCTTAGTAAAGAAATCACATAATTTGATAAATAAAAATTTGCAGACTATAACAGAGACTGCACCTTCTAAAGAGGTATTGGACATTTAGATCTGCATTCTCTCACTGACTCACCTCGTGTACGTTCCTTGGAACAACCAGGATCTCTAATCTATGGGTTTGGGGGAGGCTAATAAGCGCAACTTGGAAAGTGTATCAAGCAGCAACTTTTAGAATGGCATTAGGTAGTACTGTCAGTCATACTTGTTTGTGAAGGCAATTATGTTGATGATAATAGGCTGGATGTGGCTCTGGGCAGCCTGGTCTAGTGGCTGGCAATCATGCCTACAGCACGGGTGTTGAAACTAGGTGATATTTAAGGTCCTTTTCAACTCAGGCCATTCTATGATCTCATGAATCTAATAATACAGATTCTCAATTTGTCATGAAGAAAGGAAGGAAAGAAAGGGAAGAAAAAATAAAAGAAAAGGGAGGAAAAAAATAAAAAAAAAAAAGAAAAGAAATAAAAACACAGCAACAACAGAAAAATATTATCTATATCCAATCTACAAAAGCTGAAGAATCTGGCTTGTGAGGGAGACACAAATCCCTAGTCTGTTGGGATCCAATCTTTGTAGACTCAATTTTCATGCTGGATTAACTGCTGCTGATGACTTCAAAAGGACCAAGTTTTCACCTCAAGTGTTCAAAGCAAAACTGAAAAGAAAAAAGCCCACACAAGTCTCGCCAACCTGTTTTTGATGTGGAAAAAGCTGCAGAGGATGACTGGGACTCATTCAGCATCTCTGAGCATCCCTGATTCTCTAATCTTCATTGTTAAAAAAAAAAAAAAAAAAAAAAGACTTTGAAATGCATTTTGTGGTGTATAATTATTTTACAGTGCAGATGATTATGCAGTGTGATATAACATTTTATATAATTAAACATGTGATCATCAGTTCCTTGACAAGGAAAATAAACTTAAAATCTGTAGGGGAAAGTTCTATTTACAGTATCATAGAGATTTGAAAAGATATGCCTGACATGTATCCCATGTATTATTCAAGCATATGCAGTTTTGGGGATAACTTAGCTACATGTTAAGCCAATACACTATGGCTTTATTCTCAAATATATCAGTCTTCAGCTTTCACGTACTTCAAGATTTCTGTATTTCAATTTCCTTGTCATGTTTAAAGTAATACATCAAGTTGAGTTGTATATTTAAGTCCAAACATGGAACAGGTACATCTTTTTGTTTTGACTAGGAAATATTAGTCAGCTTTTGCTATAGAGCCTAATTTTTTTTTTTTTCCGAAATATAATGCATGTTGCAAGGGAGCAAATTAGAACAGCAACAACAACAAATGTCATATTTCCTATCTTCCAGCAAAGTGGAGGTGGTAATGAGTCTTCAGATGGCAAGATGATAATTGCCGTTAACGTATAATACCTTTGCTTGGACGTGCTTTTTGCTTTCTTTTTCTTTTTTTTTACCATCTTTTCTGAAAGACAGCAGTAAATTAGGTATTATACAAAATTTGAATGAGCAGAATCAACGCTGCCTGAACTCAACACTAAGCCAGGCGATGGAAAGTTCATTTTATGTCAGAATCACAGTGCTGAAGATCCCAGCCAGAAATCAAATGGACACCTGAGGATGAAAGGTGATGATAATGTCGAAGATTAAATGAAGAAACGCTTCAGAACATAATTCCACATTCTCTAATGAAATGACAAAGTTGTTTCCACTTTGGAAAGTGCTTTTGACAAGGCTCTGCATTTGAGGTTAATGCCTGTGTCTAAAGGGCAGGAGTAACAGAATAAGAAAACATTTGGTTCAGAAAATTACAAGCGAAACGAGGAAAAACAAGTGAGTAGTTTTAAGTGCTTCATAGAACACTAAATAATAATGAATCAAACCCAAATATTTTTCATTTAAATGCTAATCTCATCTCTGTGTTCAAGAAATAATGAAACTTAATTGGAGCATCATTACATACTTAGACCAAGTTCAATAACCAATTGGTACAAGCAGCATATGTATCATTATATAACCAACCAAAACATTTCACAGCTATGTAATTGTGTAGAAATTTGCTCTGTATTAAACTATATTCCATAGTTACTCCCGTTACTGGTTTACTTTATTCTGTTACCTAGAGGGAAGCAGAACTGTCAGGAATAAAACTAGCAAAACTTCCTCCTTCCAAGAGTACTTCTGATCAAAGACCATGTGATGTGGTATAGTCAAACATGCACATATGCAAGCCCAACCACATGTCCTCTCTCTGTTAGATCCTCCAGCATCATACATGGATATTCACGTTTATCTTCACCAAAATGATGGCATGTCTGGAAAATACATCTCCATTCAGAACTGAAGCTGTTTTGTGGTGACATCTGTCTTAATATCATTTCTCAGTGCTTTCCCAAACCTCTGCACACAAGTTTTTTTTGCATCCATAATTACCTTAAATATTGGTAGCTACAGGCAGAGAAATATGTCTCCCATCCTGGTCAACAGTGTGGAAATACACTGTGAAAAACTGCCTTTTATTTGACTCCTGGTCAGCTCTGAGAGAGCGGAAGCATTTGAGAGCTACGGGATATAGGAAAGGGAAAAGCAGAAAGCAAGAAACAGAGATTGGATGTAAGCACTTACTCAAAAATGTGAACTAAAATATCAGCATAATTGTTGCCACGCTAAGTCAGTTTTCCACGTAGTTATTATTAACTCTTTTCGTGCCAGTGCAAAACTTTCTGGGCATATACGCTACAGATGAAGCAATTTTTCTCCTTTGGGATTTACAGAACAGTCTTTATCCACACTGGCCCTGACAGAACTAAGACTCACTGCTCCCTTGTAAAGCACGTTATCCCTTAGTAAATTACAAAAAGCAATACTTGCTTTCTCTTATACTAAGTCCGAGTCCTTTCACAGAAGTAAAGGCAAGTGCAGTGCAATCCAGCACTCTTGTTCTCACTGTGCTGGTGGCTGACGCACTATCAGGACTAGGGGGCCATCAATTTGCCCCAAGATCTTAAAGGCACAGCAATGAGGTGGCACTGAGAGGGACAACAACCCTAGTTTGCTTTTTTGACTTCACAAAGATACTTGCAGATGAGTGCACTGGTGTTTCCTGGAAGGGATGGTGCAACTTCTGCCCAGGGATGTCCCTGATCTGCTCTTTGCTAGCCCCTGGTAAAAAGGAAAGTTTAAGTTTTGTGTGTCTCTGACCTAGTACAGAAGCTCTTTATATTATGTCATTACAGAAGCACGATGCTATACCACAAAACACTATGTTGTCAGTTTAACTACAAACTCAAGGTACGTTTCACACATACCACATTTTAACCGTTCTCATATAGAATTATTTTAATCAAATACACTAAGGTACTACCAAATGAAATCACCTGGCAAGGTAGCATTCAAAGCTGGTTGATAAGAAGGTACTAATAGGAAATTAAAACTATAGCCTAAACAAATCTAATGGTGGTTCCAAATACATTGTACTGACTTTTAGTAAATCTTACACATGGATATAGGAACACTTAGAATAAGAGCATCACATTCCCAGAATGTAAGAAATAGAGTCCTAAATTCTTGCAGCGTCTTCTCACTGTGATGCCTCAGAGTATGGTTTGCATGAGAAAGAGCTCATTATGCCCCACATGATCCCAAATGCCCAGCAGAGATAACAGTCTAAATCATTTGTTCTCTTTACAATAATTTATTCATAGGTAGGAATATGAAAATGTGCCCTTTATGAAGTTTATCTGTATCTTTAGCAAACACAACTTAAATTAATTCTTCATCTCCAGGACTGGGAAAGTTTGACTAAGGCATTAGGGATTTTTTATTAACCTCCATTAATTCAGTAGTCCTGCCACTTTGATAACCAATAAAAACGGATGGCTAAGGAGTTTTCTCTTATTAAAAGGTGTGAGTGAGTGCAATTAAACATGCCCTACATATCTAAAGATATATTACATATTTTAATACAACTCCAGGTTTAACAAGGAAGCACGTGAAGTTTATTAGTCTGTTGACTCCTGATCATATATCATACATCATTTCTGTGGTAGGAGGAACACACAATGGTTGTTCTTAATTTCCCTAGCAGTTTTGAGTTTATTTTTGGCATTTCTAAGGAATCTTTATATATCCCACTGCAATTTCATTTTAATTAGAGCAGTAAATAGGATGATGAAAGCCTCTCTTCTTGTAATACCTCATAACGTTCAATGAATTGACTAGAAGATCTACAGTTTTTATTACTATATTATTATGAATCTTAGTACCAGATGGAAAAAATATTTTACCTATTACAAATATCTATAAAACCTTTGCACTTCTGCATATTTTCATTTAGGACAACTCTGTTATGCCTTTAACTTAACTATTTATTTAAATATAGTGAAGTCCTAACGGCTTAAAATCTTAGTAATTGTTTCGTTTCAGAATGAGAATTCTAACCCAAGCTTTTACTAGTTTCAAAGTTCACACGCTTTCAGGACCACTGGCATGTGAGAAATGAATTACAGAAGGCCTACAGTCTGACCATAGGCGCTTTTACAAGTGAGAAGTAAAACATTAAAGAACTGAGAAGAAAATGCCAAATCAAACTATTTAGCGTAACACGTGGGAAAAAGATAATAATAATAATAATAATAAAATAAATAAAAGGAAAAAAGAAAAGCATGAAAATACATCAGATAATGTAGAGAAAGTGGTACAGTATGCTACTAATAATATGCCATTGAAGAAAGCGTGCACACAGTGTTACACCATTTAAAAGCTAAGTCAAGATAAGCCTGCTTTATGTGTCACTTAGAATAAATAGACTATATTAATATACATTCCATATTTTAAAATTACCTCTAAAATAAAATTAATAATACTTTTCCTCCCTGTGAAAACCAAACTCCTTTATCTGCAAAGTAAAACCAGAGAACTGAGCCAGTTAAAAAATAAAGCTCCTTAGCTTAGATAAAAATTCAGTGAGGAAAAGTCATTTCTCATGGTAAAATACTGAAAATGAATTATTTTTGTTGCATTTTCTCCTTGCTAGAATGCTAATTATAAAAGTATAATTTAATTTTGGGAAGAGATTTGTTGAACTTCAAAGCTTAAAATGAGTCCTTCAAATAGAAAGGATCCCAAACGCTAGGTCTACTACATCTAAAGCTTAGACCCTTCTGCAGACATCCAGTTTATGGTAACATCTTACTGCATGCACGTGTCTTAGTGCACATGTTTTAACAGACCATTTAGATGGCATTTATTTATATCGTTAAATACGTGTTATAGCAATCTTTAGACAGGTGTTAGTTTAATCACTGGTAGCATTGAACGTTGTATTCAGCGTCTTCTGTTAATTTTCTGTTGGCATTCTCTGTATGAGCCTTAGGTTCACTGCTCCCACTGAAGGATACAGATGGGCCAGGAACCTTAGCATTTACTGGCAGACAATGCATTCCTACTCATGGATATTTTTTATTGCTTGCAAGTCAAAACCTCTGAGGACTCAGAGTCATGTAGAAGGAAATAGCCTTTTTGCATTACAACATGAAAAAGGACTACTGCATCTTTACTGTTTGTTTTCCAAAATCAACATTAATACCATTTACCATTGAGTTTTTTCCTGAGCCACTTCACCCCCCTTTTCTTTGTTGATCTTTTCTTTTTTATACCAAAAACAAAACACTTCAAACCTCCTAAGAAAAACTACTCATAAGAAAATCATACAGTATTTCAACAAGTTTTCCCTAAAGAAGTTGTACTTTTTTCCCTTAGACATGTAAAATAGACGTTAAGTTATAAAACAACATAATCACTTCCACCAACTAGAATACAAAACTAGATCTATGAGATGACTTCTGATTTACTGAGAAGCATTGAGATATTACAGTGATCAGAGAACTGAGACTAACGTGCAAGTAAAACATACTACAGCTAACGGTAGGTATGGCACCTATCACAGCTAGTATTCATGGCCCACTGGGAAAGTGATAACAGCCTAATTATATTTTTATATTCCTATCCATACATTTCACCAGAAGGCTGTGGAATTGCTAGACTTTAACTTTGATTGCAAGTAACTCCTTGTACCCTGCATGTTTTCATTACCTCCTGGCCATTTATTTCTGAAGTCAAAGTACTGCTGTTGTATAAACTGACACCACGTTTATAGCTACCACTAATTCTGTGATGACTGGAAAGTCAAAAAACTTGTTTAAAGTCATTACATTTTGGCCTCCCTGTTTAATCTGTGCGCTACACCAATCAATTTTTAATCACATTTTCATCCTTTCAAGAAACACAAATTTTCAGAAGCTCATTAGATTTTTTTTCTTAAGTGGCAAAGAGCTCAAACACATTGATTACCAAATAAGTTACAACTCAAATGTATCTCAATAAGACTACTGTTCTCTGGTTTTTACTGACAGTATGAGGAACAGCTGGAAACTAAAGATTGTGAAAAGAAATATTGTTTTTGTTTTTGATGGAACGAGTGACAGGCCTGATCCTTTGCATTTGACAGTTTATATCCCCCTAGCCTGAGCTGAAAATCTGGTTAGGATTGAACAGATTTATCTGGATTCCATAAACTTGTTTTCACCTAGGTGATATCAGTTGGCGTTAATAAGTTGTGTTTCTCTTTCCAAGCAGACAGCAAGACTGGCTGACATCTTTGCTCTCACAACTGGATGCAAGGAAATCTCTAGATTTTATAGCACAAATCTATTTCCACCAGTGCATGGGACAAAAACATACCAAGAAGCAGAAGAACTTTTCTCCTCAAGGCAGTGTTTCCTCACCACAAGCAGCGCAGGGCCTCATTGGAGGGCTCTGCCCACGTTGGCAGGTTCAGCCCAAATATAACAATATTTCTGATCTTGCAACCAACGGGCAGTACTGTGACTCACCAGGACACTGCTATTAAGTATTAGTAAATCTTCCCAGATAGGCTCTTCCTGGCAACAGGAAGTAGCACAGAGTAGACAACTCGTTCAAAGATCTTTGCCAGCTATTAAAGCTCTCAAGACTTTACAGTGAAATCTTGCTGTCACTTGTGCATGTAGTAGCACACACAGTTAATTATCCATTCTAAGTTTAAGAAACAGCTAGGTTTGATATTTTCCCTAGTTTTGCTCCATTTAAATGAAATAGCGGGGATGTTAGAATACACATTTTTTTCTTTTTACCAAAAAAAGACAGCCACAGAGTCACTAAGTCACTTTGGATGCCATCTACCCTAAGGGAACATGAAAGATGTTGTGTGCTCAAATTATTTTGTTTCTTTTGTTGCCAAATTAAGAAAAAAAGTAGGGTATATAAAAAAGAAAATGAAACACAGCCCCTACAGATGAGCAAGTATTTGTAGACATCCAAATTTAGATATAGAAATCAGGTAAATCAAGTCCCAAAATTACATTTTGCATTTTATCAGAAAATATAGGCAATGGTATTTACTAATTTTTGCCTTAAGTTTATTGTAGAATTTGTGGATAGCTGCCCCTAATTAGGGTGTACAGCATTGTTTATATAAAAATATTAGAAATTAAAAACATGCAGTGCATGACTTCTTTTCCTTGAACTTCAATTGTGTTGTTATTAACTACTGCATATGTATAGATTAAACAAGCATTTATTAAAGCGATCTTGAAGAAGACCTCTGAATATATTAAATTAAGAACTAAGCTCTCAGAGCTCTTAGGTAACTTTGAAAACTGCTCTTAAGCATTTTCAACCTTCCATTTTTCTTTACTGTCAAATACAGAGCTGTTGATAGTGGGGAAAAGAAAAACCCAAACCATACTGTTGTAATAAACATCACAACACATTGTTTTGAGAGAACAGTGAAATGCTAAGTAGCAAAATGTTATTACTCAGTTTAGGACTTCATTTTGTCATTTTTATGACTTGTACTCTTGTTTAAAGTTGCATGTAATCTTAAATAACTCTGAACTACCAGAGTCTCAACTTGAAGTCTCATTTTAGGAGATTTCCAGCACCGCAGTGCTCCCTAGAGTTACACTGATGAGCTGGTTCAGATTAGGCCCGAAGCTTGATCATGGCCTAGGGAAATTCCACGGAAAACGATGAATCAGTCAGCTTTTCCGGATGTTCAGCTGCCCAATTTGAAGAGAAGTTCCCAATTGCTCACAAGTTTTTGTGCAGGTAAATCATGTTTGATTATTATTTGTATAGTTTTAGCCTAAAAGTCTACTGAAAAAGCTTTGCTAAACTCCCTACACAGCTTATTTTTTATTGATATCTTTATGGCTCTTTGATGTTTATTGCCTTCTGTTTAGAAGCCAAGATATTGACATTTGCCTCTCTTATCCGAAGTTATTTCAGTTTGCAGGTCACTTCTGAAGGCAAATGTTGTCAAGCGATTCATTTCCTGCACATGTAGTATTCTATATCATTCATGACTGATGGTAGAGGGTACTACTAAATTCCTAGGACAGGTCCTTCCTTTTTTCATTATTATACCATTATTCTACATGTGAAGTTTCTCTAGTTTGTCTTCTGTTTTGTAAGGAAAAGCACAATTTTTGCTTATTCTTAGTATTTATATTTAATAGTATTTAATAGCTAATATCTTAAACTTCTTCACTGATTTGATACAAAAATATATTTATCCATCCTTTTTCAAAAAACTCATTAAAATTAATATTAATAAACGGATGATGGGCATCACAAACACAGTGTATCAATGTTACAACAGGATTTTAGGAAAACAGAAAATATTACAAAACCTCATAACTAATATGGACATTGCTTTGCAGCAATTGCTTTCTTCAAGTTGTAGCACAGCCTTTCTTGTACATCAGCATAATGTAAGGAGTACATTACACTGTAGGAATGTCGGAAGTAGAGGAAATAAAATTTCATGGTTTGCAAAGAGGCCTAAGAGTATTCCATTTGGAAAGATGATACAAATTGGTCTTAAACCTCTTAAATATCTTTGAAAGTCTCACCTTTAATATGCAATATTTCTGGAGGATTTGCAAGTAAAATTTTTTAAACTGACCTCATGATATCTTTCTCTTAGAAAATATTACTTCTTCCTTTAAAAAGAAAACATTTTTAAGTTGCCTAACTGGTTTCTGGGAGAGAAGAAAGGAAGATGGGGAACAAAAAGAAAGAGAAGAAACTTACAAATCAATTTATTTTGAATCATGTTGCTTCAAGTAAATTTTAATTCCAGAGGAATATCTTCAAATACCTTCAGAGACTCTGCCTTCTCAAGTAAAACTGACTTTCCTTGATAACGAACTCTGATAAAACACTCTAGCTCTTAACAAACCTTTGTTCATTTGTTAAACTTGGCCTTCTGCCCTTTAGATTAACTAGGCAAAGATCAAAAGTCACATTCATTCTGTAAAGCGTTGTTTTTTTTTTCTCCAAAGCTTCTTTTTTTAATATCATTCATCATCTGTCATCGCAGACACAGAGTGAACAGGCAGCAGACTGACTACAAGTATCTAAGGTTGTTTACTGCTGTTTTAAGACTCTGTTCAAAGTGCTTAAACACCTGTTTAAATCCCATTAAAGTCAAGTGTTTACTTCATTTTAACCAGGACCTGATTGAAGTAGTGTTTTTAGAATCCAAAGAAAAAAAAGAGAAAAAAAGAAAAGAAAAAAGATAGATATGTTTTGTCGGAGCAGGGCAAGCTTTGCCTGCCTGCAGGACACTTGGGAGAGACAGACCCAAACCAAGAGATTCATGTTTCAACTCAGAGCTGATGAGATTGACATTGCTCGTTCTTCCACAACAACATCAAGCACTACAACTGTAGAAATACTCCAGCCTATCAAAGGTTATATTTGAAAGCACAGCAGGATTCATTAGGTAAGTCAACAACTGCAGCATCACAGAAAGATCAGCAGGTACCAGGACTTAGTTATTGAAGCACTGAAGCAGAACCTTTCTGTTATAATGGTTGAACATTGCATTCAAATTAAGAAAAATACCATTACCTTCTTTATCGTACTCCTTATATTTGAGGTATACATTTCAGAGATATAGACAGGGAACTAGGCTGATACCACAGTTCTCAGCAGGTTGTTAGCGAATTTTAAAGGCCATGTGCACTTACATAGTATAATGATCTCAGCTATACTATTTGCTTATAAAATTTCCATTATCAAGTGTGCAACAATTGACTTAGCAACTCTGAACTCTGGAAGGCTTCCATGAACTCCTAGCTGCCCTACTAAAAGCACACCTTTAACACGCTTGGTAGATAGCTTTTTAAACGCTCCAGAAAGTGAAACGTTGCTTAATTTTGTTGGCTAGATATATCACAGGGTATTTTGTACCCTCAGCACCATCAGCCACAGAGGCGTTCCAAGTACATATAACTAATTAGTAGTTTACAAAAGACAATTAGGTGTAATAAAAGACTTCACTTGCTCCAAGATCCAAATTAAGCATGAAAAGGGCACTAGACCAGTAAGAACAAACTAATAATAATAACAACAACAATAATTACAAGTAATTTTTAGTAGTTGTTAAGGTCTAGATTGTTTGTTTGCTTATTTTATTCCCAAACGTGTACTCCATTAGTATATATATTTTCAATTGCACAACACGTATCATCCGTTGTAATGGCCATTCCAATTTTTTTTATTTTTATTTAATTTTATTTTTTTTTACTAATTTCTTTCTAGGATTTAGGGCACCTGGCAGTGCTTAAATAAAACAGAATCCAGCTCACATGTTAGGTAAGTTATAAGCAGACAGCCTCACACAGAACAAATTATGTTTTCCTTTACTCCTACAAATATTAAACCTCTTCACCTTCCCTCTTTGTATTCTGGACTGCAGTAAGATACTGTCTTATTCTGGTAAGTTCATCCTTCACCAGTGATTTAATAAAAACATATTAAACAACTGTTTAGAGTAGAGCTATCAAATTAAACAAAGCGTTCAAAACAAAGTTAGTCATATAGAGGTCTGAATGATATGCCAGCTTATCCTATTCTTTCCTTTTACTGTTTACTGTTGTTTGTTTGACCAGCCGCCTTTTCTTCACTTCCTCCCTAGTAAAAAATTATGATGCTTATATTTTGCTAAAACATTAAATGTTTCAGAATAGCTAAGTCTTCCTAAATGCGTTGATTCTGGTTTTATATGGAGTTCTAGTGAGAATAACCAATCAGTATTCCCTTTTGACTGTTATCTTAACACATTCAAAAATAAAGGGTCATGTCTGTCTACGATATGCATTTACTTACTTGAGTTATGAAAGTTTAAGCATCTGGAGGAAAAAAAAACGACAACGTATACCATTACTGAGGCAAGTACAAATTTTTCAGTGTAGTTTCTGTGGGAGAAGATGGGGAATAACCCTGATTTTTCAGTTCTGTGTAGTGCTGTCATAGAGTTTTGGTAGCCTCCTGAAGGCCTTCTGACTAATACATGTGATTAAAAGAAAGCAAAAAATGTGCATAGCCTTTTTTGATCCAAATACCTGGTAATGCTCACCAAGGTTCTCTGCTGCACTAGTGTCAAAAGACTTCCAAGACTAACACAAGTCAAAGAAGGATAGCCTGAATGCATTCTTCAAATTCTTCCCTTTTACTTTCCATTTCTCACTCCTTTCCCCCTCCACATAAAGTCACACATACTGTTTATAAACATCCTACACGAAACGTGGCTACAGACCAAGAATATCTCCAAAAGACAACATCATATGAGTTACCAGGTCAGGGAAGCATCATGAAATAAGCACAGTAATTTTAATGATGACTAACAAAAATTTTAAAATAACTATTTCATACGTTTCTAATGTTTGCCCTTTCCATTCACAAGATGCTATTTTTCTCTGTACAAGAAATGGCACAAAAAACATTACCGTGCCTAAACATGATAATGATCAAATGTTTTTCAACAGACACTTGCAAGACAAGAAGTAACATAAGAGAAGAATGTGAAAGCCTAGGAAATATTTATTAGTATTTTAAATCTTCCAAACCACTTCCATTGACAAATTTGTTCTAACACAACTTTGTTGAGTTAAAAAGTTTCTGGATGCCACCAGAGAATAAGCATCAAGCTAATGCCATCCGTGAACAGAACTTAAAACTGATTTCCAGCGTAGATAAACTAAAAAAAGATTGTGTGAAATTTTCTGCCAGTACTGATTCTGGCTTCTGAACAGAAACTTGAAACTTCTTCCATTTTCTCAAATACGTAGATATTACGTGGCTATTCTGAACACTTCTGTCCCTTCATTTCCCCTGCTCATTCACCAAACAAATAACCTTACACAAACTCACTTCTGACGTTTAGGCTTTTAAAAATGGCTGCAAAAAGACAAAAGCAGTTCACTTCACTTGTGATAGGATGGTATTATCTTTGCTGCCTCACTGTCCCTCCTATGAGACCACTGCCAGTGAACATCTAGAGATGGTCTCAGTGACCATTAATTTATCAAAAGTTGGAGCATTTCAAAACATTTACAATACTGCTGTCCACATTAGAAAAGCTTTATTCAAGTGCAGCTAACTGTAAAACACCAATATAATTTCTTCAGTAAGTCATTGTGGCAACATTTTAAGTTCTACTTAACAATTTTACCTCAAATATAGTCATGGGATTCTACAGTTTCAAAAACCTCTTATTTTTATGCAGCAGATTTTCATTCTCATACATATGTGGGCATGAGAATACCAGAAAGCATTTTGATATCAGTATTAATGGAAGACATTAATCACAGAATGGCCAGAATTGGAAGGGACCTCAAGGATCATGAATCCCCAACTGCTCTGCCACATGCAGGGTCACCAACCTCCACATTTAATACTAAACCAGGCTGCCCAGGACCCCATCCCACCTGGCCTGGAACACCTCCAGGGACATGGCATCCACAACCTCTCAGGGCAGTTGTTCCAGCACCTCACCACTCTCTCTGCAAATAACTTGCCCCTGCCATCCAATCTAAATCTTCCCTCCCTCAACTTAAAACCATTTCCCTTTGTCCTGCTGTTATCTACCCTTCAAAGAGTTGATTCCCCTCCTGTTTGTAGGCTCCCTTTAGGTACTGAAAGGCTGCAATGATGTCACCCCACAGCCTTCTCTTCTCTAGGCTGAACAAGCCCAGCTCCCTCAGCCTGTCTTCGTATAATAATATAATAATATGTAAAGAAAATAACCCTCTTATTAAATACAGAATTTTAAATAAGTTTAAAAATTTTTAAAAGGTCAATAGATGTGATCAATAGTATGTTTTAGTATATTTTTGCACTGGAAGATACTTAGTCCTCACTAATTACAATAGATATAAATGCGACTAACATAAATAAGTGGATTTTTTTTTTAAATATGAATAAATATCAGGAAAGCAAGCACAGTTTAAGAGCTTTCATATTGGTTTATGGTGGAATATCACACAATAAGATGTAGTTCTACTAGCTGAATTTAATTGATCAGAGTACTGGAAAAACATTTTTTTTTTTTTTAAATGCTTACCTGATTCTTCCACATTAAGAAAATGCAATAAACACTATTAACACAGTTAAGAAAGAAGTGAAGCACAACTATATTTAAAAAAAAATCACTTATCTATACTTGACATGATAAGTTTACAGTACAAAGAAAATGTTTAACTTCTAATAATGCATCCAAAATCTCAGATACTGTTTTTTAGAACAACAAACTGCAATTTTTGGTAAGAAACATTGCTTTCCATAAGCAGGTCATATATTAGAATTGAAAAGTCTCTTCATACTTCGCTGAGTTCTTCTGATAAAAGCCATTGCAAATAGTTATAAGCCCCTACCACATTAACAAAAGTGATGTTAAGGGGAAAGAAAAAAACAACACACATTCTTACAGTTTACACCATGTTAACTAAGGGCTGCACAAGACACAAAACAGTGCCAATGTATGCAGCAACACAAGAGATTTTAGGAATAAAACCAGTTCTCCAAGTTCAGAAATGTACTTCTATCCAGCAAGTTTATTTAAAAATAGCTCCCAATTGTTCCTATCAACGCCTTCTTATGTAACTTGCACATGAATATAGGTAATTTGCAAAATACAAAGTGATTTTTTTTTTTTTTCTCTAAATCTTGTTGAAGCTGGTGCTGATGCTGAAACTTTGGCAATCTCTCCTGACATTAAGTGAAACCATAAATAAGAACAAAGAAATGTAAATGGGCATGTTATTTTCCCTTCGTTTATTATAACGTTTTAGAAGTGTTACAGAGGTTTTTTTCCACCTGCTTTGAAGTTTCAGCTTTTGTTCTGAAGGTGGTTCTCACACAGGGATTGTCCTCCCTTCTCCACTTCCCTTCTCACAAATCCACCTATGCTGTGTCAGCAGCACATGAGCAGTACACTTCTGAAGCTTCCTGTAATTAAGTTCACCTTGTTGTATTATAGGTAAACATGTTCAGACTTATTTTGTATACATTTGGGAAATAATAGCTTTTACAGTCAACAGTATGAAGCAACTTGTGCTACTAAAATAAACTGTGGTGAGGACTATGTCTTCCAGCACTTTTACAAGTAGCAAATTCCCTCAGCGCTTTGGTATTTTTATCAGAAAATAATGAACATTAATTTCCATTGTTCTGTACCAGCACTAACTTATGTTCACGATAATGTTTACATTTATACTGTATCATCAGTGCACACCCAGAAGATGAGCTTCAGATGAGACAAAACAAGTACAGGTTCATTTCAAATATCCTTGGGCAGCCGGCCTGGCTTCCAACTGCCTTCCTACAAGAGCCCTTGGACCTCGTCAGATCCTCCTCTGTCACATTTCCCATCATCACGACAATATATCAGACATGTGAGGGCAACTTAAAGCGGCAGAAAGCATGCATATCTTGCATCGGGTTCCTACGTACTCAAGTATCACATGAACAACTACAGTATAATTTTCTGATAGTCTTCCCTGTAGAAAAACACTAGCCCAAGATCTTTCCAGGGATAGAAACCCTCATGTTTCACACCAAGACACAAGAACTAATTGACTAGGAAAAAGCTTATGCATGTGTTTCAATTGCGTTGTTTTTCCTAATGAGACACTAATACATAATTCATTGCCAAGAAATAACAGGCTGACTTTGCTTTTGCTGACTGGGACATGGAGTTGAGCAGCCAGACACTCTGGTGCAGGCAATTTCGTTCCCAGCACAGAAACAGCAAAAGACCACAACAAAACACTAATGCTCCTCATCCCCTGTTCATGCCAGACATAGTCCTCCAGGCTATCAGGACTACTATTTCATGCACTGAAATGTTTGTTCTGGTGAAGCCCATAGAGCCCAGTGCCATGCAGCTTCCCAAACAAGCAACTCATGTCCAAGTGACCACCAAACACAGCCAGGCCAGTGACTTGTCCTCTTCGATGCCCTCTCTCAGCCATTGACTCTCACTCCCTGGGAGATTTTACCTATACACTGCCCTTCCAACTCACAAAATTCCCAAAATCTGTACCTTCCACAGCGTAGGGTTTTGCCGCAGCACAAACCAGCTCCTTCCTTTCAGAAAAAGACAGGATTGCAGTGCTCATATAGCAGTCATGTGGTGCACAGCCAACTGGGACAGCTGGCCTTTGGGCACAAGACAACACTAAGCACCCTTTTGGTATTCGCAGCCGGCAGGGCTGCAGTAGCAAGCCTAACATCCAAGGAGACGTCTCAGGGACAGAGAAGACACCAAGGCAATACCAGCTGTTACGCTGCCCATGGGCTGCAAAGAGCCCCATCAGGAGGCCAACATCAGCCCATGTAGTACAGCAATGCCATGCCTTGCCCTGTCCCCACTCAACCTGGCGTTCCTGCCAGCAGCATTTCTACAACTCCTCCTCCTCTTCCCTATCACCACGATGGGAAATGAGTCCAGCTGCTTCCAGCAACATCCTGAGCAATTCCTCTTCGTTTTAGAGAACAGGGCCATTTCCCTGTGCTCCTGGCTACTAGCTAACTTCTGGCAACAAAACCATGACCAAAATCTTCTTTTTGCCCATTCATGAGGGTTTTTGAAGGCATGATCTCTCTCTGCCTCAGGAAAGGATTTAAAAAAAAATAATAATAATAATTAGCCACAACTCAGCTCCTTTGCACTAATCTTCCTGCCTCCACCTCCCTCCATTCCCTTCCATTATCCCACGACTACATTACATTTGGCTAAATTGAGCGTTCTCAACATTCTGCTTTTGTATCTGCCAGACTTCTTATTTTGCCCATGCAAGTGAGAATTCCTGTGGTTTGCCACATCCTTAGACAACATGTTACGAGACCACATTTCTGCTGTATTAAAAGGACTATCCCACTACAGGCTGAACAGAGCCCCAACACATCTCTTTATGGAAAACATTATTACCTCAGCTGTTTCCACTGATCATTAGTACTAGCTGAAACCATTACTGTAAATGGGCTCCCAACTACAAAGTTGCACACGGAATAGCTGCGTTTCCTGGAGAAAAAAATAATATGGTTAAAGTATTTCAGTCCATGGCTACTTTCTTGTTTTCTGAAATGTTCGAAAAAACCTTTCATATTGCTGTGGAGATTCTTTTTAAAATGTCTGTGAAAGAAACATTTTTATGTTCATTAAAGCTGGCCTTGAAACAGCAACTAATGGGAATGCTCAATATTAAGAATCTCCTCTGGGGAACAGATTTACACTCCAAGCAAACCACTTAGGCATTTAAAAGATTTTCAAAACCAGGGCACTGAAAGATGAGGAATCTCAGCATCTGTGAAAATCTGACTCCGATTTATAACACAGAGATCGCTTAAAACCACGGTTGTTCCTAATGAAATAAAAATGGATGCTGTGTGATATTAAACTGACATTAAAGGAATTGCAATCACACAAAAGCACTGAGAAAGAGGAGGGAGAGAGTCACAAAGAAATTATGCGCTAAGTGAGGAGAGCAATGAATCTAAAGGAAAAAAAACTGGCAGGTTTAAATAAAGATGTACTTGTGCAATGTTATTTCTGCTTGTTCTGCTACTTTGTTGGTCTTGTTCTGATGCATGTTTCTGTAGGAAAGGAATGCATTGAACCTTTTCGATCCATTCACTTTTAATAGTAAAAGTAATTTTCTCAGGTGGGCACTGAGCAGTTGCAATTACAGTTTATTTTGCTGGAGAAATTCTTTTAAGACACTAATGGTAAGAGACATGAGGTAAGGAAAAACATCACAGCACGCCTCCCAGGCTTGATACCAGCAGCTTTGTGGAAGACCCAGAGACACTGAACAGTATTTTTGTGTTGAAATCTCAGGGTGTTTTGTTTCAAATGTGCTTTAGCAAAGGATGATGAAAAATAATCAAAATATTCAAGCTGTGCTCATACAGCCCCTGCTATTCTCATTCACATGATCCATTTAAGCTCTAGTACAGTTGTCTAGGGGCTAGCAAAAATAAGAATTATCTGTGAAACACTCAAGCTTTCACAATTTCACATTCATTCACATGCACTCTACGGTTATTTAAAAAACAAAACAAAACACAGCATACTCAGTAATTAGGCTGCTTCTTGTAGAAGGCCACACTCTCTGGGTCCTGCTCTTTTGTTTGACTCAGAACTGCTTAAGTGCCGTGTGGTACATGATAGGTACAGTGCTACATAGAGGAACTAGCAGCAAAAATTAACTATTTTTTTCTTTTTTCTTATTTTTTTGAGGGGAGGAGTTCTTGTGCGTTTTTTTGTTTGTTTGTTTGTTTAATAGATGGGGCTTTTTGGCCCACAGATTGTAACATCTCCTCAGAGAGTTTGGGGGGGGAAGGGGGCCTTGTTTTTTTAATAATCAAATTATTTCAGTTAGCAAAATAAACATTAAGACCACGTGGTAGATGACTGTTTACTACTAAAGCAAGTCTTAAAAAGGCACACTACACATTTAGAAATGAATTTGGTTTGTTACTTTTTTTTTTTTTTTTTTAATTTTAAAGAATTTCCTTACACAAATCTATTAAAAAGGATACCAGCAATAGCATCACAATGGGATAAGTGAATCACATTTCATTGCAGATGAAGACAGGATAAGTTAACTTTTTTTCCTGCTTTTGTTGTTGTTTGTTTTTGAAGAAACCTAAATGGAGAGTTTGATTTCTGATTTGTAAGTAGTTCTTTTCATTATTATTTGGCTTTGATTTAGTTCTGGCCCAGCAGCACAAAGTATTAGCATGTGTGCAAGTCTGTCTTAGCCTGGGCTGATTTTAACTTCAAAAGAAATAAATAAATAGTTGTCGCCTGACTGTCAGACAATCGCTACCACCTTTGGTGTAGTGATAACAAGGAGTTATTCAGAATGAATTGAACTGTCCATGTTCCCAGAATAAAATGAGGTATGGAATAGAGCATACATCCAGGATGGCACCAGAAGTCCAGGGGTATTGACAAAAGTCTCAGCTTTAATTCACAGGAACGTCTTTCAATGTTTAGCTAAAAATCAGATTTAAACAGAAAAAAAGAGAACCTGAATCATTTGTGTCCAGTGACAAGAAACAGCATGTAGGCTGCATTAAGAAAACTTATTAAAGGAAGCCCAAGCAGAGTAAAGGATAAAGAGTAAGGAATTATCAACATGGTAGTTCATTCAGCAAAGGGAAGGTGCAAGCTCCCATCGTTACAGCCATACTCAGTGCTGACTTTTGGATGCTCATCTGAAAACCTTCTCCCTTGGGAAGACTGAAACCACCAGTCTTCAGACCAAAGGAAACAGAGCACACCACCAGCTAAAAAGGCAGTTCTAGAAAGGGATTTTTTTTTCCTGAAAAAGATGCTTATTGTTGAAGCTCTTCCATAGTAACTTGCATTATAAAAGTATAACTGAAATGAGACTAAAGATTCAGACCATTTTATTGTTAAAGCAGGAGTAACAATAATTTCCCATTTCCACTTATGATTTTTGCTCCTACAAGATTAAATGTAATAATCACGATGTCCGTTTCCAAGGGGAAGAAAGAAAGTAATCTATACAGAGCTCAGAACTAAGTATCTAAGATATGTTTTCACAATTGACAGGAAAAAAAAATAGAAAATTAAAAGAAATGACAGATTACCTACTGCTCTTAAGCTAGAAAGGTATTTACCCTATTAAAACTTGCAGAAATATTTTTGCTCGTTTCAGTTGCAAAGAGGTTATTTTTCCTTAAGCATTGTCATACAGCCATTACAATACATCCTAGAAGAGTTGAATGTGTAAAATTGTTTCAACCAGCTAGTGATTTGTTTTTTTCATACACAGTATTTTAATTGAATACAGCCAAACTTCGATGAATTTCCAGGCACGTAACACTAATTTACAGAAGTGCACTGTAATAATTAGTTGTGTGTGAACACATATAGATATTTGACCTATGCATCAGGGAGAAGTGTTCTAAGGACTTTTTTCTTTCTTTCCTTTTCTGCTAGACTTGTGGAGTGTTAGTTGTGAGAAGGCTCTGTAGATAATAAGCTTTTAGGCATACAAGCCCTTCTTTAGATCTAAAATGAAAGCAGTAAACTCAAGGTTGGGAATAATTATGTTAATTAGTTAGCCAATTTGAAAGAAAACGATGGTTGTTAGCAGCAGAGCAGAGGGTGATGTCAGCAAAGAGAAGCGGTAATAAGTTCAGTAGGTCTGGTGGGACCAAGAGGTCAGGCAGAGGTGCCATCTGGAGAAAACGACCAGACACCAGGAAGCCAGTATCTCAATGATTTTTAATGTCAAGTGCAGCTGTGAATGTTACGTATGAATATCTTCATTTTTTGAGGTTATTCCTTAAGGATTTGGGCTGAAAGATCAGAAACGCAGTTCTCCTTACTAAGATAGCCACTAGCATGAACTGCTATAAATAATTTATGAAGGTGAAATGTGTCCAGTTACCAGCAGAAGAGCACCATCTGATTTTGTCCAGAGTCTCCATAGAGGCTTTTATTATAGAACACCACTTTTGATAGTTTCGTTGTGAGGGACACGAAGTTTTCAGTCTCGCGCTAGATATTTTGCAAATTTTCAGCTATCTCAGGCTGGTATCACTTGTCATGTTCCCTTCTGAAGGTGTGTTTAAACAAGGTTAGTGAGCCCCTTTAAAGGCAGCGAAAGGGGTACTGGTAAGAATGGTAATGTTCAAAATGGGATAAGGTCCAGTACAATGAGCATCGAATGGAGTTTACTTGGTGCACAACTCTCCCGGTTTAACAAATCAATTCCCTCAGTGAAAGAGAATTCTTTCAGCAGAGGGTGATGTGGAACTCATGTCCTCAGGAAAAAAGTAGTCCTTTAATCACTAATTCCGCCCATGTCGATGATCTTTGGTACATTTCAAGTAACTGTCTCTTTTGTCAAGTCAACTATGTATGTTACTATGTTATGTGAGACCAGCATACAATGCATTTTCTTTCCATGTTATCAGACACCAATAGTAGTGTGGAAATTCTCCAGAAAAAGTTGGAGGTGGTACAGTTACTGAATTCATGCACTTACGTGATCTTAATAGAATTTTTTAAAAAATCAGGAATTTATTTCATAACCTGACAACTTGTTAAGTGACTTTAAAATAAAAAGTCAAGAATAAAAGTCTCCTTATTCTATTTTAAATACCATAAAAATGAGAAAAGGTCTCAAGAACGGAGAGCTTTACTTTGGAAATAGTTGAAATATGCCTAGTCTAGAGAAATATGCCTAGTCTAGAGAAATATGCCTAGTCTAGAGAAATATGCCTAGTCTAGAGAAATATGCCTAGTCTAGAGTTCACTTTCTGTTGCTGTTTTTAATTGGAAGATTCAAAGTTCGCACTTTTTCATTAGAATCTCCTGCAAAAGTTTTATCAAAAACTCTAACAGCCCTATCAGTGGCGCATTTGCAATCATCATCATATTATAGTTAACTGGGAGATACAAGCATCATAAGTGTTTCCAAGCATGATTCAAGCTGAGGTGACATTACTGCTCAAGTTACTTAAGTGGCAAATCTCCAGTCACAACTCACACGCTATGCAATTGTTTTTAGAAAAGGAAAAACTTCTAGTATTTTATTATAGTCGTCTATCACTTTTTTTTTTTGCAAGAATTCACTAACACCACAGAAATCTTTTATGATGGGGCAATATTCAAATAGATACTATTTATTGTGGTAATGATTGCTCTATTTAATACTTCGATATTATTTGAGTACTTAAGTATACAGCTCTGTAAGTACTACACAAATACACATACATTTTTTTTTAACCCTTACAGGGGGGTGTCTACTGAGGCTCAAAATTACTTATGTACATTAGTTTAGAAGTAGGAATTCTACTGAAATGAGAAGAAAACTGGATTACAGGTCTCTTTCCAAAAAAGAAAAATATGCGTATGTAGAAAAGGGCTAAAAGAAGCTGAACTTTCAATTCAAGTACGCAATATCACTACATTTACCATATGAATATAGTGCTAAATCCATTCTTTGGTGAATGCTTACAGACTGGAAAAGATCCATATCTAGTTAATGAACTCTAGTCTGCTGACTTACGGAAAAGAATATAAAGAAGAATCTACATATATTATTTCAAACTGCTTATTAGATAGATAGACTTATCTATAACATATATATATTAGACACAAATTACATTAAACTCATGTTTATAAAATTGTAAGGAAAAGTTTCACTAGTTAGAAAAAATCAAGGTTGCTTGCATAACCTCAAATCACCTCTTCTACTTAAGCAGTACTTCACGATCTCTAGTTAAATCATCTCATGACATACCAGATGTGTGAAGTCAACACAGAAATGCAATGTGAGGGAGCAAAGAGAAATGAAGCAAGTCTGGACTACTGACTCTTGCCCAAAAACTAATACAAACATGATGCCATAGTACAGCCCTGAAGCAAGCAGAAAATACCACTGCTTCATTAAATTGCAGACCTCGAAATCTATAAGAGAAATTTGTGGTTTGTAATTCTAAAATGCAGTTTAATGAGCATCAGTTTAACCTGCTTAATGCTATATATGATTCATTGTAAGAGTCCACGTTGAATAAAATCAAAAAGTCTAGGACTGTAGAGAAAAATCAGCAGTTAAAAGGTAGGGGGCTTGCAAAGACTTGAAAGAGTTGATAAGTTCTTTTTGAAGAGCATGGCCACCAATTTGTGGAGACGGAAAGCTAATAGGACTGGGCAAAAGAGCTTGAAGTTAGGAAGAAAGAATAAGACGTTCAGCAAGGAGACAGGAAGATACACAAAGAAAAGTGGCTAGTACACAAAAAATAATCAGCAAGAAAGATGCGTCAATAGAAAGGAGAATAGAGAGCACCAAACTGGGATTTAGAAGGAAAGTAATTTAGGGTGTTACTGAAGAATGGCAGAGAAGATACAAGCAAAACTAAAGGAAATGAAATAAAAGAAGTACATACGAGGCTGTAACATGTTTCTCTTCCAATGAATTGAGATGCTGTGTTTGGGAAAGTAACACAAAAACCCAGAAAATCTTACTGTGGGATAAAAATAAGTAATTGAAATGTCAGTAGAGAAAACCATGCTCTATGAGACAGATGAAGAGGAGTGACTGCTGCATGCGTATGCTCAGGAAGTATTCCCTACTCCAAGGTAACCGTGAAGGAAAAAAAGAAGAAATGTTTTCATTTTTTCATCTCTGGATGAAAATAAAAGCAGGCAGAAAAGGAAATGAAGTTTCCTATAAAGTTCACCGGCAAAACATAGATGAGGTGAAGTCTTGAAGCAGACTTCATGAAATTAGTCAGAGAATCGTTAGAAAATACACCAATTTTAACAAAGAAAACTTTTTTGGAATAGGAATACACAGTGCAGAACCAATTATTTTCAAATTCATTCAGCAGATACATCTCCTAACGTAACAATTTGAATCCTAGAAAAGAGATACACAAAGTAAAAGAGAACTAAAGAGGGAATGTACAATTAACAAACGCACAGTTCAAAGAGTGGTATGGTTAGGATGGTATTTTCAGATTCATAGAAACATTATCATGGTGGAAGAAGACAATCAAAATTTAAATGCTTACCTGTGTCTGAGGCTCATAGCAGAGAACTCTAAAAGAAGGGATCTCCAGAAAGAAACCCTTGCCCAGTGGCATTCAACACTTAAATGAGGTCTAGAAGAGGTGCAGCCAGGTTCCACCCCTTCCGGTCAAACAGCTGAATTGCCTTCACCTGTGCTCCCAGGGATGACTCAGTCCTTGCTTCAGTTGATGAATCAGTGGTTCAGACTCAACAGTTCCCATACAGGTAGCTAATCAGAAAAATTCCTGCTAAAATTAGAACTCCTTTTTAATGCTCTGTTTCAGTAAAAGATACTTCTCATCTGTGCTCACGAGGATATGAGCTTCGTCATATTTGACAGCTAGAACAAAAAACAAAACATCAACAACAAAAAATAAGCGTCCTCTTTTCATATTATTGCTCATCTCATTTTTGCTCAGCTACTGCACCATCTACATTGAATGCCCTGTGGAAAACAGTGTCACTCATCATAGAAGTAATAGCACTAACAGGAGTCCTAATTCTCTCCCTTCTGTGGGAGTTTCTCCTCCATAAAGCAGATAAAAAGTAGCGTCTGACTAATTTATTAATTGCTGTTAATCTGTGGACAACAAAACTGCTTCAATTTAAAACTTGGAGGATCCTAAATTGTAATTATTTAAAAAAATAAATAAATAAAAGAAAAAGAAATAAAGAACTAAGGCCCAGAGCAGAGGAAATCTCTTGACCTGGGGGTGCATGAATTCAAACAAAGCACCATCTCCAATTAAGTAATTCAGTTCTGTGCCTGGGATTTGAGCTACCGCTCTGATTTCTTTGGCATATGAGAAACGTAGAAGCAGAGCTCTGAGGTCTGGATTACGTTCTGGAGCACAGATACCTGAAATATTGTCAATTATAGCACTTCTGAAATACTTAAAGTCTGACGTGTGATAATTCTCTTCCAATGTCCTCCAGTATCTTCAACTGCAAGTGATTTCAATAGGACAAGTGTGCACTGTACAAAAAAATTGGTATGTACGAGAAATCCTCAGGAAAATAACCGAAAACTGAAGTTCCTCAGAATAGTTTGTCATCAAATTATCCTGAGTACAACTACAGAGATTTCTTGAAGACCATTCGAGGATGAATATATTTTAAGAAAAAGGAGAGCCTCTAGAGAATGACTGTATCAAAAATATCATACAGAAACACTGCTGAGATACAACAGCAAATCAAATGATATTTACTGGTACACCAAAATGAAAGCCTTCTTCCAAGCAAGGAAAGCACTTTGACCAGTGTGATTCGCTGCTTGTAAGTTTACTGTGCAGTTCCAGATAGATTTTTATTTCAAGAAAATGTATTGCACAAAAAAGAAATAAACATATCAAAGACTATGTTTGGAAGCACGTTATCTTAAAGGCTAAATTTTCACACTGCTTCTGTAAGATATCACAGTTAATCAGATCAAAAAACAACTGTTTGATCTTTCCAAGTATCTTTCCAAGCTAACAAGTGTCTATGTTATTGCAGCTTTTTCATGTTTGAAGGAAAATTTAAAAAAAGGAGTTATCCAGAAAGAAAGGTCTTTTGCTAATATAATATGTGAATTCTGCTGTTCTTCCACTCTTTCTGGCTAAGCTTTTGAAGATTTATATTGTTTAAAAGCTGAGGACCACACATACTCAATCCTACAACATATTTCTAATGATGATTTCAACTCAGGACTACATAATTACTTACCTATATCCATTAATGGTTCAGAAGACACTCTTCACAGAATTTACAATTTGAATATGCTCTTAAGTAGCAAGAAATTCTTCAGATTAGTTTGTACAGCCCTGCCATCTGCAAGATCCGTAGGTAAAAGTCTAGTTTTATAAGTCCACAAGCACCTCCCCCTCTCTTAGAATCTATCTTTCCTAAATAGAAGATTATCCTGAAATATCAAATCTTTGTTCGGTTCCCAAATTGAAATAACTTCTTCACACAGTTAGAATATTTCCAAACAACAAGCTTTTTGCAACATAAATTTATCTTTTATCCTTGTAATACATGTATTTAAGTCTTTTCAAGTCTATAGAACTCTTGCATTCTCAGATTTCCTTGGCTCTATTTGCATTGTGCTCACATTACTGCCTCCTCTGCAATCAGACATACTCTTCATTTTCATGTTAATGGCATCAATTAATAATTTTGAATGACATTTCCTGTTTTTGTTGCTGCTGCCGTGACAGAATTTCCCTTTAAAATGCCTCTGCTTGAGACCTGGTCACAGCTGTATGTGAACTCAGGAAAGGCTGTGCTCTCTTGCAATTCTCCCTTGTTGAGACCTCCTTGACTGCACATAGTAGGAGACAGTAGTGAGTCAATAGCCATCAATCAATTATTCTGTTCAACTTTTAAGGTCTGATTTCATAGTGGACAAGACACTAGTTCAAAGAGTTCACTTTTACTTTCAGATCAATGATGCTTAAGCATATTAAATATTTTCAGAAGCACACAGCAGTCTGACATCCCATCAAACTGAGCATGAAAAATATTATTTTGTTACCCTTTGTATGTAATATCTCTGTAGAACAACTGACAGAATACATTTGTCTTGATGTATGACCCTCAGCAAACCCAGCTCATTAATAAAAGGAGATCAATAATGTTCTTACTGTTTGGGGGTCACATTCTGATAATGTTTCTGATAGCATAAGAAAAAGAAAACAGATGAGCTGCAGGTTGTTCCACTGGATACGTGGCTCTATGTCAACTAGCATTTTGACCAAAATCCAAGCACTGGCAGACTGTATTTCATCTGCTCCTACTCTCCTACCAGTTCTCTTTATTACTATCTATTTTCTTGCGCATTTATTACATTGAGTTTTCTCAAGAACAGACCAAAGTATAGCAGAATATTTACCAACTATACTTTGCTTTAAAAAGCCTCCCACATGGAGAGTCATAAACCAGAAGATAGAAAATTGTTGAAAATGACCTCATACCAAACATTATCAACTATTACTAAGTGCTCTGGAGCAACAATGCCTACACATTATCCTCCATAAATTCTGTTCTGTATCTGATTAGCTCTATTTTATTTATTCATTTATTTTTGTTAGGTAAGAAACGTGCTGCACCTATAGAGGGACACAATAGTTATTTCTTCCCATCAGACCTGAAGTTCTGCAATTTATTACAAAATATCTTATTGAAATTTCACATGTAACGGTTACAGCAACAGAGTTCCTGAGTTGTACAGCTGAGAAAAGAAGAAAAAAAAAAAACAATTATTTTTTTTTTTTTATGGAGAGCACTCTGACAAAATGGCATCTGACACAGAGGTGTGTATTAAGCAAAGGTGTGGAAGTGAATTCCTCCGTGCTGAAAAAATGGCACTCATTGACATTCACCAACACTTGCTGACCACTTATGGAAATCAAACAGCGGGTGACACAACAATGAAGCAGTGGGTGATGTGTTCCAGCAGTAGCAATAGTAATAAGAAAGATAAGCCATGTTCTAGGCAGCCATATGCATTTTGATCAGCTCATTCTCACGAATCAGCAGATTAATACTAGGGAACTGTTTATTGAGTTGAATATCAGCCTCAATGAAGTGGAAATGACAATGCTGCCAACACTGGAGTATAGCAAAGTTTGCACCAGGTGAGTTCCACAAATGTTCATACAGGAACAGAAAGACTACGCTGTTTATGTTTGCCAGGAACTACTGAACCAATACGAGACTGAAGAAGACAGTTTCCTGGATCTCATAATTACCAGCATTGAGACATGGTGGCACCTCTACTAGCTGGTATCAAAACAGTCCACGGAATGGCAACATGAATTCCCCATCGAAAAAAAAAGTTCCAAGACACAGCACTCAATGGGTTAAGTAATGTACACTGTCTTTAGAGGTGGGAAAGTGATGATCCTTCTGGATTGCCTGGAATATGAATAACCATCAGGTCTGACTGCTGCAGTGCAATGCTGACTAAACTAAAGGCTCAACCTTCTGGAATCAGGCCAGAGAAGATGACATCCTTTTGCCAGATGATAGACACCAAGCCCTAAACCTCTCTGTAAACCACATTGCCAGCCTTGGCCGGACTGCCCTACACCATCAGTTGTTTAGTTTTGATTTGTCCCCTTCTAACTTTCATCTGTTTGTGTTGATAAAGGATGGACTGTGTGAGCAACTTTCTCTTAGCAACGATGCCATCACAGCAGCTGTGGAACAATGGGTCATGTATTCAGATTTTTACAAGCAGGGCATGGAAGCTCTTGTTCATCACTGGTGAAAATACATAGGTACTGGTAGTGACTATGTTGAAAAATACTGTTTTGCAGCTGGACATTTTCTTTCTCAAACAGAGTTATTGCACTCTTTGTTGTAGTTTCCTTGGAACTAAATAGAAAGCATACATTTTGGAGAAACCTATGTATTTTCAACAAGATTTCCTATCAGATTCTAATCTTTTGCATTTCCTTAATCTGCTGGGTTAGGAACACGAGGAATATTTCGGTCTACACTGCCTTCTTTTTATTAGCAAATGTACAAGGAACAAATATTCTAACCTTTTTGTTAACATTTATTTATATTTTTTTTTTACTTTTTCTACTCCTTTCTGGGCATGGCACTATTAATTAAATGCTACAGATATGTGTTAGCCTTAAGAAAATGTCCCAAGTCTGAATTTATGCTTGATATTTTCCAATGGATAATACTAAGAACTATTTAATGCCTACCACAGTCTGTAGCATAAGCTGACAATTATGAAAGCATTAGCCCAACCCTGATTGTGTAGCTTCTATAAGCACAAGCTGCACTGCAGATTCAAAGAATATAATGAAAGCCTAAACACTGAAAACATTGTGAAAGTTCCCTTTACAAGTTACATTCAAAGTCACCTTAAGGACATGATTATTTCAGCGTCCATTTTGAAGCAAAAAAGCTCATCAATTTTGCCAGAACTTCAGTCCTGATATCTCATTTCTTATTAGTGAGGGATGGCTTCAGTGTTTCCAAAAAGACATGTACCATAAGACAGCATGTCAGATTCTAATGATTTCACTGCTTTCTATTGCTTGTAGGCAATAAAACCTCAAATTTAATGGTAAAGAAATAATTACTTGAAAAGCAAAAACAATGACTAATGTAAACCTGGGCTCACTGGTAACCCTAGCCATTCAAAATAGCGTGCTTAATTTCTGAAGTAAAGGCAACCAGTTTGCAAGTAAAAGGAGATTTTCTTTGTTCAGATAAATTTCATCCACACATGAACTCTTTACTACTACATACGTTGTTAAGGTGCCCCTTTTCAATATATCAACATTATAAGCTGTACAGATTAAGAAAAAATAAAACCCTTAGAATTATGAAATGCTGCAAATCCTGAAATACTTGGGGTTTTTTTGTTTGTTTGTTTTAAATAGCATTTCTTCCCAGCAAAACCTTAGCATTTGAATGACTCTTGCTTACTCTTTGTGCTTTTGATGGTTCAAGGGTACAAAGAAATTTTCATGCAAAAAACAAGTAGAAAAATAAGATATGAAACTTTTCCTACTAACTTTCTTCATTTGTTAGCATTGTTTTTTTCAAGACTAGAGATATTATTTAACCCTAAATCCGTCATTAGATTTCAACACATCAAATGGTATAACTAGTAAAGTTAATTAGTAATGGTAATTAAGCAAGTGTAGAGTCTTGCATCTGGGGAGGAATAATTCCATGCACCGGTACAGGTTGGGGGATGACCTGCTGGAGGGGAGCTCTGCGGAAAGGGACCTGGGTGTCCTGGTGGACGACAGGTTGGCCATGAGCCAGCAGTGTGCCCTTGTGGCCAAAAAGGCCAATGGCTTACTGGGGTGCATTAAAAAGAGCGTGTCCAGCAGGTCGAGGGAGGTGATCCTCCCCCTCTACTCTGCCCTGGTGAGGCCTCATCTGCAGTACTGCGTCCAGTTCTGGGCTCCCCAGGACAAAAAAGACAAGGATCTCTTGGAAAGAGTCCAGCGGAGGGCCACGAAGATGGTGAAGGGCCTGGAGCACCTCTCCTATGAGGAAAGGCTGAGTGAACTGGGTCTGTTCAGCCTTGAGAAGAGAAGACTGAGAGGGGACCTGATCCAGGTCTATAAATATCTAAGGTGTGGGGGGCAGAATGGCGAGGCCAGACTGTTTTCAGTGGTGAGTGGAGACAGGACAAGGGGAAACGGCTGGAAAATGCAGCACAGGAAGTTCCGCACAAACATGCGCAAGAACTTCTTTACAGTGAGGTGACGGAGCACTGGAACAGGCTGCCCAGGGAGGTGGTGGAGTCTCCTTCTCTGGAGATGTTCAAGACCTGCCTGGATGCCTACCTGTGCGACCTGGTGTAGGGAACCTGCTTTGGCAGGGGGGTTGGACTCGATGATCTCTGGAGGTCCCTCCCAACCCCTACAATTCTGTGATTCTGTGAACTTCAGAAATTCCTTTAGATAAGCAATGTAAATAACAGCTTAATAACATCAGCGTAAAAAATCATATATAGTGTATTATCATAGCAAGATCAAGCCAACGTAAGAAGATGAGCAAAATGTACCAGCTCTGATGAGATTCAAAATAGAGAAATAAGCTGTGTGCTTTTCATAAGCAAGACTCAAAAATATTTCTTACCTTGCAGAGCCAATTTTAATTTGTCCAGTACAGAGTTGGATAGCTTCATACTAGTAAGAGCTGCAATTCTTTAGCTTACTTAGCATAATGTATGACTATAGATGATATCCAGTTGTTTGATGCTTTTAAAGAATAAAAAAATATGTTAGTAGTAATAAGAAAAGGGTTTTCTACGGGGATGAAATCTTTGTTTACCTTGCTGTTTCTACCTGGATATTTCATTTCAATTGCTTCAATTGGGAAACCAGAAAAAATATATGTTTTTTTATCTCTGATTAGCAGAAGTTAATTCAACACGCACAGTTTTATTTATATTTCATATGATATATTTTCAGTTTTCCAAGGAAATAAGTACAACACTGAAAACACCCTAACAGTTTTTAGCGATATGTATCTGGCATACAATTATAGGGAGACACAGGGGTCATATATAAAGAAGATAAGAAGATACAGCTGTGTTTAGAAAAATGAAAAAAATTTCTCATGCCCACATAAGCTTTGGATTGGAGACTCCTTTGCGAGCACCTCTGGTGAAGTGCTATTGTACAGAAAACCTCCCTCATGGCATTATTAGTGTCTTGTTGCACTAAAAAGGAGGAGATAATGGCAGGTGTTGATAGCTTCTGTTGTTTATCTGCCTATTGTGACACAGTAATTATGGTTTGCTTTGGTAGGACTTCATAACAGACTTGCTTATAAATTGCTTTATTACAACGTACTAATACAATGTATTACTACAGAGGTACTATCTCAGTGATAAGACTCAGAGTGCCTAAGTAAATGATAATTTCTTTGTGACAGAACCTCATCTACCCTAATCTAGAGGTCAGCTTTGCAAACCATAGCATGCCAAATGCTGTCATTAGCTGTAATAAGTACAAGCTGCAGATCACGCTGCACTCTGAAAGGAACTGCAAACACATTTATAGTCAGTTACGTTTCAGTTAAAGGAAGAGGAACGGTAACTATGCGATGAAAACACATGCAAGAGCCATGTCACTGAATATCACAAGGTTCAAATCATGCAGAACGCTAAATGAGAATTGCTGAATAGCTTCAAATTCTGCCATCCCCCAAAATGATTTACAGCAGCCTTTTATGTTTAAGAAATGAATAGTTTTGGGATGTTCCTTGAGTTGCATGGACTCACAAGCCACCTTCAAACATTCAGCTTTGGCATATCAATAGATACTTGTAACTTAGGCCTAAAATAGAAATGCTGACAAGCCTTAAAATAATAATAATAATAATGTTTACTTTTCCCTATGAAGTCTGTTAAGGCATGTATTTATTCTTTTTGAATAATTTAGGAGACTGAGTCACTAGGAGGAAGAAATACTTTTGGAATCAGAAAAAATCACCTTGGGACAAGAACAGATGGGGACAATTGACCACAAGAGCAATGCCTCTAGCTTTTACAGCTGTGAAGTTCGTGGTTAGGACTGAATAATATTCAGAGGGTCTTTGATCTGTTTATGAAAAGAACAGGGTAACATTGCTGTCTAAGACAGCACAATAGAGAGCACGATGACCCACTGCAGTGCTGTACAGCTGCTGTTAAAATAAACCAAAGACATTATACAGATCGCTGTTTTAGAAGTACCACAAACAAAATATCATGGAAAGTAAATTTTTAATCAGTTTACACAATAAAATATTGTGCAGAGGTGTAGTTTAAGTACCTCATAAGTCAGGATAAGCCGGCACTTTCATTATGAAGCCTCCGCGCTCAGCTGTACAATGAAAGCCATCAGCACATTTTGTATCAGACGTATAAAATTCTTCTTTTACCCCACTGCCTGAAGCACTGGGCCTAGTTCTTTCTGAAATATTCAGGTATAGTACATTCTGCAGTTTGGTCTGGTTTATGTTCACATAATCAAATAACTGTCCTTCATTTAAAACTTTGCTACTGGTTACTCTGGTCATGAAAATGTACTTGCATGTAAGAGGAAAACCTGAATTCAGAGACCTGATAGCCACTAACACTGCTAGATGTGGCTGCCATGTAGATGCCTCTCTTTTTATACTGATTAAGCTATTTCACTGCTAAGCAATAGTTGCAAGCCACAGATCTCTTGGAAACTAGCTGGAACTGAAAGAAATGTTAATGTATTTAGCTGGGTCTTTTCACACTACATTACTCACAAGTGTTGCAGAGGGTGTGATGCTTAAAACATAAGTATCTGCGTATCAAGTGCTGACTAATCTTTAACACATTTTCAGCCCAAGGTATGTAACAACAGTTAACTGGTTTTGCAATCGAATGCCCAAACACATCTTCATAAGTACATATGTCAGCAGACCCAAAGAAACTAACATAGTGGCTAAAAACATTCAGATTCCCTTTCATTGGAAACGCTGCCTTCTGTTCATTTTTTTTTTTTTTTTTTGCTCTGCACTTTCTTCTTTTGATCCTCAAGCTCCAGGAAAAAAAAAAAAAAAAAAGAAAAAAAAGGAAATCCTAGCATTTTGGATTGTAAATGTCTTTCACACTTCTCCAGTTGTCTAGAGCCACGTCATTTCTCAAGTGGAGGCTAAGTATCTACCTACATACAAAGAGTTCTTCATGTAAAATGAAAGGTTTCTTAAGGCCACCAAGGTGCAAGGTTCACATATATTCTGATACCTTTGAGCATAACAGAAGTTCAGCATGCTTAACCAAGGACATTTTTGGATAGCTAAAATGATCAGTATCACAGCACTAGTCACCAATGTCTGAAAACTGACTTTCCCATTCCTACAGACAACTCACAGCTTCTTGTGAATGAAAAGAGAATGAAAAGTCTTATTGAAAAGTGGACATTTTTTTTTTAGATTTTTTAAAAATTTTACTCATAATATTTACCCTTTTTCTTAGGAAAAAAAATCAAAACCTTTTAACTAATTTGTCTCATATTTTGGCCCCCCAGCTTCCATTTTCTAATGTTTTAAAGCAAACACATAGTGAAGAAAATGTTCACTAAACCATTTCCTTGGTAACATAGTTCCTAATGAATCCTTTCATATAATCATGCATATCTCTATAAATATATTCTGAGCAATAAACTATGATTGAAATTAAGTAAAATACACTCTTAAGATTGATTTAATCTCTTTTTACCAAATAACTATTAAAATGAAAATTCTCTCACAGGATGCTCAAGTCAAAATGAGGAACCTGATAATAAACATTGGGTAATAAAAATAAATTAAAAATCAAATCTTTATGATATATTTTCCTATCCAAATGAAAGTCGCAAATTGAAAACAATAATGATACTCATCCACAGTTACAGTTCCAACAAAACATCTCAGAACTTGATTTACAATTAGTGGCATCTTGAAAATGAGCCATCATTTTGCATTTAAAACTGCTACCTCTCAATCCATCAAGTATTAAAATCTTGATGCTGATTAATGACATTCTGTCTCTCAATGAGGCCTCGCAGCTACCAAAGCTGTATTATTAAGTATGCAACTAGCATGTTTTTAGGTCGCATGCCTCTCTCCTGGCTGGTTCAGACTTTACCACTGTGTTCATACGCAGTGAGTACTTGGTGGCTTGATAAAAGTTAGTATCCTCATCAAGATATGAGTACAGGATGTACACATCACTGGCTTTCAGTGTTTTATTTATTTTAACCTAATAGCACAGGTTCCAAGTACCTGGAGGAAGTGTGCTGAACACAAAATCCAACTGTAAGAAGAAGCTTTCCGGGGGGAAGCTGCACTAACTCAGATGTACATTTCTTTTTCCAGTGGAAGCACCATTACAAAAAAAAAAAAAAAAAAAAAAAAGCTCAGGAATTATTAAGATCCATTGTGAAAGAAGAAGGCTCAGGAGTGTACAGGCTGGTCTAAGCATTTCAGCCTTATTTTTGCTGATTAGAATTTGTGTTAGGTTCTAAGCTATGAGGTTTCACTATTCTAATTCTAATAGCAAAATATATGTAAATTTGCACTGATGCTCAGTCTCACCTGCCGTTAGAATCATCCCTTTTCATGTACAAAGGAATAGAAGTAACAAATCCACTTGTACTTTACCTTTCACTTATTCTTTTGCAGAGACTCCATCTGGATTTGGAAAACAGATAGAAAAAAATAAATAAATGAGAAAACAGAGAGGAGAAACTAGGGAAGAACACAGAAATTGCAGCTGTCAAATCAGATTATGAGTACCCTATTTTCAGAGAAAATATTTGATAGTAAATACTTGGGGTATTTTTCGGATTACTAAGAACATTTACAAGTTCTCCATTTCAAAGGAAACAGAGTATATCTAATAAACTTTTGATTTGCATGATGACTGAGACTGAAAACTTTCTTCTGTTAAAATCTGCAGGAATCTTTTCTTCATATGAATAACTAGGTACTACCATTCCAATTTAAATATTAAAACAAAAATAAAGAAGCCATACTTGCAGAGTATTTCATGCCTTTATACCCTGATGTACAACAACCAGGTGTAAGCCTCTCCTTAGAAATATGCAGTTATTTAAATTGGATAAAAGGGAATTTTATGCAATATTATTTAGAAAGTTACTAGAATTGAATATTTAGATGCTAAAATACTTTTTAAATACAATAAAAAGATAAAATGGAAAAGCATTTTTACATATCCTTACATGTAAGCATTTGAAGTGGCTTTCCCAGACTATGAAAAAATAATTAAATTGTAAAATCAAATGAGGATATCTTATCCAAGCTCTTACACTATCTGTAACAAAACTATTTTTTATGTTATATTGCCACGGAATCAATTAAAACAAAATTAAAAAAAAAAAAAAAGGGGTCAATTAATGGCTAATTTTACTTATTTATTGATTTGAATCTGCTCCTAATCCTCAAAGAATTTGGAGATCGACTTCAGCAGAAAGATAATGAGATCTTTAATGCTTTGAAAATGGCTCTTGTAAAAACTTTCTCACAAGAATGATCCAGTTTTTAAAATGGTAATAGGGGAGAGCTAAGACTAAACAAGCAAAAAAACATCTTCAGAGTTTAAATCACCTACACCCTTCTGTTTGAAGTGACAAGGCCTATCATTAAACAGAAAAATTGTGCTTCTCCAGCATAAGACACCAACAATGCATTCTTACATTTTCGGTCTGTTATTACTTTTTCACACGTAATTGGTTTCACATATATTTGAGGAGTCTAAGCTGAAAGCCATTTGTTTTCTCCTTAACACTCCCACTGCACCACTGCAAAAACTTTCTTAGAAGTTCCTAATCTTATGAATATATTCTGCATTCCCACCTACTTCCATGCTGCATTGCCTCTGTAGCAAGTACCTCTCCATCTGTATCACATTAGACGTATTTCTATGTCTACCTCACATTTCCTAACATCACAGAATCACAGAATCACCAATGTTGAAAAAGACCTACAAGATCATCCAGTCCAACCACCCACCTATCACAAATAGTTCTGACTAAACCATATCCCTCAACGCAATGTCCAAGCATCCCTTGAACACCTCCAGGGTCGGTAACTCCACCACCTCCCTGGGCATCACTTTATACTTTTCTGTGTGTAGAATTGGTCTCCAAAATTGTCACACAGTCTCTTTTTTTTTTTTTTTTTTTTGCCAGCAGTGAACAACAACCAGCATGCCGCATTTGTCCAAAATCTGTATCAGCAAAAGCGACCGTCACTGTTGCCACTGCTGAAACACACCACCTACCCTTTCACTGTACTCACATCCACTGGTTGGTCTCCATAAACGTTCAGCAAGCATGAATGAATGTTACTGGATGCCACTTTTTTCTATATGGAGGAATTCAGTGATACATTTTCACTGCATGCATACTTTCATGTCAGACATCATTTTGTCAGAGTGCTGCCAATTGTCACACAGCAGCGTAATGTAATGGAACATTAGTGAAAAGATTCAGCCTCTACTGCCACACCACGTACATCCACTTCTGACATCATGGATCAGTACAATCAAGTAAGAGACAACTACTTTCAGAGAAGCCCTTGTAGATAAAATTTTAAAGAAAACAAAGGAAACAAAAAGTCCTTCAAACAGAACAAATACGCAACATTAGAATAGATTGTTGGGACTCCTGATGAACACCTGAAAGAGCACAGCAGTGGTTTGGAGGATGGTGTGTGGCATTAAGAGGATTGAGAAGAAACACAAGCAACCAGATTCTACTGCAGCAACACCTAAGATCTAGTCAATCCTAATCAACTACTTTGCTTATTAATTTCCTTATGAATATTCAATAAGAAATAACAAAGTTGTCTTAATTCTTAGACTTTGATAATAAAGCCATACCACAGGTGATTAAGTACATTGTGTATCGCTCAATTTGCATTTTAGGGTCTGATGTTACGCAAAAACAGCTTTTTTGAACATCTGGGGAAGATTCCAACCATGGGCAAATGAACATAAAAGCAAACTCTGTTAGCTGAAGTGAGGGGTAAGTACCTGTGATCCTCTCCTGGCATGCAGTTCACCAACAAACTACCCTTGCACAATAACAGAAAATCCTTCGGCAACAGGAGATGGAAAATCACCTCCATCTGCCAGACGATGCTAGAGTCTGGGGGAGAAGATGCACTGAAGGACTCCTCAGTTAGCACTGGACAACAAACCTTTAAAAGTGGAGGTGAAGGGAAATAAGAAGAGAGCACTTTTTATGTCTTGTAAGCCAACATTTGAAGAGAAAAGCACCGTTGAATAGTCTCATTAAATGACAAAATCAGTACACAAACAAGGAAAAAGAGAGAGGTTGAATCCCCTGCATGGTAAAAGGTGCAAATCTCAGGATTTCCACTTATCAGTGAACAATCCTTTATATAAAAATACCTACTTAATGAATAAGTAGCCCAGAAGTCCAAACAGATACCACAAGTTATTCTTTCAGGAGCAACATCCTATTTCTGTAGTGTTACTGTTTTGAGAATCCCCAAAAAAGTACACTTGTCGATACTCATTTGTGAAGGTATGATATGACACTACATGGCAAACAGAGCAAAGAAGGGAACGTCAGTTGATTCAAAAAACTAAAATAAAGAGAAAAAAAAAGCTGTAGCAGGTGTCTTCATGTATCACTTTAAAAAAAAAAACAACACAGAAACAAACAACAGCATACAGACAGTAAAGCTTATGAGGAAAAAAAAAAAAAAACACGTTTATGTGAAGCATTATGACTTTTAAAATGTAAAACTAGCATTCCTTTCTCAACCACACATCTCTTCAAGTTGAAATCATCCTAACTAAAATGTACGCTGAAGACTTGGGAATTAAAGCTGCCTAATTATCTTTATATTTCCCTATCTGAAGATTTAAAAGTTCCGATGTGGTACATATATATAAACTTAGGATATCTCTCAAAAGCTTTATTAAAGTAGAAGATCAAAAATAAATTAAATGCCATTCGGTAATCAAAAAATCCTTTTTTTTTTTTTTTCTTTTTTTTCTTTTTTTTTTCTTCAATGTGCAGTTTCTTTTCATTTATTTTGTCTTTTCCTGCCCAGCACTTATTCTGCTTTCTTCCTCTTAGCTGGAAGCTGGTAGCTGTTTAATTTCACTGAAAAGAAATTTTATTCCCTTCTAAAAAATAAAGAAAAAGAGAAAAGAAAATGGCAAGCAACTATTTGCCACTCATTACATTAGCTTAAACCTCATCGTTCTTTTCCCTGTGTCAACCACTTGGCATCTAAATTACTACTTGTTATACTCTTCCTTTGCAAGTAATATTCCAAATCTGATGTTGGAAAACATTACCTCTCATAATGGCATGTATGAATCCATTACTTTTCCTCTCCCGGTTATATTATTCCATCACAAGAAATACAGTGACTTTTGAACTTAAAAAGTTTTTAAACTCTGTAGGAGCTGATGAACAGGGGACTTTTGCTTCGTCTTTCTCTGCACTGAATCAGAACAGATTTAGTATCAGCTTGACCTGAAGATTGAATCGAATCATTAGGCAGAATTGAATACTTGTAGAAAATACGTAAAATGGTGTAGTGATATATAATGTAATGGACTTCTTCAATAGCTCTTCTGCACAACTCTGAAGATATTAAGGAGGTTATTTATTTTGCCTCAGACTTTCACTCTGTTTGTTCGTTATGAAAGCTTCCAGACAGAAATAAACGTATTCTAGGGAGACCTTTTCTAAATAGAATTCTTCATAGCATTTCCAATAGTAGTTTTGCATACTTAGGAAACAAAAAGGCTCATTGCAACTCTTTACTTAGGAAATCCTTTGATTTCCAAGTATTATTCTTTACCTCAATTAATATTTACAATAGTATGCCATCACCACAAATACATGTACTTTTATACGTTTTTGAAATAGAGATTTAAAATGTTACTACAAAAAAATGTGTTGCACTCTTAAAGAAACAAATTTACCTGTCTAACCTTTGATTAAACATTTCATTATAGTCTGTCATTCCTAGCAGGAGTTATTCTTTAGATAAAGCATGTACAGCTTAAAGAGTGAAAAAAAAAAGAAAAAAAAGAAATTGAAAGAATTTTTAAATGATTTTTATGTTTCCTAATGACCTGGCTTTGTGATGAGCCTTCTACAGGTAAACTGATAGAAAACATAGTTCTTTGATTATTCACTGGTGGGATGTGAGTTATTTACTGGAGATTTGGTTTGGTTTTTAAATTATTTTTAATTTCTGCTTGCAGTCGTGTTGCAGAGGGACATATTTTTCCCAGCTTTCCAATCAAGTTTCAGAGAAAGGGGGAAATGAGATGCCTTATGCAACAACTTTTTTCACCCAAGTCAGTAGCTCCGATTTTTGATTACTTCAGCCACTCAGTAGCACTTAGAGAGAGGGAACTACAACACATGTAACACATGTTGTGCTACGCTCTGTATTTCCTCATTTTTTTCTGAGGCAGTACCTGGAATTCTTCAAGCAGTATTTTCCTCAGCCCAGGCTCTAAACCATAACCATACCTTCTTCAAAAAGCACCTTCTTTGACACTAGTTCTTTTCTAGAAATCTTTCCTATCTGTTTCTGTGCCACTTAACACTTCTGAGTACTTATTTGATGGAGAAGCAGCCTACTCAAGAAGTTGTGTTTAGTTTCTTACAAGAGAGTGTCATTTTCTACCTGCTGCAACATTTGTCTTTGGCTGTGGAAAGGCTAGACTTCAAATTTAGGCAGAGTATTGTACTATAGAGTAACAGAGCATGAAGAGCCCATCATATTAACTTCCCAACTCCAAAGAACATACTTTTTAGAAGGATAATCATTTACCCGGATGTCAGCAGTAGTTCTAAACATACAGGAAGATAGACAAGGAAGGCTTTGTACTTCGCTTTATTACATTAGTCTGTTGAAATTATTGATCCTTCCTTAAAGAAGGACTTCTGTTAAGCTCTGTTCCTAGGTAAGAGTTCAGTGTTCTTTTTGTTTGACAAACAATACTTCTTCAGTGAGCCTTGAGCAACCTAACTTGCCAGCTGCATGGAAAAAGATGGTACAAAGCTGGTTTCTGTCCAATTTTGTCAATTAAACTGGATCATCAGGAATTGGATTACCTGTTCCTTGCTTTGAGGATATGTCATTTTAACTATATTAACTTTTATTTAACATTATTTTTACCCATGATTTTCTTCTCTTCTTCAGTACAGGTTGGGGGAGCTGGGCACTGAGTTTTTTTCGACTGAAGTGGCTCATAGGTAGTTAAAGTACGGGGTATTTACATTAGTCTGTAAAAGAGTTCATTATCTTTCCATCCTCTGATATCAATCAGAACCAACTGTGCAATTAATTCATTTTTTCGAGCCTTTTAGAAGTTAAATAGGAAGACTATTCAAGTTGTCCGAATGTTGCCTTTTTCTTGCATCCTGTTTCATCTCATCCCCTCAGTGAAGAGATGGACTCTTCACATTCACATCGGTGAGGTTCCCTTTCCTAACACAATCGCTTTTTTTTCCGCATCTCACATGGAAAGTTAGGCAAATATATCAATACAAGCAAAAATATCCAAAAGAAACTTTAAAAAGAATGCAAGACAAATAAATTTGGCATAAAAAAGCAAGCCAAGCAAATACTTAACAGGTGCTAAGTATCTGGAGTTGCCTACAAAAGAGACATCTTACAAGTCACGCTTTTATGTACCCTCTAAGAAGTTCATTTATGGCTGTTGGCATTTTTTATGAAGTCTTCTAGGTCATATTTTTAATGGCAAACACTTTTTTTCCACATTTATTTTCACGTTCTAAATCAAACCAAGAGCTGAAGTTTGTGCAAGAGATCTTTTTCCAACTTTTTGCTATTGATTTCCAATCTTGATTTCCAGCTGAGCTAAAATCAATATTATATCAACAACCTGCATTTTTAAAGTACTATTAAAACACAGCTGCTAACTTCAAATTGCCCTTATATTCTCTCTCCGTGCCATCTTCCTTCCTTAAATCTGCCACATACACCACCTCAAAAACTGAAAATTAGTGAGACATTACTGCTTAAATACACTGATAATGTAGTTGAGATCTAGCACTCAGTACTGCTATTGTTTTCTCACAGTCAAACAGGACTGGCGTTCCTTCCTTGTCAATGCTTGCTCTTTCTTTGCAAATCTGTATTTCCAACTGTGAAACAACAAATAGCTAATCTTCACCTTTTCTCTATCTTCTGAATTATCACAATTTTCATAAATGAAAACAAAATATCTTAAGCATATCTGCAGGGTCTCATCTTATTAAGACTTCTCGTTTTTTTAAATAAATAATCATGGAGAGTTGCAATATCAAATTTAATTACGGAGAGGAAAGTAATGAAGTAAGGAGCGAGAAAAGGAAACTAAAAGTCTATCATCTTCTGTCTTTTCAGGAAAAAATCAACTCTTCAACATGTACATTAAAACCAAACACCTCTGCCTAACTTGAGAAGCACACTGATATCATTTTTTTTTTTTTTTTTTCCACATGCTTACTCAGTTTCTCATATTGGTTCAGAGCTGCTGCTCAAAGACGTCTTTGAGATTGATGGAGGAACTTCACCGTATCACGTACAAAAGTTACAAAGGTGTTAGAATAAGACCATGCCTATGAAGTTACTAATACAGATCATCCTCGCACCCGTCTCTTCCAAGAGATACAGTCCTGTTATATCTTAGGAAAAAATCAAAAGTTTTCTCTGTATATCCTGCGTAAGTAGTTCTCAGATAATTTGAAGTTACATATGTGTTGCCTATCCCCACAAAATTAATTACAGAACCATAAAGTGCATCACTTAAAAATATGCTTTTCATCCTCTTTTCAATTGTAGTTTCTATACACATTTTTTAATAACCCTACATGAGCACTTAGCTTGGAAATCACTTCATTTTGACATGTGAAAATCAGAGTTAGATACTGCACCCAAAGCCAAAGATGTACATGTACCTATCTTCAAAAAGTAGATCTTTAGTACCAGCCTAGAAATGTAATAAGACTTGCTATACTTTAATTTTACAAGTAGCCAGTGACTTTTTTTTCCTGTTTTCCAGATGTAACAACAGCTAACTAGTACACTGATTACTTGAGAAAACTGCTTTCATAAGATACTCAAATAATGAAAATCTTTAGCTAAAGCCTTTCTGCTCACCCTGCATTTATAAAAGATGCTCAAATATATTTTTTTAGGATTTTGCTGCTACATATTATGTACATTTTTTTTCAGCAAGTAAAACTGCCTACAAAGAAAGATCCCTGTATATTTTCTTTCCCCTCATTTTAGCTGTTGCTTAAATGTATTTGAAGAATTAGTAGAAACTGCTGTCAGCAAGAGAAACCAGGAGATTGCATAAACCAACTTCAATTTTACTTCTATGGGTTGAAAATGAGAATAAAACCTATTTCTTTCAAATGAGCGATCTTTTTTCTGTGCTAGGGATGTGACCTCTGGCTGAGTCACCACAACATGCCCTGTGATTTCCAAAAAGAAGTTAATCAGCTTTCAGCAGAGCTAAGAGCATCATGTTGCAGCACCGACATTATCAGCCAGTGACAGCATGGTCTGGTGATGTAATCCTTCTGACTTTGTCTTACAGTGCTGCACCCGAGCACCCCACCTATATGGCTACCATAGGAGTGGACCTAATGTTTTTCCAACTCTGTCATCGATTGCTGGTACATGAATGCCCAGCAGCCACTGTAGATCCAATGCAACATAATATCCTAACTTTAATTATGGCTGAGAAGTGTACTGGGAGAAAAAGATTTGAATGCAATAGTTATCACATGTTAATTTCCACCTGAAATCAGTGCATTTTCATATTTATGAATATTAAGCTATGTTATTTGATCGTATTTTTAGTGGTGGTTTGGAGAAACGTGTGTTATTTCTCCTTAGCACTTCATTTATTTTGCATCTTATTTCACACACAAAATTAGATTTTAAATTAAGTCTCAAGAAGCGTATTTGCTTCCTGACTAATAAGAAAAGAACAAGCATGCAAAAAAAAAAATCTGTTACGGAAAATCAAAAATAAGGAATTGTGATTTAAGCAGCACTTGGGAGGGAAGATGCTGTTACTTTGATAACCACTGGGCACCCATAATACTCTTAACAAAAATAATAAGGATTACAACAGTTCTCACTTTTTCTTCACACCACATCAAAAATCTACAAATAAAAATGAGGATATTTGCTCTTAGGGTGCTGAAATTCAAGTAGACCAGAGGAGGCATCAGTGGATGCTATTTTTGTCATTACTTATACAGCAGCTACAATCTTGGTCTTTTTTGTTGTTTTTGTTGTTGTTGGGTTTTTTTGTTTTTCTTTTTTTTGTTGTTTTTCTTTTTTTTTTTTTTCTTTTTTTTTTTTTTTTTATTACATGGGAGATGCCTCCAGGCAGATATTACAAAGAAACCGAAAGTACAATTAGGCCCAAGGCCAACAGCCTGAAGCATGACTTAGTCAAGGGACATCAGATCACAGATCAATATCTCTGGTAAAGAGAACAAAAGCAGAACTAAGCAGGCTGCATTCAGGCAAAAAAAAGTAATGAGTAACAATATCTTCCTAGCCGGAGTTTGAAGAGCACAATAAATTGAAAAGTATGATTTGAGAGTCACATGTTAATGTTATTGCTATATCCTACCGGGAAAAAACATCCTTTAAAAAAAATCAAGATACAACTGTACTGTTTAATGCCTCTCTATTAACTGCAAACCTTAGTGATTTAATATCATTTTATCTTCAGACCCTGTAACTACAGAACCGTATACGTAACTTTCCCCATGTGAATCATCTCAAAGATTTAAACTGGATTATATACAGAATGAATGCGTGGCAAAAATTGATCTGAAAGGAAGAAGTAAACTAACATGAATAAATAATGCGTAATGAAATGCTGCTTTTGAGGCAGCTATTTTTTTCTACAATTACCTGGCTTTCTGTTAGACAGACATGTTCAAATGCTCACAGTTGCACTCAGCTGGGATCTTTCCTTTTGGCACCACTACCCAAGGTGCCACCTCCGCAGGCAGAGGCTGGGTGTGCACATTCCCTCATCAACTCAGCAGCTGCAAGGGACATGAGCATGGCAAGGAGGCAAACTTCACGCAGAATATTATCATGAAACAAGTAGTTAGAAACCACCTTTGTTTCTGAACTTGCCTTCAGCAGCTTTTAGAGTCTTCCTTTTTTTCTGATGATTTTCTGGACTGCAGTTCACAAGGGTGAAGACATAAATTCTCTTCTCAGGACTCACTCTCAACCTGATGGGAAAGCAAACATCTCTGCACAATGTTTTTTCCTTATGTGTTCCCCCAGTTGCTTTTGCAACACAAGAAGCTTTGCTCAGCAGTAAAGCCTATTCAAGCTGTTCTTGTGATTGCCTGCACTAACACGAGACACCCATTTAAGAAGATTACAAAATAATGATGAAATTGCAGTATTACAGCATTGTAAATCTCATTGGTGAGCACAGAGCAGAGCTTACAGTGAAACAGATCAGTATTTCTAGTTTCTCTCTTTTCATAATTTGAATTCTCTGAATACAAAGAAACTTAAAAATGTAGTATTTTAAACTTAATTAAATACCTCATGAGCTAGCTGTATATAGTGCTTATACGGTAGTTTAAAAGTTTAGTTTCATTGCAGAGTTAACAAATGTAAGGCAAGTGATTAAAATGCTGTTTATTATACCAGTATATTCTTTCATAATCATACATACTGGCACTATTAAATTACCTTGAGAAAGCTTGGTCGCACAAGTTTGGGTATCAGTCATTTTTGTTCTGCACCAGGTGGTTGGATTGGAAGTGCGTAAAATTATGAAGTGTCAAAATCTACTGAAAGGCCCGGTGAGACAGTACTTCAAAAACATACATTGTTATCAAATGCTCAACAAAACAAAGTCATGAACTTGGATTAACTACTATAACCAGACTGAGGAAGCTCCACAACCAAGGGATTTACGTGTGGGATTACTCTTACTTTAAACTGCCCAGCTGAAGGGTCGGGTCTGCAGCCAAGAACATGCCTCTCCTAACACCTGAAGTTCATTGGGGCTGAAACTCTTCTTCTTCCTGCAAACACAAAACTGAAGACTGCTAAGGTTACCTCGAATACCAAACTAATCACAAGAGCAAACCTGCTGTTCTTGCTGCAGGACACCTCGCTCCCTGCAGATATTCTCAGCAAAAAAATGTCCCTTTTCTTTCCCCCTCTTCCACACCCCTGGGAAGTTTGTGGCTCGCTTCAATAGAAGACTGTTGTAGATTCTGCTCCAAAAACGTGTGAGTTTGCTGCCCACATTACAGTGTAGTAGATGAATAAAAAGAAGAGTTCTCAGCTCAGATGTACTACTTAAGTTTCCAGCATCTTAACCAGGCTGTAAGAAGATTCAGAGCTCTCACTTGCCCCAGACACCTTTTCTGAAGCAGTTTATATCATCAGCTGAGCAAATTATGCCTATATTCCAAGTGGTGCATCCATCCAGGCTCTCACTCCAAGTACTACAGAACACATTAACATATATATGTGGTTTTATGTACAAATATTATCTACGGTTTCATACATAGAGATGTTTTAGTTTAAGATAACTTCTGAAAAGAACAAATCCGAGCAGGTAAAATCTTTCTCTTACTGGACTTAACAGTACATAGGCTGAGACAAGCTGAGAAAGATTTCTGAACTTTTTTAACAATTAAACAAAGGTGAGAAGCTTTTGGAGCCGATGTTTCTTCCAAAACTAATGGAAAGAAGATAGCCATAAGTGAGAGAAAGCAATTCTCCACTACTCCTACCTCTGTGTCGGCCCTAGAAGCAAGGAACGTACCCACGAAGAGGGATCTGTTCTGCAGTAAAACTGTATATATGACATACAGCTAGGGGGAAAAAAAAAAAAGAAAAATATAGCTATCCTTTCTCATTTATCAAGAATACTTCAGCCATAGATAAAGCTCCATTTGAGTTATCTGCTCAGGTAAATTATCTTGGAAGGATCTTTATACTGCATAATTAGCTGTGAGCAGGTTTGCATCTCTCTTGCGAGCACAGCCGGCAGCAGAGCATTGTCTCTGCATTGCTGGCAGGCTGCTGCCCCACGGCCCTCTGCTACAGGCCTGCAAAATACGCACTCATTATTAACACAGCATTGGCTCAATTTGATAAACATTTCAGGAGGGTGATGGCGGAGTGAGAATAGCTGTAAAGCTCACAGCAGCCCTCTTTACCATTATCTAGCCGTTTAGAAGTTCACCTATTACCATCCAAGAAGGTGGATGGTTTCTGATGTGATCAGGTAGTTGCAGGGATTAGCTGGAGAAATTAACGTAGTCACTTACCTTCACTGTAAGGCACAAATACTTCCATAATTCTTGGTCTGTTGCTCCTATTCTACTCAGTTGATTTCAAGTATTTTAAGAAAACACATCCTTATAAGATTAAAAATAAGCTTTTATAGCCAAATTTAAAAACAGCTGAGCTTCTCTGAGAAAGCTTTATGATCAGCTGTTCAGTATACTTTAGTTACATGGAACATCTCATCCTCAGCGTGTTTTACATCTGAAAATCTAAGTTAAGCAAAACATAATTCTGCCTTCCGATTTAAAATGAGCTTTGTCAGACAACATATGTTCCTCAGAAGCGCACTTTGGGGACTCAGGCCTTGACAGACGGGATGCACTAACAGGATGAACAACCAAGTGATAAGTTCCACCTCTGTTTTCAGTCATGCTATTATTTGCAGCATTTGTAACAGCGACAACAAAAATGATTATTCACAAAGCAACAGCTGTCCTTTCTTTAAGTGCTGTTAAACCTTTTCTCTGTCATGATGCTTACAAAAAATTTCACAGTGGTTAGGTAGATGATATTCTGAAATCACCACTTATTCCAAAGATGAGCACCATTTCATTCCTGACTAGCGTTTCTTTTTCTCTGCTATATTTGCCTTTGGGAACTGGATCTATGTTTTTTTTGCTGTATGTTCTAAATAATTAGGTAATAGAGACCAGATATTAGAAATATTTTTAAAATGTGTGAAATATCATGTTTAGTGTTAGACTGAAGTGCAGGTTCTCAGTTATGAAGATCTGAGCAGATGATTCTAGCATTTCTACCAGGTGACAATATACACCTGTAAATTAGGAAATTACATGTAATTGTCATTCTTATGTAACTATACTATGCTGAATAATCTTATGTGTAAGACCAGCTTTAAGCATCAAGCTGAAAGAAATCCAACAAACAGATCTGTCCAAGTATCCTAGGAATGCTAACTTTCAGCTGCAGCTGAATTAAGAACATCAAGCATTTCCACCACACCCTTAGCAGTAATTTTTGGGATACATCACAAGAGAACTTGGAGCAAATGAACTCTTCAAGTATTTTGCTCAGTTCAACAACATCAAAGAAGCTAGGCACCAGCGACCACCTTAAAACTGCCTAAAACTACTACTGTTTCCACCACCAGCCATACAAAAACCCACTTGATTTCAAGAGCGGTATGTTCACAGCTTCAGGCTCAGAGGCAGCAAGATTCATCACCTTGTCTCCACCTAGTAGATCTATCTGATAGGTGTTCTGAAAATATCTTATCGTGCCAGATTTCTTAACACACAAACTGTGAGGAAATGCCAGGGGTGAAAAAAACCTGTCCTAAAATGCCAGGGGTTCAAAAACTCTTCTGAGTACTGGAGAATCAGGTTTGAAGCTGTGTTGAAATTTGAAACTTCTCACTCACTGGAATGGGGATTGCTAACTCTGAAGAGAATCCTTAGGCCTGAACCTTAGGCCACGGGCACGCTCCAACAAAACTCAGTTTCTCTAAATCTGAATGTTAGAGGGACAAGAAAGGAGAGAAATAAAATGCAAATACGTCCTTCACCCACCTGAAAACAACCCAATGATCAGGTTTTCTATTCATATCAGTGAAGTGCTAAAAAGCTGCACGGAATATTCTAAAGATAAAAATCTCCTCTGAATATGCATATAAGAGCTCGAATGACTTTTTTCAATTCTTCAGTTTCAATAGTAACCCATGAAATGCTGAATTGAAGTTGTTCAAATGGTAACTAATATTCAAATAAGCCATCAAAACTGAATTTGCAACAGTGAGCATCATGAAAAGAATTTGGATAAAGGGGAACAGATGAAGAGAAACCGTAAAGAGAACTCAGAGGAGCTGCCAAGGTCCCCCAGGACAGTTTTAGACAGAACTAGGACACCATTCACAGGGAAAGTTGTTGTTTATGGACACTGAACGCTCAGCCCCAGCTCCCTTCGAAGGAAGAAGCCAGAGAGGAACACGTCTGTTCAGCTGTGATTGGAATTGAATTTACATTTAATTTTCTTGTAATCTGATGTTTCCCTGTTTTAAAAGTAAATTCAGCCCATGCTTGACTTTTGAATACATGTCCAGGAGGAAGTGAATGATCTTGGGTAATATTTTCTCTAGCAAATCCAAACAAAAGAGGGAGAGGGAGGCATTTACAGGACATTCCAATATGTAGTTCAAAGACAAAAGCGTTAGAGAATTAAACTCTAAGTTAAATACTGACACAAAGAATGGAATAAATGCCACGATAGGTAGAAAGATGCCATCTGTGAGGCTTAAGCAATGCTTTGGCAAACCGCATCCCTTCTGCGAAGAAACAAAGGCACACAGCAGCTTCACAAACTGCGCACTGTGTTTCAGAGCTTATCTAAGCATCCCTGCTGCTGAACCTCAACCATAAATTGCAGCACTGACCTGATTCACTCGTGTCTTTGGTGAGAGCTTTCTTTCCCTCTTCTATCCTCTGCAGCTTTCAAAACCCAAAGATTGGTCTAAGTAATCTTACTCTAGTTTAGAAAATGACTTTAGAACAAGATTGTAATGCTGGAATGGTGTTGTTCTATCTAGAGAAGGAAAGACTCTGGGAAGTCCTTGTAGTGGCCTTCCAGTGTCCAATAAAGGCTGACAATAAAGCTGAGAGGGACTCTTTAATCGCGGATGCTGTGACAGGACAAGGGGTAGTGGCTTTAAAATTAAAAGACAGGAGATTTAGATTAGACATTAATAAGAAATTTTTCAGTCAGAGAGTGGTGAGGCACTGGAACATGTTGTGTAGAGAAGCTGTACAAGCCCCATCACTGGAGTTCATAGCCAGATAGGATGGGAGTTTTCAGCAATCTGGTCTAGGGGAATGAATCCCTACCCATGATGGGAGGGCTGGAACTAGATGGTCTTTCAGGTCCCTTACAACCCAAACCATTCTGCGATTCTATCTTTTTATGATATTCCTGTGAAGCAAAAAAACTTCCAAATTCTGCAACAAATAAAATTGAACTTTTTTTTTTTTATAAATTCCACTGAGACATCAGACCATGGATGCATGTGATTCTTTACGTGTCAAAAAGGAAAATAATCTAGCATGAAGTCCAAAAGATAATGTACTGTTAATAACCTCCAGCTGAGATGAGTGCAGAAAAGCTGGATTCTAAGTTCTTACACTAGATTTTCCTAATGGTTATCTTTAGACAGTTTCCCACCTAGCCTGTCAGCACCTCTGCATCACTCTTAGTGCATGATGTGAGTTTGTGCAGCAACTAGACTGTCCAAATTTCAGAAAGTTTCAGCAGCCCAGAGTTAAGGGATGCAGCAGGCATCATAGCTCTAGCTCTTTGCCAGTACTTAGTCACCAGTCTCTCCTACAGTGACAAAACAAACATTTTGAACCATCCACAGAGTATGCATTATTGCCTAAACAGTCAGTTTATCAAATGACTATATTTCAAGACCGTGGAGTCGATATACACTGGCTTTCTGACAGGCAGTGGGAGTAGGAGGAGTAAATATTCCCCTTAATACTTACTAAGACTGTAGAGATATTATTATAAATACACATGGAAATACAGAACACCAGAAACTAGCAACCAATTAAAGCTCTTATATCTCTCTGTTTCTTATCTCTATCTCAAGTCTTATCTTATAAAACCTTTCTAGAAAGAAAAGACCATTCTAAAGACAGTAAGTGGAGTTCAAGTTAGATAACTGATTATAAAGTCTCCAAAGGCACCTGAGGCTCTCAGAAGTAAGGATATAATTTAGAAGTTGATAATCTACCTCTGAGTGCTTTAGCCACAAAACTCTCCACACTGTTCTAGGTGATCTAGAGATACTGGAAGCTAGACAGTCACCTCAGTTCAGATCACCACAAAATTGCCTTTTTCCTTCCGGAGAAAGGAATCTGGCAGTGTCAACATACTGCATAATATAGAGCTATACACATTTTCCATTACAGTAGTAGCCACAAAGCTATGCAGGTCAGCCTAGAGTTTTCAAGGGAAGTTGATAGAACAAAGTGACAGTGCAACTCCTATTTTCACCAAAAGAAAAGAAATGTACTGATTTACAACTTTGCTTAGCATACTAACTTTTAACAGAGGCTCACTGTCTATACTCCAGGTAGAGTATCTTCAGCAATCACAGGCACAAAACATATTTGCATCTTATTTTTACATGTCTCTAAAATGACAAAATAATAAAATAAGGCAGGATATTATGTCATACTATGTCAATAATTTCCATAAAACCAGAGCCAAAAATACACTGTATGTTACTGCCTTGCATAAACACTTCTTCAGCTGGCTTCATGTGCCATTCAACAAGTCATCGCAGGCCATTATGGATTTGTGTGTGTTTCAAGCAGTGGCTGTCAGGAAGCCCCACAGGTATACATGTAAATCACACAGCTGCAGCCTTCCTGGGAGAAAATACACAAGTCAGACCCAGACGCTCCTTGTATTAAAAGGAAGGAAAGAAAGAAAAGCTAGGAACAACGATTTTGTAAAATAATCTTGTAGATTTAGTGCATTTTCTTTAACTAAGTTAGCAGATCAGTTTCATTTAAGGAAAATGACAAGGAAAAGTGATGCTTTCATTTATTCTTTTTTTCAATATGCAGCCCCAGGTCAGGGTAAAGCTGCTTTATTCTAAACTATGCTTTAATTAAGATTAGACAAAATGGAAGAGTTATATGCATAAATATCGGTGTTAAAAATAGAAACACACCTGTCTGATACAAATTCCAATTAGAATGGGATAAGTTTGAATATGAGACCAGAATTTGGGTTAAAGCACAAGGGTTTAAAAAAATCTTTCAAACCAATGCAAATTTAGTCACTTCAAGAAACAAATTTCACCTGTTCTCACAAGCCTTCTGGCTTTCTGGATGAGAATCCAAACTTCACCAGTCTGAAAAGAAATGTGTTATGGAATCAAGATGAAAATGTTAATGCTAAGTCCAGACATTTAAAAGCTTAAAAACGGAAATGTTATTTGAAACTGGGCACAAAATTCTGGCAACTTTAGACTAGTTGTTAAGTCACAGGAATAAAGAAAATACAGATATGAGGTGCCCAAAATATATTAAGAAAGCAAATGAGCCACAATGCCGTTTCAAAACTGGAGTGTGTGTTTTAGGGCATTTAGTATTAAAAAAACCTTCTAAACTGGCATTTATAAACTTCAAAAAGATTTTTCTGAAATACATTTTCATAGAGTGATGACAAATATCTACTGTTCTGTTGCCCCTCTCCCTGTAATGCTACCTTCTTCTGAACCCAACACCTAGAATTTGTCTTAGTTTAGTTTCAACAAGCATTAAAATAAGCCAGTCTTTCTATGTAAAGCCAAAACAGAGTTTCTCGGATTGAAACTGGCACTCGCTGAAACTGCTGAATTCAGCTGCATTCATCTGCCTTTAATTAAGACTGCTGCAAGCGTAGGTATTCGCAAACTATCAAAATATGATCTGCTGAGGAAATCAAGTAAATAAGGCTGGAGACTCCAATTGGAAATTATCTTGCTTGTTAGGAAGGTAGTCAGGAAGGCACATGTGGAAGAGAGCACAGATGAAAGGAAAGAATGGCCAGAGCAGACAGATGGAGAAAAGCAGTACCCAAAGGAGTAGTGGGGGCGGTGAGAGCTGGAGCTGTGACCGAGTGCCTCATTTCCTTTGGTGCACATGGAGATGCTGCTTTTTGCTCCTTTGAGAATGAACAGGAGAGGGTCAAAAGGTAACTTGGTGTCACGAAACAAGATACAGTACCTTCACTGCTGTCCACTCCTGCGGGTCAGGGGGCTAACAGGCTGTCTGAAAACTGGGCACTTCAGGCTCTTGTATCCACCTTAAGCATCTAAGTGCGCTGAAGAAAATGCAAACACAATTTTAGTCATCTTCACACAGTGCACACACACATATATAAAAATACATATGCACAGCACAACATCTCTTTGGAAGCTACCAAAGTGTATAAAGCATCCTTAACTGTGCTCCAGAGCTTTCTACAGTAGAATACAAATTTATACACGCGCACTCAGAGAGACTCACTGACCAAAAGAGAAGATGCTGGCATGACAGCAGTCAATTTACACACAGCACACAGCCAGTCCTGCCGGGGGCAAGAGTGCAAAAGAAATAGAGCGCTTGCTCTAGAGTATTCATAACCAAAATACTGAAGAAAAGGAAACAGGTGTCGTCTCCCAGAACTTCTAATCTATAAAATGGAAACTTTTGATTGACATCAGACTGTGCGTCCCTGGAATGAAATACGGATCTATAGCTTTTATGAAAGTAAAGTATTTCAAAGAGGGCATGGAGGAGAAAAGAAAAGACATTTTAAATATAATCTCTCTTTCAGGAGGAATTTCTCAGTGTCAGTTCGTGACATTGCTGCAGCCTTTGATGCTACTTCGACAAATATTTTCTCTGAGGTGAACTACAAGTTGGTTTAGTTCAACTACTTTTTTTCCACTTTCAGCTTATGTAGGAATTGCATGCTGTCTCTAGTCACTCAAGGATCAGATAATACAGTCAGCTTAATTTTATTATACTGGTACCTCTTCTTATTAAAGTTATCTAGATCATTAACTCATAACAAAATACTTTGTTCTAAGTAACTTTAATTTTGACACGCAACAAAGAGCACAATTGAATAAGATGTACCACAAAGGTTAATTCATGTTGCATTTCTAAGCTTCCTTTAAAAAAAAAAAAAAAAAAAGCAGTTACATATTATTTTGACATACTAATAAAAAAAAAAAAATCAAGATATTCCTTCTTCTCTCTTCCAACTTTGGAATAGTATATCATTTTCAAGATGTTGTCTTAAGATTTTGTCTCTAGTTCTTGGCTTACAACTGAATGTGAAAAGCAAGCCATTTATCCCTTCCACACTGCTTTGCATTCTTGAAATAGTCATCTAACGTGAAAATAGTCAGAGCTAGAATAAGGAGAGCTGCCAGGATAACAGCAAGAATATCCACCCTTTAGTTCTACTTCAGCTTTTGGGTGTATAGTACACCATTTTAAAATATTTTGTTTTACACTGGATATTTAAAATCTGGATTGAGAAAAGTATGAACAGAGGTGATTGGAGCTGTGCTGCCTGAAAAGCCCCATGGCCCACAGTCACAGTTCCTTTTTTCTTTTTTCTCCTTTAAAGCATTCGTTTAAGAGCAAAAATTATTTCTCTGTTCAGCCAACTCAGTCACTCAATTTTCACTTCATGCACAATTCTTATTGTCTGCCATCTCTATCTCCTCCATTTTTCTCCTTCCATTCAACTCCTGTCATTCCTTGAAGCACAATGTAATGTGTAATGGCAACTCACACAGTGGTATCAGGGAACACTATTTCTTTGCTCCTGAATAGCTCTTATATTTTTCTATGCATAACCTGGGACTTATCTGTAGGATTGCAACTGTTCAAGGTTCCATTTGTGATATAAGACTTTCTCTAAAAAATTGCCCTAAAAACCTACGTGCGTAATTGTAGTTCCTACCATATTAGTACTTTCCAACACATGGAAACGTATGCTTTCAGTTTAGTGGAGCACTTAACCTCTTTTTTCCCCTAACAATATAAAACTACAATTTCTGGTTCTTGCATTGCAAGATTTAGTAGTGAGGCAGTTCTACCTACAGGAAAAGTTGTCAGTGGTCAAGACCAAAATTTACTCATTTAGACTTGAACCGCCATTTGATGTGTAGATTCTCAACCATAGTACACTTGAGGGCACCAGAGGAAAGATCTCCCAGCTCCAGGCTCAAGACATTTTTAGCATTCTTAGATAATAGGTATAGAGCAGAAAAAAAAATGAAAAATAGTGCAAGGGACACATTTTTCTAAACCTACCTACTAAACATACATTGATTTACCACAACCTCGTATGAGTGCAGACTAGCACCTTTTCTCTTTCTGTTGAGTGAGAAAGGTCAGAGTATATAAGCACAGAAAAAAAGGTCAAAAAGTAAAAGCAAACCATATGCTTTACAGCACTATGCAAGAAACTATTTGAGCCAGAAAAGCACTGCTTCACAAAAAAAGTCTTTTCTAATTAATTTATGTGCCAAATCTCTGTTCTTAGCACACAGTACTGCAGGGAGGCATTTTCAGACCTAGACTAGCTTTCTCAAACTTGCAATTTCTATATTCAAGCTCTGGGCCAATAATTCAGTATCCACCAATTCTCCAGTACTGTAAAGAAAAGTAGAGTGTAATGACGTTAACAGAGAAGTCTAAGGCAAATTCTACTTCTGTTTTCCCCACTATAACATCCCAAAAGGTTGTGAAAGAGCTATCAAAGTAAATGACACAAAACCAGTTTATCCAAGTCATTTTTTTCAGTAGTGAGGTTTCATCTCATTCATCAAAGACCATTACATAGCTTTGCATTTCACACGTACGCAAAAAATTCAATTGCACAGATGTCAGTGTGTATCAGACCAGGTGTTATTAACAAGACAGTAACTGATGATAACCAGTGTTGGGATATTTAAATAACAAGAACCAATTAAGCAGCCATAATGGTTAAGGATGATGAGGACAAAATTGATATTCCAGACCACTTGCATTCATTAGAGTGATAGAGCTTGAAATAGGTGGTCAGATTCTAGTTTTAGACTTTTTTTTGCATAGAAGATGGATTAAGCTTTATGCAGTTACAAATAACAGGCTTTAAATAGTCTTTAGAGTAATGAGTAAGACCGGTGTATTTGTTTGACGAAATGGCATATTTTGATGCAATTATCAAAACGTCTTCTCTGTATAAAAGCTCATTAGCTACTTCTCTTGGGTAAAGAAACAGAGAGGTATAGGGATCAACAGTGAAACCAGTAAATCTCAGACGTCTTTAGAGAAATATCTATTCATCAAAAAACTCCTCAAATGAGAGATAATAAATTGAATTCAGTTATATTATCAGTGGAAGAGGAGAAGGGAGGAGAAGGGAGGAGAAAGGAAGCTGAAAAGTTATGAAGAGTATTTTCAAAATAAAACCCTTGTCTGTTTCAAATGAGAAAGGACTTCTTAGCTAGTGTTAAGATGAAAGCTGGGCAAAATTACATGGGAGTAGGTCTGTGAGTCTCCAATTGGAATATATTTGTTCTTACCTCTCTTCCCTAAAACCAAAAAATATACTGTGCAGAGAAAGTAATGGTTATTCATCACGGGTCTGTTGAAGTGAACGGCATTGTATTCACACAACAAATAGCATTGCAAAATGAAAGCCAATTCTTTTATTTCCTCAATAGTTCAGCTAGGAGATGGATTTCCTAGCAGAACTTGTTTTGACTGCCTATTTTCACAACTTTAAAGAAGAAGCTCCTGGTGGTAAATTTAAATATTTAAAGGAAGTATATTTAAAGGAAGGGGAGAGGCAGCGCTCACCAGAAGAGTTTAGAACACAGCATTAAATGATACTATCATTCTAATATCTGCAAATACCCAGGGACCCATTGGTTATTTGCCATACACAATGTTAAGCACAGGCTGGAAGTTAAATTACGTACCTGAGATGAGTGCTGCTCTCATAACGATACTGAGCACATCCAAGATTGATTGGGTGAGTGTAGGGAATACAGTTGCCACCAAGTTACAAAATCTAAACAAAATGCATAAGGTGCTTATAAGCACCCCTGAAGGACTGGTATAGCAGAGTGATTAACGGAGCGGGGTTAAACTAGAAAGGATTAATTCAGTGCCAACTTTTGCAAGGAAATACCTTCAGACAAACATAGGCCAGCGCCCACCTTGTAACAGCCAACAACCAAGTGCAATTTTCAGATTCCAGGAAAATCCTGCTGTGGTGCCATATCCATTTCTATATCCTCCTCATTCGTCTCAGTTTAATAGTGTTGTATGGCAAGCTATACATTTTAATTTCTATTACCATAGTGTAAGTACTGAGAAGGTCATTGGTGATTCATATTTTAGAAGCTATCTGGAGATGTGTCTAGAGTTGCTGTATCATACGTCTGTGAAGACTGATTTTAACGAATATTTAAATGGCCGTTTCTATTTATTGCTAAATTAATGACTTCTTATTCACAGTATTTGATATTTTCCTTATTCTCTGTCCCCATTTTATGATAAAGACTGAGTTTTATAAGGAAATCTCTAGGCTGTACTTGTCACTGGTATTGGACTCAGCTTGGTTTGAGCCGGTAAAAACCATCTTTGCACTAATCCTGTATGCTATACAATGTACTGCAACAAAAAAATAAATGTAAAAATAAAAGTTAAATTTTAAGTGTACAGAGGCTGCTACATGAGCGTCATTTACACTGAAAAAATATTTTATCATGTGTTACTGAATTTAATAACTCTCTCATTTTCTCTTACTCATCCCTTCTTTAATTACTCATCCCTTTTCTAATTCTGAATGCCTTTTGAAAACTCCTGACCTCAAGTTTCTGCCTGTGTTCATCTTGATTCATAAGCTTTACGTATCACATTCCTCAAACCTTGCCCTTTCTGTTCTGAGAAATACTTTATGGCTGTATTGATTAAAGTCAAATCCACAACACTTATGAAAGAGGGAGAATATTTAAAATATTGTGAATTGAGTGTTGTTTGAGTTTTTTTTTTTTTTTAAGCTAAATAAGACTATTTACGATACTTTGATTCACAGTAACATGATTTCTCCATATGTTGCTTAATGGCAATTTTACTGGGGACATCAGCATGCATATCAAAGCACATAACTGTTTACCCACAGTCCTAATGTAGTCCATCGCAAATAGCTACATGCTACTGTGTACACTGTATATCTGTATTGAAACTGGGTCCCAATCCCTTGTAAAGCCATTATATTGGATGGCAAGAATGCATGATAAGCTGAACTTCATCAAATGCATGCCAGACCTTCCTTATGCTGCTACAATTTTTTAATTTTTTTTTTTTTTAACTGAGCAGGATTTGAAAGGCAGAATCTTAAATCTGTTTTGAAAAAATTATATTGAAGTTCATGCAGTCATAAGGTAAATGGTAATCAAAACACATCACAGAACGCTGACAAAATATTTTTTCATTGTAATGGATAGCTAGAGAATTTGTCTGTAAAATAGTCAAAGCTTTAGACAAAAAGACAAGAAGTTTTCACCTCAAGAAGATGAGTTAATGGGACACCGAGCTTTCATATACTGTGAAAGATAATAATTGCCACCAGAGAACAACTGCTGTTACCTACTGGTATAAAAAAAAAAAAATGCTTGCCTGACATCTTCGAAAACTGAAGCTATCAGCTTACCCACCAGAAACTCACAACAGGGGCAAGAGCAATGTAAAAATTCAGATCTCTTCACAATCGTTATGTCTAATTCTGAAGAAGGATTATCTTGTGCTTGCGCTCTAGAAAATTCGTGGCATGCAGATTTTCTAAATCTAAAATACGAAGTATTTCACTTACTGTTCACGTTAAATATGTCTAAAAATCAATTTGTTTAAGAATATAGATATGCCCATATAGATATGCACAGTTCTGTGCACATAAACAGCAACGCATAGTGACTAATGTCACCTTCAATTGTTCTTTGAACAACTCATTGAACCTTTACATATTAATTTCTTCATTTACAGTCCCATTTTTGCAGTTATCGGCTTACAGAAAAGGCTTTGCCTCCTTCAACTGCATGAGTTCTTAAAGAATTCGACTGCATACAAAACAGCCATTTGGGAGAAGTTGGGTAGAAGAGAAGGAAAGAGTGTTATGACGGCCCTCATCCCTGAGGACTTCTCCAATTTTAATTTTTTATTATGCTTTTTTTTTTCCTGTGCAACTTGAAGATTTTAGCAATTTTATTTTAATTTAAATCATATTAAATTTAATAAGATTTCACTAATGTTGTAATTTAAATTTTAAATTACATTTTGATAAGAAGGGCAAGACAGTAAAAAAGGGGCACTTAAGCGTCTGTGTGCAACTCCCTCTCTCCCCCTAGACTCAAGATTTTAAGTAGCTAGACTTTCATGAGAGGAGGAATACATTCAGATTTACCGAGGAAGACTCGAAATAAACAGTTGTTTAAGGGCCTTCTGAGAAGGTACCAACCCAGACACAGTCAAGTCCTCCTCTTCCCAGTTATGCACTAATGGTCTCTGGACAGCAGCCTAAGGAAGTACAAAGGAGATGCCTGCATCGCTGCTTGAAGCATTTGTTTGAACATCAGTACTTTGACAGCCACTGGTGATAACATAGAAAACCACTACCTGCTGCCTCCTCTGCTGAAGCAGGCCCAACATTGCAGCCAATACTAACCAGATTCAAGAGGAGTATATTAAGTTGGTGCATTAACTTAGCTTCTTGAGTTGCTTTCCTCAGCCTGAATCAAGTGTGGTTCGGGGACAGTAGACCATCTCTGAAAAGTCACTTTTCATATGAACCGTAAGGAGCCTAAGCCATTAAAAACTTCCTTTTAAAGGTTGCAGTGACCCTTTGATACCACAGTTTCATTGCATACAAGTGTACGTCCTATCTTCTTCTCCCTGCTATCTTATTCCATCTCTTTCTCTTATGAAATCACTTTTTCATCTCTTCTCAGTTCAGAGGTAGTCGACATCATAAAAGATAGATGTAGAAACCAGCACATGAACACACTAACCTTTCATGCTGCTATAGGAGACCTTCTTCAAGTTTTTTTCTACAGCCTGTAGACTCCACCAATAGAGATTTGTGCTATCATCTATAAAGACAGAAAATAAATTCCAAGCATCCAAACATGCATAGTGAACAAATCTTGTTTTGTAGCTGAGAGGGACACAAAGGGACTTCCTCTAACTCCCCTGTACACATCTTCCATCTGAAGAATTGACAAGATCCTGCAGAAACCATATTCAATTGCAGAAACAAACTTATTTTTAAATTTTACTGCGTCAGTGTCAAAGGCAAACTGGAAGTTCTTTAAAACGCAACACTCCCCTTCTGACACTCCACAAAGCTTCAAAGAAAAACACATCTCAAACATGATTTAATGCATTTTACATTAGTTTCGCTGTCTTTGTGTCAAGGACTTGCGTCATTAAATTACTTCTGATTTCTTTCTTGATCTACTTCACTCTGTAGCATTTCCTCAGCCATGCAGACTTCTGCGGCATCTCACTAAAACACTTTTTAAGTTGGTCAGTAGGACTTCATTCCAAAATCAGTGAAGATGCAGCAGGGTTTATTGCTTTTAATATACACCTCTGTGTACGCATATCTGCATCATGTGTCATTTGGTAAGATGTCATTCTGGACCTAAGCACTACCACTCCAAAAACATTACTATGATAGTTTATGAAAGTAATAAATTGATCAGTTTCTTAACTTTCAGAACTCAATTGGGGAGAAAATCATACAGAATTACAACTTGCAAGGTAACTGATGTGTTTCAGCTGCACTTCTGCAAAGAAGGAGGAGCAAAATCCAATTGTGAAGTTCAAAGGACTGGCACTGGAGATGGAAACTGTTGAAAAATTCACAATAATTGCATTCAAATCTACAAGAGGAGAGAATTCCTTCAGGGGGAAAAAAAAAAAGATTATACACAGTTGAAGAGGAAAAGTTTTAGCAATCTACATCTTTTTACAACGGTATAAAAAAATCCATTCATGGTCACAATTGCATACTATTAATTTAAGTTAAATTTTCTGCAGTAAGTGGGGCCATACCCATCTGGTATTGATAATTTGCCAATAAGAGAGCTCTGCATTTCCTTTGGTTCATACGGCTCAAGAAAAACAACAACACAAGCATCCTCATTATTCAGTGTTATAGAACTTCATTTCAGCATGAAAGACAACAGCTTAGATAGGTTTCATAAGTAACGTCCTTTCTTTTTATAATAATTTTGTTTTGTCTATTAATTTTGTACAGGAACTTAATATTTTCTCACCATTCTTAACAGTAAAAGTCACTGCGGCATTTATGAGTTTATCATGTTTTTAATGAAATTATCTAGGCTGGATTTGATATTGCAAAGAACTGTCAGCCTTATTTCAAACAAAACCCAAGCAGGCAAAAAAAGTGATTGTTTATTGGACCTAGGATGTGTCAGAGAAATAACTGCCATTAAATGAGACTGTTCACTATCATTTTGTTTTATCTTAGTTATCTTAGTTTTGCAGATGTGAAACATAAAACTGAGCTTCACCTCTATGCTGCAAACTCCCTCAGATCGAGGTGGGAAAGAAGCAGAAGTGGCAGCACATACAAGCACGTGTCTCTGTCACATCTTAGAATCTCTGCTTCCTTCTTTCAGTTCAGCTGCCCAAATTACAGCAGAATATTTTTGTACAGCTAGTGCAATATTGAAAATTTTATCATTCACACATTTTGGGCACTTTATTTCTTTTTTTTTTTTTTTTAATTTTTATTTTTCCCCTTATGTGAAGACAGAACATTATCATATCATCATATAGTTTTGGGCTTCTCAGCAGTAAGGAAAAAAACAAACAAACAAAAATACCTAATGATTATCTCTCCTGGGAGACCAAGGAGATAGAAGGAACAGATGCAGCACCAAAATGTAGAATAGTTGCTTTAGAGCCATATCTTTCTGGCTTTGCTATGAAAAGAGCACATACAAACGTAGTGATTAGCTCGCACTGCAGGTCTTTCAAAAGGAAGAAACAAGCCACAACAACGGCAAAACAGAGCTTCTGTAGCAAAAGCTCACTTGAGGATGGTCTGCTTTTGGAGACTCATTCGTGCATCAATCTTCTCTAATTAGGAAAAGCAAAAAGCAACTTTTTGTCCTTTCTCAGATTCATACAAAAAACTAAACCAACTGGTTGCATTAAGATCTAAGCAAGTCAGCTACAGAACACCCACAGCTGCAGCAACAACACAGAAATGTGTTGCAAGTTGGTAACAACTGTGGGAAAATCCGTCTGGCAGAGGCTGAAATTTCATTCTCACATAGCATAGCAAAAAAAAAAATCTAGTCAAATGTCACTTTGAAGTAGAACTAGAAGAAACTGTAAGAAGTAACCCTTAAAAAATGCACATTCAGAACAGATGTTCCATCCAAAGCTCATATATCAGCATAATAACAGGTCAATTTTTGTTAGTTTTAAAGCATGTAGAATTTACTTTAATGTAATAGTGATGGGAGATGCAGTACCATCAGCTATAGAGCAGAAAAAGCCAAAATACTTCTTTTAAAAATGCCAAACAAGTACCAACTGTCTAAATTCTGTTGGGTCTCCATTGTCACCACAACAGAACTCTAAGTTCTCTCCACCACTAATCACCATGTGAAAATAAATGGTCTTTTATGCCTAACTGGTATGCTTCTTTAGGACTTGAAACTTTTATCCCATTTCAACATAGCTACGTAGTTAGCTCCTCAAATTACAATTTACATGTTCCTAAAAGCAAGTGCTTGGATGCTCTACTACGTTTTATTTTTTCGTGAAAGAAGTACTATCCTGCTTTTTAATATAGGAAGGGGCAGAGTTGCGCCAAATCTTTCAAGAACTCTCATTAGTACATTTTTTTGGAAGGACTGATCTGCTAAGAGTATTCTCTGACATTGGATTAATGCAGAGTTTTATTTCCTAAGACTATGACTTGCATCAGAGGGAAGTGAGAATGTTACATCCAAGATTCCTATATTCCATTGTACATGAAATATACAAAACCTGGAAAAAAAAACCACCCACATATGTTAACGTATGTTTAGACTGCAAAATTTAATGTCACCTAATTTAAATATAGGTAAAGGAAGTAAACTTTCAGAGCTGGTCTGTCAAAAGCTTCTTCTTTGTGTGGTGGTTTGGGAGCTATGATGCATAAAAGCACCCTCTGTGAATCCATGAGAAAAAGTTTTCCAATCCCATCACCACCTCTCAGCAGAAGAGCAGAAACTAAAGAGACACAACCAACCAGAGGAAACCCCTAATTGGAGCCACTTCCTTTGCTGTGGCTTATTGGTCATTTTCTACACTTAAGAGACACATGAAGGTAAATATCTAACAGAACACAAGAACAGAAGGTGTTTAAGAAGTAAATTCCCCACAGTTTGAACTAAATACACTCTTCACAGCATGACTCGTACTCTGTAAGCACACCATAATGAAATATTTTAAAGGATACGTTGCAAAATTGTAGAACACATTTTAATATGGGCTTTGACCATTTACAAAAGAAATGTAAACTATTCTGTATGTACAGAACAAGGAAAAGAGACTTGTTTTCATTTTCAACTTTGTTTCCCAATACAACAGTAAGTATCACCATAATAGAAGCAGTTAATGGCACTATTAACTCAACCACCTAAAACCAGAATCTATATTAATTACATTCATTATACTTAATTGAGTATAATCATCTATCCTAACAATTCCTTGTACACTAATTAATAAAACAGCATGTCTTCTGGATCAGAAATACATTACTTTATTTCTCTTGAAGGTAAGATTTTAGGGGACAAATAAAATTTGTAATTCTCATCATTAATATACTTGGACAGATAGAAATTTTTTTTAATCACAGTGACTTTTCATGCCAACAGATCTCCTTCTTAAGTGAAGTTCAAATTTCACGCAAATTTTGCCTATCTGCTGTACTGATTTTTTTCTCCCTTGTGGCATTTGAAGAAAAAGATGTGAATCAGTAATATCATTTTCCACAAAAACATTACAAAAATAATCACAAAAGAAGCCAAAAAAAGGCCATCTGCATGATGAGCAGTTTTCAGTAACTCTACATGATATACTCAAAAGCCACTATGTAAAATATTATCTCCCTAAGTACGTGAAGAATAAAGCCCCTATACTTTAAGTCAGAAACCCAGAGAGATTCAATGTACCATACAAAAAAAAAAAATAAAACGTATATATATTATATATATATATATAACGTATATATATATATATATAAACGTATATATATATATATATATATATATATATATATATATATATATATATATAAGATATATATATATATATCTTAATAATAAAAGCATAAGCTACTTTGTCTTCCAGCAGTGAACTTAAGGTATCTTACGAACTGATTATTTGGGCTGAAACTCCGGAGTAGTCACTATTTCCCCTTTGTTTCCAGTCACAAAATGTCCACAAGAAAAAAAAAAAATCCATAATGCTTAAATTTGTGCATACACTGAATAAAGCAATCTATAGCTCTGCACCTGAAAAACCCCACTTGATTACTGTTCACTTTGAAAGAAATCCTAGCTATTAGTGTCTTGATCTTTGATAGCAATTTATCTTAGGCACCTGCAGGGGGTTGTCATCAGTAGCTTTTGGGGGGTTTTGCTTGCTTAACTGTTTGTTTTTCTTAGTTGTTTTGTTTTCTTCTTTGTTGTTTTGTTTTCTTCTTTGTTGTTTTGCTTTTGTTTTCTACATACGGTGAGAAGTGCGGCCTCTTTTCAGATCTGTGCTGCCTGTCATCTGTTGTTCTTTTTGACATGAACTGAGCCTAATTTCTCTACTTTGCTCTTGAGAAACATAATTTGATAAATATTTCACCCACAGTTTTCTTTCAGCAAGGACACAGCTGAACAAACCTGAGAACTGGTTTCATCCTGACACTGCAGAATCAAGATTATCCTCTGTTAAAGGAAACTGAAATAAAGATGACCCTCAGATTGGAAAGCCAAGCTGAAAACTGAACAATGGATTTCTAATATAGTGTTAGTCACTAGACCTCTTATTAAAGCTATTACAATGTCTAATAATTGTTGAAGAAGCAATGGGCTAGAGACAGAAAGCTCTAGTCACTTTGTCATTTAGTAGCTATGCACGTTTGCGTTGAAAGAATGCATTCCATTTCGCATGGAATAGTTTCAATAGTATTAATAAGCAATCTTTAAAGGAGGAAATGGAGGGACCTATACTTAATACTTAGAACACTTCCCTGGGAAGGGAGAGTAATATGCATTTGGCCCAACAAATCTTTGAAGCTGTTCCACAGTTCATAACAAAATTAAATTTCAGAGCTAGAAAATACCACAGACTACCTCAGCAAAATAGTTTAGAGCTCTCCTCTAAAGACAGGAAGAACAAAAAAACAAACGAAAAGCAAACTCCCCTTGTGAAGAACCTTGACTTCACACCTTACGTAAGTGAGCTATGTCTGGTGTGTATAAAAGCGGAATGACTGAATCTCTCAATCCCGTGAACAAATAGAAATAAGCCTGGTTTGTTGAGCACAAGGTGAATGTGCATCCTCCATAAGGACATGGAAAGGGCATCTAAATTTCCGTTTTGGCCATTTTTAAGATTCATTCCCACCCTCAGCATTTCTCCTGGGGAAGTTCAGCAATATGCTGCCTGTACAACACACAACAACACAGTACTGCAACCAGATACATTCAGCTTCTCACGTATGCCATGTAAGAAGCGTAAATGCTCAACACAGTTTTAAGTCCTGCCTTGAAAACTGACTGCCTAAACGGGTAGCTGATCAAAGCGTATCAGAAAACCTTTCCATGACTACTACTGCCTTGTGAAATTATTCAATTCTGAACTTGTACTGGATTAAGAGACAATTTCTGCCTGTGATGATCAAATGCACCTATCTTTGTCTAAGTATACTCAGTACGACTCAAGTTCTCTTGATGCAAAGTTAGACAAGATACACATGTGAAACAACAAGTCCACACGATTTCATAAAAACTGTATTAGTGCAAAGTGGGATTGGTCATGATAGAGGCAAGACCAAATTCCAGTGTTTCTGTTTCCCAGCTCTAAGTTAATTGAGAGAAATGATGCATCCTTTGAAGATCTTTTTTTTGGTTTGTTAATGTTACTGAGCAAAAGTTCTGTTTTATTAACATCCGGGTAATTAGAATATTTGATATTTGCATCATTAGAAAGAAAAAAATTTGTCTGTTCCAGCTTCCTTGAAGCTTCAACAACTAATTTTAACTGAAAAAATAATGGATTTTGTAGTTCAGCCAATAGATTAATACGCCACATTCTCCTTGACAAAGAATGTTCTCTTGAGGCTCCCTCCATCCTGCCTCCTTTTCCTCCTCAAGCTGTTTCTTTAGCAGATCTCTCCACCTTTATTTCCCTTTTTGATCAAGTAATTGGTGGGAATCACTTCACCCAACTTCGTCTGCATCATCCATGAGTCTTGAATCGTCTCTGTACTAAATGCCTGCACTTACATACAGTACAGAGAGCTACATTACCTACATGTACAGAGAGCAAGTGCCTGTGTATAGATAAACAGTGAGCTTCACCACTTGTGACAGAAATCTACATAAACAAGATTTCAGTCCAAACACATGATCCTCTTTTCCCTCCTACACCTCCTCAGCACAGTTTGAGCTTCTGATCAAGATATCTCATACTGTTTGAGCCAAAAACCTGCAGAGACTGCATGTCAAATTTCAGTATATATTTGATCCAAATTAGAGCCTATTCTGAACTGAATTTTAGATATTAATATCATCTTCTCAGCCTGTAATTACCAATATTATTTATTATGTCTTATTAACAACTAATGCTACAAACTAAGCTATGTAATTTCAATTAAATTATCTTCCTGACCCAGTAAATCAAGCCGTGTAGAACACAAACATTTCCTAGCTACAGACAAGTATGCCATTGAGTGCAATTGTTAATTTCACAGACAAACAGATCAAGTTTGACCACTCCGTTATTAAATAAGTGATTATAGTTACTAATGCATTAAGCAACTTTATTTTTTTAAAGGAAAACAACCGTGCATAAGTAGCAAACATGAATCACCGATTCAGAAGCTCCTACTCTTTCCCAGGACGCTCTCCAAGTCCCACCCAGTGCTGTGTCTGTTCTGTCTTGCCACTGCAGCACAGGTTTCTGGGGGCAGACTCCTATCTTCTTAACATTACTGACCGTACAACATTGCACGACCTTCAGCCTTTCACAACGCATATTAAGAATCTCTTCCTGCAAGTAGTTTTGGCGTCATTAAAAACATTAAGTCCTGTTACCAAACTTCACTTGATGCATCAGCTGTCAGTAATGCAACATAATTTATTTAGAGGGACTGGAAAAAGCTGGAGATACAGTCCTGCCCTGAAGAAAAAAGAAATGTATACTTACGTATGTGCCACATGTCACCAAGCATTATTACGCAGCTCTGGTTTTGACATTAGCTTATTTTCTAGCAAGTACTGTCTTCTTTAAATTTGCTAGAGGGAAGAAAAGAATATATATTTATAGTTACTTATAGATCCTTTTTCCTTTAGAAATATTTGTGAAAAATCAAACTTACCAGGTAGTCTTGTGGATGGCATGGGCTGTATCTTCTGTGAAGAGGAACAGAAACGGGATGCGCTGAAACTTGTTCAGCTAGTTACAAATGCAAATATAAGAATGGCTCTAATACATACTTTGAGACCAAGGGAAAAGTTTAATTTGGAGCTGAGTGGAAAAACTAGTTTCCCAGCATTGCTACTCAGAGGAAAATTTAGAAGTGTAATCCAAAACTGTTTTGTTTCTTGCCCCTTTTAAAGTAAACAAATACTCTCAAGGCCAACTCGTCTTTTAAAGAATGTTTTTAAATTAGGCATTTGCTATTAGTGTGTGGCATCATTAATTTTTCTGGAGTGCACTGTCAGCATGAGAGCAAGTATAAATGTGGAAGTTGTGCTTGTGTGTAACATGGAATTGAGCTTGCCTTTAGCATTTCTCATTTCTGACAAGCAGAAAAGTAATTATCAAACTAGTTGATGCAGATGCTTGAGGCTATAGTAACTAGTTAACCCAATTTAAATTTTGCTATTTTTTTGCCGGTACATAGTTGTTTTATTTTTATGATTAAACTACTTGTTTTTTAGCTGTCAGCCCGGAACTGTTGTTTCAGAATTCCTTTTATGCAACATAAAGTCACCAAACAGAAAAAATCATTTTAAGTTCCCATTTCTCTTCTCTGGAAGAATCACTACAAGCAGAAAAAGTATTCTCAAATTGAGCTCAATTAAGAAAAATAACTGGATAAAAAACACTTACCCAGAACATATCACTAACAATAGCATTCTCTACTTCTTCATATTTCTTGTACCAAGGGAGAAGAGTCAGTCTTTGCCAGATTCTGCAAACAGGCAGCAACAGTAGTTCCTGCCCCAGCTGATGTTTTTCTCCTCTAACTCAACCCCTTTCCCTGCTCTTTTACTCTCTTCCCTCTCTTGAAATCTCTTGATTTGGAAGGCTTATAACACATTACTCCATCTGTCATTTCTATCCAGCTGGAGAACTCTGTTTTCCATAGCTTTACAGTTCGTTGCCCTCCTCTGAGCCTATCACAGAGGCGCTGCTGTCTCCTGGAAGGACAGAAACCAGCATTACATATGAGATTCAACGAGATACAGGCAAAGCAGGTGTCCTGTTTTGTTCGCTGTTTCTTTCCTAACAATCCCTTACAGTCCATCTTCTATTGAGAATATTATTGAGCTTGATTTTCACAGAAGTATTTATCATAAACACGGAAATTCACTTTTTGTGATAATACTTCAACCTCAGAAATGAAATAAGCACGCAGAGCAAGTGCAGCAGGGCAGCAGAAGAGAAATCTTTAAAGAGTTATTTTGTGAGCGATACCCCAGGGCTGACTTCTCAGTTTATGAAACTACACATTAAGAATTCAAAATTTGTTTTTATTCTCTGAGCTAAAGCAGGACTTAAACTGTCAGCAAAAAGGAAGAGTAATGAAGCAAGTCAACAAAGAAAAATGAGAATACAACATCAAGAGTGACTAATGCAGTGCAGAACAGTTCAGAAACCACTGAAACCTATGGGCTCCTATGTCAGCCACATCCCAGGTGAGCGCCGCTCCCTCATGCCTGCAAATTGCATCCGCTACAGAAAATACCACACCTTCTAATGCCTTGTGGGCTAACCCACCCTCTCTCTGCCCATGTGCTGGGCTGGGTTTGAGCCAGCAGGGCTCCCAAAAATTAGCTAGCAATACCGAATTACTTCATTTGAGCTTTAAAAGCTTCCTCTCAGCAGCATTTATGATCTCAGCACAACACCATGCTAACTGCGGTGATATGGCTGCCTATTCATAGCTCCCCAGAGGGCAAGAAACATGCTGAAGCCTGCTGACAGAAAGCTGCAAAGAAAGACTGTGAGGACATAGGTCTCTTTTAAATGAAAACTGTTTGTTGGTGGACTGAACAACTCTAGATGCTAGCCCCTGCTTGTTCCTCGCCTTTGGGCAGCCAGATAAGATCTTTCCCAAATGAAATTAACTACAAGCAAAAGGAAGAGATAAAGAGGAGCAACACCTTTAAATGCAGGTTAGCTATCAAAGCATAGTGTGTGCCACAGCCTTGCTGATGCTTGAAGCACACTAGAGCAGCAGTACATACAGCAGACCAAAATACTTGTAAGACTTTTCTGAGTATTAACAGGACCTGATGTCCTTGAAAACCATAGAGAAAATATACATCTACCTTAAAAAAAGAGTGTTTATATTCACGGGGCCTTACACGTTGCAGTCACTGTTGAATATCCAAACAAAATCAGAGGAAACACCACAGATTTAACTTCCTTTCTGTCCGAAAGGCAAATAATTTTTCACCGGTCCTTTCTGGGGGCAACGAGTGAATCAACAGGATTACTTCTGAACTCACGTACATCAAAGCATAAGAGATGACAAAGCTCGTTCTTTTTCTCTCTGAGCAAGATATCATAGAACATGGCAGTAGACACTGCCAAGTCTGGGGGATTATGTGTAAAGAGAGACTTCCTAAATTTGCTGAGCAACAAAGGAAATAAATAAAACCACTGGGAAGATGTCACACTGGAAGACTACTACAGCTTTTCCTACAAATAAGGACAGGATATGTTTATGATCAGTTTGACTACACGCATCTAAATCTTACCGATCCTTAGCTGACAGAAGTGAATAAATGCCCTGTTTCAGTGTTATCTGTAATATCACTTCGTTAAGTTTTGTAGCAATTGAGGCTCGTTTATAAATGCCTGTCAATCAATAAAGATCATTCCTTAACTTCCAGGTTTGCCTCTGCTGTGGGCTTTTTCTAAACCACTGAAGCACTTCAACATTTCAAGTGTGCATCAATACAGGACTTCCCAAATTACCAGCTTAATTTAATTCACAATACAAGATAAGATAATCATCAGGTATTTAGAAGAGAAGCTGACAGCAATAAATGGGGGTTGGGCTCAAGAAGATTTGAACATGTTCAACCAATGAATCCTTCCTCAGCTGAATATTCAATCAAAACCTGCCTGTGCCAGAAAATAGAATGGGTGTACCCAGAGTCTGACAAAAACAATCATGTAAGACATAAACATGATCTAATGCGTTCATTTTTCTTGTATTCTCAAGGAATTTGACAGATAAGATTGTTTCCTTACCAGGTTGTCAAACTTCAAGATGAACAATGCAGAAAGCTAAAAGCCACTATTTGAAAAGTAACTCGTATTGTTAACAGAATACAGTACAGGAACACACTTGGTCTTCACAAGCACTTAGTGAGGCAAAAATCTATACCAATTAATGGTACTACCAGGATCATCTTCTTGTTAGGAAAGCCCAAAACATGAGGCAATTGTGTGTTTCCTCACGCGAGGCACTTTAGCCCACACACTTTGTTATTGCTTTGTCACCAAACTGGCACGAAAACTTGCTATTTCCACTGTGACAAACGATTGAGCATAGATACTAATTCAGTTCCACGTCACATTTGATAGGGTTGACAGTATCAGGAGGAGCAAACCTGTAACTGCTTATTTGGCCAGATTGTTATGAAATGATTTGGGCATTTGCTGCGCAGTAGGGGATGGCTTTTATCAGAATGGAGCTCAGCGGACAGGAAAGCTCTGTTTTCAAACTGCAGATCTTGAGTTTCAATTCTGTTTTCTAGTACAGGTCATATTGAGACAGACCTCTCTTTGTAACTTGTTCCACACGGTTGGAACTGCTACTGCAAGTATATTTGCTCACATACATTATTAATATCAGCCTCATGTGTCATCCCCCTTCTAACCTTCAGTCCAGATATTTGAATTTCATTAGGCTATAACTAGAGTCAGTTGAAACTTAGTGCTGCAGACAGACAAATTGCAAGAACTCTCTTACCCTGTTATTAAAAATTTATTTTCACAGTCTAACTTAAAAAGTTTACAAACTTCGGGTTTTTAAATGGGGGAAAACCAAAAAATGTTCATCTCCGGTGAGAGTACAATGCAATGTTCCTCAAATAGTATTTTCCTCTTATATTCCAAAAGAACGTCTTTTAAAAAGATACTCCATCAGAAAGTTGCAGTTACAGAGAAATGTCTTCCCTGAAGCAGAAGTATTCCTTCGGGAAACACTCCAGCAGTCACAACAGCAAGAATTTGCAACCAAAGGGTTTTCAACCTTGTGAAACAAAGGGAATAAGGGGCACATACAATGTCCAGCCTAAGCGATCACCTCTTGCACTTTCCCTCCTCTAAGAAACTTGAGAGACACAAGATCAGAGTGATTCAACAATGTACAGTAGAACCATTTTTTTTTTATTGCAGAATAACGACTTACCCACAGCTCAAAAAAAAGCCTCCCAAAACTAAGTTCAGCTTAAGGTTCGCATTCCAGGAATATATTTTTTCCCCCCCACCATAAAAAAAAAAAAAGCTCACCTCAACCTTTTGAGTACAGGCACATATTCGCAGCCAACTCCATGGTCACAGGCAACTGTGATCAACACAGGGTATTTTTTTTTCATTTGCAAACCTGTTCTGTTGATTTTATACCTTCACCCTCTAAAAGGTCCTTATTTGACAATAGTAAATTACATCATTAAAGTTTTTGATAAACATCCCTGGATATTAGGAAAAAGAACCCAAGCAGTTAGTCCTGTTAATCATAAGCCCTCTTTATACTGGATTTCAATGACACAGTAATTCTCCTGTACTTTTCTTAGTGACTGTTTGCTTTCTCTTTTATCATTCACATTCATGTACTGTCTGGTGCACTAGCTGTCCTTGACATTCCCTTATTAGGTTTACAAATAATCATTAATTTGTTTTCTGTTCTGCCTCCTGTTTCAGTGATATATAGGCATGTCATTATCTTTCTAAAGCATATTCATTTTTCTTCTACAAAAAAGCTCGCTACTTCTCACGGAGGGTTCAAGGCAATTTGCATGGTACATAGCGTATATTGTTTAGTGCATCTTCACCAAACTTATGCTGTCTATTCTTTAGATTTCATCGTTAATGGACTTTTGATCTGAAGTCTCTTTCACTGTTTGATTGCTCTCTCTTGGTCTGTGTGAAGTACACTTCATGTAATGAACAGAATATTAAACTCGGACTCGGTCTTGATTGCTATTCCTCATTTTGTTCCAGACACTCTATCATAATTTTACATCTCTATCTTTTTCCCACCTAGGAAGCGAGCTACTCACAAAATATGGTTTTGTGCGTGTTCTGTTGTTGTTGTTGTTGTTGTTATGTTTTTATGAGGGACAATCTTACTCCAGTTTTGTATAGCAGTTAGGGAATTAGTTGAGGCCTATAGGCACTTTTCATGTCTACTTTTTTCTGTTTCCACTTTTTTGCCTTGGCCTATTTCTATTAGTTTACCTCAGTTTTTCAGGTAAAACTCTTTGAAATGAAGAGGCTGCACCAAATCATAGTTTGAGCTCAGCACTTACACCAGTGAATACTGTATTAGATACACAGCAGTTTTATGAAAGCTTTGCTAGATACTACTAAGTGCTAATACTAATACATCAAAAGTCCTTAACAAAATTCATTTACATCTTGCAGTCACCCTCAGATGTGTTTCCCCTATCCATGCTAAGATGCATGGAAGCAGACACCTTATTTATTATCTTCTCACTCCAGCTGACTATCAAGCGACCTAAAACTTAAATCCCTAAATAAAACCATGATTTTCTTTGGATGCTTTTTCGTGGTTTTGTTTTTGTTGTTGTTGTTGTTTTTCCAGAGGTTTTGGTAACCTAGTTTATATACCCTTCAGTTCTTCAGTGTTTTAAAAATGCCCAGACTTCCTAGATGTATTAAAAATATAATTCCTGAAAGTTAGAACGCCACCAAATCAGTTCAAAAATTCACTCACTACTAATACTTACATGCTTTGCTCCCAAGATTAACAACAGCTTAATAGCCAGAAAAGATAGATATGACAAGATTTTCAAACTGTCAAGAATTTCTTGAAGTAATATAGAGAGAAGGACCAAGTCATGAGCCAGTAGCCATTCGCAGCAGAGTCTGAAGATTTGATTATCTTCGGTATCACAAAATGTTTTCAGCATTAGTTGTATTAGTAATTATAAAACAACCGAAAACTCACTAATTGATTTGGGACTGGTGGAGCCCATTTTTTCTATAGGAGGGACACCATGTATTTTCCATGGCTGATTAAATTAAAATCTTAATATGTTGTTATACATTTACTCAACAATTCAAAGCTTTTAAAAAAATAATTAAGTAAAAGACCTATGAAAAAGCATAACATTTTTAATAGAAGGTGGTGTAGGGAATAGCTTCTCCAAAGTCAGGTCCCACAAAAGCCTGTAAATGTCAGCCTCATGAAATAATCCTACTGAAGTCTGTACAATATGAGAGGCCACATTCTCCACAGATATTAGAAAAACTATCCTAGAGAACAAAGGGCACTGACTAGAACTAAATAATTTAGGCTGAGCTCTAAGAAGTGACCATCCAGCAAGTTATTTAATACATGACTATGGTGGGTAAACCTTTCCTGGCCTGGTGAATCCCGCTGTTCTCTCACTCCACTTCCACAGCAAGATGAGAAGAAAATACGATAAAAAAGCTCATGGGTTGAGATAAGGACAAGGAGATCACTCACTAAATATCATCAAAAGCAAAATAAACTTGACTAGATTAATTTATTGTCAGTTAGAGTGGGTTAGTGACAAACAAAAACTAAAACGAAGACACTTCCACATACCCTTTTCTTCCTGGGCTCACTTTCACTCAAAACATCCTCTTTCCCAAGCAGCCCAGGGAAAATGGTGAACAGGAATTGAGGCCAGTTCTTAGCACTTCATCTTTCTTCTCCTCCTTCCTCACAGCTTCCCCCAGTGCTGGGTCCCTCCCACGGGCTTCAGCCCTTCATGAACTGATCCAGCACAGGTACTTTTGATAGGCTGCAGTTCGCCAAGAAATGCTTCAGTACGGGTCTGCACCACTTCAGGATCGGACTGTTCCAGCATGAGTGCCTTCCAGACTGAGCTTTCTTCTAGTCTCTGTAGCCGGGTCCTCTTCTCACAGCAGCCCTACTGCTACCAACCTTGTCACATACTCCCCCATACAATGACACACTCCAGAATTGAGTAATTACTCAATTCACCTTTTAGGATAGGTATGTTCATAATAGGTGCTGTCACTACCCTGGAAATACCAATTGTTAGACCCGCACTAAAACTTACTTTTTAAAGATGCTCCTGCGATAAAGCAACAGATCAAGATCCAAGGCAAATTGCAGCCTCATTTAATGACTTAAAAAAAAAAAAAAAAAAAAAAACAGCAGAGGACTTCAAGACATATATGTTAAAGAAAAGACAAATGTGGCAAGATTAATCTGAGTTACCCTGGAGAATCATGCTTTACCTAATAGAACAGTAGTAAAATCTATTACACTACCTGTTGCATGATATACAATGAACTAGTGGTAAATGAATGAGATCCCTTCTTCTTTAAGTAGAACTACATCACCTGTTATTTATTCAGGCCAAGAAATCATTAGACTTCGCTTAGAAATGAAAATAAAGTTATCAGTCCCATACTGATAACGCCCCAGACATTTACCTGATCTTGGCTGAATACCTTATTTCTCTTGATATTACATTGTCAGGAGTCAGTCTCTACTTTGCTGTAACACTTGTACGTAAGTAAAGTAGGTATAAAATGTAATCATGTCAAAAAATGATAGCATTTCCCACCCACTCTGCAAGAAGGATTATGGTCTAAGTCAGCCAGGGAATTTGGTCCAGAGCATCTTGTGGCAGCTTTTTCCAACATAATCCAATTAAAGTGAACCTTGTGCTGTCTTCCATGCAATATTCTAGGAAAGTTAAGCCAAATTTAGGGAGCTCGGAGCTAAACGAGATTTTTAATGTGTGTTTTAATTGCTTACACAGTACAGTTGAATAAACTAACTGCAACTTACACATTTTCCTAGAAATAAATAGTTGAAAAGCGTTACTGCAGTTACTATGAAGTCATGTCTTACAGTGACAGATTTCTTTTCCCTCCTGTATGTAATAATTGTACAAATGACAAGAACAAGTAGAAGCATGTAGGATTTTCATAACATTTTACTAGAGAATTACATTTGCATGTATTTTCCAGGATTTTCATAATAGACATCTGTATTTAGGAGTTCATAACTCCAGGATAAATTCTGTACTTGACTGGAACCTGGAAAACAGATTCCCCACTCCAGAGGTTTTAAGAAAAGGAAAAAAAAACCATAATAATCGGAACGGATACGCATAGCTTATTACAGAAGTGACATCAAAAGTAAAGAAAGATGAAACTCTTTGTCCTCCTATACGCCAATGGGAATCCTGCAAGCTTCAGAATATTATCTCTTACTTTGTTTCTTATAGAACACTTCATCCTTCCTGAAAGAGGAAATGAACGTATGCTTTAAGAGAAGAATGGAAGGCTTTCAACATGGAAGGCTTTCCCCCTCTCCTTGAGTTAGCTAGGTCATAACACATCTACATGTGTTAATAACTGGGAATGAAGTCTGAAATGAATTGTATGCAAGTGAGAATCGAGAATTATGTAAGCGCATTTGATGAAAATTTGAAATGAGGTCTAAAAGATAGAATCAATCCATAGAAGATTCATAAGCAGAAAGAAGTCATACTCATTAAATAGTTGGGTTTTTTTTCCTCTAAGTACCAAGAAAGTGATTTACTGAAAAAAAATATGATTGTGCTATGTGTTAACATAATTAACACTTGTTAAGCAGGACTAATACAGAGAGGAAAAACAGAAATCAACCTGTAACTTTCAGTCACTTTGAAATTTTCTTTTAGTTTATCTGCTAAGATTCACTGTCAGAGTGCAGTGAGTGCCAAAAAACAAGTGACTAAGTTACCCCTCAAGTGTTGCAATAGAATAAAAATCTGTTAACAGCCTGCACGTCAGTAATCTTTTGCAATGACCATTTTAAATCTCAAGGCTAAAGACAGTCTCAAATGAAGTACATCGACTACCAAATATTTTAAAAGGTCATGAAGAAAGTTACGCTTGAGTAGTTTTATAACAAATAAGCAAACCAAACAAGTGATAGCTCACCCGTTTCCCCTTTCTGCCTCACTTAGCACCATTCCTCCTTCCACGCAGTGGGGTTTGAAGCCTCAGATAATAAAAGGTGTCATGTGTTTATTAAGGTCACGAACACCCAACACCTGAATGATTTCGATATCCTTGGTACAACTCCTGAAATATAAGTCAGCCACATTTGTCTTCTTAACAGCATCAATATTACACACACATTTTTTGACACATGTACAACTTGAACAGTGGCAATATTTATAGTCTTCCTAAATGTTTTAGAAAAAAGGTGGAAGTCAAACCTCCTCCATGTTCATCTACTTGTACGACCATCTTAGTGAAGTCCTCAAGCATTGTACCCTATATTATTCATGCATCAAGTCACTAAGTATAACCTATATACTTAGAAGCCTCTAAGCATAACCTACGGCAGCCTCGTGAATCCAATTCAGACAGGCTTTTGTACATGACAAACATGAATCAGCTTCTAAATCTGGATGTAGAAGTTTATCGTAAGAAAAACATAGTAATTTAATGCATGTTGTACACTGCAGTTGTATTTTGTTCATCACTACCCATAATGCTGTATCATTAAGCATGTTTAGTTTCACTTAAAGCAGTTGGGCAGAGAACACCAAAGCCTTCCTCCAACATCATTTAACCCAGTAAGCCTTAAGCACCCCTGGATAAAGCATGCAGTTGGAGAACGGGGATAAATCCAGAGATGACACTTTTGGAAGAGTTCATGTCTATGTCTCAATGACCAACCAACAAGCATATATTAACAACTTTGTCATAGGTAATACTTGTAATTCATAGCAAGGCATGCTTAAAAAAAAAAAAAAAGGACAGAGTATCTTGTGTATTATATATTACTACTCTATAAATCTATACAAAACATATACAGGCTCATTTACTCCTCTGTTACTCCCTTTTAATTTTCAGTGCAATCACTAAAGCAAAACATGAATGCAAGACTGAATGACTTCACTTCAACCCAAGAAGTCTCTCTCCTCCACAACAATCAAACAGGCATTCTTCAGTCTCAGTAGAAGGTATAAGCAATGTTTAGTGCTCTGACCCTCGCAGGTCACTTAAGCTCATCTATCCTCAATCAAAAACTAAGCACTAGGAAGGTCAAAAAAACTATATATCCCACACATTCTTAATCTGCAGTTTTTTATTTGAGATTTCCACAGATCCTGTAGGTTCATCTTTCAGATGGTGAAATGAGAACTACACAGCATCCTTCCTATGGAGTAACAGAATTACTGAGGAAACCCTTATTTTCTTATTACAACAGCCATTTCAGACCATCATTCTCACATAGCAGCATAAAACCATTGAAGCAGAACTCTCCATTCTCTGGCAGTAATAAAGAAAAGCACAGTTCACCTTCTGAATCAAAGTACCAATAGTCACTGGGCAGCAGCAGCACAGAGAAAGCCTTCCTGCAGAGTCCTGAGTCATCGGGCTCAACTTCTGCCACATTCTTACATTAGGCATTTGCCTGCTGAGCGCTTATTTGCCAACGCAGTAAGAGGTAAACATGCTAGCCACAGGAAGAAAAACAATAAAACAAACATGAGAACGTGGGGAAAAAGTACAAAATTGTGTAAACCTCAAAAAAAAAAAGAACTAGATATAGCTCTCACCCCAGCATAACCCACTTGAGAAGTTCAGTAATGTGCTCCTTCCAGGGACTCCTCTGAGGATTCAGAAGTGCTTGCTTACAGCCATTACTTCAGATAGTTTCACGTACTGATTGACCTTGCAATTTTTGTTTACTTGTTTGTCGCCTTCTTACAACTAAGTATCAAGCGATAAAACCCTGAGTTTATGAATTAGCTATTCAGATCACCAGCTAAATCAAACCACTGCATATCAGCTGAACTCAATTATTCCCTTTTAATCTACCAAAAAAGATCTAACCCTTTTAGAAATTAGTATTTCTCTTTCATCTTCCTAGCAAGTCACAGAGTATAAACATCAATCAGTTCCAAAATGCCAATTAAAAATGAAGCTTTCCAGATGTTTTATTATTTCAATATGTGTAGGTGCCTGTAAAAATAACCAGCATTCCTATAAGAAATCATCTCCCCATTTCACTGCTAATGCAGCAGTCAAAATGGACCACCACAAAATCAGCTTTTCCTAAGTCTGTTAATCAAGTAATATCAAAGCAGCAGGGTCATCAGTGGGAAAATTAAAAGATTGCATGAGAGGACAAGCCAAAGAATGAGGCTAAGTGGATAATTTCTAACTTGGGAGAAGTTTAACAAGAAAGGTACTGCCAAAACCTCCGTGCTGGTTTGTCAAACCTTTTTCCTTGATTTGTAGCCATTGCCTACACCTCTTCAGCGCTCTCAGGTGTGCCTATAAGGTCTATGCAGTCACTCAAGAGCTTTGCTAGCAGAGGCTGTGGGCATGCTGGCATTATCCGACAGCCTACGCATTTTAGAGTAAATTACATGTGCAATTATGTCATGGTCTGTTTTATAGCCCATTATGGAATTTACAATGTAGTCCCACAGAGAACCTACAGATGGGAAGAATAACGTAGTTTCTTCTGCGAGAGAAATTATTTATACTATCAAGCCTCCAAACTTTCGAACAGCGATTCGAAAGACAAGAGGGTGAATCAGAACGAAAATAAGGAGAATTAACCAATTGCAAAAGTACGGCTGAGCAGTGACTTACTTAAATCAGACGCATTCAAAACAACCATCTTCAGAGATGAACATTTTCCTTGCTCACTAGCAAATAATAGGCCAGTTAACTATGACAGTATCTACTGTTCCTTAAAAGGGAGCTTACAAAATATTCTGACAGCCTACAAGTTAATTGGAACTTGTACAGTCAATGAAAAGTAGAGGGAGGAGATAGACACAATACTGAGGGTGTAATTTTTTTGGGTTTAATACAATCAACGTGAGCCATCATTCAAAACTCTGAAAAAGTCTTCAGAAGAGATACTTAAGAACTCCCCCTCTTCCTCTCTTTTTTAAATTAGTACTATTCAAAAAACCACGTCCTTATCAGGCATTGAAGTATGTTCATACTCCTCTGAAAGGAAAAAAAAAAAAAAAAAAAAAAAAAAAAAAGAAGATTGCTATCTGCCAATTTGATGGAAGAAGAATAGAATATCAGCTTTATTCCCAGGAGGAGCTCATCTTTATTTAGTGGTTAAATTTATGTGAAAAAGAAGTGAACAAGCACACCCATGGCAAATCACTGGAGAACGCAGATCCAAGCTCTAAATCCACTAAATCAAAGACAGAAGCCTTTCAAATGCATGTGCCCTATATTGTGATATTCACAAACATTTGCACTCTGTCACTGTGGCCTTTATGTCAACTTCAGCTTTCATAAGCTCCGTATATTAATTCTGAATGATTATTGAAACAACTCCACCACAATTTAGAGCTTAGCAAGTCTGTTAAATACTTTTCAAACATGCATAACTAATCTACAACTTTATATTCCCTATCTGCAGCCTTGTCGTGAGGACATGTAACTGCAGTGCAGAGAAATCACGATTTGGATGATCACATCTCCTCCCACATTACTCCCATTATGTTAAGAACAGAAAACTGTTACACCTGCAAAGCTGTCATGTAAACTGCAAACTGGCTTTGTAAAATCTGTTACTTTTAAAAGCTTGGCTTTTCAAGGTACTTCACCTGTTAAAAAAAGGTGGGTTTTTTGAAGCAGGTTTCCAGTCTTCTCTGTATGGAAACATACTTGATAACAGCAACTGTGCATTGAAAATAAGACAAATTAGTCTTAGGGTTTTTTTTTTTCCCCAAAGACCATTTTCAAAGGCTCTTTACCATTTCTCATATAGCAGTTTCAACTCATTACATGCTTAATAAGGAAGGACCAGTCACATCTTTAATCAACTCCTGCACAACCTTCGGTGTTTTTAAGAGATGTTCAGAGTCAACTCAAGGTCTTCTGTGGAAAAAAAAAAAAAAAAAAAAAACTGTCCATGTCGTTACTCCCTGGTGAGCAAGCAGGGATAGGAAGATTTAGACCCAAAGAAGAGAGTAACAGATCCACAGACTTCCATGGATTGCACTCATCGCTAATTAATTTAGATCACTTCATAGCTCTGAAAGACTAAAATTAGAGGAAAATAATTTGAATGTTACTTCTGAAAAAGAGATGATTGCTCCTTCTACATTACGAGACAGCAGAAAACATTAGTTACACATCTAATTGTCACCATGAAGCTATGAAATTAGAATTTTGAGCATTAAGATCTGCTTTGAAGGTTGCTTTTTTTTTTTTTTTTTTCCCCCCAGAGGGAGGAAAATATTAACCCATTTCTTTCACTAAGCAGCTACTGACTTTGAGAGTAGTGCACACAACTGCAGGAACCTCAAAGAAAATTGAAGTTCTAAAGTAAAAGTTCTGCTAAGAGTTTTGTGCTAGAGCATACAATTTACTTAGTATAAACAGATATATCTTCAAATAACATGACAGGTTTCCATATGATACATTTGCAACATTTCTCCTGGTGTACATGACCCAGTAGATTCATGCACTATAAATTAGGTTAGATGTTCTATATATCTTCAAACCTCTAGATCTGAGGATTTGGGGCTGTTTAGTTTGGAGAAGAGGCAGCTGAGAGACCTCATTACTCTATACAAGTGCCTGAAAGGAGGTTGCACAAGGAGGATGCCAGTACCTTTTCACAGGTGAGACAAGGAAATAATATCAAGTTGTGCCAGGGAGGTTTTGGTTGGACATCGTGAAGAATTTTTTCCGCAGAAAGGATGACCAAGCACTGTAGCAGACTACTCAAGCAAGTGGAAGATTCCTCATCCCTGGAGGTACTTAAGAGTTGAGTAGATGTGGCATTAAGGGACACAGTTCAGTTATTGGAACTCGACAGGTCAGGTTGATGGCAGGACTCCATGATCTTGAAGGTCTTTTCCAACCTAGATGATTCTATCAAATTACAAACTACCCTCCTGACAGAATCAGAGAGGGACACTGGGCCACCTCATCCTTTTATCCCTGTTCTCCCAGGCATGCTGGCAGATACAGTGCTTATGCTGTAGATACGGTACTGAGTGCTGGCAGCTGCTAAGTCACACACATGGGATTTGATACAGGGAAGCGTGTGCTTCACAGACTAAGTCCAGGCAAGGCTTTTGTTTAATCTTCCTCCACAACTTCTAAGCAGTATCAGTCTGTCTACCTTATCTCCAATATCTCCTTTGCCTTAGCCTCTCAAAAACTGTACCTCCATGTTAAGTTTCGGCTTTATTAAGGCGGTGATTTTAACAAATGAACCTATCTTAGCAAGTTTAGGCATGTTTTCCAGTTAATAAGCTGAAAATACATCAAGGCAGAATTCATTATCACATCAGTTTTGTGCTCACTTTCTTTCAGGCTCCTAGTACAGAGTGCCAATGAATCATACTCAGTACCTCGGCCTCAGTGTCATTCTAAATCATTCTTCCTAATTAAAAATTGCTCAAAGAAGTTAGAATAAGAACACTATTTTTAATGCTTTTTGAAATGTGTTTGCCAACAACTAAGCTACTTTTGTCTTTCATTGTTGCCCTACAGGCAGAAAAAAAAAAGAAAAGCAGATATTTTGTCTCATCAACCTATACTCTCTCTTAGGTACACAACAGACTAGATATCTGAAGAGAGATGACAAAGTTTGAACAAAGCCCACCAGCAGGTACCTGACCATGAATAACCTTCTTGTACTTCCAGCTGGGTATGTCCAAGATTGTGCTTCTCACATCAAGGAGACCGAGACAATTCACCGAGGGTGAAGAAATGCCTTTATCCTCTCAAGATGAAGTTTATGGAGAAACCTTTTCAGGACACACAAAGATTATTTCCCTTCTAAAAGCCAATCAGAAGTTTTCTTCTACATATCACATATAAGGCTAATCTTCAACCAGCGGACTCAAACTCTCAGTTCTCCAGTGCATACCTATAAACTAAGAATTTCAAACATTATGCCATTAATTAGTGAAAGAAAACAGCAAATTCTATTGCTCAAAGACGCCCAACAAGGCCAGCTAGATTAGAAAGAAGAATTAAATGGATATAGCTGTAAGTTGCAAAAGGAGAACTCAGACAATATGTTGATACTGAATGTATTTACTGTATTAAAATGAATACAGACAGGCTGCTGGTTTGCATGTCAAATACAGAGTAGTGAAACTCCTTAAATAAAGTGTTATTAACTGCTTACTGCATCGCTGAAGTCATTTCCACCTTGTAGTAAAATGGTGATTAAGTGTTCTCTAGTTAGGCCATGGAAGCTTACGATATACAGAAGCTAAGTGAGCTTCAAAGCACTCAAGTCAGAAAAAGTGATCAACAAGATTGAACACATCAGGTTTAGGGCATCTAAGTGGAGTGCTTTAAAACTGCAATTATTTCCCAATCAAAATCATCTTCATTTACCGCTATTTTAGAAAAAGAAATGGTTTGGTTTAGTCATTTTAACTCCACCCTAAACAATACCTTTTGCTTAGTTCTTGAGAGAGCAGCTATTAACAAGATAGAAAGGGATTTTGGTTATGTAAGACATTTTTAATTTGTTTCTGAATATTCAGGACTGCTTTTTACACTCATTTGAAGTACTATGCAAATCAAAAATACTACACATTTATGTATAAAAACAAGTCTTAGTAGAGAATGATTTCTGTAAAGAGAACTGTAGTAGAAGGCCATTCAGAAAAAAACAAAAATTACAAGTTGTAATAAATATATCCACTCCTTTCTGATGGCATTAATAATAGAGTATGGGTAAAGAGAAAGCTTTAATAAAGCACATAAACAGCCTTAAAACATTCAAAGTGCATTTTCTTTTAAATGGAAATTGAGTAGCTCCTTGATTCATACACATGCCTGTTCCGCTAATCCTGTAAAGATTCTTTCTAAATACTGTAAAATGTATCCTAGAAGGAGGTGAATGATTTCAAAAACTGGTAAGCAATGATCCCAGCATCACTTGACAGAAAATTTGAAGTCGTCAGCCGGTTAGTTCTACTTGTAAAGCAATGTTATGACATATTAAAGTAGGAAGGTTCATCACATTTTCATCATTTGAAGCCCTAATACAGAATCAGTAAGCACCTAGACGGGGAACAAAAAAAACTTGTAGTAATTAATGTACTATAGTATGCGTGCATTGATTTTTACTTGGGATATATTTTAGTGGTAATAACGTCTGGCACCTGACTGCAAATCAATAGGAGACACTACTCTATTTTAAAAAGAAAATGAGGAAAGCACTCTTTTGTTAAACTGGTTCCCTTAGAGTTCCACATTACAGTTTCGTTACTGTTTTGTTTGCTGTTACTTTAAATAAGATTCTCAATCCAAACTAATTTTGCCAAGTGAACACAGTCTCTATACTACTGTTCTTTTCAGAATTACACTGTCAAATTTAGAGAAGCAAAACACCAACATCAGAGGAAAATGAGATCAAGTCTTCTCCATGCAAATATTCTTAAAGATAAATATTTGCCATCACAGTTCAAATACCACAACATTATGCGTTGCTTTCTTCTATTGTTCAACAATCCTAAGAGAAAACAAGAGATATTAGTTTAAATAGTTTCAGACCAATAGTAGGTCGAAGGAGGTGATCCTGCCCCTCTACTCAGCTCTCATGGGACCCCATCTGCAGGACTGCATCCAGATTTTGGGCCCCTAGCAAAAGAAAAACGTGTTCAAGTGGGTCCAGAGGACGGCCACAAAGATGATCAGAGGACTGGAGCACCGTTCCTGCAAGGACAGGCTGATAGAGCTGGGGCTCTTCAGCCTGGAGAGGAGAAAACTCCAAGGGGTCTTCACAGCAGCCTTCCAGTACCTAAAGGGGCCTATAGGAAAGCTGGGAAGGGACTTCTTATAAGAGCAGGTAGAAACAGAACAAGAAGAAATACCTTTTAACTCGAAGACGGTAGAATTTAGACTAGATGTTAGGAAGAAATTCGTCACCATGAAGGTGGTGAGACACTGGAAACAGGTTGCCAGGAGAGGTTGTGGATGCCCTGTCTCTGGAAGAATTCAAAGCCAGGCTGGATGGGGTTTAGAGCAGCCTGGTCTAGTGAGAGATTCTGAGATAATAGGTGAATGGAAGACTAGCAAAAAGACTGGATGAGTTTCCAGAAAAGGTGTAATTGATACTCGTTTGGATGGAACCTGGCAGACAGATAAGCATTTACACAGTTATCTACTCACTCTCTTGGCTCCACTGGGATGAGAAAGAGAAACAGGAGAGGGAAAGAAAAAAAATAAAGGAAGGACTCATGGGTTGTGTCAAAAACAGTGGATAGGAAAGAAAAGGAAAAAAAAAAAAATGATGAAAAAACACAAACAGGTGATACACAGTGCAGTGGCACGTGAGAGAATCAGTGCCCAGCCAGTAGTCCTGCCAGCCAACTCCCCCATTTTTAATTGTTGTGCATAATTCCACATGAAATGGGATATCCCTCTAGCCAGTGGGGTCAGCAGTCTTGGTTCTGCCCCTTCCCACCTTACCATGCACCCCTAGCTCACTGTTAGCAGAGCAGCACAAAAAGCCAAAAAGTCCTTGGCAATGCATAGACATTGCTCAGCAACAACTAAATCGTCCAGAACTCAAAGGGCATTTAAACAGAGACCACCATTTTGCAGGGCTTGAATGTGATAGGACAAGGCAAAATGGCTTTAAATTGAAAATTTAAATTAAATTATTTAGATTAGGGGGAATTTTTTTCCCCCACTCAGAGGATGTTGAGGCACTGGAACGAGTTGCCTGGAAAAGTAATGAATGCTCCATCCGTGTTGAAGTCCTGGCTGAATGGGACCCTGGACACCCTGATCTGGATCCTGGTTTAGTGGGTGGCAAGCCTGCCAACGGCAGGGCATTGGAACTAGCTTATCTTTCAAGTCCCATCCAACCCAAGATGTTCTACAGTTTAACGAAATCACCTGCAGACCTTTTTCTGTGGCAACACCAGGCCTTCTGCAAGACTTTCTTTTTTTTTTTTTAGGAGTATACAGCCAGATAGATATGGCATAGGTGACTTAAGATCCATTGTCACTGCTAAACAACAATAAACAGAATTAGGGTGATGAAAGTAACGTATTTTCTGTGAATTATTACGTGTAAAATTATGTGTAAAATTCACTATTTTTAGGATAAAAAAATCATTGTAACAGATTAGAAATAAAACTTAAAAATTAACACTAAAGCCTTCAACAGAAAATACATATGCATATGAATATTACTGCTAATACATAACATAGAAGCACTGTTCTAGAATTTCTTCGGACCAGTCAGCTGGTTTTCTTATATACCAAACAATTTGTGTTAAAGCTAATTGGACAGCAGGCGTGATTTCTTGCAGGATGTACTACAAACAACTCCTGGAGGGAAAAAAAATTCTCTTGTAACCTAATTTCACAGTTTTTACTATAACATTGCCAATTTCAGCAATATTGAGCACTGTTTCCACAGAAAAAGAGCAATTTAGGTATTTTACTGTATAACAACACAATTAAGTACAAGAAGACATACTTAAGTAGGTTAAATAAGAGAAATAATCCTAGGAATCACTCAAAGTGAAGTCCTAATTTAATAGCGAAGACTGAAAGCTTTCAGCAACTTCCAGCACTTGACTTGCTATTTTTAAGAAGGAAAATGTGTGATTGAGCACAGCACCACTTGCTTTTTTTAAAATTGATTGCTCTGTCTTTTCCCTGGTAATAAATATACTATCCTAACTCATTTACATAAAATTCTGGAACCAAGACAGCATATAAAGCTCAGATGCAGAACAGCAAATCTGTGTTTGAGTGACCTTTATGTCTAATGTGCCCACAAAAACCTACTAACAAATGAAAGCTTTTTCAGGGCTGTCAGGTTTCGCTGACAAGTTTAGAAAGGATAAATCAAGACAAGGCAGAAAGAGGAGGTATATTGATAGGAAGATATGAAACAAAAAGGGCACTCTTCAGAAGACAGGTTAGGGAGAACCCAGCTCTATGCCAGCTCTGATCTGCTTGGTTTTATTCAAGTAGCTGAGATGCTAATCATTTACATTTCAAAGAAAAATTGAAACTTGCTGATCTTCCACACAGTGTGGGTGAGACCGCCTAATTCTGCATGACCTGTATCCATGGAAGCAGAGGAAGCACCTTCAGAGCCCACCCACCTCGGCAGCATTTGTTTAACTTGAGCACTGTCTTTCTCACTGGAAGCAATCACATTTATCAACATAAAATGAACTGAAACATAACAGAAAACTGCTTCAATACCTCAAGGTCATTGTACACCGCTTTATAGCAATATCAATACATCTAAAGGAACTGAGTCTTGTAAGAGTTGTACAAACAATGACAGGTTCTTCACCTGCATACAAAGAAACGTAGAGAAAAGTGAAGCGATTCAGCTAACATATATCTTTAATTCACTGATTTTCTGCAAGGAGTACTAATGGAACCAAACCAACATACTCTAGAGGTTTGCCTATTCTTTTCAATTTAGATACATCTAGAGAAGCAGATATCAGCATACCCTCTAACTTCACGTACCAACGAATTTCTCAAAGGAAGAACTAAGTGCCCACCTCCCAAGTTACACTAAGTCTTTCTCACCACCTCTGATTTTAAGCACTGCTTAAGGAAAAAAACCAACTTGTCATATGGGCCCAGATTGTCTTTTAGTTCTTCCTCATACACCTGTAAAAACTGAATTCAGTCATGCTTTTTGCTGTACTTTAAATTGTGATCCAGCTTAGCCCAGATTTAAGAAAAATGTTTGTTTTGGTTTGGTTTCCTGGTAGGTTTTTTCCCTTGCTTACTGCATTGAAGCAGATATATGAAATTAGATATCAAATGCTTTATAGGAACATGCAACCACATCCGAGCCATTCTCTCATGCTACCTCTATACAGTGATAAAAGAGGACTCTTGTTTTCTTTTGCTCTAAACATATCAATTTGAGATCCACATATATAGCCAGATAACTTCCCTTGCAAACTTACAGATTACATATAAATTGATATAAACAGATAAATAGACAGAACACAACCTGTACTTTGTCCTGGGCAACTTAATAGCTTCCAGAGAGCAGCTATGAGCTTTTTCCTGCCACTGACAGCATAAGACCAGATGTCTAAAACTTCGAAGTCCTATTAAAGTAAATTGGACACAACAGATGTACCTCTCCACTGCAATTTTAAGTTACAGTCCTAAAATAGAGAGCAAGTGGGGTGCCTTTTCTACCCCAATTCAAGAAGCCAAAACGAAAAATAGCCCTTAGTAGATTCCAAGACCACTCAATATAAATGCAAATAATTGCTTTATCTCCTATCTGCCTTTCTCCAAGTTCACTGTCTCTACAAGCTCTGTTAGAAGAATCTTTTTTGTTATTATTATTTTTTATTTAAACAGTCAACATATTTTTGAGGTTTTTTTGTGAGTTGCTTTTTTTTTTTTTTTTTTTTTTGCAGGAGTCCCTTTTTGTTAAAGGGGAACTGCTAAACACTGTTTTGACCCTGTGGAAGCAAAGGATAGAACATGTTTTTCCTCTCCTTTACAACTCCTTTTCTTTCACTAGAGTATCCCTTTTGGTTCCCAAAGTACCATTCATATTCTGAAAATGACCTTTTCTTTCAACAGGTCTATGGGCTCCTCTACTTTCAGAAACCAGCATTTTCTCCCTGGCTCAGTAGGGACTATTTTAATATTCTCTTCAGACACTCTTTATTGCCATACTAATAAACGCATTCAGGTTTACAGTGAAGAGAGATCTTACCAGACAAATGGCAGCAAGGTTACAAGCTCAAGCCTGTGACCTTCCGAAAGCTTGTTTTTCAGAGCTGCCTGATGGGGTGAACAGTGCACTGATGTTATTCATTGAAACAGGAACTCCAAATATTATCCTTTTCTAAACAATGTCATTTTACCTTGACAACATATCATCACTGGCTTTCTTCTGCTCATTTCCTAGGTCAGGAAGGGAAGGTGAACAATTTATCATTCATGAATCCCCACTTTTAATGCAGATATTAAATCATATTCAATTTCCACTGAAAATATATTTTGAATATTATATACACATACATATGCAGCAGTATTAAGGCACAAATGCTAAATATATCTGTCAGATATCAGATCTGAACTGGGATGTAGATATAGCATTTTCAACTACAGTATAAAGCACTTGTGAATTACATTAGCAATTTTTTTTTTTTTCCTAAAGCCTTTAAGCCATGTAACCATTAGTAAGTAAACTCTTAAACAGGATTTTCAGTTTTATGATTCATTTGACTACAACTTGCAAGAATTTTTTTTAAATAAAAAAGCATTAGGTCATGCAGGTTCAGTTACTGTGAATACTGGAAACCTGTAATGATTTGTACAATTTCTTTTCAGTAAGATTTACAGTTTGGGTTATAGCTGGTATACCCCAGCTATACAAAAAGGTGCCATTCCATGTGCTAATCTCCTTCTTCAGTTCACAGATTTCATTTCCAAGATAATTCGTATATGTCAGAAAGGGCCTGCTGTCACTTTTTCAAACACTGAGAAAGCTGATGCCATCGCTTCAGATGTGTACACGTTCCTTATTTGGGTAATGCTGCCACCCAAACATAAACGTTGCCTAGTAAAACTTCAGTTATTACTGATTTCTGCCTGAAAAGCAAACAAATTCAGCCCTTACAACTTACATCCTCTAAGGGCACCTGTGATTTGCCAGGAAAGATTCAGAAATCAAGCTTACTTCAGCAAAGAGAATTACAGGGTACATCCCCAAGCAAATTAATGACACATCAAGACAAGGAAAATAAGGTCAGTGTCTTTGGATCTGAATAGGATGCTCACAGTTGGCCTAGATTCCTCAGTTAATACTTTCTTTGAAGGCGTACTTGAAATTAACTCTGGTAGGAAAAAGTGGACATGCCAGATTTGGGAAGTGAGCCTTCTGTTCCTTTACCCACTGCATGTTACAGAAGTGAATCAAGTGCAGCTTTAAAACATTCTTTTTATAGAACTCCTCTCCAGACCGCTAAAGGAAGCTGAAATTGGGATACAGAGTGGATTCTTCATCTACATATGTGAATCTATACCTACATAAGTGACCCAGCTCTCCATAGTCCTCCACTAAATCCACCAGATACCACTAAGCAAATGTGCCAAGTTTATCCTACAACAAAGGGGACCACAAAAAAAACAGAATTCATCTATTTCGGCTTTCTCTAGAAAAATGAAGATTTTACAATATAGCTCCACAATTTAGATATGCGTTTGTATAACTCCTAGTGGACAGCTTTGTATTTTCTATTATTCTATTACTCAGCCAAGTGACAACGTTCCAGAAGATGCTCTACAACACTATGTAACTATGCTACTAATATATTTCCTCAAAAAAAAAAAAAAAAAAAAAAAAGGATTTTTCTTACCTTTACAGTGTTATTAATCTTCTGTTATAGTCTTTTAAAATAACTAGCTGCTTCCGAACAATATCTAGTTCATACTTTTTATAGGGGTACCAGTTGAGTTATTTCTTCAAAGCAGTGAAATTCAGTGGAGTTCTCTCTGTTGACACATTCTTCTAAAACTGCTTTTATCAGTATGTATTGCCCCTACATATATATTGTCTTAAACTGATGAAATTAGGCAGTATCTCTCCTTGTAGTTACATTGCTGTAACTGAGCACTGGGAATAAATGCTATCTCGGACATAGCAACAATGTAGAGAGATTCTAAAGTCCAGGAGGTACAAAAAGCATTTATACTATGATGTTTCCCAAGCGAACAGGGCTGGGCAGCTCCACTTAAGATCTGAACCTTTCCCATCCAAGAAGCACGTTCTTTAAGTCAATCATCTAAAGACAATCTGGTAATAAAACACCGCTCTATCTAAGAAGACCATTCAGTGGACCAAAACGGCACTATTTAGAGCCTGAAGTCTAAGAACAACGGTATGTAAAACAATCCTTCAACTTTAAAATGAAATTTAAAGGATTTAGTAACGTTCTAAGCAAGCAACCCTTGCCAACTGGCTCTCAGATCAGAAAGCTGTGCACTACACTTGACAGAAAACTAGCATAGCAACAAGAAGCCAGCCCAAGATTTAGCACTGGAAGCAATTCAAACACTGCCAAAAAGAACTGCACGTTTTCACAGAGCTTTTAGGATTCTCATTCATGCATACCTAGAATCCCACAGTGAAGGTCAGGCACACTACCGTTTCACCTGCTCCTCATATTTAGATTAAAGATATAGTTAGGCTATTTTTTAAAAGTGGAAAGATAGCTAAAAGTAAAGGAAGAAACCACACCCAAGAGCTTGGGGACAATAAGAGTAGTATGGGTATCATGCTTCTACAAAGCTGAGCTAACCTGAGCAATTGGGATGCTTTTACATATCTGAGTAATTCTTCCATTTATAATTCAAGGGCTAGCTGCACTGCACTTACTCCACTTCCCTTTCCCACTTGGCCTTCTCCTGCAGATGTGAACTAAAAAAAAAAAAACAGAATAATCATATTGTTTTGAAACCAGTTGGATTACCACAATCATTAATTCAAATATATATTGTTTTGCAGTGCCTGTATTAGGCAAATACTATGATCCAGCTTTGAAGTATTCATATGAATGCAAATGTCTTAGCCAAAACATACTATAAGTTGAAAAGTAAAATATAAACATTATTTCAGTGATTATAAAAACACAGCACATAAAGGTGAGGCATTAAACATGAGGAACAGAGCCGGAAACCAAGTTAACTAAAGGGGTTAACTACACCCTTGGAATGAAACTGTATTCATTGTTGCAAATGCAAAGCAGACTCTGACAAGTCTAATTAATGAATAGAATTCTTGTGTCTTCTACAGTAGACCTTTAAACTGCTCCTGCTCAGCAGGCTCAAAATGATTTCACTGGGGGGGTACAGGGGCTATTGAGCTAGAATAGCAGCTGTTTCACTCAGCATGTCTCGCAACATACCAGAATCCCAGTGAATTTTGTACTGCATCACAGTATACGTATGCTGACATCCCTCTCATCTTCGAAATTGAATTTAATCATAATATTGAAATGAAAATCCAGTAGACAGTTCACATCTCTATGCATGTCATCTAAAAAACTTTCACATACTAACATGGGTTTCCAGGGTCTACTCTCCCCTCTCTGACCTTGCCCGGGCACCTATCAGTAAAATAAAGCATTTGCATGCTCACAAATCCCCATAACTATAAAAAGTGATGTCCATAAGGAAGAGTTTCATACATAAGTTTCCATATGCGTATCAAACATTTTCTGAACCCTGCAAAGACAGCTAAAGCAAGACAAGCTCAAGTTTATTAAAGCATCTGTGTGTTCCAGCATGGAGTTCAGGAATCTTGAATGCAACATTATTCAGCCAATTTAACAAGATTAGCCAGCCTGCATTTTCCACTTTCTCTCATTTCTTCTTCTGTAACAAGCTAGCTTGTATCTAAGGAAAGCCAAGCTCTTTTAAAGCTTTATTCTTTCACAGCCAGTAAAGTACAGCATTTACAATTGGGAGCTATCACATCAGAAACACAATAGTTTCTCACGGGTCATTCAAAGTGTGCTACACAAACCAAAAACAGGAAAATAAATAAGAGAACAGAAAGAAAGGAGACTAATTAATAGTTCTAAACTTTAGTTAAACTCTGTTCAACCTCCTGCTTCTCAGATCCAGCTAGACAGCTAATAAGCCTTGTGGAATTCTGGCTCTTAATTAACTCACAATTATTTCTCCAGAAGGATTAGAAGTTTCACCAAATGCTCAAGAAGTCAGCTTCCACTGCTCAAATTAGATTACTGCCTACGTTTGGGAGCAAAGGTTACTGCTCCATATTCTATTTGTAACAGACTTGCAAGAAAAAAAGTGATCACATCTTTAAAGCAGATAAAGGAGATGCCCACATTTTCACTGCACAAAACTTCCCTGTGTAAGCACCTAAATTCCCAAACTGTAATTCAGTCATTTAACAAGAAAAGCAGTAAACACATACCTGGAATGCTTACATTACACTGTTTTAAAGCAAGAGAACACTGTATGTTGAGGCTAATCCAATATCTTTACATGCTGAAGGTTGTGATTCTGCTCCCTAGCAAGGAGCTAAGCCAAGGATCACCAGCTGCACCAGTAGCTAACACCATTGACTTCATGTGAACAATGAATTGTAATGTTTATTATGAGCCTTATAAGTGGTCGAACTGCTTTGTTGGTGATTAGCCATTCCTTGGCTTTTGGCTAAACACATACAGGCATACAGGGTGATTTAATGTGCTGTCAGTTTTGTGAGCCTTTTATTCAGGAGAAGGCACAAGTTTTTAAATCACTACAATGAAGCACTTGCCCTACTGCAACAGTCAATACTTAGTGAGTTGTTTTTTGTTGTTGTTGGTTTGTTTGTTTTTTACTTTTGGATTATATTTGTCTCCTCTATTCTGCATTTCCTCTTCTTTAATGTTTCTATGCAACTTCCGCACACCAACTGCCCAAAAGCAGGCCTTATCCCATCCACTTTCAACATTGCCTGACTTCATTACACCAGCCAGCCTTGTGCATTTGGTGGACATCCCGCCTTTATCTTGCAACTTTTTGGTACGTGGATATGCACATACACAATCATTATTGCCCCTTAGATGGTTATATTCCTCACATAGTTATGTAAAACACTTACATGTTGTCTATCTGTGCTAGTAGTGTTACAAAACACATATAGGTTTTAGTTGCACAGTTTTAACTTGCAGCCGTCTCAGTTCAAGGCAATGTAACATAAATTATATCCTGCTTATCACACTTAATTCACAGATGACAAAGAAAGCAACCTGACATTTCCCAGTTTTTCCAAACAGCTCACACTGAAAAGTCTTAGGTCCACATTTCGCAGGCTGTTAAGTAATGAGTAAAAAAGTTTGAGATAATAAAAATTCCTGAAACACTAAAACATGCCTTTGTTTGCCTGCTTCTTTTTCCTCGAGAATATAGGTATGACATTCAAGTAACTTTGAAGTCCTGAACCTTACTGAGTTTGCCTAGAAAAATAAAACCAAGATCCACCCTGAGCCCTCTCCACACATATGTTCACAGCTTTTAGACATATGTTTTGATTTTTGGGTAAAGGGCAAACAGCAATTGGACTCAACGATCCTTGTGTGCCTCTTCCAACAAGAGATATTCTGTGATTCTGAGATAAGAACGCTCTCTGAAAGATGCAGCATACATGGACCAACTACTTACCAGTATCATTCTGAGGGCCCCAACAAGACCTATAATCACATATGCCTACTTTTAAGGACTGTCATCATCTTGCATTTCTGACTAGAATCATATTTTTTTTTACATCCTTGTTGCCAGCTGGTTGGCCACACTCATTAGACTACAAGTTGGAACCAAATCATCTTAAAAAGGTCCTTTTCAGCCTAAATGATTCTATGATTTTACAATCAAAGGAAAAGGTTCCATTCATGTAATATAACAAATCTACATGCATGTATTCATAACAAGAGTTCTAGACATATCACCTTTCCAGAAGACAACACTAGAAAAAGGTTGTTTCCATGCACAGAAGAGTCAAATATATAACACCCCTTTATGTGAAAGGGCTTTAGACAAAGGAGAAACTCTCGTAAGCATATATGGAAATTATCACATTCAGTGGTTCCAAAGTTTAATGGAAACATTAAAACAAAACTGTGCATAATAGTTAATCTCCGTCTAGGCCCACATTGAATTAATTCAGTTGTGGAAGATCTATCAAGACTCCAGAGGAATAAACAGATGACTAAAACACGGTTTATTTTGAAAATTGACATTCAAGTAGCTAAGTTAAGTACATAAAGCAACCTCGTAAAACAAGGACTTAGCTCCAAGCAAAGCCCAGTATATTTACTCCAGTAAGCGTCTGTACCAAAATAACTGCCTGTGAAAAACAACACCATGTATACAACCAGTACATCATCTAAACCTGCCATAAAACACAACGTAGGTTATATATACAAAGCTCATCCCTAGCTCCCCTTTCCTTGTTTCTGCTAAGACAACTAGCTACTGAGGCAGAGTCTGCTGGCCTATAGTCCAGCCATAATGCGCATACTTTCAACCTGCTGTGAATTCATAGAACTACAGTTTGGGAGCCCCTGTCTCCTGGAAAGGCATCCAACAAGGTTTTCCAGCTGTTCAGTTCCTGAAGGGGCTGTGCAGCACAGTAAAGACCTCTCTACTGAAATAGCCAGCCCAGCTCCTGAGCCACAAATGCAAGACAGATGCATGGCTTAGAAAGGCTTAACCAACAACCCCCAGAGTGCCCTCTCTCTACCAGTCATTAGAAACCACACTAACATGACACAGTACTCCATCTTCTCAGATGATGCCTACCAAAACAGCAAAGTTTTCTCAGCTGCCTTATCACGAATGGCTCTCAGAAGCTCTTTAAATCCTAGCTGTATTTCATGCATGTTGACCAACAAATAATTAATATATATAAGTACTTTCCAGTTGTATATATCAGATTTTCAGAGTATCATACCTGGCTATGGGCACCCAAAGAAGCGTATGTGGGTACATAACAACTAAATTTGGTGTATGAGGAATATGGACATAGCAGCTTTGGCTGTCATATACAACAGGAATAACTACTGTGAACAGATGGCTGCTCCAGATATATTTTTTATTAATACATATATAGGCAAATTAAATCCAACTTCCGGTTCTTTATTTTCAAGCATTAACTATTACCTTAATTTAATTACATATGCTGTTAATAAAAACTTATTGTCTACAGTACCTTATGGGTGCCTTCCTATTAACACTTCTTAGTCTTATTCTGCAACTACCCATCTGAGGGATTTTGAATTCACTAAGACAATCTGCATGAGTAAATGTTACTCATGTACATTACTGGTTTTCAAGTAAGGTAATTAGCTTACAAATGTTTGCAGGCTTTCCTTTTTTTTTTATGCCATGGTCAAACACATTATTAATATCCAGTGCTGAGTCTAATAAGAATTTCATTACCTTCTGGGGTTAATAATGAACGCAGCAGGGACAAAATCAGTACCACTGTATTAGCTATCATTAAATAGGGTATCTGAGCTCTAAACATCAGCATCATAGTGAGCAGAAAGCTAAATGTATACCAAAAGTTGTTTGCCTACTGATCTCATTCTAATTCCAACTTCAACATTAAGCCCCAGATTTTAAAATTAGAAACATATAAATGTACAATGCACAGTGAATTAAACTGAATGCTAGTTTCATCTAAGTGCAAAAACTTACTGAGAATCTTAAAAGCCAGAAGTACATTTAATTGCATCCAGAAATTCAAAGAAGTATTTTGGATTTTTTTCCCCCATTAATGAGAGAGAAAAAAAAAAAAAAAAAAAAAAAAAAAAAAAAAGCCTAAATACACTGACTTTAAATATGGACACTCTGGCAAACGAACCATAAAAACTACTAATTCAAATTTCAAATAGATACCATACTACATGTTATGTTAGCAAAATTAAATCTTACCGCATTCCTTTTTTCACAATACGCATCCATAACCACATAACTAAAATACTTACCAATCCCAAGACACATACTATGTCTAGTTTAATGTAAGTTGGTGGTAGAGAGTTTAGAGTGTGCTTCCAGCTAGTTAACCTTGGTTTAACAAGTAAGCTTGTTATAATCTGCCAAGTAAGCAAAGAGATAAACCTAAACCACTAGACTTACAAGTGGTAAAATACTGGAAGAATCACATTCTGGGAGAAGAAAAAAATAAAAAATAAAAAAAAAAAAAATGCCTTTTTCATTAGAACAAAGTCACAAACATGGAAACAAAAAAAGAGGACACACAAATGACTGAAAAAGACAAAGAAACCAAAGAAAAATGTTTGCTGTACTCATCTCCCAGTGTAGATTCAGGATATAAATGAGAACGTGAACCCTCAGATTGCACAGAACAGACAATACTTACGTTTCTGTGGTGCTCCTCCATTAAAATGGAAAAGTAAAAACTAAAGCATCTCCAATTAGCCTCAAAATACAAAATCCTGGTTTGAGAAAGCTTACATACAACTGACCCTTGCCATAGGAAGACCCATTACTATTACAATAAGCTCCACTCCAAGTAACCCACAGCTATCCCAGTTTTAAAATAGCCCTGGTGTTCCTAATGTGAACCATATACCAATGTCACAATTAGTTACAGCTGGCATTAATTAGCAGTTTGAGATACAAGATAGCCTGAGTGTGTGGAAAGCATAACTTTATGAGGTAGGTTTTTCTGAAGAAACCAAAGTAAGAGGATAAAGTGTTATACTGAGCTTTTGCTTATTGATTTGTAGTCTGCTTTTTGGAGGTGAGCTCAACAGGTAAAATAGAGCAATACTACCATCTTTCTAAGAGCAGATATAGGCCATCCTTGAATACTAAATATTTTTAAAATTGCACAAGTAAAATGAGATAGTTTTCTTAGTACTGCAATTCATCTTCCCACATAAATGAGAATAAAATTACTTTTAAACAGCTTGCAAGCCAATTTTTTCTTCCTTCAGAAGCAAATGGGGCTGAGGGCCTTTTGAACTACGAAAAGGACGGATAGTGAACACCTGCAAGCATCTGTAGCCACATGCATTTCCCATTTACATTTTTACTTTATCCTTCCAAGTAAAGCTTCCTTTTTGCTGGAATGCCTGCAGGGAATCATCATGGTGAAGTTTATTCAGAAGGACGGTGGGTCCTAAGGTGAGCCAGCGTTTTCAAAGTCTTGCATCATCATCACCCTCTGCTGCACTGCTCACAGCACAACCTTGCCAACTAACCTTTTTTTGCCTGTTTCCAACCAGCACAAATATCACGTGGAAATACAGTTTTCACTATTCGAGGGACTGGATTCCACATTATACCCCTGAGGGGCTGGCTCACCTGGCTGGTGTCCACCCTGAGTGACCCAGCACAATTCCCTCTCTAGAGTCAAGCTGTGCTTTGGGTAAGTGTAGCTAAATCTAGGAGATCGTGGCTTTATTTCTGAACATCCCCTCAATTAAACTCTTCATAGACCATCAGCAATAATTCTCCAGGAAATACTAATTAAGTCATGCACTTAAAATTGTTTTCTTAAAACCTCCTGTTTTCAACAGAGAAACTGGCAGGGGTTTTGTCATTACGGATCATTTTCCCTTCAGCACCATCACATTTGGAATAAGGATTACGTTTTTCGTTGGTCATTCACAGGACTCTAAATGTCGTTGTGGGATTACAACTTCATATTCTGCTTATTTGCTAAAACCTTCCTTTGAAATTTTCTGTGATTTTTGTGAACATATATTTCCTTATTCTCTAACAATATTTTCTGCAATTGCTCCTTTTTTCTGTTACTACCACTGAAACTATTTACTCTTCAAACTATATGCTCTTCCTCTTTCCTTTTTGCAAAAACCTTAAATTCCTTCCCTACCCAAATTGTTTAAGGGCTTTCACTTCTGGCTTTTTTCAGATAGGCTGAACTTCATGTTTTCTTTTTTGCTTTATCCTAATCAAACTTCTGGTCCACACACAAATGATATCCTATTACCTCTGTGGCAGCCTTTGCTTTTGGCTAATCTACTCATTATCCTATACGTTTTGTACTAAAGGAAGCTATCTTTAAAGATGAGCAACTTTACTCTTCCAACACTTAATCAGTGAATACCATGCAGAGATGTAATGTACTTTCATACAGCCTTTGGTGCATCAACCCAGGATTGTGCAGTTTGTACTACCTGTGAGCCAGAAGACTATTAAAGACCATTTCACCACAATAGGACGTAAATAGTCAGATCACAAAACAAATAAGTACATTCAGAAAGTTAAAAGAAAAGTGGCAGAAAGCTAATCCTGAAGTCAAGCCAGCCAGATAAACTGTATATTTGCTATACAACCACCATTAAGCAAGCCCTGCATTTTTCCAGATGTTTATTACAGGATATGCCTGGACAGATCTTTCATAAAATCTCTTTGACACAAAGACATTGAATTTTAAATACCTTAATACAAAAGCAGACCTTTTAAAGGGGAGTCACTTAAACTTTTATTATGCAAAAACAGCTGGAAAGGGAATAGAATGAAAATGAAGTGAAAGAATACTTACAGAAAATCTGTTAGTAAATTTCTTTCCTCTTCTCCATTAGACACAAACTCAAACTCCAAACTCTATATGCAGTCAGCACCATATACACAATAGTCCTTTTAAGCCCAGCATTTTCTAGAAGATTAAGTGCCTGATCAAAAGAATACTGAAATTGCTTGAAATCTTGCTATTTGCTTGAACAACTCTGGATCTGGCCCATGCTTATTTTGTTAAGAATAAGCGCTTGTGGCAACTCAGCTTAAAGCTATAAGAAAACAACTCTGGTTATAACCTCCATAAAAAGATAATCAAAAAGCAATGCATGCTTTCTTTTTACTTACTTTACTTTCCGTAATTATTAAAATGAAAGCTTCAAGCACTTTGTTCCAATTTCTAATCAAATTCCTTTAGTCTGAGGAAGAGAAAGGAAAATAGAAGGCACAGAAGTTTGGTTTCCTGTTCCAAGATGTATCATTACTTGCAGTTAAACTAATTATTCTTTTATTCCTCGGTTTGATTTCAACCCAAAATGTAGTTGTCAAAAAATAGAAAGACGAGATGACATACTTTTTCTTTTTAAAAAAGGCTCTCCATCTTGCTGGTTCTAGGATTTCAGTGTGTCCTAACTGCCTATGGGCTTTTCCTCAGGATTTCACATGTTCACTAAATGCAAAGTCTGAGTTCTGCAACAAACAGTTTTATTTCCACTTGCATGTATGTGTGTGTATGCATGTATAGAGTTTAGAGAGCCAAGTTAAAAATTGAATATAGCGTCAAATTATAAACACAAAGCTTATGATTCCAAAACATTTCAGCTAAAACATATGCTGGTTGGATACAGAACATTCCCAATTTCAGGCAAAACTTCTTCTGTTTGCAGAGAGTGCCAGAGAAAGCAACTTCATATTGTTCCTGTAAGAGAAAAACAAACAAATACACACAGTGCCATCACCAAAGAACTTTTGTCCACTGGCTGACAAACACAGATAGATTTGAAGGACAAACGAAGCAATATCTTATCTTACTCCAAATAAAAATCAGTGCAAAAAACCTCCAGCTATTTAAATGGCAACAGAACAGATGCATAAGTTATGATGCTCTTATTGCTGGAAAGGTTAAACCATTTTGTAAATCTTTTTCTACCACTCTCACAAACTGAGAGCTGTTATTGCCTAACGTCACATTTGGTGACCAGATGGTACCAAGGAAACCTCTGTTCTAATTCAAAGAGATTTTAATACTTCTGCTGGGATTATTAGATCATTAATATGTGATTAGCATCTTCTATACATGAGTGGAGAGATCATATATGTGATATCTGATCATCCAGCAAGAACAAGCTGGATCAAATTCAGGTTAATCGTATAATCACACTTCTACCATATTAGGCAAATCAAGCAGTACAGAACATCAGCTGACTTCTTCCAAGTTAAGACAGATATTATAAATGAACTAGCATAGAGTGGACAACCAGTAAACCTTGCCACTGCAAAATTTACCTATCTAAATATTTTCAAGACCTTTGAATGAGCCAAACACTTTTATATCAGGCTGCATTTTGGCCACAATGCTTTTGATGCAGCACAGAAACCACTAACATTGCCCTTTTCAAACTGCCAAACCATGCTGAGTTCCTACAAAAGGTTCTCAGACTTCTGTGTTTAGAACATCCAAAGCAGACTTTTCAACTTGTGCCTCATTTCAGTAGGCAGACTTCTGGAAAGCCCTCCTCAGATTAGGCTCACACATGATAGAGAAGTGCAGTTCCTGTACAGAACCATTTTTACTCTCTGATCTAATGAAGTGTTTCACAGAGGAGAAATAATATTATACCCATCGTGTCATTTATATATATAGAAGATTCAGACAGACATAGATATAAAAAGACCGAGGCACAGAGTATTAAAGCAGTTCTTCCACATCACCACCACTACCAAAGCAACAGTACGAGCTGCAATCTTTGGTAATACATCAAATGTCTGTGTTTGCCTTTTCCGGAAAACACGTAAGATCTGGAAGCTGCTTTATTACAGCAGACACTTCTAGAAATATTCAGAACCAAATTCTTACACAGAAAGGTCATTTTGGCAGGAGGAAAAAACTGTGGTTACGTATTTCTTTTCCTAGCCAAATGTTTTGTGATATCTCAGATTAGAATACCAGTCAGATATTATCCTCCATAGTGGTGGTTCCTCCAGAGACCACAACACAAAGTGGTTAAGAATATGTACTACCTATTGAAATTTAGAAAAGGAGCATTAATATTTAGAAATTTATGTACGCAATTCTGTAGATAAAGGCTTTTGATAATGTGAAAATCTTCTGAATTCTGCCCTGTAAGCCTACAGTTACACTGCAAAATCAATGTATACAACTATTATTTGGCTTTTCTATCTTTGACTGCAATAAGAGCAGCAATTCTGAAGCTATTTATTGGCACTTTGGTAATATCATAAAGGTTACTTCTTCCTTCCTAATTATGTTATGTTCCTTTCTGTGCTGAGCCAAACATGGCAAAGGGTCAAAAGTGTGCATCCTTCCTCTCCCCTGCTCCCTCCCCAGGAAACTGAGCATTACAAATGGTTTCTGATCACCTTCAGATCCTTCTTAGAAACTACAGTCAGACTAAAACTGTGAGACACCAGTGCTCCCTGGGTCCCTACAGCCAGACGTTACAGCTCCAGGGGAGAGCTGCAGACAACCTTTTAACACCTTATTACAGATGAGACTTTCCCAATTAAAGCCTCTGAGAGAACACAACTAGTAATGGTGGTAAATCATTAAAAAATATTCCCACTCTGCTCTTGACCCCACTGTTTGCAGGAAAGAATTCACTTTTACTGTGTCCTGCAGTAACGGGAATCTGTGATAATCAGTGAAAGCCTGCAAACTCCTGACTGCTCTTTAAAGCTAAGAAAATCCAGGCTTTCCTACAACATTTCCAAGAGCTTCCCACTCTACACTAAATCGCATTTACATGCTTCATTCTTCCATTTCACTCTTCTCTCTATTTGAGTCTTTCCTGTCTCAGCCCCTTTTCCCTTCTTTTTCTGCAAATCCCTTTACTTTCATGCCCAGCTTGTGCAGAGCTATCACAGTGCCCAAGTTACGTTTTCCTCCACCAAACTGACTCCTGCTCTGTGTCTGGGGGACAAACAATCCTGTCGCAACCGTACAGCAGTGCAGATTACTATGCAACAGTGCACTGCATCGCTGCTTTTATGGGCAGAGCTCTTTGCATGGCATTACACCGATTGCTTACAATCCAGCTGCTGCCTCCCCCAGCTGCAAAATGTGCCGGATCATCCTCTGGAAGCAACAGCTGCTGGGAGAGATGCTGGCCACACGCTGGTGTTTGGAAGCTCAGACCAAGCTCGGGCAGCACCGAGCTGTGCCTGCGTGGAACTCCAAGAGGTTGCTTTTGACTCAAGGCAGGGTCCTCTGTTCCTGCTGAACTCCATGGCAGCTGCGCTCCCCTCTCCCACGCACACGCATCTTGCAGCATCTTTCCAAGCTCAACATCAAGGTCTGTGTAATTACATATAACCATATGTATAGGATTGTATATGCATGTGGTACTTCAAAAAGATTTGCATAGCAAAGGCTGCAAAACGAGAAAACGCCAGAATTAAAGGAAGCAGGTGTGATTCAGCAGCTTGCTTGTAGGCATATTATGAGACAGTCACATGTGGCTGCAAGCTGCTTTGGTGCTAATCATGCCAGCCTCCCATACCCCATAAAGCAGCAATCACCCCCTCATCGCACCCCAGTGCTTTGTTAGCATTTGTGTCAAAATACACTTGCCGATAGTGCTGCAACCTCTCCCAAAAGTGGGGAGCTGGGGCACACATTGCATACATTAACGTACAACAGCATAGGGCATGCAAGACATTTAACTGTAAGATCATCTTTTCCTGCTTGGTGCTGCGTGCCTCGTGCCGTGCTACTGTACCCGGAGAGGCTAAAATCCTGCAGGCATCAGCCAGCTCAGATCCAACACCCGCAGCACTGCTCATCGTGCGCACTGATCCAACAGAAGCTGTCCTGAGAAAGACCCTATCCCAGAACAGACCTCTGGTCCTATCTGAGTGCCTCACTCCAGTGAACAAATTGCAGGACCGCTGGGCAGAGGGGAGGGATCTTTCAATAGCACACAGCCACAAAGCACAGGCACACGAGGAGCAGCAACACGAGCAATTTGAAAATCAATTTATTATGCGTCTTTCATACTTAGGGAATAACATTTCCCCAGTGCTGCTGAGCGAGGCGCAGCACTCGGTGCCCCTCGTTGTGAGGTTCTGCTGAGCAGGGCACAGCCCTGGGGTGCCCAGGGACCGCTGCTGGCACAGCCGTGGTCATGCTTTGATTTCTTAATTGAAAAGCTGCGGCTGTAGCAACACCAGGCCCCAACACCCATAACAGCAGACTGCGGACCGTTGAGATCTATAGCATGGGCTACTCCTACTTCACCTAATTAAGTGATAGCTAACAGCTCTGAGCTCTTCTGTGCAGCTTTAAAGCCTGTTGATAACAAGGGGGAAAGGGAATGCTAGCAGTTTTAGTTAGATTGCAATAGTTCGGGATGCTAAGAAGTCTGGTAGGGTATTTAGCCATGTTATTACGGTGTAGTTGCTTTTTTTTGTTTTCGTGTGTAATTTGTTTGGTTTATTTTATTATTTTTTCCCTCGCTACTTTTGTTGCATTGATATGTTTTTAGTTATTTTTCTGTGCCTTAGCTCTCTTGACTTTCCTTTCCTTCCATTCTACATGTTTTTTTCTCCATATGTGCCATTTTTTCCCTTCTTTCTCCTGTTCCCTGCCACCAGTGGGAGTAGTAAATGTGTGGATAAGTGTATACATGCTTTGAATCCATATCCAGCTCTGCACAACCCCAGAAATAATTACTTTGAGAAAAATGGTGTTCATCCTCCACAGCAATTGTGTGGAACTTATGAACTCACACAGCTGTTGTCATGCAGGCTGCGCTCTAAGCAGGAGCTGCGAGAGAATCTATCTAGCATAGATTCTTCAAGGACCAGCTTATAAACTTCAGAGTGTGTAAACTGAAGCTTTTTAAGCACTCCTCGCTTTTATGCATCTTCCTGAGGATAGGAAAAACCACTTGAGGCCTCCATCTGCTACAATTCACTCTTCCAAAAACAAGAGTGAATGGCAAAAGTTTTGAATCGAGCACCAGTATTTTTCTTACATAGGCAAATAACGTATCTTCCTTGGTTATTCTGATACCTTTCTGAACAGCTGGAACTTCCTCAAGGTCGAAACGTTGAAACGGGGGCCCTTCAATAGCATTATGGGAAGGCCAACACTGCCCACCTGCAACTTAGAGATGAAAGGCAAGCAGCTGAGCGTATGGTCTTATGGGAAGATTCATATAGAAAAAATGCAAACTTACCCACTGGTAGTGCATGTAGCTTCACATAAAATAGTTATAAAAATACAGATGTGCACTCTTTTCTGGAGTGATTAAATAATTTTAACATCGCTTTCCCCATCTTACTTCTTTCCCTTCCTAGTCAGTGTTATTATTGCCTGTTGCATAGCCGGCAAGGTTACTCAGGAAAGAATTGTGCTGATGGCTATATGTGCAGAAAACTGAGGCCTAAGAATGTAAATGCTTCTGGGGAACCTGTTTTTTTTTTTGTATTTATTCTGTCAAGCATCATACATACCCTATTGTAAAGATAAGAATAAAATCTCTACATTCTTAAATACTGCTTTCAAGCTGAACCTCAAGACAAGCCACGCTTTAGTTCAAGGCTTGAACTTTCCGTTGAAAAGAAAATCAACAGAACAAGTTTCTTTATCATGAGTAGCTATATTTACCTACAACTTCAAGTGTATAATAAGAAGCTTAACAGTATCTCAAGCTACCGGAGTTTTTCACTGTACTTTTGTCCTCGTTTGCACCAGTAATCATTCGAGCTTAGCAGAATTTGTTAAATTCGAATACACGTCAACTGGATTCCCATAAACTTAAAAAATAAAATAAAATGAATGCAGCTGATTGAACCATAGCAGAGAGACAGGGATGTATACAGAAAATAGGGGCTTGATGATGCCTGCCTTGATAAAGGGGATAACGTTTTGATTCTCAGCTGATGCGATACCTGGTTTCTACCTATGGACTAAACTGCATTTCTGAAAATTCTAGTTAAATGATAGATAATTTGCCTTATTGAAGAATTTTCTAGGAAACATCTTCATCAGGTAAGTTAGATGCGGGGACATTGTCTCCCTCCTGCAAGTAAATAGATGAATTAAACGGAGTATGTGCTTTAAACTGATTGCCTTCTGTAATGTGATTTCCATGGGTTTACAGTGAACCTGTAATGTTACCATAAAAATGAATTCAATATAGTCAGATTTCCCATCATGTAGAGAACAGATAAAAAATAACACAACATGAGGCAAGCTTATAGGAATTGGACCCCATGTAGTTAGCATAAGCCAGTCATGCAGAAGTGAGTGCTCTGAAGTGACCAGGACTTCAGGTGCTCTGATATGGTTGCTCTAATAATGCCCGGTGACAGGAAAATGTTGAGAGCTTAACTATGGAATATCAGAGGGTTTGTTTTGTTTTGTTGTTGTAGTTATCTCAACACAGGCCTATATCAGCTAAGACCACGAGTCATTAAAGCAGGCTGGCATTATTTCTAATAGACATGATAATATAACTGTTTGAAAGCTGGAGAAAGTGGGATAGGAGAAATGGACTATACCCACTTACTGCATGATGCTGAGCAGCCTCTTGCTGCTTGAGCTGTCAACTTGAAATCTGTACGAATGCTCAGGGACAAACAAAAGGAAGCAGAAGCTGGCCTTAAATCCCTAAAGCATGCACCCAGTGCAACTCCATTCCGGACTGCAGTGTATCCACTGTAATCCTTACTTACAAAAACTCCCAGCACCTTCTGGAGATCAGATCTGATCACTGGCACAGTACAGAGTGTGTAATGGAGTAATACTTTGTCTTCATTTATTAAAACAGCTGTCTAAGGTCATAAATACAACGAGTTGTTTTTATCACTAGGAGTCCTCCCATAAGCATGAGGATGATGATTAACATTGTAGCTCCAATTCTGCTTACATCTACAAGCTCGCAGCAGATGCTTGGCTCTGGTGTTGTTTGAAAGCCATCAGAGAATGTCTCGATTGCTGGTGACCTCTGTGAGAACTTTGGTGGCTGTGTATTGATCTGACCCAAGGAGAGCTCCTCAGGCAAACATGAAGGCAGGCTTTTTTATTGATTAGCCAAATGGGGTAGCCTTCCTGTTTTGTCTCCTCATTGGCAATTAAGAAAGAAATCCATTGAGGGAGTGGTGGCAGTGAACCTTTCCCTCTGACACAAATAACCTTAATCAGGCCTCTTAGTTAATTTCTGAAATTGTGCAGTATCGACCTCTGTTTGAAGCAGGATTTTCATCCTATGGCCCTTTCAGTAACACATACACATCTTCCAGTTAGCAGAGCAGGCTTTTTCTAATGGTGACATCTTTTAGATCTTATTTACAGTCCTAATCACATCATTGATTCCAGTAATCTTTCTGGCACTAAGAGCTGTTATTCTCTCAAAGGGGTCCTGGGTAGGGTTTGTATATATTTTTTAAAACCCAGGTAATTAAAATTACACAAAGCAATAGCAATCTACGATTAGGGGTAGAAGAGAGAAGAGGGGGGGAAATCCACCATTCTCAGTGTTTTTAACTCAGAGACAGTAAAGAGGCCACAATATTTCTCAGACAAAGGCCAATACCCGAACTTCATTTTGATAACTGAAATAAACAGTTGGGAGCAGCATTCTACTCTGCAAACCATGTTAGGAAAGCATTTTCTCAATGCAAAATACAGCACTTGGGCATTTCTGACCTATGTGACTCTTTTTGTTTTAAAACAACTGAGATACTGTGATTGGGTAATGAAAAATAATCAGTTAACCCCAAAACGAGTGCAAAAATCCTCTACCTCATCTTCCCCATCTCTGTTTTAAGCCAATTCAAACGAGTGCAGGTTTTGCTTGTCCTTAGTGTCAAGATTTTAGCCTAGGGACCACTGAAATAATTGGGAATATTCATTGCTCGTGTCGCTATGACTTCATCAATCACTGCCCTGTGTTGAAGGGCAAGAGAATGTGGCTGTGAGGCTGGAAGCCTTGGGCTTGGGGCACTGTAATGAAGCTGAATCTGGGGCTCAGCCACCTCATGAGTGACAGCTATTCTCACCCCTTGTGCACATGCACTCATCTTTTCAAGCTGCTTTACTCCCACTGTGCATGAGTTAAACGAGAAGTTTCTTCTGTTTAAGAAATTCAGTGCAATACAGTAAAAAGAGATGCTAGCAAAGTCCTGGTTGAGCAAGAGCATTATTTATTGTATGTTCTCCACGAGAAAAACGCCCCCCCTGGCAGCCACTGCCATTGGAGTGCCAAGGAGGCACCTGAGGATGCTGGCAGAGAGCAGGGCTTCCTAAGGTGCTACTATCCCTGCCTGCACCACGGGTATACAAACCTGATGCCATCTATTTACATCTCTGGACCGCAGCACGGGGTGAAGCGTGGCGATACGAGAGATATCTCTTCATTTGGTGAAGTAACTGCCAAATTAAACGATGGCAGATAGAAAAGCTGAAAGCAGCAGTGCCAGAGGTCCGGTGGCAGCCGTCTGTGTTAGCGATGGGTAAACACACAAACCTCGCCCCGTGCCTGCAGCAGATACGCACCCAGTTTAAAGATAGCCCTCTGAATTTTCATTTAATCAATACCCCCTATCGAAGAGAGCGGCGTAGAGCATTAGAACTAAAGCAGTGTTATTAGAAAATGATATACTGCACATTAGGATGTATAATTCACGTTGCCTTCATTTGCTCAGACCGTCGCAAAAATCCATAAATCATTTTCTCGTTCATGTTATCGCCCAAATGCAATTTGTCATTCCGCATTAGAGGGCTGCCTCAGATCAGCGACGCTTTTAATTCACCGCTCGGGGTTTAACACGGCGCGGCCCGACGAGCGGCAGAGGAGCGCACCCACAAAATGGAGGCGCCCGGGGAGCGGGCGGGGGTCTGAGCGCCGAGCTGCGGCCGCAGCCGGAGCCCCGCGGCAGCGCCAGCTGGGGGCGGCGGGAGCGGGGCTGTTCGCACCGCGCATAGAAGCATAGATATGCATCTATCTGATCCGAGCATCGTGCCCTGCCGGCCGCCCTCACCTCGGTCCCGATTTCCTCGACGGCCGCTGCCGGTCGAGTCCCGTCGCCCCCGCCCCAAGCGTGGGTGACGCCCGGCCGCAGTGTGCCAAGGGCTCCGAACCGCTCCCCCGTCTGCGGCTGTTGCGCGGCGGCCCCGCACCTCCCGCCCGCGGCCGCCGGCTTTTCCCGAGGAAAGCCGATGTACGGCAAACGCCGGCCGGGCTTGCGGGGGCAGCGTGGCGCTCGGGAGCGCACCGCACCGACGGTTCCCCGCTCCCGGACGCTGCCTTTCCGCACCCGCTTCACGCGTCTCCTTCGCCACCGCGGGCTTGGAGTAGCAGCCGGAGCCGGGCAGCTCCTGACTGTCGGCAGAGCGACGTGCGCCCCCGCCCGCAGCGGGCAGGGAGGGGACGGGGCGAAGCTCCGCGGGGAGCGAAAGGCCGGGCCCCCCGCTTCCCCCCGCGGGGCCGGCGGGCGGGGCTGGGAGGCGCAGTGCGGCGCTGCAGCCGCTGGGAGGCGCCCGACGCCCGCGATTGCGGCCGGGCCGGCGGCGGCGCGGGGGTGGCCGCTGGCCGCTGGGAGGGCTCCGCCAACGGCCGTCGCGCAGGACGCGGAGCCCTCCGCCCCCAACGCGCTGTGCCCCGCGGGATCCCGGAGGCCGTGAGCGGCTGTCATCGCCCCGCGCGTCCTGCTGCCAACCGCCGCGTCCCCGCGCCGGGCGTTGACGCCGGGGTCACGCAGCTGCCGGCGGCTGCTCTGCCCGCGGTTCGCTTCCACGCGGCCCCATCGCTCCCCAGGGCCGCGGGGATGCGTCTGCTGTGCGGGGAGTGACGCGTTGCTGTGCGACCGCAACGGAAAGTGCGGAGAGCAGCGCAGTGTGCGCGGAGAGCGCTCGTTGCCCCGGCTGGGTCGTGGTCACCGCTCTGAGTGATGTCCTTTAGAAACAGTAAAACATTTATTGGGGGAGAGAATTACATGTAATATTCTGTTCTCTTTTGTTGCTTTTTTTTTTTTTTTTTTTTTTTTTTTGTAACGTTACAGGATGTAACTTCAGGTAACGCACGGTCCGGACCGTAACGGAACCCGTCAGGGACACCAGCACCGCCCAGCTCTGCCTCCTGCCCTCTGCCCGAACCCGGACAGCCTCCGGTGGAAGGAGTGACTTTATTTGGCGCTGTCTGGGTGCCACGAGGAGGGCTTTGAGCCGCGGAGCGCAGCACCGGAGCATTCCTGTCCACAGCCCTCGGCGGAATCCACGCAGCGGCACAGGGAACGCCGCGGACAGCGCTGCCCGGAATGGAGCCGCTCGCTGGGAAACGAGCAAACCGCGGCTCTCCGTTCGCCGCCTCTCGCTGCCCTACCGCGCACACACAGAGCGAGGCGCTGCCCTTTCCCCGTGAGGCACGGGGCTCCTTTCCATCCCACCCGCACCCGTTTCTGTTCCGCGAGGGGAAATTCCACAGATAAAGCGGGGGAAAAAGGCACGGGGCCGTGGCACCTGGGATTGGACGGAGCTGGAAACACAGCGCGGATGGAAGGAAAGTCGCGCTTTCTCCACTGTTACACAAACTAATTAGCTAAGGCAGCCCAAGGGGAGGGGAGAGGGGGAGGCATTTTCTCAAGTTTCCCTTTGTTTACGGTTTTCCTAACAACGCTGCCGCGCTCGGAAAGGAAAGTTGGTGGCTGGTGGAAACTCCCTCTCTAAGGAGATGGCTGTTTATCATTAGCCGTGCGTGCGCGCTGATGACGAGCAGTGATTTCCCTTATTGCGCCAGGTGAATAGCTGCCTAGTTACATAGGTAGGTAGGTAGTTAGGTAGGTAGATAGCTGTCTGCTTGCCTGCTCGTCCATCCGCCCGCGCTGCCCGCCCTGTCTCCCCTGCCTGCCTGCCTGCCTGCCTGCCTGCCTGCCTGCCTGCCTGCCTGCCTGCCTACGCTGCCCGCTTTGCCTGCCCGCACAGCCTGCGCTGCTTCGCCTGCCTGCCTACCCGCCTCTGATGCAGCCAACCTGACGTGCGGCGCGGCCAATAGGGTGCCGCCCCCGGGGGCGTTGCTGCCAGCCGATTGGTTGGCAGGAGCCGAGCGCTGCGCAAAAACAGCAAAGCCGAGCGCTCCGAGCTCAGAAACTGCCGGCAGAGATCAGAGGAGCGGAGCCGGGTTGGAGCCGGGACGGGAGGAGAGCGGCGGCGGCGGCAGCAGCAGCAGCAGCAGCAGCAGCAGCAGCAGCAGCAGCAGCAGCAGCAGCAAGCAAAGAGAGGGGTTAGGCGCAAAAGCAGCAAGAGAGGAGAGAGGAAAAAAAAAAAAAAAAGCGAAACTGATCGGCACGTCCATAAAACCCAGAGTGATGATGATGAACGTAATGATAGCAATAAAAGAAGAAAACGAAAGACTGTTGATAGAAGAGAGAAAAATCTAAGATCTTGACATAAAAAGAGGAAATCCCAGAGAAATCAGGGAATGAAAGTTTGGGTAGAGAAGCTGTTCTCTGCCGTTTTTTATATGAAACGTTTTTGCGGGTTCTAGTTTTTTTGTGTGTGTGTTTTTTTTTTTTTTTTTTTTTAATTTCGCGATTTTCTGCCTTTTTCTCGCCTCCGAAGAGGGCATGTCCACCGGCTCCGCCAGCAGCTTCTCCCCCTCCGGCTCCCACCAGGAAGACAAACCGAGGACAATCCTGAAATACAAAAATTTCTTCCCTGGGATTTGCTGCTGCTGCCGCCGCTGTTGCTGCCGCGGTGCAGTGCCAAGACTCTCGGAATAAATAAAAGCGGGCTACTGTGTGTCTGTAGATGCGGGCAGCTAATAGCTATTATTAGTTGGCCATTGATTTCGAAGATCACAGATGAAGTGGGGACGCCTTTCTTCTTCATTTGGTCAGCGTGTGAAACAATAATACTCGTAACAAATAGGAGGGAGATGGGGGTGAAAAAAATCTTGACATGATTCAGAAGAAATAATACCTAGCGCACTCCCCCCCCCCTAAGCCGGAGCCCCCCTTCCTTCCCCCTCCCCGCTCCCTCTCTCGCCACACGCTCGCAGGCGCGGACACACACACATACACACACATACATACACACACACACACACACACATACACACACACACACAGAGTCGCGCACACACATCCACACACAGGCGCACGCACTGTGCTGTGTGCTTTCGGAGGAGGAGGTGGTGGAGGCTTTTGGAAAAGGAAGAAGAGGTGGCGTTGGGGAGGGGGGATCTCTTTCCCCGTTGGAGATGATCGTGCTATTCCTCTTTGCCTCGCTCTGGATGCTGGAGGGGGCCCTCGGCCAGCTCCATTACACGGTGCAGGAAGAACAGGAGCATGGCACGTTCGTGGGGAATATCGCCGAAGACCTGGGCTTGGACATTACAAAACTTTCGGCTCGCCGCTTTCAGACGGCGTCCAACTCGCGCAGCCCTTACTTGGAACTCAACCTGGAAACCGGGGTGCTCTACGTGAACGAGAAGATCGACCGCGAGCAGATCTGCAAGCAGAGCCCCTCCTGCCTGCTGCACCTGGAGGTCTTCCTGGAGAACCCCCTCGAGCTGTTCCGGGTGGAGATCGAGGTGCTGGACATCAACGACAACCCACCCTCCTTCCCCGAACCCGACCTCACCGTGGAGATCTCGGAGAGCGCCACGCCGGGCACCCGCTTCCCCCTGGAGAGCGCCTTCGACCCCGACGTGGGCACCAACTCTCTGCGCACCTACGAGATCACTCCCAACAGCTACTTTTCACTCGACGTGCAGACGCAGGGCGACGGCAACCGCTTCGCCGAGCTGGTGCTGGACAAGCCGCTGGACCGCGAGCAGCAGGCGGTGCACCGCTACGTGCTGACTGCGGTGGACGGCGGGCAGCCCCAGCAGCGTACCGGTACCGCCCTGCTCACCATCAGGGTGCTGGACTCCAACGACAACGTCCCCGCCTTCGAGCAGCCCGTCTACACCGTATCGCTGCCGGAGAATTCGCCGCCGGGCACGCTGGTGCTGCAGCTCAACGCCAGCGACCCCGACGAGGGGCAGAACGGCGAGGTCATCTACTCCTTCAGCAGCCACATATCGGCCCGCGCACGGGAGCTCTTCGGCATCGCGCCGCGCACCGGGCGCCTGGAGGTGAGCGGCGAGCTGGACTACGAGGAGAGCAGCGTGTACCAGGTGTACGTGCAAGCCAAGGACCTGGGGCCCAACGCCGTGCCGGCGCACTGTAAGGTGCTGGTGCGGGTGCTGGACGCCAACGACAACGCGCCCGAGATCAGCTTCTCCACCGTAAAGGAGGCGGTGAGCGAGGCGGCGGCGCCGGGCACCGTGGTGGCCCTCTTCAGCGTCTCGGACCGCGACTCGGAGGAGAACGGGCAGGTGCAGTGCGAGCTGCTGCAGGGCGACGCGCCCTTCCGCCTCAAGAGCTCGTTCAAAAACTACTACACCATCGTCACCGAGGGGCCGCTGGACCGCGAGCAGCCGGGCGGCGACGCCTACACGCTGACCGTAGTGGCTCGGGACCGCGGCGAGCCGCCGCTCAGCACCAGCAAGTCCATCCAGGTGCGGGTGAGCGACGTGAACGACAACGCTCCGCGCTTCAGCCAGCCCGTCTACCAGGTGTACGTGAGCGAGAACAACGTGCCCGGCGCCTACATCTACGCCGTCAGCGCCACCGACCGGGACCAGGGCGCCAACGCCCAGCTCGCCTACTCTATCCTTGAGAGTCAGATCCAGGGCATGTCCGTCTTCACCTACGTCTCCATCAACTCCGAGAACGGCTTCCTCTACGCGCTCCGCTCCTTCGACTACGAGCAGCTCAAGGAGTTCAGCTTCCAGGTGGAGGCTCGCGACGCCGGAGAGGAACCGCAGCCGCTGGCCGGCAACGCCACCGTCAATATCATCGTCGTGGACCAGAACGACAACGCTCCCGCCATCGTCAGCCCGCTGCCCGGCCGCAACGGCACCCCGGCGCGGGAGGTGCTGCCGCGCGGCGCCGAGCCGGGCTACCTGGTCAGCCGCGTGGCGGCGGTGGACGCCGACGACGGCGACAACGCCCGCCTCACCTACAGCATCGTGCGGGGCAACGAGGCCAGCCTCTTCCGCATGGACTGGCGAACGGGCGAGCTGCGGACGGCGCGCAGAGTGCCGGCCAAGCGCGACCCTCAGCGGCCCTACGAGCTGGTGGTCGAAGTGCGCGACCACGGGCAGCCGCCGCTCTCCTCCACCGCCGCCATCCAGGTGGTGCTGGTGGACGGCGCGGCCGAGCGGCCCGGCGGCGGCGGCGGCGGCGGAGCGCTGGGCGCGGGGGTGGGCGCGGGGGGCGGCGGAGGCGGCGGAGAGCATCGGCCCAGCCGCTCCGGGGGAGACACTTCGCTCGACCTCACCCTCATCCTCATCATCGCCCTGGGCTCCGTCTCCTTCATCTTCCTGCTGGCCATGATCGTGCTGGCCGTGCGCTGCCAAAAGGAGAAGAAGCTCAACATCTACACCTGCCTGGCCAGCGACTGCTGCCTGGGCTGCTGCTGCTGCTGCCCCTGCTGCAGCCGCCAAGCGCGAGCCCGCAAGAAGAAACTCAGCAAGTCGGACATCATGCTGGTGCAGAGCTCCAACGCGCCCAGCAACCCGGCGCAGGTGCCGGTGGAGGAGTCGGGCAGCTTCGGCTCCCACCACCACAACCAGAACTACTGCTACCAGGTCTGCCTCACTCCCGAGTCCGCCAAGACCGACCTGATGTTCCTCAAACCCTGCAGCCCCTCCCGCAGCACCGACGCCGAACACAACCCCTGCGGGGCCATCGTGACCGGCTACGCCGACCAGCAGCCCGACATCATCTCCAACGGCAGCATCCTGTCCAGCGAGGTAAGGCCGGGCCGCGCGCCGGGCCCTTGGCGGCCGTTGGGGGACCCTCGGGCGCCGGCCGCACCGCTGCCCCGCGCCGCTGCGCTCCCGCGTCGGCCAACGAAGCCGCTGCCCGGCGGGGAAGGCGCTTCGCCCGCCTCTCCGTTCACCTGCCGGCTGCAGGAGAGGGAGGCGTGAGGGCCGGGAGCCCCCGCACCGAAGGGCGACTCGGTCGGGCCGGCCCCCGCCCCTGTAGAGCAGCGCTGGGGCTCTCCGAGCCATTGGCTGCAAGCGCTTCTGAGTTTCTTAAAAGTGCGCTTTCCTCCCACGTCTCCTCCCCCAACACTCCCCCCTGGAACCTTAGCATGTGTGAGAAAGGCTACGGGGGAACCCCCTTCTGGGAGCGTGAAAATCTCTGCAGTTAGCAGGAGCTTTAATTAATGTGTGAATTAGGGCCTATTAATTGACTCTTCTTTCCTCCCTCGCTTTGTAACTGAAAGCCTTGTTTGCAAAGAAAAGCATCGTGAAAGACTTGCCGTGAAATCATACGCAGAGATTTACGGTTTCCTCTCGTTAAACACATTGTCTGTGTTGTGTTGCCCAGTGTGTAGAGAATTTCTGTCCCAGCGTATGGCTGTCATAATGCTCTCCTGTTAATCGTTTCTCTGTGTTAGCTCCTACATGCTATTGGTGGCTCTCTGCTTGTGTGCTGCAGAAAACAAAACTCTCTTAATGTGAATACTGAAACCTGAACTCTGTCCAGGCTGGCTGACGCGGTTTGCATGATATTTTCTAAAGCTGGATAAGTTCTGCAGTGCAGTGTCTCGTATTGGCTTTTAACATTGACTTTCCCTCAAAACGTCTGTAAAGCTCTTCCTTCTGTTGCCGTTCCGAGGAGTCAAGGCTGTCTTGATGTATTTTCTTCCTTACTGTGCAATAACGATACTGTCTCTCCCTATTTTTATATTCTAGAATTGAAAACGGGCTGAATACCAGATTACAATAAGTTTTGTCTCAGAGCAAGTGGTACACAACTCTAGAAATAGTTTGGCTGATTTTTGTGGGAGTCCTTGTGATGCTTGACAGCATGCACTGTGAGAAAACGTGTCAGAATCTCATCCCAAAGAACTTGGGGGGAAAAAATCCCTCACGCTTTCCCGTATGTGTGAAGAAGATTATTTGGCTGTTTTTATTTCTTCATACATCCCAGAAATAGACTGTGTAGGCCTACTTGCAGTTAAACATCACCATTTGCAGTGAATATGAAGAGCTGCTCTTGTGCGTTTTCTGATGTTGGTTACAGAAATACCAAGTGTTCAAATATTTCTCCATGTATTTTTTTCTCCTAGACGAAACATCAGCGTGCTGAGCTCAGTTATCTAGTTGACAGACCCCGACGGGTAAACAGGTATGAGCTCCTTAGTCATGTTTTCATAATGCATGCTTTAGCAAGTGTGAATGGGATGCAGAAATGTGTTCACTGCAGATGTAAAACAGTAGCAAAGCAGTGGGAAAATGGATGTATGTAGACATATGAAATAAAACGCTGTCAAGTAAATGAGTATGAATTACTGCTTTTTTGAATTGGTCTCAAAGTCATCTGAAAAGAAAACAAAATCTCATGTTTTATTAGTCTAAAACATCCTTTAAATACTTATTAATCCTTCCATAGAGTCTTCCTTACAACATTGGCCTCTCTAAGTCAAAGTTTTGCCATCCAGCTTACATCAGTGATGCCCAATTTATAGCAAATACATGAAAAACAGACAGAGTGGCAATGCCTGCTGGCTGTTTGGGCTAGGCTACCTATGTCTGAAAAGGCAAGTTTTGTTCATGATGGGCAGAGCTGTGCTGCTCTGCAGAGGTACAAGGCAGGGGTGAGTGACTGCAGCACCTTGTTTGGCCATGTGATGGCAGAAGAATGTTTTATGAGTTCCTCTTTAATGTTTATTCTAATGTAAAGATGTTTCTGTGTCTAGTTCTGCATTCCAGGAAGCAGACATAGTAAGCTCTAAGGACAGTGGTCATGGAGACAGTGAGCAAGGAGACAGTGATCATGATGCCACTAATCGAGGTCAATCCTCTGGTAAGTCTGATAAGAAAGTGGAAACAGTCAATCTGTAAGTAGGGAGACTAGAAAGAAGAGTTACCTGTAAGAATGTAAAATGTGAGTGGCACAAAATCACATAAGCATATTGCATGGAAGGCTGGGTTGAGGTCAGCTTGCCATTATGGTGATCTAAACAAGGTGACAATTTTGAACACCGTGTATTCAAGGGGCAGAACTTAATTCTTTTGATCTTGGAGGTTTGGGGTGTGCCATTCTACGTCACTGGCTGTAGCAAAACTTCTTGCAAGTAAAACCAAAGTTCTTGTACATTTTATTATGGGTTGGTTTTCCCCCCCCCCCCCCCTCAACTGTAGATTTCAATGCACTAGGCAACTCTGTTTAGTAGGCACTTCAGCTGGCGTGGCAGCGTGAAGTGCAAGGGGAGTTCCCAGGGGAAAGAATGAACCAGCTGACTGAATGACAGCCAGACTCTGAGGATTTTTGCTCAGAGAGGCTGGAGACACATTGGGTGTTCTGAATGTGTAATACCTTAGCATTTTTAGAGGACTGTTTTTTAATTCAAATTAATGAACCGTATAATATAAGTGATCTCCATGCCAGGAGACCCTGGCATAAGGCCAGGGTATTCTTAAATACATTTCTTTCAATCCAAACAAGGGAAATAAATGCTTTAAGAGGTAATGATATAGCTGTGATTTGAACCATTTAGGAACTGTATGCATTGCAGTGCTATTCGTATGTGTATAGCTTGCTGTCTTTGCTCTCTTACTGTCAGATTCCTTTGAAAGGGACATTTTTTGTTTAGATTCTATGCACTGGAATTCATTCTTGCCCTCATACTGCATTTTAGCCACAAATGCTTTTCCTTTCCTCTCTACTGCAGCTTCCAAAGGTCTGGTATGTCTTGATTCAGTGATTCAACACAGTGATTCTTTCCCCTTGTTTCTTCTATTCTCTGTCATGTATCAGGATTTGCTACCAGTATGTCATACAAAATACTGCCTGAGTTCCTCCAGTTTTCATGTTTTTATTTTTTGTTGTTGTTGGTAGTGTGTTGTTTTTGGGTTTTTTTTTTTCCTGACCCCTGTCTTAAAAGATTTCAGGGCAAGGAACTCAGTGCTGTCATAGCAGTGCAGCATCTCCTGCATATTAGTATCCTCTATTTTCCTTCTGCTATAGTCACTGTTCCCTTAATGATGGGAAACCCAGGAACCAGGGGGAAGGGGAGGCTGCTACAGGGCCCCTTTATATTGCTGCAAGTCATTAATATGCAGACCTAATGAGACTGAGAAGAGCCAAGAGTCTCCGGAGCTCCCTGCTTCTTGCAGGGCTTCATGCTAAATGAACAGAGTGCCTATTTTGTGTCTGGGAACCTGACAACAAACCATGTCTTGCCAGAAGTTTACATCTGAACACAGAGCCTCTTTCATTTTTGGCCTATATATGGCGTATGATTTATTGTTGTCTTAAAAAGCCATGCATTTAGCCTTCCCCACCCATTCTTTTGCACTGTTTCTGATACAGCAACCAGCTACTGCGTGATAAAAAAAAAAAAACTCCCTCTCCTCCTGCCCTCCCTGCATTCCATTTCTTTTTTCTTTTACGCATTTTACTGCAGCAGTCGTCTCAATGAAAATTTCAATCAGTTTAGTCCCTCAACATAATGAACCATAATAGCCAAACAGGAGAGAAAAGTACAAACATCTGCAGAAGGGATTGGATTTGACTGATGGTGGGAATATAATCATACAGTTGCACATCAACTGAAAGCTATTTTCTTTTAGTTGCATCCAGTACTGTTATTGTCGTGCCTCTGCTCTTTATTCTTTCTTCCAATTTTGCAAGTAGTCTGTCTCAGCTATGAACCCTACAACTACTGTCAGACTTGACATTTATTTCCTAAAAGGCTGAATTCCTTATTTTTATTATTCCCATTTTACTAAATAGGGAGAAAAAACCTGTATTTGCAAAATAACTTCAAATCATTTAAGATTATGGTGTGATTTATGAACTGTAACTTAAATGATGAATACATATGAAGTAATGAAAGCTGACAGTCTTAGGCTGCTCACAATTAATAGTTTTAACTGAAACATCAAATACACAGAATTTCCAATTTAATATATTGGTGCTGTGCTTTTGGAATAATTAGCATGAGCAATTTTTAGAATGCTGGTTCCAAGTAAATATTTAAATACAACCATCTGAAGAAACTGCTCTTATTTTCTACCAATGTGTGATACAGTCTTTCAGTAAGGTTTGGGATGAACTGTGCTGTCATGATTCAAAGAAGATGCCCTTTGACATATGTGATGGCAAGGTATTTTGATATCAAGTCTTTACTTGTGCTATTAGCTTTTAGTGATTAATGTTATTAAAAAAAAAAAAAAGAAACATAAATGTTGTTTGATCTTGAATGTCTAGAGAAAGTGTCTGAGGGAATCCCTTCTCAGTTTTCCAGTCATTGCTGTATGATCAATTTTATCTAAATTATGAAAAGAAAACACAGTTGTTGACAATTTTTTAAAATACATTTCTTAATGCCATGCAGAACAGTATTTGTTTCCAAAAGCAGTGTACGTTCTTATCTGAAAATGTTTAGCTGACAAGACCCATCAAACAATATAACTTCCTACCAATTTTTACTCAGCAGTGTTTTAATCGCAAAATAAACTTCCCATCTCCCGTGCACTGCTTCTGTTACTGTTACCAATGGACAGTCCTGTGGCATACACATAGCTCTATTCCATAGTAGTCCATGGCTAGGCAAGCTGACTGCCAAAGGCGTGATGAATTATTAGTTGGGAAGGTAAACATGCAGGATGGGAATCTATCACAGTGTCATAGATGACTCTTACAACATTATCGCCAAAAATCCTGCACTAAGCTGATTTCTGTGTCATAAAATGCCCTATTATGTTTTGAAATAAGATTCTAGATCACCTTTTGGCAGAGTATGTGCTCTTGATAGTGATTTAATCATGATTTAAAATGTTCTGAATGCCTGTAAGGGATTCATACTGTTCCCATCAAGGTAGCGCTTGAATGCATTGTTATTATCTACATTCTTAGCTACCTTCATATCCATGAACTAGGAAACAACTGCCACCTGTGATTAGCAGAGAATGCCATATAGTGGGATACTCAAAACTGTTCCAAGAACCTAATTTTTCTGGTTTGAATAATCATTTCATTTAGGTAGGGTAAGGATCTGAGCTTCTTTGGGAAAAAAAATGGCTTTCCTAGGGTCATGCAGTAAGTTTTGGCTACTGGAGTGAAGGTTTCTCTAACCCCAAATGAGTGTGCTAATTACATGTGCTCTTATTCTCTAACTGAAAATTGTTGAGACAAAAGCAGTTGTTTTGTTGTGGAACAAATGCAACTAATGCAACACTGCTACCTATTATTAACATGCAGTATTTCAATCATGTTGTGTAGGAGTCATTTCTAAGCTTGAGGTTAGTTTATTTCCCATGGTTGATTAAATTCTTGGCCTCCCATGTGAAACTGCTGACTTGGGTGCCAATTATTACTCTCTGTGTGTGTGTATGTTTAAATTGTGTGATTAGACACCTGTCCTGTAAGACCTGGACTTTTGCCATCAATTTATTTCATTTGGTTGGTCACTAGCTGCTCAGCTTTCTTACATCAGACATGCAGAGTTCTTTACAGTATTTCCTTCATTTCCTTATTTTCACTGAATAGGCGTGATCTCTGAGGTGTACTTCAGGAAGGAATATCCAAGATGAGAAGATAAATACATGAATGCTATGTATTATGAAATGCATCAACTTTTTTTTTTTTTTTTTTTTTTTTACCATCTGTCTACTCAGTAGATTGTGCTGCATGGCCAGTACATGTTGGTGATTACCTGAGATCTGAAATCAGATTTCTATTGTTGAACTTTACGAAGGGAATTGTTAGGGGTCTAATGCAAGGGCACAGAGTGAAACTTTACCTCACACCTTTTCTGTCTAGACTTAGTAAACCTCAAGAGGCCTACTAGGCATTACTGCTAGGATGTAGAATAGCTATGGTATTTCAGTTTTCATGGAGACAAGAACTTGAGAAATCTAAATGAGAATTTTGGTGGTATAGGGACAGACAAGACCAGCATTCCTTCGAAGTCTGTTCAGAGTGACAAGTAAATCCTGTTTTGAAGATCACTTGGGCTAACAGTCTGTCTTGGATAAAGTGAGAGTTAAACATTAAGCATTAAGATGGCTTAGAAAAGTGCTTTGACTTGAACTGAGGTGAGGGGGTTTTTTTTGTTTTGTTTCGTTTCTTTTTTTCTTCTTTCTTTGTGTTTCATACTTAGTAACGTTCACATCTCAATGGTCCAGCCAGGGCTTTGAAGTTGGGATTTGGAAGAGCTGACTATCGAAGGTCTTTAAATCTTTTTTTCATGTTCTCATGCAGATGAAGTCATTTTTATCCAAGGCAGAGCACCAATTACTTAACAAGTAAGAATGATAATAACTGTGTTTCATGAAGTCAGCTTCTTCAGTAGAGTCTTCCACAAAGAAGGTTAAAATAATTATCCTTATTTACAGACATGAACACATGACTCACAGATGAATTACTAACTTGCTCTGTGATAATCCAACTAAGCAGGTATCTGATCTGCTAATGGAGTTTCAAAGAGTTTCCCTATATCGCACCTACCTCCCAAATAACGTTCAAAAAGCTGAAGAAGCAACAAATGCCATTTAGTTCTGCAGAAAAGACACATTTATGAGCTGGGGAAAAAAAAAAAAAGACAAACTTTGTGAAAAGCCTCTCAATAACGAAACTACAAAAAACATTTTGTCAACATTTAATTTACATTTTTTTCCTTTTTTTTTTTTCTTTTGATTATATCAGTTACTCAGTAATGTATATATGAACATGTTCACTCATTTCTCTAAAGGCTTGGTATGTGGCTTTTCTCCTTTATTTAAATTAAGAAAAAATAAATTATTTAAAAGTGGTTGTAGGCTTACTTTTCACTTTGATCTTAAATCATCTTTCAAATCAATTAGAATTCATGCACACAAAAATTTTGCTTTTCTTCTTTAGAAATATGAAAAGGAAGCAAATTGGGAATATGCTTTAGAAAAGCAACGCTGCCAAGTATCGGATTCAAAGCACCTGAGCTGAGTAAATTCAGATGCAGATATAAATCTTAGTATTTAACTCCTTTCTTTCTTTTTAGTTTCCCTTGAGGGAAGGGCAGAGGCTTGTTTGGCTTCAAAATCTGCAAAGTTATGTTGTGCAAAAGCTTGTATTGCCCACTACCTATCTAGGTAAATGTTCACCTTTGCCACAAGCTTTTATATTTATGTATGCTGTATTTGGAATAGCTCAAAGCTTATCAATTCTCAGCTCTTCAGTAGTCTATACTATCTATTTTTATCTTCCAAGGACATTTAAAATTCATAATGCAGAGTCACCTTTAAAATCTCAGTTTATCTGCATGCAACATCTAATGCAGATAAAAGTCTAATGCAACTAAGTGAAAAATATGAAGCATTTTTCTTTAATGTGGATTTAAAATAGTGATGAATAGTTCAATTCACACAACGTATATGTAAGTAGATATATAAGAAAGATGAGATGGAAGTATTACACTGCTGAACATTCCTTTTTGTTATGAATCAAATGTTTATGAAAAAATATGATTCTTGGTGTATAAGGGAGTTCCATACTGTATGTCTTATTAATTTACCACATTATATTCTTCCTTCTACAAATTTAGCAAGCAGCTTTTCCTCCCCTCTCATCATCCACCCTATTAAAAAACGTTCTTTTAATTAAAAAAAAAATAAAAATTCTATACTGTGACCCACAGGAAGAAGGTGGAGGAAGAATAACCTATATCGTAGTCAGTGAAGGGATTTCAGAATCAGTCTGATATTTTCAATTTATTTTCTTTCAAAAAATCAAAACTAACTGCTTAGTTCTGCACCCATTAGCCTCTTAGGGAATGTTGTGACTGATTCAAGAAAGTGCAATGTTCAACCCAATCGTCTTTGAACATTTGTTATCAGATATTTACTTTCTAGCTCTGTATTAGTGGAAATTGAAATTTGGGGGGGGAAGGAGGGAGAGGAGGGGGGGGAGTGTTATACATATATTTTCTTTTAAAAATTCTCATCTGCGTTCAGCAGAGGGAAACTTTGAGCTTACATTTTATATTCCCTACATTCATTACTTCATTTATTCAAAATCCTGATTTATGGAGGCTATAACATCTCTTTTATAAGCTGTTATATAATACTATGCTGTGCACTGTCATAGACAAACAGGGTTCAAAAGCGAACTAAAAAGTAACATTTGGGTTGAGGATTTTTGCTATTTAGCAACTGGCATGAAAACAAAACAGTGAAATGGAGGGTAATTTTTCAGGAGAAGTAAAACCTCAAGAAGAGAAAAAAATGGCTCTATCCCTAATTATCTACATGTCTTGAAGGCAGTATTATCATAACATCTCCTCCCCACTGACATAAGCAAGTAATTTAGCATTCATCCATTCTTTTTTTCTGTATTTCCCTTGCTCGTTCAGAGTGCGTATGGTCAGTGATATACTGTTAGCAAAATGTAATTGTAATCAGTTCTCTCTTAGAACCAGAGCTATTTCTAGTGTAAGTGTAAGTACTAGGTAGGCTGAAAAAAACAGAAGACCCATTTTAGCGTTAGCTATAGTTAGTGTTGCTAAAATGTTCTGAACAGCAAAAAAGTTTGTTTTTTTAAAGTATTTTAAAATATAAAGTCTTTTCTTGTATTTGAATAAAAATCTTTCTCTGTATGCTTCTGTACATAAGATACACATGAACACACACGTGCTTCTGTATGCTTCTGTACATAAGATACACATGAACACACACGTGCTTTTAGAGATGTGGTTATATACACATTTCTTCCCAGGAAGCGTGCATCTAAACCTTTCTTTTCAGTCTTTGATAGCTACTACCACTACAGAATGCAGAACGATACAGTTTCTGCATCTTTTATAATGATCTTCATCTGGTTGTTTAATCATACCTGCAGTTCAAGTTTACATTTTTCAGCAGTTCACTGATCAGTAATCTATTTTCAGACTTCTGCGTGCCAATTATCAGTGCAAGTTTCTAATCAAAACAGGACCTGACATTGTATTTCACTTCATTTAAAATTAAGAAGTTGATGCAGTGAGTTTAATCTGAGGTAAAAAGATTTTTTTCCTCTTCTTTCTTTTTTCTTTAGTCTGTCTAGAAGACAGATTTTATTTCTCAAGCGCTGGTTGGTGGCTGAAAAGGGGTCTTGCTTGCTGAAGAATTTGTTTCCTTCACTGTGAGATAACACAATAGTATTACGAATAGAAAACAAATCAACAGTTTAAAACAGTGGTAGCATTCTTAATGCTCTAATCCTCACAAGGGAGATCAAACTAATCAAGTTCTTTTTGGAGTAGGCTGGTGAACGAGTTACAGTGCACGAATCTTATTAAAGCTTTTCTTTTTTTCTTTTTTTTCCTATTTCTCCTGCAAGTTGAGTCTTTTTTTGTAATTCCAATGAAATGCTTGTAAATGTGATACTTATAACAAATTCAGTTCAGTCTTGACGTACTCCCATTCTAAGACACATCTTTCTAAGTTCAAGAAAGAGACATTTCTTCACTGTTTTGCTTTTCTGTGTGATGTTGAACAATGACTTGGAGACCTTAATACTTATTTTACTTTATGCCTATGATTTCCTACACAGTTCCTTTCAAAACAAGTACAATCCAACAGCTTAGTGAATCACTGTCACGAAATATTCTTTTGGACTGCTCATCTTAAGGTAGTCAATGGAAGCATTTGCTTGTCATATGAAATTTTAATGGCATTAAAGCATTTATAAGCAAACAGTTTTATGTTGGCAGGGATAGGTGTTTGCTGACATAAGGGAAGCACTAACTGTTCTGTCAGTAGTATCCATGGCTATGTTGCACTGCACTACAGCTACCTTCAGACTGCTAATTTAACGTAGGATTCCATCCCTTTACTTGAATGACAAGATAGTAAGAATGACAAGATAGTTGCTGTAGCAGTGAAAACTCATAGTGATTGATTTAGTAAGCCATCTCGATTGCTTACAGGCTGGATTCCAACTCTGTAAATCTGCTTTTAATAGCAGTAGGTTCTGTCTGTATGCATGTATTAACAGATAATTAATTTATAAGACCAATACTTCATTTTCATAATCGAGATCTGTGATTACTCAATCAGGTCATATAATTTCTTTGGTCAGGGATAGGTTTATGTACATAAACAATTCCTTCAATTGCTCTTAAACGCTTGTTCTTAAACAAGTATTTATGTCTGGTGAAGCGCAGACATTGTCTGCAAGTAGAACTGATCTTCAATGAAATGAGTTCTAAGCAGAAAGATCTACAAGTTATTTTGCAAGATAGATCCATCAGTACCTTTCTTCTTGTGACACATCTGTGTGTGTGACGTTCTAGCATTTATTTATTCTTATTAAATGGTGTTGAATGCTGAAGACTGGACGTTCAGATTTTTTCTATTTTATTTTTTGAGGTGAAGGTAGTAGAAGTTCTAACGAGATCCCTTTCAGCATAATTTTTTTTTAAATCTGTCAGCTGTCAGTTCGTGATGCTGAAGCTTGTATCTGTAGTTTCATTTTTTCTCATGCTTTCAGGCATGGATCTCTTCTCCAATTGCACAGAGGAATGTAAAGCACTGGGCCACTCAGATCGGTGCTGGATGCCTTCCTTTGTCCCATCTGACGGACGCCAAGCTGCAGATTACCGCAGCAATCTGCATGTACCTGGCATGGACTCCGTTCCAGACACTGAAGTGTTTGAAACACCAGAAGCCCAGCCGGGGGCAGAAAGGTCCTTCTCCACCTTCGGCAAAGAGAAGTCTCTTCACAACACTCTGGAGAGGAAGGAGTTGGATGGACTGCTGTCTAATACACGAGCGCCTTACAAACCACCATATTTGAGTAAGTACTATTCGAAAGGCTGTATGAAAGCGTTCCCTTTGCGGGAATAAAAATTAGCTCTTTCTCCTATTCACTGTAAAAATAATACTAATGCAATCTTAGAAGCAGTAGGGGAAAGTGGCTTCCCTTGGATTGAGGCACCACTGAAGAATGTGCTGTTCAATGTTTTTTTTTAAAAAAAAAAGACAAAACCTTGATTCTTGTTAGTATGACATGATTGTCGACATCAAAAGCATCAACTGATCAGTCAGGGAGTTGCTCAAATTTGTTTTCAGATCCTGAATTACTTCATGATTAGATTTTTTACATATAGATGTTGCCAGGGTGACATTTTCAAAGAAGAAAACTAAGTCAAGTTGTTGTTTATTTCTTTTTTCAACTGTCCCAGGAACTTCTCTTTATTTTTGATCAGTGTCCTCAGAATTATTTTAAAGTAACTGTTCCAGTACTTGAAGGAAGCTTATAAGCAGAAGACTTATTGCATGATCTGATATTGATAAGGGGGAGTAGCTTTAAACTGCAAGGGTGGAAAAATATAGGTAAGATATTAGGCAGAAATTCTTAACTCAGAAAGTGATGAGGCACTGATACAGATTGCCCAGATGGTGCTGTGGATGCCCCATCCATGGAGGTGTTCAAGGCGAGGCTGGATGGGACTCTGATATAATAGCTGGCATCCCAGCCCATAGCAGAGGGGTCAGAACTACATAGTCTTTAAGGTCCCTTCCAACCTATGCCATTCTCTGATTTACGTAGTTTGGAAGTAAGGGTTTGGATGGATAAAGAAAAAGTTGTTTGCCTTCTGATCATCTGATCATCTTTCAACTGACATAATATTGGTGTTTGTCAGTGTTCTTCCATGCCTTGTCTTGTTCCAAAATCTCTTTAGTCAACTTTTCACTGTGATTTGCTGACATGAAAGAGTGTGATAGATCTCAGAAAGACATTTGTAACTCATTTGGAGTCTGAGCTAGATGTAGAAATCTTGAGCAATACATTGGTCTAGTAAGTCTTTTCATTCTATTCAGTAGCTGTCTATATTTTATCAAAGACTGTGATCTCCTTGCCTTCAGGAGTTTATGATGTTTATCTCATCCAAGCAAGCCAAAGACATTAACATTACAATACTAACAAAGCAATAGAAGGACTGTAGATCTGGAAAAAAAATCTCACTAAATGATATTTATTTTTTCTAAAGCATTTAGTTTTTCTGAAAGGTGCTGCTGCCCCGGTAGTTTTAGAGTGTGAAGGATCTTTGCTACAGATCCTTCTCCAGCAACTCAGTTATTCCTTCTTAATTAGCTCTGTGCAGGTATTTCAATCATTCAAGTGTCAGTCATCTGGTCATACTCTAAAGACCAATGTGAAATTTCACTGTGCTATGATACAAGGACTCACGTCTCTGACTTTCTCTAGATGGTCTTCTACCACTTAACATCTAAGAAATATTCTTCAGAACTGAACTGTAATTTAGCAGTACTGCTTACATATCTATTGCTGGAGTTTAAACACTCAGATTTTACAGCAATAACAATTCTGGTGCAATGTGTGTTATAGTGATGATTATATCCAGTGACATCAATGAATAACAGTGTATATATATTTAATTCACAGTTTAGGAATTTCAATTTGTTCAGCTAACAGAAGTAGTTTAATTGAGCATGTATAATATATAGACCTTGGTTCATGTTTTACCTTTATCTGACAGAGGGGCATAAAAAAATAGAGGTAAAATGTTGGAAGTAAACAGTGTAAATGAATGATATAATCTACATCTGATAATCCAGATTTAATTTTGCTTTTATTCTTTGGCCCTCAAACCAGAAACTGCCAGAAAACCTTGTGATGCTTTGTTTTATTTTCTCCTACTGAATATTTTCTTTAGAAAAATTTTTGATTAAAACTGTATACTAAATAACAGGAGCAAAGAAAATAAAATGAGCCCAACAGTTGTATCAGTGAGTAAGCTGTTTATACTACTGCGTTCAGTGAATAAGGCAAGAGGAATTGTAACGGGAAGTTGGTTTTGGAAGGAATTGTAGTTGAGCCACTGAGTAATTGCAGCTGTAATAAAATTTGAATTCAGTCTCGTAGCAAAGAAGACAGTATCAAAAACAGTTTGTCAGTTGGACAATTTTTTTAAAAAGAAATGACTAAAGTGTGTGAAACAAAACCCTCATGTTCAGCAAAATTGCTGTATGAAAAGTTAGAGCATGTAAGAAAATGTCTGTATGAAAAAGGAAACAGTAGCAAGGAAGAAAAAATGTATTACAGGATACAAAAGCTATTTAAACTGGAAAAAAAAAGCAAACAGAGTCAAGTGAAATGGTCAGAAAAAGGGAGCTATTCTAGTAGGTAGGCTTCAGGATGGAAAATAAGAAAGATGAGTGACCCTTTAGAGCAAATACCCAAAGGAATGCAAATGAATAGAGACAATTTTTAAGAAGTCAAGTATAGGAAGTGCAAGAGAGAACTGGAGGATATCCCAATCTGCATTTAGTAAGAAGAACATTGCAGAGGGGCTAAGCAGTTTCTTTGAATTAGTCTTTATAGGAGGAAGGTGGGATGAAGGGACGGAGGGAGAAAGGGAGGAAGGAAGGAAGGGAAGGAAGGGAAGGAAGGGAAGGAAGGGAAGGAAGGGAAGGAAGGGAAGGAAGGAAGGGAAGGAAGGAAGGAAGGAAGGAAGGAAGGAAGGAAGGAAGGAAGGAAGGAAGGAAGGAAGGAAGGAAGGAAGGAAGGAAGGAAGGAAGGAAGGAAGGAAGGAAGGAAGGAAGGAAGGAAGGAAGGAAGGAAGGAAGGAAGGAAGGAAGGAAGGAAGGAAGGAAGGAAGGAAGGAAGGAAGGAAGGAAGGAAGGAAGGAAGGAAGGAAGGAAGGAAGGAAGGAAGGAAGGAAGGAAGGAAGGAAGGAAGGAAGGAAGGAAGGAAGGAAGGAAGGAAAGGTATTTTTATAAGAAGCTACCCATTTCAGGTAACCTTTTGAAATAAACGTGCAAGATTGCTTCATAAAAGAGGATGCTGTTAAAAAATTGGCTAAAATAAATAGGAAGAAGATGGGATTAGCTGTTCTTTATTTTCAATTCTTAGGAAAAGCAAGTGACCATAGAAAATCAGAAGTTCTGTTTATCATTTTTTTTAAAAATGTAGTAAAAAATTTTGTAAAATTGAGGCCAGGGAGAAACTTTAGCATAAGGCATGAAATTGTGACCGCAGAGTTTTAGAAATAAGGTAACTGGCATTTGTCCAAGAAAACAGCACAGAAAGATTGTCAATCTATTAGAATCTTGACAGAGTGGGAGAGACTTAATCAATACAACATATTTGAACTGTCAAAAAAAGTCTTTACCGTGTTTCTGTGTAGTAGAAACTACTAAAGTAAACAAATGTTTTGTTGGGGGAAAGCATTATCAGATTCTGTGCATCTAAGAGACAGAAAAGGTCTTTTGGATAAATGGCATGTTTTAGCAGAAGCAAAGTTCTCCCTGTGGCCGTGTGGAAATCCATGGAGTTTAAAATATTGACTTTCTAGAAGAGGAAATATGGAAAAAAAAAATACCATAACAGACTACATTTGCAGATGACATAAAACAATTTAGGACAGCCATGTCCCTGGTAAGACCACGCATGGCCACGTTGTGTGCTGAAGCATGATCCAGAAAACCCAGTCTGCTTCTGACTTAGCTTGCTCTGGCATTCAAAGCTGCACAGCATTATGAGAGCAGTGGAACAGCTGAGCTTACTTAGTTCAGTCTGCGCCATTAGCACAAAAGGCTTGTGTGTAAACTGATGGCTCTACATGGAGCTTTCACTGTGCTACATGAGTATCTGCTCTAGTGTCTTCGTGGTGATTCCTGCCCTGCGTTCCAATGAGTACGTTTAACGTGGAGGCCTTAGAAAAGACAAATGAAGAAGACAGTGTAAGTTATCATGAGAAATTTGAACTCTTCCTGAGGAAAAGACCATGAAACAATTCCCTGAAAAGCATCTCCCGATGTGCAGAGCCAGCAAGTAAGAAATGAAATGTCAAGTTGTTAAAAGGAATGGAATTGAAAATATACTACCACAGTATCAAACCATTACACAAAGCATCTTGCTATGTTACTCTAGCCAGGTTATTCATTCTGTAAAAATACATAGCACAAGAGCAAAAACAATAAAAAAAGCTGATGTGCAAAGCCATATCAAAAGATAGGGCTAATTTAGATAAACAATGATAGGGATGTGAATAAAACAGGAGAATGAAAGAAAACAGGAGTTAAGCTGGCACTTCCATTTGCGATTTGCAATAATGAGACCATCAGGTCAGCAAAACAGCTGAAGGGCTACCAGGTCATGAACTGATAAAGAAATATATGTTTGATAAGACTATACACATTTAACAGAAATATTCTCGAACTCATGGTTATGGGGGTCAAAGAAAGAAACAAAGGGCTTCATAATAGGGAAAAGGCAAGCAAGAGGTTTGCTTGTTTGATTTTTCATGCCTTAGTACATTGCATGGATAAAAGAAAACAGCAGTAGCTGTATTGTAAAGTAAATGAAAGTAGAAATAGATACAGATCCTCATACTTCAGAGTGTTTCTTTAAGTCTCGTTAACAAATTTTCATCTTACTGATGTAAGCCATTGGACTTACATGCCCATTTCCACAGAATCACTGAAAGTCTCTTTAGACCTAATATATTTTGGAGTACATATTTTTCAAGTTCTTACATGTGTTTGTCATGAATACAATTAGGATCGATGATTTGTAGGATTTTTCAAAATTATTTTCTCAGAGGACTCCGGAATACTTGTACATTGCAATGATCTTCTTACTGCTTAAGTTAGACTCATTTTCTTCTTATTCATCCATGTGATTTCAACAATGACTTTCTGTAAACAGTTAAGAAATTCTCATGACTAGAATGATTGTAAAACGTACAAGAGATTCTGGACTTGACTAGGAAAATTTAAATAAGTGAACTAGCACTGTTAAGGAAAATAAAATGTAGCTCTTGGACGATTTATATAAATATATTTTAAAATTAACAGCAACCATTTTGGTGTAATTTTTCACTCAATAGTTGTTGTTCTAGTACTTTTTTATAGTATTTTCACTATAGTCACCAAAAGCTCTCATCAAAGATTCCAACTCTGATGTACCAGATACTGGAGGCTTTCTAGCAGAGACCTTCTTCACAGTGAATGCCTTATCAGACAGCTCTATTCCTACTACTTCAGGCAAGGTGCTAAAGTGATTACAGTGTGAGTAGCACCATCTTATCTATCCCAGTAGATGGCTGGTCTACAACTGATGATAAGAGGTAGTTTTTAAATTCTTTTCCTGTTTTGTTTCATTGTTTTCCTCCATCACTGTGTGTCATTCTAAGATACTTTAATAATGCCTTCTAATTTTCCTAAATGCACTGACATTTTTTTCTGGTTTTTTTTTTCTTCTTTTTTTCTGGTATATGAAAACAGCCAGATACTGCCATAATACCTTAATTTTCTGTATGGGAGTGATTATTTTGCTCTAAAAATTACTTAGGCATAGCTTAATCTACTGTGGAAGCAAGTTAAGTAAATACATACAGGCGCTATTTACTGCACAAGATAACGGTGTCTAAGGAGATATTGTAGAATAACAATTGTGTTTTAAGTAGCCCCCTAATTAACTCTTCAGTATTTTCTGCGTACACAAAAGCATCTTCACTGACGAAACCTTATCATTATCATGATAATTATTGCCATCACCATATTAGCTTTGATAGGAAAAGAGAGAAAGAATATAAAACCTGATCCCTTTCCCAGATAGCTGGTAGCCAGGTAAAGCTGGTAGCAAGGTAAAGTGGAACGAGAGAAATTCCCTTCTTTGGCTGTTTTGTATTGCTTGGCATGGATAGTAAACATTTTCGCTGCCTCTGATAGATGCACATAAGTCTAGCTTTATAATGTCAAACGACTTCATTAGCTTCGTTTTTACCACCCGAAAAATGTAATTGTAAGCTTCTCCTCACTCTGTGCTTCTGTTTCTTAGCCTGGATAGCCATTGCCTCATTCTGCAGTAGAGGCACAGTGGAGATCTGTGCATGATCAGGGAAATCAGGCTTGGATCTGAGCACAAGTATCTGTTTACAAGAAAGCGTAGATGTAGTCCAAAGTTCTGGTTCTATGAAATGTTTGGCATCTTCTCAAATCAACATACCCTAGTCAGCTTTACAAATAAAACTGAAAAGCTCTCAGAAGTCTTTGCAGAGCTGAATGTTTAAGAACTGGACTATCAATTTATTTCAAGTAGTCTACCGCAGAGCTAACATAAACACTCTCTGAATTGGATTAGAACAAATAGGAGAAAAATGTTTATGTCTTTGAATATATTTCAAAAGAATAAAAAAATGTACACCGAAGGATATGTGTGGAGATACGTATTTGGGATTACGAAGGGTATTCCTGTGTGACAGGGCAATGTAACACAATTTTCTGTTATTATTTAACATAAATGTATGGAAGATGTATTAAGCATGAAGTCTTTACTATTTTAGAAAAGTTTCCAAGATTAATCGAGCTAAGTATCATGGAGTAAGAACTGTATCATAAAACAAGTACTTTCTTTATGTCTTATTTAGTTGCATCATACTTCTGAAAATCATTTACGTGGTTTTATCACAGCTGTGATAGAAATTATCACTGCATTTACACCAATGTAAATAATTATTTTGAATGGAACACTTGATTCATTTGTGAAAAATATTATCCTTGTTTACACTTACGTGTTTAAAACTAGTCAACTTGATTTCTAACACCAATCAGGTAAGCTTGTAAGCTGGTTATTGCTGCCATTGAGACTTTTTAAGCTCAATTTAAGATTTCCACACATACTTTAAGTAATGCATGTAAGTTAAAGCAAACTAATTAGTACCAGTAAGTTACATCTTAGATACAATTCTTGGGCTCAGAAGAAAGAAAATTTTCTAATGCTGAATTAAAAGAAAAAGTTACATTGAAATACCATGGAAGAGCTGTTCATTTGCAATTAGAACAGTTTCGTGCAGTAAAACAGTTGTTAAAATTGTGTCTTTCAACTTCAATTCTGATCTGCGAAGTTCAGCATCCCGCTTGTCCTGTAACAGGCAGTGGAATTCAACTTGTAGTCAGGAATTTATTTGCACAGCAGAGTGCAACTCTCTTTTCTGCACAAATGAGAATGATACTGCACATGCAGGATTGCTCAGCAAAAATGGAGGCTGAGATGAAAAGGCAACATGTAATGCTAAGAAACATACTTTCTACAAAATCTACTAGAGCGTTCTCATTTATGCTGATGTATATCTGTATCTGCAATGCTAAAAAATTTATTTTAAAATAAATGTAAAATGTTGCCAGTTCAGGTATGGCTATATTAGATAAATAAAGCTTATTAGATAAAGAAATAAAGTAATAATTAAAAAGTTACATATGTAATTATGATTAAACAATTAAACTTCGATCAAGGCAGAGCAAGACTATGATGCTTTTACTCATTAGTGTCGGTACGGGTTCGAATAAACCACTAAGGATGCTTTACTGTTCAGTGATCATTGCATAACTTCTGAAAGGTATTTCTGCCTTACATTCCTGACTGGTTTGCATTCTTCATCTGAACGTATTCCTCTTGCAGTTGTCACGCAAAGGGAAGAGCACTTACAGGATATTATTGCAATAGTAGAAAGGAAATCGATAATTCAGAAAGCAAAATTAGGAATGTATAAATATGCAAACATAACTCGTCTTCAACTCAATAAAACATACAAAAATGCTTTTAAAAAATAATTTAAAAAAAAAAGAAATATTCTTCTAATTTGAAAGCACAGGTGATAGCTGTTATATTTTGATACAATTTGTTTGAATCCTGTTATGCTACCATGTTCTAAGAACTCACTGTACCCTGTGTCACTCAAAGGACTTATGAAAAAACCCACCAGTTAGTTGGTTTATATAGCATCTTTTACGTAGGAAGACTGTAGTACTCTTTGCAACTATAACAAAGAAAAATAAATAGAAAAAAATAAGGGAACATGAGTAACTTCTATCTGAAATAATACTGAACTTTTGGTTTGTCTTAATATATACGTATTTCAACATTTTTTCCCCTTTCAGTAGCTGTAAAAGCCCCTGTGTGCCACTTTTCTTCTGTGTGACTGGAACACATAGAACTCTTGCAAATCTAGCAGTCTCAGCCTGGTTCTGTACTTACTCAGTTTTGAGAGTGCTTGTGTTTGTTGGGTATACCATCTCTAGACAGTTTTTAAAGAAGTAATAATAACCAAATGCTATTTTCTGCATTTCTACCAGTAGAATATGGAGGAATTGAAGAAAAAAAATGACTTCGGGAGTCATTTTTTAAATTCTCCTCTTACAATTGTAAATTCTATGTCAGAAGTAACTTAGTCAGTTATGGACAAGACATTCTCTGGAAAGCAATGAGGTGTTTTCAGTTAAAATTTTCAAAGCCACTGAAGTTATTTATTTTTGATAAGCAAACTCTCTTCATTATGAATAAATGTTGTTCTTACGTGTACAAACCATGATGTGACAGTCAGGATCTGGAGCATTCAATGTGTAACTAATCTTGGGTCTACACGCTAAAAAGTGTTTTCCTCTCTTAGGAACTACTTGGGCTGCATGGCAGAGGAAATGATTCTTGTTTCTCGCTCTTTCCCTGTACACAGTGGCTCTGATTTTCTGCTTTCATTTCCACTGCCTTAATTTTAGAGGGCTTTCCTTCCTAATTTTTTCTTGACAGAAAGAGGAAGAATAGAAAAAGCTGTTTAAAGAATGCAACATATAGCCTGTAAGAAAAGAAACCACATCTATCACTTTTGAACAAGCGCACTATAGGGATCAGTGTTGCTATTTATCTAGCGAGCCTGTAAACAGTTTGTACACTAGACACTGAGAATCCACACTTCCAGGTAAGCAGTAAGATGATTGCTGCTGGGAAATACCTGTCAGTGTGTTTCATTTGTTTTAGAAACACAGTAAGGTGAAGTCAGAAGAGTGAGAAATTATATTATATTGGTACCTTTTTATAAGGCTGGAAATAAAAGATAAAGACAATTACAGTATAATAAATACCATGAATGATAAGCAATGTGATTTCACTGAAAATTCAACCTAAGATAATTTAATCATTTTCTTTAGTAGGGTAACTGTCCTCATTAGTTGAAGAAGATACTGTGGACTTGTTGAACTTGCTTCCTAAATTCTACCTGAAAATCTTGTGCATGTATGGATTGCAAGAGTAAATCAAACACTTCTTGTATGCACTTATGTGTAAATGATACTATTTTACATGATGTTTTTACAGGAGTCATGTGGGTTAGAAAAAAATGGAAGCAGACTAGATTCACCAAAGAAGTTATGGGGATGACAGACTCCTGTTAAGTCCTTTATCTTTTCACTTCCAGCTTCATGGCTGCACTCAGCACCATAAAAGGATTTAGTCTGAAACTTGTTGAACACAGCCTGTCTTTATTCATAAGCAGTGTTGTAGATGATGATACTGTGGATTCATCTAATGTCAGAATAACATTCTATGGCTTTATTACTTTCTTAGTCTCCTATTTCTGCTTTAATTTGATATCTATCTATTCTCATTTCGCATTTAGATGACAAATGAATATAACTGTGTATAGCTATGAGTACTGATAGGAAATACAAATGAATGCAGGGACAACTTTTTTTTCCTGTTCTACTTGAAACAAAGTGTTTTGTGCTTTGTATTTGCAGTATATTTTATGTCCACTAGGGCTTTTTTCTTCTCATTAGTTAAGCATGATCTTTTCTAACACTGGGATGTTATGGTCAGTAATGCCTTATGCTCTCTGGTGTCATTTTGGCCTTTGCAACTGGGCATGGTGCAATTTGGAACACCAGCCAGGAACCATTCCTGAAGGCGGAATGAATTTAATCGCAGTGTATAGCTCCCGTATATGACAGGATAGGGCTGAGAAATTTTAATAATGGGGACATAAATCATTCCAATCTAGTGGTATTTTGAGAAAGAATGGTTAAGGGCACATTTCGTTTATAGATAGAAACCGTGCCAATGTGTCTTTTTGAAGTTTATATCATACACTTAAATATATTATCTTGGCAAACCGGGAAGAACTCCCTGAAATCTGAATCTATGCTACTCATAAAAGACAGTGTAAAGTACTGTGCTTAGTGAAATAGAAAAGAAAATGCTCACAAAAAGAGAGGAAACATCATTCTTGCCAAATCCTAATGACATCAGGAGAGAGGAATGGTAGAAAAAAACGTAATGACAAAGATAAATTGCACGAGGATACACAGCATGATGCTGATGTAATGCTGTAATGCATGTTGCCTATTGTGAGAAGAAGTACGTTGAATTATTTTAGGCTTGAGTCAGTGCGAATAATTTAGATGCCTCTGAAGGCCACCATATGGTGACCTTTATATATACATATATATGTGTGTGTGTGTGTGTGGATATGTATGTCTACTTCGCTCTTGAATCTATAGGGAACTTAGGCACTTAAGGGCAATTTAGGAGGACTTGTTCAAATCCTCCCTTTTCTCCCCAGGGCACTGAAAATTTTAAGTCACATTGTAGCTAACCTTCAGTTCATTCTGCATTGCTTAACTCTCAAACTGACGTGTTCACTTTCAGGCTTGTCAGCTTAAAGAGACGTATAGTATAGATTTCAGAAGAGTACAATAAAATGTTGTGTTATTTTTTTAAGCGAAGGAAGAAAAGAAGATCTGAGAAGAAATGATAGTTGCATATGAATACATAAGGAATACTTACAAAAATGAAAGGAATCAAATACTAGGATTACCAAGAGTGGTACCAAAATTATTAGCTTAAAGTGAATGTGAATATGGAGAATGTGGATTTGCTACAAGAATATGCATGCAATTAGAATGAATTCTCGATGAAGAAATTGGCAATATTCTTAGGGAGTATGTATGACTTACATAAAGGATAATTTAGGAGTTACTTAATCAGAACTAATACAGTACTTAATTATAAGAGCTCTTTCAAAATGAAATGTTTCATGGTTCTCTGACTAGAAGAGCGATGCCATGTATTATTCCTAGTGTATTCAGGTAGATAATACAGTTGCAATAGTACAGAAAGAGGAAGATATTTTCCTGTTCTTATTCTACTTATGGGAAAACTGACTTTGGTATTTCTATGGTACATTATAGAGTGAACCTTGGCACTTTTTATACTGTGTTGTAATAATTAAAAAGCATTGTTTCTGTAGTAAATAACAGCAACCAGAGATAGAGTGGCAACTTCAACACACTGTGCCATGGGTCTGTTCCTGGCACTGAAACAAATGTCAACACTTAGCACAGAAATCCAAATACAAGTGAATTATTTGCCACAGAAAACTGATGACAAAAAGCTTGCTTGATACAAAAGAGAATCCTTGTCAATCACATGTTTAATGTAAAGCATGTGTTGATTAAGGTCAGTGCTTAAACTGACTTAAGCTTTCATATAAAGAAAAAGTAGAAATTGTCTATGTTTAGGGCTATCCTTTGAATTGAGACTTGAATACCTGTTCTTAAGAACTGTAATTCTTTTTTCAGAGAATTGGCTGAGTCCAGGTGGAATATAAATCTCAGAGCATTCAATAGCACAAAGGAATTATGATTTCAATGGCTGTCACAAGGTGTCAACAATTGTATCATTGCCATATGAAAATACTTACCGAAGCACGTTCAATGTGAACTCCTGGTGGGATCAGCACACTTCCAGAAGCACATAGGCACAAAATATCACTGAGATCTTAAAAATAGAATGCATATTTTTTATTAGGCATGCACTTTCGTATTTCGAAATTAAGCTAACAAAAGTGGCAATATGCATCAAAGAATAAAATTTTTTTCAAAGAAGAATGTTCAAGTTGTTGATATGGAACTCAGCACTGTGTTCAAATTTGAAAAGTGATGCTTTTGTACTTAAGGGCAAAGGGCAAAACCCTTTTTTTCCCTAAGTAATATTATTTCTCCTAAGGTAATATTATTCATTGTGTCCACTAGGTTATGGTCAGTGCAGTGTCCACCGCTTTCAAATTTGGCTTGGCTGGTAATCACTGTCTCTTGCATTGTCTTAAATGAATATGATCAGTTTGAAATGGGTAAAAAGTAGTGTGGGTATCTGGATCATGAGTTCAAGTTCATTCAAGTGTGCTGTATGAGGTACACAGGTATGAAGCACAGTTAAGTAAAGATTCACTCAACTAAAAGAACAATTAACGAGGAATAGATATGATAAAATTATTTTCCTATTTGTGTACCAAAGTACCATGGAATTGAAGAAGTCCATCTCTTATAGTGCTGCTAATAGAATGTTCATGAAATTTTATTAGCAATGTTTTAAAATACTTGTTTGAATAATAGTTTGTTTTAAAACAAACAAACAAACAAACCACAAAACAAACAATCAAAAAACCACAATGGATTGCAAAAGATGCAGAATTGGGACCTGCAATGACTGGCATACTTTATTTATCCACAGAACATGAGTGGTAGGAGAGTAATCTTCCCCATCCTACATCCCCCAGCTGTGTGTCTCACCCTTAACCTGAATACACCACTACAAAGAATGAGGGAGCTGTAATAATAAAACTCTGCATTCCCACTCACTTGTTGACCTCTTTCTGAAAATCTGCTTGCTTATAGCTAAATTAGAGCTCCACTGAAGCTGACAGGTTGCATTCTGCCGCTGCTGAAAGCATGATCTCTATTCAGTGAGGCTGAGTTAAATAAAACAATAAAAAAGGAAGATAAAGAAACATGCATTGAATGTTTGTATAGAAGCTAATCTGAAAGCATGTGGGAAGATAAATAGTACCAAGAGATTACTTGCAATGACTAAAAAGAATTTGCAGCTGAAATAGAAAGACGAGAGTTCATACATAGTTTTTCCCCATTCTCCTGTTGCAGAGCTTTCTTTGATGTAGAGGAGACTTTTAGGTTATGGTATCTTCTTTCTCTTAAGTGCAGGGGCATCGGTAGTATTTCTTTAACTGCAGCAGCGCACACAGAATTCCATGTTCTTTGGAGATCTTACTAGCTAGGGGTTCTCTAGACTGGTGGCACTCAGAAGAAGTCTGCAGTCAATCTGTTACAGCAGGTAGAATGCTGTGGGACATTTTGGAGCTCCTAAATATAGTACAGAGAAGGTGACAATAATTATAAAAGGTACAGCATGCATGTTCTTTTGCTGCTTTGATTGCCAGCAGTGGAGGAAGGCAGTGGGCTTTCTCTCTTGTGCTAGTTAGATTAGCTAGCAATGCTAAGCAGGAGAACTCTTCATTCTGAGAGTTTGAAGGTCTTCCAAGTACATGCAATACTTTCCAGGGTTTGCCAGAAGAAGAGATGTATATTGCTTTAGTTCTGGCTGTGAGGTAATAGTCTGACAGCGTTTGGATGCAATAGGATGATTCACTATGGGGTGGAATGAAGATTTATTTATAAGGGCTTTACAGTATTTTCTGTTCATTTCTGATTCATAAGCTAGGAATAATCAAGGCATATTTTATCTTCTACTTTCTGTTTCTTATGTTAGCATTTTCCTGTTCACCTACCACTGATTTATTTTCACGTCTTCTCTCATCAACCTACAGAGAACTAGCTCATCACTGTGAATGGGAGGCTTACTAATGAGTATGGTGGGATAAGTGAACCCTAATATATTTTTGCTGTGTTTATTTCCTGTTTTTATTGAAATTCTGTATAAATTTCATGCATTAAACATTCTTACTGTAATGCTCAAAACCTTAGTTAAGGTCTTTGGAGAAGAATCAATAGTAAGTACAGCATAAATCATGTATCCTAAGAATTTTAATTGGAATACATGTGATTATTTAATAATCCTGTTCACCTCAACCCCTGTGAGAATGTATACGTATATACAAATAGTACGTTAACAGTATTAGGAAATGGCTCATCATTAAAACCCTCTTTCTAACATCCATACTCACACAGACTTGAAGCTTCCCTATGCACTTGGTCTGAGAATTTGCAACAGGAAATAAAATAAAGATGAAAGAGAGAGCTGAGATCTTGAAGGAGAATTAGGCACCAGAAATTATGGTGTTCTTGTTCCAGCTCTTACACTGACTCTGATACTTCCATTTCTGTAGCATTTGCCATCTCTGGATCTCAAAGTGGATTATAAAGAATAGTGATTTAAACCTTCCTGCACCTCTAGGAGATAGGTAAGCAATATTATTCCCATTTTACAGATGGAGAAGTTGTGATGCAGAGAGGCTTAGTGTTTATACTTGGAGTTTACTTATGGACACACACTCACTTACACACACAGCACCAGAATTAGTTGTCAGAACTTTTATTGCCCTGTTTTAAAGTACTTCCATCCTCCTTTCCATTTAACCTCTCTGACTTATATTCCCCATCTGTAAAAAGACGGAAACTGGTACAGACGTGGAGAGATTTCCCTGCACATAGATCTGTGCAAATACAGAGAAAAAAAAACAGACAAATAAGCAAAAAAAAAAAACACCTTGGAGGACAAAACTACTTTTGAAATCCAAAGTATTTTGTATGTTGGCAGAGGATATCTGAGGACTTGGGACAAGGATTTTTGTAGGTGGAGAGAGTTGCATGTGTTCTGAACCCTGACTCATAATATTTAGTTATTACTATAAAATGGCCTGATATAAACACATTAATAAAAGTTTAAAATAATAATTAAAAATAATGTAGATTTTCATGGCAAAAGATTAGACAGGCAGCAGCTCGGATTCTGTATTATCTGAAAGAATATCTTTAACAAATGTTGTGTGCCTCAAGTGCCAGGCTAATAACACCAGTGCACTGTTAGACAGGAGTAGAAAGAAAGTAGTGCTGCGTGTCTGTATAGTTTTGTCTCATGAAAGTCCTGCGTATGTATTGCAGTATGAATTTCTCAATGGCAGGCAGCAATCAAGACCTCTGTACTTATGTATTTACAAGAGCATTAAAATTATCAATGAACTTCTGGAAAAAGTAATGAGGATCAAATGTAGATCTTGTTATTATTATTGGAATTACTGTTTCTTGTTATATTTAAAATATATTCTTATAAAGTTGTCTAGAAATTTGATTGGTCTGATCCTATACTATCTCAAAAGATCATGAAGATTCTGATCTCCTTAATCTTAACTACCAATTTAAAAAACTCTTCCTGGAGCTTTTAAAAATCCTTCTGCATTCTGCTGCTAATTTTCTACAGAATGAAATTTCAAAACTGTAATAGATACTTTAATGTTAGTGTTAATAACAGATCTGGCAGGTGTATGTGCATTGAACAAGTAGCTTACAAATAAATGTTAACATTTTCCTGTATGCATCCCATGGGATAGGTAGGCTAGATCAAACAAACAGTGCCCATGTTGACTTTTTTCTGTGAGTGAAGTCATTGTGATACAGTGATAAACCTCATATGTTTATTAGTGCCGTGTATCTATAGGTAATAAATATGGTTCATGTGTATATTTGTTAAATGGAATGGAGACTGGATCTGTTTGTTACATGCAGGCATGTATATATGGATGGCTTAGTTCAAGCTAAGTTTCCTTTTATTTTAGTTGTAACACTCCACAGGAATACACAGAATTTCAGGTAGAGAATTTAGTTGATTTGAAGCTAAGGTAAAAGTTGATTTTAACATTTCAGCTTTACTAAACAATAACAACAATGAAGGCTATGGTAGTAATGGTACTAATAATGCTTCAGCAACTGAGCCAGTTCCTTGTCTCAACTTCGCGTGCAACTGAGATCAGAATTTAACCCAGGGTCTTTCTGAGTGCTATACAAATCATTTGTTACCTTTGCTCCCAATTACAGTTAAAATAAGCAGTGTCTTGAGATAATGTAGCCAGCACAGCTGGTGGAGTAGGATATGGGTTTGCTAATGCATTGACCTTTTTCATTTGTGTAACACGAGTTAATTTCCAGTCTAACAGTAAATGCTGAAATTTTAATTGTAGCACTAATGTACCATTTTTTCATCTCTCTGTCAAACCAGACTAAAGGGTCATTTGGTGATGACGATAATGGTTCACTTTGAAAGGAAGGAAAACCAGCTTCTGAATCTGGGGGATTCTAGATCTTGCTTCAAAAAACAAGACGAACTAGGAAAAAATAGGCTTGGAAATCCCTGTAATATTGAACCTACAAGTCTGACTATTTGCCTTGTTCTTGTACTGTTTCTATAGAGGCACACTGGAATATTTGCCATGATGTGTTAGACAGAATAATAAAACACCATGAGAAGTTTGGTTTTCAGACTATCAAGCCTCAAAAAGACTTTTCTGTGAAAAAATGAATCGACATTAAACTGTTTGCTACAATGGGAATTTTAAGCAACAGTTTGTGACAAGTTTTGATTATCTCTCTACACTTTAAGAAATACTAAACCTAAGAACTGTTGGGGACTGATTTTTTCCTTTTTCTCTCAGAAGTGTCTTTTTTTCTTTCCTGCAGCACGGAAAAGGATATGCTAGTCACTTCTACAGGACTTACCTGAAGCAGCATGATTTGCACAAAAGTCGACCAACAAAAAGCATCAACTTTCAACTTCATTATCTTGGCCATCCAGTTCTGTCTAACTGAAGGATTTGTGTGCTGTTGGAGACATCATGGCCAACAATAGGACCTAATTGCTCTCAGCAGGCCTGAGAAATGAGTTGAAATGTGTAGAACTGTAGAAACTTCAGAGGCAACTGATCTTGCCTCTCTGATCAGTGTGTGCCTGTTTACAGCACTATATATCTTTCTCTCTCCAAAATGTCACTGAGCCCTTTAGATGTTTATAATCACCACAAGAAGCCAATCGTACAGATAAAAGAAATGTGCATTATAAATGCAATATCACTGTTTTAAACTTGACTGTTTTATATTATTTTTGTGTGATCAAGTGTTCCCCAAACTATTCCAACTTTACAAGAGAGATTGTGATCATGTTCTTTTCACCCGTGGGTCACAAACAATGTTGTTAATCTGAAGACCCACCAAATTATCGAAGACATTCTGTAGTTTATACACCGTGTTGCAAAGTGTTTACTGTACTATTTCAAAGCTTCTAAATAAATATAAAATATATATATATTATATTATATATAATTTTGAGAAAAATGTGGTACAACTTAGTTGATTTTTAAATGGATTCATACAGTCTACACCATACACTAAAATGAGAAGGTAATTCAGGGTTCCTAAGCTATCCTTGCTAAAAACAAATATAAAATAAACCTTTAATAGTACTTCCCCAATATTCGTATCTTGGTCAATCCTGTTTTTCTTGTTTAAAAAAAAAAAAAAAAAAAAAAAAAAAAAGAGCTGTAAGCAACAACAACATTTTGTCTAGAAGTTGTAATGAATTTTCAATGCCAAAGATGCAGCTGTCAATATTACCAGAATGAGCGCTATGTACTATCAGAGGTATAATTCACTCTCCATTATTTTGATGGTATTTCTATGCTCTTTAATTTGGAATCATAAAACCTTTTATAAGGCTCTATAAGCTCACCTATATCTGTTGTTGAAAAGAACACTGAGTGTCTGTACATTTTGCAATGTAAGATATATGTAAGTGAAGTATTTTAAGAAAATCATCCCAAACTCATAAATATGCATACGTACATACACACACACACAAACACACGCACATCTCTCTGACATACTTTTGTGAAGCTATACAAATATATTGCCTAAAAATATTTCTCTTGTGGCTAGGAATAGTTATTGATAGAATTCAAACTACAAAGGCAAAGTATATGCCAAAATATCGACTCTTTTATCACAACGGATGTTTGAAATTAGGAACACGGCACATTCTCATCTGACCCTTCTCCCACAGGAGTTTAAAAGGGGCTGATTACCATCTCAGCTGGGAAAAGGATCAAGCCCTTTCATATAATCTTTATGTTCTGTAATAATTGTATGGTTGGAAATGGTATATTAGAGCAATTTTTTCTATGAAATAATGAAAACAGTAAACTTTTAAAGGTAAATTCATCTCCATGGAGCTTAAGTACCATTTACTAAATGTAAAAATGTAGTAAAGTGCTTTTCTTCTTTTTTTTTCCTTCTTTTTGTATTGGGTTGTTGGTTTTTTTTCCTCCCCACTGTATCTTAATATCTGTCAAGTACTGAAAAGAAATGATAGAACACTGTGTTATCAAGCAACGTCTACCCAAATTTGAACAAATACCTGGGGACGATACAATATTAAGACAACAGAAAACCTTTCATTGATTGCAGCTGAATTTGGATCATGCTGTTATACAGGAATTCTGATACCCCCACTAGTGCTACCACAGGAGGAATGTGTGAGAAGCTGAATTTAGCCACTGCTATGTGGTTATTAAGTCTGGTTTTCTTCCCTCTGTCATTATTTCTGTTTATGATGACAGTTTCTAGAAGACAGATAATTCACCCATATGGAAACCATCCTGTTGAGGATTCAGACAAGATTGCTGATCAGTTCCTGATCATTCTGGCTGCTGGACTGAGCTCTGAAGTTCATTTAACTACTCTGAACAAACACTATTAAACACTTTTAATGGATATTTCTAGCCGATCTGTATCACTCAAATATATTTCGGGGATCCTTTTAAAAATATGTATAAAACACAATCAGAAGGGAGTGAAAACAGAGCTTACTGATTTGAACAAACACCAGTCATGGAATGTTCCTCTAGCTGTAGACAGTGGGACTTACAGTCAGTGATACGCCTTTTTAGTCTTGTGAAGAACAACAATGACATTTGTGACATCACTTTCGCTCAAAGGATTATGTTAAATGGTTGTTTCTGCTTTTAAAGGCCTCCAAGAAATTTGTTTTTCTTTGTTTCCAAGTACCTCATTAATATTAGATGTAAAGTAAGTTTGTTTTCAGGTTTTGGGAAGAAAAATATTTTTTCTTTCTTTTTCAGAGACAGTGAAGTATTTTTATTTAATAAAGCTATCTTCACAATTTGCATGCATTTTTTTTTCCTGAAAACTTAACCATATCATATCACGTTATTCCTTTCCATAACGGAACGTTTTCAGTGAACTGTGTATTTGATACACACTTCTTTTTTCTTTCTTTCTTTTTTTTTTTTTTAAATTAATGTTAGATAATACAGATAGTGATCCATGTATGCACAGAAATCCTTCTAAGTTAATAGGGAGAGTCCCAGAAGGAACTGTGATAGGATGCGAGACTCCCGAGGAACAGAATGTTTTTAACTACTACATCCTGGGCTCCCAAAATATTTAAACACTTCTGTGGATTTCCTTAGTTCACTGTGAATTTCAGTATGCTAATGTTTGATGACATGAGGTTTAGGTCACATTAAATAACAGTACCTATCTGTTATGACCCAAAAGAAGTACTGAGAAGTGCATTTGGCCGTACAGAGGTTCAATCCCTTCCCTGTTTCTATGTTGTAGTGGGGAAGATACCTGTTGCATCCAGCCACCTCCCATTGAAATTGAATTGTTCAGCATCTCCATGTATCTCACCATGCTACTAGGTGCCTATCTGCAGTGATAGGTATGTAAATGCCTTTAAACATTAGCTCTTTGTATTTGCCTCTTCCTTTAAGTGTATGTGCTACTAATGTCTAAGGACTCTGATTTGCATATTGGGCAAAAAATAAAATGAAGTAGTTGGAAAATATTTAGGATGCATATTAAGGAGAAGTATCTACATCCGTAAGTTGGTGTAGGGAAGGTTCTGATACCTCCTTCTTTGAAGATTTTCAAGAGTTCAAAAAATACCTGTCAGGGATGATACAAGTGTACTTAAACTTGCCTCAGAGAAATAGCAGGGACTAGTCTCTCAGTCCTGTTCTGTAATTTTCATCGTAAGGCATCCTGAGCTTCAGAAGATGTTATCTGTACACAGCTGTAGGAGTAAAGATGTTCTATCCTTCAATTAGGTATCAGAAGCAATATTTAATGTTTAAATACACATAAAAACTGCGAGCAGTAGAACAAGCTGTCTTTGTGAAGAACTTTCTTTAGAGTAAATGAAAGTTCCAGCACAAGACAGTGTCTTACAGAGAATAACAAAATGAAACCAGATGTGTAATTTATTTATTTATTTTTTAATTCCTGGTTTGGATGTGCAGCAATGGATATCTAAGCAACTTGCCTATTAAATTTCTTTCGTTTCTTCCAGACAGACTGTTGCAAAACCGAAAAATACTAAAATGTTTCACTACTTGAAACAAAATTACCATTATTTCATGCAGGTTTTAATTAATCTGCCCACTGAGAAGGGAGAAAAAAAGAAGTATTTCCATTAAATAGTCTCAACTGATTTGAACAAGGTGTAGTAATTTTTCAACATTATTGTTGCAAAACTAAGTGGAATGTCAGTGCATAGATATATATTATTTGTAAAGATTATGCTTCATGCATTATAGTCACTATATATGTGTGTGTTGGGGGGGTATGTGTGTATATAATTATAGTTCAAAATCTGGTAAGTTGCCTCTGCATTTTTTTCTTGCCGGAGTATGCTCCTATCAGTAAATTCAAAGAGAAGGGTAGAAACACATTTATGGTACTAGAAAATTAGACTTGTTCTTTAGTGTAGAATGGAGTTTTGTATTCAACATCTGAATTCAGCCCCTTCCTCATGCGTCACACCCACAATCAAACACACATTTCATTGTTTGACTTGAAAACTTTTACCTGCTCACAGCAGACTTTTTTTTCTTCTTTTTTTCAAGTGCTATCATTCCTCAGGGTAAAAGGTGGATAAATAGATAGTCTTCCTAGGCTGATAAATTGTCATTGCAATTTTGCAAGGCTGTTAAATATTTATATGTCTTATGTGGAGAAAGCTGATCATATCCTGCCATTGTTCCTTGTTCAAGTCGTAAGTTGTTTGGCACTGGGACTTTTTAATTAAAATTTATACAAAGGTGTAGGGGCCAAAGTAAATAAGCATCACTCATCTACAATTAGACATAGCAATTTGATTGCAAAACGTTGGTACCAGATGTCTATGAAGAACAGACAAGTTATTTTATTTGAAGCAAAGTGAAAGGCAGCCAGTAAGACTTTATTATGTTATGCTAAGAAAAATTCAGAAACAGTGAGTTAAATCCATTGCACTGACCCCTACAATCAGAGCTCAGATTCATATTAAAGGTCTCCTTCATTATTTTTTTTTTCCCTCTGATCTGCTGATCTGTCTTGATATGAAATGGATACGTATATATGAACAAATACAGCCATTAAAATCCATTGCTGAAGCATCTGTGTTTTTGTAGATATCCTCATATGTAAGAAATGAGCAAGAAATAACGTGGACAGCTTTCTTGAATTGAAATTGTTTTTGAATTTGAATTTGTTAATAAAGATCATGATATTGTATGTTGGCTGAGACATCAGGGAAAATGAAATCTACGTGGGTGTAGTTCTCCAGAAGGCAAATGCTTCATTTAGGAAGCATCCTGTCAGAAATGTGTAAATGTGAGTGCTGGAAATCTTGCTGAGTCAAGATGAAACACACTGTGCCAAAACTTTCTTGTTCTCTGTGTCAGCACTGATTAAAATGTCCTCTGGATGGTTAACTATGGTAGTAATTCAGAAGATATCCAGAATAGCAAAAGAGATTCAGATAACATTACCATTCTTACTAAACAGAGGTGAAGACAAGAGGTTGAATTTGTATTAAAATACTTATTTGTATTATACAACAGGTAAAATTCAGTTAAGCCATGCAATTCCTGAAATAGTATGCTTCCAAATACATGCACTTCAATGATTAAAGTTCACCTCATCATCAGCTTAAAAGCATATTTTGGGTAACTCATCTATGAGTTGCATTAAGAGTGAAGAGTAATGTATTGTATAACAATGCCTTACAACAACACGATAAAGTGAATGTAACCAAACCAACCTTAAGTTTTAGAAGCCTTGGATTCAAACATTCAGGTTCCAAAACTGAACTGTATTTTGTATGCATCAGAGCCTAATTCCATTAAAGGCAGTGGTCCAAGCTGCAGTGACTTGAAGGGGAACAAAAAAAAGTTCTTCTTTCTTTATGCACATGCATTTTTGAGCAAGAGCAATTTGCAATAAAAATATTTGACACCAAAAGATGGGAAACTTTACTAGCTCTGTTTTTAATGAGCTGTGAAATCAAGTTCTGAAATTTGGATGTGGCTATATGTCAGTTTAAAGCAGACAAGTTTTGAGTGATTTTATTTCAAGGCAAAGCTGAATGACATCTCTGTTGAGATTTTCTTAGAAGACCACAACAGAAATGCAGTCCTGAAAACATACATTAATGTTTTTACAAATGGGAAAATAATTAAAAATTCACTGGAGAAGAGTGATGATTAAAAGAGTGAACAAAGCCAGCAAAGAAATATCAGCCCCAATGATGAATGTTTCAGAAGGTTTTGCTTTGGAAGGTAACAAATGTCCTAACGACCTTATCTCTTTTCAGATTTACTCTGAAAGATGTTTCCTATCACATTTTCTGGTCTAAGTTTTACTTGGGATATAGAAGAAGGGTGTATATAGAAGGGTCTCCGTGTGTATGTGGATGTTTGGTGAGAATAAAATAGAACAAAAAAAGACCTAAATGAAGCCTGATGTCAAAACTACATAGTAATTCCATCTCCAACATTACAGCTTTTCTAGATGGGTTTCAGAATAATTTAGAGCAAGAACTTTATGGGATGCTGGCAGGAGAGCAGTGGTGTGGGACTGTTCAGCCATCAAGAAGAAAGAGAGCGCTTTGCTATTCCTAGTCTTACAGATGACATTAATTGGTATTTAAATAGCGCTCTTCTCAGGGACATAAATATCACAAAAAAGAAAGATTTCACCATGAGAGCAATACATTTATTATAGCTTTATGCTATATATATAAAAAAAAAAAGATGATGAATGCAAGGAAACATTATTCTGCTCAAACCCCTAAAGATGAGTCTAAATGATGCCCTTGGAGCTCATGGCCATTCACTTTTTGTTACAGGCTTGGCTTGATTTATATTCTGATTAGCAACAAAGAAAGAAGACAGAGAGTGAGTGCTGGAATAAAAAGCCAGTTAATTAATGCAATCTAGGGAGAAAATGCAGTATACCTTGAATTGAAATCATTAAACCTCACTGAGCTTCTGGGAAAAAAAAAAGAAAAGAAAAAAATCATATCCTTGATAATTACATGATCTCAGAGGTCTTTTCCAACCTTTATGATTTTATGATGCTATGCCCTGTACACATTTAAATAAGATCCATCACAGCCAAGTTGAAAAACAGTGGCTGGTGACATATCTTAGTCTTTCTTACACTAGGGGAGGCAGGAGGGGCCAGTCCTCAGCACTAGCAGCTCCTGGAGGACGGGGATGGAGCTTGGGGTAGGAGTCAGGATCATGTCTAGTGAGGGGAACTGGGGTAAGAGATACCGTATAGAAACTTAATTTAAGCTTGCTGGGTTTCAATTTGCTAACTGAGTTGTTATCATCAGTTCCTGTGTTTTCGATTGAGGTTTATTTCATTTTACTTAGAAAATCTGATCCAAGAAGTAGGAGTAGCACAGAAACAATTCCAGGCCAAAGCAGGAAGTTTACCTTTTCTTTTTTATATAATTCATTTTTTTTTTCATACCTCCACTGTTCAGTGATAAAGGCGTGAAAACTAGTAACAAAAAGTATCGGAAGCCTGCACGGTCTTTTACTGGACTGGGGAAGTTTCTTTCCTGTTTCTGTTCTATCCGGAGTAAACTGTAAACCACCATTTGCATGCAGTTGTTAGTTTTTCAATTCTTCATTTGCACATGAAATCTAAAACTCCATTGAACATGCTGCTAATATTCACAGATCTAAAGATTCAGCAAAAACAAAAACAGAAATTGTCTTTTTTTTCTCATCCAAGAGAGAACCTTTTGTAGTGCAAAATCTATGAGTTGCTGGAAATTGAAAAAACATTCATTTCAAAGTTAGATTTCTACTGACTGCTGTTCTGTGTGCTTTATATCCTTTATTGGTAAGCAAAGTGTACTCCAGTGTTACAGCAGATGCCTGTATTACTATCTTTATTTTACTGAAGCATAACAGAAATTTCATAATGCTGTTTATTGTAGAGGTGGGAATAGAATCTAGTTCCTAAATCAAAATAATAAGAAAACCAACCAACAACAGTGATTATAATATAAAATAATGTAAGCCCACATGGGTGCTACAATATCAACATCTCCCCACATGCAGGTTAATGAGCTAACTAGCAGTCTAGAGAGCAATATGTAATTTGGTGCCCTTGGTCTTTCTGTCAAAAGAATATATAATTATTCTTTGTAAAATGGGACAGCTTCAAAGAAAGCAATGAAGAGCTCTTCATCTTTCCACTCAGAACCTAAATCCATCTGGATTTGATGATTAGCGAGGGCTGGGAAAAGAAAATTGGGTCTAGATCCCATCATATAAAAGAAGCATTTGTCCTCAGGGGCCAAAATTATGGGCAAATATTATGATCAGTGTGGTATAAAAAGGGCCTCCTACAGTACTTCTTTCTCTGGCAGTGTTCTGTTCAATACGTGTCTTCTCAGAACACTTAAAAATAGGATCCTTCAGAAAACCCAAGGTGTTAAAGACTGGGTACAAAAGATTTCCAGAGCAGGTGGTATGACGAGAGTATTTTTTCAGGACTTGAAAAACCTTTATTCAATTCTCCCTTTCTCAGATAATCCAACTTAGAGCCATTTCTAAAATTAGAGTGTTGTCTCCTATTTTGCTTCTTCATTTTACAAAAGCAACTAAACATTTATTACTGCAGAAATTATGTACACGTGCTACCTTATACAGATGATCACTCACTAAATGCAGACTCATTTGCCTGCTCCCCAGTGAATAATATTTTATACAAAGTTTTTTCTCAATAGATGTTTGTAGTTTGGAGTACAGAGTGATACTAGGCATATTACAGAACCATTAGAGAGCTTGCTTTCTTGCCAAAGGGAAAGAGCAAGCGAGCAAACCGCATCTGACATGTTAGTCATATAAACGAATGTTTTATTGGAAAACACTCAGACATAATGGTGGTAAGGGCAGTCTGAAAATCTGATACTAGCAGAAAGCATTACTGGGAAGGACTTACCTGGCACTTACCTGGCAGATGTTGAAAAGATCAGAGATTTTGTACAATTGGCTAAGTTCCCAGAAAGGAAATCTTTCCTAAGTCATCCCCTTGAGGACAACAGAATTACTGAACCAGTTATGTTGGGAAAAGTCACTTCTTTGCTGTTTTCCTCGCCTAAGTATCTGCACACTAGCATTATAGGCTGGAAAGACAAAAAGAAAAAAAAAGTAATGGGACTTTTGGAATTGCTGGTTTAAAAAGAGGATTTATTCAGCCCTTTAATTCCCTTGAACTATTATGATGGCCTCACACATCCTAAGGATGTGTCTGGTCCTGATTTCCCTGGCTGAGCCTGATCTGACCTCTACCAAGGGGTAAGGTACCAGCCTCAGCTCCTCTGCACCCAGACAGCAGGAGGCCAATGCTCCCAGTTTTGCTGCCTGACTGCAGGACCAGCAGTGGCAGTGCCTTCACCAATACGTGTGCATCCAATCTTTTCCTACAGGCTGTACTGGTGCCAGGCACAACATGCCTTTGTTGTAAGAGGGCAGAAAAAGGAATATTTCACTTTGAGATGAAGTCTTGATAGGTGTTTTTTTTTTTTCCTTACTGCTATGTTACTGTAAAATACTAGAGTATTTAGACTGCAGAAAATAGCTGTTTCAAATAAAGAACATTTCTTGTGCATGTGTTGTCACTAATATTTCCCAACGTCCTTCTTCTGTTTTCTTGGTCCTGGTTTGCTCTTGCAAAGAAAAAACTTGTACCTTCAAAAGTTCTGCCTCTCCTTTTCCCCAGTTTCCTTTCCATCTCAATATGCTTAAATTGGCCTGAGAGTATCATGAACAAGCAAGGTGATTGATCAACCTTTGCTCATAGGAGAGAAATGAATATAAATTTATTTGAAGAATGTTTCTACACTCATTGCTATGAAGCTAAAATCCTCCTGTATTACTAGTTTAATCTAAATAATCAATAAGAATAAAGGTAGGTTCGTAATCTAGTGTGTACTAGTGTGATTCTTGTCTACAACAAGTGAATATCTTGCCCTGTCATTTATCATAAAGATACACTGGCCCATTAATCAAAAACTAAACAACTATTTAGAACTGAACGAATATACGTAAAGAATCCATGAGTGCAAACATTTAAAAAGTGAGATAATAGTCCCTCTAAAAGCTACGTTACAGAATACATGAGATGATATTAAATTGTATCTGAATTAACCTGTTTGTACTACTGAAGCAAATTGGTAATAGCTGAAGTGATTCAGTTTTTTGGCAGCCCTTCAGACTATACTGCTTTTGCTAGAACTGAAGACCTACCCCTGCTCCCATCCTATTTCCAGGATTTGTGTTCCTCTCGGGTCTTTGAAGAAGGAGGAAAGGTATGACAGAGACTGTTATTTCTCCCTGCCGGTGAGAACACTTCTCTGGATTGATTTTATATTTTAACACCCTATTCTATTCCTCCCACAATTTATCTCAACATACAGAAGCAAAATTGGGAGAAAATAGCCAAAAATCTCAGAAGGCTTTGAACCCTTAAACAATATGGAAGATCACAAGAAGCTCGTTCAAGTTAGAAGAATCTGCTCGTCACCTTGAATTATATTAGCACCATCCTTCTCTTTATTCCCCTTAGAGTGTGTGGAGTCAAAGGCAAAATGGTATAACAAATGACACTCTGTGGCCTGCTGATTTCTGGCTGCCATTTGTATGTTAAGTCACCAGCAGCTGTCATGATCAAAAGGAGAAAGTAAGCCAGAGTTGGAGGGGAACAACACACGCACACAGACAAATGAGGGCTTGATTCCTTAGGGGAGAAAAGCAATATGAAGTGCAGATGGAGTGCTATAGACAACACAGGTGATGAATGAGTAACTCACAGTGTTGTAAAAGGAACGTGGGGTAAGTGCTTTATAAGCGTCATTTACATGTCTAAGTACTTGTGACCAAATTTGTATTGTGTTTTGCCTCTCAAAATGTGAATGGAAAATGCCTTTAAATGTCAAGCATTTTTATTAGGGTTGTTTATGTGCACTTATGCTGTACAATAGTTAATAAAAGCAGCAAAGCTTTGGAGCCTCGTAAGGTTACAGCTAGTTGTCGTATTCTTGACGTTATGCCATCTGCTTCTTAGCACAATTAATTTACCTTACTTGGACATCACCAAGAAGCCACTTTTGGGTTACCACTCTTTGGACAAGCTGGGGAGCCCTAGAGAGCAGACCGTTGCTGCTGAAGCACCATCTGGTCCTTACCCTGGCTGAGGAGAGGTTCCTACATAACTTGAGACAAAGGGGAATTTTTATGCCTAAAAAGCCTTATGTTATGAATTTCTGAGCTTCCAGAGCTCCTGTTTGGGTCAAAAGGTGCTAGGTATATATGCTTAGTATTTTTCAAAAGTAAGGTAGTAAATCATAAAACAGTCTGACTGCCTTTCTCTCATAATTATGTATGCAGTATTTCTATCAGCTGTATTTCAGTATTTTCTTCAGCAAACATAGAATACACTTACAGATGTCTGTTGGGAAGGTATAGTGAATCTTTCTTCCTCCTTTAGCTGCATAATTATGCAATCCACGCTGAGCACTGTTTTGCAGATAGAAAGTTATACATGAAACAGTTTTGAATTCCTCATCTGTAGATTGGATACCTTTCAACTGATTGCATCTCACCTGCTACAGCTGTGAGCTGAAAGTGAAAGTGTCTTTCCATGATGGCCTGCCATTCTTCAAGAGACGTCCTTCCTGCTTGTTCATGGTCTCTGCACAGCATTGCTTTCTCTTTGTTAGATGTATCACTTCTCCAGACTTCACAACCTTTAATAAATACATCGTCAACAAAATGCTTTCATCTATTCTTTAGATTCTGTAGCATCTCTAGAAATGATTTTTCTCCTTCTGCATGTTTTGCATAAACTTGTCAGCAAATTCATTTGCATCATTTTCAAGGAACTAAAATTTTTACTTGTTTTTCTTTTCAAATCTTTGTTCTTCCCCCAGCTCAGTATCTATTCATCAGGTGACTTGCACTATTTGGCAGAGTTTTTTAACCACTCACCATGACAATTGAACCGATCATATCTGAGCTCAAGGCTCAGATATCCCACTGGTATCAGCATAAAAGAACACCTGAATTTTTATGACAGATAGCTATAGAAGAGTTTTAAGTTCAGTCTGTGTTATGCACTGACATCTGATTGTGTAAATTCTCAGCTACAATACACTATTTCCCAACATAGTCAACACCATTAGCTGTGCATTTTCACAAGTAATGAACAAAAGCCTGCATGCCACGTTCATAGAGCTGTAGCAAAAATCTTGTATTTTACACTGCTATCACCACTGCTGAAATTCACTTCCCACTGCCTCTCTGTGCTCACATCCACTGTTCGGTCCACAACATCCACAAACATTCAGCAAGTGTTGATGAATGTCAATGAGTGCAATTTTTTTCTGCTTGAAGGAATTCAATTCCACACCTTTGCTTCATAAGTGTTTCCAAGTGTGTGATACGATGCCATTTTGTCAGGCTGTCCCTGTGCTGCCACGTGACAACAAAATACAGTGGAATACTGGTGAGAAGATTCAAACTCTACTGCCACGTCACCAACATCCACCACTGACATCATGGGCCAACATAATAAAACAGGATCATATTTGATCTATTAATGGGCAAAATATATGCAATATGTGAATTCAGTGACAAAATACTTTTCCTGATCATACTTGGTTTTGGACATCAGATTTTTATTTGTCTATCAATATTGTTAAAACAATAGCACATAGGATTCATATTCCTAGGTGGAGCACTAGTATAAGTGAAAGCACAAACACACTAATAAAAGATGGCCTCACCATGCTCATCTTACTGTTTAATTTGGGCAGTTTTGGGCACCTCAATACAGAAAGGACATTGAGGTGCTGGAACAGGTCCAAAGAAAGGCAACAAGGCTTGTGAAGGTCTTGAAGAATATGCCCCATGAGGAAAGACTAAAGGAACTTGTTTAGTCTGGGGAAAAGGAGGCTGAGGGGAGAACTTATTACTCTCTTTCAATATCTGAAAGGTGCTTACAGCGAGAGCGGGCTTGGTCTCTTCTCACTGGTGACAGGTGACAGGATGAGGGGAAATGGCCTCAAGTTGTGCCAGGGGAGGTTTAGGCTGGATATCAGGAAAAACTTCTTTATATAAAGGGTTGTTAAGCACTGGAATAGGGTCCCCAGGGAGGTGGTTGAGTAACCATCCCTGGATGTGTTTAAAATCCATTTGGATGTGGTGCTCAGGGACATGATTAAGAGGAGGGTTGTTAGTTAGGGTAGAATGGTTAGGTTGTGGTTGGACTTGATGATCTTTAAGGTCTTTTTCAACCTGAGCAATTCTATGATTCTATGATTCTAATCATCAGAATCCAAGGCAGAGCTTAGAGATAGAAACAGAGGATCACAAAGGAAAACATCCAACAGTGAAAAGTGGGAACCTGATCTACACAGAACTGAAATTCGGTGGTGGTACCCACCAAATGTGTGTAGGAAAGATGGCCAGCTGGCAAAGCACGAGTAGGGATGCAAAAAGTTGAATATTAGAGTTGTTCTCAGAAAAAATATAAGCCCAGAATTTCTGTACTTGTCTAAGATTCAGAGGTCTACCTGGAGATTTAGAGCCTTGAGAAGTAATGAAGACAAAACCCTGAATTTAAGATACAGCAGGCCTTTTTGAAGATCTCAGGTTTGTGTTCTGGTTGGATATTATAGCGCATATGCATCCCTTGCAAATTTAGGTGCTGCTGTCAGGTGATTACATATATAATATATGCATAGCAGTAAGGTGCTAGATAGCTCAGGAAAAGAGATTATCAGGGAGAGCTGCACTGAAACAACTCCTGGAGCTGCTTACCTGGCCAAGAGGGAGCTAATGACAGCTGAGCTCCAAATTTTCGTGCTTCACTTATGTGCCAGAAATTCAACAAAATAAACTCAAGCCTTGGAGCTCTGTCTTCATTAGTTCCAAGATATAGAGTCCTGTGTACGGGCTGTGCGTGAATCAGAGAAAGCTGTATATTTAAAACCTTGGCTAAAAAGAGTAACTGTGTCCATGTGTTGCATTTGAGTGCCGGTGCCATGGTTTGAGCCTTCGCTTGGGAAGTAGCACGCACTTGGTATACCCTCCTGGATGGCCTTTTGGGGGCTGCCTTCACATCACTGCTGTGCATGCAGGACACAGCACGGTGACTGCACACTGGCCCATTATGGAGAATAGGGAAGTACATTTAATCAATCTTTTCTCTTGGGACCCAAAACCCAACAGAGGTCTCAGATCCTAATTAGGCAACCAATAGTACTTGAAACCGTAACCTGATGTGGGGCTACTAATGAAGCTGGAGCTTTCTTACTGGTACAAAAATATATCTTTTTTTTTTTTAATACATTTTAATTGCTGGTTACCATTTTTTTTAAATAGTAGACAGCAGCTGAAGTTTTAAATCAACAACACATACTCAAATACTACTGCACTTCATTATTAGCTTGGAAGAAAACAGAGCAACGATTATTTCCCTAATTGTCCTTAAAGTCATTATTACATATGCAAGTACAATTTGGTACTCTCCAGAGTCTTTCCCTCATTACACTGTGTGATTCACTAAATTACACGATTGTGATTAGTGCGGCAATCGGTGTCCAAGTGGTATCAGGCAACTACTGGGCTCCTTTTGTGGAGGTCAATTTAATTACATTGTGCATGACAGAAACCAGGCCAACTGAGTATTGCCTTTGCCACCAGCAATTGACACCTGAGTGTTAATGAGGTGGTAATTAAGAGTTGGCACAGACAGGCACATCTTAGTGTTTGGGACTGGGATTACCATATGCTTCAGTGCTTCTCTGCTAAAAGCCTGAAGTTATTCATTTTCTAAAATACACAGGATTTTAAAATAAAGGCAAATTATTACTTCTCCAAATAACAAGCAAGAAAACACTCATAATCAGGACTGAGGGCTGTCTCTCACGAACTTTTGAGAAATCCTGTCTTTCTAATTGAAATCTTTTCACCAGCATTTTATTTTTTGTCATACGTGTTCTCACAGTAAGAATTGCCTATAATCAAGTTGTTTCAAAGCCTGTTTAAAAATAAAAACTTACTGTTATGAATTTTACTGTAGTTTTTCCTAGGAAATGTAATCAGAACTAAGTCCATACTGAAAGTTTCTTGTAATTTAGAAACCAGTACGTCATCATTTTCATAGAAGAGAATAAAGTTGAGTAACAATAACACTAACAAAAAGGTATTTTACTAATAAAACACTCCAGAGACAGAAATGGTAGTTGTACATTTCCTGTTTTTGTAGATTTACATGAGCTGTTCCTGTACCTTTGAGGGGCTAGACTACTGTCATCTTCCATTACTAAAATGAAATGTTCCATAATGTAAGTTCACAGAAAAAAATCATATATCTGTAATTCTAAATATCCTGGATACAACTGCTCTGATTATTGATACTATTAATGATATTGGTTTTAAATCTTCAGGGAGGCTTTTCTCAGCCAACCAGTGACTACTAGTGTTTCAAGCTTGTCTTAGAAAAACAGGAAGGAGTGGGGTTTTCTGCAGTCTATCACCTACAGTGGATGACAGGGGTCTGCTTTTGCAGAATTTATTGTGAGAAAGTAACAGCAGCTCACCTGGAGTGGCTTTCTCAGTACCTTTATGCTGCTCCAAAAACAACCTGTAGATTTATGATGAAGAAAGAAGAAACTGAGGAAGAATACTAAGCTTAAGGGGAACTGAAAAGGGAATGGCCTAGAGAGTGTGATGGCAAGTCAGTGGAGAAGAGTGGAAAATTAGAGAAGCCTGGAAAATTAGAAAAAAGGAGAAGAAAAAGTTACATGGTAGAGAAACCATAAGTTCTTTACAATGAGAGTGGTGAGGTGCTGGAACAGCTGCCAAGAGAGGTTGTGGCAAGGTTGGCCAGGTTGGATGGGGCAGCCTGGTCTGGTGTTAAATGTAGAGGTCAGTGGCCCTGCATGTAGCAGGGGGGTTGGAGATTCACGTTCCTTGAGGTCCCTTCCAAACCTGGGCCATCATGTGATTCTGTGATTCCGTGTGAAACCAACTCTGAAATATAATCTCAGAAAAGCAGTATTACACATAATCATGATTAAGCTGCAAATATTCCAATTCAAACTGATTATGATGTTCCTTAAATCTGGTTACTACGTGCAACATCAGATGTATTTTAAGCTAAGTAGGTAAAGCAAGCAAGGTAAACTAAAAACATTCTAATGATTTTTAATCGTTTTAAGGAGTTTGATGTGGTTAACCCTTCATGTTCAGTAAATCTAAGGAATATTATGAGTCACCTGATTTCAGTAGCATATATAACATTTGTGGCTATAATTCCCACCTTTTGCTATATAAAAGGGCAGCACGATACAGTCAGAGCAAAACCATTTTATACAATTTATTTTCACAGTACAGTTTTTAGAGAAGGCCTCTTGATGGATTTGTCAATTTAAAAGGCCTCTTCTATGTCTTTCATGACATCTTTAGCCAGTGAAGATTCTTCAGAATGCTCCTTCCTCAGGAACTGGCAGCAGCCCATGGGTAGGACGGTGGAGAAGATCTCCATCCCTTCAAAGCTCACTTAAAACAACTGGGCCTTGCAGCATGCCTTAAGGTCAATAAAGCGCAGGGCAGCACAGGAGGAGAGAGTGAGCTTTGAAGCGGTGTGCCCCTTGTAACAGCTACATTATTTTATAGACTGACTCACTACAGTGGCTTAGACAATTTTCCAGTGGCTTTACAAATCCACAGACTGTTCACATCAGATGAAAAATGTATTAACTTTACTGAATCTTAGTTGTGGGATTTACTTCTAATTTTCTTCTTTTGAGGAGTTTGCTTTTTTCCGCTGAACCCTCTGTAGGACATATAGCCTTTTATATGCAGATTGCTATAATTATGCTTTGAAATAGCTTTGAATTCCCAGTGGCTTAAACTGAGAACATGAAAGGGCAAATGTTACGCTGAGCTGAAGGATATGAAAGTGGTACGTACATCAATCTGAAATGAGATATAGGGACGAACAGCTTTTTACACAGGGATGCCCACTCTTGACAGGTTATTGAAGGATCTCTGCAGCCACAAAGGCTGTCTTGGATAGCACGAAAACGTTGCCTGGGGAGAGCTTATCAGCTTACATTTAATACCGAAAGGTGAGTCAGTGCTACACGTGGCAGGAAGAGCAGGCCACCACAGAAGCTGTCATCCTCCCTCTTGGGCCAACATCGCCTCCTGGATCCAGAAGAGAAAAATGGAAAAACATTTGTAATGCAATTCAAGTATAAACTGAGAGAGCCCCCTGGGGTGTAGTGGTTCCCACTCTGTCTGGAGTGGTCTGGGGTAAGAAATGCTCTCCTTGCAGGGCCTCTGTGAGGCTGACAGACCACCATTGTGGCTGAGCTGCTGCACCCCTGTCCTGCCTGCCCTCTTCATCACCACTTCACATTGAGAGTGCCCACAGCAGAGTGCTGACATATTTATTACTTTATCTTCGATTGATTGATTTATGCAAGTCTAGGCTTGCATTTGCTGCATATCAGGGTGGTCTGTCAGCATGCAGGTGGCACTTCGTGAGGAATCTGATAGTCAGGAATCCCATGTTCTGCTCCATGAGGAATCTGTTGCTAGAAACCTGCCCTCATGGTTTTCGTTTCCTCTTCTATCCTCCTTGTTCTCCTGCCTATGTGACCAGGATGGGCCTTAAGCAAAAGTCATTGAGTACCCTCTGAGATGGCCATCATCCTGAGATAAGCCCACACAAAGGAGCACTTCTCAGCCATTCAGCTGCAGCTCATCTCGCTCTCGTTGCCCCTGCCCTTGTCCATCTGCGTCCCCCACACAAAGGATCTCACAACCTTTGCCCAGGACTTGCCTGTACTTGTTCATCGGTGTCCTTCAGACAAAGCATTTCACAGTCCTTGCTCGGGACTTGTCTGCACTTGAACAAGTCCATCTGTGTCCCCAGCAAGCTTTGAGGCAATGATGTAAAAGAATAATCTCTTACAACTTCCTAAAATTAATTTGTTGCATAGTCCAGCAGGAGGAAGGCCGGGATTCCTTTTGAAGTCTTGAAGGTCTGCGGACTCCGCCTGCAGCCATGCAGACAGAGCGACAGCACGAGGAAGTTTCTAGAGGGGAAGACGGGCGCTATCAGACCGGCCTGAGGGAGGAAGGGACGGCTGCTGGGAGCGGACCGCGCCGGGAGAACTCGCGGTGCTGCTGTGTGAAAAGGTAAAAATACGTGAGAGGCAGTTAAATCAGGGAAGGGAGGAGGTTGGAAGGCTGTTTTGAGGCTTGGTTCTGTGCGTGGTGTGGTAGCGTGCTAACTGCGAGGCTCCGGGGCTGGTGGTGGTGTGGGTGCATCTGTGCTCGGGGTGAGTGACGGGCTGCGGCTCGGGGCTGTGCAGCGCTGGGCTGAGCACGTGTCCTCAGCTCAGCGGCCTTTGTGGCTTTATTCAAAGGCAATGAAAATACGTTAGAAACAAAAAACAAAACAGGAATTTTGGGCTGACTGATATCACCTGAGCTGGAGCAAACTGCGTCAGCCAGGCTGGCTTCATGTGCCAGAGTAAGGTGTGAGGGATTCAATTGGTAACTGTGAGGCTGAGTGTGCTAGTGCTGCAAAAAACCCTCAGTAAAAACCTGTCCTGAGATGGGATTAAAAAAAAAAACAACGAACAAACAACACAAAGAACACATGGAAAGGGTAAGATAGTGTAATCAGTAACCAGTGGGTGGGGGGATAGGTTTGGAGTCTTGTAGGATGCTATTTCTGATTGTTACTCTAGATGCATTTCCTTTCAAGGCTGTAGCGGGAATTGGACCTCAGTGTATTTTTTGGGGGGGGCCTTAATCAGCAGAAACCAAGCTCTGCGTTCATCTTATTGATGTTGCTCTAAAAATAGAGGCATTATAAATAATGAAATAGAGCTGAGTGAAAAATAACTGCTTTGGAGGTAGTAATTTCTGAATCTGGTAATTATTTATGTATATTGATGAAAGCCTGCTTGTTGTTTGTTTCTTTTGACTAAACACGGAATGAAATCTAAGAATGTCAGAACGTTTCTCTGTAGTGGTCAAGTGGTGGTGGTGGTTACACACGAGCTCAAGAAATAGCCCTCCTGCCCTCTTCTCTTTCATTCTGCTTCCATTAAAAACGTCTGTCTTGATTGAGCTAGCCAGCTTGAAAACTAATGGATCATCTAGTTGAAAACCTTAATTCTCTTTTGATACTTGAAAATGGATTATATTCAGAAGCTATAAAGGATAAAAGAGAAAACTTCAGGTGCATTAAAATTTTGTTATGTAATAGCTAGATGCATTAGACAGTTAATGGGGGTTTTGTTTGTTTGATATGGCTTAGAGCAGGAAATTGTAGTTTGAGATGTTTGAGAGAGGTTTAAATACTTCACAGATATTCAGAGTGCTACTCTTAGATGGATACGTTACGTAGAGTTACGTAGAGCTTTTTTTCCTTTTATTGCACACCTCTGCCAGTAAGAAAAAAAATCTTTAAGCATGCATTCCAATTTTTTGATTTTTGTTTATAAATTAAATACATATCCAACATACTCATGTTATGTGTGTTACAAAACGTACAGAAATGGAGACTAAAAGAGATGATGATGAAATAAACTATTTAAAAAGATTTTTGTTCATTAATGATGCAGAACGTTTTTTCCTGTGCCTCTGTGGATTGATTTGCTGTATGGGAACTGTTGAGTCATGGCCTGAGCCACTGATTGATCACCTGGGGAAAGGACTGGGTCAGCCCTGCAAGCACAGGTGAATGCAATTCTGTGTGACCCAATACACAGCTGTGAGACCAGAGAGAGTAGAGCCTGGTTGCGCCTCTCCTAGACCTCATTTAAGGGCTGACTGCCACTGGGGAGGGATTTCTGGTTGGAGATCCCTCCTTTGTGGAGTCCTTTCTGCAAGCCTAGATTTTGGAGAAAGATGAGCACTTTTATTTCCTGTGAAATACCATCCTATTTGTGCTGGTCCTTTTGTTGTTACATTTTTGTGTAACATCCTTTCACTGTACTACTGTTTCCCATTGTAACATTTGCACGCCCCCTGGGCTCTGTACAGCCTGCTTTGGAGGCTATGGAGTTTGCACATCTTTAGAGCTGGTCAACTGAAAACCAACTGTAGAAGCTGTAAAAAACAGTAATTGATAATGTCACTTAAAGCAAACGTTTTTAGTACTGTAGAATTCATTGTTCTGTTTCTATCATCCTCTTTTCCTTCTCCCTTTCTCTGCATTCAGATTCTTTCCTAGGTTATCAGCTCCGTGAGGTCACGTATCCTAATTCAAATGTGCTGGCTGTGAACATTGCATTTGGCTCAGCTGTGGAAATACATAATGAACTTAGTTATACCCTTTGCTGATAGTCTTTGCAACGATTGTATCTTGAAACTTCTTTAAGAGTTGAAGTTTTGAGGAGGCTAGGAAAGTTTTAATGAAGTTCTTAGATTGCTGAGAACTTGAATATTTTAAAGCTTTTGATGGGATCTGGAGATCAAGACCTTGTAATTTCTGGGAAATGGGAGTCAACTTTGTATTGAAGTTCATGCGTATGTTTCACTTATTATTTTATTTTATGCTGTAACTGGTTTCTCAGCTGAAAGCTTTTCTTCTGCAGTGAAAAAAGTGATGAGAATGCCACTATGAACAATTCATTTTCTTCTTTGTAATGGGAGAAATTTCAGGCAGTGGGAAGCAAGAGAGAACTTAATGAGAAGTCTGATTTAGCTGATAAGATCATCTGTCTTAGAAATTATTTGGTGTAGGGAATGGGGTTGTCTCTTGCTTTTCAGTGAAGGAAATTATTTAAAAAACAGAAGTTGTGCTTAGTCTACCACTTCAAAAATTAAACTCCTTAAGGAAATGAGGAAAAGCAGGACATGTATTCTCTTTCTGAAATCAAATCCTTGCTTTCAACAGGCAGATACGCAGTAACTTCACACACGCTGTCACATGAAGATGCCACGTTTATCATTGCTTATTAGGAATAATGCTGTATTTATTAGCTCATGGGTCCTGTAACCTCACAGAAAAATTATCCAGTGTCTAACTTGAAATGGCTTTTTTTAATGCAGCACATTGTGCAGGTTTTTGGATGAGAGAGGTGCAGGTGCCTCCAGCAGGAGATTCTGTCCTGTCTTCTGATCCTGTTTCAGCAGAATTGTTAGATAGTCTATAGATTCTCGTAGAAAAATGAGTGCAGTGAATGCAAGACTAATCTCACTTGTTGATGAGAAATGCTGGCTGAAAACAGGGTGCCAGCATCTACCTGAATCTCATTTCTGAGCCAGTGATATAACTTTTATTTATTTACTGTATCAGATACCTGGAAAACAAAGTTCAGAGTTAGGCAATTACCATGCAAACTGACATCAAGTGTGTAGTTAAGTGCGTTTGAAAGTATAGCAGGCTAAATATTCAAGAATGTGTTCAGTGAGTGTTCAGAGTCTAGAGTAGTGCATTAATAAGGGTGGTATGAGAAGTGTTTTGCTGATCAGGCAAACTGAACAGTGAATGCCACATGAAATTGCCTCTGGAAAGGGAGGATGATCTGTTTACAGTGTCCTGGCTGCTGCTGTGCTCTTTATTATGTCATACTTTCTCTAGAAAAGTAAGAGGGGTGAAGAGCTGTTTTCCTAGTCATACTCAGGCTGAGGGAGGTTGTGGTCAGCTAGTGAGATGAGCTGCAAGTGGAGATCCTGCTTTCAGCAGTTCAGGGAACTGCTGGCCAAGCCAGACTTCCGGAGTGATGAAAGACTTGGTGCAGACCAGAGGGAGGATTGTCTGATGTTTGCTTAACTTGGGGGAAGTGCAGAAAGCTGCTGGACTGCTAACTGGGACTGCAAGGGACCCCTTTCCTTGTTACAGAGACAGGAGTAGTGGGAGGGAGACATTCTGCCTCAGCAGATTCTTTAATCTGATCATCCACTAGATTTAAGATTTTTCCGCTTAGGTGCATCTTGCAAAATGATGTCTGAAAGCATTTTAATAAAACACAGTTAGAGTCTGTAAGCCTGTTCGCTTTGAAGAAAAAAACATAAAAAGATGAGGCAGTCACCCCTCCAAGCCTCGCTGAGCTGAACTCTCAGTATGGTTCTGGACTTTGTTTCAACTTGAACTCTTTCAGTTAAAGTAGTAATAGAGAAGAAATTTGAATGAAGGAGAAAAAAGGCAGGAGATGATTTCTTGGAATAATAACTGTCGGCTTTTCAAAGTTGCAAATGCTTGACCACTTAGTTCTTAGCACTGGGTTTTTTGTGCGTTGTCTTCTGATGCATAAGAATCTTTTCAGTTAAGAAAGATGGTATCGGAAAAGACAAATCTACAGTCAATTTAATTTGTAGAGTGCAAGGTTTGTGAACTTGTCTGATCAAAGTAATCTCACTCAATTTGAAATAAATTGGTCATTGTTGTTGCATACGGAGAACTACTGCTTAGAAGTATACTCCTGTGGCAAGTCCTTTAATTATGGTAGGGTGAAAATAATTTTTCTTCGTACTATTTTTTGCCTTACATACACACACAGCTTCCCCACTGTATGTGTGAGTAGAGATATATTTATGCAGGCGTGCCTTTGGAAGATTCAAGAAGTGACTTAATGATTACAGCTCTTATCATGATCTTGAAGGTGTTTTCCAATCTAGATGATTCTATTTTATTTCATAATAGGCTGTTCAGTGGTTGTCAGACCACGTCTCAAATATTTCTGAGATTTAAGATGCTAACGTGTAGTACATGCTGTATTGTTCAGCCCTTGAGCTTCTGTTTCTTGCAGATGCTGTAGAAGAAATGAGGAGTAAGTTCAATTCGGAAAACAGAAATGGCGCTTCATAATTTTGCTATTATTAGACTGAATTATGTAGATAGAAGCAACAGATGTGCAAACTTGCAAATCATGCCCCTATCAGTTTTGACCCTCTTACTGTTCTTTTACAACAGTAAGTTTATATCTAAATCTGAGGTCTTGACTCCCTCCCAGTAAATCCATTTAATCTCTCTTACCCTGTTGTGCAAAGCATGGCAAAGCATCCTTCCTTTTTCTTTGAATCCAAAGGAGTGATAATCTTTGATGTGGGAAGCTGTGTGTGGTGAGAAGGGTGAGTCAGAAGGCAGCTCCATGCATTCATTGAGCCACAAACCTTTCACTCCTTGTTGATTTTTTCCTTCCCCCCTCCTCCCTCGGCATGACACTCTGCAGGTTAAGGAGATACCCTCTACAGTTTGCTCAGAAACGTATGGGATTGTCAAATGTCCATGACATGCTTAGTTTTACCTTTTTTGCAAATGAGGAAGTATTAGTTCTGTTGATTTAAGCATCTCACTAGTTGAGCTGTGGTATTTAGTGATTCAGATCCTGGACCAAGACCTGTGAAAGAATGTGTGCGCATTTGCATGCAGGCGAGAGTATCATGATGTTTCATTTGTAGCTCTTCCCTGAGGGAACCAGACTAAAGTGCTGCAATAGGAAATCAGGGGGTGCCTGAAGAACTATACAGCTCTTAGAAGACTAGAAACTACAGCTGTGTGGATCAGGACCACTCCTCTTTGTTTAACCTCAATTCTCAGGAATCATTGAACCGGTGCATACTTCGCATCCAGGAGAGATGGATTTACCTGAATCTGTTCTGTCAGTATCCAGGACAAGCAGACCTGTCTTGTACTCTGCAGTTGCTGGGAATTAAATCATATCTTGCCCTGATACTGAGTCTTACACACATCTGTCTGTGATGCTATTGTTTTCAAGAGCCATTCCTCCTTTGAAAGCCTGCTGTCTCTTAGCATGTTCCCCAAGCATTTCAAACTAGTACATGGTTGGATGATGATAGCTGTTCAGTTGAGCTGGGTTAGAATTAATGCCCAAATTGACTTTTCATGCATGAATTTGGGCATAACAGTGAAGAACTCCTTCTGAACTTTGCAATAAATATGATAATTATAACAATATTATCTTATGGATAGGAGAGAACTGGAAGATGGTTAAGTACATCCCATTTCCTCCTGTATTGCTGTAGGTTAAGCAGGCAGATAACCTCTGAGGGTGGGTCTATTGTGGATTTTGTCTTGAAACCAGGAACAAGGGAGACTAAGCTCATCCAGTGCGTGCTTTGGGTAACTTGGTAAGTACTTCATCTTGATAGTGGTAGTTTGAAAAGTATTTTTTTAGCAGATTCTGTGCTAGATATTATTTCAAAAGTAAGATTTACGAATTTCATAAAATGAGTGAAAGGTTAAGTTCTTCAGAGTGAGTGTTCTGGGCTGACTTTAATAGGTGTCTACAAAAAACATGAAAGCACACAGAATGAGTTCTAGGTAGTCTCTTTTCCGTGGATTTCTTTATACATTTGATGGAAAGAAAATGAGAAGGTAACACTTGTCTACTAAATGAGTTGAATTTTGATTAATGTGTAATGAAAGGAACTGAACCTAAACTTTGGGTTAGTTCCTTGTTTTGAAATGTTCTAGCTGAATACAGCTTGAAATGCATCGCTTCTGTGGAGAAAAATAGTTGATTATAGTAATAGTGTGGGGAAAAAAACATACAAGGGCAAAGAGGAAAACACTTATCTTGTGATCTGACTCGTACGCATACCTGACATTGCAGGAGAAGCATTAATAGAAGCAGAACAATTAGTGATTCACCTGCATAATTCTACAATATTTTCTATCCCAGAAAATGCACTGATGTGAAAGAAGTTGTGATTTACGTAATGTGACAGAAGAAAAATCTTGCCGTTGCTGGAAAGAGGAGGTGAAAATACAGAATGGACGGATGATATTTAATGAACAGTAGCTGTGTATTACTGAACATCAAAAAAGGATCTATATAGCCAGATTAAAGACAGGTGACCTTTTTAGAGTTTAGTTAACCTTTTGGTCACTTTTGAGAGTTATCACTTATGAAGATAAAGGTCAAGCTACAGCTTAGTCTTCATATACGATGTTTTCTCTGTGAGGAAAGTTGGTCTTCTCTCACTTACGCTTTCCTGAGGAGCTGTAAGAGTTACTCAGTTTAACAAGACTAAAGTAGAACAAATATTTTTTTCATTTGTCTTCAAAATAATTCTAAAGGGGAAATCCCTTTGTACGAAGTAGATAGTTAAAGGTCAGGGAATCATCTCTATCTCCTTGTTAGTCTAAAAAAACATTGTGAAATGCTTCTATGTAAATGGATGCACTACCTCTGAAATCTGTGGAATTATGCAAAACCGCACTGAGTAGTCTTTGTTTCTAAGGATAGCTTTTAGTGGGAAGAGAAGCTAATGCACTCAAGAGCTTCATATTTAAAAAGAAAAAAACAACAGTAATCGTGTTGCAGTTACTGACAGGTTAATAGCAGTTCAAATTGCTGATGAGCTGATGGTGAACACGGCAATCCTTGGTACACTCTTTGGTGCCGTGTTCACTTAAAGCTGCACCGAGGGAAGCCTTGGCTAGTTCTTGACTAGGAAAGCTTCCAGCCATTGATAAGTCTGTGGCTGAATCTGTATTATGTTCCCCAAACTATCGCTCCTTCGAATAGGGGTGTGTGTGTGAGTTAAATCATGTGGTTAAATGCCTGAAATTGGAAGGTTTCTTCGGGCAGCTGTTTGAATAGTTTCAGCATATAGGTTACTGTGTTACAAAACTTCTTCCCATCTGTGATTTCTTTTTTCTGTCCAACCTTATTTAGCTGATGTAATTAATATCGAAGTAAAATGAGTTTTTTACATCTTGCAGGAAACACTTGAATATATGACTAAGTATCCAGACTTGATGGTTTCAGGGGAATCTTATTAGTTCTCTGTCGGACTGAAGTCCATACCAAAAGAACAGGAGCAATGAGTGAGGGGAAAAAAATCCAAAACAACTACTAGTCCTGTTCTCTCTGTCTTGTGAGAATAGCAGGTAGGGAACTGAATGGGTTCTTAGAGGACTGTCAGTAGTTCTAAGCATGTGGTTTCATAGAAAAGGATTGTTATGCAAGTGCAAATAATGAAAAATTTGTCAGTGACCAGTTTTCTTTTTTTTCCTCCCAGAAAAATAGTGTGGCTTAGCATTTGCGGTGATCAAATAAGTCTTGTGCTAAAATTAATTTTAGTCAAAACTTCAGGAAATAGAGTTGAATAGAAAAATGTCTCCTCTATGATCCTCCTTGCAACGAGATTGGAATGAGGTTCTGTATACTATACAAGAATTAACCATGTGGAAGTACTTCCCTGGGTGAGGTTGTGTGGGAGAACCATTAAACAACCAGGAAAAAAAACAAAACAAAACAACAAACAAAACATTCTCAAGAAACTGCACTTAACAGAGATGTAATATAAATGAAATTGATAGTTTTACAGACTACATTTTTGTGTACACAAAGACTCCTTACAGAATTGCAGATGCAACACATTTTGTCTGAATAATGAATTGGAGACTGAAAATAAGAAAGGGTTGAGGGCTCCTTCATCTTTCCTTTGATCAATCCTTAACAAGGCTGACTTAGAAAGATTTAATTGGCTTTCCATTTGTGCCTGATCGCTCACTGTACCTGGTTTAACTGAGGACCATCTTATCCTGCTGCCTGAAATCGTGCAGCATTCACCAAAGAGTTTAAGGTGGTATGAAATCTGTGTCTTGTAGGCTGCGCCCTGCTATACTTTACCAGCGTTTAGCCCTCTGTAAGTTGTCTGACTATTCATGTTGTAATGGTTACACACGAGGCTTACTACGTGAAAATTGACCTCACCCCAGATTTGCCATTCTTTGGCAGCAAATATATACAACTTTTTGTTACAATTTTTGTGAAGCAGAATTATTTGTGGCTAAATTTTCAAATTGTTTTGCAATGACTTCTGAGAGCTAGTACCTTTAGTATTGTAGAATTGTTTGAGTTGGAAGGAAACATTAGTGGCCTCTTTTGTCCAACTCCCTGCAGTGAATGTGGACACCTACAGCTAAATCAGGTGGCTTGGAGCCCCATCCAGACTGACCAGGAATGTCTCCAGTGGCAGAGTATCCACCATCACGTTCTGCAACCTGTTCACTTCTCTTACTGTGAAATACTTTTTTTTTTATATCCAGTCTAAATCTCCTTTTCATTTTATTTTTTTAATTTGAATACCATCTCCCCTTGTTTTCTATCACAACAGATTGCAGTCTGTCCCCTTCTTTCTTACAGCCTCCCTTTACATACCAAAAGGCTGCTTTCAGGTCTCCCTGGAGCCTTCTCCAGGCTGAACAGCCTCCAGCTCTCTCAGCCTGTCCTGGTACGTTCCATCCCTTGAATCACCTTTGTGGCCTCTTGTGGACATGCTCCAACAGGTCCATGTTTCTCCTGTACACAGGACTCCACACCTGGGTGCAATACTCCAGGTGAGGTCTCACCAGTGCAGAGTAGAGGGGCAGGATCATCTCCTCCATCTTGCTGACCACACTTTTTTTTTAATGCAGCCTGGGGTACAGTTGGCTTTCTGGGCTGTGTTGGTATATTGCTGGCTAAAATCTGGCTTGCCATCCAGAAATGTTCCTGAGTCCTTTTTGGCAGGGCCATGCTCAATCTTTTCATCCCCCAGCTTGTATTGATAGTGGAGGTTGTTGTGACCCAGGTGCAGCATAATCTCCTTCCCAGCTTCTATGGGCTATGCATAATCTTGTGGACTACTACTATTTCTCTTAGTTAGTTTTCTCTTTAAATGGCAAATTAATCTGCTTAATTCTTTAATAAAGAAGATTTTCACGTAATTTTGTCCTCACAATATTTAGCATCCTTTCTCATTCTTACACCTCTCTTTTGTCATAGGATTAATAAAACTGTAAGAAATATGAATTCATATATGGCCTTCTGAAGAGATGACACAGTGCTTTCTGGCTTACTGTTTCTTTCTTAACAACTTCTAGCCTTGTTTAGTCTGTTTCTACATAGTGAGTCAATTCTGGTGCCTTTCGTTGGTGGTAACTGTCCCATGACAAACGTTAATATGAAAGAAGGAGAACAATTTTACTTTCTCCATGTGCATCTTTGCATTCATCTTTGATTTTGTTCATTGCTTAACGCATTGTACAACCTGTCACAGTAATCCTCAGCTAGCTCGTCTGCAAGCTTTGTGGCCTGCTTTTATTCATCTTATTGTGTCTTTTTCCCACCATTCCATCCTGATTATTTGAGTTTATTAAACAGTGAAGAACCCAGTATGTATGTTTCAAATACCGCCTTAGCAACTGCTTGGAAAGGACAGTTTTACTTTTTCATAAGTCAGTAAGTAGACAAAGGTTTGGAAAAGAAAATTAGAATCTTCTCTGATCTAATTACAGTTGTTTCTCTAAGAGCCTTTAATGAGGAATTGTGACAAAAGCATTTAGGGGACGTGAGTATATGTTCAAAGCTGTTTATGTGTTTCCTGGCCCTTTCAAAGTGCATCAGATGCAACTGTGAGAAATGTTTTCTTAGCCTATACAAACCACTGTTATTCTCCTGGTATTTGTTAAGCTGTCTTCTAATTTTCATTTGTTCATGGGTTTTACCTTTTGCTTTGCACACAAGCGGTGGATTAAAACTTACTGCTCGCTTGAAATCGTTTGAAGGTTTTTAGATGGCGAATACACAGTGTTCCTTGTGCATACATGCTGATGCAAGTGGTGAGTTATGGGCTACAGTTTTTTGTATTCGTTGTATGCAAATTCCATTAGGACTATTTGGTTGTACAGTTGATTGACTGTTCCAATTATTCTTGTTGTATTTTAATCTTATCAACTTACTCTAAGGTGTTCTGCTGGTGACTAGATCAGGAACTCACATTCAACCCTTGAAATGACATTGAAAGGTAATAAGAATTGGAATGAATGGTTTTGAGGGAGTGGTTTGAAATACCGCATCTGGCCGCTGGCTTTTGCAGGCTAATGTCTCTTCCTTTGTATATCTTTTATAATGTAGATTGATGTAGTGAAGCTTTGGTTAGATGAAATGAGAGCTGCCTTTTCCAGAAAGTAAGACTCATATGCAGGACAGATGTAGTCCTTGGGACACCGTTTTGAAGAAGCTTTGAAAACGAATGCTGTGGAGAAACGTCTTCCTCTTGGACACTGAAAAATAAAACTTAATATGGAAAGAATGAGCTGATCATATCAGTTCTTCATATTAGACTTTTGTGCTTGGTTGGAAAAGCAATAAGGTTATAAGCTCATCTAATAATGAAAAGGTCTGGAATGATTTACATCAAATGTTTTTCAATATTAGGAAAGTGAACATGCATCTAAATGAAGAATTCTAATGCTGGGCTTCACACTGATGGAAATCAACTCGGATAAGTCTTTAATTGCTTCAAAACAGGATTTATAATGGACGCATGAATAGACATTTGAATTTGTATCGTGTTTTCAAGGTGCCACCGATAGTATAAATTTTACTTGTTTAAATGTAACTTAGTTATAGTCTAATACTTGCCCTTTAATAGTGTTTATGCTTCAAGTGTCTGGTGTATTATCAGTATGTATTTGATGACTTGGTGTGAATTAAAATCACGGAATCAAAGAATTGGAGAGGTTGGAAGGGACCTCTGGAGATCTAGTGCAACCCGGCTGTGACAGCAGGTCGCACAGTTAGCTGTCCAAACAGGTCTTAAATATCTCTACAGGAGGATACTCCATAAAGTCTTGGGACATTTTGTTCCAGTGCTCCATCACTCCTGACAGTGAGAAAGTTCTTCCTTGTGGTAGTATGGAATTCCCTGTGTTCCATTTTCTGCCTGTTGCCCCTTGCTCTACTGTTGCTTACCACCAAAAAGAGCCTGCCTACATTGATTTGACTCACTTCAGATATTTATAAACAGTGATGAGATCCCCTCTCAGCGTTCTCCTAATGGAAGAGTCCCAGGTCTGTCACTCAAGCAGCAATGTCTACTGCTTAAAGTTAGTTTGAGAATTTTGTGAATACCAAGTCTAGCATAAACAAGTATCCGTTGTTTTTAAGTTCATTGACTTCTTCTAAAGTGGCAAACAAACTTAACACAGGGTGCATTCTGAAATCTTCAAACTGAAAATCTTTTAAAATAAAATAAAAAAAAAAGAATGCACAGTAATCTTTGTATATTAAAAACCTGTGTAAATGGAAAAGTTTTCATACAATAAAATAGTCTGTACTTCATGGCTTATGAAATTGTGGAAAACACTTAAAGTAGCAGAAGTACAGGCATAGGCATTTAAAAATTCTTTGAAGTTAAAAAACACTACTACCTTCTAGGATCTAATGGTCAGACTTCTATATAAAATAACGAGGACCCTGCTAGAATGAGTGTTAGAGTTCTGTGTGTTGCCTTTGTGCTTTGTGTTCTGAAAGCTCTTCATACTCAGAACTGAACATGACATTGCTTATGCAGGCACAGTGTAGACGTGTGGATGTGAATACTCAGTAATCAGCAAGTATGTTATGTCAGGTGAGGAAATTATTTTCAGTAAACAGCGGTTTCAGCTGTAAGGGATGGGCACGGTATTTGTAATAGCATGCAGCATTTTTCACCCTGTTCCCTCATATATAGTACCTCAAAATGGGGACTAAGTGTTGCGTTAAGGAGAGTTCTGAAGTTACGTTTTTTGCCACTAACTTAAATCTTGTGCAGTGATTCAGAAAGAGCTCAGTGTAGTAAAAATCTGTCAGTACTGATCGCACAGACCTTTTTAATTCAAGTTGGTCTGAATTAGGAGTGTCTTTAAATAAAACATCTGTATCTTAATGAAAGTTGAACAGATTTATGCCCTTTATCTATCCTTTGACCTTAATCCTTATAACTCATCCACGTGTCCAATTCAGACATTCCCATTAAGTCACTTATTCTGTCTTTCCCTTTTCTTTGCAGTTTGAGTGAACTAGGGTAAATAATGTATGATACAATTTTTCCTATGTAGACAGTTTCTCTCCTCTTTCGCCTAACTTGCCCAATCATCATTATCAGTTTAACACTTTTATTAATAAAGCCATTCTAGTCTTTCTAAAATAAAAGATATTATGGAGAATAATTGAAAAGTAGGGTAATTGAAACCGTTCCTATTACATCCAGCGGAAATTACATTAATTATCTTGGACTTTGTAGGAGCAAGTAATAGTTGTTTTCATGAAACTTAGTTTGAGTAAAATTATTTTTGAATAAAGGCCATCAAACTTATTAATGAGTTTAACTCTTGAAGTGCCATTATTTTCCAAACAATGGCTGGAATTTACATTAAAAGTGTCTTCTAACAAAGAAACTTAATGAGAACATTTTTCTCTTCTCTGAGAGAGATAAGGAACGCTGCAGAAGAGATTGCCAGCTGCACCGTGACAGCAGTTGCTTCACTGAGATGTTATCTGGCTCCTGGATCAACTTTCCCTATGAAGTGAAGTACTTCGCTCAACACTCTTTATCTTACACTGTTTGCTTGTTGTCTTATTCTGTTTAGGAAAGATAAACAATTTGCATGAGAAACATTACTTTAAAATTATCCTTTGCATGGGGTCTTGTTAAGAGAGACTTAGTTTTTCAAAATCTGACAGCTGTTTCTATCTCAAGATGCTGATAGTTTGAATTATACCAGGTCCTGATATGTGCTTCTACCATGAATGGAGGAAACTCTGTGGAAGGGCAGGGGCATAAATAACTTTGTCAGCCTGGATCTTTGTGTTCGAGGAGCTGAGTTCTGATTCTGCCTTTTAAGCTTGCTTTGCATTTCAAGTGGTGGTGTCAAATGGGAAAGGGTGCCAATGGCCTGAACACTGTCATAAGATATCTTAGTTGGTGTGCAGGTCTTCACCAACTAGTAGAAATGATTTTCAAACGATAAAGAGTGCATTGGTGGTGAGTTCCAAGAGAATTAACGAAGACCAGCTGCAGAAATGAAATGCAAGTTTGCATCACAAGGAATAAAGTCAAAGTCATCTGAAGCCCTCTGTAAATTTTTCTTATCAGAGTTCTCCCATCAGTGGCAGTGGTTGTGAAGGGTTAACTCTTGGTTTTGTAAACTGCCTGCAGTCCATGAAGAGGCTGGAAATTACTTGTGTTAACATTCCGATGACTTTTTCTGCACTTCTAAGACCTTCAGATAAGATCACAGGAAAAACCTGTATAGTATTTTTCTATTTGACTTAACTGATCTTTGTCTGATTTTATGAGCAACCAGAAGAAATCTGGTAGATTTTTAAAGTTTCAGTGAACTGAAGAAAATCTTGATGGTAATCTCTGATAGTGGGCCAAGTTGCATGAGAAGAATTTGAATTGAGAGTAGTAATTCCCCTCCATTCTCCATCTGTGCTTATCCCCCCTACTAATCTAACTTGTCACCCTAGAACATCTGATTCTTGAGCGGTGGAGCAGCACTAACACATTTTATCTTTCATAATTCGCTTGTTCCTTCACTCACCTGCATGAAGAGCCAGAGGGAGCCTCAAACTACTTAATATCTGCTAAAGGTGAAATACGATGCTATGTGGAAATGATCAGAGTAGAGGTAGGATATTCCTGAAGCATGCTGCTGCAGCAGAATTCGTAGGGTTCATGCGCTAGCACAGCTAGGCTGTATTTGTTTTTTTGTGGTGAGGTTTACAGGTTGTGTAGTCTGGTGAAGTGGGACTTAAAAACTCAAGTGTGGTGCAAAGATTATCCGACACAGGTACAACCTAGGAAGTCTTGGATGCCATGTTTCTTAGGCAGGCTTCCTTGTGGCTAATGCAATACTCACTATCTGAATGCTTTGGAGTAAGAAGCAGTATGCAGTTGAGCTTAGAGTTTCACTGAATAAAATACTTGGATTAAACGGGATTTTCAGGTTCCTCTGAGCAGGATAACATGTTGATATCAGACATCTGTTCTCTTTTTATAGTGACTCAAATGTTATTTTGGTTTCTTGTGCTGTGGGAAAGGTTAGAGAATGTATCTATTGCTTAAACTGAGAATGACGTCAAGAGAAGGGAAATAGCTTTTACCAGTTTGAGAAGCATCCTCCCAGAGCCATTCCGTGTCTCCTTTATAGTTGGCTTTTGGAGTCCAGCTGCAGTTCGGTGTGCTTTTTTTCTTTTTTTTTTTTTTTAATGCACAACTCTAGTTTTAAGTTGAAATAAAATCCAAATTGACAGTGTTGGTTTCCTGTTAATGAAACCCAATGTTAAGGATCTACGATACTGGCCACGATAGGGCCGGGGCCAAATCACTGGACATGCACACCAATATGGTGAACAGCAAAACGGCGTTTATTACAAGTGAAACCTATCTTATATACTCTATGTGCGTTGTCTACGCCCCCAAGCATATGTCACAGAGCAGGGGAGGTCCTAACGCGTCGCATCCCGGCATGGCCTCGTCAATGCCTACTCCTGACCCGTCACATTCCGATTTCGATACTAGACGCCTAATACAATATATGCAACAATGAAAATTACTTTTATCCTTTTGATTGATGAGAAATACTTCTCACTTTGACTACTAACTTATGTCCCCTGGAGAATCTTTCTGGAGCAGTTAGCAAGTTTCCCACTTGTTTCCTTTTGTTGATTGACTCTCCAGAGCATAATTAAAACAAGTGGTAACATATCAGCTTTGTTATGAAGTCTGGAGTATCACTGTAGTGGAAATGCTAAGTCAAGGCTTGAAACAGTGATTGAGCACCTGTTAGGAGAGCAGGGCCAACCCAGGGGAGCTCAGGTACAATGCAGTGCGCCCGACTGGCTGGAATGGATGGATTCTGGCTTTTCAGAAGGGTTGGCAGTGGAGGCAAGGTATCTTGCTAGAGATCCCTGTGTAAATGAAGCATTCTGAAAGGAAGGAAGCTGCTTACCTTATTTCTATGCTTGCAGCTGTTGCATTTGAGCACATCCTTCCTTGTTGCAGCCTGGGACCTTGTTGCTCTGCTGTCATTGCTGCACTTTCCATTGCATTGCAGTCATGTAACAATTAAGTTTGCTTCATGCAAGGAAGCTAGAGTGAAGAATACCATTTGTTGTATTCTGTGGCAGGTAAAGAACAGGGAGGATGCGGGAATTAGTGTTTGTTAATGCGAAACTTTTGGAGTTAAGCTCACCAGGTCTTGTCAGTAAGAAGCAGCTCCTGTTGTCGTGGGATGTCTGCTGTGCACTCCTGAACCTGAAGTTCCTTCAAGTTTTATTCATCTCAATAAGCTAACTACTTGGGCAGTAATGAGCTAACTCTTGAATGGCCATCTGAACGTTTGTAAGAAGTACCCTCTGAGGAAGTGAGTATAGCGCGCTCCTGTCTGGGAAAAGAGCTACAAAACTCAGGGGTTTTAAGTGGCAATGCCTTGCTGTATGTAAAAGTGTTTGGGGGTTATGTTAACTTCTACATTAAGATGAGCACAAGCATCATGAAAGTGTTGAAATTACCCTGCTTAAAAGCTACTTAGAATTTATTGGAACTTTCAGTGCTTTTTCAGATAAAATGCTTTTGGAGAATCCAAAACAAAACCTCATAAAACAAGTCATGGGAGAAAACCCATTTAGTGTTTTTTTTTTTTTTTTTCTTCTCCTCCTCACTGTCACCAGTCGTATGATGAGAGAGATGATCAAAACCATTCATTGTTCAGCACCGGACAATTTTTTAGGCAAGAGCTCTTACCTTGTCTATATTCTCAGTGTATTACTTACACAGATGCTTCCCCTCCCTCCTTTCCATATATATTGGTGGTGGAGGGGAATGATTGTGGACTAGTTTCTGTTTCTTTGAATAACTACAAGTCTTATTTTACATTTCTCTCTGGTGTCTGTTTGTATTTCAGACAGTGGATGGGATGGTGAAGACTTAATTTCTAAATCATTTAGGGCAGTTGTCTGGGTTTATGCAAACCACCGTAGAATCATTAAGGTTGGAGAACACCTCAAAGATCATTGAGTCCAACTGTCTACCTACTGCTAATATTGCCCACTAAAACATGTCCCTAAGTAGCACATCTGTGTGGTTCTTGAACACCTCTGGGAACAGTGACTCTATGACCTCCTGGGCAGCTTGTCACTTTTTTGGAGTTTTTCCTGATATCTGACTTAACCCTTCTGTAGCACAAAATAGAGCCCATTCCTTCTTGTCCTATCTCTGGTTGCCTGACAGAAGATGCTGACCCCTAGCTTGCCATCATCTACTTTCAAGTCATTGTAGAGAGCAATAACACCTCCCCTGAGCCTCCTCACCTCCAGACTTAACAGTTGCTGTTCCTTTAGCAGCTTCTCTTAAGACGTGTGTAATGAAGACTCTAAGGCCTCGATGTCTTTCTTGTAGTGAGGGGTCCAAAACTGAGTGCAGTGTTTGAGATGCAGCCTCATCAGGGTTGAGTACAGGATGATGGTCACCTCTCTAGTTCTGGTGGCTACAGGCCAGGATGCAACTCTGAAGAATAATTCTGAGAACTTCAAGTGACAGCTCTTTTTGAGCTCATAACTTTGGGAAATGCTTCTCTGCTACTCAAGACTGCAACGTTTTGGTGATGCTTGAAGCATTGGCAATGCTTCCCAATGGAATGATAAATTTTTTGGCTTTCATTTTCTTTTCTGACTAACACCTTGGCTGAGGTCTGCTGCAATCAAGCACCTTGCTTGTGATGCCTTTCATCTTGCTGAGAGACGTGCCAAGCAATTTTCAGCCTGAACTGCAGAATGCTACTGTAATGTGAGGTGCAGCATGTAGAATAGTATTGCAGGGCTGGATGTGATTTGTGACCACAGTTGTCTCAAAGAGACTATGAAAGAGGGGAGAGGGAATGGATTTTGGTCATTATCTAGTATGTTTATTAGTTAGACTTGAGAGATTTTTATTAAGTTGCACTTAATTTTTTATTATTTGCACCAAAGAGCAAAGAAGCTGTGCGTATTGGATCACAGAAGGGAATTTGAGATCAGTAGAAATTATTAATTCTTGTGTGTACTAAATTCTTTCACAAAGAAGATAGAACTCTGTAAATGTTGAGTCAAATCTAGAGGGAGGTCGCAGGTGTTATGACAAGATATATTGCAAAGCTGTATTTTAAATCACCAGAATCCAGTCAGGGCCTCTGAGCAAGGCACCTGGATAGTCTGCAGTGCATATAGAAAATCCTGCTGGGCATATACAGCACAGTTGTACAGTGTATAAACATAGTTTATAACGCAGCTCCACCATCTAGATTGCCAGGCAGTAAGCAGGAAATAGTACTTTAATGCAAATTAAAACTTTATGGGGAAGAGTATGTATGTATTTAACCTTGTAAAATACAGTTGTAGTAGCCTGTAAACATAGCTGCACTAATTCTTTCTTAATGAGTAACTGGTTAATTTAAACACAGCGGAGCTCAAAAGCGGAGTTTGAGAGACTTGGATTTGTTCTTCGGTGTGTTGTTTGGTTCAGGTAGGTGTGTGCAGATGTAGAGGTCACTTGTTATCAGTATCAGTTTTCTTCTGTTTGGCCCTATAGTTAACTGTGATACTTAACAATTTTTTGATTAAAACTCAGCTTTTTTTCCTTGGTATAACAAAAAAGACATCTTGTTATGCTAGGTTTCTTTTTTTTTTTTTTTTTTTTTTTTTTTTTTTTTTTTGGCATTTTCTCTTGACAGTCAGCTTAGATAGCATACTCATACCATGGGGAAAATTGAGATCATGGACACTTGTAGCTAATAGAGCTCCCTACAGAAATGTTTGGCAAGGGAGTGTTTATCACTTGCCTAGATGCCCCAAATAGCACACGAGTGTGTTTCAGTGGGCAGCTGTAGATCTGTACACTGGGCAAGTTTACATGTGTTGATGTTGCAGTTCCTGCTTTAGTGTGCAGCAGAGTGCTTCTGAGACTGTATTAGCGGAGTTCGTTTTTACATGTCAGAATTTTTGTTTGCTTTGTTTTGAAGAACTTAGGGATCTGTGTTGTGTGAGGACTGGCTTATTTTTGTATTTCTTCTCTGAAATTGCAGTTTTAATTTGGGAAGCTGAAATCTAAGGCACCCGCAATTACTTCCTTGATTTAACAGTACTCTTGAGTAATTCTTTTAACTGGTATTCTTGGCAAAGCTTGAATGTATTTCTGCTTTCAAGGTACAACTTAATGTAGAAACAAAGAAACTAGCTTTTACACGTTAAAACAGTTGGTGGAGAGAACTAAGTTATTGAGCCTCGTAGGCTTAGAAGAAAATTGTCATTTATTTATTTATTTTTAGAAATACAGTGGTTGCTATTTGGAAGTCTTAACAACTTCCTGGTATGTGTTTTTATATCTATTTTTATATTGTCATTCAACTCAAAATGAAGTTGGTGCGTGCTGTATGTGAACACTTTCAGCCTGGGGAAAAGATCCTGAGGGAGGATCTGATTGATGTTTAAAAATATCTAAAGGGATGTGGAAGGCATGCGGATGAGGTCAGCCTCTTCTCTGTGATGTGTAGCAATGAGATAAAGAGTAACGGCCTCAAACTTGAACATAGGAAGTGCCATACTTCAATTGGAGAGGAGCTCTGCGGAGAGGGACCTGGGTGTCCTGGTGGACGACAGGTCGGCCATGAGCCAGCAGTGTGCCCTTGTGGCCAAGAGGGCCAATGGCATACTGGGGTGCATTAAAAAGAGCGTGGCCAGCAGGTCGAGGGAGGTGATCCTCCCCCTCTGCTCTGCCCTGGTGAGGCCTCATCTGGAGAACTGCGTCCAGTTCAGGGCTCCCCAGTACAAAAAAGACAGGGATCTCTTGGAAAGAGTCCAGCGGAGGGCCACGAAGATGGTGAAGGGCCTGGAGCATCTCTCCTATGAAGAAAGGCTGAGTGTACTGGGTCTGTTCAGCCTTGAGAAAAGACTGAGAGGGGACCTGATCCAGGTCTATAAATATCTAAGGTGTGGGGGGCAGAATGGCGAGGCCAGACTCTTTTCAGTGGTGAGTGGAGACAGGACAAGGGGAAACGGCTGGAAAATGCAGCATAGGCAGTCCCGCACAAACATGCGCAAGAACTTCTTTACAGTGAGGTGACGGAGCACTGGAACAGGCTGCCCAGGGAGGTGGTGGAGTCTCCTTCTCTGGAGATGTTCAAGACCTGCCTGGATGCCTACCTGTGCGACCTGGTGTAGGGAACCTGCTTTGGCAGGTGGGTTGGACTCGATGATCTCCGGAGGTCCCTTCCAACCCCTACAGTTCTGTGATTCTGTGATACAAACATGCAGAGGGACTTCTTTACAGTAAAGGTGATGGAGCAGTGGAACAGGTTGCCCGGAGAGGTTGTGGAGTCTCCTTCTGTGGAGATATTCAGGAACCATCTGGCCACTACCTGTGAGAACTATTTTGGACTAACTGCTTTAGCACTGAAGCTGACTTGACCTCTTGAGGTCTGTTCCAACCCCTGCAATTGTGTGATTCTGGGGTTTTCACCAAAGTTTTAAAAGAGTGTATATTCAACTGTATATATTGAAGTGCAGAAGCAGCAGGGGCATTGAAGAGACATAGAAGCTCCAGAAGTGTAGTAATTTTTTTTTTTTCCTGAAAGATGGTAATGCTTTCGGAAGTTGCGTTTTTTTAATTTATCTGTTCCTTAGAGAATGGCATACGATCAGTTCTGAGGATCTCTGTATAACTCTTCAGCCAATACAACTCGTTCCAAGTGCAACTATTCACTGTGGGTACTTCATCAAAGTGGTTCTGTGTGACAGTTGTCTTAGGATGAACTAAATTTGAACTTCCCAAAGTGAATGTTTTTTTTCCTCATATATCACTGCTGTAAGTTCCTGTATTTGTATGTTTCATGTTAGCCTGTCTTGAATGCATGAAGACTGTTTTAATGTTATAGCTGGGTGTGACCTTTTTTCACCAGTCAAGAAAGTCCAGAGTGAGGTGTCTGGCATGTTGTTTTCCTCCTCCAAGAAACTGAAAAGTAACCAGGCTCAGTGAACTTGTTCTGCAGTGATGATACAAGTACTTGGAAGATTCTCCTTGAAGTAGTATTTCATTTTGATACTGACAGCCTTTGGGTAGAACTCATTTTGTAGGAAAAACTAGAAAGTGTGGGACTACTTTTTTCTTTTCTCTTTTTTTAATTTTTAATTTCTTCTTTGACGTCAGTACAACCAGATGCATGAGCTTAAGAAAAAGACTGCTTAAAAAAGCATTTTTTTTTTTTTTTTCCTGAGGTTTGGAAATATCTTCTTTCAAGCATCCTGATTCGTTATTGTTGTTCAGAGCACCAGAAACCCACTGGAGATCTGGGAGGACTTCTGAAAAGAACTTGGATTTCTTTAATTTGTCCTTGTTACTTGCCAGCATTGGGTGCTTGTGTCATTCTCTTGTTTTCTAAACTTGGATATATAAATTTCATATGCTGACCTTAACCAACCCCCCCCCTTCTTTCTTATTCACTGAGATTAATTATTCTTTGTTTTTCTTCATATCAGATCATCTTTAATATACTGATTCGTGCTTTGGTTTGTTTTGTTGTTTAAAAAAAAAAAAGGTAATGATTTCCTTTACTACAAATTCAAAAGAACTCAGGCTCTAATTTCATGTATGTATTTGTGTTAAAGGACTGCTGGGATAAAATAGGAAGGTAGCATCATGGCAAAGAGGCCTGAGCTTTCAGTGACATGCAGAATCGTGCTCCTCCTTGCTTATGTTTTCTTCTGCTGATATGTGAATCATTTACAGTATGGCTTTTTTCTGCAGTATGGCTCAGGCTCAACAAAAAGTGTAGGATGTTTAAGCTAGGCTTACATGCTAGGGGTCTGTCCTCTAATATGGAGCTCTTGCAACAAAGCCATCTCTTGTGTGGGTCTACAGCTCAAGAGCTGTGGCAAATAAGGCTCACAGAGCCTGACTGAGCTGCCTCAATATGTTGCTAGTCTCAGCTGGCGCCTCGAGTTACATGTGTTATTGTGCCTCAGTTGCTGTGAATTCTGCTCCAGTGTCCCTCCTCAAGCTGTGTGAATGTGTATTTATGGTGCCAAGCTGCATGGCAAAGTATGGGAGTTGAGGAGCTGATTGTGTGGTGGAGCAGCAGAGATGTCATGCAGCTGGATGAGGCTGAGTAAAATCTTTGGTCAGCATTTACAATCTGATTTGCTGCATTTGGGCCTGGGCTTTGCACTCCTATTTCGTAGCTAATGGCTTTCCTGCTGTAGAAGAGTATAAAAGAATCTCCTTAACCTACGAATTTATAATTGAAACTCATTGCAAACCTGTCTTCTAGTGAGTCTTCTTTCTAGTGCAGCTGCATTTTTTCCTTATACCAGAAATGTTTCTCTTATACACGAGTTTCTTCAGAATCTTTGTTTATAATCTCTGCTACCTTGCACATGGTGGTCATTCATGAACATGTCCTTCTGGGTTTTTGGTATCTTGATCTTCATTTGTGTTTATATAATTTATGTACGTGTCTATGTATGTATATCTTCTGTTTCAGGGTGATAAATGTTTCAAAATCAAGCTCTTTTTAGGTGGAGTTCCACAAAGCAGCTGTTCCGCTCCACCTTTTTGTCTCTACAATCCCTCTCAAACTCACTATAATGAAGGAGCACAATGCTATTAAGATGTTGTACATATTACCTTATCAGTAGTGCCAGTTATATCAAATGGATATATTTCAAGATCTGATAAATACAGTACCTTTCTGTCATTGCATCTGAACATAATGTGGTCTGCTTTTAGGAAGAACTTACTGAATTTAAACTTAAACAATTGGAATAGTCCCTTAGTTTTACTTCTAAATTCAATGCTAAACTAATTAGTTTCATTTATTTCCCTCCTGCAAAGAGTTTCTTTAAGAAGACTCTTAGCCTTGAAATAGAACTAGAATCCAAGTAAGGATCTCTGAATTGTTCTGTTGTATAAGAAGGTCTGTGTGATGTCAGTGTATATCAACACCAGATACTTGCCAGCCTGCTCAATCTGGTAGTCACGCTTCTATTTTCTTGGTCTGGCAGACTGAACACCATTCTGTTGCTTTTGGTCTTTGCTGAATATCTCTTAGTCTACTAATCAAACTGCAAGTAACAGTCCTTTCTTCTAAAGGAGCTCTAGGCTAATAACCTGTTTTGTCTTACAAGGATTTCTATCAGGTATGTTTCTGTAGCTTTTCAATTTTTTTTTTCTATAGATACATCACTTCTTAAATGCTTAAGCAAGGGATATAGTGATTAGAACACAATGCTGAATATCTTATGTACTTCTTAATTTCTCTTCATATTTAGTTGTAAGTCATGTTTGTTTCTTGGTTTCTACTTCTTGCGGTTCACTTCTTCACAACATCTGCAGACAAGAAAAGGAACAGTGTTAAATTCAGTAATATCCCAAAGCTTTTGATTTTCTTGGATGCTGTTTGGTGTTGAGATGTTCATATCTGCTTTTTTTTAGACTGCTTTTTGTGCATCAGAAACAAATTACTGTTTTGCTGCACAATAAAATCCACTACTTCCACAGCAGAAATTGTTTATGAGTAGGTCATCTCTGAAGATAAAGCAAAAACATCCGTGGTACGTACTCAGCCTTACACTTACTCTGTTTGCCTGCCTGGGGACCTTTCTTTGTGAATGGCTTTGAGGGAGTGAAGTGCTATGTATCATTTGAGAGAAAATGATGAACAACAGAGAATCCTCAGTACAGACACAAACCTAACTTCTCATTGCTTAATTCTAAGGAGATGAGCTCAACCATGTCTCTCACCTGGGTTTTCAAGAGACCAAAATCCTTGCCATATGTTTGAGAGAGAGACTAAATGACAGTTTGAAGACATTCTCTGTGTCTAAGGGAAGGATCCTCAGTTTTGCCTTCTGCTGCCATCAGATAATTCTCCTTTCTGTTCTGTGGTGGGTTTTTCAAGCCTTGTGTATTTTTTTTCTCTTTGTTGCTGAATGTCATATGAACACACATTTGAGTAGTTGTATTCAAAGTTGGAAAAAACTTCTACCTCTTTTGGATGACGTGAAACTAATACGTGTTGTTGGAAAGAGCATGCACTGAACATGGTCTGCATGCATGATGTTCCTTTATTGCCAATTGCCTGCTGTTGGTAAGTAGTTGATAACTTGCCTTCCTTATATTTTGACCCTCGGGACATCTCTTTCCCCTCTGTGGAACAACTAATGTTTAGGTAGTTTAGCAGAAGTGCGTTCTGTTGTCAGCATTACAGCATCAATAGTACTTGCTGGTGAAACAAATATACAGTACCGCGCAGAAGTGTGACAACAGAGGTAATCAGGCTATCAGGGTTGTAATCTGTTCCTTGTGTTCATGGTTACAATTCAGAGTGACAGAGGAGGATGGTAGGGCTAATGCCCAGGGCACCTGCTGTTACAAATGCACAGATATGAAATCACTTCTGCATCATTTAGTAAATGGAAAGCGTGGCTATTTCATCAAGTTCACATCTAATTGTTTTAGCCTTTGGCTTGAATAATCATATTGCTGAATCAGCAATAATAGGAATGTGATCCAGGCATTTTGAATCTGTGAAAGAGAAAAACTACAGGAAGTGTATGTGTACCTCACATTAGAGACAAGAGAGTGCTCGCAAAAGTAACTTCTGCCAAAATATGCTAAATACTTAGCAGGGAGAATCCCAGGGAAGCCATACAGTTCTGTTTTACTACTGATGTTTAAAGACAATGAGTCAGAATTTCAGTGGAGGGTTATAGCAATTAACACACTTCTTAGAATACTTCTGTGAAGGAACATCAGGAAGATCTTTCTATTCATAGGTTCATTTTTTAAATGGGCATAGTGCTGAGGTCAGTTGTCTAAATCATGATTTGGATCTCTTCCTGAGAATCTCATGATTTTTTTTTCCAATATATACATATTGGAAAAAAGTGTTTATGCATGTTCTTGTTTTCACAAACAAGTCAATTTAGAAAACCTTTTAACAGAATTTTGATAGTTCTTAATGTTTGCTGTGAATGATACAGAGTTCACCATTCATAATTTTTTCTTTTTTAGTTGATAGATATCTTGCAGTTATCCTAAATATCAATGTGTATTTCTAGTAAGTTAAGAAAGAGTAGTTGGGTTCCTTGGGAACGACATTCCTAAAGCTCTAATGCATTATTTGTAATAAAAGCAGAGGAGGAAAAAAAAACACCCACTAGTCTTCCTTGTGCAATTGCTATGAATCTTAGGGTCTTCTGAGTTGATGGAGAATGCTATAAATGCAATTGCACTTGAGTTTGCTCACTTGTATGTCTTAAGCAGTATGATGTAAAGACAGTATTTCTCAGTAGGACATGGCAGGTATCCCTGCAGCTTTGCTGAACAAATTGGAGGACAGGCTTCTGTCAGAACCTTTCAGAAGTGGATGAAGTTCAACTTCTGGTTGATACTCAGTGGTAAGTGCAGTAAAAAGCATGGCCCTTGGGTTACGTGGTTATCTTCTTTGATTTTTCTTTAAGTCCATGCAGTAAATTTTAGGAACGAACTTGTAACTTTTTTTGGCACTGAAATGTGTAACTAGACAGCAGCTTTTTATGTCAAACATGCTTGTAACAAAAGCAAATGTGGTGTGACTCCAGGCTGTTTCTTTTTTAATATATTCAACTGTTGGAAGGCATAGATTTGATGATTAAAAGATACGTGGTAAATTTCACGCTCTCTGTTTATGGGTGCCGATTTCAACTATGTGTATTTAATCTGATGTCTGTAAGCTAAATAGAGGCATTCTCATTAGCAGCAGGATCAGCAGTGTGTACAGGATGTGATCATGATGTATCCGTGAAGAAAGTAAGGTGCTGCCGTGCTGTGCGGGAGCATGATAGAATCAGAGGCATTTGTTTGTTCTTGCATAAGGGTGACTGCACACCCACCTAACTCTGATAGTATGAGTCTCCATCTGTGCCATTCAGTGAGGTAGCTCATGATTTAATGCTTTGTCTTTATCTGGCTTCACGTGTTGCTTGGTCAGTGTATCGGAGTATCTTGGAGATGTTGCAGTGTGGTTGTTCTTTGTGAAGACCATCTGCATGGATATTTAATTCTCAACATAGGCAAATGCCAAGTGTGCTAGTGTGTTCCAGTCATTATTAGTCATGAGTTTCTTTTTAAGGGAAATGAAATTGCTGTGTGCAAACTCGTGTAATGTAACTTTACTTGGTATCGGCAGAGCTGATGGGGCTTGTTGATGGGTGATGCTTTCAGGAAGTTGTAAAGAGGGAAGATCTCAAAAGGATGCTGGACGTTTGCAAAATGATGCTCTAGAGGCAGTCCAGCACCGCCTCTTTCTTTTTAAATTGGGTGCAGTTTGAACTCATAAAAAGGTGGGGTGAAAGAGAAGAACTTGGAAGAGAAGGCTCTTGCATGAGTACAAATAATCTTCATAAATAATTGCTGCTGCTTTCTCTAAGTCTTTTTGGCCATCCTTTGAATGTTTAATTTTACACTGTCCACCTGAGGTAGACTGATTACAGTGCCTTCTATTTAGTAAAATTTGTTCAGATGTGTCCTGCTCTCTGAATTGGAGATTTCAAATGAGACTGGTGTCCTCGTCCTGAATGATACAGGAATTCACTTGAGTATTTATTTAATTAAGCTGAAGGATATTGAGGGTAAATACATGACTATATAAAATCTGAGTTTTAATTCCCTATAAATAGGGGGAAAAATAATTTCTGGTATATTTAAGTTAAAGGCTACCACAGTAAGATTGATAGAAGTAGAAAGAGAAATCAGTCTGTTAGATTAAATAGTGATGGACTCTAACTGCTTGACTTCTGTCAGCTTTAATGTCATAGCAGGTGCTTTGATACTGCAAAATATTTCCACAGCTCTTTTCGTTCAACAAAGCACGTGAGGTGAAGTAAGAACAAATGTTCTTACTGTTAATTACCAGTCCTTGCTGGGGAAAGGGAGTGTAAGGGGGGGAAGTATCACATCTTGATAGGTATCTGATCTTGATAGGACCTGAGATGTTTCCTGCTCAGTAATGTTTTATTTAGGCCTGTAGATAATAAGAGTGTTTTGTTTGGTGGTGGTTGTTTTTTCCAGTATTGGCAAATGCAAAATAATACAGTGCTAGATGCTTGGGGAAGATATTTAGTCATGCAGTAAGTAATTTCTCAAGAGAAAACAATTAGGTTCCTCAGGAATTTAACCCTGTGTTTAACAACATGAATATGATAATTGGTGGAAATGTAAGTTGATTACACCAGTTTGGCAAATAGTGTGGCTCAGTGTGTACCTTAGTCTACAGCATTATCTTGCAGTTCTTCACAGCATATCAAATGATGTGTAAAGAGCCCAGAGAACTAACCCAAAATAATAAACTTTGTTGCTGTTCTCTGCCATTGCTTTGTCTTTCTTTCCTCTGTAGTATCTAAATTGTCTAGACTGATGATAAGATACGGATAAGATGATGCTAAAAATTAATATATCTTTTGGGAAAAACAATTTTTAGACAGGATTAGGTTAGGGCCTGGGAGAACAGCTTACATGGAGATGTATCTATTGGGTGGTATGGTTAGAGTGGGTGGACAGTGGCTGTCTTCATGTTTGCCTCCAGATCAGTTTATGACTCTGTTGGCTTAGGAGTGTGGGACCCTCACTGGCAGCAGGTATAGTCCAGATGTCATGTATTTGAGCAGTGCTTTTAGCTTGTTTTTTAACCTGTGACAAAGTGTAAATTGAAGTAACAATAGCGTTGCATTATTGGAGGCAAACACAAAGTCTGAAGTAAATATTTGTCTATCTAAATATTTAAACTTGGCTTCTGTATCTAAAGAAAAAAAGCAAGCCAAACTTAATTTGCTGCTACTAAGTTCTACTCACTGCTATTCTAATTTCTCAAAAAAGACTTGGAGAAAAAAGCCACGTTGGTCTGCAGATAGCTGATGGATAGGAATCTTAATATAAGCCGAGTTCATTTTGGGTTATTTTCTTCCTGCCATCAGGAGCTCAATCAGTTTGTACTACAAGCTAGCACTTTTGCTTGGGAAATATGTTTTGAAAAGCAAACAAAATACTTTTCTGTATTAAAGTGTTAGTCAGCATATAGCTCTGAAAAAGGCTGCCATGAAGAGTCATATTGGTTGAGTTTAATAGTTCATGCATTGTAAACGCTGAAATTGGATATGTCACTGAAAGCTGCTCCTGGGCAGTTTTAGCTTGCATGAGCAGCATTTACTCAGCACATCACTGCAGGTCTTGCTGATCTTCCCCTAGCAGCGCTTTTGATAATGGAAGCATTCTTCTTGTATTTTATTTTTTTTAACTCTTCCAACCCTGCCATGCGACAGGCATTAACATGCTTTCCTTGGAAACTGGAGCATGTATTTCATCTCCTACTGCCTGTTTCCTTCTTCAGCAAATTTATTTCAGCGGCACTGCAAGGGAATTCTATCTCGTACTGCTCAGTTCTGCAATATCCCAGCGGACAGTGTGTTTGAAGTTGCCATATTGTGCACTGGCAAAAACAGTACAGGATATAAAGGATCTTATGTTTTGCAGAGAAAACTCTGCCCTTAAGATACTCTGTATTCCTGTTGTGCTCTGGTCTATCATGGGGAGCTTAGCAATGAAGTATCATCTTAAAACTCAGGTGACTGCAAAGAGTCTGACCCAGAACGGCAGGCAGCAGCTTCTTGAGTTTGAGGATTGGCATAATCTGGTTTACGAGTTTGGGCAGATGCTGCTAAGCAGCTCTTTCCAAGCCTGCTGCTAATGTGCAGAGCACCAGCCTCCTCTATGCAGCTGGAAGGGGTCTCTAGGGATTATGGCATGAGAAGTGTGTGCAGGGAATGTTTCTGTGCCAGAACTTTTATTTTTGAATTGTGCAGTTACGTTTTAAATTTGCTTTCAGGTCAATTCAGTGCCCCATTCAGACTTAAAAGATACATTTCTGAAACCATTCTACTTGTGTGAGGTTTTCAAATATTCCATGAAGTAAGAATGCAATGCTGTTAGAAAATTAAATTACCACATTAATTTACAGGGTCAAGAGGAAGGAAACAGTATAACTGTAGAGTTACTAAAGAGAGCTACTGTTCAACTGTTTTGAGCACTGTGAAAGCCTTTACAGGCTTTGGTTATTATCAGCTTGCTGATGGCCAGTGGCCCTGCTGTGATACACAGTATAGTGGTCAAAAAGCCACAGCAGAGTCTGCATTTCTCTCGTAGGAATAAACATAGATTTTTTTTTTCTCCTATTTCTCCAGCAAGTGTGGATATAACATTTCTTTGCAATTGCTTCACAGCATCTGCTTTTGTCTATCAAATTTAGTTAATAGTATCAGTGAAATGTTATGTGAGAGAGATTTCTGCGAGCTGCCAGCAATATGAGGTCAGGATCAGGAAAATAGACCTCTAAGTGCATTGATACGGGGCTTGGAGGTCTAAAGCTGTCCTCTGCAGGAGGACAGAAGCTTGAAATGTTTTGGCTTTGGCTGTTTAGGTTACGATCTGTATGTTAGTACACATGGCATGGGACAGAGGGAAATGCTTCTGTGATAAAAACAATCTTAGTATGTTTCCAGGCTCGTGTTTTTAAGAACATAAGAGGTTTGTGTCCTGTCTTGTGTTGTGAACAAGATGCTAGCATGTGGAGGTCCATGCAAGCCAAAGGTCAAGTGTTTTTGGTATGGCTGGCATGGATGTTGTTGAAGGTGATGATTCTTTTGTCATTCTTTCTCTTTCACATTTACACAAGTAGTGTTCTTATTCGATTCTGTGTCCATAAGTGTTCTTGTTGATTCCGTGTATCTGTAACTTAATACATAGCAGACCTTCTTTTTGGTTATGTCCAATGTGTTTCTTCTCCTGCCTAAGTAGTATTCATTCTGCTGCTGTGTACTCATCACTGGCATAGCTTTTTTTTTTTTTTTTTTTTTTTTTTTTCTAGTTCTTAGTTACACAGACTGAAGCATTGCTTGTCCTAGTCAGATCAGTATGGTCTGTAAATCCAGGGTAAGCATTGGTTATATATAATTGCAGGTTTTGCTAACTGGATGAAGGAATGGCCTGTAGATTGACCTAGCTTTCCAGTGTCAGTATCTCATTTCAACTGCATCACTTTTGATATGAAAGGTGGTATGGGATGCTTAGCTCTGGACTGGAAAACACAGCAAAACTTTCAGTGAGCTATTGGCATTGATCTTCAGCGTTCTTTGTGATAGTCTTCTCTACCAGCAATGGGAGATTGATCTCTCTGAGTTTCAATAATGAAATGCATCTTACATATGGAATAATTTACTCAGAAATATTACTCTTAGCATTGGTTGCTACTGTTTTTAGATTCTTTTTATGCTATGGATGCATCAAATTTGGATGGCATGATTAATGTATTACTACTGTTTGAGTAGAGATGCTGTGTAGATCTGTTTTCAAGAGCCAAATCTTTGCTACTGTGATAAATATTCAGAGATAGTGCAACAGTTCATAAAGCCATAAAACAATTTAAGTTAAAGAATGTTTATAAATAAGAAGCAGATAAAGATCCAGGAACTTGTACTGTAGAAATAAATCATTAGAAGACAGGGAATGCAATACTGAAAGCTTTGCTTTTAACATTTTAAATGGAAGCATGATCCTACTAATGTGCTTGATTATTGAAGTGAATTTACAGCAGTAGTTGGCACGTGTATCCATATAAGTAGTAGCAAATACATGTAAATGGCTATATTCAGCTTACATTTTGCAGTGAAGGAAGTGCAGAATGTTTTTCCTCTGTTCTTTATTTCCTTTGAAATCACGCTTTATGTGACAAGTTCCTCTCTTTAGATTGCTCTGTTAATTTCCTTCCATTTGTATCTCTCTTTAGCCCTAGGCTGCTGAAAATTAGACAGTTTTTGAATGAATAATGCTTATGTGAATTTTTTTATATGATTAAAGAAAATGTGGGATGATATTTTTGGTATCCTGTGGTGTTTTTTTTTGTTTTTTTTTTTGTTTTTTTTTTTTCCCTTCACAAATGATTAATGTGTGGACTGCAAGTTTTCATAGGGAAGAAAGAGGAAACAGTGAAATCTCTGACTTGGTTCATTGTTAGGATGCAATTCCTGTTCTGCCTTCACGCATTTGGGCTCAGCTTTTCTTCTTGTTGGATAAACTGATACCTGCCTTACCATTAATTCAATCTGAGGAAAAATATTACTTCTATTTCTGCTAAATTAATAGTATCCTATAACTTGAGTGTGTGGGAAGAAATGGAGCAAACGTGGTTAGCTTAAAAACCTTTATTTTTTTTTTTAAGAGCTTAATATCCCTTAATTTAATATCAGATTATGATTAATAATGGTGTGTTTTTTTTCTGCTGAACTCAAATGTACTATTAATACTGTAAGCACGTTCAACAGAAGCTACCTTTCAACAGTGCTGCTTGTAAAACACTTCAATTGACACCATTTGTGGTTATTGCTTAATATATAAGGAAATGAATGGTTTCTTTTTTCAAAACTACTTGTAGTTCACATGTTGGGCCTATCAACTATTCAAGCAACAAATGAGATAAAAATTAGTTGTTTAATGGAACAAGCTTTCAAGGGTTTTAATTATTCAAAGGATAATAAAGGAAGTCATCAGAAAATATGATGTTAAACAATGGATCATCTTCATCCTACTGACACCCTATGAAGTTGTTTTGAAGTTAACAAGCTTACTGCTGTTCCACCTTTCTCTGCCTAAATGAGAAAAGCATGAACTTCAAAACCTTTCCTGTAATAAATAGTTCAATTGGCTCAAGTGGAGCTATTGGTGTGAGTAGAGCTAACTCTGAATTAAAGAATTAAGAGTTTTTTGTCTCGATATCTGTGCTACCCAATTAGTTATTAGTAAAGATTAGGCATCTGGGCAACTAAAGCTTTAGGCTAGTGAATTACACATGTTAAGTAGTTGTTTTTTTTTTTTTTGATTGGTTGCCTTTTTGTACAATCAAAATAATTAAAAATGCATCAGAAGCTGGAAGTTTGCTGTCTTCAGGTTGGAGAGCATCTAGGGTATTCGATAACTGAAACAAATCCTACCTTTGTATTTTAATTAAAAGCCTTACTTGCTCTTGATGTAATTGAGTACAGGATGTAATTTAAGGTGTTGGTCGGGACTTAAACTAAATCCTAAATGGGGATTGCAAAAACTTCAGAATCCTTTAGCTGTTGCAGTGAAATTCCAGTATCCCACACTCCTGTTGAATTTGTGGATCTGACTTAGAGAACCAAGCGTGGCCTGTCGGGCCCCCTCTTGTCATCAGAAAGATATGGAGCTGTAGGAGCAGTTCCAGAGGTGGCTGCAAAGATGATGAAAAATCTGGAATACTTTTCCTACATGAAGAAATGTTGAGGGAGTCGAGCTTGTTTAGCTTAGAGAAGAGAAGGCTCTGGCAGAAATTCCCTTGCAGCTTTCCAGTACTTGAGAGGTGTTTATAAACAGGAAGGAGACCTGCTCTGTACATGGTTTGATATTGACAGGGTAAGGGGGGGATGGCTTTAACTAAAAGAGGAGAGATTTAGGTTAGATATTGGGGGAAAAAATCTTCACTCGTCGGGTAGTGAGGCACTGGCACAAGCTTCCCAGAGAAGCTATGGATGCCCCGTCTTAGGAGGCATTTAAGGCCAGGTTGGTTAGGCTTCATAGCAGTCCAGTCTGGTGGGTGGCAGCCCTAACCATGTCAGGAGGGTTATGTCATCTGTAAGGTCCTATCCAACCTAAGCCATTCTGTGAGTCTTGACACCATGCTTATTGGCAGTGTAGTCAGGCAAAGTAAGTTAGATGGAGCACAAATTGATCTTCGTGTTCACTTCAGCAAAACATAGTAAGTAGGTGACTGGTGTAATAGTGAAACTATTTCAGTGATCGGTCTGAAGTTACTTGTAAGTGTTGAAGGGAATACATATGTATAGCTGTTCATTGAGAAAGATCTCAAAGTGCCTTCAGGTTGCCTGTGTAAGAGTGGGGTCTTGCCAGCCCTATGAAGGAGCAGTGGTCAGTGGGGCTTTGCAAAGAATGTTTTTCTGCCAGCAAGCTTTGACTAAAGAAGCAGCAGTACAGTTAGGAATAGCAAAGCAGTATAACGATTGCTCTTTTTATAAAAAGTGATAACCCTTGATGTTAAAATCAGCTAAGGATTAAATCTATGCTTATGTATATAAGTATAACTTATCTCCTGTTATCTGGCAATTATATTGATGCGGTAGAAATGTATATACAGTTAGATTTTCTTGCAGCGTATCAAGCAGGCAATTAAAACGTTCTTGAGTTTATAATTGTCTTGGTAATTGTTCCTGATGTGCTTTCTTGAAATACAACAGGTTATGACTGCTTTTATAAGATAGCTTTTTGCTAAAATGGTACAGTGTTATTTGGGAATTAAAGTCACAAATGGAACAGAGTTGTTGATGTCTTTCAAAATGTACAGTAGATTTTTGTTTTGTTCTACAAGTTTGGTAAGTAGCGTGCCCATTTTGGACTTCTCAACATGTTTCCCACTGCTCCTCCATGGCACCTGCTGTGCTGCCATCAGCCATTAATGTTCAGATTAAGCTAGCAGCATGTTAGGATGTGCCTGAGACATTCAGCAGTGCAGATTGCTTGTTCTGTCTGCCTGTACCTATAGCATCTGGCAGCCATCAGGTGTGAGAAACCCCAGATGAGAAGGAGGAAGATATTTAAGTTGAATTGAACTGATAGGTCTTTTAGACAAATTACTGCAGATTGCTTGAGATCATAAAAAAGCAAGCGAAAACAACACATAGGTGGGGAGCAGAATTAGGTTTGCTAAATTGAATGCATGTATTGTGTGATCTTAGAGAATTTCTCAAAAATTCAATTGGAAGTTGGTGAAGAGATTAATGGATTCGTGCTGTAATGTCTAGGAAGATTTCTCTGTGACAGTCCCCAGTCTATCAAACTTCATCAGACTGATGGTTGTGAACTTTCTTTCTTATTGCCTGAGTTTTGCCAGTGATCTTGGTGCAATTTTAAGTATGTTTCTAATTGTATTTGCAACAGTGCAGGCAAGATGAGAATGTCATTTTTCCTTCAGCATGACCTTGTTTTTCTTAGGAAGTTCATGACAGGAGGATGGCTTACTTTGCCATCTGATGTTCGCACAGTCAAGAAGTGTGGTCAAACTTTATTTTTCTGTATCAGATGCTTTTTTATACCTTATCTTCTAAAAATCCTTAGCGTGGTAAAATGCGATGCAATTTCTTCACAAAGCATGCCTTGTGTAATAAGCACAGTGTGGCAAATACTAGTCAATTAAATGTGGAAGTAGAAGCTGTGCCTCAGAAACAACAGCCTGTGTTACTCTTGATGATCTGTTTTTTTGACTGGAAACAATTTAGTGCTCTTGATAGACTTTGTTACTTTTGCCAATACATGGCTGAACACTGCAAAATGAACAAAGTTTTCAGATACTGAGTACCTGAAGCTTTACAGTCTGAAGTAACTCTTATTCTTTAGTCTCCTTTATTTCCTTCAAGGATTCCTTATCTTCTGCTTTCGTGTCTATGGGTCTGAAGGTTTTCTTGAACACATTCTTCCAGACAACAGCAGATCGTTGTGCAGTGCTGGGAGGAACACACAAATTCTGCAAGTTATTAAGTCTGGCGATAGTGTTTTCAGTTGTGGTGAAAAACAGTCTTAAAAACTTGCCCCCACCTATATTCTTTTTGTGCCAGCCTTTAACTCCCAGTTGTCTAGTTCTGTGTGTGAACTAGCAAGCACTGCTGTTACCTGCAAGGGTGAGGAGAGGTGAGGATGTATGGCATGAGAGACTAGATGCCTTTACAGATCATTCCTGAGGCAGAATGAAAGGAGAACCATTGATCTTTGGCTTCTTGTCAGGAAGTGCTTCCTGCCCACCAGAAGAAAGTTACCACCTCAAATTCTGTGAATATCGCACCCAAAAGTGTTGCACCCTAGACTGAAAATAGAGCAATAAAGATGAGAGAAATCTTTGCTTCCTTCATCCAAGTTATTCTTACCCTCAGCTCATGCAGCGTGAAGATGGCAGAGCTGGAAAAAGACAATCCTGTGCTGTGTAAGCACTATGTGGTATTGCTTAGAACACTGTTGCTATCAACACTTTAGCCACAAACCCAAAATACAATAGGATGTGAAGATAATCAACCCCTTCCTGGGCAGGCTGAGTGCATACAAGCATGCATATTCTACTTAATTATAAATAAATATTGTCTAGATTTAATAAGGATTTTTATTCTTTTATAGAGAAAACATGCTAGAAACTGGTGTGGAAGAGAAATGAGCAGCATTACAGTGCAGTGGAGATAAAGTTTTAAAAAATGTGTTCTATGAAGTGAGAGAAAATTTAATAGATCTAGAAAATGGATCGTGTCAGTCAATCGTAATAATCACTGGCCTCCCAGAGGAGGAGGAGGAAGAGAATAATATAGCTTCTCACCTACTGCTATTTCTGACAGTGCTAATGAGTGCAGAACAAGAAGTGAGAAGGACTCTGATTTCTGCTATCAAAACCAGCTCCTAGGCAAAGGCCTTGTCATGTGCAAAGGCCTTTTGCTTTCAGAATAAATAATACATACTTCTAAAATCTCATCTTTGCCTGACTGTGTGCAGAAGGATCTTGACAACAGTAACATGAAATGTAGCTGCATTAGTCACCGTTAAACTTTGAAGAGCTGTTGTAGAAAGGCATATTTTGCATTTGGTTTTATATTATTTTGTTTGGATGAAAAACTGCTTGAAACTCCTATGTCCATTTTTTTTTTTTCTTTTCATGTTTGCAGTTATGCTTCTAGGACTTCCTGATGATTAAAAGTCAATAGGTAATTCTTAAGCCCTGTGGTCTGAGAGATCTAGTTTTAATTGAAGCATCAGTAACAGAAATGCATCAGTATGCTATGCGTTTTGCATCTTCAAAATTATTGTCTTTGTTCTTGTTTAAATTGTGCTTTGCTGCCTCTTACGACTTATTTCCTTCAGTTTGCATTAGGAACAGTGGCAGCCTATCACCTGAAGTAAGACATGCAGGAAACTGGAGTTTTGAACTGCTGACCTATTTAGAGGCCTCATTCTCCATCAGCTCTTCTCTCATTGACGAGCTCTCAAAATGCTTGTTTGTAACCTTACGGTTCCTAAAAAGAGAAATCGAAAGTGTGTACAGTAGGATACCAGACCTCTTTCTGTCTGTGTAGCTGAATATGAAACTATTGCTGGTTAAGTGGATGCTAGTGCTGTTAAACCTACAAACCTTATAAACATCAGGTTTGACTTTAATGACTCTCTCATTAAAGTCAAGTATTTGCCATTCCTGTGAGTGGAGAAGTTTGACAGATACTAATTAAAAGCAATGGAAAGAGTAGGACACCTGGCACGTTCTTAGAAATGAGATGCTAAGGGGAAGAAAAAAAAAACAACAAAGAAATTCTTGTGACAGTGATCTTAGTCAATTGTGTTTTGCTTCTATTTCATAACACGTAGACTTGTCACCTTGACTGACTTGTAGAAGTGCAGGTGAAGGAGGCCATAGGCTGCCCCACCAGCACTCAGGAGGGGGCTGAAGACAGGCCTGTAAGACCAACAGCTGCCAGGAGGTGAGCAAGCACCATGCCAGGTGCTGCTGGACTGTAAGGCTTCTGATCTCATTTTATTAATCACAGCCAAAGAGATGATGTGTTAGGTTGTGCTCTGATAATGGTTCTCTCTTCTGCAAATCTGACACGCGTTGATTCAGAATGACACTGCCTTCTATAAACAGGTAAAATGTAAAATATGAATGCCTACTGCATGCAGACAGTGCAATTAAGTAAAAATCTACACGCTGGTTACAGTTTGCTTCTATTAGATTTAGAAACTGACTTCCTCACTCATGATCTTTTTTCTTTTTCTTGTGAACTGTGATTTTCAATTTTTTTTTTTTTTTATTTTGAAATGAGAAGGAGCAATCTAATTTGCTGACTGTGCCATATCTGCCAAACGAGTGACCGCTTCTGGTAAGTATTTTGAACCATTTAAGAATACTTGTGAAAACATATATAGATCATCACAATCTGTGACAATTAGCAGATAAATAACAATTGACTCTACATACTGGAAATGCAATAAAGCTGAGTTTAATAACTGCAGCGAGCGCGAGATTTCCCTTTCTGGCACAGGTTTGAGTCCAGCTGTGATAGAAAGCAGGCAACAGTAAAACTGATGTTGGGGCTATAGTTTAGTGATGCAGCATTAAAATATTGTCTTTCCTATAGTTATTTATTATGAGAAGTAATGGCTTCCACCTGAAGGGGAGGAATTTCTTACTAGTTGTTTATCAGATGGATGTCAATATGCTGCTTCAGGGAAAAAAAAAAAAAGCACAAACTTTTAAGTAGAGACTGTTTATTGTTTGGTTTGATTTACAGTGCCATCTGCTAAAGAGTAGGGGACAATCAATTAAATGCTGTCATTTAATGCTCCCAGGAGTCTGCTTTCATTGAGAGAACTTGGAGGTTCTCCTACCTTACCTATACATGCGTTTCTTTGGGTCTGGAGTCAAAATAGTTACTTGAACTCACTGTTTTGGCTGTGACCTCAGTTGAATTTGGTGAGCAAGCTCCTTCAGATTCTGATCCAAAGAAGATCTTAAATGTTTAGAAATCTATATATTGAGCTACAACAGTTGATTCTGTTCCATTCTCTCTGAATCTTGCCTCCTTGAAAGAATTGCCACCCAGTGGTTCATTTCTGTGCATGTCTGTCTTTTAATTAAAAAGCTGTACTGCAGCTTTTTGTTTTTAATTTTAAATTTTGATCTGGAAAATATCTTTTTCTGCGTACTAGTAGTATGGTAGAAGAAGTCAGTGTTTTTTATATATATATATATATATGTGTGTGTGTATGTGCACATGCATACATGTGAACTATACAAGTTGGTCACTCTGAAAGTAATGCCACTTACTTACTTCCATGGGAGGAAAATATATCCTCTTGAAAGATTGTCTGGCAAAATACAGAGAAATGCAAGGCTTTCAGGAAGAGAGTTCACCAGCAGCAAATGTGTTGCTGTAGCTGAAATGGTAAGTCAAGGCTTGAACCAGTGATTGAGCAGAGCCAACCTTGGAGAGCTCAGGTGTAAGCAGTGCACCAGAGTGACGAAAAGGAGTTGAGCCAGGATCAGTGTCTTCAAGACTTCATTTAAGGGTTGGCAGTGGAGTCAAGGGTGTCTTGCTGGAGACCCTGGTAATCTGAGGCCTTCTGAAGGTAAGCAACTTCTTTCCTTTGTTTCTGTGCACCCAGCTGTTTTAGTTGAGAAATTCCTCACTTACTGCAGCGTGGGACCTGGCTGCTCTGCTGTCGTTGCTGTGCTTTCTATCATGTTACAGGAGCATAGTGGGAATTGAAGAATTAAGTGCGTGCTTCTGCCCAGAGGGTTTGTGAGTAAAAGGCTGGTGTGTACACATGCCTTGTGCCAGTTCTTAGCACTCCTGATTTTTTGGGATGTCTGGAGTTTGGTGGAAGTCAGCTGATGAAAAATGCTAGTGACCTCTGACTCTGGGAAGCTATCAAGCTATTTGCTATGTAACTGTAAAGGAATTTCTTCTTTTATGTAGAGTAGTTGTGTGTTATTTTTAGCAATACTTACTTCCTAAATGTGGTAGGGCTCTCAAGTGCCATAATCCAGCACCTTATTTTATCCTGAAGTCATCACTCCAATGTGATCATGCACTGAGCAGAAACTGCAGCAGAATTCAAACTTTGAGCTTGCTGTATTTCCCCCCCTGTAATGAAGTTTGTAATTAGCATGTTCAAGATGCTAAAGGGAATGTGTACATGTTAACAACTCTCCAAATGTCAAAATGATTTTGTGGTTGTCACTGGTAGCTCACAGTAAGAAAGTAAAGATGCTTTTTACTACTCAGTAAGTTTCTTACTGTCACAAAGTAGAGCAGAGAAATATTGATGAAGGGCATCATTCAAATCTGCAAACCAGCAGGGGTTTATGCAAAAGGCCATGGCTGTCTGCAGCTGTTCAAAGCATCAATTCATGGCAATCAGTGCAAATACTACTTGCTCCCAACAAATTTATTTATAGATGGGCTCTTAAGGTATGTATTAGAGGATATCAAAAGGAGCCTTAAAATAAACTTCTTAAAATAAAATAAACTGCTGAAAAGGGATGTACAAAATACCATGTTTTAAACAAGGAGTGTGAACGCCGGTCACTCCCAAAGTAATGCCTCCTAATTCCATAGCATCTACAACAGATACAAAGAACATAATAACACTACTTGATAAAACAAATTTCCAGCTACAAAACTTTGTTTTTTTGACATAATCATCCACCTTTAGCTATGCATTTTCACCCATAGTGAGCAAAAGCCTATATGCCAACGTGTGAAAATTGGCACCAGTAGAGGTGACCCAGTGCTGCCACTGCTGCCACTGCTGAAACATACCACCCACCATTTTACTTCACATCCACTGTTTGGTCTCCATAAACATTCAGCAAGCATGAATGAATGTCAGCGGGTGCCATTTTTTCCACATAGAGGAAGTCAGAGATGCACCTTTGTTTCATATGCACTTCAGTATCAGATGCCGTTTTGTCAGACTGCCCCTCAGTTGTCATCTGTTACTCAGCAACAAATTCTTACGGGATATCAGCAGGAAGGTTTAAACGCCACTGCCATAAAACCAACATACACCGCTAGGACAAAAAATCGTAGGCATTAATTCTGGAGAAGCCCCTGTATGACTAGACTTTAAGCAAGAAAAACAAGTGTTCAGGATGAGCTCAGGACAATTCACGTGCTGGATCAAAGTCTCCTCAACTCCTAAGAGGAGTCTTGAATCGGAGGAATGAAACTAGAAGAAGTGGAAGTCCAAATTGTCCACTTCATAGAAGTGAAACGTTATAAATATGTTGTCCCAAGACAGTTGAATTATTATTTGAAAAGATTATAGAATTTGGAAGAGAGACAACAATGGAAAAAAAAACAACAACCATAAAACCACATCCAGAACTTGGAAAAACATCTTTCAAATGAATAATCTAAAACTTTTTGCTGTCCTAGGACAAAATTTATTTTTCTCTCTTGTTTTGGTTCATGTATTTCTTTGTTGAACACAAGGGCATGCTTGTAGTAACAGACATTGGGTAACTATGAAATGTAACTACTACTAAAATGAAGACAAGACTGTCTTTCTATTATTGAGCTTCTAATCAATTCCATACAGTGTTGTTAAGCACCAACGTAATTACTTATGTTTGTCAAGAAATGATGAAGATATTTTATCCATTTCAGTGGAGTCTGGAAATAACCCTCAATTTTTCTACATTGATTTATTTTGTTTATAAAGTGGTTTCTGAGCCTTGTTTGGAGGAGGTTTCACTGGGATTGACTGTACTGCAGTAGGTGATGCTGAAGGTTCATAGCTGCCAGTTAGTGTATCTTAATGCTTGGAGAGCATCAGGTGCATCTGAGGACTAATTCTGCATTATTTGTTATACTTAAAGCCAATTTTCTTTTTTTTTTTGGTCAGAAGTCTGTCAGAGCATGTTACAGCCAATGGTATGAAATTAGAAGCTCCTATAAGTAGAAGTGCACAGTGAGGGCAAGGGAGGGAAAGTGTTATTACTAGCTTGTGGCTGATTGCAATTACCCAGTTGTAGGGTATCAGGTTTGGAAGGAAGATTGTTGGTCTCTATGGGATAACAACTTTTCTCACATAACATTATGGTAAACAGAAAAGTATTTCTATGTAAGACTTTTTCCTGAAAATAAGTGAAAAATCTTTGGCAGTGAACAGCAGTGATGCAGTCTTAGTAACTACAGAGGGCTGTAGAAGAAAGTGATGGAATGTACTCTTCCCTTATGATCAGTGAGCGTTGATAACGCTGTATGTTCAGTGGATTAAGAGTGTATGCTAACAGGAATACATAGGAAAATTGCTAATATTAACACAGCTGTTTTTGTTTGTCATGTCCAAGATAAATTTCCTGGCAAGGACATGAAAGCAAGCAACTATCTATACAAACCATGTGTTTTAACATACAGGTGCTGTACTGGAAGCACTTGAAAAGCCATCATTTTGCCTTCCAACTTTTCTTATTTGAGCAGTTGCTAGTAAGTTGTGAGGATCCATGTCCTTGATCCTCCAGTCCTCAAACAATGCACTTTTCTATCTTGGGTAGAAATATGTTGGAAAAGAATAGGGATGGGGAAGAGTTCAAAGGAACAAGTAATTTAATGCTGGCATGGAGGCAAGCAAGGGTTGAGCAAAGTAGCAATGCTTTTGCTTTGCATTCTATTTTTACTGTATGTTTCCTTTAATGTGAAGATGTCTGCAAATATGTAAACTGCTCAAAAATTATTTTAAAAAGGAGATGTACATCATCTGAACTACTTGCAAATAAACTTGAGCTTAATTTATTCTTCAGTATATTAATTCAGTTCTAATCACTGAATTCCACATGGCTGAGTTCAAAAGAAGATCAACGCACCCCTGCTCCTTCCCTAAATTTTAATTTCTTCTTAGTTTGCTTCAAACACTGAACTGCTTAGAAATGCCCTACTTGACCTTTAAATCTACAGTGTCAGGAGAATCATGATAATTAGACGAATCCATACAGTTATATGTCTAGAGTGTGCCAGTATAAACACTGGAAGCCACATGTGAGCAGTTTGTGAGAATGTTGCGTCTTCATGGGCATCTGTTTGGGCCACTGTTGTAACCCGTATCTTCATTCGTGATGCTGTCACTGAAGATGCTTGCTGAATTTCAGACCTGCACTTAGCAGAAGTTGTTTCTTTTTTTTACTTATGACATTTGAAAATAATTAGCTTTACTTAGCTGGCTGTGTCCTGTACTCTTTTTGCACGGTTCGAGGTTGGGAATAAATGTGCGCTTAAAAACATTTGTTCTAAGAACAGGTGATTTGTTCCTCTGTCCCCATTGCTCCTCGACAGCACTGTTGTTGGACTGTGGTTCCTCTTAGTGATATGCCGCTTCTTAAAATAAATAAGTAAAGCCAGTGCTCCATATTTTCTGAACAGTGTCTGCTGCGAAGATAAATATATGGCATGTTATATGCAGAAGACCTACGCCTGCAAAACAATTTCAAATAGCAGCTGTGGTACATTGGACTTGGCACAGAATAGCTACGTTGCAACCCTCTGAATTGCCAGTAAAAATAGCAGTTAGCCATTAGACTGTGTTAATATTTCTAAGCTGGGATATTTAGTGTGGCAGCATAGCAGGGGGTTGGACTCGATGATCTCTAGGAGTCCCTTCCAAGCCCTGCAGTTCTGTGATTCTGTGATTAGTAACTTTTGTTAGGGGAATAGAGCAGTTTTCTTTATGTCAGTGTAGATGTAAACCAATAGTGAAAAATTAGTGTGCCTAATCCATTAATTCCATGGAAGCCATTTGATAAGGGTTTTAGGATTTTCTGCGCATTTGCTAAATCTCAAGAATGTGTAACTGGAGGGACCTAGCAGGATGACAAAAACTAAAGAAAATGCAACGGTTTAAAAACAAAACAAAACAAAAAAAAAAAACCCAAAATAAAAAAACAATCCTAAAAATAAACCCACCACAAAACAAAAATAAAAAAAGAACTTAAAAAGTACAGTGATTAGTACAGAATACGCTTCTTAGTGTTCAGCTCAGCGGCTTGGTGTAAATTCATGGAGAGTTGTGCACATCTCATCAGATTAAATGTAAAATATTTTCCAGGATGAACTGTCTCTTCCTTCAGTCTTAACCTTCTGCCTCTGTGAAGGGATTACCATGGAAGGTACACCATAGTGCTGGGCTGCAGGATGGGAATGATCCTGCTTTAAAGAATTTTAACTCCAAGAAGTTGCATCCTGAGGAATAACTTAAATGAACAACAAAATGTATTCTTTTAAACCATCAGAGTTGACCAGTACATTTGTGCCTAAATTTTTGGAGAGCCTTTTCAAATTACTCTCATGGAAAGAATTCTTCCTTGGGTAGTTTTCTTTTAAAGCGTCTCAAATTAATTTAAAAAATAGGCCTTCTTCAAATCACTAGTCAGCATCAGAAATGTGGTACAGGGCTTAATGAGAGACTGGGGAACAGTCAGTTCTTGCAGGATTATTGTCCAAGTCTCAAAGTACAAACACCCTATGGAGGATGTGGATGGTTCTTTTGGCCTGTCTATAGACAACTGTATCTCTCCTTTTACCCTACGTTCTGAAGGCAGTGGAATGTTATCCCATAAGCACGCTTAGGGAAAGCAGTGGATCAGCCAAAAGGATGTGTCCTAGAGCGAGACCTTTGCCTTCAAACCCAGCTATGGATGTGAAGGATAGGAATGACATGAGCAAGTTCCAAAACCTTTTGATAATTTTTGTTACAACGTGTTTTAAGTGTGCATGCTAAATAGACTTGGTGATCTGTAATTCTGAGTTGAAACAAGAAAAAAAGAGGGGGGGGAAAAGCATCAAATGAAGCTTAATATTGCCTGCTATGAGTAATCTGAAAACTGGAGAATGGTGAGCAGTGGTCACCCATACTATACTCCTCTATGAAAGACCTGCTTATTAATTAGCTTCATTATTGAAGGCAAGGATGCTCTGATAACGCAGAGTTTCTGGAGCAGACTGAATCTGCTGCTTTGTAGTGAAGGGAGGTGGGTGACGATTCAGCAATTGCTTGTACTTGACCCCATATGCCATCAGATGCTGTCATTTTTAAATTGCTTTAATAACTGATGAAATTCGGGTATAGGAATATGTATTTGTTGGACAGGGCTGAAATCTTTTCTTCTGTGCTAGTATAGTTGAAATAAGGAAATTACCAGTATGGTTTCATAACTTGCCATGAATTTCTGGGCATATCTTAATGTTAGTCAAGCTCTTAAAAAAGCACTTCATTCCACTTTCTTCTTGAATTTGATTATTTTATAAAGGAAGGCAGTTGAAATTGGGAAGGCCAAGCTGTGAGGAAAAAACAGACAATATAAAAACTGCTTCAGAAATGGAGAGTAGCTGCGGGATAATGACATGCTTTGGTGCGGATCGAAAATAGCTTCTTTTGTCCTGGCTATATGTCTTCATTGCCACAATATCTGTTACAAAACATAACTCTTCGTGTCTCTTGTTAAATAGGATTTTCCTATCAGTAGAAACAGAACACTGTAGTGGAGGAGAGTCAAAGGACTGCCGCTGTCCCAGTGTTCCTCTTGATGTTTTTTCCTCGCACCCCTTCAAGGAAGAGAGCTGCCTGTAGGACAAACTTCCATGCTAAGATAGTCCAATTCTGTCGAAGCACTTTTGAGACTAAAAAATCACTAAGATGATCTAAGTTTAAAAAAATTTATTTGTAAAGAAAATTGCGGCTGCCTGTCTTCCTTAAGTACATTGCTTATTGCATTTATTTATAGCCTTGTTCCTTACTATGAGTAGCAGGGATCTAATCAGATGTAATCCCCACCTCCGTCCCCTCCTCCCCTCAACCCGGAATACAGATCCTACAGAGAGGATTTTGCTCTCTTGGGGAAGCAATCTACCACATGTTCTAGCGCTGATGTTCGGGCTTAAAGTTTGCTTGAGTACATTTTTCTTTAATGGCTGAAAAGGTGGGGGAGCACACACAGCCCCTACTACATTAGGGTTATATAGGGAGTTACGGTCTGTGAATTATTAATCATGCATGGAAAACAATTAAGCATAGCAAAACAACAACAACAACAACAAAAAAAACCAGCAAATAACAAAACAGTTCTGTATCTTTAGAATGCTTTAGACTCATGATGGATATCATCCTCAACTCAATGTATGACAGATATCAAATGGAGACTGCTAAACTGAGCAAAGGGTTTTCCCAAGACAGTTTTTAATGGTAGTGAGACAGACTGGGGGGGTAGTATGAAATCAGTTAGGGATGCGTGACTAAGATTTGGTTTTGTAGTGTATGTGAGCAGCATATTGAAGAATGTCAGAAGTTGGAGTTGCACGTGGTAATTAACTCAATCTTCCTTACTTGAATTGCATAAATGACTGAAGCTTCAGAGTTCTCTGCAAACAAAACTTCGACAGAACAGTTTATTTCATAGCGATTTCACTGTGCCACTGAAAGGCTGTGCTTCGACATCCTTTGCTCAAGTAAATCACGTTCTTTTTACAGATCTGTATTCAGTAGAATGTGAAACTGACCCTTGCAAAACCAAAACTCCTCTCTCGGCCTCACTGGTTTAGGCTTGCTAAAATCTGAATAAAAGCTTATGTCTGGCAACTAGTTGAAAATGTTCTGGTGACAAAAGACATAATTTGTGGGTGTTATGAGCGTTCTTCTTCCATGTGAGTCAGGGAAAGAATATGCTAGATCCTGCTAGTGTCAAAAGATCTGTTTCTAAATATGTAGAAATATATAAATAGATATAATTAAGAGCAAAATATGCTTGAGATTGGATTCGTGTTAATGAATCATCAAATAGGAAAATGTATTGAATCAGGTGTAGTTTACGTGTGTTTGTCGTGCACATGCACTTATGCACGTATTACATATGCTATGTTTGTGAAACCTGGGAAGCCTTCCGAAGCATTAAAATTCACTGTAAGTGTTAGGCTGGCCCTCTGTGAAAGAGTTGATGCTAAATATAAGCTCACAATAATACCAAGGTCACTACAGTCTACAAATTCACCAGAGCAATTCGTGGAGACCACGCTAAGCAATGCTTGGAAGAAATTTTCTGCTGCTGCTTTTCCACAGAGCCTGTGGGTGCTGCCTGCAGCAGGAGCATAGCTGTGAGGTCACAGCAGCACTGCTGTGCTGAGCTCTTCTCCTCAGCCTGAGTGAGCTGTCTGAAGGACACCAAGTGCTTCCTTCAAGTACTAGAAGCAGTGATTTCACATCTCATCCATCGGCTGCGGGCTTGTGCAGTACAGAATGGGTGGGAAGAGTATGGAAGTGGGCTGTGAAATCAGTGCGCGGCTGTTTCATTGTAATCCTGGCATCAAGTGCAGCTAGGCAACCTGCAACAGCATTTCTAGCAGAAGAACCTTTGGTGTAGCACTATTTTAGATGAGTATTAGATTCTGCTTCCAACTTCTTTTCATAAAAGAGTTTATTAAATAAGGAAGACTATGTTCAATTGCTTTATATTAAAGGTAGCAGAGAAAACCTTTAAATAAAGAGTTTAGGTGAAAAATTAGAAATATTTCTGCTTAAGTGTTGTATTGTGATGTTAACTTTGAATATGTCAGGCTTAATACTGTGTTCCTCTAAGCGTAGTTCCAGGGAAATATGTGACTCAAACTCATTTCTGAATCATAATTCCTTTTTTCTACCCCTGTTCTTGAAAGACAAGATAAAAACTTCAGCGCTTCTGAAATAGGTCTTTCATTTTCTAATGTCAGAAATACTCCACTGAAAATAGCGGTCATATTCATACCTGCACAAACATTAAAACGATTTCAGATGCGGGCACATCTTGTTCTCGTTTATCTCTGAGTTCTGCTGCACGTTACCACTGCAGACCTTCAGCTGCTCTCAGCAGCTGAAAAAGTTCAGTCAAAGCCCCATGCAGCTCTTGCTTTTCAGGCTGTTTGCGAGCACTGAGTGAGACTAGCTACTACTTCTTTTTCTCCTAGATGGGTCTTATAAGCCCTCTGCGTAGTCTCTTTTGATTCTCACATCCGTTTCTTACCTCATCTTCTATGCATGCTTTCTGTTTTCTCTATTATTTGGATCTAGAATGAATCACTGAACATAAGAGGTGTATTTCATCTTCTTTGCCTCGGTAACACCAGCTCAATCAGAAGTCAGATTCTGTATAATACTTCTGGATTGTTGATGTTTCTCCTGTATGTGTAAAAATAACACAAAGTAATCTTGGAAATGTGTTGACTCTTTTCTCTGTCAATTTGTCAGTGCCTGTTAGAAAACGCATTGCTTTTTGGGGTTTGAATTTATTTATTTTCTTGAATTGGAGAATAAAGAGGAAGAAATATATACATTTTTTAAACACAATGTTGTCCTTCAAGTAGTCTTCAATGCAGATTCATTTGCACTAATGTGTTTTCACTCATGACATGTATAGGCTCCCACATGTATGAAATTTAAGCTGATGGAGTTCAAAATCATGGCAAGTCTGATTTGGCATTGTTTTGGTCTCTTTCCATAGAACTCCATGCTGTTCAGGGAAATCAACATTACAACGATGTCAGGTATCTGGGTGTCCCAGATCCCGTTTTCAAATGTTTCTTTTTTCCTGTCAGGGGTTTTAAAAGATCTTCTGCCACGTGCTCATCTTTGAATGCCTGCTTGAAAGGCAGAATGTATTTTAGAAGTTCATAGATGCCTTGAAGAGTTAATTTTATGAACATGTGAGTGAGCACTACCTTGCTTATACTACCCTAAGTATGCATTTATTTGTCTTTTAGAAACTCTCAGCACGACAAAATGTTCAGCATTTCCTATGCTTTACAAACAAAGGCAGTGCTTCTGAGTACCCAGGCTGCATTGGGTGTGTTTGCGGTGTACTTTTGGGAGCAGGTTCTGGTTTCTGTTTCTGCAATTCAGATATTTCATGAAGGCTAAGGGATGGCTGGAGCTTGGAGAAGAGAAACAATAGCAGTATTAGCAACTCTTCTACATCATAGCAGGCTAGATATGCCTCCTGGGCCTAGGGCTGTGTATGAAGTAAATGTATATACTAAAGTAATGTATACTATGAAGTAAATGTATACTAACTTCTAAGTGCTTCTTTTCCTTCTGACTACGATTACGTGCTGTAGACACTTGGGTATGCACAGAGACTGGGACAACTGACTTATTATTACAGCTAACATAAAGATGTTATCAGTAGCAAGCTCAAATTAAAAACTGACCACTGCTTTGAGGTTTTTGATTCATTTACTCTTGAGGTAAATGTTGCAGTTCTGATTTATTAATCAGAAATGCATTTGCTTTTTACACACTGAAGGGAAAAAAGCATGCATTTATTATGTCTGGGCTTCAAATTTCAGAAGTCTTCTACAGTATGGTAGAAAGGGTTTTAAGGCAAGTATTTAGTATCTTAGTAATGTTTATAATGGAACACTCATCCTTGGTGGCTGAAAGCTGTGCAGAAGTGATCAAACACCCATAAAGGAGTATTTAAGCCATTAGACTCGCTTCTGAGCAAGTGCCTGGCACAGCCTGTCCCTCACCCCTCACTTGTACCTAACAAGTAGCTTTCTCATCAGGCTTCCTGCATGGTAAGAAAACTACAGTCCACAGAGTTTTATTAGTTAGATATGTATATGACAGGCAAATTAGTTACTGAGTTAAATAAGTTACTACTGCTATATTCCTATTTCAACGTGAATTTTTGAGGCTCTATTAAGGAGTAGCAGTCTCTGGCGCGCAATAGGAGCGTGCCTTCACATCCTTAGGCAGTGGGTACATCAGAATGCTGTGAGTTCTCTTGTCAGCATGGCTAGTTACTTGTCTTCTGTGTCCAGGATATGGGAAAAATGTTTTGAAAATCAACATTCATGCTTTTTCCTCTCCAAAAGGAAGATGAGTGACTCGTCTTCTACTGGAGTAGGTAAAGTGGTGACTATTTGTTTAGTACAACTACATAATCACCTAATAATCTCAAGTAAAAAAACTCCCAAAAACCTGGAAAAGTTCTGCTTAAATGCTTGAGTGAGTACATTTTTAAGTGCATGATTAGTTGGCTTTCAATCATCTGCAATATTAGACAAAGTGTGGTTTCAGTAACTGATTTTGTGGAATTCCAATCCCACAAACTACCTACCCCTATTCTCAGAAGTGTGTTCTGGTGAGTTATTTGTAAGAGAAGGCAAAAGACAGGAAACAGGAGTGATATACTTGTCATGTGAAGCGCTTTAAGAAAAGAATAAAGAAAATAGCAGGGAGACAAAAGAGCTGTCTTGCCTTTATTTCACTCCACAGGTTCGTATTAGCAGAGACTTGGGAAAGTAGTTCAAGAATCGTGTTTGTGAAATGAAGACTGTTGCCATAGCTGTTCTAGGGGGAACTGAGCTATTGCTGACTTGTTAAGCAGCTTTTACTCTTCAAAAGACAAAGCTGTGTGGAGCCTTTGAGAGAAGAATGCTAATGAGACTGCCACACTTACACTTTTTTTTTCCCCTGTCAATCCCAAACCTGTATAGCACATTGTGATCTATTGAGAGATTAATTTAAAATGTGAAATGCGGATGGGGCAGAGGCAGGGTGGGATCACTGAAGTTCTCGACTCTGTCCCCAGCTTCATCACTGCCCTCTTGTGACTGGGGCTTTGCAGGGACGTTGCCCAGCTTCATCTTTCACTCTGCTGTGTTTCATAGAAAAAGGCATCCAGTGAGTGTTTTGCATCACCAGGGATGCTGCTGCTGCTAGCATCGTACCAATACCGGAATTCCTAACAGTAAAAATAATCCAGAAAATGCGTCATGTTAATCTAGGAAACCTCAAATACATTCATTTATAACTTGAAGATACGAGAAATCCATTATATTTTTGATAGTGTTTCATTCTCATCATAAAGTTGCTGCGATTTTTTTGGGTTGTGAATTACAGTTGCAGATTTTTTGTCTCTCAATATAGCTGAGTTATTGTGAAGGCCCAAATTTTCTTATTACGTTTGCAGGAATCAAGTTCTGTAGTGGCTGCACAGCTGGGAAGCATTGGTAGTACAGTGAAAGATTGAAAAGAGAACTATTAAAGGTCTTTTCTAGGAGAGCAGAGAACTTTTAACTGTTTTTTTTTTTTTTTTTTAAATGTACCTTCTTTGATCTGACAGATATGAGAAAAATGTCAGGCTGTCTTGGAATGTACATGGAATATGTGTGGACCACGACGTGACTTGCTTTGTGGATGCTGTGATATAAATGGAAATCCAAGTCTGTCCACATCAGCGAGTATCAATACAGCTCATACTGCTTAGCTGCATTGGGCAGCATGTGGACTTGGACAGATAACAGCATTCATTTGTGTTGGTGCAAGATTTGGGTAGCTGGTGCCGCAGGTACTGCTTATTTTCCTGCTATGTGAGGTAAATAGATTAAATCTTCATATAAGCTTCAAACATGGTAATTGTTCAAAAAGTATTTAGAGATTTTGCGGTCTTCAAATACAAGTAGATGAAGCTTGGCACGGAGTAAACTTTGTACCCAGTCTAATATATGGAAGGATGCTTATGAAATGACAATGACAGTTTTCAGCATAAAAATCTGATCATGTGAAAATCGGAATTTCTGCAGTGTCAGCACTCATTAAAGACTGTATGCACATCAGTTCATTAATTATTTCATTGCTCTTTAGTTATAATAGCTAAGGAACCTTCGAGTTTATTTTGGAAGTTCATCTAGTAAAGTGTCCCAGTCATATGCCAGGCAGAGGAAAGCAGAATGCTACCTGTGAGCATTACAAAAACAATATTTTCTAGGTTTTTGGCTGCAGTCTCACAACACCCTACCTTTTATTCAAGAGAAAGAATCAATTTAAGAGGATTCCACTATGTATCTGAAAAGTAGCCTGCTTTGCTGAATTTAATAGGATTATGCTATTGATTCCATCTTTACAATGCTAGCTACTATTTGGTACTTGTGAACTGCAGACTATTATGGGACTGAACACAAGGGAAGAGGGATTAGTTTGTAAAAGAATAAGCAGCTTTTCCTTAAACTGCCCTGAACTAAACCTATGTACCTGTTTTGGTCTCTGTTAGTAAATGCCAACTAACAAAACACCAGTGGTAGCACATTTTACAGCTGGGTATCTTCGTATAATCGCTGGCTTAGTCTCCAAGAAGAAGGTAATGAAACCTTTTGTGAACTCGTAGTTGATGCTGTCCTGCAGATGTTACCAGTCGTTCACAAACTTCTACTCTATTTCTTTAACTAAATAAAAGCTACTGGATAGCTGGAAACCCATGCAATATATGGAGTCTAGTCTTTTTTGTTACAGTTGAAGGTACTTTCTGCTCTATTGAACTTAGTGTAGTAAATGCACAACTGAAACAGCTTCCATAGAGATGCATTTTGGGGGTGAAGGTAGCTAACAGAGAAAACAGTTTTACAGTTAAGTCACTTCTTTACATACCAGGAGCACTGCTTGTTTGCCCGTAACTGCTACATGTGTGTGCAATAAACCAATTGGCCTCTGAACACTGGTACCCTTCATGAGGGTAATTACTTCTATTATTTTTGTAAGATTTTTATGAAATAAACTGTTCTTTTGAAATGAGATTCGTATAGAGGAGTCCTCTTCCTTTGCTCCTATTCCTTGGCCCCTTTTCCATACTGAAATTTGTTTATTTCTATCTTGCAGCCATTATTTTCTCAGGGTTCTGTAGTAGGCGAGGCAACGCAACAGGGTTCTAGAAGGCTCTCCCAGAGAATAGATGATCTTCCTGAAAAATACTAGTACAGCAGATAAGCATTAAAGTTTTTAAGGATAAAACCCCATTGGAATGTAAAGATCTTAGAAAATAGAGATCACGTTTCTCTAGAGTAAGCTTTTAAGTGAGGGAAGACTGCAAATATGAAGGTTATGTTGAACTGCGTTCTAACAGAATTGGGTTGAGAAACGTTTGTAGTATTGTCTTTACCTCCTTCTAGCAGCATAGGGGGGTTGCAAGGTGTTTTTCCAAGGAACAGTTCTCTGTTTGCCTCTCTTGGTTCTGTTAGTAAATAGGCAAGGATGTAGAGAGAGGTTTTTAACACACCACACTTCGTGCTTACTCTGCCTTAGCTTTCTGAAGGGCTGTGGGTGTTAGTAAGTTTCAGACCTCAAAAAAGGAAGAGGTGAACAAAGAACAAGTTGACCCGGAATATCACAAGTGCTGTGAACTTAGCGAAGGGCGCACAATTGGTTGGCTGTCTTTGTCTGAGTGTTCTCTCCTTCCCAGCCAGTTTGGCTTTGTTGGCAGTTCCCTGCTGGGTGACTTGGAGCTTGGCCTGCTCACCAGCCCTGTCCACCCAGTGCGACACAGTCCACATCTCACCAGGCCTGACACCAGGAGAGATTTCCAGATTTGATCCTTAGAGGCTGTGGTCTTTTGCTTAGTCCAGCTTTTCAGCTGATGTCAGCATTAGTTTTTCTCCTCAGATGTATTATGTCCTTTACTGAGAAGAAAACCTGTGGTAATACGAGGTAGAAGTGAAAGCAAGCCAGTGACCTTTGCTATGTTTTGTAGGGATTAAAGCTATATGGGATCTGAATGCTTCCATAAATCTCACTGGAGGAATTGTTTTTTGTTTGATACAAAATGAACATAGCTAAAATGTTCCTGTCGTTTGTGCTACTTCATTCTGTTAGTGTTTGAAGTACTTTCATAACTCAAGACTATTTGCTGAGTAGCTTGAGCTGTGATTGGCTTATCAATCTCATTTATTGAATAGATGCACCAGAATACTGGTAAGCTGTTGCTTTTGTTCAGCAGCACGTGGACAGCAGTTCTGTTTCCTGTATTTTTTTCTTAAAGAAATTGTACTTGCCCAATACTACATATGCAATTAATGTTAATACAACTCACAGCAACCTGAGCAGCAAAGGGTAAGGTCTCCAGCTTTGCCAAGCAGAGGGACATGGTGCAGCTCTGCCTCATCAGTTGTGGTGGAGGGACAGTCCAGCACTGCTGACTATGAAAATGCTTGGAGAGAATGCTGAAAAAACATTGTGGAATGTATCCTGTCTTTTATATGTTTCTGGTGAAGCAAGCTGTATTTATTAGGAGTTTGTTGCTACAGTAAAAAGCATTCACAAGATTTGTGGTTGATATAATAGCTGTAAATGTTCAGTCCCATCGTAATTATTGAAGATTTTGTTGAACTCATGTCAGCCTTTGATTAACTGCTGTTTGAGGCATATTTTGTAACAACGACTGTGTCAGAGTTTTGTGTCACTGTATTTCATGAAGTTTTGGTGGGCTGTAGGGAGAGCAAGTGCATTAACTTAACAACAGGTGTGTGGGCAGGCGCTAAGAGTAATAACTAATTGACTGCCGGCCAGAATTTATTTAGAGAGCTGGCACTTTCCCCTCCTCAAGGAATGACGGGTTTCATGTTTTACTTAATGCAGAGTGTCTTATTACTGCGGGAATGAGCTTCTGGAGTGTGAGCAGTATCAGCCACAGAACTTCTCATCCAATTAAAAGAATGGAGAAGTATATTGAGTTCCATAGTATTTTTTCTTCCTTTATAACAGTATGTGCAAATCACAGTAGTAGGATAAGTTCCATTATAGCTTGCAAAAATCTCTGTAGTATTTGAGGAAGCACTCACAGAAAAATGAAGATCCTAAGGTTTGCATGAGCCCCACGGAAGGGTGTTGGAGGATTAGTTTTCTTCAAGTATATGAAGTTTGATCTATTGATAAGATTTTCTTTTAAAGGCTATATCCTCTTTTATAGTTTCAGAAAAGTAATTTAACCTGGAATCTAAAGATGAAGCTAGGTTCTTCGTTCGGGCAAAATAATGCTCTCAGTTTCCTTGCTACTGCGTTTGCACGACTGCCTCTGATTTGGTATTTAGCCGAGAATAAAAAATAGATGAGTGATGTCACTTTGTAATTTTGCCCCTAAGTGAGTAATATATACTACAGGAATATGTTTGCTGTATGGCTAATTAATTCCACTGCTCTCATTATTACATAAATAAAGGAGTTGTTTATTTTGTTGTATGATAATAAATTCAAGTTTGGTGGTTTTTTTGTTTCTTGATTGTAACCATTGCATATTGCTGACTTTGTTACTTTTATGATTTTACATGAAGTGAAAATGATCCTAGGCAATTTGTATCTTAACTCACTTGAATTGTTTGTTTCCTTTCCTTTTGCATCTCCAGTGGTGTTTGCCTTTTGAGTTTTGTGATTTGAAAATGCAAATACCAGTCAGTTATCATTTCAGTGTTATCTTTCAAAGCTTAAAATATCTTGTTGACTAATTCCCTGTTATTTGAGACAGTTAATGTCTTCTGTCATTGTGATATGAAAGAAACATGATGGAAGAAATTAAGCCCCAAGCTTGAGAAAGCAAGGGTTGATATGCTTTACTATTGTAAAGACTTTCTTTACAATGTTTTATAGGACAATACTTTACTATTTCAGACTCCTTATTGAATGAGTTACACTGTGCAGTGCTAAATGTCTCAAACACCAAATCAGTGCACGTCTGTCTTCACGTGTTCTGTACTGTCAAGGGCTTGGTCACAGCTGAGATGACTGTACTTATTTACACGTGTATTAAATAACACCAGAACTAAAACTAAGGCTGCATTAATTTGAATATACATTTAAAGACCGCATACACTGTGCAGAATGTAAAATTTGATACTGGAAATCAGGTGTTTCCTTTATTCTTGCCTGTTACTTGGGAACTAGATAGACTTTTTAATAAGTGTTTATATCAATTACACCCAACTGAACACAGGAAAAAAAAGCAAACCTAGGGAATATGCCTTTTTCTTTTGCTTCTCCTCTCTTTCTGTTGCTTTTAATCTGCTCTTGTTGGAAGAGAAGTAGCACAAAAAAGAATGAGAGTATTGATAAGAAGGAATGAAAAGGGCTTGAAGTTGGGGAATTACAACTGTGTGAGAGCCCAACCGTACCTTGATTTTCAAAACAAATTAATAACTGTTGCTGAAAATGTAGAGGTCTTGAGCTTCTACAAATTGAAAGTAACTTAAACTGAAATCAACTAGGCAGCTAAAGTCAGTAAATTGCTGAAGCAATTGAAAGCATGTAGTTATTTCGGCATCTTATTACAAATCCATCTCTAAGCAATGCAAAGAGCCTTCAGTTACCAATTACTTTCTCACAGGAGGTAGATCTATGAATGCATAACACTATATTGCCCTTTCAATCACATTGACACAGAAAGAGGATTTTTGTGGATTTTGTGTCTGGGTATCCTTGTACCCAGATGGCCTCCATCAGCAAGTACTTGTCCATCATGAACGGTCAGGGCTGTGCAGATGAGTTACATCTTGGGAGTGCAGTCAGGAGTGCACCTAGGTAAACGTGGGCTTGTTGGTGGTGGCATGCCCTGCTCATTGCGTGAAATAATAATTGAGAAACCTTTGCATGCGAGTGTAAGACCTGAGAGCTTTTTTTTTTTTTTTGTCTGGTTGAGATATATATATTGCTAGATATAAATCCAAATGCAAGGTCTTGTGTCTGGGTCAAGGCAACACCCAGTACCAATAGAAGCTAGGGGATGAAAAGACTGAGGGCAGCCCTCCCTGAAAAGGACCTAGGGATACTGGTGGATGGGAAGTTGGATGTGTGCTCTCCCAGCCCAGAAAGCCAACTGTATCCTGGGCTGCATCCAAAACAGCATGGCCAGCAAGTCAAGGGAGGTGATCCTGCCCCTCTGCTCGGTGCTGGTGGAGCCTCACGTGGAGTACTGCATCCAGTTGTGGAGTCCTCAGTATAGGAGAGACTTGGATCTGCTGGAACATGTCCAGAGGAGGGCCAGAGAAATGATGCAAGGGCTGGAACACCCCTCCTACAAGGACAGGATGATAGAGCTGGGGCTGTTCAGCCTCGAGAAGAGAAGGCACCAGGGAGACCTGAGATCAGCCTTTCAGTATGTAAAGGGAAGCTGTGAGAAAGAAGAAAGGGAAAGACTCTTTAACAGGGTCTGTTGTGATAGAAAACAAAGAGAAATGCTTTCAAGCTTAAAGTGGGAAGTTTAGGTTAGATATAAGGAAAAGAACTTTTACGTTGAGGCTGGTGTGGCACTGGAACAGGTTGTCCAGTGATGTGGTGGATGCTCCGTGCCTGGAGACTTTCAAGGACAGGCTGGATCAGGCCCTGGGCAACCTGATCTAGCTGTACTGTCCCTGCTCGATGCAGGGGAGTTGGATTAGATGGCCTTTGAAGGTCCTTTCCAACTCTAAGGATTCTGTGATTCTATGTTCTATGATATTTAAGTCTTCAACTTAAAACAAAGGGACTTTTATGGCAAGGTATAGAGTTACAGTGGGAAAATTCATAGTGGTTATGTTATTATGGTAGTATGGAACTCATTATTATCATGCTGGTCTAAAATAGCTTTTCTAGATAACTCTTTTCAGTCCTTTGTTAATAATCAAAGTATTTTCAAGAGACAGAAAATACAAGTTATTTTAACTATGAATTAGATCTGGATATGCTCTTCTGGTTTGCAGAAGATCACATTTGGAATAGCTCTTGTGTGCTTGTTCATTATCAGCGTGCTGTTCATGAGTGAATATTCATGGATCATTTCTTTTCAAATATTTACTGAGTTGTCTGTTTTCATATGTTAAGTCTTCATATGAAATAAGCAAGGTAATTTTGAGAAAACATTTTAATTAGAGCCTTACAGACTATAAATATTTCAGTATTTAATAAAATAGTACAGCAAGATGTAAATGATTAAATGGAAAATATTCTAAATATTTTAAATACATGAAATGATGCATGTTTCATACCTCCAGATGGGGAAAAAATCTTGTTCTATTTCAATACATTTTTTTTTGTTTGTTAATGATTGAAACTTTTCACAAAAATTCTTCACTGTGATGCTGTACGAAATGGCCTTTTGAAGGGTTAGTATGAGGGTTCAGCTTTTGGGAAAGGAAGGAAGTAACTTGTTTTACACTTTTAACTTCAGCTTACGGTTTCACGATCTGCCGAATGATGCAGTATTTTTTTTATTATCTTAAAAGATCATAAAGAAATTCATACACAGTAAACGAGCTGATAGTGAGAAACATCAGGATCAAGTAATATGAGTTGGTAGTGTTTTGACTGTAATTGAAATCCCATTATACCTCACCTTACCAAAAAGGTGAAGAATGATTCCAAAAAAAGTTGTTTAAAATCCTGAATGCTTTCTATTAATGTGTTTAATGAAAATGGCAAATGAAAAGAAAGAATATGGTTAATCCAAAGCAGTTAAAAAGGTATGTTTTCCTTCAGTACTGCCAGAAGGTTTGTGTTTCAAGAACTATACTATTTTTGCAGTTTATTTACATCTGCACTCAATTTTTTGTGCTTTTCTTTCTGAAGCACAAAGCTCAATACGCGTTACCGTGCTGTGAGAATTCCTTCAAAACGGAGTATTTGCATTTTGGCAGGCCGGGAGGAGAGTCAGACGTTTACAATAAGTACAGAGCTGTTCAGTATTCTTTTTCATCGCTGGAAACATGGCAGACTGCATAAATAGTTTTGATAGTTTTTTTCATACAAGTCTTATGTGGAACCACACTGCAGACCCTGCTTTGAAGCAAATGAGAGAGCGCAGATTTCCAGTTCAAAATCAGAAGATGAAGTAAATGACTACAGAAATAAAGGTTGATTATAGAAATGTTGATTATGCAAAGTAAGAAAAAAATTTGACGAGGATTCTTATCATTAGTCATATTCTTAAGAGTTTGGTTTTATTTTTTTGCCGCTGAAACTGAGATCCGTCAATTAGTTTCTGTTCTTTTGTTGAGTTTTTCTGCTTTTTAAAATATTTAATAAATTCGATGGACCACTGGCTTGCAATAAAAACAAGCAAGCAAAAAGAAATCCTGAAATGAAAAACTCAAACCGAACTCTGTTATTTTCCCTGGTGAGCACTGTAAGGTAATGTGAGACTATTTCCCCAAGGAATAGAAATATTTATGCTGCAGTTATATTTTGATATTACAGCTGCACAGCTGATGTTCAGATGTTATTCGCTGCCTTTATTCTCATCTTGTATGCAAGACGACAGAAGAACTAAATAATATAGATTTTTTGACACCATGTGTGATTTCTCAAGTGGTATTTTGACATTACCTTCTATAAATATAAGTAGCAGTTAATTTAGGAATGGCTTTACTACTAGGAATTGTGAAATAAATGACTTCATTCACTAGCTGAGAACTAGGAAAACCAAGAAAAATTAAAACTGATTTCTAGTTTTAAGACCAAAACAAGTTTTTGCTTAACTCAAAGGTAACTCATATAGTTCATGTCTAGTGAATATTGTAGAGGTATTAGGTTTTAAGTTAGTGTGAGTACAGAAGGAGATGGAGTATATATTTCTTATTTGTTCCTTAGTAGACATTGGCAGAATAGTTGGAGACAAAAGAATAGACATCTCTGTCCTTCAGTGCATTTTTATCTGGGAGAGAAAGGAGAAGTAGTTATCACCAAGAACAGCTGCTAAATCCCAGCGCTTCATCTCAGGGCAGCTCAGACTTTTAAAAGGTAAACTGTATTATACAGAGAAATGTAAGACCATCGCAGTGATATTACATCCTAAGAGATGGCAGCACTTACCTGCACCTGACTTGGACAGATGAACAATATTTCTTTGGAAATTTTGTGTTCCTTTAGATAAAGACGTCTGCAAGTTTGGTTATGAATAACTTTTGTTGTTGTTGTTACTGTAAAACAAATTCTAGCATTACCAGTCAGCTTATCAGAACTGTGTGCTTACATCAGCTGAATACAGTTCAGTTTTTAAATCTTCAGAATCCCTGGCTGATATCTCTTTTTCATAATTTTTAACTGCCAAACACTGCAAAACATCATTATGGAGCTATTGTCCTATGCTGTTTGGATATTATACTGACATAAGTTTATATGAATTATAAAGTATGAATTGATAATTCTTTTAACAGTAAAACAACTTCATTAAGGTCAATGCTGTCCAGCAGAAGGAGGAGGAATGTAGAATTTACCAGAAAGACTTTGCCATGATGTTAGGATAGGTAAGTGAGCAAATAAGATACGAAGGGGAGTATGGAATTGAAGTGATAATGAGTCATAAACTTGCCACAGAACAGATGCCCTGCAATAGTATAAGAAGAGATGAGTATTTAATTTTTTTTAAGGCTTCAGCTAAAAATAGCATCTGTAAAATATATGTTGCGATATAACAGCAGCAGCTGTTATTACATAGTTTCAGTTTTACTGTTTTGGCAAAGTATTTTCAGAAGTTAGGTTGTGACAGCTGGCATGTGCTTTGCTCCAAAAGTGGTCCCATTAACTTCTCTTGAATTCAAGGTATGTTGTCTGTGAGTTTAAAGAGAGTACCTGTTTCTGTATGAACGTTAGAAACTGAGTTCAGTCTCGCCAGTCAGCTGCCACTGGCGGGACTGAGATCCTGCAGGTCCTTCATGGTGATTGCTTTTCCACGGAGCAAGTAGAGCGAGCGTTAGCTGCAAATGAACCACATCCAACATATCTTCAGTTTAGAAAAGAAAAGCACTCAATTTTTCCTTTTTATCAATAGTCTCTGTCACTTTTTATTATTCTTACGAAAATGTAGAAGTGGAGCTTTTTGTCCCTTGATTAGAAACTTAAGTCCTTCGCTTGTGGGAATAGAATATATCAGAACGCCAGCTAAGGGCTTGATCTGCCACACTAGTGATGTTGAATGTACTTCTTTTTAAGTCATTATCCAGATCACTGGAAGCTGTAAAAAGTCACAGTCAGCTGTACAAAGGTGGTTTACTTTCCTTGAGAAACCAGACAATGAATAGTTCTGCTCTTGATTTTGAAAGACAGGATGAGTTTCATTAAGCCACTTCCTTTTAAGCTCTGTAACATCATTAGGAGAAGTCGTGGTGTCTTTGGATTTCTATCACTGTGAGGTAGATCATAAGCTTCTATTAAATGGCAAGATAGTCAAGCATGGTGTTAAATTAGCTAAGACACTGAGGTGCAGAAAAGCGAGGTGGCTGAAGGATGACTTCCTGGTTTAGATATTGGACAGACCAATGAGAAATGCAACTGGATGTAGTCCTCACCTGGTGATCTCAGTGCAGAGATCATTAAAGAGGTTAAGGTTGGAGGCAGTCCGGACTGTAGCGACCGTGCCCTGGTGGGGTTTGTGACCTTGAGGAACATAGGCCTAGATAGGAACAGAGTCAGGACCTTGAACTTCGGGAGAGGAAACTTGCAGCTGTTTAAGAAATTATTGAATGAAATCCCCTGGGAAAGCCTCCTCGGGGACATAGGAACAAAAAATGCTGGCATTTCTGTAAGGATACTGTTCTGAGAACACAAGAACTCTCCATGTGCCAGCAGAGGAGGCAGGAAACTTGACGCATGACTGAGAAGTGACCTGCTGGTAAAAATGGGGGCAATGAAGGAAAAGTACAGGCAGTGGAAGGAGAGACACGTCGTCTGGGAGGAAGATAGGTATGCCATCTGGACATGTAGATGGATAAGGGAAGCCTAGGCACAAGTGAAACTCAATTCACCAAGGGATGTGGAAAAATAACAACGGATTCAATAGGTACTTTGGTCAGAAGAGAGAGACAAAGGAGCGTGTACCCTCTCAAATGAAAATGGAGAGGTAGCTTCAACAGACATGGAGAAAGCTGAGATTCTCAAACAGTTCTTCATGTTGATCTTCACTGGCAGTCAGAATTCCCATGCCTCTTAGGCCTTTGAACTTCCAGGTGGGGGGGATGAGAGCAAAATCTTTCTTGCTGTAAGAACAGAGCAAGTATGTGACCTCTTCATGAGGCTGAATATGTACGAATCTGTAGGGCTGGAAGAGATACATCCCAGGGTCCTGAAGGAGCTTGCTGATGTAGTTGTCAAGTCATTCTCCATCGCATTTGAAAATTTGAAAATTTGTGGTTGTCAGATGAAGGCCACAGCGAGTACAGAAAGGGAAACTTCACTCCCATTTTTAAGAAAGGGAAAAAGGAAGATCTAGAGAATTACAGATCAGTAAACCTCATGCCTGTCATTCTGTGGAAATCTGGGAGATCCTTCCTTGAGCAGGCTCCAACTGCAGTATTGGTAACAGGAGTTTTAGACTAAAATGAGGAAAAGTGCTGTAGGAAACCTACGGCGAGCATAATATTAGCTAAAAGTCCTTGGGAAATTAAGCAATGAAGTGACTGAGTGTATGGGAACTGCTGAGTCAGGGCCTGAACCTCTGATTGATCACCTGAGGCGAGCACTGAGTCAGCCAGAGGAGCAAAGGTGAAGGCAATTCTCCTGTGTGCCGGAAGGGGTGGAGCCTGGCTGCATCTCTCCTAGACCCATTTAAGAGCTGGCTACCAGTTGGGAAGGATCTTTTCTGGAGTTCTGCTCTGCTGGTGTTTTGTGAGTGAGCCCAGGATAGGGGTAAGCCTTCTATTTTCTTTTGTTATCATAATCTGTTTTGCCTAACTTTTTTGTTTATTTTTTGTTTATAGTATTGTACTGTTGTTTGATTACAGACTGAGCAAATGATAGTGTTGCATGACTTTTCACAAAGTGAAGTGTGATTTCTAAGAAATAAAGTATGTTAGCTGCAATACAGTGTTTTCTTATGATATTCTGACTAGGATGGGGTTTTTGTTGAAATCTTATAGAACATACACTGGAAAACCTTTGTATTTAATCTGGGAAAAAAAGGGTAAATAGTAACGTGATGGTTAAGTACACAGCTGTTCAGTCAGCTTTATATTTGACTTTCTAAAGAATGCTCTTAGGATGTGATGTGACTGAAAGGCATGCAGAACTACAGTATTCATAAATGCAAAGTAATGCACTTAAGGACAAGATAAAACAGCTGCATCAACATATATGCAATGTTGGGCTCTAATTTCGTTCTCAGCATTTAGGAAGGAGATTCTCAGCACTTAGGAAAGAAAGCATGGAATTACATTTAAGTCCCAGAATAGGCCTGAAGTTGGGAAGACCGGAGGTGTGGCTGAGGAGAGCCTTAAAAGAACAATGGAACAAACTGGCTTGACGAATTAGAAGGAAAATTGCAGAAGAGGTGAATTGTGATGGAGGTTTATTAAAATTATGGGAGTATAGAAAAGGTGAATAGGGAGTGATTGCTCCTTTTCTGACAATCCAGTTCTAAGAAGTGCTCAATGACCTTATTCAGGCAACGTTCTAACATACAAAATAATACCTTCTTTCCGCTTTGAAGGAAGAAGTTATGAATTTAAACATACTGTTTCTAGGGTATAGGAACAAAAGAATGAGGAAAAAATTGTGGACATTCAGTGTCTGTTGGTGACAAAAACAGTGACTTTCAGATGCACTGCCTGGAAGGTTCTCTCTGCTGATATTACTGTGAATCTTCCTTCTTCTACTCTTCCTTTAAACCCCTATGAATTAATAATTTATTGTATGGGAACTGCTGAGTCATGGCCTGAACCTCTGATTGATCACCTGAGGCGAGCCGCGAGTCAGCCAGAGGAGCACAGCTGAAGGCAATTCACCTGTGCTGCCGGAAGGGGTGGAGCCAAGCTCCCCCCCTCCTAGACCTATTTAAGAGCTGGCTACCAGAGGGGAAGGATCTCTTCTGGAGATCACCTCTCTTGGTGTTTTGTGGTGAGATCAGCCGAAGGGTAAGCTCTTCTGCTTATTCTCTTTTGTGTTCGTTGTCTACTTTGCCTAATTCTCTTGATTATATTGTGATTATATCTTGATATCTGTTGATTATACAATTATATTGTGATTATAACATCTTGATATCTATTGATTATACACAATTATATTGTGATTATAACATCTTGATTATACACCTATGAATAGCCATTGTTGAATGTTATATAACAGGGTCACTGCACTTTTGATCTGACATATGAGGCTTCTCTGTTCATGTATTTTAAGTCCGTTGAAAAAACGTTGGGCTTCTAAAGATTAAATGCAGTAATGAACGATTTCCTATCTAATCAGGAGAGCTTTCAGAGTTGCAGCTGATGGAAAGATGTTGCTCAGCTCCACTGGATAAAGGAAAGTAAGGTCTGATGCTCCAGTGTTAGGTCTAGGCACTGGCAGTTAAAAAGCTTGTAAAACCAAGTGCTCTGTCATCTAAATGGCAGTTCAGTGCCTAATGTCAGTTGTGGCTTTATCCTTTTATGCTAAGTAAAATGTTCCTCTAATCCTCTAGTGTTAACCCTGTCTCAGTAGATACTGACAGAAAGGTCTCCCAAGGCTATTACTTTTTCTCTTATCCTCAAGGGTAATTCAAAATACATGAACACTAACCAATTTGACTTCAAGGGTTGAGTTCATTTTCATTTAGGTTTCTGTTACTTTTTCTTGTTTGTAGGTAGCTTTCTTGACTAGTTACAATGCTTAAACCCCCAGTGCTCTCCCCAAACTTCGTGTAATTCTTGAAAATTGGAGCAATCAAATAGTTTTTACTTAGAGCTGTAGTATATGGAGTGTAGGCAGGTGTCAGGCATGCGTAAGGACAGCCTATATATGTCTTTTTCTTCCATACTGGTGTGTTTTCAATGCAAGTATTTCAGCCATGTTTAACTCTTTTGTACTGGGATTCAAATTCTGCAGGCCTGTGTGCTATTTCCGTAATGCAACTGGAGACTCTTGAGCGTGTGTCAGCCTTTATTAACAGGGCCCTGAGGGACTTGGAATATTTTATCTTGGATCATGGCAATTGTTCTTACTCCTTTTCTTAATTACCTTCTGCTTTAGTTGTCTGTCAATTGGCTTGCTGGTGAACCTACACAAGAAACTCTTAATGCATCCTGTTCTTCCCATTTGGCAGGAATCAATTTCAATGTCTTACTCTGGTATCATTCTACCCAGCTGTGCTTAGGAGAAATAGCTTTTCTGTGGCCTTCCTTGCAGCTCTTTCTGAAAACCTGTAACAATCTTATACATTCATCTGGTGACTGTATTATTAGAATAGGGAACTGTTGCACTAATCAAAAGTAACTTTTAAATTGCGTTCTCAGCTAAGCTACGAGAAAACTGTAGTTACATCATGTATATCAAGGCTATTCCTATAGCCTGTTTTTTCACAGAGCGAATGAAAATGCACTTTTGGGTTTGAAAATTTATTAAGTCTGTTAACATAAGAGTTGAAGTTTAACCATTTTATTACTTTTTATAGACAATTTTCTCTCTGTACGTACCTTGCTTATGTTTAAATATTCCTTATTGCTTTTTTATCTTTTTGAAGTTTATATTAAGTAGGCTTCATTCGGCTAAATTAAAAAAATTTACACAATTTAACATTCTGCTGAACCTCATGGTTTACTGTTGTAACATTTACAAAGCCTATTTTCCTGACCTTATACACTAACTCAGGCTTTTGTCTAGAGGCCTATAGAATAAATGTTAAGCACAGGTTTATGCTAATATGCACATTAGTTTGCAAGCTAAATGTTAAGGCAATTCTTCTGAAGGAAAAAGTAGAATCAAAAGGAAGCATCATTACAATGGAAAAATTGAACAAACACGTACAATGTAATACATAAATACTATTCTGTCTAATTGTACTGAAGGGTGTGACTCCTAATATACAGCCCTTACTATTCTCTGCTATCAGTTGAAATGTTACTTTGTGGTATGGTTTTTTATTTTTATTATTATTATTATTTTTTTTAGACTTCTGGTAGTTATAATGGCCATTTTTATTTATACTTTAGTAACTGGAGAGTGTTTTCTAATGAATGGAAAACATTGGAAAAGTTCTGAGTGATTAATCTTACCTACTGATGGTAAAGAAAATCGTGAGAAGAAAATGGAAAAAAAACGAAGAAATAGTGAAGAATATAGTGAAGAAATATTTTTTTCTGAGTGACTTTTACTTTTGTGTATTTTTGAGGCATATTTCAAGTATGTTCTGTAAAATGCAAACAGAACTCTTCCCTTCATGCTTATTTTATATTTCTTACATGCAGATATCTTATAAAGGCTCATTGGTTAGAAATTTCAGACACATGCCTTTTATTCATATCAGAAATATTGCGTGAGTGGAATTTGAGGAGGCGTCCTCAGGGTAAGTCTGGAGACCACCTGGTGGTCTCTGCCCCGGGGAGAGATTTGTCCTCTTAAGCAGTATGGGAAATACCTGTCCAGGGGTACATCACAGAGTGTGCTGTGTTTGAGGATGGCCGTTGTGGGGCAGTCTGTCTTGGGGAGTATAGAGAACAGTGAAGTGGGGGAATATTATCCCACGTGTTCCTGATGAAGGCAGTATCACGCTGTTCTGTGCTTTGTATCCTGATTTGCCTGGTGTGCTGGGACAGCGCTTTAATGGACAGCGGGACTTCAGTTGGGTGTGTGGTGTTTTTCTTCATTTAGCAGAGGAAAGGAGCCATCAGCATTACATGTAACACACATGTTCATTGGCAAAGGTTAGGCCTAAACCTACGAAATGAATTGTAGGAAGATATTTTGTGTGGCTTGCAGCGAGTGTGAGGCTGAATGTCTACAGTAGGTAAAAAGGTAGGATTAAATACAGACTGTGCACATCATCCTTCCTCCCCCTCATGTTATTCTTGTTGGTGTGGTCATAGCCTATAAATAAGTAATGGAATACTGTCTTAAGTATTAAGTATTTAATAGAATATGATTACATTACAAGCTAAGAGCTTAAAAAAAAAAAAGTTACTGAAGCGTGTGACTGAAAGCACAACGGAGGTGTTATATGCTGCATTTTAAAACAAGTCAGCCTATTTTTACTGTTAGAAATCTCCAGATGAAGTGAAATGTTTTGAAGAATGTCATGTTTAGTAAATTATGAGTTACGCCTATTTCCAAAATTCTAATATCTTCTACAGAAAACATACGAAAACTCTTCAGTATTCTTTATAAGCAAAAGATATAAATTCATTTTTTTTTTTTCTTATCCCACGTACGCTTTGCTGTGATGATGATACACGTAATGTATTGCTAAACAAACACTAAAGTTAAACAGAATTCATTGCTGTCACTGCTTAGGCAGCTAATTTAAACTGAAGTCTTAGGCATTTACTTTTAAAAATTGTTCACATGATAATTATTATCAGCTGGAAATTGGTTTTGCATTGCATTGTTATAGGCTGTTTTTTGTTGCCTATTGAGTTACTTGTTAAAATAAGATTCTGAAGTGTTCTCAAACAAATGAATAGTTTATGAAAAAAGTATTTGATTTGTAAATATGTATACAGATTATAATTTTCTACCAAGATCTTGGAGGTAGTGAGCTTACTATAGCTGTAATATACGAGCTGAACACGTTTTGTATGTGCTCTATGTATGAGAATTGTATCAATAGAAGAATATGTAAACTTCTTTTCTGTGCAGAAGTGAGCATCTGCCCTTCCGTGCAAGGAAATGTGATCTGTCACGCTGTATGTGGAACAGGTCATATGCTGCCAAATCAAGTCTTGCTACTCGTTAGTAATCGATGATCAAAAGTGAAAAAGGTAATAAGAAGTTGAATTGCAGTAATTAGTTTTCAGCGTCTGAAAGACTTTCAATTTGCGCAGTATTTATTTGTCTAATGTTGTATCACTGGATATCTTACTGTTTCACACAAGTTTTTTTTTTTTTTTTTTTTTTTACTACTTGAATTTCATCCTGTGATACCTTCTTACAACTGGCTTTTATCCCAAGGTGTTTTGGCTTGTTGCACACGGTCTGTAAAAGCCCATTCAGAAGAATAAAGCAGGTTTGAGAAAGGCTTATTCATCTGAGACTTGACTCCATTTTGATAGAGCTTGCTGAAAGCAGGGAGGGGAGTGTTTCTGCGTCAATGCTACATAGCAGTAAGCTGATAGAAATAATATGGCAGCAGAAGTAAAAAATGCATGGTTGCCCATAACATTAGGTTTATGTTGTTCTGTATGGCTAAGTAAGTTTCATTTGCGTTACAATTCTAAAGTAAGAATGGAAATACTTGTTTTCTCTTATGCTAAAATGAGATTTAGTTTTTGGTATGTTTCCATTGTTCAATTATGCTAATAAAATTTCAGCAATAACTTTTTTACTGGCTTAATTTTCAATTATTAATGACGGTTTGACTTAGGATTATTCAATTTTGTATGTTGTTTTTAGAAGCTGTTGTCAATCCAACAATAAATACATATTTTATCACAAAGAGACTCAACTGTGTCTATCTTGAAACCGTGTTATTAGGGAGCATTTTAGTGAGGTCATTCTTAGTTTCTTTAGGCAGTGTTTATACAATAGCTTGTTTTAAGGTTCTGTTTTCTTCCTCCTGGAATATATGATTTCTCTTTTCTGCAGTAAGGATTTAGAGTTTTTCCCATCCGCTCCTCTTACTCACCTTCCTTATTCCAGTCTTACTAGGCATTTTAAGAGACTGCTTGCATATGAGTCTCATTAGACTATGCTGTCTGGTGATGTTTCCCTTTCCTGGAAGCTTTCAGCTGGATGGTTTTGCTTTTGTTATATTTTTCTGCTCAGCGTTTTGTTCTTCCAAACAGCTTCAGATGTCGTGCTCCTTGTTCCTGGTGCTAGGAGAGGGGAAGGCAGTGAGTGAATCCTGTTCCACTAAAGCAGAATGTGGGTGTTTGCTTCCTAGAAGGTACTTCTACTGTGCAAATACTGTCACTAGCTTTATTTCTCTCATGCTTCAGATTCCCCTGTGAAGATTTTGGTTGCTAATGTACTCTGGGGTTCTTAAGCAGAAAGTAACGGAGGGCAAATCATCATCCTGCACCTGCCTACACTGGGAATTCTTTTCACTGAGTGACATAGGCAATTGTTTTTTTTTTTTTTTTACTTGAGTCATTTTGAAGTATGCAGAACATCAAGTGGGAAAGCTGAGATATTTTTAATATCTACATTTGTCTCTATGTAAAGAACATTACAAAAGGAGATGATTGTGAAGGCATTCTGCCTTAGATTCTTCCTGCGGTTTCTGTGTCTTAAATGTTCTCATCTGTTTCATGGCCAAAGCCAGCAATAATAAAGCTAACTGTGTAAACCCAGTGAAATTAGAAATCGGATGTACCATTGCTTGACTAGACCAGTGAAATGTCCAAGTCTGTCTGCTCAGAGTCTCAAATTTTGTTATATTTGTATCAGCTTTGTTTTAAAATTACATACAGAATAACTTGCTAACTTAATGGCTTAACCCTGAAGGGAAGTGATGCTTTGTCGTGCAATAACTAGTAAATCAAAAATGCTTTAAAAACAGTTGGTGTAACATTGAGATGCAGTATTTCTCGGGTTTCTGTACAAGTTCCCTTTCCTGAGCTTTATAACCCATAGTGGTGCTACCTCTGCGTTTTCCACTATTCTCATGATGCAGGATTGTGACAGCTTAATATTATGTAACGCATTCGAATCCACACGGGACAAATGAAAAATGACTTGGAAAGAATTTTCTTTCAGAGATTGTTGGCAATTTGAAACTTAGTATTTGTGTAGGGCTTTTAAATGTTGCTTTTTAAGTCTTAATATCAATTAAGGGGGAAGAAGTCCAGTGTTTGAGAGATACTTAATAAAAACCAGTGGTAAATATAAACAGGCTGTAGAGAAAATGTTTAGGACTTTACAGTTCAGCATCTCTAGAACTTGATCCTTCTCATCTGTCTGGTATGATTATACATACTGCAATCATGTAGTAATCCTTCATGAGAACCACTTGTTTTCTTGACTTTTGTGGGAAAGTTGAGCGTTTGTGCCACAAGACTTCATCAGGTTGATAATATAAAGGTGCTAAAAACCAAAATGCTATTTCAAAATTGATTCAACATGCCAAGTAGCACTGCAGTTTGATTTTTAGACAACTCCTTAATCTTAAACTAGTCTTTTTCCTCTGGAAAGTGTCCAGTGTTTCCACAGCTGTGTAGGATTTATTAATCTGAAAGATGAAACTAAGTAAACTCGCAGCCTAGCTTTTCCCAAGCTGCTTCAGTTAGCAAATATGATTTATTAAAATCTTGTTGATTCTGAAAGTGGAAATAATTTGCTTTTAAATATATGCATTCATATTCGATAGAAGATTTATACTTCAATTTTATACACTTTCGGAAAATGCTGGGAGATCACAATCTGAAATAGGGCTTTAAAACTGTAGTCTTCTTGAACTAAATGTGATAATTATATTTATTTGGGGGGGGAAAAAAAAGTTTTAATATTTATAAGCAGAGAGATATTTTAGACAAGAACAGCAAGGCATTTTTTAAGGTTTTTGGTGACCAGTTCCAAATTCTGCCACCTAGTAAGATCAATACATGCGTAATTATATTGTATCTTCCCTTTCTTAAAAAAAAAAAAAAAGCAAAAAAAACCCGATGACTGTTTAGGCTCTCAGAAAATAACCTTTAAATATGCTTTTTCTGTAAAACAGAGATGTTAAAGGAAAACCATCCTTTTGGATCTGTATGTTTTGTACAACGTGCTACCAGGAATACTGGACAAAGTACTTATTTCCAGAAAAATTATTGGGAAAGATTGATTTGTAGTATATCCAGATTTAAGGAATGCCATGCCTTACACGCTGTGTTAGGATGGCTTCTGTCATAAGCTCTTGTAGTTATGGAGTGAGAATGGAAGTACCCATATTTTATATGTTATTGAAAAAAAGTCATTTTTTCAGTAATAGGTAACAGAGCATGTGGAGTTACGAGAGAAATTGTAAAGAATCCCAGCATGTATGATGAGGAAAATTTTCATGTGAAACACAGTAAGAAAGTGAGCATTCTTACTACTTACATCTAGCATGGTTTCAGAAATGATGAGAAGAAACAGTGGGTTTTCTAGAACCTGTAGGTAAAACTCTCAGTGCTTATTACATGCAGGTGGTTTATTACATCTACTCTAACTGGATTTGAAGTGTGGTGAAACAAGCTGAATTTGAGGGAGAGATTAAAGAAGAAATAGACCCAGCTTCTTGTTGTCTTTATGTGTGATGAGTACTACAGAGGGAACTGCACCAGCCTTATGTCGTAGTTAATGAAATGGAATATAGTGATACGAGTAATGCTTCGAAAAAAATGAAGTGTGATTGTCTAGTTCCTTTTATTTTAAAAGCAGTAGCTCTAGGTGAGGAAAGCGAATTCATCAGAATGCTCAAGCTGAGGGTGGCAAGGGAAGAAAGTTATGGGGATGCACTTCAGGTGAGTGGCCGATAGCAGCAACAGCGTGTTACCTGGCTCTGTGCCTGTCTTCTCGGCCACCTGCTGCTCGTTGAGTCTTGTGTTTCAAATTGCAGAGAAAACCTGCTGTGTTGTTATTCACATTTTTCCTATTCTGGGTATTGTGCATATTGATGTAAGCTTCCTTTCATTGCTTCTTTGATCACATAAGGGGATTAATTGGCACGTATTTTTTGCATTTGATCTGAAGTTGGTTGTCCAGTAAAATTTCAACATACCAACTCTTGCTGGCTGAACAGTGCTTTAGATTGTTTCCTGACAGTAATGGTTGCTTGGTGTGTTTTTTGTTTGAAAAACTATGTTTGTGAATAATTAATAACAAATGTATCTTGGGCTCTGGAAAATGAGTCATGTTTTCTACTAATAGTAGCGGCAGATAAAGAAGTTCAGTGTGAATAGGATATTACCTAAAGTAGATCCTTGCTGTTTTCACAGGTGGTGACTGTATTGCTGAAACTACTGAGGAAGTAATTCATGCATAAATCTAAGCGTATGTCAGGGAGAGTAGCTGGTTTGTCAGTACTTGTGTGTCTGTCCTCTGTTCAGGGCAACACAGGACATAAGCTTATGATGGGGAGGTGTTTTGCAATGGAAAAATTCAGTTTTCTTGGTATCTCTCTGCTTGATAGATACATAGGATGATTCATGACAGATTATATGACAAGTATAGCTAAGGGCTCAACTTCAAAAAAAAGAAGTTACAACCCATTAATCAATATTCATCTTCTATATAAAAGCATTATTGTTTTGGGGCACCTAAGGGCCGTGGCTACTCAAGAGTCAACATGTATTATTAAAACTGTTGAGTATCACAGTCATTCATTTGTTTCACTTTAAATGCTGACAAAAAAAATCTGCTGGAATAACTGAATCAGAATTTTGTATGCTTGTTTTCAACAACAGAACACCCTAATAATAAAGTGCAAGGCTATGTAATAGAAATGAATGAAGTGTAAAATAAAGTAATAGAAAAACATGACAAGCTAAATGCTTTCTGCAATGCAGTGTTCTTGGAAGGGAGTCCTTTGCAAAAAAGAAAAAAGTTACTTTCATTTTTCTCCACGTATCTCAAATAAGAGATGTTTCTGATTTGTCATTTACTTGTTTGAAGAATATTTTTTTGTTTATGTGGTATAGAATATATCTGTCCAAAGTTCAAGGTTTAATAGCCACAGTAGCTGACACGGAATAGATCTTTATCAAGTAGTCAGTAGATCAGGACTAAGTATTTCTTGTTTCATCTATTCGTATATTAGCTGTATAATCTGCAGTGTGTTTACACAGTTCCTATGTAGAGGTGTAAAGTCCCGCTGAAATTGCAGCTTGCCTGCCTTTTTTTGAAATATTCCAGAAGTGCAGCGCTGTGCCTCATTCAGTGAAAAGCCTAAGACTGTAGAGGTGAGACCACAAAAACACAGCAGGCTAAGAAATAATGAAAGAACAGCCATGTAAGTTGGAAAATAATTACAACCTTAGTTGTACTTAAATGGTTTTGGGGTCACTATTCTTTCTTGATTCCCAGTTAATTTCTGCTCAGCCTGTACAATTAGGCAGCAATCAGGGAAATGAGATGGCTTTACCGAGCAAACAACACGAATGCTTTGAAGCCTTTCCCACCTAGGTTGCACTGCCCCTCCCAGGGAGGGCAGTGACACAACTGTGTCTGACCAAAAACATTTTATTCCCAAACTTTTCAGTCCCAGAAAACTTGAGGACTTTCACGTTCTTGGCAGTACAGCACGTCTCCCTGTTACAGACAGATTAGGGAAGTGCCAAAGCTGTAGGCTTGCAGTCTGGAAGGTGCACGGATGATAGGGAGATTTTAGAAGTTTCCCATACTTAGCACTTTAGATGTTGTAAGAACGGACTGTGGTTCAGATCAATTCTGATACAAAGTAGTTTTCTCTGCCATCCATACCAATTTTCTCATCCTTGTACCTTGTCACTTTGCTTTTCCTGTAGTGACAGCCTGTTGGATATGCAGCACTGTGTGTGAGCCTGAGGTGGTGGGGATTCCTTTCTGATAGCCACAGGTTTTTGTCTTAAGAGCCTGAGATTCGATTACCCATGTCATTGGCTTAGCTTGCATAGCTGCAAATGCTATTAAAGGTAATAAAATTTATCCAACCCTGGCATTGCTGTGCTGTGGGCAAAGGATATTGTTCTCAGCAATCCCCATTTACTTCTACCCATTTAACTCTGTTGAAGCTAGGCTAATGGCTTCCTATGACATTTTTGAAAGGACAGCCATTAGATCAAATGAACAGATATCCACCTAGCAGAATGTAACTTTCAAATATTTATGAAGAAATGAAATTACCGAGTTTGTCATGGGTGACATTGGTAAACAAGGCTGTTCAGGGTTTAGATGCAGAATCAGATCTTTCCCAGTTACTTTTTCCAGGCTCACAACTCTCTGCTGTGGGCTGGAAAGCGGGCTGTCCTGATTTTGTGATTGGATAGGAAGAGTTTGTAACGCTTTAAGTAGGTAGAAAAACCTAAAACGAAATTCCTAACAGGTAGACAAGATAGGCTAGAAAGTTAGACATTACACTGCTTTGATTATAAGAAGTACTATGGGAAAAGAGGGCTTTAAAGTCTGTTTTACAGACCATTCTAATCAGCGCTGGATTGGAAGTGGTAGTTGTGCAGGGGCAAGATACAGCGTCGCAGTCAGAACCCTATCATCTCCTGGGCCGGCATCATTGCCTGTTTTGCCTACACTGTTTGAGTAAGAATTCTTTTCTATAATGTTTTTCTGAAGGATGAAGTGTTCAAGCTATTGTTTTTCTAGGAACCAAATCAAGCCATTACAGTTTAAGTGATGCTTTTCTTTTTCTTCCATAACCAAACCAAGTAAACAGGATCTGTTAAATCACAATACTTGTGTAATGCACAGTGTTCATACTGTGTATTCTCTGCTCTCTGCAAAGCCTATCATACCGTGTGTGCTTTTCAAATACTAAATAATTCTTATATATTATAGAACAGTGTTTTAGATCAACAAAGATTTGCTGTTGTATATTAGTACAGCTAAATGAAATATTTGAGAATAAACAAGCAGCATAAATGGTAATCTCTCTGAACTTAAAAATCTAATTTGAACTATATTAAACAGCCAGGATTATGGTTTGATTTGAGATCTCATCCTGCAAACATTTATTCGTTAGACTTCAACAATAACAAAAAACCTTCCAGTCATTACTTAATCCTTAACTAACATTGGCAAACCTACTAGGATCAGCTTGTATGTGTAGCAACCAGAGTTAATACTGCAGTGAAAGTCATCAGAAATGACATTTTCAACCTTAGTGGAGTAAGGGAAAAAAATAACTTCTGCTATATGGCTTTGTAATTCTGAAAATAGAGTATGTGAATACAGTGCCGTAAAACATGGCTATTAACACTGTAACTTCAGAGTGTATGCGATAATGTGATTAGAAGGTCAAAGAGATCTCATTTTGTAAATACTTATGTGAATCATCTGTTCATGAATTCTTCTGCACTTGAGCAGAAATGGTCATTTTATTAAGCATTACTCTCGGGAATTAGAAGAATCGGCCCTTCAGTGCTGTGTAATGAGTTCCTGCTCATTACTTAATGCCACTCCAATAAATTTTTCTAATCTGTTTCTTTCCTGATGATCTGGTTAGTTCACAAAACAACTGAACTGGAAATCAGTCCCATTCCAAAATGAGATGCAAATATAGTTCAATTAGAAGGTACAATAGTATTAGTCTTGCTTGTAGTATTGAGTTGAACATTGTATGCTGTTGAAAAGCAGCTGACTCATGATCCATGGGAATTGATACCGCCCCACCAGCTGCTTTAATGTGCAGCTTTACTGGTGATAAAATATAAATCTTTTCTCTACTAGGCAACTCAGTTTTATATGTATCTTTCTAACAACTGGAGAGTTTTCCTGTTGAGGATAAAATTTTTAATCAATTTCCAGTTTCCAGTACTCAGTGTTTTATGTTGAGCCTCCTCTATGCGCAAGTGCCAAGAAAAAGTGTATTATCTCCTACTGTTTTCAATGCATAAATCTGATTTTTTTCAGTAACTTCAGTCAGCTTTGAAGGCAATGAGAGTTAGGACAGTGTAAGAGGGATATATATGTATGTATATATTTTTTTCTTCAAGTATTGGGATTAAGAAAAAATATGAATTCATTTTTTGTTGTCCAGAACATAGTTCTATTTGTGAAATCCTAGTCAAAGGTATCAAAATTCATGTGTTATTTCAGTTGCGTAATGCAAAAATGAAGATTTTGTAGCTTTTTTGTTGTGGTAAACTTTGAATGTGGACTTGTTGTTTGTGCATTCACTGCAACAGGAAGTCATTTCAAGTCTGCTGTTAAGAAATGATCAGATTTAAATCATAGATTTGTGGAACAATTAACTCCGTGTTTCTTAAGAAAAGCAACTGAAAAACTTTCTCCCCTCATCCTGTTCCCACTGCTTTTAACATGACTTACTATATTGATCAACTTTGAATGTGTCAAGGTCTAAATTCAGTGTTGCGTATGTGGTATTTAATCATTTGCTACGCATCTATGACTAAATCTTTTAGGTTTTAATTACTACAGTGAAATTGCATTTAAATTCAGCTTGTAATGCTGGCTTCGCTTCTAAACTTTTATCAAGTATTCGACAGTGGCATTGCAACTTCTGAAAGTTTATGGATGTCTGACTAAAGACACGTATTTATCCAAAGAGAGTTATGTGTATACAAGCATACAGTGAGCTTTTATAGATGTATTACTGTCTACTAACTTGGTCCTGCAATGACCTCATACTTCCTTAGAGAAATGAAGAACAGAAGAGCTTACAAGGTGACTCAAAATGGAGGAAAATGAGAATGTCCATTCTAGATGACTTGTTTGTCATCACTTAATCATAACGTTGTTACTAACACAGTCATCAAAACTTCTAATGACGAAATGTCTCTCTCCTGCATATGAAATACTGTTTTACAGTTTCTAATAGTGCCAATGGTCATCTGACTGAATTAAGTCTTTTTGCTACTGTGTTAATTAACATCTCACCGTGTTTAGTTCCATTTTGTATTTCACTGCTCAGCTGATGAATTGAAAGTATTGCATGCTTTCAGCATCATTTTTCTGTGGAGTCAAAGAGAGCATAATTAGTTATAGCTCTTTGTACTAAATGTCTGTCAATATCACACTGCAGCATCATCCGAGCTGTAAAATGTCACTGCTTTTGGTTTTTATTTCCATTACGTATGAACAGTGCTATTGTTTTTCACACAAATCTAAGAGACAGTATGTATGTATTCCAACTCTAAGCTTGGAAAGTCACTGAAGTGCACTGACAGGCTAACACAGGAATCTTTCTGTGCAAGTAACAGCAGTGTAATGTGAGGGGGAGAGGAACAGGTTGGGTGGAGAAACAGCTTGAGAGCAGTCCTGAGGAGAAGGATATGAGAGTGTTGGTCAATGAAAGATTGAACATGAACCAGCAGTGTGCACTTGCAGCCCAGAAGGCCAGCTGTATCTTGGGTTGCATCAAGAGAAGCATGACCGGCAGGTGGTTCTGTCCCTCTACCCTGCTCCTGTGAGACCCCACCTGGAATACTACATCCAGTTCTGGGGCCCCCAACACAAGAAGGACACCAAGCTGTTAGAGTGGGTCCAGAGAAGGGCCATGGTGATGATCGGAGGGCTGGAGCACCTCCCCTGTTAGGACCGATGAAGAGAAGGCTCTGAGAAGACCTTCCAGCAGCCTTCTAGTACCTGAAGGGGGCCTACAGGAAAACTGGGGAGGGACTTTGTATGAGGGCATGTAGCAACAGGCCAAGGGGAGATGGCTTTAACCTGAAAGAAGATAGATTTAGACTAGATATTAGGAAGAAATTCTTTACTGTGAGGATGGTGAGACACTGTAAGTTGTTGTCCAGAGGTTGTGGATGCCCTCGCTGTGAAGGTATATAAGGGTGACTGGGTCTTTGAGCAACCTGGTCTAGAGGGAGGTGTCCCTGCCTACAGCAGGGAGTTGTAACTTGGTAAATGTAACAGATTTTATTGTATCTTGTTAGTCTTGTTCTAGCAGATGATCTTAGAGGTCCCTTCCAATCTAAACCATTCTGTGATTCTCTGGTAGTTTTCTATTTTTTTTTTTTTCTTCTGAAATCGCTGGCAGTTATGTGTTGGGATTTCTTGTTTTGCTTTACTTTCCACGAAGTGTTGGAACATACTGGTTTGAGGTATTAAAGGAAAGGAAGCCTCTTTTGTTGATAAGGAGACTGTATTCCCAGTCTAGTACTGACCTAGTCACCAAAGGGAGGACCTGCACAGAGTGTGGAGGCTTTCTGTTTGTTGTACCTTTCTGGGCTAGCACTTTAGGTCCGGCAAGAAAGCTTGGAGGTAAAGTAAAATAAAGCAAAATGGTCAGAAGCCCAGCTACTGTAGAAACTGCTGGATAACTACCAAGCGTGGTTATCTTGTGTTGTTTTGTTGGTTTTTTTTTTGTTTTTTTTTTGTTTTTTTTTCCTTGTTCTACTGTAATTCATAAAACCCATGTGATATGTTTAATAAAATCAATTTGGGATTTCTTAAATGTTACTCCTCATTTCTTCCAAGATCCTCGTATACGTTGCTGCCAAAAATGAGAAATAAGAATGTAGTGGTAGTCTATTGGAAATGGATGCATTCAGTAAGCAATTTTATTTTTTTTAAGTCTGCATACTTGTAATCTTTTAATGATTATTGAATCATTTGTCTAATTTATCCCAAGGGTCTTACTGTAGAAAATGGAAGATAAAATACCCATTTCCCACAACTTTAATGGTTCAATAAGTAGTACTTTACTTGCAAAAACTTATGCTTATGCTTGTTCTAAATGTACTCCTTATGAATAGCTTCATTATCAGAATTAATGCTATCCTAATTTAAAAGATATCATGCAGGGGAGAAGTCTAAAAAAAAAAAAAATCAGTTGTTTTGTGGCTTTTTACTTCAAGTATTTTAGTATGGGGAAATTCAATTTCCTCTTTTCTCTGTGCTTAAGGTTGTTGGTTAACTGTTGGTGCGTGAGTACTCATTCACTGTGAATTATCAGTCTTGTATGAGGCTTTTCACATCTCAAAGTTCAGGATCTTTGTGAATGTAGGCAGACACTTCTGCACCAAACTGTAGTTGCTTTCCAAGTTATTGTTCCTGTTTGCATAGGAATGGGAATGGAGCACTGAGAGAGTTAAACAAATTGTTCACGTGTATGCAGTGAGTCAGTAGAGCAGTGAACTTTATTTCAAATTATATTTTCAGACTCTTATTGTGTAGGCTTTCCACATTCTTGTTGCTGATGAAGTGAAGAAATTAACAGTTGAACTGGCAAAATGTGTTATTTTACAACTAGAATGTAACTAGTAAATCTGGAGGACGCTTGAGGTTACATGTCTGAAGTATAATTAAATCTGATGAGCTAATCAGCCTGATTTTTACCATATACTGTGGTTGTGCTTTGACATCAAGCTGTTGTATAATACCATAGATGTGTACGCTTTTGTCATTACATCAGAAAGTGTTGTGAAGCCAAATATTTAGTTCCATATGTACCTGTGGAAGTTACAGGTTTTACATAGGTGAAAGTCTGATGAAGTTCATAATTACAAATCCATGTTGTGGAATTTTCCAGTGACCAGCAAATATAAACCAGAACATCAAATACAGTGTATGAAGATGACTGTTTAGAAAAGTAAATGTGAGGGGAAAAAAAGGAAAAATAGAAAGAGAAAAAAAGAAATACCCCAAAGCCCACAATTATTGTAATTAAATTGATTTTATAGTTGTTCACACAGTGCTAGGAGGTGAACAGACAAAGGAAAGTTAAGTGCATCTTCTGAAGAGGCACCTTTTCTGTCAAGTGTCCTTTATCACGTCTGCTGCACTCTTACATTTGCCCCACTGAGAGCTCAGTACTAAAAATTGGATATGATGTCATTTTGTGCCTTTCTAATAGCAATACTGGAAGGTTTCGTCTTTGCATTTAAGACTTTTCTTCAAATCTAGAATGGTGCTGGGGTACAGGGAAAGGAAAAAAGGCACAAGTGGGGGAAAAAAAAAAAAAAAATGACTGCACTAGCTCTCCATCACCCCCAATCGTTCTTTTCTAGTCATTCTTGGATTTCCTTTAAGAACAAGGACTTGTGAATAAAAGGTCAGATGCTTTGTCTGTTGAGATCAATAACAGACTGTCCACTTAATGCGGTGAACAGTGAATCTTATCCAAGATTTCCACAGTTGAGACTGGCATAAATGTACAGCAATTGTTGTGGCAACTTGTACAGACTGTGAGAAAGGCAGAAAATCCTAGTGGAAGCATTCCTCTTTGTGGTGAGAAATGAATGAATTATAGGAAAGCAGTCCAGAAAGAAGATGAGGTTTCTTGGTAATTAGTTACTATTTATCTCAGAGATGAAGAAAATGATAGTTAATTCTGGTCAGTCAATAGAAGTGTAGAGCAGCCTTAAGTCTACGTTGAAGAACCGTGTGTCTTACAAATCAGCTTGCTTGTTATGCTGTTTCTGCTAATGAAACATGGAGGAATGTTTGGTAACAAGAACGTGCCACAGTTTCTATACTTTATGACTGCAGAAGAGGGGATACTGTTTCATACTGAGTCTTCATCCTTGATCTGCTCTGATGTGAAGTGCCGCAAGGAGGTATATAGCAGTTCTGAGTTAGGGAAGCTTCAACTCTGATTTAAAGCAAAAAGATAGGTCTGTTCGTAGTCTTACACCAATTATTGACATTTATTTTACTCAGTATTTTTCAATCTTACAGATACTGGCCTACAGTTTATCCATAGTCAGTATTCACCTTTTCAGTCAAGAATTTTTTTGGTAACCAGAAGACAAGCTGATAATCCTTATAGAAATAATAGCTAGGACTGAGTATCAAAATAACATGGCACTGGTACTTGACAAACCATGACTTGCCCTCACAGTGCTTGTGGTATAGGACCACACTAAATTACATTTGTCGTGTATACCACATTAGATTTTTTTAAGTAATATCTCTATGTTAACATTAAACTTTTGTCTCTAATGAATCTGTGAATATTATTGGCAGGATATTTTTCTGAACAAGAGTGGTATGCAGCGTGGTTTCAAAAAGGTTTTTGTTCTGGTTTTGTTGAACCCTTTGCCTAAGAAGAATTCAGAATGAAAATACATGGTTACTTTTCATAAATGCAGAAACACAACAATTACATACCCAATTACTTAGTAAAGATTAGGCTTTAAAAAAATCTTTTGTCTTATAGTTTGTCAAAGAAGCTGTAAGATGAAATATGATCAAGAGCATTCACAATTTGAAACTGACTCAACGCTGAGTACTTTGATTCATAATTGATGCTTCAGATACATTATAAGTGTGGAAACTTCAGATAACTATGGTAGTTTACGCACAGACATAAAGAACTGTGCACTAAAAGCTCAGTTTTAAGGGACCTGATCCTGTCAAAGCATCTGCATGCAAGAAATATTACTTCTAAATATTGAGTTCTAGTTCACCCTATCACTGAAATACTGAGGGTAACACAGTTTCTTAGTCTTAATTATTTTTTTGGAGAAAGCTTGTTGTGTTTCATAATTAAGAAATACATGCCATCCTCTGGAGATAGGTCTGTGATGAAGGAGATCCTATTTTGTCACTCAATGCACTCCCATGAACTTAGTGACACTGACTGTTTCATGGGTGTATAATGGAAAAAATAAGGGTGAATGTAGTGAGATTTTTGGTCAAATGTTGACATTTGACATATTCCTACCTTGATCCTTGAATGGAAGAATGTGGACGATCTCTTGAGAGAGGGATGGACTCGTGAGAACAAACTTTCCAAAGAGAACTGAATACTTGCCAAAGGGAGTTGAGACTACTGGTGGACTTGTGAAGAGTCAACTGAGAAGCAGTGTCTTCCAGCACAGAGGTATTAGAGAGATCTAAGTTAGCTACACATAAAAATGCAGAAGGTGCGTGAGAACAGCGTATGTTTTGGAGAGAGAAATGTGTGTGCAACTATGGCAGTTCCAGAGGGTGAGGTGCTGCTCAGTGCTGGGTCCTGATTTGAACTAGGCACGGCGTGGCATTCTGCAGTATATGCTTTTGAAGATTTTCTCATGACTTATATTCATTAGACAGAAAATCTTCAAAAATTAAGCTTTTGATTTCTAGTTTAGTTTAAAACGCAGCCCCTTGCAATATCAGTGAAAATGAAAAACGGATTTCTAATAAAGGAGCTAATTACTGTTAAAATTCTAGTGTCAGCATAACGCTTCATCCTCACAGACAGGAATGAAATAGTAGTTCAGATATTTGTTCTATGTTTCCTATGAGAAGTTGGCAAAAATTCAATAATATTCATTAAGTACATAAATGGAAATATTAAAAATAAAGATTTTCCCTTGTGATTTATTATAGAGTGTGCTTGAAAAGCAAAATTGAAGAAAGAAGTCATTATCTGTTAAAAAAAAAAAAATGCTACAAAAATGTTAATTAAATTGTGTAGTTCTAAGTAAGCCAGCGAACAAGAAAAAGGCTTCCCCGCTTAGATTTGGAAGCCATATTTGTTCTGACCGGCTGGGTAAAGACATGAAAAGATTATCTTTAAATAAAGCAAACAGAGCAATATGGGCACTTTCCCTTTTGGATTACACTGAATCCAGAAAGTAAAGCAAATGAGCAAGAGGCTCTTTAGGAAATGAACTTAGAAGCCCTGTCATAGTTAAGAAGTTAAAACAGAGACACGTGTTTTCAAATGTGAGATGTAGCTTATATTATAGAGAACATACAAAAGAGACTAAATGGTGCATGTGGGACTGTCCTCACTCTGGAGAGATTGGAGAGGTTGTCTGCATCCACTGGTGTTGCTTTTTTTAAAGAAGCAGGTAGGGACCTCGTTCAAAGGGTCCTGCCCTCCTCCCTGTTCTGGAAGAGTCCAGTTCATGAGTTACCAAGAGATGAGTATGGGGATCACATTCCCAAGTGCTACAGAGGCATGAGGTTTCTGCACTCTGCTCTGATTTGAACTAGGCATGGCGTGGCATTCTGCAGTGTATGTAGCTGAGTTTAAAGCCTGAATTCTTTGTTATCAGTGCTTGAATAAGAGTTTACCTATTTTATTTTGTTCTACATAATACTAGAGTTTGAGGGCTGTATTTCTTTTGTTTCTGAAATACCTCGAGCATTAAATTGTGTTTTTGGGCATGTGTGTGTTTAATATCTGATTAAAAATAAAATTCATTGATATAGATCACCTTTTTCAAAAGAAACTTCTCATTGATGTAGCAAAAGTCTATGCCCCCCTCCGACCCTCAATTGCTTAATACAATGCAGATTTTGAATAGCACAAATCTCTAGATGGGGGAGGGGGTGGAAGAGGGGGGAGAAGAAGACCCTCTTTATTTTGTGTTCCAAAATAATTGTTTCCTTTTTAACTTAAACTAAAAGGACTCTTTAGAAGGGTTTTCTTCTGCTTCTGGGCACTTGATTAACATTAAGAACAGTTTACCAAAGAGTTTTGCGTAGGAATATAAAACTTACTGTGATAATTCAGTCAAATATTTTACAGGTCTTCTTTGAATAGTCCAGCTGCACAGATTAATGTTCCTCAGTAGAATTATGGTGGTTGTCTTTAAGAAGATATACAGCTTTCCTTTTAAAACGCCATAAAGTTTTGTAGCGCTTTTTTAATAATAAAAATTCCTCTCTGTTAAAGGTACTGTTTCACACAACTTGAACCTTCAGATCAGCAGTGCTTATTGGCAGTGCTGTGGTTTTAATAAAAAACAGTATGAGAGGATTTTGTTCTAAAGCATGTTCTTAGAGTAAAATTTTATAGGGGTGTTCTGAACAGACTCTTTTCTCTGAAACTTAACATTTGTACAAGTGATTTGAATGTCTGAAATGAGCTTATTGATCCGTTCACAAGGATTTCTTATCTGCTTTTAATGTGAGGGATATGTTTGATAAATCTAATATGAAGTAACTTTGGGAAATGAGTGGAGTAATTTTTTTTTTCCAGCAACAAACTGAGGGACCTTGTATTGTTGTTCTTGGTCATTTTTTGTCTACAAGTTAGACAAAGTTAGGTTTTAATACTTATATATATGTATAACTGATACCAACCCTGTCCTTTACATTTTGAAAACCAAGTCCTTGGACAAAGCCAGAAATTGACAACGATAGGTAAAGGCAAGCTATTCTGTGTGGTACTGATCACTTTTAAAGGGACAGATTTGGGAATTATTTTGCTTGGCAGAACAGCTTTAGGATTTGGTTTTTAATTTTACTTGAAAAATCAGAAAAAATTCTGCTCCGTCAGCAACTTAAGAGGTATTTTTAATTTGGGGGGCAGAAACTTCTGATTAACTGGCACATGCATTTCACATGTCTTTCTGAGTGTGTTATCTCCTCTCTTTCCATAACATACCCACACTGAGGGATGTTTATTATAAACAAAGACAAGGATGAGGAGGAGAAGAGAGATGTCTGCTTTGTAAGCATTCTGCATGCATTGTAAAGGTGGTGCTTGTGAGGAGCAAACTGTCGTGTCCTGGTTAAAACTGAGAGATAGAAGGTTGCAGGGGCTGAACTCGACTTCTTTTTAAAATGCAGAGCACGGCTGATGAAGTGTCTCAAGTTATTCATAAATGAAATATGAATATAAAGTTACTTAAAAACAGCTGTGAAGACATTTGGAGATTCTCTATGATATCTTAAATTCTTCTTTGTTTTTGTTACTATAGATCAGGATAATGAAATTATGTTTTCAGCTATCACTAAAAAATTACATATGAAAAAAGACTACGGTTGCTTTGTCTAGATGGTCAAAATGAAAACATAGATCCAAGCTAAATTTTGTTTAAAATCAGTTCTCCTTTCATTCTTTGTTTTATGTAGTTCTGTTTGATCGTATTGTTGTACTGCTTAAATTCTTCTTGCTACCTTAAAAATCCTTCTGTCATTTGTGATTATTCATGATTTTCTCAAATATTTTCAAATTTTTGAGAGAGACTGCAAATGTTTCTTCCTTTACTTCCCTGGGAATCAAAGGTATTTTCAGAAATAGTCAAGATAAAACCTAAATGTCAGCTTCTCCAAAGCAGTTGAGTATCGAGTTCAGTGGGAGTTAAGTGACATACAGAAGACAGAAACACCTTTTGAGGTATGGGCTTAAGTACCTTGTCATATTTCAAGGAAAAATAAAGATAAATGCCATGTATTATTTGTGTTTCATAAACAGACACACTTTGAGTATGGTTGTTACAATTCTACAGAGCCTACTACATTTGTAGCAAAAATAGCAAAACGTTACCACTACAGATAATGGCAATGAAAAAGCCTGGCAATCATTGGCACTGTGTTCCAGATGCCCTCTGCTTGGATGCTGTGTTCTCTGGTTGCTTTGGTAGGTAGGGGTGAATAAGGTTAGAGGTGGATGGAACTTGTCCTTCCTGCCCTCTTGTGTTAGCTAGCTGTACGATAACACATCTTCTGTGGATGTGTGTTGCAAGCACACTTTGTTTGCTAAAAGAATGGCATAGTCCTTGTCTTGGCTCCTTTCTGGAGGCCTTGTATCATCAAATACTCTGGCTCTTAACAGAACCAGAAGGCCATGGATCCTTCACTTGTAACAAAACCTCTTCCAGTTTGTCTCAATCCTTAGTTGTGGTGGGATGCTACACAGCAGATTTTCTTGAGGATGCTATGAAGCATCAAATCCTAAGTTAACATATTAGGGTCTATTATGACATAGTCCTGACCAGTTTATACTCCAAGGTCTCAGAGTTGCTGCACAACAAAGAAGAAATAACTTCGTAACACTGTTGTTGGCTGTCCTGCAGGTACCAGTAATACAGTATTTGCCTTTGAGATTATTTTTCTAAGTGGATAAAGTGACAACAGACGTTTTCAAAGCAGTTTACTTTTACTTTGCTCTTCTTTGCTGAATTTTAGGTGAGTGCCAGGAGCGGATGTGGCAATCTACCTCTTGGGATTAATATGTTATATCACATCTGTCTCCCTAATGCAGAGGAATCTTTGGTAATGTCAAGTGCCTGACACTTCAAAGGAAGCTAGAAACCACCAGTAGAGATATTTATAGAGCCTTCTGTAGAGAAATGTCTGGGTGTCTCCAGATCTTTCTCCTGCTTCAGTTCTGAAGCAGCAACTGAAGTCTATGTTAATATCCATTCCAATGCTCAATTCTTTCTCGTCACACAAAGTGTGTAGAAAAGCACTGGGTCTATAGAAGTTGATTAAAAAAAAAAAAGAGAAATAATAGAAGGGTAATGTAGTGAGAGAGATGAGTAGGAAACAGAAGAATGGGCATCGCATGGGGCAGGAACAAGACATGCAGCCCAGAAAACCAATGCATTGAGCCCTGAAGTGTGGTCATGTAATAAAATGATGCTTGTGTGTGCGGGCTTGACGGAGGCATCTGGGAGCTCTTGGTGTGCTCCCTGTCGAATGTCTCCAGATGAGCGCAGGGCCTTGTGCTGCCCAGATGGCTACCAGGCAGTGTTAAGTCAAGAGAGAGAGAAACACAAGGTAATATTTCAGTTTTCCGCTCTATGCTGAGGAAGTCTGTTGTGGGAGCAAGTAGGCCTTTGGAGGAGCCTGGCGAGTGCTGTCTTGTCAAGCCTCCACCAGAGAAGCGGGTAGAGGGTGTTCCACAGCTTCCTGCAAGAGATGAGCTGGGCAGGAGGTCAGCTAGCTCAGGAGCAAGGCTGCTGCCAGGCACTGAATTACCAGAGAAGGATGAAAGTGCTTGCATAGCAGTGGATGAGGAGGGTTCCTGGTGGTTTTTCTCCTGTAGTGGTGCAGAGGAGCCTTTGCAACTGTAAGTAGCGTGTTATTTGAAGCAATGCCAGTGGCTGGCAGTTAAATCCTTTTGCATATCTCTGTCCAGATGTTCCCTGGATTTACATGTTAAAACTGTAGAAGGTATAGTATAGCTTTGTATTTCATTGCTGGTATGGGTTTAGGAGAATGTCAAAATGTATTTTGGGATTTCAGTGTTTGGTCGATACATGATGCTGGGAATGTCATGTCTTGAAAAACAGAGTAATTCCTGATTTACATTTGCATCACTTTAAGTTTGCCTCACAGTGCTGTTGTATTTGCTCTTAGAAAGCCTATATGTGCCTATGCTACTGCCAAATACCCTTCCATTGGTTTTCTTTTGGAACGGCTGTAGAAGCTGGTCTAGTGCTAGTCGTAATGATTCTACCCTGTAGCAAAAATACCTTATGCTGATTTTCTTTGTGTGTTTTTTTTTTTTTTTTTTTTTTTTTTTACTGCTTCACTGTCTATAATTTAATCTTGCTGTAAAGGTTATTTGTCACCCACTTCTGACTTCCAGACACTTCTCCAGCCAAAGCATATATGTTTGTTTTACTGTGTTGTCCATTTTAAGTGGAACGGCTTCATTTCAGACAAAGATCAAATAAATGTTTTGGTTAAATCACTGCAGTAATCTAGAATTACTCACTTTAGGGTAACCCTGAATGCACCAATAGGAATAAGACAGGACTAAGCAGCAATTTGAAAGGCAGCATGGTTTTTGTTTGTTTTTAATCTGAAGAAAGCAGTGAAATATAATTGTTTATGGTGATGGCGCACTGCAACAGTTTGGTGACCAAGCTTTTGTAAATGAACTATAAATTCTCTCATGCCCCACATTAGAGCCAGCAAAAATGTGGATGCAGCCGTATTGCAAATATTTTTCCTGTGTGATCTGTGTTTTGCTAAATTACTGATTGTGAGGTCGGTATGCGGAAATCCTTATGCAGAAATCATTTGTTTAATCTGTCTTTATTGCTAACATTGGCCCAAGTTCCTTAATTCATTTGGGTATTAGGAAGTATCCTGAATGGGATTCTTCTCTCCTTGTGTCTAAAAGAGACAAATTCTAAGGTTCTCTTGCTTAACAACTGTGCAAGCGCTTGCATCAAGATTAAACACTTTGTTTTGTCCCCAGGCAGTTGTATATTTATTACTCTTGAGGCAGTGGTATTTGAAATAAATAGAATCGAAGGATCCTGAGAAATGGTTTCTGAAACACACATATTGAATTATTCTCTCCTGTGTGAAGAGAAAGTGCTTCTGATGCTTCTCCCCATGCCCTTGCAAAGGAAAATAGCTGATACAAAAATACCACATGATAGGGGGTAGTGAATAGAAAAGCTTTTTTACCCATAGTCACTGAGGATTTTTGTTGGTTGCTCTCCTGAAAGTAATTAAGTTGTCTTTATGGAATGCATTACTACTCATTAAAGATAATATAGTTGAGGAAAGAGAACAGGACAAAAGGGAGAATATTTCTTCTTAAAAAAAGGTACGCTATGAAAAAAATAATCCTTGGCTTACAAATAGTCTTAGAAACTTCTCTGCAGTCAGCTATATTTTGGCTGGTAACAGGACTCACTCTTTATCACTGTCTAAAAAAACAGATGTTTGCTAAGAGAAAAAGCTCTTTCGTGTTGCAAGAGAAACAATCTCCATGTAGCGTGTGTGCATACAGATATTCATAAAATATGGATTAGCAGCACTAGCATTCAGCTAAGTAAATATTCATAAAATAAAGGTGGAATTGATATGCATTTCCCAATAGACAGTAATAAGTTAGATTTTGATTTCTCAGTCAGAAATCAAACTATGGAGCAAAAAAGCACTTTATTTTGTCTGGGCGTTTTTATTTCTTATTCTTCCTGTGTTGATCCCGCTGGCAAAGTTTGTCTATGCTGACATTTTGAATAGACAGTATTGTTTGTGTTGAATGTTCAAGAATCTGCAGTTCTGCTTAAATCATGAAATAAGAAAGAGTCCAATGTGTCTTTCTTTATTTGCGTTGTCGTTTGTGTCTTTGGGGTACATTAAAGTTGCATGTTTGGGAGTGTCTTTATAACCATAAGAGGTAGATACATGGTGGTTTTGTTTGTTTGTTTCCTCAGAAGTGCAGGAGCCGAGTCCTTGTTAGCAAGTATTGCTAAGAAGCACTGGAAGCCTCAGTAAATAAGTTATGACCTGAATTGCGTATTTATCCTTGCCGTTGTGATGTGGGCTAGTAATTAATTTCACATAGTTACTATCAGCCAATGTATAATGATTTTTCCCATATTAGAGGGTATTTACTACTGAGTTCTGATTTATGCTGGATTTAATGTAATAAGATACCTATGTTGCAGAGTCCTGGACTATGTATTTATGGGAATGTTTGACAGCTTTCTTTGCAGTGTGCCTCGTCATTTGGAACTGTAAAATGGAACTGTTTTTCAATAAACTGGAAACTAAGTTGATGCTCTAAAGTGTTAGCTGAGAGATCCCAAGAATGATTGTATTTCAAACAGCTGAAATCAGGAAAATGTTAGGTTCTGATATCCAGACAGGCAAGTAGTTAATAAAAATCAAATCCCCAAATTAAATCAGAACAGAAGTAGATAATTTTTGTTCTTATTCTTATTTGTTGTCTAATCAGAGAGTTGCCTTAAGCTTATGGCATCTGGAAACAGAATGTTTAACACCTCAAATCGAAGAGTAGTTCTTCCAGAATTAATATTTGATATAATAACTTGAAATGTCTCTTGGTCTTTATCTGCATTATTTTGATATTGTTTCTTTCTGTGGGAGCTGTTTTTTCCCCTTCGTTTTGTTTAACCCCTTAGCTTGGGTCGGTCACGTCTGGTAGTTCGTTCTGAGATGGAAGGACAGACTTAATCAGGCATGTATGGAGTAGGCAGCTTACATCTTCATATCTCTTCTGTGTTGATGTTTCATTCGTTGAGCAGTGTTGCCGCTTTTGGGACTGTCAGGAAATAAAATATCCCTGTTCTACTTATTTTGTGGATTTTTACTTGATTTGTTAATGCATGGGATGCTTAAATTCAGTAGTGTCGTTTTCAGTGTGTTCATTGCTAATAAGGAAAATGAAGATAGAACCATCTTCAGCAATTGGCTTGGAGCTGGGGTGAACCAGGAAATAAATGTCATGTATTTTAAGAGATTTTTTTACCTCACAGCTGCTAGAGTAAGGGAGGAGGTGACCATACTAGTTAGAAAAACATGTCCAAGTTACATCACGCAACAGCTATCAACTGGATGTCACTGTTCATTTCCACATTTGGAGCAAATTAAAGCCATCACAAAGTGTGGCAGCAATCTCCATCACTACAGCTTGTTGATATCTTCTGTTGAAGTCTATTATTTGAAATCGTTCTTTTGGCTTTGTCAATGTTTACACGGGCTAGCATCATTAATGTTGACTTAGGGTTATCTCTGTGCTCCATAACTAGAATACAGAACATATCTATCGATTTCTTAGCCGCACTCCTCTACTTTACTATCTCTAAATGAATTTTGATTCATAAAAGAAAATCCCTGGGAGTCAAATGTCAGCTATTATCCAATATATTGCTCTCTCCTGCTACTAAAATAGTCTGCATCTCATCTTGAAAATATAATGTATATAAGTCTTCTGTGAAAGAATTTCAATAAAATATTGATGTGAAGTACTTTTCTTATTTTGCATGATAAGATGTTTTGAAGACATAGATGAAGGCACAAAACAAAGCCTGGAGCCAGCCTGTATCATGTTTTATATTTTGTATGCTTTGTCGCTGAGCAATAATAACCACAAAAATCTTTTTTCCTTGTGTTTAATAAGAAAACAGTCTGTGGTATTGTCTTGAGTGTTCTGTCTTAGTTGATTTTGTTCTAGGAGTTATGATCAAGCCAAACAAAGCCTAATAGCAAAAGAAACCATTAATTGGAAACATTCCTTTGAATATCATACTGGTTACTTCCAATTGTATTCAGGTACCACGTTTTAAATGAATGTGTTTCTACACAATGTTTTCCTTTTTATCTCATAGGTTTGTGAATAGTACCACATGTAATTAGAAAAATTTGTTTTGCTTAATGGCAAGGTTGTGATTTTGTGGTTTTTTTTTTTTTTTTTTTTTTTTCCTTTCAGTGAATCCTCCCTTTCGAAGACCAGATTAGTAAAGGTACCTTATAAGAAGGATGTTGATGGAACCTAGAAACTTCAGACGCTGTAGGAATGAGAAAAATAGTGTTTCTCAGGGACAGGCACTTGTGAACAGATGCCTTGGAATTGATGTGTTTCTGGATCATGCCAAATTGCTTACAGAATGCTGTAAAACCAGGACAATCAGAATTCTCTAGGGAAATGTAAACTAGTACATCTGTACAATTGCACTAGAAGTGCGTGCTCGTTTAGTGTCCCTCAGTGAGGTTATGCTAATTATTGATTGCCAACAGGAAAGAGAGGCGTCAGAGATATTAACCAGAGACCAGCAGTGATAGAAAATTCGTACTGAAGTCCTGGCCTGTTCAGGTTTTGGTTTGTTTCAGCGCGTGTGGGAAAAACAAACAAAAAAAGCCAGGAAGCTTCAAGAGTGAATTACAGATTGGAGAGTTTTTGTTACAGAGCTGATAGCACTGTTGCTCTAAGTGCGATAGGAGGATGAAATTCTCAATTGAGCATTTACTGTGGAAAGTGTTGTGTATTTAATTTCTTGGTAACAATATATCCACTAGTGACTGCAACTTTCTGAAACAGGAGAATGATGGAGAAATCATGTTTAAATTCCTTTGCAGAAAGTAAAGGCAAAACGTATGGTTTTTATGGAAAGAAATGGAAAAATGTTGATAACTAGCATTACAGTGAAGATAATGTGAATGTATATTAACAGAATATTAGGAAACAGTCAGAAAAAATGGCTGGGCATTATTAATGCATGTACTATTCATTGTACCAACTGTTATCAGATAAAATAAGTGTGGTGTTAGTTACGTTTTAATCATCCCGCGTGAGAGAGCAACTAATTATTTTCAAATGGGGATGGGAAGAATTTAGGCTTAAAAGAAATCATTGAACATCTAATTCAAAATGCAATATTTTTGTAGGCAAATATGTTAATGCCTATGTTAGAAGAAGAATAGATAATGAAACAGCAGTTGCCCATATTTTAAATTATCACAGAAAAGAATAGACATACTGTTGTCATGAGAGCTTACTAAACTGCAGTGTGGACAGGCTATGTAGCAGGGACCAATTCCTCATCCATCCAGGTTAAGGATTTGGCCAAACTGAGCTTAATGTCCTTTCCAGCCAATCTGATTAGAACTTTTCTATACACAAATAAATGTATTGGGAAATGAGAGCACAAAGCAGTCTTTCTAATAAGCTCTGAGTGGCCGAAGCAAAGGAAGCTGGGAAGGACTCCCAAACTCCTCAGCTGGAGTTGGTGGGGAGTGCCCTTGTTGTGGATAGAAATGTAGAATAAAGGGAGGAGGGCTGGCTCTCTTTACTGCCACAATTATCCTTCTGAATTTTCAGAAAAAATCCTGATTATGCTTCTGAAAGCTTGCAGAGGCTTCCAGTCTCCTGTAGAGGGGAAAAATAAAAAAATAAAAAAAAAAAATGGTGCGTTTGTCCTTGGAAAGCCATATTTGATCTTGATATATGATCTTGATATGTGAAGTATGATCTTGATATTTGATACCTGAGAGAAAGCTTGAAGAAAGCTTTTTTTACGAGAAAGGTTTCCTTGTTTGGGTTAAGGTCTAGGTAAGGAACTCGGGGAATATAGTCTGGTGGAGCTATGGAAGCCAACATAAGTGTACTTGAGAATTTGGCTCCCCAGCAGCAAACTTTTGTAAGCGACAGCTGTCCTTTGTTCTTTGTTCCCTCTTCCATTTTAAGAGTCTCCTAAATGCGTTTGACTGATGAAATGTATCTCCAGTTGGCTCTGTGTTACGGAGGTGCAGTTTTGTGAGCTTTTTTTCTTGAACTGGTGCCCTCATAGGTGTTATCTTTGCAGGCGTACTTTAAAATGGCTTGCATCTTTCTTTCGTGTTTTGTCATACCTTGTACATTAGGAGACCTCTTGGTCAGTTGTAATAATACAGTGAAAACAGAAAAAGGCATTTGAAAGATTGGAGTCAGTACACGATCACTTAAGTCTTTTCAGATTTAATTTCAGTTTAGATGAATAGTTTGGGGAAAAATTGTAAGAATGTGAGTTCAGGTGATCGTGTAAACAAACGACATTGTGGCTCTGGGCTTTGTACATTGTTTAGGATAGTTTGTGGCATAGCAGAAGAACATAAAGATAAACTTGTAAAATGTGGTAACAGAATTATATTGGATTTGCTTTGGTATATTGCTTTTCTGTAACCTCTGGGTTTGGTTTATTTGTTATCTCATGACAAGAGTAACCTGTATTTCTTATGAGTGCATCAGTTAGTTTTAATTCACAGGAGCGTCATGCTCTTGCTTCAGTAATGGAGTCCAAATGGATGCTCTTTATTCTATTATCTTCCTTAGTTTTATGTAGTATTGATGAAATTGAAAATCAGTGACCTGACAAAAACAAAATAATATGGCATGAAAATTGCTACTATGATTTCATACTGTGTTAATGCAAGGATGTCATTCTCACTTCAGAATAATAACAGTGTTTTGCTTCTAAACTCATGGCACCTCTCCCTCCACCCCCTTTCATTCTCTGGAAGAGAAAGAATGCTACAGGGAAATTCTCTATGATTGCCTCTCTTGGCAATTTGTAATGGAATAGCCACTATTAACAGTTAATTTTTTTGAGTATCTGTATTAAAAGGAAATGAAGAAATTCAGCGTGGATAGCATGCATTCTACATGCTGTGGTTAAAAAAAAAAAAAATCGCCAAAACATGGTGAAATGCAGAATTAAGTATTTTCTTGTGACAATCTTTTCTCACTGGGAAGCCAGGGGCAAGCTGCCTGGAAACTGAATCTGCCACAGGCACTGAAGGCCCTGGAATACCTGGAGATGGATTCTCTTAGCCTCCATCCATTGCTGCACCTAGAAAAGAATCCCAAAAGTTAAGCTGATTCTTCTTGTCTCACAGGTGTCAGAAAGATGCGAAGAAGGAAGCTAAATTCTGATTATGGTGCTCCCTGAGCTTGAGTGGTGTGATTAACATTCAGGCAACTTAATAACAGAGCCTTCCTTAATGACCTTTCCTAGATCACTGTTGATGATAGAACCTACCAAATTTGTAGTAAAGCCACATGCATTTATTTAAAAGATAACAAAGTAATTGATGATTTTTTTTCCGTATCGGAATCATGTCCTCTAGATCCCAGTTGTATGGAAACTCTTCCTTCATGAAGACTTTTCAAGCAGGGAGTGATTAAGTGCTGAGGCCCAAGTTCGAGGCTGACATGAGCAGCAGCCCCATGTTCCTCTCTGCAGCTCTTTGTTCCCTTGTGGCTTGCAGGAGGGGTGGGCCTGGTGGGTACATACCCATCTCCACCAGTTCTGGTGTAGAAGGTGGGAACGTGTGCCAAGGGATGCAGAGAACTGTGTCCTCTCCTTCCTGCTCTGCCTGTCTTGCTTACCTCAAGATCACTCATTAAAGATCCATTTTTAACAAAGCAATAAATGCTTCCTTAGATTTAAGGCAGTGAGCTAAAGAGCTGCTGATGTGAAATTGTCCCAGTGTGTGCACTTGCTTTATGGTGAAATAGTTCGTTCATATCACTTTAATTCAGACTTTCTTCTCACATACAAGCGTTTTCCTTAATCTCTTGTATCTCTGTTATTTTAGATAGGAAATAATTCATGATTCAGTGGGACAGGGAGGACATATGTAAGCATGAGGTTTAATGTTTTATATTCACTTGAAGGTTCCAGTCGCCATATTAAAGGACAACTTCAGAAATATTTTCAGCTTTTGAGAGGGATTTGAAGCTCCCTTTCTGGTTAAGGTGGCAAATGTGCTGCAGGATTACCCAGCCGAGCACTTATCTCTATGTTTTCAGAGGCTCCAAAGTGAGAGTGCTTCAGATGGAATGTGGTACTTTTATAGGCAGGTGGGAGCACTGGCATGAGTTCCCCTAGCGTAAGAAATGACTCAAGAAGCCTGCAGAAGTGCTTTTACTGTGCTCAGTACTTGTTTCATGTGGGGAAAGTGGTGATACCTCATCCTGTGGTTTGAGGTAACTTGAGAAACAAGCACAGCCTCTCATTTTGAAAGAGGCGATGTGGAGTTCCTGGGTGTTTCTTAGTAGCTAGCTTTAATGCTGTCTTGCCAAGCGGAACAGATCCATGCACCAGCTTGGCTGTCATGCTGTCATATCTTCTTTTGAAAAGAGAATGATTTTGAAAATGCCGAACTCTACTCAATGGTACTAGGACAAGTATAAAATAGATCACTGGTGGAAAAAGTATGGCTCCTCCCAATGATTATTTCTATTTGCTGAGTGGATGCCTCATTTTAATTTGTTTGTTACCTACTTTCTTGAAACTCAAAGCTAGCTTCCAGCTGTCTTTCAGAGTTCAGGGAGGCATCTGTCCTTTGTGTTCTTCTGAAATGAGTTGTCTTCTTTTAGATTTGTTTCTTAAACTGCTCTTGCTTGTTGCCACTTTTTTTTTTACTTTTTTTCTTTCTGATTTTATGCAGTTAGAACACCCTTGTTTTGTCTTCATTCTTCCACCCCCAAGCCTTTCCTTCTTTGCACCTGCCTGTGGGTTTTGCTGTGAGCTGCCTGTGACAAGTTGCCTGCTGGTTTTATTGCATCATTTTGGAGAAATTTTGGAGCTCCAATGTCAGCTGCAGTAGGAATTGATATCAGCCACATCAACTGGTGGAAGGCTGGGTGCTCCGTTCATTCAGCTCAGCAAAATTAGGCCATGCTTTTTGTGGGATTGTTTTGAGATGAGCTGGTACTAGTGAACTTTGGGTAAACTGGATACTTGTGGGACTGTGGATTTCGTTGTGTTTTGTTTTTGTTTTGTGCTTTTTGAGTTTTTACGCACACATTAAAGAGCATTATTAAGGTCTGGTAGTTGAGTTCTTTGTATTTTGCTGTTACAACACAGGAGATTTTGCAACACCGGTGGTTGCTGTAAGTTAATGAAAGCGTTACAACAATTACAGCAATTTCATAACCAATCTTGGTTGCAGTGTTTCTTTTATTTTTTTCCCAAATGTGATGTTTTGTTTTTGCAAACATCATTATTTTTCACTGTAGACAGAATATCTTATATACATATGCTTTGCTCATGATTACTTCCAATGAAACAGACTTTTACTACCGACAGAAACATGAAGTGAAAAAAAGAGTTTAAAAGGTTTTTTTTTTTTTAAGAGTTCAAAGTTACCATGAAGATGAACCACAAGATATGCAGAGGATGAGGGTTAACAAAGAGATAGAGGTAAAAGTCAAAAGGTGTGTTTTATTTACTATACTTGCTAATATATTTAGTCACTATAGTTTCATTACAAGAATGGGTTGGTGACAAGAAAACTTGCCAAGAAAACACAGGGTCTAGAGGTGGGAGGTAAAGGGTTTTCCAGTGGGTTCCATTTTCTTTTTCTTTCCTGCCAATGCATATTTGAGCAGAAATGAACCACGAGTACGGACTCTTCAAGTTCTCTCTGTGTATAATCAGTGCATCTGAAATAGCAAGACCTATCTGTACCTCTTCAGTTTCTGAGAAACCAACCTTAAGACTAGGTACAGGTTTCAGACTCTGTGAGTAGATCATCTTGCTGATGATTCCTGATCATCTTACTTAATAATTTTCTTCCACAATAGAGATGCAGAAATTACTTTTCTACTGCCAAATTAACTCGTCACAAAATTCTCACGCAAAAATAGGTGAGGAGCACTGAAGTACTCAGAATGTTCAGCTGGTTTCAAAGAGTTGGTCATGCTTTAATTTGTTCTACTTCTTTATAATTTATTTTTCTGTTTAAAAGGAAGAATAGGTTGTATTTTATGTTAAGCACTGTAATAGGCTCCCCGGGGAGGTGGTTGAGTCACCATCCCTGGATGTGTTTAAAATCCGTTTGGATGTGGTGCTCAGGGACATGATTAAGAGGAGGGTTGTTAGTAAGTATAGTTTGGCTAGGTTGTGGTTGGACTCAGTGATCTTCAAGGTCTCTTCCAACCTGAGTGGTTCTATGATTGTAATGAACTCTACTGTGAATGGTCCAAATATCAGATTTGGAGATAAAAAAAAATCAGATAAAAATGTGTATTTAGATGAGCTTAATTCATTTTTTTGAAGCAGTTCATCTTGAAATATGGTGGTTTGTTATTTGTCACTGGATCACTGACAAAGTCTGCAGCTCTTCCTGAAAGTCAGAGCAGTTGAATTGGAATATCTCAGTTTGATGCAGAAATTCTCAGAATTTAGGGAAATTGTATAGATTCGATATTAGGGTAGATGAACCCCGTTGTACTTTCTTGTCTTTCATTTATTGAAACTCTACCGTGCGAAGACGTTTTAAGTCAGTTGTAACAATTAAATGAGGCCACTGGGTCACTAAATCAAGTGTTCCAGGAGAGAGCAGAGGCTTTGAGCCTTGCAGAGGATTACTCAGCTGCAGAGAGGTTTTATCATGCATGCACTGTGTTGCTTAAAGGTTAATATAGAGTGGTGTTTCTCATCCCTGGTGTTCCAAAAACCTTCCAGACATCTTTGTTCCATCAAATTCTGTGGCATATTGGTCCTATTTACCAGAGTATATGGTAATACCTTTCTTCCCCATGGTGTAAGTGTGAGCAGGGGCTTTGCCTTACTGATGCTACTTCTTTTGCTTTCTTTTATTAAAAATGATGTGTTCAGTCAAGTTTAATCCTGAAGCAGTCCATGCTTTCCCTAGATAATGGGAATTACAGTTTTGGCCAGTGACTGATATGGGGTTTAAAGAGCAAGTAGAATTTTTTTCTACTTGTGATCAGGGACTATGTAGCAGGAATTCGTTGTAGGTTCAGACTGGTCACAGTAAATGGTGAGGAAGGAAATCTGCTACAGGGATTTATGTTTTGCTTTTGGTTGCAGAAAATAACCGCATTTCCACCACTTTGTTACATTACCTCTTAATTGTTGTCTGGTTATGAATTAAGAAGTTAGATAAAATTATAAAAAGCAACATATAATAAATGGCAGTGTGAATTAGCATAGTGCAAAGTGCTTATCTCAGCAGGTGTTTGTTAATGTATACATCTGCTTTGCTGTTGCTGGAATAAATGTGTAGTGATACAGTGCTTTGTGAAGCACGTATTGATACTTTCATGAAAGTAAAAATGCCAGGTATTATGCTCTGATTTATTTCATTTTAGGTATTAGAGAAATTAAGCTTCCTTCTCTTTTAATTGTATCTTGCAGAGAAACAGTAATCTGTTAATCACTGTAAAGCTCCTCTTTTTTCCGTTTACCCATTGGCACTCTCTGCCATGGAATCTACTTAGCCTACAGTAGGAGCTGGACTCTGCAGCTAAAAAAGGAAGGCCAAATTTTGCCTGCGTGTGTGCTGCTTGATTTGACTTCAGGGCAGGATATCTGCACTTGGGCTGCACAATAAATTGATTTGTCAGTTCAGTGACCGACTAAAAAAGAAATGAAAATGTTCCAGTTGACAAGAAACAGATCTCTTCCCTCCTTCCTCTCTTTTTTTTTTCTTTTTTTTTTCCCCCAGCTAATCAAAGCTACATGCTTTGTTCGACCAAAGCTGCATTTACAGACTTCTCAGATAAAAGCAGAAGCTAAATTTGCAAGAGGCTTGAGCTGCTATCACAGAACAGGTGCTGCAGCTTTCTTCTGCGTGTTGGACCAGGACCAGCACCAATCTTTAGCGGTGTTAAGATGTGCTTTTTCTCCCCCCTGCTCTTAACTTGGAAGAACATGTCCTAACTGCGGAACTATATGCTATTGCAGAATGTCATGCTTCTCTGGTGGAACAGCTCCGCTACGTAAATAATGCTTAAGCATCTGTTTTGGACAGCAGTACAAAAAGTAACTCTATAGCCTGCTGCTTAGAACTCTCTCTGGGAATGCCCAGGTTCCTGCATTAATGAATGTTTAAGTGTCTAACAGAGAAAAAGAAAAAAAAAAAAAAAAAAAAAAAAGGCTGAGTGGACTCCAGCCCACAATACTTGAGTATTATTTAGTGTGTAAGGTATTTTCCTAAATGCTTATTTTAATTCAGAAAAAGATTAGTTTTGAGTCTAAGCCTCTTATAACCCACTGGAATTGCTGGGTTGTAAGGGGAGAGAGATTCTTTTCATACGAAATATTCTGAAACCAAACCTAGCGGAGAGGTTTTACCCTTTATTCCAAAGTGTAATATGCGGAGACGTATCTGTAGTCGAGCAGGAAAGTTCCCACCAGGCTGAAGTGAGAGCGTCTCTTCCGGAGGGTGAAGATGTAGGCATTGTTCCTGTTATATTTCACCTTCTGTCTGTGTGTCCTACAGTGGGGAGCATGCTGCAGTTGGGATTCTTGCAGAAGGAACTTCAAAACCTGGCAAAAAAAGGAAAGGGTCAGATCCAGAATAAGTGGATGGCTGACATTTCAGATAAAAATCTGCTCAAGCATTAAGGCAACTGAGAGGAAATGGCCTGAGCTCAGGAAAATATCATGTTGTATGACCCAGCCATCCCCGTTAGAAATGAAGCATGCTTGGTTTTGGTGTTGAGAGAGCTGTCATATGTTGTTTATTCTATACCTCTCAATCTCAGATTTTTGTGATCTGTGGCATGCCACGTAAAGCATTATGAAGGAGAGCCTAATATTAACTGTTAATCAGGCTATGCATGCAATTGGTCATGCAGCAATCCCAGAAGTGTAAGTTCTGTGAAGACTTGACTTGATTTTCTTTTTCTAGGGTTTAGCAAAATAAGTATACTTTCCAGTCCGGGGAATAATTGTACAATCTGTGTTGAAAGCTATTTTGGTTACGAAAATGACTTTATTCTACTTCATTGTAAGTTTAGTGTGGCACAATTTTTAATTTGTGCAGAATTCTTTACGGCACTTGTTTACTCAAAGCCAGTTTTCACTTTTAGATGTGGTAAGTTGACACATGTCTTAATAGTCTAGGCAAAATTATGGGAATTAGCTCCTGAAAACACATCTGAAACTTATCTTGGCAACTAAAGATAATAGTATATCTGATCATACAAAAACTTCTGTATTTTATCTTTTCCTTTTATGAGATAAGTCAGCTCAGTATTTTACCCATCAAGTAGTCTGATGTAGTGTGATGACATCAAGAGAGAAACCGCTATGATTGCAGTAAGCATTGGGTCAGGAATGAGGTGGGTATTTAACATGCTGGATGTTAGGATTGCCTAAGAAATTGCGGGAGAGGTTCTCAAACAGAAAGACTGGCACTTCATCAGCTGAAGAAGGAATTCAAGGTAAAATTTCTTCCATTTGATTTTTCATTAAAGGGCATTGGGATGTTTTTAATCACCTTCCTGTGTTGTTTTCAGTTTGAGTGCAGTATTCACTGCAACCTGTGCTTAGGAGAATAAATGCTGACAAGCGCTTAATCCCAATATTACAAATGTCATCATTTTGAAATTAAAATGTTAAATTCTCGAAACGATTAAATTTTAAGTAGCTTCTTAAGTGTGCTTTTTTAACATGGCTTTTTCCTGTGGTGTGGGCAGTTTTCCGTTCTGTAACGGTGCCCTTAAAATCTGCGGTCAAGTTCTAGGGCAATTTTCTGCCTTTTCACATGGGTGAAAAGGCACCTGAACCCACAAGACACTTGCTTTTGCTGTAGAAATATCTGAATGACAATTCCACGTAGTTCTTTGGTTATATTCTTTACTAAGTTTCATGAGCAAAGTATGTCCTCGACAGGTACGGGTGTACAGAAAAGTGTAAATGAACATGTAGCTTGTTGTGGCAGCACTGGTCTCTCAGTGACCAGTGTTGTCTGTTGTTGAGCAGTGCAGTGGTCTTCGGCAACTACAGGAGTATAAGATGACTTAAGAGTTTAAAGGCTTTTTTTGAGTCAGGCAGCCTAGATGGTCCAACCCCTTTTCCTTCCACAGAAAAGGTTCAGTGATAGAGAAGCTTAGCAATTTATGGCAGAACAACACTTTAGTGACCAGTACTGAATTTAGTGGCTTAAATTTGTGTAACTCTGAGCAGGAAAGTAGAAGAAAGTTTGTTTAGTAGGTATTACTAAAGCATACTGCTTATCCCAGTCATGCAAAGTATCAGTGATTTTGTGATAACTCTGTAAGCAAGGTTATCTAAAAATGACCTGAACTGATCAAATGTACATTACTCCTTCCAATTTTGTGTATAATTTTCAAGAAATGTACTTTATTCTGCTCAGTATATCTTGTTCTATATGTGGTATGTCTTTTTTTGGTCTTTGTGTATGTAGCTGTTTGCAACTGCTCAGTAGGCAAGGTAAGATTTCTAAAGATTTTACCTGTGTTTAAAGCAGATCCTGAGACATGCTGTGGTGCTAGTACAGAAGAATACAGGGAAGGATAGTACAGAAAACATAGTGTACTGTGTCCAAGGAAGGCTTTGCTGTTGAGCATGTTTATCCCTTAGAGCACAGGTCAATATGAATGACAGGTGAGATTTAATCATGTAGGTGAAGCGGGGGAGGATGGAGCACTTGTGAGCAGCTTGGTCTGAGCCAGGAGCTGGGTGACAGCAACAAAAAGGCCAGGAAGCCTGGCCTGAAGAGGGCTTGCAGCAAGGCCTCAGTTTCCAGGCTGACAGAAGCCAGGCAGTGAGCCAGAGATCTTTATTGGGCTGCAGGACCCAGGAGTAAGGCAGGGCAGCATAGAGTAAGAATTGAGTTAATTAATAGGCAACATGATCAGCCCATTTGTGGACCAAACACAGCATAGACATATTCCAGAGGAAAGATTTGTTCCAAAATTAAGCACTTGCCTGTAGCATAGCACTCACCAGCCTTAATAAAAAAACTTAAAAAGAAAGAATGAAAAAATAGTTTCTGTATAATGATGAAGTGCTGTATCAAAGTCTATAAATTAGGCACAACTTTGAATTCACATGCATTTTCAGTTATAGCCATTTGTCTCTACTTGGGAAGAATGATATGGGATCAACAGCTAAATGTTTTACAACCATAAAGATTCAGTGGTGCTTTATAAGCTGTATGCATGCGTGATTTGTAAGAAACTTATTTACATGTAAAATTTCCCATTCGAACATGCATTCCTTTTGTCATGCAAGCACTAAGGATTTTTTTTGTTCCTTTGTTTTGTTTATAGGCTGTGAAGTGGAATGAATATACTTATTTCAGCCTAATGTTATTGCTCCTTTTTTTTTTTTTCTTCATTTTAATGATCTGGTATTTCTTACGTCATAAAGAAAAATATCTGTATACCTTCAACTTTCTAATGCCTAGACAGTAGAGGAAACTGCTGGCATAGATTTTCTTCTGCACATGTGTATGGAAGGTTTCTGAGCCATTTGACAAACATTTAAAAAAAAATATAGCCTTAGTTTAATTTTTTCTGGGGGAAGAGTCAAGGTAGAAGATTTAAAACTTGTTCAAGCTGTCTATAGTAATTTATTTGAGAGTGGCATTTACCTTCTTGCACACAATACTGTTCACAGAACCTGTTATTGCTTAGCTGTGAATGTCTTGTTATGACCTTGGTGATGATTATGTCCAAGATGAGACATAAATCAATTTTCAAATTATTTAAGTGAAGCTGATGACTTCGTTGGAAAGTTTTGTTGTTAAACAAAATCATGTAGAAATGCGTTCCACATTCATACTTACTGTATGTTATCATGTGTTCACCTTCCTGGAGCCTGAAGATTTTTTTAATTCCCCAAAATGGACAGATGAGCTAAGACTTAAGCCTTTCCAGCAGTAAATTGAATAAGAGAAATATTCCGTGGGCTGGTTCCAGTTCACTCTCTCTTGCTTGACAGTGTACTTGATCATAAGTCATGGGAGAGGATGCTTTTATGATATAGAGTACACTACAGATTAAGTCTCTAGAAGATTTTTTTTGGTGTATGTTAGGTTCTGGAAAAATCTTTGAAAAAGACGGTGTTACACATGAAACTTCTGTAAATAAGCATGCTCTTCTTTTCTGCTCAAGGTTAATAGTAGGTGAATATGATTTGTACTTGCAGGTTGGTGCTGTTCACTGGCAATCGCTTTGCAAAAGTAAGACTTAGCTCTCTCCACTGCTATCTGTCCCAGTTTCACAGAACATTCAAGGAATTGACTCTCATCGCATGCTGATGAGGAATATGATGGTAAGAAACATAGAAAGTAAATGAAATAGAAGGATCTCAACTAATCTTAGATGACTACATTTCAAATGGCTGCATCTCTCTCTTTCTTGAAATTTCCCTAGGCTGAATGGAATTGTTCTGTGAAATCCCTTTTTTTCTCTCTGCCACTTAATGCATATTCACATGGCAATGTGGTAGTCATCCAGAGTTAGCGAGATGAGTCTTGCCCAAAGTTAAATTGAGCAAGTACTCTTTTTGCAGAGGTTAACAGGATTGGTGCCTTTCCTACTACCTGGAGCAGTGTAGCAGTAGAACCCTGTGAAGAACCAGTGGGCATAGAAAAAGAACACAAAGGAAAATGTGAACACCTTAATAGGGGTGAAGTTCACACTGACTAATACATGAAAATTGCATAAAAGCCTGTGTTTCAATAAGAAGATGATTAGCTTTCTTAAATAGAACCTGGCAAAGTTATAATGATGCTTGATCACAAGAATCACAGTGTCAGATGAGAGTTCATTAGTCAATGAGCACTCTGTTCAATTTAGCCACTAGGCATTGTGTGGCTCATGGAAATAGCCAAAAATCTGATCATCACTGGGGCAGCATTAACAAATAAGCAAGGAAGTGTGAGGAAGTATGCCAAGCTAAAACATGACTTTAATGAAGGGTTACCTGGGCTTTTACATGTTAGTGTTCAGAAGTGGAAGAAATAGCTTATCTTTTTCTTGGGGAGATAAAAAAAGGATGCAGATTGATAAACTATTCTGTAATAAGCTATAATAAAAAATAAGGTAGTGTTTATCACATGAATGAACATCCTACCAGTAGAGCTTCTAGACTGTAATTAAATAGCTTAATTGCTTAATTAAAAAAAAAAAACAACAGCAACAGTAAGAAACAACGGAGACTTAAAATTTGTGCAGTGCCTTAAGCATAAAACAGATGAAAGACATAATTCTAAGAGTGGACTGAGATGGATGACAGCTGCTTTCATTTTGCGCTTCATTTTAATTTTGTCTCTGTAAGTTAAATGTAGATGGGGAACATAAGTTTGAACGGAAATGACCACAGAAGGATGTGAGAGCTTCCATTCCTTTGAGGCAGCCAAACTCTGGGGTTTCATTTATCCGGGAGTAGAATTTTGTTGCATGTATCCTCATCAAATAAGTGTGAGTTGACATGAAAGGAACTTGTGCCATACGCTCTGTTCTGGGTCAACATGTTGGGCTTGACTGTTGCTAGTGCACTGAAGAGTGCCGCTGCGTGTTCAGTAACCCCAAGGGTATGGTCTTGTACCTTGGTCATGGCAACCCCTGCTGTCAGTATAATCTAACCCTACCAGAAAGGATTTGAGAGGTACTGGTGGATGGTAAGCTGTTCATGAACTAGCAAATTGCCTTCACTGCTCAGAAAGCCAACTGCATCCTGGGCTGCATCAAAAGCGTGGTCAGCAGGTTGAGGCTGGTCCTCTACTCCGCACTGGTGAGACCTCTCCTGGAGTAACACATCCAGATGTGAAGTCTCCAGTACAGGAGAGACACAGACCTGATGGAGTGGGTCCAGAGGAAGGCCCCAAGATCTGAAGGATGGAACACCTCCCCTGTAGGAGAGGCTGAAAGAGCTGGGGTAGTTCAGCCTTGAGAAGAAAAGGTTCCAAGGTGACCTTGTAGCAGCCTTTCAGTGTCTGAATGGGGGCTCTGAGAAGGAAGATGACAGACTTGATTAACAGTATCTGTTGTGATAGGACAAGGAGAAATGGATTCAAACTAAAACAAGGGATGTTTAGATTACATATAAGCATTTGCTTGTTGGTTTGTTTTATTATAAGGATAGTGAAGCCCTGGAACATGCTGCTTAGAGATGTGGTGGATGCCTCATCCCTAGAGACAATCAAGGTCAGGCTGAATGGGGCTCCGGGTAACCTAATCTAACTGTAGGCGTCCCTGTTCATTGCAGAGGAGTTGAACTAGATGGTCTTTAAAGGTCCCTTCCGGCTCAAACGATTCTGTGAACATATGTCCACATCGCTGCCTTTGAGATCTCTCAGACCTGGATGTGTAAGGCAGTGTCCCCTCTGCCCCAGCTGTGGCCTTGACCGAAGGTGCTGCTATTATGAAATGGCAGAAAATGTTTTTACTCATGTCAGTGTTTCTTAATCATAGTTGCTTTTTCTTTGTTGTTTTTTAGTTTAAAATTGTCATTAATTACTACAATTGTTAAGATGATCTTTAATAATATGGGAAGTATTTAATAAATTTGTGACTGGAAAGGATGATATTCCATGAAAAGGATCACTCTGACCTTGCTTTGTCTCTACTGTGTCCCAGGCATCATCTGCTGGTGGCTGCTGAAGGTAGGAGTCAGCCATGTTGGTCCATCCAGAATGACAGCTTATTTCTGTGCCCCGTATCATACATGTGGGGAGCATGAAGGGAATGGGCAGTGCTGTGGCAGTGTTCTGTTCTTTTCCTTTATCGCTGCTTGTCAGCAGCCCTGGGATGGTATTACTACTGAGGGAGCAATGGAAGCGTTGCAGGAGTACTGGAGGGGAAGTTACATCTCTGGAGCATTTGTTTGCCTCATTATGTTAATTCCTCCATTATTTCTAGGGTAGGGCTTCATCTTGAGCCAGGTGAATTTAGCTAAGTCCTACATTCAGCTCTTGATTTATTTCTTCTTAGTTCCTCAGTCTGTAAAATTGAGATGCTGTTGATAGAAATAATAATGGCAAGCACACCATCTGTGAGATTCGCGGCTTGTTTTGCGATGAAGGCCATTAAATGAGATAGAAGATTTCTCCATAGCACAGGTTTCTGAATACTGTGCCACAATATGTAATCAGTCTTACAGCTGATCGTTTTTGAACTCAGACATGCAAGGTGTCGAACTGCAGGTTCATACTTGGAAACAAAGTGAGGGCAGCTTAATGATGCTACTGACAGGGAGACGTTGTTACTCATGCGTACATCACTGCAAATTAAGGGTGTTTGGCACCTCTGTGGTTCTGGCCACTGGTTTTTATTGAGGAACATACAGAATGTCTGAAGGCAGGAACCACAGCACCTCCGTTTCCGTAGTTGAGTAAAAATAATATTCATTTTGAGGAATGCTGACGTTGTTCAACTTGCTTTGAGATTTATAGAACAAAGGCGCCATGGAAGCACCAAGTATTTCTGTGTTCATGTGGTTTCAGTGCAAAAAGTCTGTAAATGATGTACAGAGAGTTAAAAGAATAATGGACTTCATATGTAATTTCTGTAGGCAACTGCCATTATCCCATGAGGCAGAAGTATTTCCAAATTATTAAACTAATTACAGATATTAAAACAAATATCCGTCTTCAAACCCTTTGCCTTTTTTTTTTTTTTTTTTCATCCTTTGAAGGCTTTTTTTTTTTTATGGACACCTATAAAAACTTTTAATTTGAATAATTCAGAACTTCGTATTTAATTTTATTATATTTCTTTTCATGTTTCTGCAGTGTTGTCTTTGGGCTTTTAATTGATTTTTTTGTTGTTGTCAAACACTTTGAAACTTCAGAAATGAACCGCATGAAAAGAATAGATAATGACAGTGGTAGAAAAAAAACAGCAATATTTTATTAAAGAGGCTCTTTCACAGCACTAAATTCTGTGATTTTTAGTCTTTTCTGAGCAATTAGAATAGAATTAGTACCAGGTTCTTATGAAAGTAATGTATCTGTATCTATAGAGCAGGCATGGAAAATGCTGCAAATACATGCCTTTGATCTAAATGACAGAAATAAATTTGCTAGGGACACGGTAACATTAAGCATGTTTAAACTGACCCATATTGCTTGAAGTGCAGGTAGAGTATTCCCCCTTTTGATCAGGCTGTTTGATTTAAAGTATGAATGAATTTAAGCTATGTGCATAATATATGTAATATAGTTTGGCAAGTTAACTCTTACAGATGTAGGTTAATATTTTATTTGCATATATCTCCCAGTTTTTTCCTGCTCTTCGGTTGAATTTATCACAAGCCTGCAGGCATGCCTTGGTGCTCAGAGTGGGCCGGAACAATTAAGATTTCAGTCAGAACTCCAGTGAGCACTTTCACTCAGGCTGCATTTGCTCAGCTTTGTGGTAGCTGCATTGATAAGGTAGAGAGAAGTTCAAGTGTGAGAAATCTAAAGTGAAGATGCAAATCTCAAGCTTAGCTGGTATTATCTAGGAGTATACTGATCCTGAGTGGCATCACAGGAGTTTTAGGTTAGAGAGTGTTTCTGTTTCTTCTCTTGTGAAAGTATATGAACGCCTTTGACAGAATTACTACTTCTTTATCATTACTGAAAACTCAAACAAATTTGTTTATGTTGTGATTAGAATTACCATTTCATAAGGTTTTAAATGTATTTTTAGAAAACATTCATTAAAATTCAGAGCTTTTAAAAAAAAAATAGATTTGCATCTCGCATTGTCAGACACTTTCTTGTCACTGTTCACAGATTTGGAGAGTTGAGATGAGGGTTCTAGTTGGAAACAGTCATAAATGCCCTCAATCATTATCATTAAGTAATTAAAATGTGTGTGTGCGCATATATATATATATATATATATATATATATATGCATATATATATACATATATATATATGCATATATAAAACAGCAAACTTCCTTTTTTTTTTTCTCTGAACATATATATCGTCCAGGGGCTTTAGGATTCTAAAGTAAATGACTTTTAAAGATAAAGGAAATATGCATTCAGTTTGTTTCAGTTATTTCTCAAGGTAGTGTAATGAGTTTTTGAGCAGGAACTGCTGTGTTTAGTGCCATGTTTGTTCCTCCTTACAAAAATGAGTGAGTCAGCCATCTAGATTTCTGCAGAGCTAAAATATTATGAACTTGAAGAAATCACGGTAAGTGTAAAGAGAAGCATGTTACACTCTTATAAGGAATATATTTTTGTGTGTGAGGTTACGTTTGCTTAACATCCAGCATGTGTTTGTTTTAACTTCAGACTTCCCCTACAGAATAACAGAAATAAGGCTGTATGTCTTAAGATGTTCCCCACACGTACTTCTACTGAAACATGAATTTCAAATGTAGCAAACTTGTGTATTCTGTCACTGGTGCACTAGAATGCAGGCGTACAGTCTCATTTCATGCATTTTGAAGAGGCAGACTAATTTTGAACAGTACAGACTGAAACCTGATGTGTTGGAAGGTTCCTCCCTCACTTCAAATGTTCACGGGTCTCTTCTGAGCTTCTCCGTTGCTTGGGATGCACAGCATGTCACACTCCCCCTCTAACACAGCAAGCTGCTGCTTCTCCGTTAGGTCATAGAATCATAGAATTTTGTGCTGTAAGGGACCCTTAAAGGCCATCTAGTTCAACTCCCCTGTGATGAACCAGGACACCCAGACCTAGAGAAGGCTGCTCAGAGCCTGGTCCGGCCTGACCTTGAATGTCTTCAGGGGTAGAGCTTCCACCACTTCAATGGGCAACCTGTTCCAGTGCCTTTCTACCCTTGCCTGTAAGGTCAGAGCACTTAAAGTATTTGCTCCTAGGTTCAAGCTCCAACCTGCACTGAGAAGTTTATCTTGTCAGACTTCTTTTGCAGCCTGCGGAGACTGGGTTTCTCCTCCAGGAAGCAGAGCCAGTCCAACCTCAGGCTTAAACTGAAGTGACTGAGTCGAGTTGTGCTTGGAAAATTGTTCTTCCAGCAATTCTAATGCTTGGCAAACTGTTGCTTTTCTCCAGCTTTTACGACCCCCTTGCTTATGTGCGTATGGCTTTGTGTTGATGTGCAGCGTTAAGTTATGAAAGCTTGCCACGTTACATCTTGCACAAACACCCAAAGGTAGAAGGCAGTGAAATGTTAGCCTTTAGAAGGGTCAGAGTATAGCCTGTATGGGAACGCTAATAAGGACACTTGCTAGCCTAATGAAGTCATGGCATTGCATCTACAGGAATGACTTGTCAGCTGTGTCAACATAAGTGTGTTGTAAGAATATTTGGAATGAGTTTTGGTGAGTGATATGCAGTCCCCAGGGAAATAAAGAACTAATAATAGAGATACAAAACTTGAACAAAGCTCTCCTTATATTGCTGAGAGAGTACCAGAGTGATGAAGAGACTCTTCTTTAAGACTTGATTTGTAATTATGGATCATAAGATACTGTCTGTCCTCAATTCTTGAATAAATAATTCATGAGTAGAGCTTAAGTAAGTTTTTAACCAATAAAAACTGCACTGAGATTGGAATTTAGGGGATTATCAGCACAATGAATTTGATGAATAGTTATCGCTTTTCAGCCTTTAAGGGGAGAAGCAGGAAGTAGTTCATATAACAGAAGAAAAAGTAGTGGTGTTTCCACCTAAGAGCTGTTGTGGAAAGGCACAGTTAGATACAAAGATTGATGTGAGCGAAACTTAAGTGCGGTTTGATTTAATAGACGTAGTAATCTGAAACCAAATAATAGTCAAACTGAAATAACTTGCTTAAAGTTGCTGTTCTGTTTAAACCAAACATTCTTTTTGTTCTCTGCTCATGGAGATAAGCACGATAAAAGCAAGACAAGAAAGCAGAGCTCCTAAGCATGCTAGGTCTTCCAAAGTTAGAGGCAAAATTTATGGTGCTTTTTTATGAAGAGGCATATGGTTAATGCTTTTCCGCAGTCTGAAAGAATGTTCATTCTGATTTTATTGGTTTTTACTCCACAGTGATACTGGGAAGACCTTAGTTCTTGCTCTGAGTTAGTACATGACATGCATGCAGCAGAGAGGAAAAAGTCTAGCCATAAATGTGCTTAGTCATTGTTGCTTTTTTTTTAAGCAAAACTGATACAAAGTGCATGGCTTGTTGAGAAAAGTTTTGGTTGTGAGATTAGTTACCAAATATTACCTGCGTAGTTAATGATCATTTCCTTAATGCCCAGCAAAGCATTTACATTTGTCTGGGAAGTAGGAATGCGAAAAAAAAAGCAGATAAACCTTTAAAAAATTTTGGAAAAACCTTTCAAAAAGTTTGTTGAAAGTCAGGAATGTAAGTGATGTGTTTTGCTTTTTTTTTTTTTCTTAATATTTTCTGAGAAGCATTGAATGTGGAAAAAGGTTCATTTCATATGCTAAAATACTGGAAATATTAATCAGACTGATTCAAAATGAAGTTATTAAAATTGGGCATTATAATTTCTATTAAATTAAGAAGGCACTTTCCTAGCAGAATTTGAAAATGCAAATCACATTCAAGAATGTTTTTGTATGAAGTCAAATCCAACAACAACAACAAAAGAAAAGGGGAAAGCGGGAGGCAGTGTGTGAGGGTCTGGCTGTATTTAAGATTGAATATACCCGAACAGCCTTTGGAAGTCTTCTGAAAAAGCTTTAGATGTCAAATCAGAAACACCTGAAGGCCTCCTGTTATCAAAGTGTAACCTCTGTAGTCTGTGAACTTGGCAGAAGCAAGATGACTGGTCTCTGATGACATGGGGCTGATGGATTTTGCTGGCAGCCAGTGACTGGTGAGACGTGACTCGATAATGAGCTGTTTTATAAGCTCCTTTGCCTATTTAAGGGCCTAAAATGGATTTTGGATCATAGGCAGAGATTCAGGGCCAGGCATCCAAAGATGGATTCCCTGCTATTTTTAAGAACTTTTCAGACTGTGACTGTGTGCTCTATTGATGCGCTTGTTGACTTAAGTGGTCAAAACTTACCTTTGGTGTACAAGGGGATAGTTATTCTCCAAGTTATAATATGACTTTGGAAAAGGTAACTTACAGTAAAAACCTGATTGAACCATCCTAGAGGCGATAGGTGTTCATTAAAAAATAATCATTCTTTGTAGTGCCTTGCCGTGAGGATCCTTAGTGATGGACAATGGAGCCATTCCGCTCAGTGGAACAAGCCCCCACCTTGTCACAAAGACCATTTAAATTCTCAACGTGAGGCTACAGGCTGATACAGAAGATGAGAGAGAAGGTAAAATGCAATACGAGTTCTATTTTTTTAGTTCTATTTAATGTTTTTTAACCAGTAACATACAGATCTTCAAGAGTATTCTGCACGTTTTGAAGTACATGAGTGCAATAAAAAATCTGGTTATGGATTTCAAAGACTAGCTCAGCTTGTTGGATGCATTGTATTGACTTGAGATCAAGTAAAAAATCAAGCTTGTATATTAAATGAGCAAATATTTCATTTTGACTAATCAGTATTGTTTTACAAACATGAAAAAACTTGCTAAAGCCTTGTCATTCATTATTATCATTAAAAATATTGGTATTATTTCTTTGGAATAATTACAAAATAGCAATTATTCACAAGATAAATGGGTAGGATTAAAAATAAGCTCATACGAAGCTATTCATCAATTAAATAAATCAGCCTATTCCAAAAAGCTCCATGAAAAGATACCTTAGAGATTTGGTTAATGTCAGGGCGCTAATTATAACAGGAACATTTGTTGTTTGGACACAGAGGGAAGGAAATCTAGGAAGTATTGTCCAAATAAGACCGAAGGCTTATTTTCTTTTTTAAAATACCAGAAAAACAGTGTGCATATCCAGACAGTGATTTTTTAAAAAAAATTTTTATTATTTCTCACGTATCTGTGTGTTCAGTCAGATTACGCTGCGTAACAGCATAAAAGCATGGGATGAAATGCCAACCCTCCTGAAAAAAAAATAATCACCTGGTCTTTGAGTGCTGCGTTTTGTGGCTCTGTTAGGGTTATTTCTTATATAGAGATTTTGTACCATGAGCACTATGCAACCTTAGGGCAGGATGCCCCTGTTCCCAAGGCTTTGTGTGTTGTTTTCCATCCTCTACCTGTCTCCTGGAGCCTGCCTTGGTGCACCCCCAATAAACTCTTACAGATCAGGCACCTTCTGAGCAACCTGCAATAGAGTTACATATTCATGTAGAAAGGAAAACCTCCTTACTTAGCTGAGCAAATGCAAGGCTAAGCTAGGATGTCAGAGACAGATTACTTTTCTTTGTCAGATTATCCTCATTATCATTTCAGGGTTAGTAAATTATAAATATCTACCCATTAGTAGGGGAAAAAAAAATGCTACCTTAAGCGTGGCTTCTTTTCCTTCTGTTTGCTTGTTATTATTTTATTATTTTTACTTCTGGAAACTCTGTGTTTTCAGAGGTAAAACCTGTTCCTTACTGATGTAACTTCACCAAGGAGGATCTCTATTGCTGCATTTCTACTGCAACACACTGCATTTGAAGGGCTTTGTCTGCACTCTGCAGCACGTAGAGCCTTCAGGAGTACTTAAGCCCTGAGCCCATGGCTTCCCCTCTCCCCTGCCAAGCTCAGTTTTTGTGGGAAGGAAAGGTGGTTGCTTGGTTGAGCAGGCCTGAAGGGAGCAGGGATGTGAGAAGAGCTGCTAAGCTTCACCTCCCTATGGAGGGAGCTTCACTTCCCCCGCTTCAGCAAAGTGCCTTCTGTGAAATTCGTGTCTGAAGAGGGATGCAAATAGAGAAGCTGGTCTGCTGGTTTGTGCAAACTTAGGTGGACCAAAAAACAAAAGGGACCAAGAACAAAAATAGCTTTTTCTGCCTCAGCCCTAATGCAGGCCAGAGTCCAGACCTGTCCCTAGCTTGGGATGAAAGCAGGGCTTGTGAGGCATGTGTTAGGCTGTACCTTATTTGCAAGGAGTCACAGGGTGTCCAGGGTCTTGGGTGTTTGGCTCAGCCTCATTTTTTTTAGATGGAGACTGAAAGGCAGTACAAATGAAGAGACATTTTGAGGTCTGAGATGATCTGGAGCAGGGCCAACACTGTTGGCCTTTGCAGTGAGAAAATCCTTTGGTTCACAGCGGTGAAGTAGGAATTTTTTTTCTTGCATCTTAAGCTTAATGGTATTGACTTAAAGTGTGTAGGTGGAGGTAGGTTGTTGTTTTCCCTAAATATGATACCCATTTTTAAGTTAAAGATTTTTATAAAGAAATAGATTTTTTTTTTTTATTTTATTTAAAGAACCATAGATAATATCTTAGTACCTTAGCTAATATCTGACAATTCAATTAACTGGTAAGGCATCAGGTGAAAAATTGTCTTGTATGAAGAAAAGAGATAAAGTAATATGGGAAGGAGAGCCTGATTCTTAGATTCTGGAGCTATGGAATTTATGCTAAGAATATCTATCTTTCAGAATAGATAAAAGCAGGCTTAAGGCTGCTGCGTTTCAGGTCAAGGGGCAAATGGATCATACCCTACCTGCTTCATGGACAGGCCATATTTATCCGCATGTATTTCATAAGATACCTAAATTCAGAGCTATGTAATCAAGAGCTTCGAGTGCTGAAAAAAAAAATAGTAAAGCTTCTGTATCTTGTATTTGCTTACTCTACATATTTGGTTTTTCTTGTGACAAGAAGAGATAACTACACAAAATGTCTTGCTAGCAGAACGCAAGCTTATTGCTGTATGATGGGCTCATAGTCAGCACTCTTCACTGTGTATACATTTTTGAATCTGAATGTGTACAATTCAAAAAACAGGTTTATTACGAAGCATCAATCCCAGTTTATGCAGAGAACAGACAGTTGCTTTATGATGGAGCCTGCTTGCTAGTCTGTTACACAGCTGGGTATAGCTGCAGAACAAGTAGGAGACAAATTAGGAAGTTTGATTCTTGAAGTAACTGGAAATATCCAAGCAGAAATATGCTCCAAATCACACTCTATTAACAAGAGAGTAGGAGGTACAAAGTACATTGATCTCAGAAGCACGGTTCTTAAAGACAGCTCCTGTGTCTTTTGAAAGAATCCAGTCTGAACTGCTCCAGAGATTGCTGCTGCTGCTAATGTTGATGACAGTTTATGGGAAGAAAGGATAATTTCAGATCCTAAGCTATTAGTCATTATGTCCAGCTTCATCCATTTGCCTCACTCCTAAAAAAAACCCCAAATCTTCAATGGCTAAACCACCAATAACAAAGCTCCTTGCTCCCTCAGAAGTAAAGCAATTGGTGTTTGCTTCTTTACATCTTAGTCTTCACTTAGATCCTAACAACCTTATGCTGTATGCTGTAGCCTGTACAACTTTTAGTTAATCTCTGGCCGTGAGCTCTTCTGTTGACCTCCTGGGGGCGAACTCATAAATAAGCTGTTAAGCAGTATGGAAAGATGTATGCACTAGGAGTGCTTATCTCCACTGTGTATGAAGGAGCTTTGTATAGTTAGGTTGTGCATTTTTAACTAAATGATGGTATATGGAAAAACTCTTGATTCAGGACAATATTTAATTTTTGTAAAGTAAATTGAGTAATTCATGGGAAATTATTAGTCATTTCTGTAGAATTAGTAATATCGATAACTTTGAAAGATCATCAGCAGTCTGGTGATAATGCCATGTTTTTTGTCAAACAAAACAATACAGATATCACAAGGCCAGAGAGAAGGCGGGTCTTCAGAACAATGTAGAATTTTTCTTTAAATACTTCAAAAAGGAGAAGGTAACACGGTGACCCATCATATTCTTCTAAAGGCATAAAGTCTTAAATTTCTTCCAAAAACTTGGATATACTTCTAGGGGTGAGGTTAAAGGTAACTGTAAGAAAACTAAGGCCATTGAATCCTAAGTTATCTCTAACTAATCTCCTGAATAATCCCTTCATAAACAGTGACTCTGTATATAATATAATGCCACATAACAAAGTTAAAACGGAGAAGCTATTTTTTTTTTCCCACTTAGCCAATTTCGATGTGTTGTGTATAATGTTTTATTGGCGTTTTATTGCGACAATTTGACTGGAACAGGAAAAATAGCAAAACCCAGCTACTTCTGATCATGGTGCTCGTATCATCTCAATAGGGTCATAAGATCATCTACAATCAATGGACGCTTTCTTTGAACATGTTTTCTTGTTATACATGTGAAGTAACTTGCAGAACCAGCAGGTTGTCAGCTGAGCTCAGTCTAAGGGTTAAGTATATGAAATCAAACATTTCACTGATGTTTTATGGAATTATAATGATTCTTCGTATCTGATTGAACACTTAGGGAATTGTTGTGAGCTCACCTTAATGTTATTAATGTGATTGATAGTGAATGTATGAACAGGCTAACAGGGGAAGCAGCAGTTTTCTTAGAAAACTGTGACTTTCTGTCTACAGAATCATAGAATCACAGAATGGCCAGGGTTGGAAGGGATCTCAAGGATCGTGAATCTCCAACCCCCTGCCACATGCAGGGCCTCCAACCTCCACATTTAATACTAGACCAGGCTGCCCAGGGCTGCATCCAGTCTAGCCTAAAATCTAGACAGTTGATAAATGATTGATTCAGCGATTCTGAATTATTTCACAACCTTATCTATAGACTTAGGAAATTAATCAATACTGTAACTTCACTTATTTATATAGTCTAAGTAGATGGTTCTTTTCCTTGATATGATAAACCACTGGACTGATGTGTAGTTGTATCTGTTTCTGACCTATGTTTCTATGCCTTCTTCTGCCTCTCCATAAGCAGGGCAGTCTGTGCCTATGGAGGACCTTAAAGGAAGAATTACTTGAATGTTTTCATTCCTGAAACAAGCATAAAGCTGAAATGAGCTACTGGGATTCGCTGATAAATTCCATCTTTTTTTTTTTTTTTTTTTTTTTTAGAGAAGCACTCTACCTAGGTCATCTGCTCTTGTTGAGGCAGATTTGTTGTTGACAAAATTTCATTAAGTCCATATTTTTCCATTTGCAATCTTTTTGTTAATATATTGCTTACTGCTTTTATAGCAGCAGCCTACGCACTCATGTGAATTATGTGGCTTTTCTCTGTCTTTCATAATGGAACAGATATAACGTTTTGTATATTTTCAGTTAATAATCCACACATTCTCTTATAAAATAATGTCATCAAAAACCATGAACAAAACACTAGCTATACAAAGTCCCTCCAAATGTCTGAAAAGTGAACATCTAATAACAGAACATGAAGAACAGAAAATTGATTTTCTGTAATCTGCTGGCTGGGATATCAATAGAAAGCAGAAACTTACTTTCTGAATTAATTATCTAATTTTCTTGTTCTTATCCCTGCCCCATTTCATTATAGCTGATTCGGTACTGTTTACATGCCTGTGCTTGACCATGAAGTAGAGCATTGCCTGGAGAACATCTGCATTAAGACTTAGTCAAACCACTCTTCCAGTAAACATAGTGTTTGGCCATTTAGCGTATTGACACTGAGTAAGTGAATATCTAGGACAGAGTTCAGGAAAGTCTTGAGTCAAAAAACCGCTTAGGTGTTTTCTGAGAAAAGTCGTTGCCTACCTCGACACTGAGCACCAGCCTTCAAGCTGGTTCTAAATTAACAAGGCACCTTTATTCCCATTTGAAGCTTTTTTGAGATTCTTGCCTAGCAAAGTTTAAGAACTGACAACTGGCCAGTTGTTCCATGATTTGTTTGAACAGTAGGAAGAAGCCAATTAAAATGTGATTGCAATAAAGAAAAGAAGGGAGGTTAACACCTGCTTAGTAAATGGCATGAAATGACTTGAAAGTAAAGATGTATTTAATCTGTGAACGTATGAACACTGTGCTTTTCTTCATGTGAATTGATAATAATTCTTCTGAGACTTTTTTGGAAACCTGTCTTTGTTGATCAGTTCATCAAAGAGTTAAAAGATGAACATTGTGAAAGAGTTTTGCTTCACATCAGTCATTTGCTTCACAATTTGAACATGCCTGTTCCCTTTTAATCAGAACGTGGAATATATTCTGTTTTCTTGGAGAGGGCAATTTGTGGTTTCATTACTAATTGAAGTAGACTAATTATAAATGATTAGCATTTGAAAAGGCTTTTAATTGCTATATAAGACTGGTTCAGTGTGCCTTTCCCCGCACTTCATGTGAGTGTAACTTAAAATACATAATTCAATGGAGACTTTAGCATAAAATAGGATTAAATATACTTGTAAGTCTTAATCAGTCAGTACTGTTGGTCTCTAATCCTAAACAAAATGATGCAAAATACGCAGAATTGCAGAGGATAGAAATCAGGTAATTCAATTTAAATAAACTTGTTTTTTATGTGAGAAATACCTTCAATTTTTCCGTGTACCATTTTAGTGCAAATACTGTTCCAAGAAGAAGAGTAAAAAAAAAAAAAAATCATAAACTTTTAGTTCAAAATGGACAGCAGTGGGAGGTAAAATCAATTCAGTAAATGCAGCTGAAATTAATCATAGGAATTGACACTGAAGAGAATAGAAGGGATTCTGTAACTGCTTGCCATGTCAGTAGCAGCATGATTACAAGCATCGGTTTAGAATAAAATGGTTAATATGTATTTACATGACCAAATTTGTAGAACAAAAACAGAATTGTTAGCCCCTTCTTCTTCTCACTGTTTATCTATAGTGGAGATCTTATTCCAGATTTTAGAGAATTGTTTCTTTTCACCATTTTGAGCATGTGAGTATATGAGTGTAAGCTCTGCTTAGAAATGACTCTCCTTTGTAAGCCCAGGTCAGGGAGAAGAACAAAAAGGAGAAAACAAGTAACTTTTAGCTACAGGGCCAGTGAAGTAGTTACATTTTAGTTTCAAGGTAGGAGTAACCTTAGATAATTCCGTAGTGGGAGAGTTGTCCTGATTTCCATTGGGATAGAGGTGACTTTCTTCCCAGTATCAGGTTTGGTGCTGTGTTTTGAGTTTGGAATGAGAACAGTGTTAAAAAACCAAGATGTTTCTGTTGTTCCAGAGCAGTGTGGCACAAAGCCAACGGTGTTCAGCTTCTCGCACTGCTTTGCTAGTGAGTAGGCTGAGGGTGTGCAAGAAGCTGGGAGGGGACAGAACCGGACAAAAGGATATCCCATACCACGTGGTGTCATGTGAAATGATAAGACTGGGAGGAGTTGACTGGGGGTGGGCTGCCTCTGCCTGGGGACTAGCTGGGCACCTATCAGGTGGTGGTGAGAAATGGCACTGTGCATCGTTTCTTCTTTTTTCTTGTTTTTTCTCCTTTTGTTTTTCTTATTAAACTGCTTTTATCCCAACCCATGTATTCTTACACCTGTTTCGATTCTCGTCCCCCATCCCACTGCGAGGCATTATGTGTTGCTTAGCTGCTGACTGGGCTCAACCTGAACAGAAGGGGTCAAACTACAAAATATTTTGGGTTTCCCACCAGGAACTGCAATAAAATCTGGAGGATTTGGGGGAGAGGAGGGAGACTGTCAGTTTAAAAAAAAAAACAACGAACAAACAAACAACAGACTAGAATGTACAGAGTTAGAGATAGCAAGAAGAGACATAGTTTCAAAAAGTCCTTATTTGTGTTGAAGGGAGTTGACAGTTCAAGGCAGGATATAGAGTGCTGTTTCTGAGTGTAAAGAGATTAAAGAGATAGGAGAAATGGTAGTTAAAGAGGCAAAAGGGGGAAGCAAACATGTTTGTACTGTGACGTGAAAGGATGTGAAAGTAAGGCAAAGATTAAAAGAAGGAATAAGAACAGACACTAGTGAAATCCAAAGTTATTGTTCCAGATTCATGATAGCGAAAAGGAAAGTAAGTAGCAGGGAGGAAAGACAAAAGTTTGCGATTAAAGCAAATGGAGAAGACTGAAATAAGTTATAAGAAGTCAGGGATCTTTCTTGAATCAGCAGATGGTGATCTTTCTGCCTTCTGAGAATGATGCAAGTAGTCAGATCCAGGTACTGAAAGACAAAGAGAATCATGGCTTCCCCTTGGCTCACCCGTATTGTCCTGATCCATGCTGCCTTCTTTTCTAGCTAAGATATGAGAAATTATGTTGGAAACTTAGTTCCTTACAATGAGTTTGAAATGGATCTAAACCTACCCATTTTGTAGGTAAGGGTTTTCTACAAGACATGGGTCTACTAAACCAGCTGAGACCAGTTTTTGAAGAGAATTATTGGTGGATTGGACACACCTTGATCTTGTGTTTGATTGTGCCCTGATCACTGGAATAGAAACCTAGAAACCTTAGTGCTATTCTGCCCACTTTCTGTATTCTGCTGGGGCTTAGGAAGGCGAGACTGGGAGAAGTGTAAAAACTAAGTCTCAGTTCAAAATAAGATATGGAGTTTGCAAAACTTTTGTGCTGGGGGATATGTTCAGTGTACACGTTACTTGGATCACAGAGTTCAGCATCTGAAGTCATTGTCTAGTGCAGCAAACGTCCATGTTTGAGTCCTCTTACAGACAATCTTAAGTCTTTTCCTTCCCTGCTGAATAGATCTGTTGTTACTGTGTTGTCTTACTAATGCTTAGTGGCTAAAGGGATGTTCTGAACAAAAAGATAGCTGAAGATATCCTTCCTTTTCTGTATTCATTGTAGAATGCTATCTCTTGTGTGAGTTGACAATGCTTACTACGTAACATAGGAGTAATTTTAAATATATTGTTTACTGATATTTCTTTATTTTACATATGTACACTCTATGTCAAGGAAAACAAGTAGAGGGAAATAAGATAGAAAAACTTTGTTTTAAACATAACATGGGAAATAGATGAAAAGTACTCTGGCAAAGAGCTGCAAGCAGAGTGCATAGCTTACTTTGTGTGTATTCTAACAAACACATTAAACAGAATATAGCTACTTGAGATTTGAATATTCTTTCTATCATGCAAAATTAAATAGGTACACGGTTTCTTTATGTAAGGTAAGTCTTTCATACACAAGTATTTACAATATTTTTTTCCTAGCATCTATTAACTTTTTTTCAAATCTAGAGCTTAACATCTATGAAAAAAAAAAAAAACACTACACCCACTTCAATTTCCTGTCCATTAATTTCTCTGTTTCCTAACCCATATCAGAAGCAAGATTTCTCTTTTTATTACTCCTTTGCTTTTCTCTGCTGTTTGTACTTTGGTTTGAAACTGTAAGGCACTTAATCTTTTGCCAGTGTACTTATAGATTCAGCTTGTCCTCTTGCCGATGCTTCAGATTGCAGCCAATTTTGTCTCTTTTCTTTTGTTTTAGAAGACCTCAGATAATTCCTTCCCCTGTTCTCTCCCAAATATATGAAATTCTAAGTAGTCATCTAACTCTCATCACATTCGTGAGGCAATTCCATCACCATGAAACTGCAGACTTGGCAAAATGTTGTCCGTCTGCCTTGGAAATGATATCAGAAAGGACTGAATTTCAAAGATGCTGGTGCGGGCAATCTAATCTACAATATGGCTGCTTGAACTTTTAAAGAATAGGTTGTCCTTTTGCATATCCCAGCGTGGAATGTTTGACTTAGTATTCAGCTTGGTTAAAACCTCCTTTCAATTCACCAGTAGTTGACATTTTATTTCATTGGGTCATTGTGATTTGTAGAATTTGGCCTAAAACTGCTGATTTGCAGGAAACAATACAGTTCTGTAATAGATCTTCAGAACTTTAGAAAGGACCAATCTAATGTTAGTATGTGTTGAAATGGTGCCTGAGTGCAAGCTTAACAGCTGTTGGAATAAAGTATTGAATGCTTTTCCTAGGGTTACAAATTCCCACTTAACACTCTCAGTGATAGGTTATCAAACAATAGTCGTGTCTTAATCTCTTAGGTTGAGTAAGATAGCACTTAGAGAAGCTTTAAGCAGCTGCATCCTCGGATTCTTCAGGCTGAATCCATTCAGATCTCCTGTAATCTATTTTGTTTTACCTCTACGTTTTCAGACTTTAGCGTGCAAGCTGCGAGCATGCACAAAAGGCTGTGTGAGCAATTGCAGTTATGGAGATGTCTACTAAGCAGCAGTGCATGAGTTGCAATGGCTCTGCCTGATGTGGGTTGTTTTCTGGGAAACATAATTTACCCTAACTCTTTAGTATTTCAAAGTGGGACAAGGATAAATTCCATGTCCTGTTTCTGGTGAAGTGGTGGACCAGATTTCCAGCTTGCTAAACCATGTTGCTTAGTACCGTATCTAAATGTTTCTTGAACACTTCTAGGAATGGTGACTCGGCAACCTCCCTGAGCAGCCTGTTCCACTTCTTGCCCACTCTTTTGGAGCAGAATTTTTTCCTTATATCCAGCTTAAGCCTTCCTTGGTGCAACTTGAGGCCATTCCCTTCTGTTTTATTGCTAGTTACCAAGGAGAAGAGGCCAACCTCCTACTTTGCCCACAAGCACCCTTCAGGTTGTTGTAGAGGGTAATAAAAATACCATTTTGAATGGGTAGTGTCTGAATGCCTATGGACTTACTCTCTTTATGAATGTTTATTGTGCTCATTTTGCTAGCAAATTAACCAAGAAGAATATCACTGAGATAGAAATCAATACAGTAGTGTACCTAGTGTAAACAAACTTGTGTATATTTGGAAGACAGCAGTTAAGATCTCAACTGTTCACTCTTACTCAAACAATAACAGACCCCAAATACATAACTGACTAGAAAGCTGCTTTAAAATGTCCTACAGACCAAGGCAGTTTAGAGATAATCCAAGAGCACGCAGTAACAAACCTAGCTGTTCCTTTCTCCCAGCTATATGTCACTCTACGTATGCTGCTAAGCTGAACTCAGGAATGCTGTTGTCTGCAATTGTAGTGATGGATTTATGGTCAGTGTAAGAAACAGTTTTTTTTTTTTCGTATTCTACATTTCAGTAAGTAGTGGTAAAGCCTTTGAGTATTTATGAGCAGCCTCTGATTTTTCAGCTGTTTTGAAACCTTATTCCTCAGTTTCTGTTCTATGCATTTGGATAGTATTTTTCAGTATGCATTTTAAGGGATTTAAAAATGCTTAGTCTGAATGCTTGAATTTTGCCCTTTATCTGATATGATCCCAGATAGCTTTTAAAATTCGTACCAGTATATGATCAGACTCATGCTTCTTTTGTCTCTTTTTTCATCATCTTTAGGAAGGAGCTTTTCTACGAACACTACAACGTAACAGAATAACGAAGGCCCAATTTACAAATCTATTCTGTGTGCTTCATAGGGTAAATAATGTCTTTTGGCATCACAGAACCATTTTTCTGAGATTTCATTGATATTTAGCATCCTTAAAATAAGTATATATATATTAAAAAAAAAATCTGTGGTAGGTTTACCGTATTAACAAAGTAAAAAATATAAATATCCTTATTTTTTGGAGAGTAGCCCTAAGGTTATTTTCACCTGTCTGTTAAAATCTGTCCTTACCAGGAATGGTAAGGCTCAAAAATGGATTTGAAGTATATCTTCACTCTTGACTTTCTCTGCGGTAGCTCATTTCCCTTTTCTGTGCTTCTTTGTAATGGGCCTTCTTCCAAGCTGTGAGACTGAGGAGTCAGTACAAGCTCAACACTGATTTCAGCAGGGAACTGCAGAGACATTTGCCCTTTATTGTAGATGCAGAACATAAATTGAATCCAGTGAGAGCAGCATCCTAAAATTACCCCAGGAGTAATTTTTCTAGACCAGACATTTAGATGATGAGCATTGTTCCCTTTCACTAAGCTTTTTTAATATCATAGAAAGTCAAGTATGTTCCTTCTGTAAATACTGTATATCTCTTTTTTAAACACTATTTTTTACAGGAACCCTTTTGGGTGGCAGTATAAATGCAAAGTACTTGGGATCCAAATTAAGTCAGAAGTAGAAAATCCTATTTGGAACTTTGTGCAATAAATAACTGCTGACTGTGGGTTTTGATGGAATATAATTTATCAGTTAAAATTATGGGACATGAAACATTTAAGGCATCTAGTTCCAATACTGAGTTTCAATGTAAAAACAGTGAACTGATTAATTAATTACAGGCCATCGTTTATCGTCCTAATGCGAAGGTTTTTCTTTCTCTTCTGAAGTCAGAATTATGTCTCTTGGGATTCTATCCAGAGAACTTTTTATTCCATTTTATTTCAATAGTTTGGAAAGAAAGTAGGCAGACCCCAGAGCTGCACAGCAAGAGTAACCGATTGCTTCCCTTGCTGTACAAAAGCAAAAATCACAGACAACACTTTGATCTGCAAAGAGAGAGATAATAAGCCTAAGCTATAATCCTTAGTGTATTGTTGTATTTCTCAAATTGTACATAGGGATTTTGTTCAGAAGTAGTTGATAAGACATTTTGCAAGAGCCCAGTCGATACTGTCAGAATATTTTAGCAACAATCACAAGTTCCTCTCAGCATCCCTCCATTAAGAATGAAGTAACTTGCAAACACCACATAGCTATGAATACTCTTCCAGAACTTAGTGGTTAGTTTTGTACATTTTTGTTTTCCTGGAAATAGTCTGTTAAGGCTAGAACCTAAAATGGGTTGCAATATCATCATGTTTACAACTGCAGCATGGTTCCAGTTCAATAGTATATGCATTTCCAAGTGAGGCGCGCTGGCCTATGTCCAAAAAGTATTTAAGCAGCATGATATTAAACACAGTAGTGGCTATGCTCAAAATAAGTCATTATGCCTAAGGTCTTCAACTCCTTTTATTTTCCTTATATAATATACAGGAAGAGTTAGGTGCCTGAGAATTGGATCCAAATGCAATTGCGCACAGTTAAAATGAAATGAAAAAGACATGAATATACTTAAGCAACTTCAGAAGCTGTTTTATCCTGTTACTAGACTCTTCCTTTTTATGCACTTGTCTACTTAACCTCAGTTCGTCATACAAAGCATAGCCAGAGATGTGAGATTGGAGGAGGTTTAAATCCACTATTCTCTGTGTATCTGCTGTGTTTGTCCTGAGGGTTTTCTATGATTATATTGCCTCTGTCATTCCTTTTGAATTTGTTCATTTTGCTCGGAATAATTAAATATTCAAGGAGCGAAAAAGGAGGGGAAAAAAAAGGAAGAAAAACAATAGAAGTATCTGGTATGGGAATCTAGAATGGATACAGCCTTGTTTTATTCAGTCTGTTACTTGAATCTAGCATCAAATGGTTATTAGACTGGATTTCTGTAGGCATCTTTAGCTACCTTTTTGTGATATACCTTTCTATCACAGTTGAAGATTCATCTTACCATCAAAGCTTCCTGTGTTATCTAGAGATGCTTTATCTAGCAGATGGTATAGGCGACCTTTCTTGATAAGTTATCAATTGCTTTCAATGAGAAATATGGTTTGATATACTTCTAATTATGAACGCTAGTTTCTCTCCTGATGCTGTTATATTATGTATTTTACAGGAGAGTTCTTTGACCCTATAATGCATTACAGTTATTTATTTCATATGAATTTAACTTTTCCATTTGACTCACCAAAAACAAGTACTAAGTATTTATTGAATATTAATTTTTTCTTTGGAAATGATGGTTAACGACAGTCTGGTCTGTGTTGAAGTCATGTATTATTCTCCAAAATTATCTGCAAAGGCAATCGAAAGGAAGAATAGAAATTCTCTTGTTTAAGTTGAATTTGGCCACCTTTTGAGAGGGCCATCATTGTGTAAATGCTTGAGATCCCAATGCATATGGTAAATTAGTTTATTAGAATCACAGCAGAGAATGTGCTTAGTGCAGAATAAAGTAGTAGTTAGCCGTGGAACAAGTAATATTCTCATGTTATTGTTTTTTTTTGTTTGCTGTAACTACGATGTAAGGGAAGAATTTGCTGCTGATAGCATCTCCAGACCTCTTCAGCTTTTAATCTCAGAGTATGGTTTATATGTAGCTTATTTGCCACGTTCCTCATGTCTTACTGGAATCAAATACTGAGTACACAGAGATGGGATTGCACTAACCTGTTTTCTTATGTTTCCACTTCTTCACACTCCCAGAAGAGCAAAGTAATAGGGTATGTTGAGGCCAGAAGGCTTACAAATGTCAAGAGACTCTGCCTACACGGATTTTACCTCCTCGGGTCATTATTTTAGCGCTTTCTCGAGCAATGGACATTTTTCTTCAAGATGGTCTTTCTTTAGGGGGTAAGGGGGTGGTATGCGCTAAGATGTTAAAAATGCCAGACTACATTTAGTTGTTCTCAAGAATGTTTAATAATACAGTCTGAGGCAGAGTTAGATTGCTTTAGTATGTATTTTGTCAGCAGTCTGTATTTCTCCTTCAGTAGGTGTTGCTGTAGGATATGTTTTAGATTTGAGAATCAAGCATGAGTTTACTGAGACTGAACTAAACTTCACTGTGGGAGTGTAGGGTGGCTATGTTACGAAGTTTATGCAATCATGTTTGAAGGAAGATAGCTTAGTTATCTGTAAATACTTGGATCCATTGCGATACTTGATCCCTTTCATTTTCCATAAAAAAGTCAGTACAGTTAATTTGGTCAAAAAACTTCTGAAATAAATTTCAGTGAAACCCTTTCTTCAAGTTCTAAATTACATTTGTAGGCCAAATATTGAAAAGCTCTGTTATTATGTTGGCATACATTGTTGCTAATAACAGCTTCCAAAGGAGAGCTGGGCATTTAATACAACTCTGAGGTTTTTTAAATAGAAATTGGAGTTGCATGGAAATGCTAAATATATCCTAAATAAATAATTAGAATTTGCATATCATAGGGAAGTGTCTGCCATAGAGAGGTTGATTATAATGAGATTTATTACACAGGGAAAACATTTTTATATGCTGATTCAATTAGCTTTGAAAACTTGCAGTACTATGCCAGTGTTTCTTATTGCTGTTATTTGCTTCCCAGGCAGCGAATTCATTGAATGTGTTCAAGATAAGTCATAAGTCTGGAAAGAAAGTCATGTCTTTGCAGAGAAAAAGTGGATACAGCCTGGCACTCCATTTTCTTGCAGTAAACGTTGTGTCATCGACTCTTCTAGTTTCAGCTCTTTTAGGGCTTGTTCCACCGCTTTTACAAAGTTTTGCCATTGAATTAAGTCAAACTGGACTGAAAATTGCTTCAGTATCCCATGGAGTTTTAGGAGATTAATAGAATATTTTCCAATAGCATATTATTGCAGCTGGAGTTATTAATTAATGCCAGATCCAGTGCCCTTTGAAATCAATGTGATATTTTAAGGCTCTGAACTTCAGACCACATTCTCAAAGACAAGGAAGTATGTAAATGGAGCTGATTCCCTGTCCAAGATGAATACATGTTTCAGATCATGTCTGCGTGAAATATTTAGGCCTTAGTTGAAAGCGCCTCAGTGCTGTTTTAATGTTAAGCACATGAGTCGTCAGTCACACTATTTAGGCTTAGAATTAGATGTGAAGCTGAATCTGCTGCTGAGAACTTAGTAATCAAAGAAGTTCTAAAAGTAGCACTTAAGACTTTTCTTTTGGTTAAGTAATATTTTCAACTAAAATGTCTTTTCTAATTCCAAAATTCTGAACTCGTGGTTTGCTAGGTCTTTGAAAATGCTCTCCTTCAAAATTACTCAGAATAATAAAACTCTTTATATAAAGAGGCCTATTATCATAAATGAGTAAGGCACAACCTTGCAAGCAAGTGAAGAAGATTGTGTGAAGAGTAGATCTCAGTCACATACTGTAACTCCTTCAAATATGGGGAATTTTCATGAAAATTATAGTGCTTCAAAAATTCTCTTAATCTTTGCTGAAATGACATGACTTATGTCATAAATCACTTTTTCTAACTACCTAAGGTTATCTGCTTTGAGTGATAATGAGCTTTATGTTTGAAACTTTACAGGATTGCTGGTAGGTAATTCTGGACGAACATATTAAAAGAGAATTTGGGACTCTAAACGTTACAAAGCAGAATTAGTTATTTAAATTAACAAGTGAGCTGCTAGTCAGATGAACAATTAATGTAGTGAAAGAAATACCATAGGCAAACTTCGTTAATGTGTTGCAGTAGAAACAGCCATTTATACAATTTCTCTATCATTAAAACTCCAAATTCTTCCTTTTCTCTTAGCCTGTAAAATCATGTTGAGTTGTATAGGATCAAGGAAGAGGGGAAGAATGTAAAATAATTATTATACTGGCTGAAACTACATGGATATAAGTAATAGATACAATTACTTTTTCTATTTAAGATCCAGTTAAGATTGGAGAAACACACATGAGGGCTGCTATGAAAGTAATGCTTTTTATTTTACTGTGTTGTCCCACAGTCTCAGAGGCGGATGTTGGTGGTATGGCAGTAGAGACTGATTATTTCCACCAGTATTCAGTTACATTCTTTTGCCACTTAGAAGATGACAACAGAGGGGCAGTCTGACAAAACGGCGTCTGACATGGAAGTGCATATTAAGCAACAGGCTGTCACGGAATTCTTCCATGAGGAAAAAAAAAAAAAATTGCAGTATATGATAATACTCACTGTTTTATTACCATTTCAGCTTTCTGATTTTCCATTTCTTATTATGGAATGATGTTGCCAGATTCTGTGGAAAGGGGGAGAAATAATATATGTACAAATCTGTGTTTTTTTTCCTTTGAGATCTTCCTATATGTATAGCTTTTGTGGAAAGAATTCAGCTTTTCTCTGTATTTAGTAAGGATTGTTTCTCTTGGCTTGTTCTCTTGTTTAAAATCATAGTGTGTCTCTATGAACTGTTTATCCACAGTATTTTGGGATGTTCAGGAAGTTGCCTTAAGTTGTTTTAAGTTGACAAGAATCCCCCAGGAGTTTGTTTTGCTCCTAGTACTCTTCACAATGATCAGTGATGTACATGATGGGATTGAGTGCACCCTCAGCGTGTTTGCTGATGACCCCAAGCTGAGCAGTGTAGTTGATAAACCAGAAGGAAGGGATGCCATTCAGAAAGACCTTGGTGAACTTGAAAGGTGAACCCTTGTGAACCTGAAAAGGTTCAATAAAGCGAAGTGCAAGGTTTTGCACTTGGATTGGAGTAATCCCAGATGTGGATACAAACTGAGTGAAGAACTTGTTGAGAGTAACCCTTTGGAAAAGGACCTAGGGGTTCTGGTTGATAAAAGACTTAAGCAAGCAGTGTGCACTTGCAGCCCGGAAGACCAGTATTATTGTGGGCTGCATCAGAAGAGGAATGGCCAGCAGGAACAGGGAGGTGATTCTCTCTCTCTGCTCTGCTCTCGTGAGGCCCCAACTGGATTAATGTTTCCAAGTCTATGGCCTTTAACACAAGAAATATGTGAGGCTTTCGGAGAGACTGTAGAGGAGGGTCATGAAGGGGATCGAAGGGCTGGAGCAGCTCTCCTTTGAAGAAAGGTTGAGGGAAGTGGGATTGTTCTGGAGAGGAGAAGGCTATGGGGAAGACCCCATTGCAGCCTTCCAGTATTTAAAAGTATTTAAAGAGAGTTTATAAACATGAGGAAAATCATCTTTTTACATGAGCACATAGTGATTGGACAAGGAGGAATGATTTTAAAGTAAAGGGATATTTAAATTAGTTTTCGGGGGAAGTTTTTTAATGAGTGAGTGGTGAGGTGCTGGAAGATGTTGCCTGGAGATGTTATGGATGCCCCGACCCTGGAGGTGTTTAAGGTCGGTTTGGATGGGGCCCTGAGTCATCTGATCTAGTACTTAATCCAGTGGTCAGCAGCCGTGCCTGTGGCACAGGGGTTGGAACTTGGTGATCCTTCAGGTCCCTTCCGACCCAAGCCATTCTATGAATTTGTTTCTCATACATTGCAAACCACTCCAGAAACAGAGCAATTCATTTAGCATAGCCAGTATTATTGACCCAGATCCATCAACCATTAACTCAGTTGTGCTAATGTAGCAAGTGGTCACTTCCAATTTGGAACATTTTGTTCTTTTTTGGAATATTTCATGTAAGAAATTTCTGTTGTGCGTAATTTGCTGCCATCGAATCCTAGCTTGCCCTCTACTCCTTCAAACGAATGCCACCTGACAAAATAACAGGGTAAAACTATTATTAGTTAGAGTCATGTCATCTTCTCAGGTTATAAACTTACTGCAGAGCTCGATAACATTCACCTATGTAGGACAGAGCAAATCTGTATTTGTGCAATAATTATTACCTTAAAGACATGGTATATTTTCGTAGCCTGTGCACGCTTGTGTAGATTTTTTTTTCCTACAGATAGAACCTGTTTGCTTTTGCTGGAGATGACAACAGGGGCTTTATGTCCTATTATGAAAGATCCTGCAGGTCGTTTAGATACAGTGAGACAACAGAAGGTTGTATAATAGAGCACATCAGTTAGCAGAGAATTGCTAATTCTTCATCAACAGATTATGGTAGGTTAGTTATATTCACCTTCTCACAGAAATCCCAAGGTTCTGTTTAGTCTCTTGTGGCATTGTGAAGATCCTTGTGATCTATTACCAGATTATCCTTGAGAGAGTACTATACATTTTGCTCCTGGAAATAAGCTATCTTACTCCCTAGCATTCACCATTACAAGCAGTCATTTATTATGATGGAACTTTGTCATTCAATTATGCTTTTATATAGAGTGCATGGCCAAAAATCTCAATCATGAATGTCTAAAGTTGGTTAAAGAAGTTGTTGCTGTTCAAAACTCCAGATGTTGATCTTGTGCTAACGTGTCTGAGCATGAGTTCCTGTACTGGTGGAGAGTCTGTCAAGGGAGGAACTTCTGCAGGAATCTGATCCCATTGCGTTGTCATTTTTCAGGTTATGAGCATTCTCCTATGGCGTTTGAAATATCTTTCCTTCTTTTGTAGGTTATTTTTCTCAGCATGCATTGAACTGATAAAAGTGAACAAGTATTTAGCTAAGGCTTTAATTACTTTAGCCTACTTATTATGTTCAACATCTTGCTTCGTGCCTCATTTCAACTTCTTTTGATCCACGTTTTCATGAGAAAAACTGATTTATAGGTATTACAGGTAGAGAACTGATGAGCAGTGAGAGACTTGTGGCATAGTAGAAAGCCTGTCAAATCTATAACCTACTTGTGTTGTGGGTGTATGTTTTGTTTTGCTGTGTAGAAAGGGATTTAAATAACTGATCTTTACTTTCCTCAACTAGGTCACCTTTCTTTGGGACTTAACTACTGCTGGTAGTCACACTTTACAACTGCTTTATGACTGAAACAGGAATTCAGCTGAAAGGACTTCCTGGTATTTCTATATGCAGTAAGTGGTACTTGTTGGAGGTAGATCCGTGTGTTGGCCTAGCACAATATCAGCAAAGTCAGCTGAGCTTGTATAACCAAGCTGGGCTTGGCTTGTGTTGAACCTTACAAAATCTCCTAGTCAGGAAATATTTTGTCTCACATGTAACCCATTCCTTTCTTAACCACAGGCTAAGCAGAGGAATGCTTAAGGAGTGGGAGGAGGAGGTATAGAGAAGGTAGCTGCATTTGCTTTGCTCATTCACAGGGACTCAGGAAGTAGGAACAAGAGCTTCTATGATGGAAAGTCTTTGAGAATAGGTACCTCTCTAGGTAGAGACCTAGAGAGATCTAGCAAAGCCTTAAGAAGTCATTCTTCTGGAAGGAACTTGGATTTCAGTCTTCTTTTGAACCATCTGGTATTGGGTATTCTACCTTATGTTGCTTCCCTCTTCGATCCCCGCAGAACTTGTTTTACACATTGCCCTTTTGTACTGATGCTGCCATGGGGTCAGTGGTTGGCCCACATGCATTGAACATAGCAAAACAGATTTCCTCAGGCCTGCAGTGGAAGTGGTGCACATTCAGGATTTTTTTTCTCTTTCTTTTTCAGCAAGTTGGATTGTGATTTGTTTGTATTTACACTCAAAATAATATATATAAAGATTAAGTATTGATCTTTTTATGCAACTGCTTGGTCAACAGTATTATTAAGTCTTTTCTCTGCAACATAGTACTATAGACATGACCTAATTTTATATAATTGTTCCTATTTTATAAAATACAAGTTATTTGTTCTATTTGTCATTGTCTCTTGCTAAACTCCCCTCATGCTAATTGCATGTCATCCCTCTATTTTTGTACTGAGAAAATGTACTCCATTAACTGTCTGAATCATTCAACACTTATTAGTTTTCATGGTTTCTATGGTGCTGATGCAGTAGCTGTTTCTTTAGTGACTACCTTTGAATTCTAGGATGGTACTGCGTGCTAGTATTGGAACAGATTAATTATTTGAGTGTGTAGTTGTTGATTATTTTCAGAGAAGAATTTAAAAGTTGCATGAAACAGTGAAGCTTTCAAATTCCTATCACTACTGTCCTGGGAACAGGGCTCTGCAGTTCCTCTCCAGGTATCTTGTTTGAATCTGGCAGTAGAATAGTCATTAGAGAGCAGCAAGGAAGGTGTGACAGCACTTTGGGCAAGCTACCAAGCGCAGGCGAAGGTCAGCGGGTGAATGAAAGCAGAGTGCAAGAATTAAATGAAAGGAGGAAAATGCCAGTGTTATGCTGACGTTTTCATTAAGGAAATCACTGAATACATGGAACAAGTCTGACATTTACTTCTACGGTGGTAGAAATCGCTACGCTGTGTGTACTGCATGTTTTCATGTTCAGTCAGCATATTGTACAGCTGGGATAAAGGGGACTGTAATGGTTGCATAGTAGCAGTGATACAAAATTGTTCATTGACTCAGCTCTTTTCTCCGTTGTATGAGCAACGCCATAACTGACCGTGTAAGACTATTTTTGTCATTATGTCGCTTTCCACCTCTACACATATCATGATTATATTTATGCTTTTAAAATTGTTTCTCTAGTCTTTTTCTCTTTTATATACAAATCAGCCACAATTCCTTTATTTGTCTCTTTGTTCACTAAACTATTGTCATTGGGCATCTTCCATCGTAAAGTGTGCTTTTTAGTTACGTAGTTAGAAAATTTTGCTATCATGTTCTTTAATGATTAAAGAGTCATTCATCAGGTCAGAGAATGAGTGGTGAATCTGTTGCAGGCCATGGTGTGGTGCATTTCTGCATACCACAGTTTTAATGTGCATAAGGGTGAGTTGAATTTCCATTGGATTCATGCAAATTACATCACTTTGGTGATATAAAAAGGTCATAAGGGTAAAACAGCCTTTGGAAATGCTTCCTGCTTTGGAGTGTTCTGGGGTTACAAGTAGGCCCAGAATGGTTAATCATCTGCCTATTCTGTGCAGGTATATGGCTCATAACGACACTAGCAGCCAGAATATGAATTAGAGTAGCTTTAAACTTTCTCTAATTGATGCTAGGAGTTCAGCAGGTTCCCAGGCAACTTGAAAATACGGGGAATATAACAGTGGCTCAGAATGCGTGGTGGCAAATTGCAGTCCCTTGGTGCTCAGACACAGAATTCATGCTGAGCTTGAGCGTGGCGTAGTGGGAGGCCAGACTCAATGCTTGGTGTTTAATCCTTCTGGAAGTTTCTTGTAGCACTGAGCCAACAACCCTGGGGATATGACACATGGCCTGCTTATTTCAATTTCATATTTTGTAAATGTAATTCCTTCTGCTGTTTCTTCATATGCAACAGAACATCTAATTTGCACAAAGAATGGTATTAAAATTAGCATGCTTCCTAAGCATATGGGTAGAGTGCAACATAATGTTGCCTTTCCACAGACCACCAAGAAGAGAGAGAAAAGGGGCTTCCCTGGAAATAGGCAAGGGAAGGCTGGATGGGGCTTTGAGGAACCTGGTTTACTGGCAGTTTTTCCTTCCTATGACTGGAGGTTGGAATTAGAGAGTCTTTGAGATCCATTCCAACCCATTCTATGATTGTGTGCTTCAATGGAAAGCCAAAAAATTGGCAGTGTGGGAGATTTTTCTACTCCATTGGGTAACTAAGCTCTGTCACTAGCCCTTGCAGTGCTTCCCTGGTCATTTGCAGTTATATATGGTAGTTCTGTAGGAGTACATCAGCCAACTTCTGTTAAAATAAAACCTGGATGTGCTTCTGTGGGTAGCTCACTACAGGGACAGCTTGTTTTCACATGCAAGAAAGACCTTGGGATCTTTGTTTACATAATCCTCCAACACCCTCTCAGCAAACTTTGCACCCTGAAATACCTTAGTCTGTCTCAAGCTATACTCAAGGCACATAATACAGGCTGTTGGTATCCTGTTAAAAAAATACTTTTCTGGAAGGTTGCGATAAGGTCACAATTTTGTGTATTTTGAACAGGAAAAACAAAACCCTTCTTTTTAGGAGTGGCTATTGAAGCAGCAAATGGAGCCAGAAGGATTAAGGTCAAGTACACCATACTGTGGACCACAATTTACTTAGAACATCAAGGCTACACTGATGGGGCTGAACCCCAAGGAAATGTGGATGTAATCTTGCCCTTCCAGGTGGTGTAAAGTCAGTGTATGTTTTTTATAGTGTAGGTGTAGCTTTATCTTCCTGTAAGTGTTACCAAATGAGGCTAGGGTCATCAAAAAGGTCTGCCTTGGGGCTGAAAATATATTGAGGAGTTTCCGAGTTCTAGCCATAAAAACAATTGCTTTTCTGAGATGGAGTACTTTCCTTTCACGCCTATGTTTAATTTACCTTCGAGAAAATTAAATGAGATATGCAAAAGGACATGACGTTTTTTTAAGAGTGATAAAATGTCATAAAATCATGACATAAGTTCCTTATTTTGGACTTAGTACTTGAGCTAAAGTTGAAGACCATACTGATAATTTACTAAATTGGATATTTCTGATAAAAAAAAAAAAAAAATCACCACACCATATAAAGAGTGGATCATTAAATTTCTCTTAATGTAGGGTGGACTTAAGAGGTGCAATTGTTAGGATGTTTAATAATATTCAATTCTGCGTCCTACCACATGGCTCAAGTAGGGATTTCCAACTTCTTTTACTCCATAGATTATGGGTTATATCCCATGGACTCGGAAAGGTAGTAGCATCATCAGTCAGACCTACTGTCATTGTATTGGAAAGGAGATTAATCAGGGAAAAAAACCTCAGCTGGTCACTGGCAGATAATTTTTTTTACTCCTCAACAATACAACAGTAGTAGATTGATAAGAATGAAATATCTATCTCCTAAGAATTTGCAAATACATTTATTGTGTTCACAGATGTAATAACCCAAAACTACATGTTTTACTGAGGTAGAAGATAGGATGTATTTCTAGCAGTCCTACTGGTCCAGAAATTCTTTTTTTAGAGTCTGTCTTTTAGTTTCTATGGCTCTGTAGTTAAAAAGTCTTTTATTTTATTTGCTTTCCTGTTTTCAGCAGTTTTTGTGACAGTGTCACAGAGTTGTTTCTGTTAAATGATCGTAATTGTTAGCTTGAGCTTGCTAGGTGTTTAAGAAATGTAAAAACTGGCAAAATTAACAATCTTGTGAAGAACGGAACAATGCATGTATTCTTATTTCTGTATGCTTTGAAAAAATGTGCTGTAACTATCAATTTTCAGTTAAAATGAATAAAGTGGGGGGGATAAAATGAATTAAATAACCATAATATAACCAAGTAGGAATGAATGCAATACATCTACGTTTGTAAAGCTAGATGCCTGCTACAGTATTAGTATTTTGCACTGTGTTTTTGTTACAAAAGTGGCTTTGTTTCTAGTAATTCAAATATGTGAGCTGCATGCAGTATATCTGTATACATTTTTATTTTTGTAGTACATATACATATATGTATATATATATATGTGGGTTTTTTTCTACAGGAAACACCCTATCTTTAGGAAGTCAAACTGTTATTGAAGTATTGAAATAATCATTCCAGCTGATTTGGAAAAGCTGATGGTGACAAGGTTTGATGATTAAAGCCTTATTGTAAATGCGTAACAGAAGAGCATGGTGGGTAGTATAAGGATGTAGAAGAATTCTCAGTGTGACAAAATGCCTACTGTGGGTGGTAAGGGTGCTTTGAAGAAATTCCAGTTATTGCTGGGAGAGGCCAAAGTTGCATCTTGAAAAGGTATTAATAATACATATTATCAATCATTTGGTGAGTTTTTTTATCATGGACTGTTTACAAGGGTTTGTTTAGCCAAGATCATGCTTGCAGTGTGTAATCAAAAATGTTAAATGCAAAAGCTTTATGGCACCAAGCTTATTTTGTTTCAGGAATGATATTCTTTTATAAGATCATCAAAACCTTCCAAATGGGAAATAATCACCCAACAGTAATTACAGCAAAAAGCCGAAATAAGTCAGTGTTAAAGTGCTGTTTTTGCTGATAGTTCTTTTTGCTGTGCAGATAATACGGTTAAGGTGATGCTTGAAACCAAGTTACTGTCCAGATTGTGCAGCATGCTGCCTGATTTCTCTGAGCTTTTTAAAGAGATGTATCTCTCTGGTATAGATCCCCGTGGTCTACTTACAGAGAAATTTCATTACCATGCTGTGTGGTCCTCATGGTGCTGAAAGTAAAATATTGGATTGACAGGCACTCGTAGTGGAGGAGGGCTTATTGATGATGGAAAGACTGATTCAATCTCTAATCCTGAAGAACGACCTGCCACCTGGAATGATAGTATACAGATGGGTGCAATCTAAACTCTCTTTCTGCCTCAAGTTGCATTTGGCTGTAGATGAACAATGTGATTCCATATAATGAAGATGGTTGTTTGGTGCAGTGGCAATTTTCCATTGCTGACATGCAATGTCAACAGTTCTGACAAAGCTATAAGGACAATGTTTAAATGTGCTACATCTGGCTGGGACTGCTGCCAGGTTATTAACAACCCCATTAAAATTACCTGCAGAGAACTGCTTTGGTAGAAGGGAATGCAGAGTGCTATTTCCCTTGCAACCACCTACCCAGACATAATAGCAGTCCAGTAGTACGCGCTCGTAATCATAGCAGTGTTGTGATAGTGGAAGCAGCTTTCTTACAGTTTTATTTTGATGAGGGAATAATTTATAGCTTTAATTGTATCAAATGCAATTCTCATGGCCTCACTGAGGCAAATACTCCATTGAAGTCAATGACAGGTTTACCTTAGGGTGAAGTTAAAGCAGGAGATGATTTCATTAATGATATTTCTAATAAAAATACTCTAAAGACGTACGTATATGCCTGAATATTTTTTGAAGTTGCATGCAGATGTCCTTTCAATGATCCTTTTTTCTTTTCTTGCCTTGTGAATGACTGCATAACATTCTCAGTGAAGCGTATATAACACGAAAAGGTTTTAAGGCGTTTGTCTGAGTAAAAGGGCCGTGCTGCCCCAGAGGACGCTGCAGAAGGCACAGCACATTTTCTGATGAAACTCCACCATTCCTTTGGAATGCAGAGGGAGCACTTGCCAGTATAATGATAAATGAGCATGTGATCCCATCTGTCTATAAGCAGTCCTTAACTGAAGCTTAAACATACCTTCTAAGTTCAATACTTGAATGCTGGAGAAGACTCTTGCACCATCTCTCTTCCCAATCCGTACAGCATTTGCGTAATTTACTTCAGAGTTCAGTCTCTTTGCAAGTGTTTGAATGATCTCTACGTGCAGAATAATCCTAGAGAATGATTTGTCAGCTGCCTCCATGCTAGTGATCCATACAGCTTATGAGTACCACAGCTTGTGATGAGGGTACCTGAGCATGTGTGTAGGTGAGCTGTTGTCCTGGCATTATGACTGTGCTGGGAACACTGCAGAAATGCTGACTGCTCTGGTCATGGCTTTGGATGCTTCCTGTCCCTTCTGGCAACAAGTGTGATCTTCAGAATGACTTGAGGGATAGTTGATAATGTGTAGAGAGAAAAGGAGCCTAAATGTGGGTGTATTTGCTTGTTATGGCTGTGTGATTAATGGTGTCTGTAAAAAGCTAGGGGCATTTCACATCTGATTATAGTTCTATTCTCTGGGATGCTGTAGCAAGTAAATTCATTTCTTTGCAGCCTGAAGAAAAATGCAAGTCTTTGAGTGTGTTTGTGTCAGAGTGCAAAGGCTTTAGTCTGTGTCTTTCGTGCTTCAGCTTCCTGAACAAATGGACGAATTAAAAAAAACTGGGGCAGTAGAAGGGTTCCTGACATTTATTACATGTGGAACTTTCCACATGTGGCAGAAGTAGAGGACTAAGTTTAGATCGAGCAGTATGACTTAATGTCTGTTGTGCCATATGTTTATCCTGCTGCTTCCATGTGAGGGAAGAGCGATGTGGAGTAGCCTGACCTCATTCTGGTCCTGGCTGTGCCTGTAACTCCTTGGGGCTGTTGCAGCCACAAAGAGTTCTCATTCTGCTGCCCCACAAAACAGGCATATAAAAAGCACCTATAACTCTGCCATACGTACTCTGTAACATTTACTGTCTCTTTGGAAAAAATAATTATTTTAAAATATTTTTACTACTGTGATGAGTCACTGCAATATACATAAATTATGTATGTATTTTGCAGTCCGTAAGAATATGAGTCATACATGAACAGAGTAACAGACATGAATAGATCTGTGCAAAGGCGAAGGGTAAATTTTGTTTATGTAAATTTCACTTTCCCCTTAAGCTTGTCTATAGCGATTAAAGGATGTTCTGCGCTTTAGAAGTTAGCGATTTGTAGCTGTGAACGAAATTCTTTACTCAGAGGGTGGTGAGGCACTGGCACAGGCTGCCCAGAGAAGCTGTTGATGCCCCTTCTCTGGAAGTGTTCAAGACCAGATTAGCTGGGGACTTGGGCAGGCTGATCTAGTGAGTGGCAGCCCTGCCCAAGGCAGGGGGCTGGAACTAAATGATCTTAAGTACTCTTCCATCCCAAGCCATTCTGTGATTGCCAGTGCAACCACAGAAGTCACTTAGCAAAATGGATTCTGAACGTTTCTGTACCTTCGTTGTAATTTCATTGTGTTCATTGCTTCAACTTACACCCACCTTACTGTCTGGTGATAGAGCAGAAGTTAGCGACACAGGCATGCTGTCTGAACAATCAAGTTTCGAAGGGGAGAGTAAATCTCGCAGCTAACCTATCTTGTCATTTGTTTTATTCATTTACTGAGATAGGCCACAGTCCTTCAAACCAGCTTGAGAGAAAAAATAGCCAATGAACAATGTAGTCAAAAAAAGTCTTTCTGTCCCACTGAAAGGGAGAAGATCTGGTGACTGAAGATCTAATAGTGATCTTCACACACAGTATTGATGTGGAGTCACCATGCAGTTGAAATGAAGCACTAGTTTCGTAGCATATTATGGGAAGACCTGTTTTTAGATGACTGCATGGACTTGCATCTGTTTGTTCTGTCAAATCAGTATAGTTGGGTTAATTTTTTTTTTGTATTTCTTAAAACACGAAAAACTTCAATTTAGAACAGAAGGAGAAATCATCGATAGGCATCACAAATGTGTTTTGGTTATCTGTATTTTTATTAAAAACATTAGTATAGGAATTAATATTTGAGACAAATCTGATCAATAATTTTTCTAGGCACAGATACATGAATAAAATTATTGCAAGCTTTCTGTTTTTTTTTTTCTTGCATGGAATTTGAGATTGCCTACAGTATTCGCCCAAAATCATATGGTCAAATTAAGTTGCCTAGGAATACTTGGCAGATACCATACTACCTGTGTTTGGATACTCTTCATCACAGCTTCTTCATAATGGTTATGTACGAGAAATGGTCCAAGATCCTGGAGTAGTCATTTCAGTGATAGTAAGAAGAAAAATCCTGATGGGTTTTGATGTGCCTACCTCGGTTCCAGTATACAGCATCCATTTATCTTACTCCTTTCAAAAGTTTTCCTGTTAGGCTGTATCTGTCTTCTGCATATCGAATGTTTGAAATTTAGGCATCAGACTTGCATATCGTGGTTTATGTTCACTGGACTCTTCCTTTCAATGCTGTTATGAAAGAGCAAAGCAAGAAGTAAAACTAAACAGATGGCAGGCGAGCGATGAATGCAAGTTAGGAAGGAATTTATTTGCATCTGAAAGGTATATATATAAGAACAACAATTTTCATGAACTGCTGCTTCCCCCAGTGTGGCCTCAGCCCTGCTGTGATTAGTGTTTCCTAGGATTTCTCCTCCTCTTCTTTTATTTGTCTAACATTAAGTCCACAGCTGAGCAATTCTCTATCCTTAAGGCCTGTATTTGTAATGAGAGATATGAACACTGAATCCCATGCCACTAAAATTCCATTCTTGCCTTTTATATTTCAAGTCACATTAACAAAATAGAGTATAGATTCACCATCTGCATTTTTTTTTCCTTTATGTTTACCATAATATGATTCTGTGTTAATAGACTTCAGACATCCAGGGTTAAGCTTGGAGTCGTGACCCATTGCCCAGAGCAGCAGCTAAGAACCATAAGAGCTCAATTCACTTGGAGTACTGTGTAGATATTTACTTGGTGTTAATACATTACCATGCGTCAAGCACATTTTTGTATAGGACTTCAGTGTCCTGGCTGTCTTGAGAGTAATTTTCACAATATTTCAGTACATGACAAAATTACATTGCTTACTGAGTACAATTACCTACAATAGATGTAACAATTCAGGACAGCATTTTATAACTTGTAATGTTCAGCACTTCACTGTTCTATATAGAGAAAAAAATTTTATACCGGTTTCTTTTGACTGTTTCTACTCTTATTCCACGCTTCCTTGGCCTCTGCTGAAAGCCTTCCGGGCTTAGGTCTTAACTGAGTCTTACCTCTGTAATGTCTGTGTGTGGTCTTTCAGCAGTACTCCCTATGCTGATTTAGATCTACCTCTTCTCAGGTGCCAAGGTTCACTGTTTGGTGACGTCTCCTCTTATATGTCCATCAACAGGGTTCATCATCTTCCCTGTCATTCAGGCTTACAATTTCTTTGTTGGTTTTGAAACCTTTCTTTCCAGAACAAGCTGTTGCTCCATCACGTTCCTTTTTTATTTCTGATTCCATCTTCCCTTTGTTATTTCTGTGACTGGAGTGGTTGCTCAGGTTTTCATCTTCTACCTCAAGCACTGTAAGTCTATTGCCAGCTTGAATTTCACGTGCTTGTTTGGAAGTATCCAGGAAACCCCTGTCTCCCTGGCACTGACTCATGTTCCTGCACTGTCAGGAGTATTTTGTTTCCCACAGCATTCACAGTTAACTTCCATGGAGGTTGTACTATGGAACTGGGAACTGGCAGCAGAGGGTAGAGTCAAAGGCACTCAGTTTACTTGATCTGTCATGTAGGTCCTTCAAGAAGGCCATGCAGGTTGAGTGCTCTTCATGAGTGGTTAGAGTTAGCGTACATTATTGCCCATTGCAGGGGAAATGAGATTACTTAAGGATCATTTGATGGGCTTCTATGCAAAATGTGATTACTCGCTTTTTTTAAGTGTTTTAAGATTGTGCCCACCTCGTGGGCAGAAGTAGTGCATTTCACTGTATGAGGTTAAACATTAGCTGCTGCCATGAATTTGATTTCTGATACTTGTGGTGGAGAGTCTCAGCGCTTGCAGTGTGCTTGTGTAATGCTGCCATCAGTGGTCTGGGACAACGTGGTGTTAGTCCACCATTATGGCCTGAAACAGCAAATGTGCTTGATTCCCCTGAGTTATTTTTGCTACTGTTAACAGTGTTCTACAGCTATACACAGCAGTTAGTGTTCCAGCTAGTCATTCTCCACTTCATACACTAATAGTCAACACACCTCTATTTTCAGGGGAACTGCTTCTATATAAGGAGATTTTACAGTAGCTCCATTGTTGTGCTTCTCAAGTGTCACAGAACCTGGTGTAACGTTGGTTCAGTCCAGAACTCAGAAATATATTTTGCTTATTGAATTTATGTTTATTGCTTTGAAACTATTTTAGAAAATTGCCATGGACTATTAAGTCTTGCCCAAAATGTCACTACTCTAGTTCTGTAAGGTTCCTTCCAAAAGTCAGTTCTTGTTGGTTTCAGGATAAATTACTGTTCATCCTTAGTTGAGTGATTTAAAAGGTTGAAAACTACAATGGTTTACACATGGTATATAATACTGCTGCATTACAAAAGAACACATAATACACTTTAAATGCTTGTACCTATATTTTGCATACATGGTTTTTCCTTGGGCATTTCAAATCAAGAATTGTCTTAAACATGAAATACTGTCAGCCTAGGGGCTAGCAAGTAGGAAATCTGCTTTCTGGATCTTTTAGTCAGGATTTAGTTTATTTCTCTTCTTAGTACATACTCACATTCATAACTATAAAACGTGAATAATCTTAAACTCCTTAGAATAATTTTAATGCTGGTGTAAAATATGTGTTACATAATATATAAATATATACATGTTTGCAATTGCAAGATAGAAAACCTTTTTTGACAAATTCTGGAGATGGAAGAAACCTGTTTTACATGATGCATATCACAGTTTTTGATTCAGTGTATCACACTATTATGTGCATCTGTATATAAGCGTATAAGAAAACAAAGGGAAGCAGAAACTGTTAATGGTGCAGTGATTTTATTTTTGTTTCTCATTAGTTTCACATCATGTGAGAGAAAATGTGTGGCTGTATTGGACTGTTTTTCAACAGAAGCATGACAAATGTACTTCTAGCCTAGGCTTGTTTGAGTCCAGAAACTAGTGGAAAACAGGATGGAACCACAAGGATGTGATATGGTGTAATTCTGTATTCCTGGAGAGCCTTGAATCATTTGGACATGAATTCTGTTTAATTTTTTTTTTGCTGCTTCAAATGAGAATGAAGAATTCCTTCCTGTAGTTGAAATATTTTGGATGAGCAGGTGTTTCAGTCAGCTGAAGCTGATTTAACTTCCTGGAATCTCAACTGTTGAAGCACAGGGGGGAATTTTTAAAAAGTGCTGGCAACAGAAAGCATCTAGCTCATTATTTCAGATTATTGATCTTTGTGGAAATGTTTGGTTCATTTGCTACAGTTACGTTTTCTGCTATCAGTCAGGCTTGAGGAGATCATTTTGTGCCCAGAAAGTTCTCTTCTGAAATACGTTTGCAAGCTCCGTGGATGAATAGTTCAGAAGCAGAAAACAGACCATGTCATATAAAAGTTGGTGTTTTGGTATCATTCCATTAACTTAAATGGGGGTGATACCAATTTACACAAGCTAAGTGTCTGCCCTTAAGTCTGTTGTTTAGAAATCATCTAGTATTTTCATACCTTTCAAGGGAAAGTTCAGATGGTCTTTAAAACCTGCAACACTTCACTAACTGAAGTGTGGAGCTGCAAGGCAGTAACCAAAGCACTTTTAAAAAAATTGCACTCTTTAAGAAAAATAAAATGCTACAAAAAAGCTTTATAGCTAAAAATTGTTTTGTGTTGATGATTTTGAAAGTTCAGATGCTGTGAACTTAACTGTTTGCATTCAGACAGTTGTAGAGATTCTGCTTTTAACAATGAACATTTCTTTCTGTGCTGGAGCGCTTCGTATTCCTGTTGCTACTTGTGATCAGGCAGCTCAGCATTTATCATGGCTGGTGTACAAAACCTTTTATTCTATTTCTGGATCAGCTAGAATGCTGAGTGTTTTATCTAGCATCACTGAAGAGCTTCACAAGAGGAAACAGAATAGCTGGAGAACAGAACAGAACATGATACGTATCTCTTACCACTCATTAATATTTCTCTGGTGTTTTTAATTCATAAAATCATTTTGAAGCTTAAAGGGTAAACTTGGGAATTTATTGGCTAGTCTAGAAAATGATCTACAATGGGAAATGTGTACAGACAGATCTTCTGTGTCTGAACAGCCTCTTAATGCATTTTGAAAAGAGGCTTACGTGTTTATGTTTAAAAGTCAATAGCTTTTGTGAAATTAATAATCTTATTTCTGTTTCTAAATGAAAGATTTGATTTAATTGGTTTCATAATTGGTATTGCCTAAATTTTTCCTACTAAGGCATTTTTGCCAAAGAGAAGTATAATTTTAGTTGTCTATCAGAAAAACAAGAAAAACGAAAAAACACAAAGGAGCTAATATGATATGAAAGTTTTGATTTCTGTGTAAACATTTAACAGAATGCATATTCATCTCTTCAGTTCAGGCTGATATGAAACGATAAGTTATCTACTTCACCCAATACTGTTAAGATACCTCATGTTAGCCCATTTTCAATTGCCGCCTTCTCGGTGGTGAGGGCTCCTTGAGTACAGGAGATGGCTGATCTGCTCACCTTGCCTGAAGTACTGAACAGACTTGGTGAGCCTAAGTCAGTGCTGCTCCCGAGTCTCAAGATCCCCTGTGACGGCTAGAATTCAGAAAGAAATGAAACTGATGCTTCCTGCATGCTTCCTCTCTTCAGAGGGAAAGAAACTTTGTTCAGATGGAATTAAAAAGCAGAGTAATTATTCTAGAATAAAACATTTTTTTTATCATTGGAATAGGGTATCCACATGGGGGAGTTATATCAGCATAGCTACGGCACTGTAATTATTCTGTTAAAGTGAGGCCAATCAAATTCTTCTTGTAGCTAAACCCCAGTTATGACCTGTCACCGCAAGTGGGAAGAAAGGGAATCAAGCAGATTCACTGGGCTCTTCACCACTTCCCATGTAACACCTTCAAATAAAAACTGTAATTCTGGTTTGGATCAGAACAGCAGTGAAAGAAATAAAGTGAAACACAGCAGCTTTTTTTTTTTTTTTTTTTTTTTTTTTTTTTTTTGGTGTGTGTTATTGAAATGTTCTGCTAACAAAATGAGCCAGACAAAAGACAGCATATGATGATACGGCAGAGAGCAATGCTCCATAGAGATATCTAGGCAACTCCAAACACCTGCACCAGTATAATCATTAGCTTATCTTATTAATACATTGAAATGAGTTTTTAAAGAAAGTACTTTGCAGCTTAATGTCTAGAATGTTTCGTTTTCATAATAAAAAGGACAGAGATGAGAGATTAGAATAATAAATGAGATTTATAAATATTTGTAGTTGATTTAATTTATTAACGGAATTTGAATGACATCAAGACTTGAAATTTGCTCATAGATAGTTGAAGTACAGTGTTCGCTCAAAGGTCTGAGTCATAATTCTTGGTCACAATCCCTCTTAAAATTCAGTCCTAAAAACGTAAAATTCCTTCTAATTGCATCTTATTACAGTGACCCCCTATGCCATTTTTTCTGTAAGGTGTTATCATACTGCCTCACTGAAGTTTAATTCTGTTGAAATCTGGTGTGTGTACAAACGGCTCTTACTTGTAAACTCATATTCTTTCATTCAGTCTGTTTTCATTTGTGATACAGTACTCAGTGAAAACATAGAAATGGAGTAAAACAGCTTTGCTCCGTAAAACACGCCAACTATTTGATTAAGAAAAGAGACACTCTCAAGAAGAAAGCTTATTAAAATTGTGTTGTTCATTGGTTTAACAAAGAAAGTTTTGGTGTAAAAATTACAGTGGTTGCAACATAAGAATTTAATTTACAAGTTCCTGAAGTATAGTTTGTAAAGCCTGTTTTAAAACTAGCAGCTTTCTTGAACTATTTCAGTGAGAATGACATCAAGCTCTTAAGGGAAGCAGCCCTTCTATTATTCTTCTCTTGTGAACACCTATCAGGATGGGGATGATCTGAGACAAGAAAATGATTAAAACAGCACTAATTAGTTTGGTAAAGGAAGAGATTTGAATGGGGAGAACCTCTAAGAGATACATAAATATTGTAAAAATAATAATTAAAAAAAAAAGAGTGAGAAAGTCCACATCTGCAGACTGAAGAACGTATCTCAAAGTAATGATGAGCATCATATTCACAGTAAGGATGCCAAGTTGCTGTAGGTTTTTGGAAGAGGTATGCAAGACAAAATTCAGTGGAACTCTTTTATCTCTAGATATTATCAGTCTCAGAACTGCTTTGCTGGACTTCAGCCATATCCTACTTGCTGAATTTACTCCAACTCCAAAACCAGGGATGTCAGTTTGGCACTGATAGATACTGATGGGTGACAGAATAGAGGCTACTGAGAGGTCTTGCCAGCAGGAGGTATTGCTAGGTAGGTAATTCCAGTGACAGCAGCTGGTTTAGAGTAACTGGAGGGAAAAGGTTCAAATTTTTCTCTGATTCATTGTGAGATTTGCATAAGTAGCAAAATCTGTTTGTACTTTTTTTCTCTAGCAAGAACTTTGTGCTTAGACATCTACATGAGAAGCTGGGTTAGAAGTATATTATGTAACCCGCAAACAAGGAAGCGTCAGCTTTAAGGTTATCTATGCAAGCTTTTTTCTTACCATTTTACAGAACACAGCCTTTTGTTCACTCTACATTCAGTCCTACTTTCACAGGGACACTTGATCACAGAGAGCACCAAGGCTGAAGACACAAAAGGATGGACTTAAGTCCTCGCATTCATTGCAAGTCTGCTTCTCTAAGCTTTGTAATGATTTGTTATTTTTGTGAAGATAACCAAGATAACTGGAAAATAACGTCAGTTTTTACAATCTGAGGAATTTAACAGGACTGCTTAATAACGGAGCATCTCACTGCACTTTCTAGGATTGAAAACAAAACCAAGATGCTTTGTGTATCATTTTAGGTATGAGTATATTTGGTGATGCTACATCGGTGAATTATTTTAAGTAACTGTGAAGAAATGAATAGAAGAATTCAAGGTTTAGGTTTTCTTTAGAAGTTTTTTAGCTTTTATGTTCTCTGGTGGAACAAAGCTTAGGCCGCTAAGTTCATGGTGACTCTGCAGACCTCTCAGATCAGCCATTGCAAGTTATCACCTACAGGCACAACAATAAGAAGAGCATATTTTTGAAAGAGTTATAAGACAGCAACTTTACTTGACGGCTTTCCCAGTGGAAAAAAGAAGTGGTTTGGATACAGCTTTTTCAAATGTATGTAAATTAGTTTTATACAAACATAAACTTTACTGTGAAGTAAATGCTAGTTACTAACAAATAAATACATCTAGACTGAAAAAAAAAGAGTAGCAGTTATGTTTTAGGAGACATTAAATTGAAAGCCTGCACTTTTGTAAATCACACAATTTGACAGCTCATTTTGTATATCAGAAGTAATTCATGAAAAGATTTCCTTTTTTAGCATCACAAAAATATGTTTTAGAAACCTTCACGTAAGAGTTTAAATGCAAAATAAAGGTATGGGGAACAAATAGAATTAGATTTATCTAGCCTTGAAGAGTCATTTTGTCATAAAAAAATGATCATATGGACGTTTAATTCCTGCACATGCTTGTCCCTGTTTTGGAGATAAAAGTTTCAGAACAATTTCTAGATGCAATCTACTCATTTTCTTTGCTGTGGATGGGCATGGTTACTTCTGAAATGCAACTACTGACATGTATTTGCATTTTGCATCTGATCAGCAGATTTGAATGTAATTATGTATTTTGCAGGTGAGATGTTAATGTGGGTTATATGGCACATCAGCTGTGTGCTGCTACTTGAAATGGTCCGCTGGAAAATCTTGAGAGAAACAACATTCAATTAGGCGCACAGCCATGAGCAGCTGTGCTAAGTACCACTGGCATCGCCTCAGACACACAATTCTCAGTGTGAGCCTACTGCTAGCCACTTTGAAAATGTGTTTACGTTGGTGACAAAAACTTTCCATCATCAATTCTTCTTAAATGTCTGTGCCTCTTAGCTGAAAAATTACAGCTGTTTGCAAGGGGAAGGAACACTCAGTCCTATTAATTTTCATTGGATGAAAAGGATATTTTTTTCCTTCAGGCTAAAGGTTTAACCTTTATGAGTTTCATGAGTAACAAAGGGCATCTAGATTTTTATTACATGGTGTAGAGCTGTGCATTTGTTCAAAATAATCAGCACTGGGCAATCTGCTGCGTATCGATCCAAAACAAACATCACTACTCATGTAAGCTGTGTCCTTCTCAAGTTTGCATTTGGCATAGGAAAACAAACTTGTTTAATTATCGGTTTTCAAATGCTTACCATATATGTCAGTACAGTCTGCTATAGTGGTTAGGATTCATGATGATGATACTTCTTGGGGAAATATATCAACATTCTGCAAGATTTTTTTTCCCTCAAAAATCTCACATGTTTTAGAAGCTGCCTCACTGGGTACATTTGCTCAAGTGCAATGTTTTGCTCATCAGTCAAAAGAAGAAAGACCAAGCAACGCTCTTATATTTGCTTATTTGCAGCTTTATAAAAGCCATGCAAGTTTTCTGATTTCTTTGAATGATGAACACTGCTGTTTGATACATTCTGACTTGTGAAGGTTGTTGCTTTTTAACCCTTGCAGAACTGGTAACTGGAGAGATGCTCTAAGGTGTTTGGAAAGAAGCTCTTATCAAGGAGCTTAGTAAGCTCTTTGGAAGAAGGAGAACAGAAGACAAGGAAGAGTATTTAGATTTAATTCGGAAGTCCTTCTGTAGTATAGGAACAGAAATGGTCTTCCAACATTCTTTGACTTCTTATTTTATTCGAGGTGGGAAAACCTTCAAATAGGGTGTAGTTAAACAGACATTGTGGAAGTAGGATGGATGAGGGAACAGTGGTTTGAGGTTAGAGATGAGCTCGTGAAGTCCTAAGTACTGTTTGACCATGGGGATACTGATATGTTGAATGAACTGTTAAGAAAAAGAGCTCACAAGTTGAAGGTCAGTTTGATCATAAACAGGAAGTACGTTATAGGGTAGAAAATAATATATGTATTTTTTTCAATTCTTGTGTGATTCTCTCAGCTTCTCTTAAGACTTAAGAAGGACTGTGACCGCACTTGATATGGAACTGCAGCAAGCGCCAGGAATAATATTCTCCTTGGGAGTTGTCTTGCATAGGTGATTCTTAGAAGTTAATAAATGGGCAATGAGAAGCAGCAATCATGAGAAAGCAATGGAGGAAGCTGAGGCATATGAGGAACACTGCCTTTGCAGTGTTATCTTTGTATAGAAATAGTCTGCTTCTATGTGCTTTCAATCTCTAATTTTTAGGGAGGCCTTCCTTCTTTGTGTGCAGGTAGCCTTTCTCTGAAGAATGAGAATATCTCTTACTCTTTGACAGATGTGAAAAATAGAGAGTTACAGTACGTAAGAGTATGGTCTTCTCAAGACATATGTAATTTTAAAAAATGTGAATTAATCTTAGTCGTGGAGACACAATTCGTACATCTAGGATACTGAATAGGTATTTTGAAGGAAACTGATTCCTCTGATGAGTTCATAAACTCAGCTAGAAAGTGGTTGGTATGATGGAAGGATTGCTCGCTTTTTGACATTTCATATATATCTCATGCAGAGTTAACGTGCTATTATGTGTTTATATCGATAGAAATAGACAGAAATGTGACTGGTTGAATGAGGGCTTTTTTGGTTCCCTCTGGAAATAAAAGCAGCCATCATACATAAGGGTACAACTTCTTATAAATTGTTTTCATCGTTAGGTGTGTGGCACTGGGCGAAGTGCAGCAGAGAATGCAGAACTGAGAATAGTCTCGCAGTCATATTCTTCTCTAGTGTGATTTAAAAAATGAACAGAGCTATTCTTTTCAACACATAATTTCTAAAAAATATATCAATATGAAACCAATGATTTAAACAAAAGGCAAACAAAATGTAATGAGATCTCTCTTGTCATTCATATTTTAACCCTAGCACTGTTGCATTTGAATTGAAGAATAAATAAGAAAATCAGTTCTATAGTAAGGAATCTGAATTTTTCTCATATTGATTTACATAATATAGGCTTGCTCCATACAGAAGCTCGGTACTGTGGTTGTCCTTCCTACTTAGAGACATACACTGCCTTTCTTCAGGAAAATTGTCATGGAAGAAAACTGTACTTCATAATTTCATGTGTCTCCTTCTAAAGAAAGTGTGAATGAATTAGATGAGAGCTAATCTGCTCTAGTTCTGAATACTTTTTCATAGTGCCTTTGTAGACATTTCTGAGTGAAAGCAAGTCTTTTCTGTAAAATCTTAACTAATGTGATTTTTGCTAATTATTGTTGAATGTTTTCAAAAGAGAAAGATTGATTTTTCCTGTAGGTTTATTAGCTAGTTTTTTGCAATACAAATCTCATTTTACTATCATCTGGTGTTTCAATTTTGCTTTGCATTAGTTTTGTGGTTTTTTTTTTTTTTTTTTTTTTTTTTTTTAACTGGCTTTTGCAGTATTTCAAGTGTAGATTTATTTGTATATTTCAGTAGTGTGCTGGTCAGATCAGTGTGGTCCAAATGATTTAAACTAAAAGATAAAGGTAAATTTAAGAAGTTATCCTTGGAAATTTACCTTCTCTGAATTTCCGTCTGTTGATGCTAGGTAAAGCTCTTTTTTGTTTTCTTTCTTTCTTTTTAAATGAAAACTTATTTTGATCCTTCTGAAACATGTTTAAGTCCCTGCTCCTCCTCTTCCTCCTCCTCTCTTTTTCTCTTATTGTCAGTAATGTAAAACTATTATAGGTAGTCTAATTCAGATGACATTTTGGGAAATGCACAGAACAGTAGAAATCATACAATGCAAAGTCAATTGTGTGATTGGAGGTTTTCAGCCTACATGCTGAAATGTGTCTTCTGCCACTTTCAGAATGACTCTGAAGTGAGTTAGTAGCATATATTCTGCATAGGGTTCTATCTTTTTGCTTCTTTTAAGATCTGGGGTTTTGTTTGGTTTAGATTTGGGTTTCTTGATTGGTTGGTTGTTTTTTGACCAGTTGTTTCGGAGCTTCTTTTTTTCTTTGTTATCTTTTCATTTGCTTCTCCTGTTTCGAAGGATGTGATCACATGGAAGGATAAGCCTCAAAGAGAACTAATAGCCAGTGTGAAAAATTTCTTCAAGTTCTGTTAAAAATTTGCCTTCCCTTCATAATACTTATGTGAAGGATTCTATCTGATCTAATGGCTAAAGGTGCTTAAGCAACACTGTGATGCAAGAGTGGAGGTTTTTCATGGTAGTGAGGTCAGGATTTGACCTTACATACATCACTGAGAGACTGATGTTACCATTTTGCACATAAGGCTACCGCTCTTATAGTAAAGATAGTGAAAAGACTGGAGATGCTGTAAAAAATAGTTACAAAAAAAAAAAAAAAAAAAAAAAAGAAAAAAAGGAAAAAAGAGAGATTGGATCAAATACTTTTCAATGAAAGACTTGAACAAGTCAGTGTGTTTCAAGTATCAAAATTGAGTGATGACATAGTTTCAATATATAAATAAATGCCTATGATGCTCAGACAATATTGAGTACTAAATAATCTAACAAGAATTGGAAAAGCAATAATAAATAAGAGGCTACAAGATTAAACCAGACAACCTGCAATTAGAATTTGTTAGACATCTTTCATGGAAGTGGTATTCTTTATGACAAGGTGGTAGATTCTCTTTTATCGCAGGATGTTTTAAAACTTAACCGAGATCTTGTCTGCTTTAGGTGTTCAAAAGAAGGGGTTGGTAATGGATTTGGCATAGAGTTTACTGGTTAAAATTAATGACCTACAGTGGGGTTAGGTCTTTCTCTCTGTGGTCTCTTTGCCTTAAAACTTCATGATCTTTAAACTCAGTCTGTCTCTACGGACAGCTATTCACTGTAGCCTGGTATTGTTTTCCATTGTAACTCATGTTTTTGTCTTATTAATGAAGATACTTATTTTGCAAGGATATATTAGGAATTAAGCTACTATAGCCTTCTTATTTCACTGCACTTGCATACTTTTATCTCTGGTTTGACTGGTTTGAAAGCAAGATCCTTGGGAATACTTGTCTCTCTTTTTTTTCATACTGACTGGTAGAAAGTAGGTGTTTAAGAAATCTCACTCTACCCAAGATAGTGCTAATGCAAACCCAGATTTGCTAACCCAGGAGATTTGGATAAGGCTATTGGAAAAAATGGGCTTGATTCTTTCTTGAAGTGAACCTGACATGTTATGAGACTTGCTAATCTCTACAGGACAGTATAGAGAAAAGCGAGGAAACGATTTGTGTTGGGTTTGGCTTTCAGAAACTTTGGAAAAAAACCCCACAGGACCACCTACATTTACAGTTCTGTAGCTGTCCCAGACTGAAAAGACAGAAAAGATACTTTGCCCTTTCCACTGTGAAGGGAAAAAAAAAATCATTTACAACTATGTGTGGGTGATGGAGTACTGTAAGGCCTATTAAAAGACAGTTGTTATGTTCAAGACAATGAGTGGAAATGCTGTGAGTGTACCACAGAGTTTTCGTCAGAAAAGGGGAAAAGTTGAATAGGAAAGTTTACAGCTGCCAGAGCTTTGGTGGGCAGTTCTCAGTCTTGCCTGTTCAAATAAGATCTTTTGAAAAGATTCAGGATTCTTTGAAAGTAACATAGTAGAAAATGTTCTGAAATTAGTAAAATGGCTATTATGCATCAGGTACATGTTTGAATTCTTGAATTGGATGGGAAAATATTGCTTTCCCAGGAAAAAGGAGACCTTTATGTCAGTAGAGATGAGAAGTAGTAAGACAGTGCAGTTTACAGTAGATAAGGGAAAAGTTTTCTTTTATCTCCCACTCTGTGGCTCTGTGTTGCTCTCTCGTATGTTATGCGTCTGCTAACCTGAGGACATCAATCAGGCTGTGTTTCAGCAGGAAAAGTATGACTTTTAACTCTGTGATCTTGGTGGGAATGTGTTTGCAAGAGATACTTTTGGAAAAACATTCACTTTCTCAAAGCTGTATGGCAGATACTCCTCACTTTGTACAGAAAAAAACTTTACAATACTGCTATCAGAAATTATTACCGGGAAGACATGCTATGTATCAGAAGAAGCATAATGAAATGGCTTTTCTGCTACAGTCATATACAAATTTAAAAACATTAAGCTATAGTAAAAAGTCTTGTTTTTGCTGCTTTTCTTAATACGATGCAGAGTATCTTCTAAAAATATTAGTGGAGAATGTGCTATGTCCTTTCTTTTGCTCTAATCCTCTGTATTACCTGTACAAAGAACAAGGATTTGTGCCTCCCCCACCTTTTCTTTTTCTGCTTATCTGTGCTGCAGTCCCACTGTCATTGTTTGATTCTGCTTAAATCCCTCTGTACCTAAAGGTACAGCCTTATCAATTGAAAAGCTAATGCTATATAAGAAGTGAAAAGAACACAGAAAGGTTTCCTAGCAACTACTGTGAATCCTTCTAAAGTAAGTCAGTTAAAACCGTGTAGTACGTGCAATGAGTGTAAATTAGGGAACTAAGCTGATCCACAGATTTACAGATGCCCACTATAAAGTATAATAAAACCTGTAATAGAAGGTGAATTGCTCAAGAAGAAAATCACATCTCAGTCTTGACAGCTTTATCATTATTTAAATGATCCAGCTTAAATTCTTCTATGTAGTTAGTAAGACCGAGTGTCAGAGCTCCAGTGACAGTACACAAAGCACAGTTAATGGCACTGGTTAATGTCACTGCTGTGATTATGTCTTTTACTGCTCTTTCTAAAAACCGAACAGCAAACATAAACAAACAGAACCGACTCCAAAGGACACTTGGGAGGGAGCCATCACAGGGCACAGATACACAAACCCACCTCTGTGAAGCAGGGTCCTTTTTTGTTTTGTTCTGCTTTTGCACGGCACAAATTAAATCGGACATTTTTAGGTTAGTAAAATCTGTTAGTGAAAGAGTAGGAAGGCTACCAGTTTTCTGTCTCCCCACATACCTTTCGTTCACTCTCCTGCACGCCAGGATTTCAGCAGAGGTTTCTTCTCCCCTCGACGCTTCTGTATCGTAGGCGTTACTTAAAGAACTCTTTGAACAGGTATTATATAGGAAATGAAGGTAAAACTCCTACGTTTTTTGAAGGCAGTAACTTTGTTTCCAGACATGCTCGCTTAATGCTCAGCTTCTTCACGAAATTTGAAAAGTTTTCACTTCCCCCTAAAAGTAATTTGTGGCTGGTGGAATTGAATTCTTTGTTGCGCACTGAAGTTAACTGATTGGCTGATGTTCAGCTGAGGTTTTCATTTGAGTTAAATCTTCTTTGTTCTACGCTTATTCAGAGATGCCTAATAATACGTGTGAGAAAAAGTTGAGACCTGCAAAGTCAAACTTTTAAGATTTTTAAAATTGTGCATCACAAATGAAACGCCTTCCTTACTTCTGACTGATGTGCAGCATTTAATTAGATCTTCAAAATCTTTAGAAGTGGTAAATGGAGGGATGTAATCAAGTATGTTTGCCAGCAAGAGTGTGAATAAAGAGAGATCGGGAGTTTCGTCTTTGTTCTCTTACAAACAAATGCACCCTGTAGTAAATAGGTAAGACAGGGTAGGGTTAAAATGCCACTTGTAATCCTGTCGTAAGGAAAAACAAAACAAACGAACAAATAAAAAAACATGCCTGAAGGATATAATGTATTGAGGAATGCCGTTTGGGACCAAGATTTTGAGCTTGTGGGTTTTTGTTTCGAGTCACTGCTGAAATGAGACTCATGAAAACACGGCAACAGATCACAGTCCCTCTATAGAAGTGATGCATGCATATTTACGTGTTTTTTTTATAGTAGGTTTAGCCTTTGGTTTCTTTAGTTTTGCAGATTCTAAAACAAAAGCCTGTAAAGGTCTGAAACATTGGCACACTCAGGTACTTTCCCTAATGTTTATCCCTCCCTGATTTTGGTCTAAAATCATGTTGGAGCTGTCAGAAGGCTGACCTTTCTCACATTTTTGTGTTGTTTTTGCTTATTCTAACTCCTCTCGGAAAGTGCAAAGGTACAAACATGTTTGCAAACAACAAAATCCAGGGAAGCGTAGCGCTCTGAAACACCATGCAGGTTTGTAGCTGTGCAGGAACTGACTGGGGTCTTTCAGGCCTGAGGGCTTGGCCCTCTCACCCTTTTTGCAGCTAAAACGTGTGGAAAAAGCTTAGATACTATCATGTGTTTTTTCCTTCCCCCCTCCAACTTTACCCAGCAACAACTTTTACAAGTGCACTGGAAATATTCAGTCACTCAGAGGTTTATAACTGCCAAGTGCACAGTGAGTTCACCCATGCATTATGGGTGTTGGTAAGCTGGTGATAGCTGGTAATCTTTGCTTTCTTCAGTATTAGTTGGTTGGGTGTTTTCTCTGACAATTGTACGTCAGCTTGCCTTACGTTGTGGGGTATCAATTTCATACATTGAGAGAATAAACTCCTGAAACTCTTCTGTAAAATGCTGAAGCAAAGGCCTACAGCCAGCATGGATTTATGTAGTGATGCATGCTTGCTGCATGCAGTGACCTGGCTATCCAGTCATCATTTATAGCTTTAGGAAGCCTCCTGAAGTCATCATCTTTATCCCTGCTTGGTTACACCTGCCAGTGGATGACAGTTAACAGCATGCAAAACCAGGCCTGAGAGATGTTGGAAGTTTTTCCTTCTCCAGGTAAAGCAGCACAAAAAGTGCTTCTTAGATGCAGTTGCCTGCTTTAATTTTCCTGGCAGAGAGAGTAGCCTTGCTAAATACCATCTTCCTGCTAAGATCCATCACTACAGTGCTGGAGAGGAGGCTTTCCAATCATACATAGAATTTAATTTTTACCCTCTGAGTAATTAAATTGCCACTCTGAAGGTCTGTGCTAAGCATAGGGGGATAATTTAGTCACACAAATTAATAAAGCTTCCAGATGGTAAATTCAAGGCCTGTTTTCTGATGGCACAATCAGTTATTCTAATTGTTCTTTTCTTTTTTTTCTTTCTTTTTTTTTTTTTTTTTCATTTGAACCATCATTATCTACTACAGTGACCTAAACCTGAGCTTCCTGAGCATCGTCTGGATGTTTGCTCTCGGTTGAGTTCTGCAGCTGAAAAAAAGTTCATGCAGAAATCATGTTTGAAAATGTCTTTTTGTCAAAAAAGTTTTGACCAGAGCATCTCGGATGAAATCTGACAGTGCTCCTGGGCATCACTGCAGTAGCTTTCCGTTTTTCTCTAATCCTTGAATGTGAGAATGTGAAACACTTGCCCAAATCATGGAATTATTGTCCAGCAAAAACAATAAGTGACTTTCATAAGTTATAGACTGCAAATACCTGTTTTTTAACCCAGTACAAAAATTACTAGTGTGCCATGATTTTTCATGTGTTTGTGCGCACTATCAGAACCTGACTTTCTGATGGCTTTACTGATGGCCAGATAGCAGCAACAACATTGTAATTGTAAGAAAAAAATGAACTTAAATTTTGTCTTTACCTGCTGATTGAAAATGGGCTGAAATACATTCAGCCATAGGTATTTTGTGCTTCTAATTTCTCTGGGTGCCTGACTCTGTGTTCTTACAGTGTGTAATTTACAAGAATTCCTCTTACTCAAGAATTGTAATATCTGTAAATTTCGTGGGACTTCTCTTTCAGTTTACTGAAAATTTATATATGGGTAGCTAATGTTACATACGTAATATTTGGATCTCACTAAGTTTATCAGGTCATTTACTTAGCTCTAGCAGATGTTCTTTTTTAGTATAGCACTTATCTAAACTTTCATGCTATTCTTTTCCTACATTAGTTCCTTAAAATTTTGAGGGGTCCTGAATAGTTTCTTAGAAACATCTCTCATTATCAGGTTCTGAAGCTTATTTTCATAAAGATCTTGCATGCCTAAAAACCATGGAACCAAGACAAAACATTTTATTGCTGTCTAACTATTCACAAGTATGAGAAACTGTAGAACATACCAAATCATGAAATGGAAATCTGTATGTATAGTGAAACTACTCATCCGGATTTGATACTGTTTGCTATGTGCTTATGGGGATAAATTCCGACATGTTACTTAAAATTTGCTTTATTTGCCTTCTTATATCAGTCTGGAGCACAGCGTTCAGAAACTGTTCTGTGTTGAGGAAGAAAAAAATTGGAGAAAGTCTTGCTTGCTTTCTCTGGAGAGTCCTCTCCAGTCAGCATTGTGAAACAGAAGCTACTGCACAGCAATTGGTTTCAGTTAACTCATGATCATGCATGAAGCAATTCCCTATACATAAAATTTATAATCTGTTTAATCCTTTCTTCTTAATGCCCCTGTTCTTCAATTACTGCCTTTTCACACGCATTTCTCTAATCTTATTTCATCTTCGTTCAGCCTGTGCATTGTAGGCTCTATTCAATTTAAACTGAAGCTGATGGAAGCACTTCCACTGTTTCCACTGGCGAGTAAGTAGGTAAGCCCTGGTTTGTTTTATTTGGAGGAAAAGAAAAAACTAGCGTGTGCTCAGTGTGCCAACCATTTTTCAGAGTGTTCTTGTACTTGCTTGTTTCCTGAAAAATGAGGTGTTCTTACTACTGTCAAGGGTGCACAATAGCATGATTAAGGAAGTGAGCAGTTGATTGTCTTCTGTTTTATGCATCTGATTGCACCACACTTCTCAGCAAGGGATTTCTATTATCATTGCTAATGGTAATTAAAAGAAAGAAAGACCACATTTTACTTTAATACTCCCCTTTTTCCTTTGTTCAAACAGAAAAAAAAAAGTTCACTTGAAATATGAATACATGTAACAGAAAGAGGGAAACAATAAATTCTGCAGTATTATTTTACAAAACACTTTTATTGTCCTCCTGCACAGTTAAAACTATCAGAAGAGAAGAAGTAGGATGCTCCTTACAGGTAAAATCCTATCTGCACAAGGCTGTGCATCACTGAAGTGCTACTTAAACCTTGAAATAAGTGGGCCTCAAGGAGTTCACAGACCATCATGCAAGGATGGATTTCACCCTACGAAATATCAATTCATTCTAAATCAGTGGTCTGAGAGGCACAGTAATATTTGAGTAATGTTGATTTATAAATTATGTGTACACAGGGGGTGTATAAATATAAATGAATATATCTATATATATACAAACAAACATGAAATGTCAACAGTAAGTTGTAGTTGCATTTAATTAAGTTTTACTGAAAGAAAAGCCTCATGTCACAAGGGATGTTTATAGTTGCTTTTTTCTCTGTTTTTTTTGGTTTTGTTTTCTTTTGTGGACAGTTTTTGCAAATCATGCACTGAAGATAAGTTAGTATTTTGGAAATATGGACAGAATTTTGTTTTACCAATCATAAAGGAGGGCTAACATTGCTTTTACCTAAACAGTGCAATCCTGCATGCCATGTAACTATTCGGAAAGGACAGTGATTTAGGCACAAAAAGACTAAAACTGTAGGAAAATGAAGCTCAGGTTTGCACATCCTTTGAGAATTAAGTCCTTAGTGTGCAAAAAGCCAGAATATCAGATGTAATCCTGTTATACTTGTTAACTGCCTTTCAATTAGAAATTGTCACAAGCCATAAAAATAGTGTTGTTCACACTTCTCAAATTTATTGCAATCAGATTTGTTGAAGCTTGGGTCTTCAGTAAAGGACAATTTTTTCTTTTCAAGAAAACAAATTTCTCTCTCTTTCCTTCAGGGAAATAAAACAAAACAAGACAAAAACACCACAACTGTCTGCTATCATATGGCCGTTAAAATTTCCAGTGTGACATTGTTTTTCAGAGATTAAACAGAATGTCAACTTTGAAGGATACTCAGAAACGTATGACAGGGGCTCGTTAACGCTGTCTAAATTAATGCATTAACACTGTGATCTTACCATCCATAAATTTAAAAGGACAGTACAAAACAAAAAATCAACAAACCAGTACAAGATATCATATCAAAGATTGATAAATCAGAATTTCTAGTTCACTAGTTCTGGTAGAAAATTACCATGTCTGTTCAGGCTGAGATATGTCATCCCATGTACTTTGTACTGTACGTTACATTTCTTCGTCTTCTGACTGTATGATTTCTACATAAATTGCCATGGACGTAAAGAGTGGGTGTGTAAATGTTCATTTCTAAAGTTTGAGAAAGAAAACAAATACTTTTCCAGGTACGCTGGAGGTTATTGTAGTCAGCAGCTGCTAAAACATACAAAGATATTTGAGAATATAAAAATCTGGCCATTGATTTAACACCTGCACACCAACTTTGTTCTCAGATCCATTGTTGAGACTTGTCTGTTAGGAATATGTGTGCATAGATTTATGCCTCTTTCCCCATGTGCACAAGTCACATTAGCAAATTGCTAATTGCTTCCTATTTTCAAGTAAATTAGTGTGAACACACAGATTCCTGCCTTACTCATCATTCTCTATGTTTAGATTACTGTTCTGTCCAGCTAAGAAAGTTGTTGGCACTGTTAGCAACTTCCCCAGATGGTATCACTCTTCCCCTATAGAACGTATATTTCTCTGTTTCTTGTTTAATTTTAGTATTTTTATTAAGCTGATGGAAAACTCCTTAACATCTCTACAGTTTGTTTTCTCTCTGTGCGGCAGGGACTTTACCTAGGTTACCAAAAGATGATACTTCCAAACTGTCTTCTGCTCTGACTACTTGCAAACATATAGACTGTGCAGCTCAGAAAAAAATACTGCCTTCTGTATACTCTGGCAAAATTTATTAGGAAGATGCCCATGCAATTTCTTCTTCCACTTGAATTGAAGGATCTCCAGATCTGAAGGGATAGGATATATTCAGTGTACCAGTTCTGAAATCAACCTTTGAACAAGGCTAAATAGAAGTAACGATACAATAAAAATTAATGGAAAATGCTCATTTGAACGCAGAAACTGTTTCTCTTTATAACGGATGAGTATTGCAAATTTTCTAAAAAAAAAAAAACAAGGCAAAATGGAAAGAAAGATGGGGATTATATCCTCCTATTACTTAAAATAAAACATATTCCCAATTGTTTAAATTAACATGTTATTTTCACTGTGATGTAGGTATCAGAGAACATTGGTTGCAGTAATGGAAAAAATCTAGATTTAGGCCCCATGTTTCATCTTAGAGACCAGACTTAGCATTTAGGATTTATTCAGATAGAATTTTTCAAATGGTTCTGTATTTTTAAATTGATGAGAAAAGGACCCTGCCCTTCTTGTTACCAGACTGCTATTCCCTCCAGCCAGAATCCCTCACAGTGAACCAAGCTAGCTGCTGCTTCATCACTTGGCTAACCTTTGCATTGATAAGCAGGATAACACGTAAATCCCAGTGAAATTTTCACAACAACATAAATCTTAATTCTATTTGAATGCGTAACTTTCTAATCCTACTTTATACAGTCCCATCACCAGGACTAATGAATCTGGAGGGAATTGACCTGAATCCTGCTTTTGAGAGATGTTGTGACAGAATTGCTGATCTGTATCTTTGCTTCTTTTACCAGACAAGTTTAAGACTAAAAGCAGTTTCAAAGTTCCTTCAATTTTTTCTCATTCTTGCACTGGAATTAATACTTCAAAGGGTAAAATATTCAAGTATTTTCTTCTGTTTTTGTTTGTTTGCTTGCTCATTTTCTTGTTCTCACTTGAACTTGAATTAAACATTTCACTTGGAAGTTCTCTGGCGAGGAAAAGTTGCACTGTTAGGTGCTTACAGGAGTTAGGGACTTAGATACATATGTTTTTTGTTTGCTTGTCAGAAATGAATCTGATAGTTGAAATTCCAATCATTATGCATTCAGGTAAAAATAAATAAAAAAATATCCTGTTATTCCCAGTTTAACGTTTTCAACTAGTCTTCTGTACCATAAGCGTGATGCAAAAGAATTGCTTTTTTGAACCAGAATATATGTCATGTACAGAAGCCAAAATTTCTTTTTAGATGAGCACACTGCTGGGATGGCACTGAGAAGAAGTTAATCAGTGCTGAGTCAAAGCTAAACAGGAAGTTGAGATGTCTCATGGTCATCTTTGGTTGTTAACTCGTATTTCTTCATTCGCACTCTTGGCATTGATCTTCCTTCTTAATTTGAAGAGTTCTACAGCACACTTTATAAAATTAATGCTAAGGAATAATCTTTAATTAATGGCACATTTTTTTTCTTTAAAATTAGAAACACTTTTCAAACAATAACTCAGTGTCATAATTGTAAAAAAGAATGTTATATGGATATTGTCATCTCAACAGAAATAATGGCCTGATCCAAAGCCATTAAAATCGATGAGCCCGGAATTATATTATTCATATTTCAGACTGATCTTCTTCATAACTTTTCTGAATATATGACCTTGGTGTTCTTTTATGTGACCCTGTGTGCATGCAACTGTCATTTTCTGTTTGCAATGGTTAAAGCATTAGTCTCCATCAAAGTGTAGCAGGACACAAAAAAAGCTTACTGGAAAATTTCCAACATCTGTTGTAATCTACGTAATGTATTTTTGATTGCAACAAAAGGCATGATCTATTTCCACCTCCAACCTTTTGAAATCCGTATTTAGTTCATTGATCAATCACTGAGAACATTTGGGTTTTTGGTACAGTGATTACCTTTATCACAGAATATCACTAGCCAGAAGCAAACCTTTGTTTTGAATATGATGGATAGTTTGTTATTTAAGTTGAGGCAATATGGAAAATCACTTGTAGTAGGTTTTTCGTCCAGAACTCATGCATTTTGTCTCTTTTTTTTTTTCTTTTGTCAACTATAATTGCAAAAGAAGCATTATTTTCATAAATACCTGTACAAATACCTTCTATGTTGACCTGATCAGAAACGGATTTTTGGCATTTCCACATACTTTTGCTCTGCTCGCTCATCTACCAGTCAGAGAACAGACAGATGCCATGTGTTATGAATGACCAGTTGCTACCAAGCTGTACAGATTGAATAGATGAATTTTAAGTGTCCTGAGAAATGATAATGAATATACTCAAGAAATCATTATCTTCTTGCCAGGATTCTAAAAGCTTAAAATTAGGATTAAGTAAATTAGGGTAAAATTTGTAGGCTGAATTATCCATTTCGTATTTTTTGTTCAGCTGCATTATTTTCCTTTTTCTAATCAGGAAAATAGAGGAGAAAAAGCTCTCCCATTGAGATCATGCAAGCTAAAACATTACTGATTATGTTATTTGCAGTGGTATCAATTTTAAAGGACACAACATGAGCACAGTATATTTTGGTAGCATTAACTAAGAGTTTCATAGGCTTGGAGGTATAGGAAGTATTCTGTTGCTGCATGCACTCAGAAGTGCTGATGTTTTTCAGTCGTGATTGAGAAGGATGGATCTTGCTCTTTACTGCATAACACAAGGAAGGAGTTTAAGCTCAGAGGCTGTTAACAAAATGTGAAACTTACCATTTAGTATTAGAGGGAGAGGTATCTGCGTGTGAATAGTATAATTATATAAAGTATTGTATTTGAAAAATCCTTGCAAAAAAGAGCTGAGAATCCGAACCTGCAGTTACCCCAGAGCACCTCATGCAGGCTGTAGGATGGGTGCATTGCCTCCGGTGCCTTGCCACCCACCCAGTCTCCATGCTCACCCTCATGTGCCTGCACCACATCTTGAGGCAAAGTTGGAAATCTTTGGCATGTTAAATTGCAAAAAAAAAAAAAAAAAAAGCTTAAAATTTCTCCAGCATTGCACTCCGGGTACATGTGAGTATCCGGGTGGCTTGGAGGTGCAAAGCGTTTGGGCTCACCCCAAGTACAGCACAGGTGCATCCTCGCAGACTCTCTGGAATGGCTGATTTCTTCTGATAAGCAAAGCAAAAACTCTCAAATGATATTAGACCCAGGAACATGATAAAGTCAGGGCAGGCTAATTAAATGAGCAACGGCCCACGGTGTCTCAGCTCATTTGGGATTTTGCACCCACCGTGACAGACATCAAGAAGAATCTCTTCGTTTATACTGCAGCTGCAGCTTAGGATCACACAAAATCCTTTCTGCCTAAACTGATCAGGTTCATAGTCAGTCTCCTGCCACTGATGCTCAAATCTCCTCTCCTATTGCACTATCTATCACAAGGTACCAATGAACCACGCTGACCTGCGAAGATAATGGAGCGGGGGGGGCATCTATAGGTTAACATGTCAACTGCGCCGGGTAACAGATGGTTGTAATGATCTGCTCCCTGATGTGATGGTACAGGCAGTACGGTGACAACACTGTAGAGGTGAGCCACAGAGAAGAATCATAGTTAAGCCTTGGGGCAGGAAGGAGGGAGAGAAAATAAACAGAAAGTACTGGTTACATGTATAGGAAAAAAAACAGATCAAGGGAAAGACAAGAAAAAAAAAAAAATATAAGATTCTAAAGACAAAGAGCTACATAAAAGCAGTTGTTAAATTTTGCAGCTTAGGGCAGTACTATAGCTCTTTATTAGGCAATTATTTTCTGTCATTTTGGAGACTTCACCTCTTCTGACAACATAAAACTTCTACCTGGATTCTTTACAACTGTGTTTCTTCCACCCCTATAATAGCAGTGCTCACCTGCTCTGTAATTCTTCTTTTCTCATGTCAAGTGCTAGGCTTTTTATATTATCACAGCTACCTGTCAATACCTGCACAGCAAAACTGATAATGAAACTAACATTTTTATATAGTGACATGTTTTACCTCAATGCTACGTGGGCTAGATTTTGATAACTTTATATATAATGAACAGTATCTTCCTCGGAGCGGTTTCCCTTATGGGATAAAGTGCTATCAATATCTGTTCCTTAAGTTTTAAATTAGAGGATCACACTTTATCAGTCAGTGAAATACCACAACCTTTGGGATGAGATGTGACAACGGTTTAACAGTACATAACACTGCTACTGCTATTTAAGACAGAAAATGAGAAACACCACAGCCAGTGGCAGAACAGGGGAAATGGAACCAGGTAGTCAGTATTAACAGTATTGAGCACTGCCAAGACAACAAAGCTAGAACCTGCGTCCTTACAAAAAGCGGCTTGAGAATGAACAGTGGAATGTTGCCAGAAACACAGTATTTTTGTATTTTGCTGGAAAGGACAGTACTTATACAAATACTGTACCAGCTAGTAGAGTATATAGGATGGCTGCGTAGGATAGATTAATAACACTGAGTGTGTCTCTGTAGTGCTTTTCCCTGCTGAACTGCCTACATCCTGTCCAACTGCAATCTGGTTTTTGGCAGTTGGTCAGTACTGGAGCTGGGTGCTTAGTTTCTGTAGCCAAGAGCGACAGTCTTAACTGTATCCCCACATCAGGGTTTTTAGTCAGTGCTGTGGTGGTTTTCTGCTCTTTAAATACTGCTTTCCTTGGTACTCGGGTGGCTATGCAAGATTGTCATCCTGCCCTTGGTAAGGAGGTGAATATGTGAGCATCAGTATATGTCTGGGTCACGTTGCTCTGCTGTCTCCAGATACATCAGCAGCTACAGCTGGTGTTACAGCCCTGTCTGTGGCTAGATGTGCTAGTTTAGCCATGAGGCTCTGCATCTTTTGGCTACGGGCACTTGATTAGATGAGGCTTCAGGTACTGAAACAGTCTGCTGTTCCCCTTTCCTTTCTTTGGGAACATCACCTTTCTATTGTCCTTCCTGAGGTTTTTCCTTTTGTTCCCCTTTGAAATTCCACAGTAATTTGATTTTCCTTACCTTCTGTTCCTGTTTAGAGAATCTTTCTGCAAAGAAGTGACAGATAAATTATTCTTGTATCTACACATATTTATTTTTATATATTCTCCTTGATTGTTTTTTTCCTCTTTTCTTTACTCTCAAGCTTTATGTGGCATCTAGTTTCATATGATTAGTTGTTAGATTAAAAAATGACTTTGAAATAAGTAAAGTGGAGTCACAACTATACACATCTTTTTACTTGAGAGTGAAAGTCTTTGGTTGCAATAAGTGACTTGCAAGTTTTATCTTTCTGTGATTTATCAGAATTATTATACAAGATAGCTAAGGAAAAACAAACAGACTAATTCTTCCACTGTTTCTAGTAGATTCCCTATTGTCAATTTTGCATTGCAAAACTGGGGTTTTGGTTTTGACCAGGAAATATATTCTTTGGCATAATTAGCCACTGATAATTAGCCTGGGCTGTATCAAATGAAGTGCGGCCATCAGGTCGAGGGAGGTGATCGTGAACCCCTACTCTATATTGGTGAGAACTCACCTGAGTAGCGCATCCAGGTGGGGAGTCTTCAGTACAGGAGAAACGTGGACCTATTGGAGTGTGTCCACAGGAAGACCACAAACATGATCCAAGGGAACAAGCACATTACTTACGAGGTCAGGCTGAGAGAACTGGGGCTGTTCAGCCTGGCGAAAGAAGCCTCTGAGGGGACGTGATAGTGGCCTTTCAGTTTCTAAAAGGAAGCTATAAGAAATAAGAGGACAGACTCTTTAGCGTGGTGACAGTGGAAGGAGAAGTGGTTTCAAGCTAAAAAGGGAAGATTTAGATTGTGTATAGGAAAAAGTTTTTTATGACAAGGGTTGTGAAGCACTGGAACAGTTTGCCCAGAGAGGTGGTGGATGCGCTGTCCCTGGAGACATTCAAGGTCAGGCTGGACTGGGCTCTGAGCACTGAGCAATATGATCTAGTTGTAGATGTCTCTGTTCATTGCAGAGGAGTTGGACTAGATGACCTTTGAAAGTTCCTTCCAACTCAAATGATTCTGTGATTCTATTATTCTATGACTCTGTGCTGTCTGCTAAGCTGTATACCAAGTGGTGTGTGCTGGCTGAAGGATGACAATAGACAGAGTGAGAACAAGGAAACATTGAAAGTTAAGTGTGTAGATAGATTAAAAAGACTGTGAAACCAAGATGAGTAACAGGTTAGTGGTGGAGTAAGGTTTGAACAGTGAGGGGTAAAACTGGACAGCAGAGCTGCAAGATGGATTAGGAAAGATCAAAGGCATCAGAGCCGAGAGGAAAGAAAAAGGAAGGAGAAAATAGTACAGAAGCAGGGACAGAATGATGAGGTTGAGAAGAGTAGGAAAAGTGGGGGAGAAAAAAGCAAACAGAAAACGAAGTGAGAGATGAAGGCAAAGTTGAAAAAGAAAATCCTGAAACCTCTCAACTGTCTATGGGCTGGTTCAGCCCGATTTTGTGACTAACGGGGCAGGGAGACCCATGGACCCATGCCCTGGAAAAGGAGGTGGAAGAAGGGAGGTCTCATGATCTGCAAACTGTTCTTGCCTTTCCCTCTGAGCAGAAAACAGTAACAGAACGGCTAACATTCCTTTGGCAGTTTTAGTTCTTCTCTTTTGGGACAGGTACCCAGAACTATCCCCAATCCATGGAACTGGAGCATTAACTCTTTAGCTCCCAGTGCACTACGTGATGTTATGATGTGGAGTACCTATAACAAAAATTCATAAAACCATGGCATCCAGATTGGAACCGTACAGGTTTGTCTGCTGGTTGTTAAAAGGTTTTTTGGCTTACCTCGGGTTTCTGCCAGTTCAGGACACTGACCTGGGAAGGAAATACATAGGGCAATAAATTGTATGGAATGCAAATAAGTACAGCAAAAGGAAAGGCAACAAAAAGTTAAACAAACAAACTGGCATAAGATAAAGACAAACATCCTGGAAAGTATTTTGTCCAACAGGACAGTGGAAATGCAGATTTTTAATAGACTGGCAGTTTACTAATACATTTTAGAACGCTTCTGTGGCTAGGCTCCTTGTGGTAATTAATTCCTGCATACTCCCCTGGTTGTAGTAAACCATCTTAAATTGGAGTTCTGTTAACTTTAGCTGGCAGATCTTGGCTAGTAGCTATAAAGTATGTTTAGAAGTCCTTAATTAGACTCCCTAAGATATCGTGCCTGGATATTCATTGATTATACTGTGGTTTGAAGCATCCAGTTTTAGAGTTTCCTTATACAGGAGACAAAATGTAGTGACTACTGCAGAAATGGTACTTGCAGAAATTATATCAAATATTTAAATCCAGTGAAATTTTCAGATGGAAAAAAACACCACTGTCTATTTTTGTTCTCTGGGAGATGGTATGTTAACGTCAGTATGAAGAAGGTTTAAAGAGAGATAAAGGCGTTGCTCTTTGTTGCAGAAATGTTTTGTTTGCAATTCATTTTCCCCATTGTCTTTTGTTATACCTTATCTGTAATTTAGATTTGTTGTCAGTTTCCTTGTAGGGAATGTTATATTGGCAATGAAATTATTTTTTTTCCCTCTCCTTTCTCTTATTCACATTTTCAGCTTGATGAATGCCACTTCCAGATGTGCATTTAAACTTATCTAATATTCAGAGCTTACTTTTCAAGAACATAAATAAAAAACAAAGGCAACAGCATGAATTTGACTTAATAGATAGATGTGAGACTTCATTCAAAAGTTTTCTCATAGATTGTGTTTTCTTCCAAGTTGCTATCTCACATATGTTTTGCTTAGTACCTGAAAGGAAGTGCCATTTACCAAGTGCATTAATTTAATAACAGTGATTAGTTCAAATACCTGACATAGTCTAAGACTGTGCTGATCAAGGCATATGCTTTATTTAGATACATGACTCTTGAAGATAGCTGGGCTGAACACTAAAATGTTTTTAAGGTTAGAGACGGAAGTATATTTTAGTACTGAACGCATTCTTCAGTATATGTACTAAAACCCTAGTATTACTGGCCATATCCTTTTACTTCTTCACACTTGTAATACATTTTTTTGCTAATGCGAATCTGACAAGCTCTTAATCAGGAACTTTGTTCTGATTCCCCACGAATGAAATTCATTAAATTCTACTGATTACATTCAGAATTATGGTTGTTTATAGATACAGTCACATGCTGCAGAAGGTGCATGAATGGGTAATATGTATAATGGAAGGCTGCAGGATAGAAAATAACTGGTAGGTAACAGAGAAGATGCCCATTTAGTTTTCAGGTTTGTTTCCTCTTGCTTTGGTATTTGGCATTCTTTGCATCGTGTGCAGACTTAAATGACAGCACTACCAAGTAATATATACATACCCATACCAGCTTCACCAGATTAATTAATTCGTTTGTTTTACACTTGCACCATGATTATTATGCTAAAAATCTTAATATTCAGTGATGACTGTAGAAAGCCACTTCCAGCAACCTGCATTGACAGAATCACACTTGGCTGAGGGGAATGCATGCTTCTGGTGTCACCAAGAATCTCTGTGTACCTAAGCAGCCCATGCGCAGGTGGTGAGAAACACCGGATCACTTCAGTCACAGGTGACTCTCAGTGTCAAATTCTGCCTATCTGAGCTACCCAGAGCATCAGCTCGAGAAACTAAACTAAGCTGTCAGTGTGGGAAGCACAGTTTTGTATTACAGCAATTTATTTAGTTCTAGAGGAGGAAGAATACTGAAACAAGCCAACTTGATTTATGCATTGGTTATTAAGTTCAGCACACATCAAATACTTAGTCCTGAAAAGTGCTGAGAAGCCACAACTTGCATTGAACATACATTTGCTTCCAGCCTACAGAAAATGAGAGGAGGCTAATTCTGAGAGCTGAGGAAGTTGGCACTCGGCTTAAGTGGGTAGGGATTGGCTTGGCGACTAAATATCATCATCTTCCCAAATTGTTTCTGATCCAGTTCTCGTAATGACAGCTAAGCTTCCGAATCAAGTCAGAGTCAGCAGTGCAAACACATTGAAGCTCTTCATCTTCACAGTGTTTTTCTGCCCTTCTCTGCCATCCTCTGATGCTCTTGTTTTTGCTCCCCCACCTCCCCCTTCATGCTGTCTCCCTCACCCCAACTGCCTGCCAGCTCAGAGGATGCTAGGCCCTGGGCAGGCCACAAAGCCTCTGCTCTGCAGCCCCAGGCACAGGAGAAGGAGGGAGGGAGTGTGGCTTCACAGCCTCCCGGCAGACCAGCCGAGCCCTGCTGCTCTGTGCAGATGTGTCATCAGGCACTTAAGCACCTCCTGTGTTTCAGAGCTCAATTTTAATCTCAGAACAGCTGGGGAAGCAGCCTTTGGACATGTGCAGCCCTTAGCACTGTTATGTACTTCCAGTGGCAGCAGGAGGTGCTTGGGGATTAATTCTGTACCCAACCTGCTGCTCCTGGCTTCAGCCAGAGGAACAGCGCTCTCCTGGCCTGTGCTGTGGGGTCTTCCCTGCCAAGCCTTCCTCCCCAGCTGGTTTTTCACTTCTTGCCTCTCTCTCCCTTTTTCAAACTTGAACACAGTAAGAAGAGCAAAGAGCAATTCCCATCGCACAAATAGCATGGGGAAAATAAAACAATCTAACACTCAAAATGGAATGTTTATCTGTTTTTAGTACTTCAGTGTTTTTTGAGACTTGCTTTAGAATTCTTGAAGTTGGAAGTTGCTAAAGTGAAACACTGAGCTGTTCTATCAAGTCTTAGGAAATTCATCGACCATTTTATCAAACATTTAGTCTCCTAGTCTGACTGCTTTGTACCAACTAAATGTTGTTTCATAGAAAGCCCACAATAATATTTAGGGGAAAACCTCTGTCATTCATGCAGACTTATTTAGTGATGATGGTGGCTGTGGTGGTGATGAACCTGATGTACTGACTAAGTGGTCAGCCCTCTAATGGGGCTAAATAGGAACTGAGGCCTTAAAAATCCTCACTTCCCAATTATGTCCTTTACAGAAGTGAAAATTATTCCATTTTTATGGAAATTGTCATTGGAAACTCATATTTATTCAATAATATAGCCAATCATAATAAAACACTGCTTAATTCACGTTTTCTTTAAGGATTGCTCACCTTATTTCTTCTGTGATAACCAGAATATCATGTATCACCAAACGTTTTTTTTTTCCTAACCCATCTAACAGAGCTTTAACTTGACAGTTCAATTGTGTGGTGTTGGAATTCTATCTAAACCTGCTTGAAAGTTGCATTTCGTAACTGTGGGAAAAGAATCCTTTTCTTACATATCTAACTGTGTAACTCATATTAGGATCTGGTCTAATCTCTTGCTTACAAAAAAAAAAAAAGAAGAAAAGAAAAATCACTCCAAAAACAAAAACAAAGGGAATAAGAGTAGGTGATAGTTTCTAATTTTGTGCTTCTTACTGAAAAGGTTCCTCTGTCTGAAGGGCAGGCGGGATAAATAGTATTCGTGAAGTAACCTTAGCTTAGCAAGCTCTACTAGTACAAATACTTTTAGCTGTAATTATGAATTTTGCTGGTACATCACTGAATTAGCCAAGTGACAAAATTAGCTGGTTGTCTGGCTAAAGACCAGAAAAAAATTAATCTGAACCACTGATATTGCTATCTCGAGGCAGTGCAAGGCTTTTAATAAACCACAGAACCAGAAAGGGTAAAACAGGAAAATGTAGCTCGCCACAAGCGACGTTATGTAGGTGTTTATCACTTACAAACCATTTAGCAGATAGGTAAAAGAAACACAAGCCACTAGGAAAGTAAACAAACTTGATAATGCTTTCACTGAAATAAACCAGCATGAATTTTATAGACTCCGAAAGGAAGAGTCTCTGTCATAAGAAGTAAGCACAAAACTAGAAATCTTTATAGATCAGTGACTTTAGGAAGGAGGAGAAGAGGTCAGCTCTTTTGTAAGACAGTCTTAAGTTTTCATCTAAATAGAAATGCTCATTTGTATACAGCCTTCTGAATGTGTTAAAGCAGATAATTCCGTGCATCAGTACATCAATATATGATCAATATGAAAGTAGGCTTAGGTACAAAAAATTTCATTAAAAAGTAGCGATAAATTTAAGTTCTCTCTTAGAGTATGATTGATGCCTTTCACTAGTAAAACAGTTTTGTGATGTATAATAACCCTTAGAGCTTCAATTGTGAAAAGACCTACTTAGTTTCCTCAAGGAGGCTTTCAAAGTTTACACGAAAAAAAGCAGGCATGCCATTGATAGCTTTCAGTATGGTATCACTGCAATAAACTAGTGAACTGAGAAAATCAAATAATACAGAACTTCAGTTAAATTAAAATTACTTGCATTTAGGAATTGAGGGGGAATTAGAATTAATTGTAAAATGCTTTGGGTAGGCTGTCTGTAAGAGGGGGGGATGAAATGGCAGAAAATAAAACAGCAGGATCTGCTGTGAAAGGAGATAGAAATGGTGATAATTAACAATAAATGTTGCTTTTATTTTTGTCCAGATATGAAACTGGGAAATTGATTTATCTTGCAAGGTTGCTTCTCTTCTTGGTAAATACTACCACTATGACCAGTGCTTTAGAACAATGGCAGTAGAAGTAATGACTTCTGTAAGATGTAGAGAAAAAGGGCAATTCAAACTTGGAATTTCAGGACAGTGGGAAACATAATAAATAAGTGATGACTGTTTCAACAAAATGAATGTTTCTGGCTAAAATAATAAAAATTTACATCAGTGGAGAGAATTTAAATCAGCAGAGAGAAGAAGATATTTATTTTTTCCACTCTGCTAACATTGAGGACTGCTGGTTATAATTTTGAATCGCCTCAGAGCTGTTTACTGTAATCAAGTTCCCCCTTTTCACACATTCAAGAGCAGTTCTGGCACCACCGGTGGACAGGAATAGGTGGCGAAGCTGCCAGTCCGACTTCTGGCTGAGAGGTCTCAGCTGGTTCCTCAAGCCGGCTCTGAACGTTGGCAGAAGAATAAGTTTACCACCTGGCTAGTTTAAAAAACAAAAAACAAAAAAACAACAAAAAAAAGCTTGCTCCAGCCACTTTATTTGCATGTCCAAATTATAAGCAACCAAACATAAAATTTTAATGGCTTACAAACCCAGAAAAAAAACAAACCCCTATAGAAATACTTTGTAATTTCTATTATACTTAGTATTTGCATCATTAGGATGCCTTAGAAATAATGTGAAATTGATCTGTTCCATCAAAGACTTACAATGTAGAGTATGTACAATTTTTAAAATAAAATTTTGTCATCAGTCAGATTGGATACTTGCACTGAGCAGAATTAAAGCACCAGTGATTGCTTTTAGAATTTCCATACAGTTTAAAAGTAGGCAAAATATTCTTAATCCTACTTAAAACTAGAGAAAACATGTGTTTGCTTGATAAGTGAAATAAGAGTTTTTGTTTACCATTATTAGGGTGTTTTTTTTTTTTAATAAATAAAAGACATTAATTCAAATGGCTGAGAGGATTTCAAGTTCTGGATTAAGGAGGCTTAAAAAAGAAGAATATTGAACAGCCAAATATGGACCTCAAACCTGAGATAATAAGGAAGCACTGGATGAAAACTTTGACATTCTTCCCACTTCAAGAGTTAACAGTAATTGCTGCAATTAGCCTGCAGTAGAACTGTGTTTCTAAAAAGCCTTTAAATCTTTCTAGGTGTTGTAAAAGAAATTTAAAAACATTTCTAAAGAACTACAAATGCTTTTAGATAGTAATCTGTTTTCGTTATTCTTTTTTGGGTGAAAGGTAGTCATGGTTCTTCCTGGAAGTTGTCATTTTAGTAGAAGGTAGTTATTGTTCTTAGAGAATAATAGAAAACAGTGCCATGAGGGATGTGGTGGGGTCAAGCTTTCCATGACCTAAAGAGATAAACTACTGGAAGATGCTTGTCTATCTGTTTTTTCTTTAATCTTCAGTTTCAAAAATTCTCAAGTGTCCCTGGAATGTCCCCTGGAGTTTATTCCAATGTCTTAGTTTTATTCTACTGGTGATAGGCAGACGGTTGAACTGGATGATCTTGTAGGTCCTTTCCAACTTTGGTGATTCTACGACTCCATGATTTACAGGGGGATGTTTTTTTAGTGTCTTGCTGAGAAATAGCTCTGCAGTTCATGCTGTTGTACATGATGCTTTAAGACAGCAGATCTCTCCTGCATAATCAATGAGCACAACATTGCGTCATCACCCACTCTGAAATCTCCTTTTAAGCAGCTGTAGATTGTTATCCTAAAGAGGAGGCAAATAGAATTTTTTTTAATTTAATTTTTTTTTTCTGTTTCTTTCTGGTTGCTCTTCAGTCTTCGATATTTTGTTTGTTTTGATCAGGCATCCTTTATGAATCTACTTTCTTATATAAAAGGAAGATGAAAATGTTAAAACAGCTTTTCACCTGTAAAATATGCAGTAGTAGGATTCTTAAACTAAAGTTCGATTTTACTTTGAAATTTAAAGTGATAAACACAATTTTAGAAGTATTATTAATTATTAATTATTAGTTAGAGGCGTTAATATGCAATTAAAATTGAAGTTTTCATCAAGATAGGGTAATTTGTTATGCCAGCAAGGTAGGTGATTTTTAGGATCCTTTTTCCTACCTTAGGAAAACAGAATTTACACTTTTTAAAAGTTCTGACGGCCTAGTACAAGATGAAGTATTTCAACATCATTAGTTAAAACGTTTAAAAGAAAAAAGCAAGGTTAAGAAAGGACTACATTTCAAATGATACAACGAGGTAACTTTGTGTGAAACTTCTGGAGGCTGTTGGCAAGTATAGCTGCTAGACATCAGTACTAATTGCCAGTTCCTTGGCTTCTCCCTACGGTTAATAAAAAATAACCAATAGTAGCCACTGTTATCTTCAGTGTTTGATAGGTGAGTTTTAGCTTCTAAAGAATACTATTAATAAGCAAATACAGATAAACATCATGGTGCAATCGGTGAAACCTGTACAGGACTGGCTATTTTGACTTTCTCTTTAAAGATAGATGACCTGTCTGTAAAGAGATCTTCTCATCAAGAAATACCTAACCTGGTTTTAGGCATAAAACAAAAGCACTTTGTGCTTTCTTGGGTTAATCAAAGTTTAGTGGGAAACAAAACTGACGTATGGAAATCTGCAGACTGCCATCTCCATATTAGAAAAATGAGTCTCCTTTTTGGAAGGAGTCATTTGACTCACACTGTACAAGTTATATGTTCTGTTGTCTTCCAGGAGAATGTTCCCCTCGTATTTTCTGACTTGATTCATGATTCACACATGATCATTTGATGATCCTAAAAGAACAATGACCTTCTTCTTGAAAACATGCAGCCAGTACTGGAAGTGCTCAGAGGCAGCATGAGGGGAATACCAACTAGATTCTAAACATAAACAGGAAATGCAGTACTGCTTGGTTTTGTAACACAGAAGTCAAGAGGCAGCTTTGTCACTGCCTTGCATAACTGAGCCCAAAGTGAACTCAGCAACAAAAGGGAGAGAATGAAAATAATAATAATAAAAAAAGAAATAGTACATAATTTCATTAAATGGTTCTGCACTGTTTTTTCAGGCATGACTCTCCCATCCTCAGTGATTGCTCCTTGTAGTCAATTTGTTTTCAAATAATTTATTTTGGATAAATAAAATAATGTTTCAGGTTTTCTGCTGTGGAGCATCACAGCAACTTTTTAAACGGAAATTTTCCTTACTAATAATGAACCGCATCCTCAGGAATGGGCTGGTTTGTATAGACTGTGATAAAAATGAAAATAAATGTCACTGAATTTCTAAGTCTTAAAATAGATGGTGAACACTTAGTTCAAACTGTTATGAAAACAGACCTCAGGTTTTCGTAGTTTCCCAGGATTTTCCTCAGTCTCCATTTGGTGAAATGGAATCCTGTCTGGAGTGAGCTGTGTTGATGAGCACATTCCTGTTGTGCGATTATATAGCATTATATAGTAGTATATCAGATCAGTTAAGAAAAGTGTGTCTTACCAGAGCAAAATTAGCAAAATGCTAAGCACTGCTTTTCATGCCCATCAGAGGCTGGGGTATGGCATACACATTTTGAACATACCTTGTGTTGTGCATCCTGAAAAAAAAAAGAAAAAAGCCCCAAACATACTAACACACCTTAGTGTTTCTTAATTTATCCTGGCAAGATAAACCACAGAGACAGATGACTGGCTTGGAGCTGTCTTTAGTTCAGGGGATGAAGGCAAATGCTGTGTTGTTTAGATAGTTATATGCTGAGAATCTCCAAGGCTTTCACTTGGACTCAAAAATAATACAGTATCTTCCCTTCTACAATGGATAAATTTAGTAATCTCATAGATGTTAGTAGAAGTAATGCAATATCTGCACGAATGAGCACAAAAATCATCCCATAGTGATTTTTAAAATAGCAAATAACTGTGTTCTCACTCTGTTCAAAACCTGCTTCCTCTTGTCCTGTTGTTTTGAATTGCTGTTAATACAAATTATTTGAACGTTAGTATATAATTAACCTTTCATCTTTTCTCTTTTGATTTAAATATTGCCCAACTCCATTAGAACTGTTGAATGAAAGCCAGAAAATGGTTTACTAGTGAACACAAAATACATGTCTTTGTTGCAGTGTAAATTGAAATATCACGTTATCTATTTGCTTGATATTTATTCTTGTAATTGCACTTTTAGTGTAAAGCACACTGAAGTTATCAGATACTGTACTGAGTTCTGGTAGAACATGAGGTGTATCTGAATTAAGGTCAGAAATCATAACAATGTAAGAAAATGGTTCTGACATCTTATAAAAAACTTCTGATACAGGTCCAGCTCCATCTTATTTTAAACAGCATGACATGCTCACCTCTACTGATCCTTCTGCTGGCCCCTCTGCTTCTCAGACTGGAAATGCCTGGCAAATCCCAGCATGTTCATGGAGTGTGCTCCTTCCAGGCATGATTGAAGGGTTTCTGTCTTTATTCTAAGATGTTGTGTCTCTTAATTCCTTCACAAAGTGTTTATACCATATCATTTCTCTAAAGAAACACTGTCAAGATGAAAAATGAAAGGCCTGGCAGTAAGAAAAAAAAAATTAAGACTGTGAGAATGTGATATAGTTTTATCTTCTATCTTCAAAAATTGATGAATAACAACTGCAGGTATAGTATTTGCCTAATACTGTAAAGTGTTGGCTTCTTTGAATGATAAGATGCACCCAAAATTCCTACACTGTAAGATATTTCCCCTTACTTTAATTAATCGTACGTCTTACTTTGTTGAGCCAACATCTCATCATTCAATCTCCACTCTTTCTACTATAGTGATTTCTTCCCGATACATATGTTTAGCTCGTACTCATATGTCAGTGCTCCCAACAGTGGTTAAAAGGAGTCAGGCATCTCATCTTTCAACCAGACATCAGGAAACAAAGACTGGGGAAACAAAACTTGTTTTAAAGCAACTTGTTAACCATCACATTGGAATGTTGATGACTTTCTAGGAGGTTTTTGGTTTTCTTTCATATTTAGTCCTAAAAAGGGTTGCTACCAAAGTAATGCTTTTTATTTTATGATGTTGGTTCACAATGTCAGAGGCAGATATTGGTGGTAAGGTAGTACAACTTGAACCTTCCCACCAATATTCGCTTACATGTTGTTGCCATGTGACAGATGGCAGCAGAGGGGCAGTCTGACAAAGCGGTGTCTGGAGGTGCGTATGAAGCAAAGGTGTTTCAGTGAATTCCTCCATGTGGAAAAAAATGCATCCACTGACATTCATCGACACTTACTGAATGCTTACAGAGACCAAACGGTGCATGTGAACACAGTGAGGTGGTCTGTGGTATGTTTCTGCACCGGCAAAAGCAACAGTGGGCCACCTCCGCTGGTGCAGATTTTTATGAGTGCTGCATGCAGGATTTTGATCATCCTTTGTGAAAGCACCTAACTAATGGTAGTGACTATTGAAAACTAGTGTTTTGTACTTGAGAATGTGCTCTATCAAATAGTATTATTGTTTTCTTTGTATCTGTTGTATGTGTTGTTACCAAGAAAATAAATAAGTGGCATTACTTTTGGGACAACCTACATACTCAGTACATGAAATTATGAACATGGGAGACAAGAAAAAATAAAATGTCCTATGTGTTGTTCTTATGACATAGTAGCTATCAAAATGCTTAGTCTTTGTAGGCATAATTACAGCTGGGCAACCATTTTAGCTTTAGTAGTAATTCTTATGGACAGACTGGAAAGCAAAATGGCAGGAAAAAAGAAAATGGACAGCATTAGTTACAATAATGTTTTATTTTTTTCTAAAAGAATTTCAGTTTTTCTTTAGACATCTTGACACAGTTTCAAAATTTCAGAGCTGGCACGTGAAATATTGTTGAGTAAATTAAACAATTTTTTTTTTGTCCTCAGCAATCAGAAAAAGATGATATTTCAGTTGCTGTTTATTACTGATGAAGCAGGAAAAACTTGTTAAACTCCCAATTTTCTTTGTTCCTTTTTTTTTTTTTTCTTCCATACAACTGAAAGAAATAAATGTAAAATGTTAGAAATACAAGTGACAGCCCTACCCGTGTCATAAGGGCAGATTTTGCAAAAGGAATTGCATATGATGTGACAAAAATGCAACCCAAGTGGAATTTTGACATTAAATCCTAATAATATAGAAGAAAGATATGAAAGATTCTTCTCACACGAGTCTTTATACAATTTGAGATTCACTTGTGCTTGAACATATGCAGGTACCTAAAAGGTCGTGGACATGCAACAGTTAAGTAACTGCATTCTGCTTTCCAAATATTCCCAAGAAGTGCATTTCCAAAACCTCTGTGAAGATATTCTTAAAACAGAATTTCATCGTCTCATACATAAATATTTGTGCTGCATAGACTGTCACATAAATAAAACTCGGAACACAATGAGACAATAAAGAAGAGGTATGTTATTTTTATAGATAAGAAATATTTCCAGAAAGTTGAAAATTAAAAATATGGTTTTTTCAGAGTATAGAAATGTAGACTGATTATTTCACTGTGGAGAATATTGCTTCCTAAATTGATACATTTTCCCAGGGCTGATGCAAAAGTAATGTCTTCAATTTTATTATGCTGGCCCACAACGTCAGAGGCAGATGTTGGTGGTGTGGCAGTATGGTTTGAGCCTTCCTGCCAATATCCCATTACATGTTGTTGCCACGCAACAGATGGCAGCAGAGGGACAGTCTGACAAAATGGTGTCTGACACGGAAGTGCGAGTAATGCAAAGAGGTATCAACGAATACCTCCATGTGGAAAAAATTGCACCCATTGACATTTATCCATGCTTGTTGAATGTTTCTGGAGACCAAAGAGTGGATGTGGGCATGGTGAGGTGGTGAGTGCTGCACATCAGCAGCAGCAACAGTGACAGTAGGTCACCTCTTCTGGTGCATGTTATTATAAGCATGCAGGCTCTTGTTCTTGCTCGAGAAAGTGTATTGCTAATGGTGGTGACTGTGTTGAAAACTTCTGTTTTGTAGTTGAGAATGTGCTCTACAAAATATCATGCTCATTGTATCTGTTGTATTTCCGTGGAAATAAATAAGAGGCATTACTTTCAGAACAGTCTACATCCATTTCCGCAGTAGGTCAGATTTTTGTTCTGCAGTCTCTGTTTAGAGCTAGTGTCCCAAACTTGCCCTGATGTAACTCAACACAGATCATTGAACACAATGTAGTCTGTACTGTTTTTAGAAACTGTAAGCCTGCACTGAAGTGTTATTTCTATTTTCTCTTTTTGAGAGGAAATTGTACTGATAAGTGTCCCAAACGGTTTGACAGTATCATTTTTGAAACTATTTACATTCCTGACAGTGCATAATAAAATTTTTATTTTTTTCTTTTGTGACTTTTTATTGCTCACTTTTGAAACATCATGCTTTTATTATCTTTCAGTCCTGTTATCAATCGTGAGCAATAAGATAACTGTAATGACCAGTTTTAATAAGGCTGTTACAGGTTCCTATGTTGAATTGACGTACATAAGTGCAGTAAAATGGTTTATGAGGGGTAAACAGCTGAGTGATATCGCATTCATATCCTTGGAGATGAAGTAATTGTATATGAGAAATAAATAATTGAACAAGACATAGTTGGGTGGCTTCAGTTTCTAAACTAAGTAACAGCTATGAGTCTGTTGGACGCTGCAGGGCTGTATAGTACAGATTCAGGCACTTCATGTTTTGATAGCGTACGCATACTTCATAAGGACATGTGCTTTCACAGGAACTTACACAGGCATTGATACAGAAACAGTTTTTACTAGTAGGAGATGGAGAAGGTGGTGCTTGGCACAGTCTTATTTCTCCTCAGAGAGGCACGCCAGGTGTGCTTTGAAGCCTGGCATGGAGGTTGGCTGTGCTGTGGTGGCTATGTACGTTCTTCCGCTTAGTGCCAGACTTGTTTATGGGCAAATGTGCCTCAGATGCAACTGATCAAATACCACCGAGACAGCATTTAAGGACCTTCATTTACCTTTGGATTCTGTTTGTATTAACAGTTGGCAGCATAAGCACTTGTTGGCTGTTTTCTCTATTGCTTGCTCTGTCGCTAGCATCCTTGCTATTCAGCTACTTGGACAGTGATATTTTCTGAGGGATACATTTGTTTTCAAAACCAGATTACGCATGACTAAAATAGCCCGCTATTCCCCATTAGAGCACTCAGTATTTGCTCTTGGGTTTTTACGGAAATCAGAAATTCAAAAATAATATTTTTGCGATAAATACATTAAACTGCCTCCCTAAATGGCTGCTCATTTAATTTCAAGTAGATATTTTCTTTCTTTCCAAATTCTGTCAAAATTAATGGATAAATTTAGAACTTGATTTTAATTTTGCACTATAATTTATTAGGAAATTAATTATATGAATCCTATTTGCAAAAGTCTGCTGTTTGTCACATAGAACTTAGCTTTGAACAGTATTCTGAGCAGAAGGAAGCTCCCTTAGCTTTGCACTCCAGCCAACCACAAATTATAAAATCATATTAATAAATCACATGTAGTGTAATATATTCAGAGTAGTATGGTAATGTAGTTCGACAGCTTTTAGTTGTCTCACAGTAACATACAAAAGTCATGAAATATATTTAATACTGCTTTTTTCACTTCTTCTGTGTGACCATATTTGCATTGCTGTCATTAAACTGTAAAATTCTTCAATAAAATAACTTTGTTTTCATTCACTTTCATAGAAGAAAGTAAGCATGCTTGGATCGTGGAAAAAAACGCTAATTAAGACAAAGATATTTAAAAAATGAACATCAAGACCCATGGCACTACGAATAATAAACCCCTATAATCTAACAGGAATGACTTTTCTGCTCTTTTACAATGCTTTCACTATATTTCTATAGAGAAGAAGCTTGCTGCGTGGAGAAGTCACTTGCCAAAAAATATCTTACTAAGGCAAGTGGAAATCAATCTGAGTGTTTTTTATAGCATCTTGATATATGGTAACTAGTGCGTTATAAATCCATGGTGCTAGCATAGTGAGCAGTAATTTAGTATATTTAGTATTTAGTACATTTCAGTATATTTAGTATTTAGTACATTTCAGTATGTTTAGTATTTAGTGAGTATAGTTAGTCACCAGGTTTCTTTGGGGCCAAACGATGACTGAACAACACTTTGAAATATGTACAGACACCTCTGTTGCTCATATCTTCCTCTGCTTAGCTAGACTTGGTTGGTGCAGCCTCTGAGAACCATGCTATATGCAGAAACTACCTGAAATTTAGCTCAGACCAAACGGAATAACAAAATACTGTAAATGTCAGTAGAGTTCCTGCACAAAACCCTCTCTTTTATTTTCAGTATTTATTTTTCCATTTTGTTTTTTACCTATCTGTATTTATATCTTCAGTATTCTTCATGAAAATGAAAACAAAAATTATCATGAGCCTTCCAACAATAGAAAATAGATGATAATAATCAGACACTGTTCACATCCTTTTTACAAACTGCCATCAGAATTATCTATGCATTATGCACTTATTTTTTGAAATTACAGATTCTGTATGTATTGCAGAGTTAAAACATAGGGGAATCTCCCCTGTATGTTTTAGTTTATTTTTTATGTTGGCATGTATTACAATATACAAGAAAGATTTCTTGACTGAAATAAGCCAAACTCTTTGACTGCTTTATTGACATTTATGCTTGACAAAGTTCAGGCCTGGGAGCTCTTGCACAGCAAGTTAAAAGGCCAACACCAGCCTCTGACCCAAAAGGAAACATTTCAATTCAGGCTCAATCAATTGAAAATGCAGGGCAAAATAGGCCTTTAAATGACACGGGCTGCATTACAAGACACACAAATACTTTCTATCAAGCTGAGCTAATTCAGGTTTGTATTTCAGCTATGCAGGTAGAATAATTATAATTTATTTATGACCCATTAAGCAGATTGTTCCAGTCTGTAAGAAATCTTAATTAGGACCACTGTTTTTAGAAAGGAATCTCGTACTTTTCTTTCATTTACCCTCACCAAAGTTGCAAAAGAGAAGGCTTTCAGTTTTGTTTTTGTTTGATTTGTTTTACTTTTTATACCTTGTTGTCTATTGAATGTCAAGAGGCCATACACTCCCATTGTAAAAAAAAAAAAAGTCAGGTTTTTGAAGTCTTCAGTAAAATTTCTGAATTATAACACAGGGTTTATTTTTTGAAGTGCATAGTTCCCTTATGAAATTCTGATTCCTGAGGGACCTATAATGCCAAACCACCCATAAGGGCTGCTATAATACAAGCAAATTTATTGATGGGGAACTGAGCATAGGGGGAACAGCATTAAATAATGCTTGGGAGGTTAAAGTGTGCTCCAGGGCCTCATGAAGAAACAATACTACAAGTAGGAAGTCTTCCTAACTCAATTCCATCTACCCTTCTGGCACTGCTGCTTCCCCTAAACTAGACCTAGACTTTTTGGGTTGTAATGGCATACAGATCACAATCCAGATTGGTAGACAAGGCTACAAATAGCGTGATAGACAAGTAGTCAAAGGATAAGGAAAATAAGATTTAGAAACATTGGCTTAGAAAAGTATATTAATAAAATGAGGACAGTAGTCCACATACTGTGCAAAATGGCCCAACGCCAGCATCTTGCATTGATGCACGGTTACTTGGACTCGTTTAATCAACAAAATTATTCCCAGAACAATCACCCTTGGGCAAGAAGAGACAGTAGATTATAGTAAATATGCTGTGAATTACATTAGCCTTTTCTGCTTGTTTGTTTGTTTTGTTTGTTTGTTTGTTTCCCAGTGAAATGATCGATTTAATTTCTTCTATTTAATCTTGACACTGTAATGAATGGCCAGGATTGTACGCTAACGCGGTAGACTTGTCAACTTTCCGTGGGGTGTTTTGTACTTTGTGCCTATCAACCTCAGCCACTGCTGAAGATCTGGACAGCAGAGTCCTGTACTGTAACGTGCACGTGGACGAGAATTTCCACTTACCTTCTTTTAGGTTTGGCCTTAAAGCATCATTTACTGTGAAAATTCACTGTGATGTGATTGAGGTTAGTCAGTTTCTTAGTTGCGTGGTTATGCTTGCTGGATCCCTGTTCTTTTATTTTACTCCAACAGTTTTATCTTAAGATTCATAGCACAAATAAATATACAAACCATTTTTGTTTGTGTCCCATGACTTTGCTTCTGCTACTTCCCAATCATAAAATTACCTTTCAGAGGGGCATTAAATAAGGTAAATTCATGATCTTCCCATGTTTTTTATCTCTTTCTGTGAGAGAGAAACAGCAGGGCTTGGAATGCAATAGATCTGAGTAGTGCCCAAGCAGCCCTTGTGGAAGCCTCTATTCTTTCAGATAAATTAGCGATAGGGTGGATCCATCTTATTATGGGAAAGCATATTATGGCAGATTAATAGAGTTAGTCTGAATAACACCATAAAGCTGGGAGATGTGCTTCCCAGGTTCAGGCTAATGGTCTGTGAGCCCCAGAGAGGAGTGCAGGACACTTCTTTAGTGGGAAATCTGAAAGAAATGAAGGTTTCAACTAAGACTGAAAGGTTTCCTTATATGAGAAATGCTGAAGCAGTCTGCAGCTGAAAGTTTAAATGTTATTTTTTTCAAGGGAACCTTACTTTCTTTCTAACCTCAGGTTTTGTGAAATTAGGAACTAAAAGCTACTTTTTACTTTTTTTAGGATGCAAGCAAAGAGATAGTGGGTCAAAGCTCACTCCTGTCATAGTATTCTATTTCTTCACTATAGATTTTATTTCTGCATAGATTTGATATTATCTAAACTGATTTAACACTGTTATGTCATTTTCTAAATGAGTCCTTCCAAAAGAATATTGACTGTTGACTCTTTTCCTCTAAGGCTTTCAGGTGTGTTTTCAGCAGAGCCCCTAGGGCTTTTTGTTTCTTCTTATAACTCAAAAGAAATCTTGCATGTGCATTCTTTCATTCTTTCTCTTTACGTTCATCAAAAATGAACAAAGGACAGTGTGGACAGTGAGTTACAGTCATACATAAATCATATGTCTGTTTCAAGTTATTATTGTGAAAACTACTTTGTTGAGGCCTCTCTTGTATATCAGTACTATGAAAGTCACTGGGGGTACTACAAAGAAGGAGCAACCCTTTGTTGTTGTGACTGTTTGATTATCGTGGCAATGCATGGGAGATTGTGTTCTGATGGCATATATCTTCGGGTCACATAAACACATCCTACCAGATCCCTATGCAAACATTTATCCCTCTGTAGAATCTGGAAGGTCTCCTTGTAACGGCTAACAACTTCCACTAGCTTCCTGGGGCTCCAGAAATGCTAGTCAGCAGCTCTAGTCTGCAGCACATTTATTACTCTCTGACGTGCTGAAGACAGCCTGTTACAAATAGAACTGCCTAGTGAAAAATGCTGTTCCAGTGTTTTATAATAAAGTGCACCAATTAGATGCATTCATTAGGACAAACTGCTTGTCTTTTCTTATATTAGATCTTTTAAAAGGCACAATGCATTTCATAGCTCTGTATTATTATTAATTGAACAGAGCACATTACAAAGTTTTAATCCAATAACTGTAAATACATAATGAATAATATTTCCTTGGAGGCTGCCGGGGTTGCAGCAATTTCCTCTACAGCTCTGCATGCTCAGAGTAAGATGCATGTTCATAACTTGCTCTTCCCTTACCATAGGTTCCCCATATGTACATCAGGGATACCTTTTGGACAAGGAATGCTGCACGTGCAGTAAAAGACAAAAGTGTTATTTGTTAAAAAGCAAATCAGGAGCCAAAGCTAAAATGCAGCCTTTCAATTTTTTTCTTGTTGAAAAGGGTCCCATGCACCAGTTCTTCATGTTGTCTTGTAGATCCCTGGATGCCAAAAGGGAAACAATGTTTTAATTTTAGCAGCATGAGGATTCCTAACTGCAGCATATTATTTATAAAGGGCAAATGGCAAACACTAAATGAAGACAAAAGGAAACATTCTGTTCCTCTCTGGGGGAGAGCAACATTATTGTACAAGGTTGTGATTGAGCATACTAAGATGAATTGAGCTGCTGTTTCTACTGACAAGCACATTACTTTTTGTATTCCTATGTATGCATGAAAGAGCTTGCCCTCCCCAATTAAGCTTAATGAAACGAATATTATCTACATCAGAAGGACCCTAATTCAAAACTGCAGGTGATTGTGTAAAAGATAACTGTAGGGTACATGGAAGAGATTCCTGTTTTTATAGTGCATACTATTTCCTAAAGAATAAGTACTTGTAGCAGCTTGTGCTTGGACAGTAATCAAGGTGCTTAGCAGAGCTAATCAGCTTGAAGAGAAGAAATATATTAATACAGTATTTGACCACTAACATATTCCTCTAACTTTGAATTCTGAGCTATTTTCTGGCCATTCAGCATGAAAGTCCCTGTACATATCCTTGTATCTGTATTTGTTAACCTACTGAAAGTTAGTGGAACATGAATTATTTTCAGAAATTCAAATTTAATCAATGAGATCTGATTTTCACAGGATGTAGGCCTAGACTTCCGAATTCTTGGTGTCATTGTATTCTTTTCCTGAGACCTGATCTTGTGACATTTTGAAACAATAAGAGAATTTTGGGAGGAATTTTGCATCTGTCTCCTTTTCTTTTGAAAATATCTCGAGCTTTGAAGATTCTAGCAGAGTCAGATTGTAGTGATATGAAGCATTGAGATATATATGAAGTAGTTAAAAAAAAAAAAAAAGGAAAAGTATTAAAATGTAGTAGCTACTGAGGAGCTGAAAGCCTTGGAACTGTTTTTCAAAACTAACAACAAATCTTATATTTGCTATTCATTGGTTTTCATACCACTGATGCATTATGTTGCTAAGCGCAGTTAGGACTCTGTAGATATCTAAGATTGTTACGGTTTCATTCTTCATTTTCTATTACTTCATCATCTTTCTATTAACTGTATGCTGATGAATCTGCAGAAACACAGTGCTATAACACATACCTTGAAGCAGGGATAGTAAAGTAAGTGCCGTACTTTTTCTAAATAAAGTACTTCTTGTAAGTTTTGAAAACAAAAATTACAGGGATGTGTGCTTTTATCTGGCACAGTAAGATCAAATATTTATTCCCTTAGATTAAAATGGTTTCAGTCTTTACCTAAGCCAAGAAGGAGAATTCATAAATTTTATGACTCTGAAGGTTTCATTGCTGAGGGCATATTCCATAAAATTGTTTCTCTTGGTATAACTAAGCATGGTTCAGACCAAAATGTATAATTGAAATGAAGTGGTTGAAGATGAAATTTGGACAGCTAAATGCTAATAGTCTTGATGCAATAATAAGCCTCTGTATTCTGTCACATCAGCAGATATTAAAAATAAATTAATAAAAAGGAAGCACCTGAAATTATAGAATTCAGTTCTGCTCTTCAGAGCCAACCCACAGATCTTCTTGTAGTGAGAAGGAGACAATCTGTTCTAATTAAGACACAATATGATTCAAGGCTCATATAATGTTCTGCCATGCCTCGGTTATTTTAAAAAATATTTAAATATTCTACTGAAGTATTTCAAAGTATTTAAAGTAGGTTGTAACTCAGAAAGTTTCCAACAACTTCCTTCCTTCCTTCCTTCCTTCCTTCCTTCCTTCCTTCCTTCCTTCCTTCCTTCCTTCCTTCCTTCCTTCCTTCCTTCCTTCCTTCCTTCCTTCCTTCCTTCCTTCCTTCCTGCCTTCCTGCCTTCCTGCCTTCCTGCCTTCCTGCCTTCCTGCCTTCCTGCCTTCCTGCCTTCCTGCCTTCCTGCCTTCCTGCCTGCCTCTCTCCCTTCCTCCCTCCCTCCCTCCCTCTATTGATGCAATGTGGACTGTGTAGTAAAACATGATTCTAGGTCATTGAAAGTAGTGTCTAATGACTGTCTTTTTACCTAGAAAATCGAAAGACATTTTTTAAAAATCTGAAACATTTCATGGGTGGTTTAAAATTTATTAAAGAAGAGATTCTTAAAATTCAGGTTGCACTTATTTCACAATCATTTGTGTAAGTTTCAAACTTAGTGTAACACACTTTTCTCCATCTGACTTTTCAGCGCATTGAATTCTTAACTCTCTTCAGCAGTTTTGAAAATCTCAATTTGTAGCAATTATGGTAAGAGCCACTACTTGACAGAAAGAAATAAGAGTTAAGTTAAAGAAATGTACCTAAAGTCCTTTTAGAATAATGAGTACACCCAAATAAAAAGGGTGTTCTTGCCAGAATTCTTCAAACCCCTTTTTCAATTTGCATATTAAATTGTACATCTACCAGTTCTGTTAATTCAGCAAAATAAGAACTTCTTCTGAAAGTAATTGCATTATTAGTCTACCTTGGCAGTAATGATCCTAGGATGAAGGTAGCAAGTAATCATAATTCTAGCAGTGTCTTTTTTTTAATAATTACTTATAAAATTCCGTTGTACCTTTTCTACTCTGAGAACTTTCCTCTCATCTTTTGCACTGTGCCATATTGAAGCCAAAAGGCAGGTTTCTGCTAAAAACACAGATTTCTCAGAATTCTTTTTGTTAACACTTGTTCAGCGTGTCTGAAGCCAATATTCTCATGCATTTTCAGTTGCAAATTACTTTAATGGGCATTATTTTCATTTTCTTTAAACTTTTCGACTAGTTCTTCTGCTTTATGCAGTATGAAAATTGAAATAATGCTCTTCTCTATAAAAGCTTTAACTAATTAAGACAGGAGGAACACTGGGGAAGAAATAACAAGAATATGAGGTAAGAAACAAGAAAAAAGCAGCTCTCTCTCCCTCCCTGCCTCTCCCTAGCTGTGGCTTTCACAGAAATAACAGTTTTTCAGAATCTGATAAACATGAGTAGCATAGTAGTTTCCAACTAACTTTCTAGAAGTTTTTTCTTGGTCTTCATTCTAGGTTTCTTTTCACATTGGTCAAGTAATAGATACTAAATTTTTGATAATATTATAATATTCCCTGTTATCTCCTTACCACCTATGAAAGAAAAATTATGTTGGGTTTTATACTGACCACCTCTAGCAATAAAAACAAATTAGATTATCATGGGTATGAATTCAGGTGAAAATTTTTGTAGCCAGTCCTGGGAATATGAAGCCTAGTATAATCTTTCACCAGATTTTCAGCTGTTGTTTATTGTATATGTTGACCAGAGGTGAGTAAAAGCAGTTCTTGATCACAGATCTTGTATGTTTTAACTGAAATAAAATGTCCACTGTACACTTTCTTTTTTTGTCAGCTAAAAATAAAAAAGGTGAACTTGTGTATATGTAGAAAACTAAAAATCAAAACAAAACAAAAACAAGGAAAAAAAAAGAACAAACAGAAGCAAAAATGTTGAAGCTGCTCCACTGGATACAATGGGCAATAAAAAGCAAATCCTTTTCATCCTGTTAGTTTGATTTCTTACCATCCATTGTTGAATTTTAAGAGTAATTCCCTGCTCTACAAAGAAAAGATGTGCCAGTATAATTTAGAATGCAAACTCATTTTTTATTTTAAAAATAAATTAGAACCACAAGAAAGGTAGAGAGATCAATGTGAACATTGTATTGTTTGTATTTTCTGCACCTGTCGTTAGCGTCTAGGTCATCCAAGCATAAAATAGTAATTGCTTCCTTTTGTTTAGATATGTCATTCAATTTACAACTACAGAAATTAGAGAATTTAACAGAGATTTTAAAAGAGGAAATTAAATTATATAGTTTCCAATTTTTCTCTTTTTAATTCTAGAAATGTCATACTACTAGCTTCAGGTTTTTACCTAACATGCCTTTATGTAGTACACATCAGTACATACGACATACTGATTGAAATGTTGCTTTGTCCTGTACTGTCTTCTTTCACCTTTTGAATTTTTTACAAATACTGAATTCACAGAAGAGTTTTGATTTAATGTTTTTAATGGCGTTGGTGATGGAAATGTTTTCCATGCACATGCACAAGCTATCTAATATCAAACAGGGTAATACAATTAAGTTTTATGGTTTTTTATTATAATTATTCTTGTCTTTTTTTTTCCTAAACAAACAGAATATATTCTGCTTTCACAACCCTGGGGAATATTAACTTAAAGGGTTGCACTGAAATCTGAGGGAAGCAGGGAAATGGGTAGAAGAGCTATTGAAAGGAAAATAGAAGATGACTTGTGAAAAACAAAACCAGTATTAAAGGTAACTGTTCTTCAATGAGCAGTGTTGGGGAGGCAGCATTTATCATCTCTGTAGTCTAAAATAAGCAAAATTTTTAAGAAGTACTGTACTTTACTAAGAGAGTACTTATATAGCCTTGACTAGCTACAAGAATAATTTAATAGAATCAGCCTCTTTCTTTTGTGTGTGTTCCACAGCACCCATAAGCTAAATGTTTGCAAATGGCATCCTGGGACTGCCAGAAACAGATTCACATTGACCTCAATATGTCACCAGAAAGGCTTTCTGGCAATTCTTTTGTTTCCCATATGGCATTGTATTGTATTGGAAGCACAAGTGTTCTCTTACTTCTTTAGTCAAGCAAACCACTCATTTTTATTGTTACAAAGGATTTATTCATGTCACAATTATTTACAAAGAAAGTAGTATTTATTCTACATCAAATAGGCCAATGAAACAAACTTCTTGTTTGATGAGCTATGGTTAGATTGGAAAGCTGAATTAGACAAGATCAGACTTATCCTGTTGTGTAAAATAGATATTAATTGCATTTATTCAGCTGAGTCATTAAAGTATTGGAGAATCCTACAGTCAGAATTTGTGGATTAGCATGGCTGACTCCCAAAGATATAGTAATTGTATGAAAACTACAAGTATATATGGATGTGTGTTTATATATGTTTTGGAGTGTGCTTCTGGTTCCTGTAGTTGTGATCATTGATATGACTGATGGTTCAAAAAAGTATACCAGAAAAATGGGAAGGGGGGAGTAGTGCAAAAAGATCAGATGAAGGAGAATTTTGAACATCATTAATAAAACTAAAATTGTGAAGTCTTTCATTAGAGGAATTCAACTTCTGTTTGTACTTGTTTGAAATATCAACATCTCACTGACATTTTTAATTTTTCTAAATTTGTGGTTTTGTTTGCAATCATTCTTAAGGAAAATAAAAGTAAAATGATTGAAATTTTGTGATATAATTATACGACTATTACAAATATTACACATTCATTTCACCCAAATAGTACTACTCAGAAAAGAAAATATTCTCTAGATTACTTCAGACTATTTTTATATACTAGATATTCTTAGATTGACCACTGCAGTTTTCCCTATAGTTGCCTTTATACTGATGCAAGAGTAAAGAAGTTGCTTAAACTGGAGAACTTTAATGAATTGAAGCTCTATCTGAGTTAAATTTTCAGACAGAATTTTACAGTAAAGTTTTCAGAAAAAGATCACAGTATGCTGTTACGAGAAGCCAATATCAATACTGTTTGAGCAGAATTTAAAACTGTAAATTCATGTTATTCTTCTTTCATTTTTGCAGTCAGGTTAGTTGATGAAGTCTGAAAATTAGTTAAAATTTGGAAAGAAACCTCTCATGTTTGAGAGTGCTATGGTAATAACAAAGATGATCAAAACAAAGTTTTGGCATGTCAATAATTAACAGTTAAATCACAAAAGTATCAAAAGTTATTAAATATTTCTAATTAAATGACAAGTGGTAAACACCAGATAATTTGCAGGGAATACAAATAGTATTTTACAAGTATTGTTAGAGTTTGTCAGCTATGAAACTCCCCTTACTGTTGACTTTTGATTTCTTTGTTGCAATATTTATAAACCTCCTCTCATGTGTTTTTTAAGGAAATATGAATTAGCCAAATAATGAAGCTAAAATTGTAATCTGTTTGATAGTTGTTTGAATAGAAAATCAAAAACTTTCTGTTTTCCAGCAGCCTTCTGGAGTCTGCCTTCTTTTACCAAAAGATACTCATTTTATTACTTGTAAAGATAAAGACTAATTAAATGCTACACAGCCTTTCAGTAATTCAAAAGCTCTACTAATTAGGAGTCCTGTCCTGTTACAGAAGTTACAACGCAGGCAGGTGTGAGGAATGAGCTCAGCCCCTAGGAAGAGCTGCAAATACCACAAACACCATCCTGGCAGCTGCCATCTCCTTTTGCTCTTGTGCCCATATGCTGAGGTGTTCTGGTGCGTTTTGTGTCAGAAATGCACAGCTCCTCCGGGCCACCTCCGGTGCCTTGCCACCCTCTGAGTAAAGGATCTCCTCCTAATATCTAATCTACATCTTCCCTCTTTTACTTTAAAACCACTGTCCTATCATTGTCTTCCAATGTAGAAAGTCAGTCTCCCTCTTTTTAACAGATCTCTTTAGGTACTGAAAGGCTGGAATGAGGTCTCCCTAGAGCCTTCTGTTCTAGAGACTGAAGAAGTCCAGCTCCCTTATATTTTTTTTCAGAAAGATGTGATTCCAAGCAGATTCGATTGTGTGCACAGCCCATTGCAGAAATGTGCTTCAGGTTGTATATATGTCTACGTGTGTGAATATCACAGAATCATGAAGTCATAGAATCACCAAAGTTGGAAATGACCTCTAAAGATCATCCAGTCCAGCCATCCACCTGTCACCAATATTCCCAACTAAACCATGCTCCTCAGTACATCTAAACATTTGTTGAACACCTGCAGGCACAGGGAGTCTACCACCTCCCTGGACAGCCTGTTCCAGCACCTGAGTACTCTCTCAGAGAAGATGTATTTCCTAACGTCCATCCTGAATCTCCCCTGGTGCAACTTGAGGCCATTCCTTTAGTCCTGTTATGAGTTATGTGGGAAAAGATGCTGACCCCCACCTCATCACAACCTCCCTTCAGTTAGTTGTAGAAAGCGGTAAGGTCACTCTTGGGTCACCCCTGAGCCTCATCTTCTCAAGACTGAACAATCCCAGCTCCCTTAGCCATTCCTTTTAAGGCTTGTGCTCCAGATCCCTCACCAGCTTTGTTGCCTTTTTCTGAATATGTTCCAGGACCTTGATGTCTTTCTTGCAGTGAGGGGTGTACAGAGGGATGATCACTTCCCTGGCTCAACTGCCAGTGCTATTTTTGATAGAAGCCAGGATGCCATTGGCCTTCTTGTCCACCTTGGCACACTGCTGGCTCATGTTCAGCTGAGTGTTGACCAGTGTTCCCTGGTACTTTTGTACTACACAGTCTTCCAGCTCCTCTGTCCGAAGCCTGTAGTGTTGCCCTTTAGGGTTGTTGTAGCCGAAGTGCAGGACCTGGCACTTGGTCTTGTTGAACTTCATTCCCCTGGCCTCAGCCCAACTGTTCAACCTCTCCAGATCCATCTGTAGGGCCTTTCTACCCCTAGGTAGATCAGCACTTCCTGCCATCTTGGTTTCATCTTCAAATTTACTGAGGTTGCACTCATTGCTGTCATCCAGGTCATCAGTTATTGGTTCCAGGTCATCAGATATTGAACAAGTGAACCTTTCCAAGTGGTATTTTCTGTGAGCTTGTGCCAACTTGATTACAGAAACTGCTTTTGTACTGATCTGGTTTGTAAAATGTCTTCTTGTTTTAAATGTAATACACGTACTTAAGTGACATGCATATATTGTATATCCTAGTTTTCTTTCAGTATTGGTGATTCTGTCATTCTTTCTTTTCTGGAAGAAAATTTTAAGGAAGAAAAAAAAATGACCTTTATTTGAGAATAGACTTGAACACCAAAAAGGTATCCAAAATGGAATTTGGTTGTTGGTTATGATGTTGATTTTGCATCATAAAGTAAAACTACTGAAGAATTTTACTGTTAGGACCTACAATAGACTGAGCATTGCTGTAGAGTAGCCTGAAAATGAGTCTGCTGTAGCCTGTTAATTAGAATCATAGTCATCATAAACACACTGATAGTTATTCCCTTATGTAAAGATGATTAATTCTCTGACTTCCTGATAACCCACTGATAAAGTAGACAGTCCTCATCATGTTCATCAACACTGATATGGATTATGTTCAGAGGAAGACTGATACTGGAACAGCTTGCTGTCATCTGGATGTGATAGGGGATCGTCTAGAAATGCCATGCCTGTGCATATATACGTTCACTACAGAAATGACCTTGTTGCACAATCTTGTCAGAAAATAAAAAGGCTCAGGCTGTCACTCACAGGAAAGAAACAAAGACTTTATAAAAAGAAAATCACAGTAACTTCAGTCTTGCTTTTAAAGCCTTTCTAAAGCCATTCTAGGGGAAGGAAATGAATATTTTTGTTATGAACTACAGGCAGACCGTAAATTTATAAACCTTTATTGCTTCTCACTAACCAATACATCAATAACATATAATTAAATTGGGCTTGGTTATCTTACAACTTTCCTTGAGTTTAAAAAAAGTTAGCAATATTTCAGCTTCTGAAAACTGTGGATCCTAAAAATGTTAAAGAGCTAGCAGGAATTGGTGGGAGTTTTTTTTAGAAAGTTTATCTTATATCTTACATATATATATATATATTTATCTTATTTATTATTTGCATGAATGGTGAATTAGTTTTCCTGAAAACACTAACTTTTACAACACTATACCTGTGATAAGAGATGATAATAGTTTTCTAGTAATCATTGTGTAGATATTATAGAAAGAGGAGCATACATCCTGTAGAGGTCCTGGATTTCTTTTTTCTCCATAGTGCTGCATAGATTGTACCAGCAAATGGATGCAAAAATAGCTTTCCTTGAACTCTGTTTGCTAAATGCAAATATGGCAGAAAACCTTTTATCTAAATAGTTAAGTTCATATTTATGTGAACATGTTAACTCCAGTTTCCTTGTTCAGTATTTCTTTGCAAAATTAAAGTGGATTCTCTCAACAAGCTGAGATATAAATCTTGAATGACTGAGACCATTGGAAACTGGGTGGAGTAATGGATTGAATGTCATCTGTGCATGCAAAGTTGGCAGAATCTGTCAGTCTTTAGGAAAGCTTTGATTTGTGTCTGTTTATACACCTCTGTGTCTAGTGTAACTGTACTATGAGATTCCTTAGTTTAAATTAGAGCGTATTTGGATCATTAATCTGGTCCCTCATTCTTAAAGTGCCTACCAGATTTCAACTGAGGGAATGGTCATATAATACTTTTGTAAAGAGCTGGATAAGTTTTTAGGAATCAGTGCTCTTATACTTCCAGAAAATAGTCATCTGGGAGCATCTTCATGCACTGCCATGGTTGGGCACCTGCATTTTTTCTTACAGTTTTTTTGACTTAATTTGTTTGCACTGATGCTCATGAGATGGTTCTGACTTCCCTTTTTGCCGGCTGAGTTTTGTGGGTTACAGTTTCAAGCTTGGGTGTGGTAACAACACTGATAGCCTTACCTGGTAAAAACACATCTTGCCTTCTTGTGTGATGAAAATCCTCCTTCCTCTTTAATCCCAGCTGTGCTGGCTGACCTGGGCCATCAAGCTTTCCTTATCCATAATTTTCTGATGACTGTTCACTATTTGAGCTCAACTATTATTTATTGTTATGTTGAAATGATGAATAGTTCCAGGCAGACAAGAAGCGGGTGGATATTTGTTACTGCTTTCATAGTTAGCATTCAGGGACAGAGAACTGCAGACTTCACTGGAGCTATTGCAAAGGCTTTTTGAGAACTGGTGAAGGCTCACTCCATCCAAAGGAATACACATGCAGGCAAAAATTCTCCTTCCCCAAACACAAATCTATAACTTATAGAATGCAAGTAGATAGATTTTATTTTGTTTATCTTTTCCTCCAGTTTTATTTCACTGTAAAATGTTTCTGTAATTGGGTTCCTCATATCCTCTGGTCTGTCACTCTCAAGTGAATTACTTTATTCGTTGCAGCTTTTACTGCTGAATTTCTGGTACAAAGGAAATGGCCAATATATTGTCGTTTTTGTATGATGTTATTTAGCTATATGAATAAGTTGATATGTATAAGACTCATCTTTACCTTGGAACAGATAAGAAGTTCTGGGGGAAAGAAAACAGAAAACTTTTTTTGTTGATTGTTATGAGTTACTAATGTAGTGGTTCCTTTAAAAATAATCTTCACATGCACCTGTGCTATCAAATAAGAGGCTTGCAGATGTGTAATTTCTGTATTTATAGTTCCAGAGCATGTAAATTTTTCATTACCACAGAGTTTAATACCTGAACATATGCAAAGGAAGCTTGCAGATTCCTTAGGAAAATTCTGATGCTCTACTTTGTCTCAGACCAGCAATGTGTACTACTCCTCAGCTACTGGATAGTTTCTCACAGATGGTGGACTGCAGAACCACACAGCTCTAAAAACATTTATCATTTATTTCCGTGCACAATTAGTGGGGCTTTTTGTTGTCGTTGTTTTGTTTCTTTGTTTTTTAGATGAGATTGATCTGAACCAACAGGACAAAATTTGCCATTCAGTGAATTCTGGGCATTTCTTTCTTCAGCTTCAGAGTTCATGTGTGAGGATTGGGCAGGCAGAAGAGAAAAGCTCTTCTGGAATTAGTTGATTTCTTGTCTCAATTGTCTTGCAGCGAAGTGCCAAGATCTTGCTTTTCCAGAAGAATGAGCCGGGACACAGTCTCTCTTCAGCCCTCACGCTCATGTGTTCTCTCCATAGGAATGGCATCAGAACATGTTACGTATCTGTTGCATTGCCTCCTCATTGACACGTGGAGGGGGTCCTGCATTCGCCTACAACGTATATCCCTCCAAATATTTAAGACATATACAGAAAATAAGCTACAAAGTTGTGGTATACATTTTTCAAAATGTGTTCATAGTTATTTTTACATGTAAATTTTCAGTTTGAAGGTACAATTTTAAAAATTAATCACAAATCCTGAAGAGTCTTTCACATGGGGGTAGTGGTCTACATTTCTTGTACCCAGTGTTGTGCCTCACTGCTTGTTTTTGTATTTTATTTAATCCAGAAAATGCATTACTGGTTACTTTCTAACCAATAGAACAAGTGATTTTACTGCTTATTCTCTGATACGCTAAAGATAATGGCAAAATTCTTAATGGATTTGCTTAACACAGCAACCTTTTCAGTCTTTGTAGAAACAATGAGATCTAATAAGAAAAATATATTTTTGTACATATTTTTAACCATCCAAAGTAGAGAAATTTTTGTATGAAAATAATAAGTATGTAAATTAGAGCAAATGTTTGAAATGAGTCATAACTCGAATTTCTCTAGTACTCCTATATGTAAGATCTAAAAAATTGAAAGCTAAGGTTTAAAACAGTAAATTACAGAAGTAAGTCAACAGTACAAAGCATCTTACATAGAGGATATCAAATGTCTAAAAATTACAACTAGATAAATTAGATAAATGATTGCTCTCTAGCTTAGTTTGTTGGTATTCTCAAAGAAGATAATCATTATGTAATTATTTTCTTGAGACAGACAGCAACACCAACCATTTTTTAATGAATTCTATGGCATGCTAATTTCCCATCTGTCCCAAGTAATATAGACTCTGACCTTTGTTCATTCACCATATCTTAATAGCAAAATTGCAAGAACGAAATGTCTGTTGAGTCCCTCCGAAGGTTAAATATAGATAAAAATGTTCACATTGTTTGCACGGGAGGGAGTATTGCCTCTCAAACATGTCTCTAGCATCAGTTATCAATACTTTCAAGTTGACACAGATGAACAACAGAAAAACTTTCTTGGTACGGAAATGCAAGCCCAGATGCTTACAGGATTTGTGAGACTTATCCATAGCAACTTCAGCAGGTGCAAACAGATGGCTGAAATTTCTGTTAGACCATAAAATGTAGACAACTACTGTCCTGCTATGCCTAACCAGAGTCAATTAAGTATGAAGCAGGATATCAGGCTATGAATCACAAGTCCTTTATATCCTGTGAACTGCATGGCTTGCTTTTTTTTTTTTTTTTCTTTCTAAATGCTTCTTTTCATGGAAGCCCTGGGGATAGCAAGAAAAGCAGCAAAAGAGTGAGATAAGTTCATATTTGAAGCAGTTTGAACTTAAGTTGGAAAGCAAGCATCGCAGTTAATAGCTCTGTGAATAAAGCCCATTTCAGAGGCTACTGCCATACCCTACTTGGAGTCATGTTCCTTCTTGTGGGTTCTCCGGAGCTCCTTTGTAAAATACACTGGTTTGATTGCTTGTCCTGCCTTCATGTGGCTAAAGCAAAACCCAAAAAAGAAAGATAACTTTTCTTGAAATTATTTTTCTGAGCATGATTCTTCAACGTAAGTTCTAAGGATACTTGTTTCAGGACAATTTATGAATGCAGAAATTTGCAGCAAAACTAACTTCAGAGTTATTTAAGAGCATTTTAGCTAGCCTTGGGAATTCAGTCTCCAGTATTTAGAGATTGAAACGGCTGTAAACAGAAGCAACTGGATGGAAAAAGGGAAGAGGGAAGAAAAAATACTTTGAATGTGAAATGTAGAATGTGAAATGCTGAACAGAGAGGAAAAGATAATTAAGAATCCAGAAAGGAAAAATATATATATATATATATCCCAAATAGTTCTTCCTAATTCTGCTTTGTGTAGTGAAATGAAGAAGGATGCTGTAAATATAATAATGTAAATTGCATTTTACATCATTGTCCTGTTTAATGTCTTCTGTTTTCTTTGAGTCAGTGTCAGTCTTTTGGCTAAGTACTGCCACAAAGCTGAATAAATGGCAAAGGGAAATAAGCGACATTTGTGTATAGGCTGAGTGTAATGACATTATCTCAAAGGAATAAGTTCGTGTGACAGTGTTTTACATACGAGCTGGCAACTGCTATTGAGCTTGCACTGCCTGTTTTTAACCTTTAATTTGTGGGAATGCTGTGAATAAAGATAGACTTTATTTGCTTAATATTTATTTTTCAGTACCTTAAATTTGGAGCTGTCATCATTAATATTCTGAAAAGTTGTTCTGTTTCCCAGTGCTGTCTGCAGGTTCCTGTTTCCCAGTTATTCACTCTTCCAATACTTCAGTAAAGTGCTGGGCCAGTGGAGGCCTATTCTTCTGTAACCTGAACAGGAAGGATTTCCTAGCCTAGAAGACTGAGTAAAATTCACTCATTCTTGTGGAGTATTAATATACGTTTCAGAATCCTTCTGCTTCCTCAGTCTCTGGTTTCTTATTCAGAACTAATTGTTCTTTAACTAATTGCTGGGTAACTTTCCAAAATGTAAGCTATGGAAAGAGCAAATTGAATCCAGACAAAATGGTCAGATCCAGAAGAGTTATTCAGACATTCAGTGCAAATACAGATGTTCAGATCTGTATTTTCAAGCCTTTCTGAAGAGCAAAGCAATTCCAGACCTTAATCAGTCTTATTTTTTTTTCTTTTTTTTTCTTTTTTTTTTCTTTTTCCCCTTTTTGAAGTGATTTCAGTGCCTAAAGATCTGTGGGACTTAGGAAGTGTATGTATGGTGTAGAAAACACAGGCTCAGTAAATGAATGAATCTTTGCATTTTAGAAGTGCATCTCTGCCTGGTAAGATGTCACAGTTCAGAGCTCCTTTAGGAGTGCCTTTAATAATTCTGCTTTAGATTCCATGCATACCTTGTCATTCACTAGAGTGGGGTCCACAAGTCTGTTCTGCCATCCAACCACTTACTCAGGTAAATATTTCATTTTCAGGTTAATGACTAAATTTCATTTTTTTTCCTCCTTATTCAACTAAGTAAAGTTTTAAAATTATATATTCTAGGGAAAAAATAAAAATAAAAATAATAAAAAAAGGATATAGTCAAACAGCTTTTTTTTGTTTTGAGCCAAAAGGAATCATTTATTTACACAACCAAGAATTGTTTGATTTCCCATGACTGCCTTACAAAGCAAATAAAATGGGGCAAATGCAAGTGAGTCTGTACAAGCAAACTATTTCAAATCAATATGCAGAGAGAAAATCGTGTTATATGGTGTATGTGAATTGATGTCAGTTAAAACTAGGAATCTTTACATAATATCAAGTAAAAACACCACATATGGTTTCAGCAATATAGCTTCTATACTGTTAGAAAAAAATTCCAACTTTTTCCTGTCATCTTTTTTTAGGAGAAGTAGGCTGCTGAAATTATGTTTGTCAAAGCTTAAATCCTATGTTGGAAGTACAAAATGAAAACACGGATTGTAAGAAACGCATATAGAGACTGATAGTCTGCCTCTCTTGGATACTTTTAAATACAAATTTGATTTAGTTTTCAAAATTGGAAAAAGCAACATAAAACAAAACAAAACAACAACAAAACAACAAAAAAACTCACCAATGAGTTACTCGTTAGTAGGTGGACAGCTTTTGCAGTGGAGATTGTTTTGTGGATTTGGAGATGGGAGGGGAGTTGTTTATGTGATGAAACTGCCAAGATATAAACCTGAGATGACACAGAGGTGCTGGGAGCTTTGAAAGAAAGTTGAATTAGTAAGAAGTAAGGATAAAGGGGGGTAAAGGCAAATAAAAATAAAAATACTTTGAATATGTGAGCACAAGGTAAAAGGATTGTAAAAGCCTCAAATTCATTGTGTGCTCTATCAGCAGTGAAGTTGATAGTTCAGAATGAACTCAAGAAATAATAAGAGTAATTCATGCTGAGTTTTCTTTTCTGAAATATCATTTTATACATATTACTGGCAGGGAGAATATGTTGGTAGGATAGAGGTTCTTCTCTATCACTAATTTTGAATGCCAGTTTTCATATAGTTAGGAAACTTAATAGGACAGGATTTCTAATTGGTGAGGTTGTTTTTCAGGAAAAAGCTGTATTCTACACAAAAAAATGATACTTTGTTTTCATCCAAAGTAAATAACGTTTGGCTCTCCAAAGAAGGACTGTGGCATATTAAAACTATCCATGAGTCCTCGATACCACAGATACCCTCTATCTGTGTGTCTGCTTTATTTGTTGTTGTTGATATATGATCTCACTTTGCTCCCTTACTCTGTTAAGGTCACTGTTAGTATTGTACTGCATTCCTTACATATTTACTGTGTCTTTTACTGGCAACTGAGTGGAGATTGTAATCCTGACATTAATTGGCTGAGAATCTGTACATCACTGGAAGAGGGAAAGAATATATTTCTAGAAAGTCCTTCTGTAGAAGAGATTTTGAAAACTCTTTCATGGCTACTGGGTTTGTACACTGAGAGGAAAAAGGGTATTGGAGATATCTGGACATTTCATAGTGTGACTCATTGTTAATAAAAGACCACATAAAGTGGCTAAGAACATTCCTGATGGGTACCGCAAAATGGAGACAGCTGTACAGGAATATTGGCAGAATTGGAAGCCTCCTAGATCAAGTCTTTGCCACAAGGGAACATATAACAAGCTTCTGTCTGTAAGATGTGTTAAATTCTGATGAAAATAGAAATGATGTGGTTATTTATAACCTAATTTCACAAGAGGAAATGGAGATATTTAGGAACGATTACTATGTTAAATACTTTGCTTCTCCCATAAGGCTTCTCATTTGTGATGACTTCCCCCAAAGTAGGGATAAATAAAGAAAGAAATTAAAGAATGCCATATTTTCAAAGAGAAAGGAAGTAACCCAAAAATAGAATCAGATCAGCAGATACACTGCTCTTATTTCATGAGAGGTGGAAGTGGAACTCAAAGACATTGTGATTTTTTGGGAAAGAGCTCAGACTGGCTATCTACTTGAGCACTTATCCAAGTACAACTTTTGATTTGCATTACTAGATACTTCACACCTGAAGTCTCAAAAACGAAGCTGCAAAAACCCCCAACTCAAATCTTCTGAAAGAGCAATTCATTTATAATATCAATAACATTTCAACTGCTGTTGATACTGAAAGAAAGGTGAAATATATCTGGGAGACTAAGAGGAAAACTCCTGAGGTGGCAGCCGGTGCATTAAGAAGAAAGAAGAGAGTTAAACAGAAGGGAAAACCTCAGTTTGGATATTGGAGATAATTAAATGTAAAAGGTAAATAGTGAGGTGTGAATTCAACTACTTAGATTTAGGTTAGATATTAGGAGGAGGATTGAAACTCAGTGATCATTGTGTTTTTTTTTCCAACCCAGCCCATTCTATGATTCTATGATTCTTCTTTTCTTTGAATATGATAATATTCATTTCTGTAACTTTTTCCCTATTGTCTCCTATCCATTCATCCCTAGTTCTTATGCCCACACTGAAAACTGAGGCAGTATGTATTCGTTGATTTCCAGAGTGTACAAATACCTCTGCAAAGATACTGACATTAAGAGGTCCAGTTTTATACATTATCTCTGTTTGTGATTTGGTTTTTCCTACTGTTAGCCTACAACAAATTCTGCACCATCACTTTTTGCTTTTTATGTATAGTATGCATTGTTCAGTGCCCTCACTTTGTTGTTACTCCACTTCTAACATGTTCCTGTTAATTATTACTTCTGACCTTAAGTATTTCATCATTTGTTTTTTTCACTTTACTGTCTAGACACCTGGAATTTCTATACAATGTTCTGTTTTTTTTGTTTTTTTTTTCTCTCTCTCTCTGCTTCATTAACAATATGTTTTCTGTTTACGAGGGTGGATAGTGATAGGACAAGGGGGAATGGTTTTAAACTGAAACAGGTGAGGTTTAGGTTAGATATTAGGAGGAAGTTTTTCACTCAGAGAGTGGTGACACACTGGAACAGGTTGCCCAAGGAGGCTGTGGATGCCCCATCCCTGGAGGCATTCAAGGCCAGGCTGCATGTGGTTCTGGGCAGCCTGGTCTGCTGGTTGGTGACCCTGCACATAGCAGGGGAACTGAAACTCGATGATCTGTGAGATCCTTTTCAACCCAGGTCATTCTATGATTCTGTGGTATGATTCTACGATTCTGGCTTTCAGTAATGACATATGCACCCTTTTCTCTGGCAGAGGGAAATAATAGGAATGTGGAAAGACAGTGCTAAGCCAGTCAATTTCTGTTAATATTTTATTGGTGTCAACAATAGCTTCTAGTTTCTTTAGCTCACAGTCATGTTGCACATTGAATTTATCTGATCCCTGCTGATGAAGTCTTCAGAGCAGCTGGTTTGATTATCTGTATGATTTCTGTGAAGATATTTAAAGAATTTCTTTTTCCTTTAGTCTAAGAAGAATTGTGTAGTAGTTTCTGATAGACTTATTTTTAATAATTTATAGAGTACGTTTTGATTCAGTCCATGTCAAAGTATGTTTATTTGATATGAACTAATACTTCTCATTTTGGTAATATCTTCTGCTTGAGCAAATTGTCTTTTAAATAAATATTAATTAAGCTTTCTAACACTCCGATAGCAACATGCAATTATTTCAGTTAGCATACAGTTTAAATTGGACACATAGAGGAGAACTACATCTAAAACTTGGGCCTCTGATTTAGCTTGATAAATTATTTGCTCTGTGGTTTAACTTGGCATAGGTTGATTAATGTTCCTCCAGCCAACATCAGTGTTGATTCCTGGGTTACCCGATAAGGTGAATTTCATATTACAGGATTTATGAGTAAAAACAATTTCTATAAGTATTTTTAAGATCTGCCTTGAAGATCAGATGTGTTCATTATCCATATTGGATGGTTTTTACCTCTTTCCCAGGAAAAAAAGACAAGAATCTGGAGGTTTCCTAGGACTCTGTTTGCTACAGATACGAGCCATAAATATATTGATGAAGAATGAGAACCAGCAATAGCTTTCTCTTAAACTTATTCTTCATCTCACAGTTATAAATATAATCTGGAAACCAATCTAAAACCAATCAAATGAACAAATAAAATGTTAGATGAAATAATAAAATTTGGAAAACCATCACATGGAATGTTGTATAGAATATCAAATAAGTCGATAGTCTGTTGCATACAGTGGTTTCCTCTTCCTTATCCCCATAACAAGACCGTGCTTCTGTGAACTAGCAGATGAACTAACAAGATCTTAACTCTGAAGCATGAAGCAACCTGAATTGAGTTTCTCCTATTTAAGTCAAAAATTAAATGGTCATTTGTCTTTAATGCTCTCAATTATTTTAGACATTTTGTCTTAACAATTTTTTATTATCATAGTCAACTGACAAAATAACGTAAAGATGACAGATCTGTTCTAGCTAAGTGTTGTAATTAAAATGGAGTATGCATATTCCAACATGTTGCTTACATCACCAATAGATCTTTTTCCAGCTGTTTCTGAGAATAAGTTACTCATATTCTAACTTATAAGTTGGAATTATCATTGTTATTATTATTATAACAGGTCAGTTATTTTTTCTCTGCTTAAAATAAGTGTGGTTTTATTCATTGGCTCGGTATGAAAATACTTTTTGAAAAAGTTATTGCAGAAAAAAAAATCCTTTCAGACTTTTGCCAATACTGGTGCTCTTCCGCCCATGAAGTGATTTGGCCATAAAGAAAAAAATTCTCTCTTCTGAGAAACGTGGTGATTTTTTTTGTCTTGTTTTGTTTTGTTTGTTTTTTCATTGATTTGTTCCTTTTAATGAATTTTAGAATTTACAATTGTAGAAATAATTCATCCTTAACATCCAGAGAAATACAACAAAAACTGCATTTCCTATGTTTTTCTGACTTACAAATTTCTGTTCTCTGACATCTTACAATGATGAAAAGCTTTTACTGCCTACTACCCAACTGAAAGTAAACACTAAAATAATAAATTCCAGACTTTCATTGTTTCTTTTTTTTTTTTTTTTTAATTGAGATTTGACATGGAAAAATGGTGAAATTGATAGTTTCAAAATTTACCTGTGATGACATAGGGAAAAATTAACTATTCTGATAGCAGCATACATCAGGTAAAACATATTCGTCTACTTGAATGATTATGCCAAACAGAAAGAAAAGAGTCAATCAAGATATTTTTTAAAAGGGTTTGATATAAAGAATGTGTGTCTCAGGGTAGAAGGGGGAAACTTAGATGAAAGCACCTAGTGAGCTGCACTACCTTTAGATTTATGCAGATGGTGAGTGGGATTATTTCAGACTGAAGTTTTGCACTCAGATGCCAAAAATTCTCATATATCCTGGTTTTGGCACTTACGAGAGTTTTTTTAGGAGATGGCCCTTATGGAAGATATATAAAATTCCTACTCACATTCTATCACAAAATACTTTACTGGACTTCCAACTTTTTCTTCTTTCTACAGAATGCAAACAGTTTCACTGATTTATTGGTATATTGCAGTGCTTTCTTGTTCTTTCTTGTTGGCAGACGGTGGCTTTCCACCATTTGTTGTCTTAATGTACTTACATCAAACATTTTGGAGTGAGGTGCTGCTCGGTGTGAGTAAGAGCATGGTGGTAAGAACCAGTGTAAGAACAGGATGGTTCTTATAGTGCGTAAGTTTTCAGAATATTGTGAAAAATCACATAGGCAGCTCCACTGTTAAACAAACAAACAAACAAAACACCATAGAAATGTTCTTTATCTCCGAACTCTTTTTCTTACTAAGGAATCACCATCTACCTACTTAGAAATTCTTTGCTTAGTCTCGGTATTCTGTTTTCTTCTTTTCCAGCGCAGTTGTTTGGGAAATAACTTCATTAAAGATTTGTGCACAAAAATAACCATGGGTAAGAAGTGTAATAAGACATTAAATGTGGAAATATACATGTCTTTTGCACCCAGGTTTAAGTTTCCTGTGTCTCTAGAGAGCCACTTACATCTGACCAGGGAGGTTTATTTGTCTTGCACTTTGTCTCCATACTCCACTGACTTCATGTTTGTAATCAGTGCATATTTAGTGGGCAATCTACTTTGCTGTTAATCAACTGACAAAGAAGGCTACACACTGAGAATTATTTTCCCCTTCAAAACTGTTATTTAGATGAAAATGGATTTATCATCAGCATCTTTTTGGTAACACTAAAATGGGAAATTGTAAGTGTATGCTTCACAACTGTGCCTTTAATATCTCTTCAGAATCTTTCTAATTTAATCCGATATTCATCTTTCTCAGCAGTGTATTTTCTCAAATGCCTATTTACATGTTTCCACCTGGCATTACTGACCAATTCCATTCTATGAGTAGTAGATACTTAACAAGTTTGTACTTCTGACTGGCTCATCAGGAAGCCCGCAGCATGAATAATATGATCACGTCTCCATAAAGCACAGTATGGCTTCCGTCAGCATTCCATAATTTGGATGCATTTAGTTATTGATATTTTTGCTCATCTTAAAGTATGAAAATAATAAATTGTAACATCTTAAACTGATAGTCTGTGAACCTGAGAATAAAAAGGGAGGCTTTGTTTTACATATGGTGCATTTCTGTTGTTTGGATGATTTTCTAGATAGCCATCTGTAGCAGAGTAAGGATGGCAAGAAAACTGATTTCTCATCCTTGTTTGCCAACATTCATGAATATCTGCTTAGTGTGGCATGTTGCCTAATCAAAGGCTGGTTGGACTCACTGTCAGGTTTCAAACAGTAATGTATTTAGAGCCTGCCTTCAGGCAAGCCTTTTGGCATTAATCTAGAAAATTTCTAAGTACAGGGGACTAAACTTTGTGTACAAATGAACCTGATAGAAAGAAAGAAAGGGAATAAAATAAGGTTGCAGATAAAGTGAAGAGAAAGTACTGACAGAACAGTGCAGGAGAGCACAAGGCCAATTCTGACTGCCAGTAAAAGCAGACTGCTTCAGGTCAGTTCAAATCTAGGGAGATTATTTGCGCCAAAATAGAGAAGTGTGAGTAACTGGTAATAAGAAACAATGGGGCCAAGAGAGAGATCTAGATAAATCCCCTACATTTAGGACTTATTACCCAGTAAATTTAGGAAGTCATTAAGATACTTAAGAGGTTTGACCCAAACCCTCCTGAAATCAGGGCACAGGTTCCCTCATATCTCTATCAGTCTTCAAGTCTCCAAGTAGCTACTACACAGAAAGAATCTATCTGTACTTTTGTTTGTATCTGACCCACAAGGACATGTATCACAAGAGTGGGAGTAAAGTCAAAGGAATCTAGCAAAGATCTAATACGACAAGAAAATTTGTGTTAGCTGAAGCACAGAGGAAATAAGCAAATGAACTTGTAATCTCAAAACAAAATTATCTTTTGTACCTAATTAAGCATACTGATACATACAAAACTGCATGTAGTTTTACTTGCATGATGCTTTCTTCATTGTTTTAATTTCAGTTGTCTATTTCAATGAATTGTTTCTAGAGTTCTCTATATGTGGAGGTCTCCTTGATCTTATCAAGATGATTAATGGAGTAAAAACAGTATGGTACTTGTGCGAGAGAGAATTTAAATGACTGCTATTTCTGTAGTTGTTATTTTTGCAGTATATAACAGTATATAACTTGTTATGTAACAGCAAATTAAATTAATGCTATATTAGAACTATTTTGATACTATGATGGGAAAACCCTGCTGTGCATCCTTTCATTTCAGGTGATTATTTTGTTTTGCTAAATGGAGAATATTTGCATCAAAAATACAAAATGAGGAAAAAGCATATAAAAATTCATGTAACAAAATTATCAAATCTGCATTTCGAAGCTGTAAAACCCAGATGCAGAACATACGGTTGTCTGACACACTTTCTGTTGTGTTTCCTATGACTTTTTTTTTTTTTTTTTTTTTTTTAAATTTATCCTAAACAGCTTTTGGAACTTGTAGTAGAACTCACATATTTTCATTTAAGGAGTCTGATTCCTTGTGACTCTGCTGTGACAATTCCTATATTGCTTTTCCAGCAATTTCATCCCTGACTTGCGCAAGAATCAGAATTAATTTTGTACAGAGGATTATTGAAGAGGTGAAGTGGCAGTGAGCCATCCCAACTTTCAGGGATGGCTGTATATTTGTGAGCATCCCAAGCCTTCTATCGTGCATCTCACAAGAATATCAACAACAAAAAATCCAATAAGAAAATAAGTTAGATTTTTTCCTCTTTGGTAGCTTTGAAACACAACCTTTGACACCTTTTGTTAACTTCTTACATCACTGAAGCAATTAAAAATTGCTGTCTGCCAATATTTGATCATTTACTCCTTTTGATCAGCCATCGAGTGTAGATGATCATCCCTGACCTTCAGCATCTCTTCTCTAAGTCTCTGTTCTCATGCTTAAGAACACTCTTGTTCTTAGCCTGTCCTAACACTTAAAAATATACCTCGCTTGTAGTAAACAATGATGAAAAATCACTAAAGCAATCCTTTTGTTCACTGTGGTGACATTTCCTCTAATTAAATTTTCATTTCTGAAGGTATTTGGGCCTCTCTGGTCCATCTGGGATATGTTTGCCCTCAGCATTGCCTCAGGCCAAATGTATTTTTGTTGATATGCTGCACAGCATGCTGTCCTCAGTGGCTGTGGGTATTCCCCACTGGTGGTTTATTTAGAAGATTATTTCACCAGTTTCAAAGTACTTTTTCTAAAGTGTTTTTTTTCCCCCTTCTTTTGAAACAGAGAGGGAGCTGAGTGCCCCCACAGTGCCCTCTCTTCTATGAATCAATGTGATTTTATGTTCTTTTCAAGTAAGTTTCTGAACAGGCTATTTGTAGACCCATGATGGGATGGAGGGGACTGTACTTCTACACAGGCCAAGAGCCCCTCAAAGGACTTTGTCTTCAGAATATTTTTCTGTGGGTTGAGCATCAACCTCAATTAAACTGATCTGGGGAAACTGATTTGGTAAGGGATTTTGATTTGTGGTACAAAGAGCAATAAAATGTTAGATGTAGCAAAAGGATTTGGGGGCCGTATTTTATTACCTTGCAGCAATATGTGCTTGGCAGGTAAAAAACAAAACAAAACAAAACAGTTTCCATCTATTTTTACTTTTCTCAAGCCATCTCACTCAATGTGTCTTTGCACCAAACCGCAGAAGGTCATTTTTGCACGCATGCATAAGCTAGTGCAGTGCAAGATATGGTTTACTGACTTAAAAAGAGAAAGGCATGAATCACTGCGAAGTGTAAGGAAAGTATTTTTCATTTTGCACTTTTGCATAATAAAGACCATTGGGAGAACCGTCTCCATATTGGCTATGCATCACAGATGCTCTTCTAATTCTTTCAAGATAATAGAGTCTTATGCCACGGAAAAATCTACGTGAGATTTATAGGACAGTTTTTGATTTTCCCATTCTGCGGCCCTGATATAATTTTGAAATATCATATTTCAGTAAAAGCTCACGTTACATCTTCAATTTCTTATTATTCAGTAATTAACATTCTGAAGCAATTTTATCATACTGAGAGACCTGGGCAAAGGTGGCAGCCATCATTACCAGAAACAATCACTTGGCAAATTACTTCCCAAACTTCTTAAAAAACTACACATTCTCTTTTTTCTTTTTCCTTAACTCTTCCACACACATAAATGCAAAGGGAGCTTGCTACGAGAAAAGAAAGGACACGGAGAAAAATAGGAACAAGGCATCTGTCGATTAATGGCATTTTTGTGGTTTCAATTCACTAATTCTGAATAAAATTACTCTGTTTAGAAAACAGTTCTACTGCATTTTTGAAGTTGTGCAGTTTCAAATTTCCTTGCTTTGTAAGTTGAAATTGAGAAATCATAAGAAGTTGGTTTCTTTACTGAGTTAACACAATGTTGTAAAGTAGTAATGGCCATAATAGTGCCATTTATGAGACCACGAATGGGCCTTTTTACTTACATACGTCTTACTGCTAGACACCCCAGTCAAGTGCCCTGTCATTTCCACTTTTGCAAATGGAATAAAAGTTCGGAATGTAGAAGTGACTGATTGTAACAATGACAGTTTCATGTTGACTTTGCACAGGTGGAAATGAAACAAAGAAAGAAGAAACAACAATAGTAGAGAGCAATATCCATCTTTCCATGTCCCTGCTTAAAGTTTTTGTTTATCCTTATGTGGTACAAAGTTATGTGGTACTCAGTCACACTTGTAGAAAAGCAGCATTCCTCTTAGGTTACAAACTCTGCTACTTTGGATTGACCTAAACATGAAAACAAAGCCTGGCAATGACAGGCAAACCCTTTGACTGAGCAGACCTGCACCAAAGAAGCGTGAAGAGCTTCCTTTTTCTGAGAGAACTCCTTGGAGTTATTGCAGTCATTGCGTTGGTAGTTTTGGACAAGTTTTGTTAAGAGCTGAAATACTGTTTAGGTGAGTTCTGAGAGATTGTGTAAGAAGTTGTATGTCATAGCTGCTATCCTTTAGGCTTTTCTAAAGCTTTACAGCAATCTCTATTTACACTTTTTTCTCTATAAAGTGCTTAGTTGTGAAAAAGGCAGTAATACTATGTTATAGAATATTTACGAATACTTATTTTGTCCTGCAGCTTTTTCCTTTTAACAGTTCTGTGTGGTTCGAGGTACTCAGACTAAACAAGAGAAAGGCATGCTCTATTGCTGCATTTGTTCATTTTCTTTTCGAAGCTGTATCAAATATATTATTTCATTCCATACTTGGAAACCACTGTTATATCTGCTCTGCAAAGACATAAATAGCCCATGAAAGACAGACCTGCAGAGAAACAGAGAGAAATGGCTCCCAGGACTTCCATTTTGCAAGTGAAAAAGACAGAAACTTTTCTTCAGCAAATGTGGAAATGTACAAAGTGCTTTAGATAGAAGAATTGGAGCAACACAAAACCAAATTGCATATGAGCTTATTTGAACTTTAAAGAATAGCAGTAGCTGAATCTCTCACAAGTGAAAACTGTCAGTGTTCTTAGGCTTACTATTTTATCTGGAACATTCAACCTACGTTTAGGTATCAAGGTGTCAGTCCATACTGACAGCAGAAGACCTCCCGTTCCCTAACCAGAGTCTATGTCTCTTTGCTTACGAAATGATCAAACTTAAATGTTTTAAAAGACCTTATGAATGTCCTTAATGCCTTTCTAGCAGTAATTTCTTATGTAATCTTTTCTTGAGGTAAAATGTTTGTTCAGATAAAAAAAATATTAGTAGAGGAAAAGAGAACTGCATAAAAAAGCAAGACATTTTATAACATTTAAAATGTTTCAGGCAGATTCTCTCCTTCTTACAAAGGACCCAGTTCTAATAAGGAATGTGATTTGATTTTTCAGGAAAGATGTGAGGAACCTAAGGAATCTACATGAGAGAATGCCTCCTCGTTCTGGAAACCTGTCAAAAAATAATAAGACAAAGGCTGTTCTTACTGGCTCAACATGGTCCAGGTAGGAGTGCACCTGGCACTAGATGCAGACAGCAGCTGTTTCACCAGCATCCGTAATCTGTACTGGTGGCTTCCTGGCTGTACCTGTGTGCCCTGAATGCAAAAAAGCATCTGTTTCACATTTATTCATTTACTCAGATGGCATTATCTACACTACTCGCTACCTTTGGACACAAGACTCTCATTTATAATTCATAGTACACAGATGCTTACAGGGAGTAGAAGCGTTGGCTACATTACCTGTCACTCTTAGTATATTTTGTATTCATGGTGGGTAAATATACAAGTATGAAGCTGCCATATTGTGTATGACTATCTATAATGCATTAGCAAACAGTTGTTTGATCATTTATACTGTCATTCTTTGTGGTTGAAATGATGTTAGAATGAAAAATGAAACAAACTGTGGGTTCACCCTCTGCTTCTCTTCTCTTCTCTCACTGTCTCTTCGCGTGTTGTTGGTCCTTTAAATTTTTTTATTTTTTATTTTGAAATTGAAGGTGATTTTGTCTCCTATTGTTCTTCTCTTTGTATGATTATCATTCAGTACTCGGTCAGCTATTCAGTAAGTTCACCAGTGCAGCTGGCTTCAGGAGAAGATGCTTCCTATTCTTTGCTTTCATAGGCTCATAAATCCAGCCTGCTGAGAATATTAAAAGGAGAAAAATACTCAGGCAGGAATAAAACATATCAAAAAGAGAAAGTGAATGTAACTGGGGAAACATTTACTCAAGATTACGTATTAAGCAATTTGCTCTTTAGTACTTAAGGAGTATAGAGAGAGAATATATAAACTGTACTTTCCAGAGCCCACTGCATCCATCAAACGCTGTTAAAACCAGCCATTTTTGAACAAGGAGAACATTCTGTATACCTTGTATTGTTTTTAAAAGCTATTTTTAGTGCAGTAAATATTAAAGTATGTCATTGTCCCTTGCATGAGCTCTCACTCATTTTTTAGGAGGGCAACTTTGCCAGAGATGCTTGACTTAAGAACCCATTAAAATGAAAATGTACTTGCAGGAACAGTGCTTGAAGACATGGGCGCCGAGCATGCTTGGCAGCCTGGAAAGTCTACAGAGCTCGCCTAACAGGAATGCCATCACATTAAAGAATTAGCATAGCCTCAGGCAACACTCTTTTTTTTGCAGTAGATGTGAGTGACATTTTGTATCCCAGGCACACTTTTTAATATTCCTTATCCACATGTAAGCTCTTTATGAATACATAAAAAAAGCAAAAGGTTGGTTTGTTCCTGTTGACATTTGTTCTTATTCCTTTCTCTCACTGGGCACTACAACTCAGATAAAGCTCTGATGTTCATCTCTTCTTTCACAACTTTGTCACTCCTTCCAAATGTTAATGCTGCTTCCTCTTCATGCTCATCTTTTCTGCTCTGCAGAACCTGTTCTGTCATTTTGTCTAATCTCTACCAGATGCCAAAAATTCAGCAATGCTGCCACAAAAATCCTTCTATCAGTATTTGAAAGCCCCAGTGAACCTCTCTTTTCACTGACCCCAATCTATGAGAATTGAAGTCAGGGAAAATTGGAGAAATAATCACTCAACAGCCTCATCAATCAAAGCAGTACTTTAGACTACTAATTATTCCCAGGTGGGGATACCTGAGAATTGAGAATTACAAATATTTGGCTCTTTGACCACTCAGCAAGTAAGCTCGGGTTATTGATCCCACTACATGAAAATAATCCACCTAACTCTCAGATTCTTCCTCTTGGGAAATTATCTTGCATAAAGTTTTCTGACAAAGAACATATAACCAAAAAATATAGCTGCTGACAGCTAAGCTTCATAATATCCTAGCAGATTCCATTTTGTCCAATGTCTTTGTGTATTAGCAACACAGGGAAAAAAAAGTACCTGTCCTTTCCTCCATTTTTGTTGAAGCTACTAGCAGTACCTTCCATCTTTGCTTGATGGGCTGCACAGAGCCTGAGAGTGCACAGAGGGGAGGCTTATCAGGAAGATGTGGTTGGTTCTGGTTCCTTATATACATATATTAGAGTTTGACATTGCTCTATCCATTGAGATGGAGCAAGTTGTTCATTCCGCCTTTTTTAATCAGTCAGTGGATTAATCTTAATGCGTGCTGATGGTGCTTATATGAAACAGCAACATAGTCATGACCTCGTTTTGGTGTCTTGTCTCTCAATAGAAATCAGGAACAAGTAGTGCCTAAACCTTCTAGTGCCTGGGGACAGACACTGTAAGTGGTTTGCAGAGATGCACTAGAAAAACGACGTATCCTGTTTTCATGCAAGAGCTTCCTACATTTTGTCCCTAACACACTCCAGATATAGATCCCAGTTTCAGAGACTGTGAAGAGCTAAGAACAGAGAGTGAGTGAATTAGGTCAGAGAGATGCTAAACCGGTTTGAGACCTCAAAAAGTATGATTTTTAGGTTAATTAATTGTCTCATTTTTTCATTGGTAGTCATCATGTGGAGGTAAAAGAGTCTTTCTTTGGCTTTCAGTCCACAATTCAAAATTTTATTTAATTGCTGTACTCTCCTTTGGTATGTATTTTCATTTTTTATTGTAACTATGTCTGCATTTTCACCAGTCATATCCTAGATATCTGAAACATTACCAACTGACTTTAAAAGTTTGTTATTAGCATTAATTTCTCTTTTGAAGTGCGTCGGAGCGTCTTACCACTATTCCCTAAAAATATCTGTTCAGGAGGTACTTTCTTCCATGATAGCGATGGATACTTGCTGAACACTCAGAAACCTGCAGCATAACTTTCATGGCACAAAGCCTAAGAATCCTCATACATCACTGCAGTCTTCTGTTCAAATCCATAAACATTCTGTAAAAACAGTTACAACAGATTTTCACACTTTCGTAAAAAATGCACTGCACAATTTTGATTATTATTATTATTATTATTTTTTAAGAAAGCCCTCATTGCCTCACTGTTCTAAGGCCACTTTGGTACCAGGATTTGTTATCTTGGCTGACAACTGCACTGAAGCCTATAATAAGAATCTCCTTCTTTTGCTCTAACAAGCAAATTCCCTGTTTTCTGAGATTCCTCTCTAGGAAGGCAGTGCTGAATGTGTATCAGACTTGAAAGACAGCCTATCTACACTGCCGTTTTCGCTTTTCATTTTTCTAATTTGCAATTCAGCTCACGTCCAGCTCGAAGAAGCAATTCTGCGTTGAAAATGCTGCAGCTGGTTTCCTCCAGTGCTCCCCCTATTCATAGCTAGGGAGGCAGTGGTGGGCTTACGCAAGATTGGCTTAAATGGGAAATCAATACTGGTTCCTTGGTTCCTACAAAAGAGCTGAACTGGGCTGGATTGGCTCCAAGGAGAAAAAAGGAGTGGAGTGGAGAAAACTGGCTGCCAGTGGGATAGGTACTCTGCTGCATATGAGACTGTTTGGGTCTCTGCCACTGAACCCATCACAAGATGTCTGCGATAACCTGGCTTACCTCCTACCATCTGTTTTTGAGTAGATGATAAATATTGGAAAAATAAAAGTTGGAAGCTTTTTTTTTCCCTAGGCATATATTAGCTTATAAATACATAAATGTTTCTGTTCAGCATCAGTAGGAATTTGTACCTCATACTGTACTAACCAGTTACAAAAGGGATTGGAAACTTGTTCTTCAGATGAAAAGTGGAATCACTGGGGTGATTCCTTGTTCTGCAGTTAAGGAGAAATGTGTGATCTAATTAGCAATTTCATCAGACTTTGCTCAATGATTGGAACTCAGTTTCACAGGGTCTCACTTGAGAAGACTTTCTATTTAATCTCTTGTATTTAAATATTCTGTGGAACGAATCTCAGTGAAATTCAGATTTCTGAAATCTATCCCTGTTTGCCATTTTATTTACATAAAGTTAGAGGGGAAAAAAAATTCTGAACACCGGAGGAATCGTTATAACCTGCTAAATGATCAGTCCATTAATTTGGTTAACTCTAACCAAACATATCACATGATATATAATATATGTTACGATCTACTTTTAGACTTTTTTTTTTGTTGTTGTTGTCGTTACGTACCAACACACCAAATACAGAAGGAAATTTTCACTGAAAATTCTTCCTACACTGAGTTCAGATGTGCTTTCTGCTACTCTCCAAGTAGTCTCACAGCTTGGGAGGCCTTGGGAGGGGGAAGCAGACAAGATGATTACAGGGAGGAAACTCTGGGATGGCAGTGGAAGAAATCTTTGGATCTCAGGTCCATTTACGTGTGTAATTGGAAGGCACCCCTTGGAAACAGAATGAGAAAAAAACCATGAAGGTAGCTGAGGAGAAAGGCTATTTCATATTAAGATTTTGACATTTAAAATACTTGATTAAAACACCAGTATCTCTATTGTTTAGACAGAAGGTATCTAGCTTTCTTCTAAGATCTAGAGTTAAAATTACTGTGAATGGCCAAATACTTCCTGAAATACTGCAGACTGCCTTGTTTCTTTACTGAAGATCCCACTGCTCTAATGCTGGAAAGATGGTTATTCATGCTATCCGTTCTTATACAGCTTTTGCGGTTTTAATAGCTCTCACTGCTAAGAGATCTTAAGGCTTTGTGATAAAGATCTGCTTACAATACTAACAGAGCCATCAGCAGTGGAGTCCTGAGCCTAATGGCTGTATGCTTCATTTGCACAATTTGCTTTATTAGAGTCATTGTGATTTCTGGTATGATCAAGGTGAATAACAATTATCTTTTTATGTACTATCAGCAATATAATTATTAATGTCTTTACAGGGTTTTTTTTTTGTGTGTGTGTGTATGGGAATGGCCATAGGAACTATGGAAGGAATTAAGAAATGCTGATACTCAGAAAAAGGTTAAGGACTGAATAAGGGGAAAGGGAAGGGACAAAGGGAAAGGAGGGAAAGGCTTTATGTCTTAGAAAGCTATGTTTTGCCATCTCAGATGCAAAGAGAAAAGAGAAGAGCAGTATATGAGATCTGAATTTCTGTATCAGTCATCATACCTGAGAATTATTTGGTAATACTACTCAAAAATTACCCTTAAGTTCACGTTAACCCTTTCTAGCACTATTTTTACAATACAATCCCCACTTTTTCCCTCCTAAAAAGTTAAACCAAAAAAGGGTGATGCTGACTGTTATTTTTCATTACCAAGCAACTTACTTAAGACAAGTTTCAGGCCATGTTTCCGATTTGTTTTTAAATTTCATTGATCAGGAAAGAGGACACCACATGGAAAGAGTATTAACATTATGTAAGCTTTGACATTCTGCACTGTATGACTGGAGAAGTTCACAGGGGCACTGCACCGCTGAGAAGAATTATTATTTTTTTAATATCAAAAACTCAAATAGATACAGTATCCCAAAATGAATCATGATCTCTAGACATGAGGAAGTACTTAAGAACAACTATCACACATAGGTAAATATAGATATCACTGTATTTAATTACTCGTATCTGTATCTGCACATGCTGGATTTGCAACACTCTGATTTTGTATTCACTAGATGTATGATATATCTGTGCTGATACCCAGAAATCCTTAAATGCAAGAGTTTGTTGAATGGTTCCATGGCTTATTTAGTTTAGCGTGTCAAAAAGCACCAGTGAATTCTTTTGTGCGGGATAAATAATACAGAATATCTTCAGTCATGTGTAATGAATACTGCCATTCTCAAATAAGCAAGTGGTTTCAGATCCATACAAAGCCTTATTTTCCTTAATAATCATCACTATTAGGCAGCTCTGCCATTCTGTGATCATTGCAACAGGTGTAGTGATTAATTTTCTGCGCAGACTTTTTTTTTCAGCGACTACTAATTAAATTCTACTTTGTAGTCTTACGCACTGTAGTCATAGAGCTTGTATCAAAATGTAATAGACCATTTATGTGGTCATCCCTCTGAAATACAGTTTTTATTGTGTTTGAAAGATAATCAGCAATCACGGGAAATTTTTGTCTCCTCTTTGACAGACAGATATCCTGGTACCTAAGAACAAGGAAAAATCAATTCTGTGCCACCCCGTTATAGATGTGCTTACAACACTGTTGGTCCACTGTTCAACAGCCAAACATTTCTCTTCAAATTTCACATTACTTTCCAACAGCAAACAGTGATGCCACATGTTTTGGGTTTTTTTTGGTCCTGTTTCCTGGTTTTGCTTATTGCTCTAAATCAATAGACATCGTTGTTTTGATCCAGTTTAGCTGTTATTGCATTTCTTTATGTATTAGTGGTTCAAAGAGATGCCTGAAGGACTACTATAATGTGAAATCTTAGCCCTTCATGTGGTCCTGTTTCTAATAAGAGAATCTTTAAAATTTCACAGAATCACAGAATCACAGAATCGTAGGGGTTGGAAGGGACCTCCAGAGGTCATCGAGTCCAACCCCCCTGCCAAAGCAGGTTCCCTACACCAGGTCGCACAGGTAGGCATCCAGGCAGGTCTTGAACATCTCCAGAGAAGGAGACTCCACCACCTCCCTGGGCAGCCTGTTCCAGTGCTCCGTCACCCTCACTGTAAAGAAGTTCTTGCGCATGTTTGTGCGGAACTTCCTATGCTGCATTTTCCGGCCGTTTCCCCTTGTCCTGTCTCCACTCACCACTGAAAAGAGTCTGGCCTCGCCATTCTGCCCCCCACACCTTAGATATTTATAGACCTGGATCAGGTCCCCTCTCAGTCTTCTCTTCCCAAGGCTGAACAGACCCAGTTCACTCAGCCTTTCCTCATAGGAGAGATGCTCCAGGCCCTTCACCGTCTTCGTGGCCCTCCGCTGGACTCTTTCCAAGAGATCCTTGTCTTTTTTGTACTGGGGAGCCCAGAACTGGACGCAGTGCTCCAGAAGAGGCCTCACCAGGGCAGAGTAGAGGGGGAGGATCACCTCCCTCGACCTGCTGGCCACGCTCTTTTTAATGCACCCCAGTAAGCCATTGGCCTTTTCGGCTACAAGGGCACACTGCTGGCTCATGGCCGACCTGTCACCCACCAGGACACCCAGGTCCCTCTCCGCAGAGCTCCCCTCCAGCAGGTCATCCCCCAACCTGTACCGGTGCATGCAATTATTCTTCCCCAGATGCAAGACTCTACACTTGCTTTTGTTAAACCTCATCCGGTTTTTTTCTGCCCAGCTCTCCAGCCTATCCAGGTCTCGCTGAATGGCAACACAGCCTTCAGGCGTGTCAGCCAATCCTCCCAACTTCGTATCATCAGCAAACTTGCTGAGGGTGGCCATTATCCCCTCATCAAGGTCATTGATGAAGATGTTGAACAAGACCGGACCCAGCACAGACCCCTGAGGAACACCGCTAGTTACAGGCCTCCAACCGGACTCTGCACCACCAACAACGACCCTCTGCGCTCTGCCAGTCAGCCAGTTCTCAACCCACCTCACTGTCCACTCATCTATCCCACACTTCCTCAGCTTTGTTATAAGGATGTCGTGGGGGACAGTATCAAATGCCTTGCTGAAATCAAGGGAGACTACATCCACTGCTCTCCCCCCGTCCACCCAGCCAGAGACAACATCACAGAAGGCTACCAGGTTGGTCAAGCACGACCTCCCCCTTGTGAACCCGTGCTGACTACTCCTGATAACCTCCTCTTCTTCCAGTTGTCTGGAGATGACATCCAGTACAAGCTGTTCCATCACCTTTCCAGGGACAGAGGTGAGGCTGACTGGCCTATAATTGCCTGGGTCTTCCTTCTTGCCTCTTTTGAAGACCGGGGTGACGTTGGCTATCTTCCAGTCTTCAGGCACCTCCCCCGTCCTCCAAGACTTCTCAAAGATGACAGAAAGCGGTTCAGCAACCACCTCTGCCAGCTCCCTCAGCACCCGTGGATGAATCCCATCAGGTCCCATGGATTTGTGAACATTGGTGTTGCCTAGGCGCTCCTGGACCACCTCTTCCCTGACAGAAGGGAGGTCTTCCATTCCCCAGATCCTCTCACTCACCTCCAGGGTCTCAGATTCCCGAGTGGGAGCTTTTTCACTGAAAACAGAAGCAAAGAAGGCATTCAGTATCTCCGCCTTCTCAGCATCCCCCGTTACCAGCACACCCCCGTCACTTAGCAGGGGAGCCACATTCTCCCTAGTCTTCCTTTTACTGTTAATGTACTTGAAAAAACCTTTCTTATTATCCTTTATCCCCTTTGCCAGATTTAATTCCAGGCGGGCTTTGGCCTTCCTCGTCGCATCCCTGCAGACCCTGACAACATTCCTGTATTCTTCCCAAGTAGTCAGACCCTTTTTCCACATTTCATGGGCTTTCTTCTTTCCTTTGAGTTTGTGCACGAGCTCCTTGCTCATCCACACAGGTCTCCTGCCACCCTTTCCCGATTTCTTCCTCACAGGGACACACCGATCCTGAGCTTGGAAGAAGAGCTGCTTAAATGCCCACCAGCTCTCACAGGCCCCCTTGTCTTCCAACACCCTAGCCCATGAGACAGCTCCAAGTAGGTCCCGGAAGAGATCGAAGTCGGCTCTCCTAAAGTCCAGGATAGCAATCCTACTTTTTGCTTTACTTCTTCCACTCAGGATCTTGAACTCCACCATCTCGTGGTCACTGCAACCCAAGCTACCCCCGACCTTTACTTCCCTCACAAGCCCTTCTCTATTAGTGAGAATAAGGTCCAGCAGTACCCCTCTCCTCGTCGGTTCCTCAACCACCTGCATCAGGAAGTTGTCTTCAACACATTGCAGGAACCGTCTGGACCGCGCATGCCTGGCCACATTGCTTTTCCAGCAAATATCTGGATGATTGAAGTCCCCCATAAGCACCAGCGCCTGGGATCGTGACGCTGCTTCCAGCTGTTTGTGGAAGGCCTCATCAACCTCCTCCTCCTGATCAGGGGGCCTGTAGCACACACCCACAACGGTGTCAGCCATACCAGCCCGCCCCTTGATTCTTACCCACAAGCTCTCCACTGCTACACCAAGTACATATATATATCCTTAAGTATATGTTTGCTGGAGTTCCTAGTTTAATTATGCGTTTATCCATTTGGCATGTTCTGTGTGTTTCATTTTTTGTTTGTTTTTACTAAAATAATTATTTCTAGAGGTGCTGTAGATTTGGCTTGTTTTGCACTTACATACTAGCTGGCTTCCTGTTGCCTTCTCCTGAGGGCAGTTTACTCCCACGTTCTCCCTTCTGGCTCCATGCAGATTGCTAGGATCTTTGACTCAATCAAACTCACTGCATTTTAGAAATACTTGAGTTGTGAAAAATAAGGTATTATCATGGCGTTCAGGTTCTAGATTGTTCTCAGATTTTAATAATGTTACCCATAAGCATTCATTTATATCTACAAGTTATTAATAGAGAACTATTTCTATTTGTGAAATCCTGTGGATTTTTCAAACCTAAGAGATAATGGTTGATGTGCAAGTGGAATTATATAACAGAGCTTTCTATCTAAAAATTGCTTGTTTTCCAATGACATGCCTGCTCCAGATCCATAGCTGCTTGCTTGAAGAAGTGAGATACAAGTTTTTCATTCCATAGCTTTGTTTACCTCCTTTACTTATGCCAAAAAGGAGCCAAACATTTGCTGTGTCAGAAACTTCCTAAGCTTTAAAGTTTCCTTTCTTCCTTCCTTCCTACTTCTCACCTTCCTTCCATGCCTGCCTGACTCTCTTTCTCCCTTTCTTCTCTTTTTGTAAACACAAAGCTTGTAGTATCAGTAAGCAGTGGAAATCACTTTAATTCTGGGAAGCCAAGGATTCTGTAGTTTCTGGCTGCCATGGGCAGCCAGCCAGGCTTCCTCAGACTTTTCTCTCACAAAAAATTTGGAGATTTATCTGTAAGAAAAAGTTAAGCAAAATGAAACATCAGTTATAAAAATGAGTAATTGTTCAATTCCATTTGAACAGATATACCAAGAAATACAGACGTTTATTTGTATTTTGGGAAGCGCAGGAAAGTGTTGTCCTTAAATAAAATACAGACATGATTTGAAATGTTATTAGCACAAAATTTACATTTTGGGGTGCAGATCAGGAACCATTCTGCTCTGTTAAATGGATTTCTAAAGGATATACATGCTTAAATCTCTAGCATTTCAGTAACTGAAAAACAGAGGGAGATAAACACTGAAGAAAGCAGTAAATGTGAATATAAATGAACATGTTGAAAAGACCACAAACTGTTTTTTTTTATTTTAGACGTCAGAATGCTTTCAAACTTGAAAAAGAATAAGAAAAAGCAAAGAAAACACTCACAATCTAAGTTAAAAATATTGATACAATAAGGGTAGAGAGAGAAACAAAGACAGGAAAAGTGACACAGAATGATAAGGACCTTGTGAAATTTCATACCATGCTTATTACTTATAGATTGTGTTTCCTACTTTCATATATTACAATGAGAACAGCCATAGATAAAGAAATAGCTTGTAATCAGAGCACAAATGATTGTAATCTACTTTTAGGACAATAAAAATAACTGAAATGATACAGGAGAAATTTCATGTGATATTAAAAGCTGAGCTGTTGCTACTGACTTAATATAGCATAAAATGAAAGACTGCGATCTGACCTGTGCACTAGTGACTGGTAGCTTCTGAAGGTAGTGTTAATTACTAATTTTCATTAAAGATAGATGAACTTGAGTGGGAACTTGAGGGAACATTGACTCAAACTGTTCTCTCTGGATGTGGTCCTAAGTAATACAGGTCTCCTAGTGAGCTTGCAGCAGAACAAAAGAGCTTTCAAATTCTGATTTAGAATCTGATTAAAGAATTTACTAATCAGAGATCTGAACTTAATGGGAGAAGGTCGTAATGTATGTGTCCAAGTATGAAAGAGTGTGATTTTTGTGGGAAGATTTCACTTCTTCTGTTCAGCAAAGTGTTCTAAGCTTTTCTTCTATTAGTTCTATGCAGAACTGTTCAATAAAAATTTTTGCTGCTACGACTGGATTATCCTGGAAGGCTCTGTTTATTTATTTGTAAAAATAACTTGTGTCAGATTGGAAGATTCAAACTGTGGGTATGAAATAGCTGCTGTATATACTTCAATTTCTGTCTTACTGCCATTAGTTGTGATTCTGTTTATAACAGCTGCTGTTTACAACATGCAATGCTTTGTAATTCTTTGCCATTAGGTTTGTTGGGAAGTGTGAGTTCCGAAATTGCTTGCTTTGAGTTTCCATGGTTTGTATCACTAGGTACTGTGAAAATTGAAAAATACAAAATCCGTCGTGAGGGACTGGGGAAGGGAATGAAATAGATTTTATTCTTTACTGAGAGTGGTTAACTCCTCTAGAGATCAACGTACTACACATATCAGTAATTACTAGTTGATCCGAGTGGTTTTGAATGATTTTATCTGTGTCATTTTTACTTTTTTGAGTTTAAGTTCTAAGGAGTTGTGTTGTAATTATGGAAAAATCAGCACATTAGACCGCAACTTGCTTTCTCTCTATGAAAAATTTCTCATTTTGCTTTTTAAATTTAGAAATCTAACTCTTGACTTTATCAGATCAAGATCTAAGTAACAGATGTGCACACCCATTCATGCTCACTTCAGCATATAACATCTCACCTGTAATCCTCAATCAATACTTTAACTTGCTAGCCCTTACTTTTTGCCAGTCTGTGGATCTTTCCCTCAGAGGGACTGATTACCAATTAGGGAACAAGAAACATATGCTCCAAATCACAGTTCAGTTTACTGAAAATGTTTGAACACTGACAGCAAATACTAGTATATCTACAACTGTGTGCACAGGCCTTTTCAAATCTCTCTGGACATTAATTACCAGGTCTTCGATCTACTCTAGAGCTAACCAGACATTGAATTATCTGTGGAGTTTGAACCATCTGTGAACCGTATCACTGAGAGTTCTGAAACTTTCAAATTAAGTATGAAACTTTATGAAATATAAAAATGCACTCTTTCATGAATGGGGTGTTTGGCTATAATGACAGAAAGCAAAATTTAATTTCAGTCCCTTACAGAGCACTCTGCAGCCACAATGGGAAGTCAGCTTTAGGTCTCACATGTCACTGAATTCATTACACCTTTCCACTTAGTTTTTTAAGTAAGCAAAGAAAGAAAAAAGGGCAACGTTTCCCTTCTGCTTGGACACTTGTTTATGTCCAAATTACTACATTAAGTATAGGAAATATGCTAAAAAGCTTGGAATCAGTGACTGTAACATTAAAGTTTGTATGATTTAAGAGGGCTATGTAGAGGATCTATCTACATAAAATAAAATGAAAATATTATTTCCATTAAAATAATGAAAAACAGCATGTCTAAACAGAGAGAAAAGTAGAACACAATTACCGCTGGAGGCAATAGGAATCTTACATCTGCCCTTTGCTCTGAGCCATCTATGACCATCCTGGTTAATCCTTTTGCAATACAAACACAACAGGACAATCAAAGTAAGTGATGTTTCGGTGAGAAGTTTCCTTTAGAAAGAGACTGGTTTCTCATAGTTAAGTATTATGATAAGGAATTACCACAGTTCTAGTTATGTTTTCCTAATGATAAATTACACACAGTAATAAAGTACTGTATTTCTGACATTTCTGAACTTCCATGTCTGGAAGTTCCAGTTGTTTAAGCTTATTTTGTCTGTCTCTATAGAAGAAACAGTCCACCTACAGATATCCTCTCTTCTTACCAACATTATGTTGATAGACTCATGTTCTTAGAATCTCTTTTAACACTGAAGTCTACCTTGTGGACTCAAGGAACATTTAAGAAAAACCTCCTCAGCTTTTTTGAATTTGACAAAAGTTTTTACGGCATATGGCATGTATGATAAACTCTACAAATGCTGATTCCATTCCACTGCTAATGAGAAATTAAAAACCTAATCTAAAACAGGACATGTTGTGATCTCTTTGAAGTATTTCCAAAGTGGACATTCCCCTGTCTGTCTCATCAGTACAGTCTGACAGAAGACAGCTGGCCTCAGAGAGACAAGAAAATAAAGAATATATTTGTGTTCTGTACTATTTCAGATATAGGAAAATTTATCACAGAGATACAGAAGATAATCAGCCACGGAATCCAAATTATGGTGCTTATATGACTAGCAATTAGTTCCATTAAATCACTGCTACAATGAAATATTGATCATTCTATTGTTCCACTATCACAACCTATACCACAGACTGGGATCACTGCATTTGGCTTTGACACCAACATCCTGTCTTTGTGGACAAAGATGACTTTCTAAAGAAGAACGAAGCAGCAGTAAAGTATGCAAAGAGAAAGTTGAGTAAATGCATATAATAGAAAAATACTGTTTGAATGTTGTTTTTACTCAAAGCAACATTCAAATAGCATGTCCAGTACCAGTCAAGATTTTTTTCTGATAATAACATATTTAATATGACTAAGTGTAATTATGTACCAAACATAATGAAATACACAGAAAATAAGCATTTTTAAACATCTCATCGTAACACATACTTTTAACGTCTTTGCCAAAGGGTTTTTTTAATGTAGTAGGGGTTTCACTTAATTACTATCACATTCATTCCTTTGCACAAACGTGAGCTGCCACTGAGCTCCAAGATCTCATTACACTGAATTCCCAACACTGAAATTCTAGAAAACAAAACCCTTAAAAGGATTCCATATTCTAAGCCCTAAGCCAGTGGACTTTTTGAGGACGCTTTTAGCGATGATAATGTGTACAGAGTGAAGGCTTCAGATGCAAAACTCTTTTTTGCAAGCCGCTTCAAAATTGTGTGATGAACATCTTAAAAATCAAACCACAGAGTGACAAGCCATGCTTGAAAATACAGGTTAGAGAGCAAACAGATTAGATTAAATTTTTACAGCCACGTAGAATAAAAGTTCCTGTTGTTTAAGATGTCAGTGGAAATTGATCATCCAAATGCTTTGATTTCTAAAAACGATCCATTACTTATCAATATGGTTTTAAAAACTGTTCAGTCTCCTCCCACAGGAAGAACTCTTTCTCCAGTAGCCATTTTTCTGTGTGTGCTAATGGCGTGGTTGGGAAATAAATTCAGATAAAACGAACTTAAAGATTTCTTTGAGACAGTTTTACTGTGTCCAGGATATTTCCATAAATTCTAATAGATTTAATATTTACCTAAAATATAAATTAGCTTTACTTAATCAAATTATATATAGCAGGTGAAAAAGTTAGATGTGGATCTCAGATTAAGGCTCAAAAGCACGACTACATTAAGCAAACTACACTTTTTTTTTCATTTTCAGCTTTTTTTAACTACACGTTTCATTACATATTGGCAACTCCTATGGATGCTTCTCAGTAGGAATAGAACTTGTCTCACAGATCTGATACACCTTCTTTTTAAAATAATGCTCTGAATTTTAGATAAAAGCTTTGCATTATAAATGTACAAAGCATTCTGCTAGGGAGTGTAATAAATGTGCTTTCAAATACCACTCTGATGTATAATGTATAACAAAAGAAGAATAGAACCATTTTAAAAGAAATAGGGAGTTGGTTTCTATCTTTAAAATCCCTTTTAAGTCTTAGAAATGTGGACGGCCAGTTTCCGATCACAACTAGAAAAAGAGGTAAACACTGCATTTAACTTTCTAACTTTGATTTGAATGGGAGCCTTTAAATGGCAAAGATTGGCTTCACCTAAAGAAAGAGAAAAAATGCTTTATATGACTACAGTCACTGCAGTCATTTCATGGTGGAGTCATCTCTTTATGTGACAGTTCATTCATTGCCGCTGCTTTCATAATGTCACACTTTCAAACTATAAGAAAACAAAAAAATCTGAAGTGATCCTGTGATGGCTTTCAGACAATATACTTTGAGATATCTTTTTATCATTTTTTATTTTTCTTTGCTGTACACGTAGGATTTTTGTTTCTCAAGGTATTTGCAAGCAGGTTCATTTTTCTTGTGAAAAAAGCTATGTTTTTTTTTTAAATAGGCTATAACTATCCCATTTAAAGTTGGACATTTGCTCTTTATGTTAAATTCCACCCTTCTACTAACAGGAGTTCCTGAAAATACTGCGTTAAAAGAAAGAGGGTGGGTTTTGTTTTTGTGAGGTACTATAATTTTGCTTCCAGCAGCAGAATAAGGTTTTCAAAGGGAGTTTGAATGGGAACGAAGGGATTGAGGCAATCAAAGCTATTTAATTTCAGAGAGGATGGAAATCATCTCTATCAGAATATTTTGTGTTATTATCTACACTTTTCTTATAAAGAAATTCTTAAGCTATAAAATGCCACAGCTATTGTTCCATTTTATGAAGCAGTTATCGATAAAAACATACTTCTGTCAAACACACAGTTCATTGGAGGTTGGACATGTATCCAGTATACAGTTCTTATTTCCAGAATTACTCTCATTTTCTCTGATTGAAGCATTTACGTTAGCAGAGAATAACAGATAGTAAAATCTGTACAAGTGCCATCTTAATGAAATAAATTCCTGCATTTAATTGTGTCACTTTTTTGCTTTCCATTTTCACTGTTAATATAATTAGTCACATGGATTTCCCCTTAACATTTGCAGAGAAGAAAAATGAAAAATTTGCTATTCTAATATAATATACAGTTCATTGTGTGCAGTAAAATATGCATGCCTTCTTCTTCAAACAGTGGTTTTTGAATGATTCATGAAAAAAGTAATCTACATCAATAAAAAAACAGCCCTGTGAAATTCATAGGAAAACACGTTTCATAAAGCGCAGAGTGGCCATGACGTTTTTGTTCTCTCTGGTTCCATTTTAATTCTTTCATTTACGCCTCTCCTTTTCCCAGAATTTCTGTGAGTGTATATACTAACCACGTGAGAAGAAATTTAATGGCTTTAGTTTTATATTTTCTAGCATCATATGCATGCAAGTTTTATGTCTGTTATAATCCATAAGAATTTTTTTTTTTTTTTTGTAAAAATTGCAACCCCAGCAACATTCATCATAGGTGGAACAGAAGCAATAGGATGAATTCTCTTTATGAAAATGTGCTAGATTTCTTCAAAAATTAGTTTTACAACAGAGGATAAACTAAGGAAAATAAGGTCAAAAGCACATGTCCAACCTTCCGGCTTGCTTGGTCCACATTTAGTGAATAGGAATTGTATTGGGCTGCGCATAGAATATATAATATAATTAGTATCTCTAAGTAAGAGAGTAACAAGAACATAAAATTAGTGGGATATTTGACCCTTTGACCCCTTTTTTGTGAAATTAATGCACCAGTATCTTCCTGAATGAAGTATTTGCAATTCCTCTTTAGAGATTTTGGCTGAAATTTTACTCTTTCTGTACTGTATTTCATCCCTGAAAATAGTTGTTCACAAATGTACGTACTGCCAAAAAGCGATGGCATCAATAAATCACAATTGGCATTGAGAAGACATTGAGTGCACAGGCTCTAAACCTGCTGGGGGATTTCAGCCATCCGGCTGTCTGCTGGGTAAGCAACATGGCAAGCTGTAAACAATCTAGGAGAGTCCTGAGTCCATTGATGACAACTTTCTCATTCAGATATTGGACAGACCTACTAAAGGTGAAGTGTTTCTACACCTGGTGTTCACCAACACAGAGGCGATTATTAAAGAGGTAAACATTGGAAGCAGCCTGAGCTGCAGTAACCATGGTCTGGTTGAGTTTGGGATCTCAAGTAATGTAGGCCTGACAAAGAGTCTGGACTCTGAATTTCAGGAAAGCCAATTTTGGGCTGTTTAAAGAATTATTGGATGAGATCTCCCAGGAAACTGCCTTTAGGAGCAATGTAACCGAACCAAGCTGGCAGGAATGCCTTTCTGAGATATCAAGAACTCTCAAATACAGAATAAGAAACCAAGCAGACAAGGCAAGAAACCAGTGTGGCTCAGCAAGGATCTGCTGGTTAGGCTGAAGGGAAAAAAAAGAAAAAAAAAAAGTATAAGAAGTGGAAATAAGGATGAGTAGCCGGGGAAGAATATAGGGATGCTGTCTGGATGTGCAGAGTTGAAGTCAGGAAAGCCAAGACACAGATGGATTTGAACTTGGCCAGGGATGTGAAAAACAAGACTGGATTCTTTAGGTATGTTTGGCAAAGGAGAAAGGCAAAGGAGAATTCCCTCCCAAGAAATTTTTTACTCAGAGGGTGATGAGGCATTGGAAGAGGCTGTCCAGAGAAGTTATGAATGCCCTATCTCTGAAGCGGTTCAAGGCATTCTAAGCAACTTGATCTAGCGGTGGCAGCCCTGGCCATTGCAGGGCGGGGTGGAACTAGAGATCTTTAATGTCCCTTCCAACCTAAGCCATTCTATGATATGGTTCTTTAGTCTATATCAAATTTATTTCTTTTTATCCCTTGATTACTTGATATTGTCATATTGTAAATGAGTATTTTTTGCCTACTTCTTGCTTATTGTTTCAAATGAAGTCATCAGTAAAGAGCTTTTCTTCTGACTAGAAAAGGAACCATGATTTGCTAAAGGAAGTAAAGACAATCCAGTGGAAAATTCTGTATTGAAAGCAGTGAAAAAAATATCACCAGCTTATCTGTATACGTAGGAATAATGTTAGCTTCTGATAAAACAGGGTGCTGGTTAATACTGCTTTTTATCAACTAGGTTATTACTGATTTTCAAAATGTCTATGCATTATGTAGTTATATTTCCTACACAGAGCACATAAGCTGAACTCCTTATCAGAAAAAATGAGTTGTAGATATCTTAATCATGTACATATTTGAGGTGCCTAGAATAGTATCTATCTGATTGCATTCTGTAGTCTAATTGTAGTCAACGGATGCCCTTAACAGCATTTGCCAACTGCTAATTTTGCCTTATGGTACTTTACTTGTAATCTTAGCAAACAAAATCAGTGACTCTTCCTGTTTAATTCTGAATAATGCTCTTTGCATAATATGTTTGGGGAAATTCATCATATGAATATTTCTTGACTGAATACATTATCCTACATAAATTAGGTTATATATATATATGTGTACCATAAAAGTATAATACGCTTCAATATAATCAAACATCTAAAATTTAAAAGTAATTTTTCATATGCATACTTGTTGCATAATCTTTGCAAAAGGTTAGAATATTTATCACATAAAAGCTTTGCTCCCTTCACTGATCAGAATAAGAGGTTGTAGAAATAGGACTTGAGCATGTAAAAACTATTGTCTACATGAATTACTCTTGACACTGTACAAGTGATAAGTCCCAAAGAGTGAATACTTAAAAGATTTATTTCTTGGAGTTGGAAGCTGTTTTTCTTATTTATTTACTTTTTAATTCAAGTCAGATATACAGCTCTTATGTACTAGAAAACTTTTCATGCTTTGACAGTAAAAGGAGACCAGTATGTTAAATAAGCAATGTGAAATTATGTTTGTACAAATTATAATTAGAACCAAAATGGCCGATGGTTGTTGTTCTGATCGTTTACACCAGTACTGCAGCTCTGTAGCCCATGTTTAATTAGCAGAGTTAATCATGATTGATCAGTCTCATGGAAAAGGAGGATGTCGCATTCTGACTTGCTCCGGGTAAGTCTTAGAGCCAGTGAGGTGGTGGAGAGATGTGATCAGCTCCCTGATTTTAGGGCCAGGACTGATTCCAATGAAAATGGAAGCTGCTGCCAAGGAGCTTAGTGTTGTCAGGTCCTGGGCATTAAGCCACTGGAAAATAGCCATGCTGGATTTCTGTTCTGCTGTCCCAGCTCTCTCCACGTGTTGGAAGGAGACATGGAAACACAGAGCCCAGCTGTAGTGCAGATGCATCAGCTCAGATGCACACTCTCTGGAATACTTGTTTCTGGGTTATAGCCCAAAGGGACCAAAACCCAGCTTCTGAATCTGTTATTCTAAAACAAGTAGGCGTATCAGTGGAAAAAGAATAGGAAAATGAGGCAAAAGTGAGTGCTCAGAATTCTTAATTGTAGGCACCTGAAGAAAAACTCCCTGTGAAGTACATGAAAAGACACAGCCTAATAGGAAGGTCAGTGAGAGCTGAAGTCTGCTTTAGGTAAACAACATCTCATGTACTCCAATTTTAAATCACACCAAGATATTTTAGAATTGGCACATGCAAGACACCTATTCTTCCATCGTATGACACTTTTCTTGATTTTATGGTTACTTTCTTGCCTAGTACTAATTAAAAAGTTGATATCCTGATTGTAAGATAAAATTTCACTTTTCTAATCACATTTTAGAAGGTTTTTTAAAATTTTCACCTTTTACTTTTTCAATTATAACTTTACTGTATTTTAATTAAAATACTAAAGGAGGACTTGGCCTTCAAGCAACCTTTTTGGTTTTAAGTGTTTAAAGCGTTTTAATAGCTCAGACACACTTTCTGATTACTTTCTTAGCAGGCACTTGCTTGAATAGAATGAATAATTTTTGTTTTCCAAAACCCAACATTTTTCTAATGAAAGAAACTTGAAAATTTCTCAGCTAGTTCTAAATTAAAACAACTTAGCTTTACTGTGTTTGCACTTCTTTTGTGTCTTTCTTCAAACACTGTAGCAAATTAGTTTACTGAAAGAAATACGGGAAAAAATAGCAAATAATGATATAATGATGGAAAACAATCATCAAATCAACATTTCAGATTCTAGTGAGTAATACACACAGCATAATGTGATACTCAGTAGTAAACACATCTAGCTATTTTGCCTGTCCCATGTGACCCAAATACCCAATTAAACCAAATTTAAATACTTTATATTTTGCATGAAATTGTTTGGGAACTCAAGGAAGTTTCAACTTCAGAATTATTTAAAAAACATTCTGTGTTCTATAAGATCACACAAACACACATGTTTATTTGATAATTTATTTAGGAAAAAAACAACAACAAAAAAGAGAAATGAAATTTTGACTATACTACATGAGTACCATTGTTGTCATGAGGTATTTGTGCAATTCCTACCAACAGGTTACCTCACATAAACAGGATAAAAAAGATTGACTTAGTTGTCTTTATCTACCATAAAGTTAAATAGTTTGCTGTACCTTGCACGTGTTTTCATGTGTGACATCCCACAGCCAATCCAACTGAATATAACAGAGAAGAAAGAATAACACACAGAAAGTAAAATTGTCTATAAAGCATTATGATATGATGAGGAAGGTTACCAACAGCACATTCTGCGTGCTATTTAGACTAATTACTAAAATTAACTTTGGACGTGGCCACAGATGTTCCAGGCTCATGATATTCAGGACTAGGTTTTTATTTGAACAATTTGTGCAGGCCAATATTTAACCTCCCAGTAAAACGTACAGCTCATGTCCCTACAAAAAGAAAAAAAAAATGATCTGCATTTACAGCAGGCTTTAAAAACACTGGAGAGATTCAGCCTGATACAAAAGGTCAGGAAGGCAAGGATGTTCTGAGTAGTTAGAGAAGCTTTTGACATAGCCGTTTCTCTTCACAAAAGAGCAATCCTTCGGTGATATAAGTGAAAAATGCTAAGAAAATGTATGGCATAGTATTTTAATAAGGAATTTCAGCGTTGTATTGTCAGGCGTAGTTAAATAACATATAGACGTATTTTGGAAAATATTATATATATTTTTATGGAGTCAAAATACGAGTCAGTACACCATAAGGATCTTGGCATCTTCTATGAACTTATGCATATGCACCCCAAAGAAAGGTTCTTTTAAAAAAAAATTGCTGGCAAGTTTAAACAAATTCAAAGATGACAAAGGGGACAAGCAGTACATATTCACTAAAGGAATCATAGAATGGCCTGGGTTGAAAAGGACCACAATGGTCATCTAGTTTCAATCCCCCTGCTATGTGCATGGTCACCAAACGCAAATAAGAAAAGCAAGCCAGAAAAGAGAGCAGCAGAGCCAGCACTGTGAAACTGGAGGTAGAAAATAAAAAGCAATTAGTTTTGTTCATATGCATAAAGTTTATACTTTCACTAGTTGAAATGTTGGTTTTAATCAGAATGGAGAAATCGATTACTTGCAGGTAAACTCGTCTACCATATCACCTCTCAGGGTTATTTATGGCCAGAACCAAAACCTGTAAAAGACAACCTAAGAAATGTAGTTACCAATCAAGTAAAAAAAGCCACCTTGTGGTTATTTTCAGGAGGACCTAACTGTGTGATACTTGTCGATTGTCACTGAAGTTACTGTAAATGCCTAAGTACTCCTGAAAACCACCCACCCATAAATCCCTAGGCATCCAAATACCTGAAAACATTTGATTTGCTGACCCTAGAAATAGTTTAGAGACATTCAAAGACAGACTCAGTGAGCTGCTTACAAATCAGGAGAAGAAAAGGTCACTAACTTACTTAGTAGATTAACTTTTTCTTTATCATATTATGGTACATCCTATTGCACAGCTGTTTCTGAAATAGCTTACTACAACTGATGCACAGAAAAATGATGATTAACTCAGAAGAGACATGCTTTAAAAAATTCAGGACAATATATTTAGGCTAATAATATTTCTGAACAGCTTGTTTGGGAGAAAAGATACATACTTTACAGATTTGGCAAGCATGCTATACTGCATCTACATGAAAAAAAAGAAAAAGAACAAGCAAAGCGTTACATGATGTTAAATAAGATCAGATGCAGTTCTTGAATAATGCATTCAGCTGCACTTGTTCCAATTCAGAACTGAAAATAATTATTAATAAACTATATTTAAAATATTAAATATTTAACCAAACTTACACAAGAACATTTTTGCAATAAAACATTGATTCCAGAAAAAAACACAGAAAAAATCATCCAAGGAAAAAGAAAGAAAACAAAATTGACAACTAAGAACAACTGACAATGCAGGCAACAGTTCTCAAGAGGCCATACACCAAACTGAACGTTCGTCACTCTGCTGTTGTATGGGAACTGTTAACTCATGGCCTGAACCACTGATTGATCACCTGAGGAAAGGACTGAGTCTGCTGTGGCAGCACAGGTGAAGGTAATTCAGCTGTGTGACCTCTTAGATCTTATTTAAGTGCTGACCCCCATTGGGGATCTCTTTTTGGCTATCCTTCTTTTGTGGAGTCTTTCCTGTGAACCTAGATCTTTGGATGCATGTGAGCATTCCTTCCCTGATTGTTTCTTTTCCTGTTTTTACCACAATAATCTTTCCAGCTGTGACACCAACTGTAACAGCTGTGCATATAGGTAGATACTTCTTCAATTTTAAGTATTACTTTAGATATTATTCTAGTAAGCAATCTCCACAGACGTCCTGAAGCTCAGCTGGAACAACTGTGATTTTCCTTATCCGCCAGAGTAACCACAGGTTAGTATCAGGGATCAATCTGTGCTGAAGTGTAGTGGCATGTGCTTCTGGTTATATTGCCAGTCAGGACAGGTAGAGCAAAACTGCTATGAGAATAAAGAAATACTTCAGTTTTAGTTTTCTGCTAGGAAAAAAGGAATTCCTACTTGCTAGGTCTTTGTGTAACTTCCTACTTCAAAAATACTTTTTTAAAATAGCAAACAGAATATGTGAAGTACAACTGAAATTCCATTAAGTAACTTTCTCTTTAGGATTAGAGGAAAATGCAAATGAAAGTTATTTTTCTTTTGAAGTGGAATGTTCCAGTGTAGCCAGCCATGAGAAACTATCCTTGAATATTATCAGTCATATAGAAAACCCTGACGTGCCAGACTGTCTTCTATTTATCATAGCTTTACTAACCTGAAACTAGCATCAAGATTTGGATTTAGCCTACTCTGTGAAGGACTACACATGTTTCCATTCCTGACTATCATTTATTTTATGCGATTTAATTGAGATAAATTTCTGACATAACCATATCCACCACCATATCCACCTGGTTATATTATATACAAGTTGGCTGATTTGTGCAGGTCCTGTTGTCGTGATGAGGTGAGGAAACCTTTAAAAAAAAAAAGACAAAACAAACAACAACAGCAACAAAACAACAACAACAAAAAAACTAATTGTTTTTAAATCTTTTCATACAGATTTGTCTAAGAAAGTTCTTAATGGCTGATTGTCAAATTAATCTTGGATTTATATTGCTTATAGTTATGTATGATCCAAATCTCCAAATTTTGATATGGAAAAGCAAAAATAGATGCTTTAAAAAAAAAAAAGTAATGAATGTATCAGTGATTTAGATAGATTCCTCACATATTTTCAAATACCTGGAAATTTACATAAGAATTTAAAAAAAATATATATATATGCACATAGGGAATATAGAAAACTCATCTTCTTCTTTAGGAAGTCTGTGTTAATTCTCTCTTAGAACAAGTAATTTGTAAATCAGTACACATATCTGACGGGTTACACACTGTCCCATTATAGCTAGAAACTAAATCCAATTCAGTGTTGTTCCAGATAGAGTATTACAATGACCTCTGCATTCAGACATAGTAATGAGTACACGTGAGCTGCGGGAGTGTAACATTTGAAATGGAGCCAAGGAAGGTCAGGTTTTTGCACTGACTGAGCTAAGTGATGATTATCCTTTTAGAGCAGAACACTTTGGATCGACTAGAAGTGCATCAACACAAACTGTACATCATAAATCAAAAAGTACTTGAGATACAGCTGGTACAAGGCCAGTATTCAAACTTAAACATTATGTGTTGACAAGTGGACCAGTACATTAATGACCTTTTTTTTTCCCTTTTCTTTTAGATATACAGTTTCTTTGACAAAACTCAGCCTTTAGCATAAGAGATTTTTTAATGGTTTAAGTTTTCACAGTGCTCTTGCATATATTGTTGGTCACATATGAGATTTAAAATGATAAAACACAGTTATGTTTACCTAGTAAGGTCATGGAGAGTTGCTTTTCTTACCATCTTCACATTGTTTGAAGCTACCCTATTAATATTGGAATGTATTTTTTTCTATGTATTTTGAATTCAAAACTGTAATCACAGCATGTTGTTTACTTTCTGTAGCAGCTTTTCATGAGTTTTCCTCATTTACTACTTCTTTGCTGCTAGAGGGGAATTTAAAGTGACAGATAACAGCGCTCAGATCAATTATTTCTACTGTGTTGCTTCTTTCTGCCCAAAACATACTTTCTTTTTCCCCCTCTTGAGTGGTTCAAACCCTGTTTCTTTCCTAAGAAAGAAATGTGTTTTGTTTTTCTTATGGCATACAGTTTTTTAATCGTGATATGTTGCGAAGTCGTCTTCAAAGTATGTTCCTTCTTTATGCAGATAGGTACTGGAGTGCTGGGAGCAATTAACATAACTCAGAGAACTAATTTCCTGTGGTTCTTTAACTCTGTATTTATGGCTTTTAGAAGAGTGGATCTGTACTCCAAGGATTAGTACAGTCTGTAAATTTCAGTTGTCTGACTTGTTTCTTTTGAGGAATTAAGATAAGAAAAAAATCGGTGGCTAAAATAACAGAACAAAAAAACGCTCTTTGTGCATTCATTTTCCTTTTTCTTATATGGAAAAAGTTAATGCTTTTAAGTTATATTGCAGAAATTTGTAGGTCACTCCAAAAGTAATGCCTCTTGTTTAATTTCATGGAAACTCCAACAGGATACAAAGAGCACAATAACACTATTTGACAGAGCACATTCTCAGCTACAAAACACTACTTTTCAACTTAGGCGCCACTATTAGCTATGCATTTTTGCCAGTGCTGAACAAGAGCGTGCATGCTGTGCTCATAAAAATCTGCACCAGAGGTGACTCACTGTTGCTGTCATCACTGCTGAAATGCACCATCCACTGCCTCACTGTGTTCGCATCCATTGTTTGGTCTCTGTAAGCATTCAGCAAAAATCAATGAATGCCTATGGGAGCAATTTTTTTCTGCATGGAGGAAGTCATTGACACACATTTGCTTCATCTGTACTTCTACGTTAGACGCCGTTTTGTCAGACTACCTCTGTGCCATCTGTCAAGCAGCAACCAAATGTAGTGGATTATTGGTGGGAAGGTTCAAGCTGTACTGCCATACCACCAACTGATATTGTGGGCCAACATAATAAGATAAGGGGCATTGCTTTTGGAGCAACTCTTACACATCTCCTTTGTAGCTGGCTCTGTTGCACATGTGCTTTTCTTTATGAATTTTTTAAGCTGAGTTTGTATCACCCAAAATCTGGTGATGCTTCATCTACGCTCCTGTAGTCATAGACTACATGTCCTATAGGCAATGTAGTCATCTACCATTGATTAGAGGAATAATTAATTTAACATATACAGAAATTATTTTGTTTCATATAACAGCTTTTGTCAATGCAATATCATTTTCTTCTCCTTTCATAAATACAAGCAGTTGTTCTCAGATAGACTTTGAAAACATTAGCAAGTGGTGAATGAAACTACTGAAGAAAAACTGCTGAGCACCTCCCTTCATTCTTGCCCAAATCAGTTTCAGCTGGGATTTTCCATTACAAATAGCAGATTATTTAGATTTCGGTTTAAGAATAATGCTGCGATACCTGGGTAGTGTTAATGGTCTTTTAATGGCCCCTATTGGCCACACCTGGGCCTGCCCTCCCTCTTCGTTCCTAAATACCACTTTAGCTCAGCTGAAAGGCAGGCTTCCTGTCTGTGTCTTTGAACTATTGTTTTGCAGATGTTGAACCTAACTTGTGTTCTCCTTTCTGTTGAAGGGAGTCTGCCTGTGGTTATTGTACCGTCCTGGCTTGTTGACTGGACCTGCACGCTGCTGTGAGGATGAGATGCTTGCGAAGTCTATGCTGCTGTTGCTATTGCTCCTGCTTTGCCACCCTGGGATCTGTGGTCCCTGTCAGGTACCCTGTGTATGAGGCTCTGTGGGGAAATGAAGGTGGGAAAGTACTGTTTTTGGGGGGTGTTTTGTTTGTTTTTAATTTTCCAGCAGATATGTTTTGTGGGGGCTGTCCTGCAGTATGGAGATACCATGAACTGGAGGCAGGAATGCACTTGGTTTTGTAGGCTTTGTAAAGCCTGGCTTGCCCACTGGGGCAGGGCAGAGGAGGCTCATGGCCAAAGCCTTAAGTTTCTGCTGATTTTATTCTTTGCTTTTTATTCCTGCTGTCTGAAAGCGTGTTTTTCTCAAGTCAATTTGGACTTCTGTGGTGAGGTTTTATTTTTGGCCTTAAATCCTGAATTAAGGAGTTATTATTCATAGAGTTGCGTTTGATAAGCTTTATTGACTTCATGGAAAACAAATGCTGTCTATAGCTTTTGTTTCCTGGTCTTGAGTACTTTGTTGTCTTAGCATTCTATTTCTTTTTCTCATTCTCTGGTTGTTCGTGCCTGAGGAGATGTGGAATACTGGCATGTCATTTCTGAGAAGTGAAATACTTAAGCTTGTGGCAGGAAGAGGTGTATGTTTCACTGCTCAAAAATGGATTCAACTTCTGTACCGAATCTTTTGGTGCGTTTTTGCAAAACTGTTCTGAGACCCAATCTTCCTGCCTCTACTGAGGTTTTTTTTGAAAACTTGATAGACCAACCATCCTTTCTCCTACTAATTTCTTGATATTCTTTACGGATAAAAGCAAGTACTCACAGGGAGTATGAGGTAAAGTCTAAATGCATTTTAATGGCTTCTTAATGTGCAGCAATTGGACAGATCAATACAATGGGAAAGGCATTACAGCAAAGGTGTGATGATAGGAGGACTGGCACAATAGAGAGGTGCTATAAAAAGGAAGGAAAGAGGACTGCTCATGTGTATCAGAAGATTCTAGCTAGTTCACAGGGGAAAGCTTCACCAAAGAGGGATCTCCAGAAAGAGATCATTCCCCAGTGGCAGTCAGCCCTTAAATAGGATTTAAGAGAGGGGCTCCCTTCCGGTCGCACAGGTGAATTGTCTTCATCTGTGCTCTCAGAGCTGACCAGGTCTGTTCTCCAGGAGCTTAATCAGTGGTTCAGGCTGTGACTCAACTGTTCCCATACATAATATAACTTAGCAGTGAAAATGCTAGATAGTAAGCAATACCTGGAGATGAAGGCATGTGCTTTGCAAATGGTGACTGGAGATGGTAATTAGGACATCTCATATCATGATTATTGTGATTCGCTTTTGTGCTCTTCTGCTTACTTCAGTGGCTAAAAATCTTGATTATGCTTTTAAAATGAACATTATCTATATGATTGGGAACACTAGGGACATTTGGTAGACTTAAACACACCGTGGACGATGCTGGAGTAATTCTGACAACATGCGCGTGTTTGGTTTGGAAACTGCTAGTAGAATGCTGAAATGCTCTGTGCAATTGTCAAGAGTAAAAACAGATACCCCAAAAACCTCATTGATTGTAGTAAATACTGCCTATTGTATCGCAATATTCTCTACCCTTATTGAGAAGGGGAGAAAAAGACCAACTTACCACTACTGAAAGGAAAAAAAACAGTTATTTCAGTGAATATCTGAGTGTTATTGGAGAAAATATTTTTGTTTCAGCTGTATCTGTTAATGTCTTTTTTTTTTTTTTTTTTTTGTGAGACCATTCTATATGCAGAGTTAGAAGATGTTCTGTTGTAGAATGAATATATTCTATCCTTGAGGATGTGAGAAAGAGGCTTGGAAGTAAAAGAATTTTTAACTCTGTTAACAACTTTTTGCTGGTTGAACCTACAAAGCATGCTCTAGTGTGATTCCTAAGACTCCAAATTGGCTAAAATGTTCTCAGATCCAGCCGTAGAAGAGAAGGAGTGTTAAAGATTATCATAGGGCTGTGTAAAATCTTGTGATTTTTCCTGCCCATATGTAGGTTTGTGGGTGGTGTAGACCGTAGAAATATCTAAATGACCTTGGGGCCATACAGCACTTAATGTTTTTTTTTTGTTGTTTCTATTATGCCTGAACATAAGCAGAAGCATGACTTAATAGTGAACTAAGTAAGTCATACTATTTCTGGGGAATCTGGTTAGACTTAGTGAGCTGTGTAAGGTGTTGGGGCATTGTATGCACAGGTGTTATGCTACAGTGACGTTCTTGGAGTTCCCAGAGTCACTGAATTGTTCACATTTCTCACACGGATGGTTAAAAGTTATCAGGCTCTGTCAGGCCCCAGGGCTTCTTTCTTTCAGTTTCATTTCTGGCTTTCTGTTCCTATGGTAGGAGCTAGAAACTTTTTTAATTTCCCTTGGTAAGGAAAGAAGTTAGAGGTTTAGTTTGTAACTCCCTGTTCCTGTTTGTTTAATTCTTTTACTGATATTCATTACTTTGTGTGTAGTCAGAAGACATAAGCTACTGACCTCTAATTCATAAAGCCTAAGAATATATGATGATGCATTTAAGCCGATAAAGAAGCATGCCATGGAAGCTGGATGGCTTCTCAGCCCACGGTCCATATGTTGAATGCTGTATCTTGGTGTTTGATGTGGAGACTTATGTAAGAGCACTCGCATTGAGACAGATTTGGCAAAAGAAAAAAAAAAAGATTCTTCTAGTTAGAAGAACGTGGAGGAAGGTGTGGAAGTACAGAGCGAACTCTGCCAGCAGCTACGTGGCCCAACAAGAGTCAATTAAATCTTTCTTACTCTCTTCCCAAGGAAGTTTTGAAGTTCCTAGAGAACACAGTAGGTAAGGTATAAAAGACTTCTAGCTCTTTCTTGCTGTGATGTTAATTCCCAGCCCTATGATGCAAACAAGGTATCATCAAAGAAGAAAAAAAATTGTTTTAAGAAATTCATCTGTCCTGATTGCTGCTCTATTTAAAGAGAATAGAATATGGGATATATTACTGTCTTAGTGTTCATGTTTATGGAATATTCAGGATGTATTCTGTGTATGAAATCGGCTGAATGTTATTCCTGCGGATTCCTTATCTAGGCTCAGAATGCTAAGCCAAATAAATATCCTCATGGGTAACTCATGAGTATGGTTACATTTTAGCTTAGAGCAAAGAAAAACATTCACTGTGCCTATAGGACTTGAAATATGTTTCTCCTGTTGATGGTGTTCCTCTTTATATAGGTGAATACACATTCATTGGAGCGATGAGCTAAATGAATTTGAATATTATCAGTTGACCTGAGATTACAGTTTTCAGTGAGTAGACTTTTTTGGAAGAAAGATTGCCTAATTTTGATAGAAAGATGGCCATGACAGACCTAGGCAACTTGAGATTTCCGTGCCTGCTGTTTCCTTCAGAATTTCTCTTGTTTGATGAATTGCCATAAAGCAGATGAAAAGGAGGAAACTTGGAGGTGCTTTATTTCCCCCCAGTGGAATAATTAATTCAAGCTTAGGTCTGAATCTCATCATTTGTTGTGTGTTACAGATTGCAGAGTCTCTGCAGATCCCCATGGGCTGCACTAAGTCACTCCATGGGAAAGCAGCTATCTGCTTTTGCAGAACCTTAGATCTAAGCGTCCTTCTTAAGACTCCGCCGTTGTCTAAGAGGGTGAATCATTTCCTTTCTCTGGCTTAACTTTTCTCTCCTTTCATCTGAAGAAAACTCCCGTGGAGTTCAGGAATAGTCCACTATGTGATATCAGACATATAAAACTTAGGGAGAGACTGAGGAATTGAGATTCAAATGCAGTTTTTATTACAGAAGCTGTAGGGAAATCCTGCTCCCTTCTTTCTTTGTGTCCTACATTATCCCTTAAAAAATGCATTAGTATTTGCAAACTTGCTGTACAGGCCTGTCTATGCAATGGGCGCATATTTCTTGGGCGTAAATGTCATGCTGTTACATCTTTCTGACTTCTAGGTTTGCTTTGGCTCTCATCCAGTCAGTTCTGACAGCAAAGAGAACTACCTGGGGCTGAACTGTACCTAGCAGAGATGGATTTTGAGTATATTTTATTAAACAGCTACACATATCATGTCTTACATAGCTTAAATAATTTTTGGCTTTAAAAACATCTCTCAAGGGAGAGGAGGCCAGTCTTGCAAACCTGTTATTTATTATTATTGCCTTTGCAATCCTGTCCTTGCTTGATTCCTTCTGAACCTGCAAACTCTAACCTGTCAGGTAAAACAAACCACAAATGAAGAAAGGTTAGAATGTAAAATCCACAGGTCTGTGTTAAAGTGCTATTTTATCTACTACCAGAATTGTATGTTACAAAGGTGAAGGAAACCATTAGAGAACAGGTGCCCTGAATGAGAAAAGATTTTAGTCTGTGGAACTAGGAGCCGCCTTGTTGATTTATTTGAGAAAACTATTGTAGTTAATACTTGATTCAGAGCAAAAAATGGAGTTTCTCCACTCTTCATCTTCCAGTAAAGACAAATGAGCTTTCATAATGGACCTTGCCCTGCCAATAGGAATAAATGACTGTGATTTCTGAATGTTTTCAAGGAGACCTGGAGACTCAATATGCAAAATCTCTCATTCTATCATTGGAAGTGCGGCCTTGGATTATTACTGACAGTGAAGATGCAGTTAAAGTAAAGGTCATCCAGACTATTGGCAATAATAAATTTCAAGATTTGCTATCTTTTTGCTGAGGCCTGCGTCAGGCCATGCATCAAAAGCCTGTAATAAAACAAAAAAGTGGCTTGTCCTCACTCAATAAAAAAATGCAACATGCATTTTTCACATTTGCTTTTTTGAATGAGCTATGAAAGTACTCATGTTTCATATTGTCTTTTAAATTAACGCAGTAGGAGAACTGCCCACCAAATAATCTGTTCAATTCTCTGTGCCCACCTGTAATGTATAATTGAAGTTGCATAAAGTAATCTCTTGCTTGTAGGTGTGTAAAATGACATTTTTTTGAATAAAGACTGAGTATGAACACTAGCAAGTTAATTCAGTTTTCAGCATGAAAGCCTGAGGTTTAAAAAGATACGATATTAAAGATAATTTTTTTTTAAGTAATTTCCTGTTCCTAAATGAGAAACAAATAAATATTACTTTAAAACTCAGGGCGCATGGCATGTTTTTCTTTGTAACTTCATTATTGAACAGAAAAATAAGGTACAACAAAAACAGTAGCTAACAGATATTTTAGTTATTTATGCTTAAAAATGCTGGTAAAAGCAACACTTCTTAGTGAAGCATGGTAAAGGAGCTCTGTCTTAATCTAATTTCACTGCTAAAAGTATGAAAACTTGTTTTATGACAGCTATTTAGTCAATCTCTTGACATGAAAATATCAGTATGTAATGTAATGAGTTTGGCTCCTCTAGAACAGTTTGAGAACTCTGGATGATTGTTACCATTCTGTTTATTTAGAAGTCAGCTAGCCTTTGTGGATGAAGTGCAACATAATTTCCCATATTTAGAATGAAAATCTAATGAGAAAAGTAATCTTGACAGTGGGAGGGCAGGAAAGTTTGTAACTTCTCAGCCTTTGTGCTGAAAAACAATAAAGCAAAAGAACAACTTAGTAAGTGCCTTTTATTGTGGGCAGTTCTGCTGTTGGAGCATTTGCACAGTGAGAATTCCACAAACAGCAACAAGTAACACAATTTTTAACAGAGGGTGACAACTTAGTCTTGGTAGCTGAGTCTCAAACTTGACAAGAACAACAGCAAAAAGCCTTCTTTGATTACTATTACTCCCATGAGTTATCCCCCATATACTTAATTTTAGAGCAGTGAAATTTACTTAACATACTTATTGATTTTTAAGACACTGTTCAAGTGTCTGAATTTGCTCATTAACATGTCAGAAAGATTCTTGATGGCTGTTTTTAATTCTAGCTGACAGATGAGGGAAGTAGTAGAGAGACTTAAAAATCTGTGGCTCTCATACCACCTATTGGATAAATAAATACATAATTAAATACTTCAAAGCACACAGAACAATAAACGCTCATAAGGGACTTTACATCTTGTACACAATTGCTTTTTTCTTGTTAACTTATATCTCTTTTATTGTGCTGGTTGGTTGTTTTTAAGACTCTCCTTAAATTGTTCAATTCCATTAGCATTTGTTATTTAATATGTAAACATAGCAAAGCGTATACTGTTTCCAAATCTTCCCTCCCTGTGTCTTAAAAACATCTAAACTTCTACTACGAATTTGAAATACCTGCTTTCAAAACACGTATTTTTCTTATGAAGACTACTGAAATACGTGTGAGTTTCTTAACATGAAGCTTTTAAACTCTCTGATGTGGGCTTTACCTTGGTTATCTTCTATGTTTTCAAGTATTTCAGTGTTATTTCAATGGTTACCTGATGAGATGAAGAAAGTTTATGTAGTATCACTGCTATGGTTTCAGATGCATGAAGTAACAGGGATATGCACGGTGAATATCTCACAAATTGCCATAGAAGTACTGCGTGAAGTCTACCTACTGTTGTCTTTCAGACCTACCTTTCTCATATAAATGCAGTGTTGACCTTGTATGTTTGAGAAGTGAAATGTAGTCAACTTGGTTTTCACATTCTCTATTTTAGAGTTGCAATTGAGTTAAACAGTGATACTTCCAAAATTGAGCTTAAAAGTATTTTACTCATTGCTGTGAAGATAAAACACATTTTTAGGTGACATAGAATTTCAGTGTAAACTGAAGATAACATCTGGAATTGCAATTTCTACAAAATAAAGGTCTGTTCATCTAGGCAGCATAGGGAATGTAAGGCTGGGGCTCTTCGTGTTCTGAGCATCCTCAGTTTTTACTGATAGACATGTGAAAACATCCTTTAATTCCTTCTCTTATAGATTTGTTAATGATGTAAACAAGAATGAGTGTTTTAAAAAACAAATAAAACCCAACGGTGATTGTGAGAGTGAATATAGGCAGGAAAGCAGTCTACTGACTTTGTGTGTATTTAAAAAAAAGTCTTAATCACAATACATGATACTGATTTAAATGATAGGATAAAAACGCTGCCTAGATAAAAAGATAGAAAAGGAGAGTTTTGTTTTTTTTTTTTTTTTTTTTTTACAAATAGGAGTTGCTACTTTGAGTTATGTAACTAGGGTTTTAAGTTTTTGATCATTTTTGTGTCAAGAAATTAATGGTTTAGCTGGTTGTTCATGGCATTTCAGGCACTAATACTACCTTCCAGAAATAATTCTCAACAATTCAAACTAACTTGCGATATATTTTATAGTGTTATCCTTTCTATGTCTTGCCTTACAGGGAAGAGAATATTCAAACTGCATCTAGATAGTATCTTTAGGGAGTGAAAGCCCACAACAATGAGAGTAGAAAAATCTTGAGAGTGATCTGTGGAACTTGATCCTGTGTGTAAGCATACCAGAAGCAAATGAGAATGTGTGAATGTGATCGTACCTAATGCCTTACAACACTGATTGCAAGGAATCTGGTTTCAAATACTGATCATGGTTAAGTTGATATGTTAGTGATGCTCTTAGGACTTTATTTACTATGAGAGTGGTATGCTGGTACAGGCTGCCCAGAGAGGTTGTGGATGTTCAAGGCCAGATTGGATGGAGCCCTGGGCATCCTTGTCTGGTATTAAATGGGGAGGTTGGTGGCCCTGCATGTGGCAGGGTGGCTGGGGATTTGTGATCGTTGAGGTCCCTTTCAAACCAGGTCATTCTGTGATAGGGCCTTGTACATGTTTATGCCATGTTTTGTCTTGATTTTCCTTTCTTGTCATTCTCCTTTTTGTCAGCAATGTGTATTCTGTGCAATATCTGCAGGTATTGCCCATTTCAGATGAGTGATTTCTATGGAAGTGGTGATGCTGTTATGGCAGTTTGGCAAGTGTACTTAGAATCTTGTCATCTGGATTCCCAAGTTAATACATTTATTTTGCTTTTAACCATCTCTTAAACAGGATGGTTCTAAGCAGCTGTTTGAGGTTCTGTGCAAAGACTAACTTAACCACTACATCAGATTATAGAAAGGAAAACTTAATTCCCTCTGAAAAGCTCACAGAAATAAATTTCAATTGCCAAACTCCCCAAGGTAACTGGTGAGCTCATATTCCCGCAGAGCTCTCCATTTGCATTACTTCCCTTTAATAAATTATGCAGCTTGACTTATCATGCTATCATCCAGCTGTTAAAAAATTTGTCTTGTGTGCCTAGAGGTAGGTTATTAGTGCAGAAAGTCTTTTAACACTCCCTGCTACTGCAGTTGCAAATCCTGCCAACCTGAAGGATTGATTATTGACCATGCTGCTCCTTGTCTCCCCTCAATGATGTCCGGAGGTGGTAAGGATTCTGAGGCAGCCTGTATGAGCATGCAGTGGCTATCTCAACACATTATTGCTGTTTTTTTTTCAGGCAATTAGGTTTAGGGAACAATGTGTACTCAAAATGATGCGTGTTGGAACCAAGTCTTGGAACTGTCTTTTGCCTTATTTAATGGGTCTCTTTGTTCTGAGCATAGCAGCGAGGCCCGTCAGCTGATCTGTGCTTTGAACCTGACCAAAAGAGTTTAAAATGTTCTGATATTTTGGAGGCATTGTGGCTAAACATTAGAGTTCTGTTTCACTCTTGAGAGCTGGGTGGGGGGTGGTAGCCGTGGTGGAAGACAGGAAATGGAACTTTGCGTGTTTTACCTCAGTTTAATATTTCTACCTTCACGCTGATTATTTGATGCCCTGAAATTCCTTGCCAGAGTCATGCTGGAGTTGATAGAAATGTGACTGTGTATACAGTATTCTGTTTACGATTTTATGAATTCTCTACAAGATTTCTGCTGTGAGGCTGTTTTTGTTGTAGTTCATTACAGTGAATCAATTTTTTGACAGTTTATCCCATTTTTATCATAAAGGATAATCTGTTACTACCTTCCATATTCTCCTACCGCAACTGTTTATTTTGTCTATAGATACATGGTAAAAACTCTGTAGCACTTCAGAAGTCTTTCATTTTATGCTGGTGAAGAATACTAGGCTTTTCTAATCATGCATGAATCTTGTTTCTATGCTTATTTTTTTACGTACAGTCTTATGCTATGACGCTATGCTTCTTGAGTATTTGGCCTCTTGTGAAGAGAGGCTTCAGATTAGTTTAGGTAAGCATCTAGAAGCATTGATGGTAGGTTGCAGTCTGCTGTTAAATGGTGTTCTGATGATGTAGCTCTTTCGGTGTGTTTTGATACTAGTTATGCTGTAGTAACAAGGCTGCCATTTTCATCCTGCTAGTGGTGTCAATTTTAGTGTACCTGCTGTGAATTGCTATTTTGTGAATGCTCACATGGTATTGAAAAGGCAAATAGATTAAGATAATCCTCAGAGTACCATTTCTAATAATGCTTGGATGACTTCACTGACCACTCTGGCCACATGCAAATCTCCCATGTGAGGCATATGTGAAATGATAAAAAGCACAAGTGCTGTCTTACTCTTCTTTTTTTTTTCTTTTGGAACAGCTGCTTAAGATTTGGCCAAATTTTTCTAGTATTCTTTTCACAAATCTGACATGAATCTCTGGGTGTGCGTAAAAAAAAACAAACAAATGTACACTTGAGTGATGTAGAACTAATGGTGAACTGTACACTATTCTGAAGTGACAGTTGCCTGTTGGTTTTTTGACTCTGAGGGTGAATAATAATCTTGTAGTTAGGTACAACTATGGTATTATTTTTTTTTTACACTTGGAATACAGTGCACTAACAAAAGGATTCTATTGCTGAATTGTTGGTCAGCTGTATGGAAGCTGAGTATTGAAGATAACGCATTCTTGTGCATTGTATCTCTTCTCTGCCTTTGACTGTTTCAAATATACCCAATCATCAAGCTGCTGGTAGGAATCATATAAATAATAGCACAGGATGCTCTTTAGTCACACAAAATATTTAAACAAAAGGTTTCCTAGGGGCTGTCTGGGTCAGGCACCGGCTGAAGGTCATTGAACACAGCACTTGTGATGTCACCAGCTTTTTAATTCTGTTTTCATTGCACGGAATGTTGGACATCACAGGGCCAGTATTTGGCTTTTTCAGAGGGGGTTTTTCATAACAGCTTGTTATGAGGCAAAGGGCTAGTCAATATCTGAAAATATGCAGTATAATCAGGCTTGAGGGCCTTAACTTTTGAGGTCTCTTTCTTGCTTTAAAAAGTGATGCAGCTAAAGCTACATACTCTTCCAGGGGCAGTAATGGAAAAAAATCTGCTTCATACGTTGGAAAGTGATTGGTCTGAAGACCTATAAGATGTCACTAAGAATAGCTTCTTGAAAGAATTATCTCCCCAACTTGTCTTGTGCTCCTTTTCAAGGAGGAAGAAAGTTAATCGTGTTCTTCAACAATATTGTGCTATTGATCTATTTCTAGACCATTAACAAGTTGAGATACCCTTTTGAGATACTGCATGGAATTCAATATTTCAAGTGTTCCATTCGATACGAATGCAGGAGCTTCTTTTGCAAGATGTAGACATAGTTTCTCTGCATTTGCTCTGCTTTGATACGGAAAGAAAACTTGAATATTGCTGTTTGAAGCATATTAAGAGCGAAAGTAAAATTCTATTATGATACAAGACAAGTACATAATTAGATTCACAGCAGGAAAATCAAACTGTTATAAAGCTCTATTTCTATTTAAATTCAGTCATAATATTTTCCTAGAGAACGTGTGAAAAAGGCAAAGGAGTACATAAGGGGGCTGAAATCACAGTACACTAAAAGAGCAAATTCTTCCAAGTCTGGGAAGGCAAAATATTTTGATTGTTCTATGGAATTGTTTTTTTATCTGCTCCGTAGGTTATAGTATAATATTACCTCATAGTCTGTCCTGTAATGTGTATTTTTATGATCATAATATTAATCATATGTTGTCTCTATGTGTGATGCCATGTTAGTTAACATATCAAAGTACCTAGTAGTTACTGCTTTATCCTTGTGGTGTTCTCTTCAGAATATATGTGACTCCATAAAAGTGAAAGTGGTGGAACTACTTAACTTTGCAGCATAGTTGGGTAACTTATTAATTCTTTCTGACTCCAAGTATCTGTAAGGCCCAGCCAAAAGGCAGTGATTATTTAATACTTCAGTCATTTGTATCTACTAGAATATTCCACCCGGTATCTATTGAATATTGCAGGAAAAAAAAAGTCTGCTTTGTTGTAATTGCTTCCTGAAGATGCGTGTTTGTATTTCACTTTTAAACATCTTTTAAACATACACTCTCCCAGGCAGGTAGTATAAACAAAGCCATACATTTTGACTTTACATTAAATCTGATGTAAACAAACTCGATGAAGGGTGTGACAAAATGCTATCAAAGAACTACTATGCAGGTGGGAGATAATCTAAGCTTTATGTTACAGATAAGTTGTGGACTTATTTACAAAGGATGTGCAGTAGCTGCAAATTAATTGTGATATATCCCTTAGTGTATTCAGCTACAAACATTAGGATTGCAGACCAACTTCTATCTAAAATCAGCTTTTCCATCAGATGCATCTGCTGCATTCGTATCTTCCCAGAGTCAGTTGGATGGCCTAATTCTGTGCTCTTCCTGTATGAGCATGTTTTTAATAGGAGCTGGCTGAACTACTTGCTTGAAGGAGGGATATAGAGCCAGGCATAAAAACACTGGCAGTTTTTTTATAACATCAGCCTTTTCTTCTTGTAACAAGTGACTGTTCAGACTTAGCTGAGACTAAGCTCTTCTGCAAAAGTTGTCTTTCCCTGTTTGGGACTTGGACTTGTTCTTATTCATGAAGGCAAGGTGCTTGTAGGTGAGGCTTTAATTTATTTCCAAGGGTATTTCTGACTGCTAAGTAAGGAGTGTTAATTCTGTAGAAACCGCTGGTCTTAAGCTAGCAATGCAGATTTTGTGGGAGTTAGAGAACCATCAGGTAACATAAGATTTTCATATCCTAGCAAAGGGGGATCTTGTTACGCTTACAGGGTCAGAATTCCAGTACTGAGATTAGACTTCAGAAGCATTCCTGAAGTGCACACTCAGGTATGTCCAGCATAGTTCCAAGATCCATGTGGAATACCTAGGAGCAAGGACAGGAAAGCTGAGTAAAGCAGATAGTTGGGAGCTGTGGTGTTCACCAGCTGTGTCTGTGCTCTGGGCTTGCTAGAGGTGGTGCTGCAGCAGTTCTCTGAGAAACACTGCCTGCACAGCATAGAGGTAGACAGAGGTGTTAGTCAGGCTTCTGAGTTAGCTTTGAGCACTTGCAAAGTAAGTAAAGTGTCCTACTGAGACATTTCTGCAATGGACAAAAAAGCAGCACAAAAAAGGAGAGTTCTTGGGCATTCAGTTCTTTCCCTGAGTCTAGTCCTCAATTATTTTTTAGGAGAGGCCAAGTTCCTGTTCTAATCTCAGGTGGGAGCAGTTCAAACAGTCCTGTACTTTAGGTGATGGATTGCTTTGTGGACTGCTAATGCTTGTGCATTTACAAAAAGTACCCTTTCAGGATGCATCACACGAACATGCATACATAAACGAAGAGCCTCATTAAAAGAGTTGGCTCCAGAAGTTAGAGCCAAAACATCAATCCTTTCTTACCAAATGACAATTAATTGCCCTTCGAATTTGGATTTAACTGACTATAAATACATTTTACTCTGAGGACTAATTTAGCAACTGGGTCAGTGACTATAATACTGTCCTCATCAGTTATGTGATGGATAAAGGCATTTGACACTACCTTCACTCTTTGAAAGGCTTCCAACAGATTCTTCTGTCATTTTGTGACTGCATTCGATCCTTAGCTTTTAAAAACAATACTACATATAATGACTTCGTAGTTGCTATTGCTGCTTACTTATTAAGAACCGAAGAGTCCATGCTGAAGCGTAGTACTTTCATTTATTGTTGTTCAGGAGAGTAGTGGTATTTCATCATAATAATTTATTAAAGTTAATTTGAATGAAGAATGAACTGTATGTGGGAAACATAGGGTGGCTAAAGCATGTGATTTCTTCCTTGTATTGTAAGTACGTTGTGTTTCTGGAACCATTTTGAAGGCGAACTATTAAAGCATGCAGTTTCAGGAGGAATAATAAATGAAGTAACTTTAGGTATTTATAAATACCTAAATACCTATAAATACCTAATAGCTTTCTACAGGCAGTTGTCAGTGTAGGTTAATCCAGGCCTGATACATCCTCAGCTTCACTCAGAGGCCCCTCAGCACAGACTACACTTGTTATGCATATTATCAGTGTGATGGTTTTGTTTGTGGTACAGCGTTACCAGTGAATCAAGCAAATGCTGCTGTGCTTTCTTCGGGCATGTGAACCTAAAGCACTTCTTAAGAATGATAACTGTGTGAAATTCAACAAGGCAAAAAAGCTTGAATATACATTAAACTATTCTTAAAAGAAGTAAAGATGCTTAAGTTAGACTTATTTCATAAATGAAAGGTAAGACTATTTAAGCTCACAAACTTTGTAAACTCTAGCTTTTTATTTGATAAAGCTAGTGAAGTCATCAGTGAATTGTATCCTTCTAAGCCAAGTACTGCTTTAAATGATGTGACTGTACAATGTATTAAGAGTACTGTAAATAAACTTTTAAGTACTTTTCATGTTAGTTTTTTCTTGTAAGGATTCATTTGTTGTGTGATTATGATTATCAATTTCAGTGGAACACGAGTTCTATGATTTTGTATGTTGTTGTATGAATAAAATACAACATTGAGTTCCAATATTGTAACATCTCAACTCATTTATTTTTGCTGCAGAGATCATACAATAACATAGTTGAGTTCATGTACTTGACTGAACAGATGTAAAAGTGTGAACTTGTCTGGGAAGTGGATATTTGACATTTTCAGAAAGCAGTATTTTAAAGTATGTCTTCCAATTGAAAATAATGTTAAGTTTCTGCCCATGTGTCAAATCATTTAAGCAAGTTACTCTTGACAGTGATGTTGTTTTTAATTTCAAATGTGAACTTTTCATTTATACTAGTTATAGCACTTTGTAAAGTTTCGTGAAAGTGCACGAGGGAAAATGCCAGATTACTTTATTTTTCTTGCAACCCACAACGTCATTGCAGTAAACTTCTCAGTTGCTGAGCTAGCCTTTTTAGCAGTTTGGAGGAAAAAAAGTCTGGTCTGCTATGACTATGATTTGCTTATCTTTCCCCTCATAAGCCATTATTGGGTAGCAGCATCTTGTAATCCAGCATATGCTTTTTTTTTTATTTTTATTTTTTACTTGAAACAGTATTCATCATGATACCCAAATGATACCATGATATCTTCTGTTAACAAATTTGTTTGTACACTCAGCCAGTGTTGTAGAATAGTCTTGTCTTCTGATTATCAAAGTACCTAAGTAATAGATGTTAATTGTAACTAATCTAATGTAATTCTGTGATTCTGTCTGAAATAATTGAAATGTATGATTCGAACTAACTTAGATTAAATGGAAGATGTGTAGGCTATTTAATGCTGCAAAGCTAGGTAGTATTTGGCCGTTTGAAAATTAGAAGAGCATTTCAAAGTACACTTCTCCTCTCCACACTACAAACTAGTTTGTCTCAAGTAATGTTTTATAGGTTTTTATAACATAACTTTCATCTGAATATGTAATTCAGCTCTGCTGAGGCTCACCTCAAGTACTGTGTTTATTTTCAACCCTTTGCTACAAGAAAGACACTGAGGCACTGGAGCTTGTTCAGAGAAAGGCAGTGAAGCTGGTGAGGGGTCTTGAGCACTAGTTTTATGGGGAGCAGCTGAGGGAACTGGGATTGTACAGTCAGCTGAAGAGGAGGCTCAGGAGTGACGTTGTTCTCAACAACTGCTTGAAAGGGGGTTATGATGAGTTGGAGGTCAGCCTCTTTTCCCTCATAACTAGAGATGGGATGAGGGAATAGCCTCAACTTGCTCTGGGAAGGTTCAGATTGGATATTAGGAAAAATTCTTCTCTGAAAAACTGGTCGAGCTCTAGAATGGGCTGCACAGGGAGGTCGTTAAGTCACTGTTCCTGGATTAGAGAAACATATACTGAGGGATGTGGTTTGGTGGGGAAACACTGGTGGTAGGTGGACAATTGGACTAGTTGATCTTGACGATCTTTTCCAACCTTGGTGATTCTGTGATTCTGTCTGAAACCAAATTTTGATTCATTGTGCCTAGTAAACTTGAACAGTTTAAGAAAAAAACAAAAAAAGTTTATCTAAGACAGAACTACCACTAATATATGCCAAAACTACAGATTTCTGAAGTATATTGGTAAAAGCATTCTGTATATTTCAAGAAACTCTGTAAGTTATTACTTTAAATTGTTGTCTATTAATTTTGTACCTTGACTTGTGACACAGTTACAGTTATCTTAATAAATTTAGCTTATTATTTGTGATTTTTAGATGCATCCATCAGCATACGTATTTATGTGTACACAGTTACTTCAGAGCATTTTGAGGAATTTGTTTCTGTGTTCATATGTGTCTCCATGTGAAATATCACAGAAAGCTTCACCTCTTGCACATACAATGGTTATAGTCAAGCATAATGTCATATATACTACTTCTGTAGGTAATATAATGTATGCTCTCAACATTCCTAAGGTTGCAAAGTCGACGGTGCAGTATTTATGAGGTGTTAAGTCAGACTGTCCATGCACCTTTAACTGACTCCATGTGATTGTGTTATGATATGCTCTAGTTATGCAAATACAAGCTACAGCTATTTTTTGTCCCTGCAGTCTGTTCCCCTCCTGAGAAAGGATTCTTTATTCTTCTATTGAAAATATTTGTCGTGCTCTTTTCAAGAACACTTGGCCTGTGCCTTAACTTATCTTTCGTGTCTATTCTTTTGATAATTTTTAATTTAGAGGTTTTTTTGCCAACTTCAATAAAACCAGTTTTTCACATGCAATAATTAATTTAGCATCCTAGTTTATTAATGTTATGTTATTTCTCAGTGGTGCCACTATTCAAACAATAGATTATCAATCAGGAAATGAAATAATGCTGAGAACACAGTTAATGAACATCTGTGGGGGGAAAAATGTTTCTAACAGCAGGTCTTCAGGACGTGGTTGAAGCATTAATATCAGGCTGCCTTTTATGCTCCTTAATAAGTCTTTTCTTGTATTGTTAATGATTTTTGATGGATATTGATAAAGACCCCGTGCAGACCTCGTGCGGTAAACTTCCCCTTGAGAAAAAGGGAGTGACCACAAAAAAGAAACTAACAAACTGAATGCCTGGTTTTGAACAAATTCAGTAAAGGGTTTTCATCTGCTTTTTGGTGTCATCTGACAGCATTGTGAAGGCATATGGTCTGTGTTGTCTTTCCTGTGTCAGATACTCCTGTAAGTATAAATGAAGATATTGTGGGATCATTTGTTTTGGTTGCCCTACTAAATAAATTGAAACTGCGAAGCCTGTCATAATGCATTATAATGATAGGATGAGAGTGTTTTTTCCCTGTGAAAAGATGAAGAAGAATCTGTGTATTTGTGTATGGAGCAATTGGCTAAGATTTTACTGTGGCTTATGATATTGTTATAAATGACTGAAACTCTCTAGCTCATATTAGAACAAAGAAGGCAGGATAAAACAGCCACCATTTGTTTATACATAATGCGTGTTATATCTAATGCCAGTTCTTTTCTGCATATTAATCTTATACTGTTACATTGACTATAAAGAATTTTGATGTGACATCTTTGAAGATGCCGCTGCTCATTAAGTTCATTAAATATCCAATTCTGAAATCTGTTGGCATGCAGGATTAAGTTATGGGGTCTGCTGTATGGTGGGTCAGAATGGTTCATAAATGAATCTATGAACCTGTGACTGGGGGGGCGAATGACAGGCTTCACTGAAAGGTGCTCCTGCTCCCTTCAATACCCACGTATGAAATTGTAAGGAAATGCGGGTTTCTAATTCATTCTAGTATTAATCATCATGCATCAAACTCAACATATGCAGCCTCCTCACAGGAACGTTTATGGCTGGGTGTGTTCACTGGTGGTAGTCTCCAGTAAAATGAGACATAAATATCCTTACTGTTTTTGATTGTAAATTTCTTTTGCTGAATGTTAATAGTTGTAGCTTGAACTTTGTGTGTCAAAACTAGTCCCTTTCCAGGTGCTTTATATGTATACCAGTAATACAAGCTTTTAGGGAACTTATGCCTCTTGAATATACACTGAACTTTGTTCTTCACGTGGAGTACATGTGTGTGTTTGATTATTTGAGTAAGGTATACAAAAATATGTAAGATGTCATTTACTGTGCAGTCTACTTAATATGACTTGTTATACTTTCTTCTAAACTTAGATAATTTATTATAATGATATAAATATCTTTTCTTGATTTACTACATTCCTTGCTTAAACAATTTGTGCTCACGCTAGACATTACAAACTCTATTATTGATGTGCAATTACAATAAGCTTGTTTTACTGCTTTTTTAATTAGTCAACTCAAAAAAAACTTTTATGTTTATAAACAACATTTATCAAGGAAAGCATCAATAGCAGCTAAGAGAAGGCAAATAGAGTCAGTCCCTTAAAACTTTCTCTTGATGGAAACTTCTACTTTGAAGCTCCTTCACTTTAGAAGGAGATTTAACAACTTAAAAACTGATCAAAAGAAACAAAAGATAGATAATGGAAGTATCTGATTATAAAAGCAGTGACTAAATCTGAAAATCCTGAGAAGTGAAACACTGTGTTCTGCCTGAGGTGATTGAAGGTAGATCTGATGCTTCCCCCCATTCCTGGAGTGGGGGAGAGAGGCAGGGCTGGGGGGAAGGGCAGGGCTGGAAGCCAACAGAAAGGTCTTTATTATTTATTAATTTATTTATTTATTTTGTGTGTGCATGTGAGTCAGATTCAAGCTTCACAGAAGAGTCTGTGTGAGAAGGGCTATGGGATTGACTGAAACAAAAGCAGGGACAGGGCACCATACTTGTATTTGAGGGCAAAGGAGTGGGAAAGCTTCGTTGCAAGTGAAGTAGTTCAGTCTTTTTGTGGTGACAGAATAGCGGTAATAAACTAGGAAGCAAGAATACAAAGTAGAGACCAAAGTGGAGTTGTGACTGGAGTAACAGTGGCAGAAACAAGGCTAAGTCTGTGAACTGTTATTTGGAAATGGAATGGCAAAATATTACTCAGACTGTTTTGGCACTGCTATTATTTAAACTAAAGGAAGAGATATTTAGGTTGGATACGAGGCAAAGTATTTTACTGAGAGAGTGGTGTGATTATGGAGGAGTGCTTGGAGGTTGTGGATGCCCCATCCCTGGAAGTGATCAAGACCAGATTGGATGGGGCCTTGGGAAACCTGCTCTACTACTTAACTTAGCACCAGGCAACCCTGCCTGTGGCAATGGCCTTGGAACCTGATGATCCTTGAGGTCCTTCCAACCCAGGCTTTCTGCTGTTAGTGACAAATCTGTCATAGAAGGTTTTTTTTTTTTTTTTTTTTTTTGACATGTGCTTCCATATGTAATAACTTGTAAATATCTGAAACATCCAATCTACTTGTAAGGAACAACAGTATATGCAAACACAAATAATTTCCTATACATTATTTTACTTATTTTTTAAGGTCTCTAGAATGGAAGAGTTCTCATAACTAATTAGATTTGTATTCTTGACTACAATTCTTTGTACTATTGACTACAGCATCAATCTTGATTACTCCATGCGCTCACACATCGTGTCTTAAGTTGTATTATGTATGTTCAGCAACCCTCTGTGTAACAATGATGCCCTGTTCTGCATTGTGATCACAATAAGAAAGGTTGTCACACTGCATTGTGTTGCTTAAAATGTCATTTATGGAAGGTAACAATATGAAGGAGAAGACACTAGGTTATCTCTCGTCTTCAGGTGCTGGGAGCCCTGAGTTTTATTGTATTGAATGGTCCTCTGATCAGAGCACAGCATGCTCTGCAGATCCCATTCTCTTCTCCGGGAAGAAATCTAACTGACATACTGAAAACAGCTTATAGTCTACATAAAGGCTTGAAGTTTTAATAACCACAGTTGAACAGTAGTTAGTTCTAGGTTTTTCAGACACGTCTAGCAAATAAGAGCATTATTGGAAGCGCTTGTATTTTCTAAACAAAATCAGTAGGAGGGCCGTGGGGTATTCACTCTCATACAAAGTGTTTTTTGATGATTTTAGCATTTTTTTTTTTTTTAACTGTTTAGGAATCTTTATGTTGTCTGGATGAACAATGTAGGCTGCAGAAATTTGACTATACTTCCTGCCTTCATAATTGCAAGCTAATGCTGGGTACACAGATGATTGCTTACGTGGCAGTTGGTCATGACTTAATGAAGTTGCTACGTAACTTCTAATACATTCAGATGTAGTTACATTTAATTACACGTTCACGCAGCCACTGAAATGAAAGTAAATTTCTTACAGTTGCTAGTCAATATTATCATACACTACACTCTTTCTAGGTTAGTTTGAAAGGTGAGCAAAGATTTTTAACCTGTGTTCTGTAGACAAGGAAGGCAAGCAGCTGAAAACTTTACCAGCAAGGGAGCCTTTAAGTTTTCTGATAATTTGCTGTGTTAAGTACAGACAGGAGCTTTGTTTTGTTTCTGATGTTGGCAGCGTTTCTGATGTTAGTAACTTTTTAATAATTCCAAAGCTGTGACATAGTTTATCATCTTAACATTGTGGCTGATAAACTGTATTTGGGGTATCTTGTTGATGCTGGACCTCTCCATTTATGCATTTGATAAAATGTTACTCAGAAGAGCTTTTCTCTCTAACTGAACTACAGAAAATTTGAAATATCCCCGTTCGTTTTATCTTGATTCTATTGCTATTGTTTATTTTCCCAGTACCTAATAGTAGCTTCAGTTTAATTTCCATCTCTCCTGATAAAGCAACTACTGATATGCAAACAACGAATTTGGTTCTTCTTGTTTGAAAGGCACATTTGTTGGAACATTACAGCTAATCTTTATCTTCTTTCCAAGAGATGTAATTTACAAACTAGTTTCAATAGATGGGTGTCAAGTTAAGCCTAAAATAGCTTTCCAATGAACGTTTTTTGTAGTGTTTATCAGTTCTTAAGCCTATTGTTTTTTCCAAGTGTTAACTTAAAATATTCATCCTACAACTAAGCCCACTACATCTTCTTCTGTTTCCTTTAGCTAATGAAAATTGATTATTTCCCTTTTTATGTATCTGTAGCAAGTCCTACGCTCAGTTGTCTCCTCTAGAAAGAACATTCCTCATCCTCTTTAACCCATCTTCTTACATCTTGAAGACATTTTCCCCTGTATAGGTGAGGGTTTTTTTGTTTCTATTCTCATGTTTATTTTGAAACGTAACATGGCAAGAATGAAATAAGATCAAACTGTATATTTTTTTTTTTAAGGATTATATTGCAGGTAATTTGTTTCAAATAAATTCTACAACTAAGGAAGTTCCTTTTTCTGTTTTTCTCTCTCTTTTTTTTTTTTTTTTCTTCATTAACAGGAAACGTTAAAATCAGTCAGAATTGTTTTAGAAAGACCGCGATTTTTAACTGAGGTAGATGAACCGTAAATGTGAAAACTTTAAAGTGAAGGATTGGTGAGAACAACGCATTCTACAGATTCCATAAGAGGAAATTGAGTGTGTTCTCTTTATTTTACAGAAAAAATCTAAATTTGAGTTCTTTTATTGAGTCAGTAAGCTGAAGTATTAAATCACAGAATCACGGAATGGCCAGGGTTGGAAAGGACCTCAAGGATCATGAATATCCAACCCCCCTGCCACATGCATGGCCACCAACCTCCACATGCAATGCTAAACCAAGGTGCCCAGGGCCCCATCCAACCTGGCCTTGAACACCTCCAAGGATGGGGCATCCACAACCTCTCTGGGCAGCCTGTTCCAGCACCTCACCACTCTTTGGTAAAGAATTTCCCCCTGATGTCCAACCTAAATCTGCCCTCCCTCAACTTAAAACCATTTCCCTCATCCTACACTTATCAACCCTTTCAAAGAGTTGATTCCCCTCCCGTCTGTAGGCTCCTTTTAGGTATTGAAATGATGCAATGAGGTCACCCTGCAGCCTTCTTTTCTTCAGGCTGAACAAGCCCAGCTCCCTCAGCCTGTCCTCACTGGGGAGGTGCTCCAGTCCCCTGATCATCCTGGCGGCCCTCCTCTGGACCCTCTCCAACAGCTCCCTGTCTTTTTTGTACTGCGAACTCCACACTTGGACACAGTATTCCAGATGGGGCCTCACAAAAGCAGAGTAGAGGGGGACAATCACCTCCCTGTCCCTGCTGGCCCCCCCTAATTTGATGGACCCCAGGATACCATTTGCCCTCCGAGCCCAAGAGCACACTGTTGGCTCATATTCAGTTTTTCATCTATCAGGACCCCCGGGTCCTTCTCCACAGGGCTGCTTTCAAGGACCGCTTCTTCCAGCCTGTACGGATGCCTGGGATTCCTCCAGCCCAAGTGCAAAACTCTGCACTTTGTCCTTTGCCAAATAAGCAATAGTTTTTCTGTACTGCATTGCAAGATGATTTTGCCTGGCCATGTCAGTTTGCCACTGACTTAAATGGTAGAGTCTTTTAGGAATAGAGGGAGTTCATTTCACTTATGACAACGTAATGAACAGAAATATTGGAATTGAGCTACAGCGCAGTTAAACACGGGGGGAAAATAACCACAGTGTTTATGGGTTTTGGCAGGGAGAGAAACTAATATATTTCTGCATGTAAAATTTCATTTCATTTGAAAAGTTCTGGAAAAAAACAATTTTTTGTGATGTAGAAATTAAGAGGGCAATTTACATCTACTAATGCGAAAGTGCTAAGATAGAGTAGGAAATATACCAAGGTTTCCTAGTAATTCACCTAAAACTTCCATTTGTGTTCCCTGTGTTCACAGGGTTTGGAAGTTCCCTATGCTGCTTTAATTCTTTCAATGGGAAGTAGATATCTAGGAATTTTTACCTTTATTATTATTTTCTTATTATTATTATGAAGGTGCACTGGAAATACCTGCAGCTTTCTAGAGCTCTTCTTTACACACAAAAGCTCTCTTTGCTGTTGTTTTGAACTAGGAAGGAAACAAAGCTTTTACGCAGAAGTGTTTTTAATTGTAGGTAGTAATTTACATATTTACAAGCATTTTTGTTTATTTTCCAGATCAGAAAGGGGGGGGGGGGGGGGGGGAAAGTGACCTCATTCATTTTCTGTTTAAACAAATTTAGGGGAAGAAAAAAAGGCTTAATTTTTTACCTGTAAGATACTCGTTATTAAATGTAACCAAATCTTCAGCATTTAAAATGCATTGTTATTTTTGCCAGTACCCATTAAGATAAACATTAGTTATCCTGACATAGAATAAGCAACAGCAGGACTACTATCTTTTTTGAAGGCTGTATTCATTTAATATAATAGATGCAATCCACTTTGGGGAATACAACTGAAAATATTAATTTCAGTTCCATGTTTTGGAAGTTGAATACTAATTGTTCCGTAAGGTTAAAGAGGCAACAAAACTAAGAAGCTGAACTCCTTTCAGCTGGACTGAATTCTCCTGGTGTGTAGTAGCAACTTTTGCTTCCAGCCCTTCAGTTCCTCAGTGATTTCTAGACTTGAAAGAATCACTGTACCAAGTACTGAAGAATGAGTGTCATAATACTTAATCTACAGAGGAGAAAAATTTACTGTGTCACATCTTGTTTAAACTTGGGCTTTTCATATCTTTTGTTATGTTCTTCTCTACACTTACATGTGTATATAAACCCAAGCTCTGATTTGCACGTGTTTATTAACATAGTGCTGTATTTCTGTGCCAGCACAACCTCCATTACTGCGTTTTTATAAAGGTGTATGGGGAGTAACCTAGGTCAATAAAAGCAAAAAGACATAGTAGTGTACTTAGCCTAAGTAGGATGAGAAACAGTAAGCTGTTCACTCAACCTGTGAGGATAAAGGAATTTTGTATGGCTGATGAAAGGAGCATCAGTGATATTCCTGATGCAGGAAGAGCAGTCTCTCTGTTTCTTATTCCTGTCTGTGAAAGCTCACAGTTGTTTTAGAACCTGATTGAGCCACAACAAGCATTCATATGGCTTGTTGCAGCTGATGATTTTTAGTAATCCAATATTTGCAACCCAAAGCTTGGGTTGTTGAGTTCTATCACATCTGTATTTAAAACCTAGCTGAGCAATGCTGGACTTCTCATTTTCAAAGCCTCTTCTTCTAGTGCTGTATTTCCATTATGATTTTTTTCAAAATGATTAGCAGTGAAAAGCTGTTCTTCGATTTTAAAGGAGCCACATAGTCCTTGTGATGCTTCTACTGTCCTTTGTTAACCCTGCTAAAAGAGAGGCGCACTGAAAGCCGCTGAAGGTGTGTAACAGTCCAGACCTAATAAGCCCCTTGCTGATGTTTCAGTCCTTTTAATTTATAACTTACTGCACTATTTGTTCTAAGTACAGTTGTGCTATCTGTGATTTCTGTGTTATTTCTTCAATGAAGTACACTTACAGCCCTCCTGTGCTCGTAATTATTACTTAAAGAGAAGAAGAAACTTACAGATCACAAGAAACAAAGAGGACTGAAGCTGTACTTACTCAATGTGGGAAAAAAAATGTCTTAGAGTTAGAACTAACAGCAGCTTACGTCATTCAAATCTTGTTCTAATTTTGAATAAATACTTGGCAATTACTTTAAAGGGAAGAGAGGTCAAGAGTAAGCTTTTTTTTTTTTTTTTTGACAGCTTGTAAGAATTTTCCATGGGTAGTAAAGCTAATATATGAATACGTACATTTTATACCAGGCTCTTAGAAGAGCTCAAAGAAAATGTTGGTCTGCATGTATCTTCTGAATGGGAGAGTTATTAATCTATGAGGAATGGATCTCAGTTACTTTGAAAAGCTCTGAGCTTTGAGACAGTTGAGACTTTCAAGTTATGCTCCATCTCTGTTTAATACATGGCTTTATACCCTGCAGAAATCATAATATGCACTTGAAATACCAGCTTCAAATCCTGCTGAAGTGTTTTAGAACATTTTAGAAATCCTTTGGTCTGAATGAATTGGTGTATGAATATGAGAGACAGTCCAAATAGAGGAGAGGGCTTCATGTGTGTTAAGATGTTGCTTCCTTCAGATGAAGCCCAGTAAAATGGCTTAGAAATGGGGCATGGAATTTTGAAAGAAATAATTTAAGATGTGACTTGCTGCTCACCAGAAATTGAAGTTTTTAATGAAGAACAGAAAAACATCCATATTTATTTCTATTATATTCCCTTCTAGTCTGCATGCAGCAAGTGTGGAAAAACTACAAATTACAGCTCAGTTGTGTGAAGGCTTGTGAAATGCGTTTTAAATACAGCAAATGCCAGTGTTTATTAAATATGATTTTATTGTACTTTATGTATCACATATTAAGATTTAAAACGTGATCTAACTTTTATTACAAAAATCTAAAGACAATGATTACTTTGGATCTTGTCATAGAGGTATTAATTTAAGTAGTGTTCAAAAGAAAAAGCTGGAGATACTGAGCTTTTAAGTAGAGAAGAGACCTGACTGTGTTTCCACAGTGCTGTAATAAAAGTTAATTATATCACAGGATTAGAAAGCCTGGAGATTTGAGCGTACATCTCTCTGCTAACCTTCCTGTACACATGACCTGCAGTCTTTCCATACTTGAGAAATATTTTCTTCCCTGCTTTAATCACTTACTTTGTAAAAGCCTTCTGAGACAAGGAATGACATTTAGTGTACTGACATCTAATTCGCATGGCTGTAGTGTCAGAGTGACTTCAACCTTATCTAGAGCTTTCAAAACTATGCTGGTCCTAGCTGTGGTTGCTTGAAGTTTGTAGAAGAAATGTTTCTTTGTTCTTTGTAAAGTCTTATCAGATTTGCAAGTGTAATTTATGAAGTACCATTAGACCATTCTTTTACTTAAGTTTTGTCTTTTTTTTTTTTTTTTTTAAATGAGTGATAAGATACTGATAGAGTTGTTTCCTTGCTTTCTGCAGACTGACAAATTGCGGAGCTAAGAAGGAAAATTGTGATAAATTTTTTGAAGAATTATAATGTAGTAAAAAATATTGAAGCAAAGAAAACTGTCCCGTCTGAAAGTGATGAAAATATCTTGTTTGAGGAACTTAATCTTATTTTTACTGATTCATTTTTATCTTCATTCCCTAGCATGAGGTCCACTGTGCCTTAGTTTCTTCCTTTTTGTGGTGGTGGTGGTTTCAATTTAATCACACAATATACTGGCTTTTCTAAACGTGATCACTCAACTATGTTTTAATTGCACTGGAGCAGATATTGTTCCCATATTTGCAGAGCGCTTAATAAAATGCAGTATTCTTTTTTTTGGTGTATTTAGCTCAGGTCCATGGTTTTAAAGCCTGTATGTAACAGTTGCTTTGGCTGTTTGTCACTGAGTTCTGTGACAAAATATGTACCAGCTTTGATCTGTCCCTCTTTTCATGGAGATGTAAGTTGGAAGTTACAGCTACAACTCATCCTACTCTGAAGTATTCTTAAAAGACAATCATCTGCTTTAGCTTCTCTGCCTTCAGCTTTTGCAGTGTATTTTTCCATGTTCTTCCCCAGCTGTGATTTCAACATTATACAAAAAAAAATTATTTTTATATAGCCCGCATTTCACACCTGCATGATGCAGTTCTCACTTAGGTGGTTACCAGAAAGTGATAAAAGCCTGTTTCTTAAAGATCTGAGAAGAGAGAAACAAGGAAATTCTGAACTGAAAGGAAGTCAGCGGTGGGTATACTGGATGCAGATGTGAAAGGACAACTCCATTGCAATCAGCTCTAACTACATTTCTAGCAGACTTGGCTATTCAAGCCGCCAGTTAAATGTCTCCTTTGTTATCTTTTCCATGTTTTGTTGACTGGGAAGGGATGGGTTTAGATCGTATGTACTTGTCATTTGGGAATGTAGAATAGCAACACTGAAGTCCAAAGCCTCCTTGTTGTTATAAATATATGGAGAGAGTTGCATGAGTCAAGATTTGTCAAAATCAGGATCCCAATTAGAATATCTCACTAGCTTTCAGTAAGGATAACTTGTGCTTTTCTCTTTTAAAAAACAGCAACAAAAAACCAAAAACAAAACAGAAGATGTTCATCAGAGGTTCTCAGTGAAATTTTAGTCTTGTTGTTCTTCTCCAGCCTTGAAAGCAGTTGTTCTCAAATGTGTGCTCTGCCAAAGAGCAATGACATGAATGAGGTGTGACTGTGAAGTGACAAATGTTTTTATGTAGTAAGAGAGGGCTTATGAAAGTAAAGAGACATGGTCAGATTTTTAATTGAATGTCTGATTGCAACTCGACGCAATTCATTGGAAATTTCCCAGGCAATGGATTTATGTTAACTGAAAATGGAGTTGCAATTATTAAAAAAAAAAAATAAAAAAAATAAAAAAATTCTGGCATTCTTGAAACCTGTTCTCAAATTCTGTTGTGAAATTGGAAAGCACAGTTGTGTATTTTTCACTGTTCACAGGACTGTGTTGAGCCGATGAATCAAAATGTGTACAGTTATTTGCTGTAACGTGTCAGCACTGCACCATGCCCTCCCTGTGCCATGGTTGCAGTTCAGACAGTGTTAATTGTGCACTGACATTTGGCTGTTGGTGAGCGATGGGTGCTTTCCTGGGACAGATGGTGTGGGGTAGGAGCCAGGCCACACTGCCAGCTGTGCTGGGCTACAAGCAACCTGCGGGTTGGACGTACTTGCTTTACGCACTGCTCTGCTGGAGGGTCATAGAACCTGATGATGTGCTTTGTGATTGCGTGAAATCCCATGTGAAGGTAGATATCTCAGTTTTGTTTCATCCAGACTTGTACATCTTTTGTAGTTGATCTTCTTGGATGATGTTATGAAATCCAGATGGTAAATTGAGAGTGTGCTATTTAGGCAGAAAGTGCTTTTTTTGGTGCCCAAAGAGAAGCAGTGGGTAGAAGCAGTTTCTGCAGAGCCGTGCTTGTCATAGCTGACATTTTGTGGACTTGGTGCAGAGTATATGTGAAAATCCTTCCAATCTTAACTTCAGATACCTGCTGGGTTGACATGAAATAGTTAAAAGGTCTTCCTAGTAGGGATTTTTCTCATTTATAATAGAGAAAGTCTAGGGAGATAACTTATTAATATCTTAAAGTTAGTGAGCTTAAGTTAACAAAGGAATTGAAACTTCAGTGCCAGAATTAGACTCCAGCCCAAATAATATATTTGAAAAATAGGCAGCTAATATTTTCTTGAAACTGTCTTGGAAATTTAGGTGCTGCTCATCAGTTGCCACGTCAAGAAGATTCAATAAATTTCTTTATTTCTCTTTTGTTCCTCTTCACCTTTTCTGTACACGTGATATATGTAGGCATGTACTATATTGTGTGTTGACAGTACTGGAGTTGATCCATTCTCAGGACATGCCTGGTGCATTACAGCAGTGGATTCAAAAAGCATCCCCACCAGTTTGCTTTAGAAGAAACTACGAAAAATAAACTATAATGTTGAGGGCTGATTCTGCAGTATAGAAAACTGAAATTCAATTCCTGGATTTTCCTTGAGGAAATTCAAGTCAACATATATTTTAAGAGTGCAGTGACTTAAAAATAAATAAATCTGTGTTGATTTTCTTGCTACTTATAATTGCAAGTATGGCATTTTGAAGCAAAGAATTCAGGAGCCTCTGGAGTATCAAAAGAGAAAGGAAGAAATGACTTAACCATTTATCCTTGAGGCTAGGAAGTACACTTGTGAAATGCAGAAACTTACTCCTTTGAAGAACAATGTGTTTCTGTTCTAATTGTTTTTTATATCGTTTGCTGGTGCTGAGATGGTTAGTTATAAATGTCTATGAAGATAAGATGTGCATGTAAGGATCAGTGAAAACACACTTACGTTACGGTACTTAAATGTGGAATTAAAGGAGAATGGATGACACCAGCTATAAAAACAGAAGTTATATGCAGGCTTATTCTTAGAGCATGACCAACTTTAATAAAAGTGTATTCTGCGCAGTAGGAAACTGATGATATGATAACCCTTTGCACTACAGTACTATCTCCTCTATTCCTAGCATTCAATTATTTAAATAAAAGGACTTGGCTGTTTAACAAAATGTTGTCTGGTACACAGAAATATGTAATTTAACACATTTCATTCTATCAGCTTTATACTTTAATCAACTCAATAGACTCCTCTGTTTTTCTCCTGGTTGCACTGTGATTGCATTCTTTTATCAGATATTTTGAAGAGCTACACTGAATTTAGGTAACATTCTGAGTTTAAAGTAGGTTTGAGATGCATTTTAATAACAGTTGAAATAGAAAGGTAGCTAAACGTGTGCATGGAAGAATAGCTTATGTTTTCTTCTACTTACAAGCCCACCAGTCAGGAATCTGACAATTTAAATTAGCAAAATTAAGCTATATACATGGCATATTATGGTGTGACTAAAAGCAAAAAATATTAGGTACTAATTTATAGGCTAAGGCATGTTCTTATGGACATTTGTATGTGACTCAGTTTATGTTGTACATCAATTTACTTAGATCTATAAGTGCTTCCATTCTCAAGGCAAAATAAAGGGCAACAGAATCCCACTTCTGTGCCTCTAAGATAAAGGAATAATACTTCTAATACTGAGATACAAATAGAGTAGGTGCAGACTCTTAAGAGGAATTCCACTATGTACTTCCAATCTCATTTGAGAAATTAAATAGTTGGATACAGGATGTGTATGAGTATTGTATTTAATGCTATTTTAATTACTCAAAATGATGAAAATCACATTCATAAAAACATGTTGTGTCCTTACCAATTTTCCCAGAAAATGATCAGATAGTGTAGTGGTTACTATATGGGAAGTTTGCTACGTTGACAATTGGGAAAGGGGACACCCTCCCCTTTGGCAAGTGCTATTACACAAACACACACACACACACACACACACACACACAAAATTAGGCATGGGATAACAAGCATATACCTCAAATCGAAGTCTCAGATGCTATCTCGATCTAGTGGATCTTTCATTGCACTAAGTTTTTAACCACTGTGGTTTTGCAACTACAGTGATTGTGTAGTAGTCCTTTTCTATATCTACAAAAGCTCTAAAAGAGTCAAATTCAGTTAATCAAACAGTTGAACGATGAGACAAGTTTCGGAATATTAAAAAGCAGAACAAAAACTGCTGGTGCGTCTCCAGTAGGTAATATTAAACGTCTTTTTTTTCTCTTTTTAAGCCACAAGGCATTGCATGTTATTGAATAGTCAAAAGCAGACATCTTTAAGTGACTTCAGCCACAATTGCTGTACTGCCAATATTACTTCTAGCTGTTATGATTCATGTTTACAACTGCCACCTATCCTGCGATGATCCAGTGTAAATTTTATGCAAAGAGGAAGAATTAGAGAAGTGCTTACTGAAAACCTAATTGACCACATGGTTCTAGAACTTCTTGTTTCTTAAATGTCTGAATTTCCATAAAGAGCCATCCAAGGGGAGGAATTCATTGTCCACTTTAGGAAATGCATCCATAATAAACACTGCTAGAATCTAGGAAGATTTATTTAACTGGTAGTAAGAGTACTGTAGGATAGAAAATTTTCAACCCAGTCTTACTGCAGTTGTTCCCTTGTCCGTTATGATGAAAACTGCAGGTCTTCCCTTATTTCTTACAATGAAAGAATCTGATCCTGGCTGATTCAGTCAAGAGAAGAGTGTTTCAGTAAATAGATGGTATCTAGGATTTCATTAAAGTTCTAGAACTTGTATTTTCTATGATACAGTTATCCTTGCCTCTCAGGTCTCTACTCCATAAGAGAAACTTGTCTGTGACTCTGTATGACTTGATGGCTCTGGAATGCTTCTTGTGACTCATGACTGAGCATTCTGACCAACGGGCCTGTGCTTCTTCTATTAACATTCTCAGCTGCTAAGAAGCTAATAAAACTGCCAATAAAATGAATTTAATAGAAAGACATTAACGGTGAAGCAAAAAGTAACCAGTTTGCTTATTAAATTTTGATTCCCAGGTACAAGGGCTGCTCTGAAAGTTACGCCTCTTAGTTTATTATATTAACCCATGAAGTGAGAGGCAGGTGTTGATGGTATGGTGGTAGAGATTGAACCTTCCTGCTAAAATTCCACTAAGTTTTCTTGCTGTGAGACAAATAGCAGCAGAGAGGCAGTCTTACAATATGGCAGCTGATGTAGAAGTGCTTCTGGAGCAAATGTGTGCCACTGAATTTATCCATGCAGAAAAAAAATGGCGTTCATTGATGCCTTCTGAATGTTTGTGGAAACCAAACAGTGGTCTAGACACTGCAAAGTGAGTCACTGTGTCAGTGGCACCGGTGACAGTAGGTCACCTCCACTGGTGAAGTTCTTTTGCAAGCATGGCATGTAGGCTCTTGTTCATTGCTGGCAAAAGTGCATAACTAGTAGTGTGACTGTTGAAAGACAGGTTTTCTTTGTAGCTGAGAATTTGCTCTATGGTATGCGGTTATTTAACTCTTTGTGTCTTTTGTAGTTTCCATGTAAATAAATAGGAGGCGTTACTTTCAGGGTAAGGTCCTGGGTGACTCTAGAAAGGGTCACGTCACTCCCGTTTATAAGAAAGGGAGCAAGGAGGACCTGGGGAACTACAGGCCAGTGAGTCTCATCTCTGTGCCTGGGAAGATCATGGGGCAGATCCTCCTGGATGACATGCTGGATCACATGAGGAATGAGTGTGTGAACCGAGATAGGCAGCATGGCTTCACCAGGGGAAGGTCATGCTTAACAAATCTGGTGGCCTTCTGTGATGGGATAATGGCACTGGTGTACTAAGAGAAGGTGAACGATGTTACTTACCTGGACGTGTGCAAGGCCTTTGACAAGGTTTCCTACCCGCATCCTTATCTCAAAATTGGGGAGATGCGGATTTGACGGGTTGACAACCTGATGGATAAGGAATTGGTTGAAAGGTCTCAGACAAAGGGTGGTGATCAATGGTTCTGTGCCCAAATGAAGGCCGTTAATGAACGGTGTACTCCAAAGGACTGTCTTGGGACCAGTGTTCTTGAAACATATTTATCAATGACGTTGTTGATGGAATTGAGTTTGCTAATGACACTGAGCTGAGTGGTGTATTTGACATAATGGAAAAAAGACATGCCATATTGAGGGACCTCAGCAGACAGGAAAGGTAAGCCTGGTTAAATCTAATGAGGTTCAACACAGCAAAGTGCAAGGTTTTGCACTTGGGCCGGAGGCATTCCAGGCATATATACGGACTGGGAGGAGCAATCCTTCAGAATAGCCCTACAGAGAAAGATCTGAGGGTCCTCGTGAAAAAAAACTGAACATGAGCCAGCAGTCTGGTCTTGCAGCTCAGAAAGCAGATGGTGTCTTGGGCTCCATCAGAAGAGGGGTGGCCAGCAGGGACAGGGAGGTGATTGTCCTTCTCTACTCTGTCCTCATGAGGCTCCATCTAGAGAACTGTGTCCAGGTCTGGAGCCCGCAGTACAAGAAAGATGGAGAGCTGTTGGAGAGGGTCTGGAAGAGGGCCACAAAGCTGATCAGGGGGCTGGAGCACCTCCCCTACAAAGACAAGCTGAGGGAGCTGGGCTTGTTCAGCCTGGAGAAAAGAAGGCTGTGGGGTGACCTCCTTGCAGCCTTTCAGTACCTATAGGGAACCTACAGACAGGAGGGGAGTCAACTCTTTGAAAGGGTAGATGACAGCAGGACCAGAGGAAATGATATTAAGTTGAAGGAGGGAAGGTTTAGGTTGGAAGTCAGGGGGAAGTTCTTCACTGTGAGAGTGGAAGAGGCTGCCCAGAGAGGTTGTGGATGCCTGTCCCTGGAGGTGTTCGAGGCCAGGTTGGATGGGGGTCTGGGCAGCCGGGTCTAGTATTAAAGGTTGGCAGCCCTGCCTGCAGCAGAGTTGTTGGAACTTGGTGATCCTTGAGGTCCTTTCCAATCTAGGCCATTCTATAATTCTCTGTCTTTGAGAACGTTCCCTATAGAACCAAATGGTATCTTCATTCACAGGGGCCGTTAAGGCTTACAAAGTAAAGTTGAGGCAATCCAGTTCAGTAATTTTTGGAATAATGAGCGCTGGCACTTTAACATCTGGGCTGCTGTGTCTGTAAGATGTTTTTGTTGTTGATTCCTTCAAATCATCTAAGAGTGAGTTTCGTTATTTTGAGTCATGCAGTATTTCAGTAGGAATCCTCTATGTAAGTCTCTTCACTGGTTTAATTTCTTGTCCATTTTCAGCTGTCATTTACAGTATTGCTACAGATAAGGACATATCAAAATTGAACTCCCCAGATTGAATACCATTGTATTCTTATTTATAGTGTTTTTTTATCTATTGCAGTCCTTCTGATTTTAGTAAATCTGTGAATGATTGTGTACCATTACTTTGAGACTGTGAAAAAGATGAGAGCTTCAGAATTGTGTCAGAGAAATCAGACTGAAATCTTTTAAGCTTGAATGTTAAGTTTCATGTCACAGCAACACAGTGTAGAATTTTCATTAGGCAGTGCTGCAGGCAAGGACTTCTATATATACTAACTTTTAAACCCATGACGAGATGTCAAAAATGCCAGTTTTGAAGGATACTCATATTTAGGAATTCTGATATTTTAACTTTTCTATACAAGAGAACAGCTTCTGTCCACTGGTGAAGGTAGGGGTTTTAACAGCAATTTGACACCAGAACAGACAATATCACAGTAATCCTAATGAATATCCTACTGCTTATCAGGTCTTTTGGTCAGATGGTCTCCCCACTTTACAACAACCAGTGATATTGAGGCTGGCTTAGGGAAATCCCAAGATTTATCTAACATTATCCCTCTCCACTCCCCCTACCCCCTTCTTTTTTCCCCCATAGAAAATAGATTTGTGTAAGCAAGTTACCTACTTTTTTCTTTTAATTTTTTTTAGGTGAGTTTTGCTAAATGGTTAGGCACAAGCGATAGCTAAAAAAAAAAACAAAAAAAACAAAAAAACACCAAACCTACAACCCAAACAGCACAAACTTGTTATAGCTCCTCATATGTCACAAAAATTTCACTTTACATATGTGTGTATTTTGCATGCTTTCTCAGCGCACAGACATTTGCGATGCTGAATAACTTCGGAATTTGAACAGAACTTGCATTCAACTGCTTTGTTGCTAGTGCTTTGCAAAATATTCTTATCAAATTTGTTTTAAAGAAATAATGCTAGAATTTTTTGTAAAAGACAAAATATGACCAAAAAGTTGAAAAACAAAACAGGCAATTGACAGTAATTCTCACTTAGTAAGACACGCAAAAGGTAATTGACATTTCTTACTTGATTGAATCCTATCCTTGTTTCATATTTTACAGGAATATTAGTGCATAAAATGAATTGAACACATTGAAACCATAGTTATAACTAGGGAAGAGGCAAAAAACATTTACAGAATGTAAATGCATCAGTATCCAGGGCATAAGGGCATTAAAAAGCATTGAAACCATAAAGCGTGGGGTAAGTATTTCATTATTCATTTTCAATCGAAGCACTTCATCACTTTGGTTCCCTTTAGTTGTGAAGCACTAATGTATTTTGCTAAAACCTAAAGCTTAATAGAAGGATCAACATATATCAAATATAGAAAATGTTTTCAAAATAAAAAAGATCCAGAAAATAGACAAATGTAATTGCTGTGATCCAGACTTTTGAAGTTATTTTAAGCTATAGCTGACATGTGAATACTTCCAGGTTGAATATCAAGAATAGGCTCTAAATCAAGAGCATGGTCAAGAACTGTGACTACCTCCCCAGAAGTGGTCATGGTACTGAGCTTGCCAGCAAGTGATGTCTGGACAGTCTCTGAGGCGTTTTGTTTGATTTTTGGGTGGTCCTGTGTGGAACCAGGAGTTGGACTTAATGATCCTTATGGATACTAGTTTTTTCCTACATTGCTTGTTCTTTTGTGTTATTGTTGTTATTTACAGCATTATGGTGCTGTTTAGGTTGGAGGGAAGCCCTGGACATCTTTTAGTACACCCCTTGCTAGAGTAGGTTGGCCAGGACAATGTCCTGTTACCTTTTAAATAGCATGATTGATATTTAGTGTTTGATTGCTGTCACAGTAAAAAATGTATATATCTCTTCTGTTCAGATTGAATTTCCTGTGTTTTTTTTTTTTATTATTTTTTTTTATTACTTTTTTCCATGTTTTGTAAGTTTTGCCCATTGCTTTTTGTACTGTCAGCAATAGAATCTGACACACTCTTGGCTCCCCCTCACTAGTAAGATTCCCCTGAGCCTCCCTTTCTCTAGGCTGAGCAGGCTAAGCTCATTCAGATACTCCTGCTATTAATGATGCTTTAGTCCTTTAATCTTCTCTGTTAAACTCAGGTCTAAAAGATGTCACAAATATTTTGCAGTGAATGGAAAAGGAAACTTAAGTTTCCAGATTTTAAGAAATATGATTCTTTCTGACTCTATCTAAGCAGCTGGATAGGTACTGAATGACTGCAGATAAACTAAAGAATACTGCAACAACCCATATCTTACCAGTGTAACTGAATAGTGGAAGCAAGACATTTAGTATCTGCCATATCTACTTAATAAGCAGAAGTTGACTTTTCCTGCTTCAAAGATCTAATATGATCATGTGTGATATTAGATCTTGGGATAGGTTACCTAGAGCTTCTCGCAAAGATGAAATGACCCAGCACTTTGTGTCCTGTGAATGACATCAATAATGAGCATTCATCTCTTGCCCATCACAGGGAAGAGATTTCCAGCAGCTCCACTGCTGAGCATGAAAGAGAGGAAAATAGCTCACAATGCTGAAGATAATCTGGTTTTGAGTATATTCAGAGCACAGGAGGTAAACAGTCACAAACCAAGCTCCTTCCAAGAAAGAAAATATAAAACAAAATAGTGATTTATCCAGGCAGAAAATTGGTATATATTTATTTTGAACTAAAACTGCATAAATCCAGATTCAGTTTGAGAATTAGTTTTGGGAGAGAAGAGATTAAGGTTTGAAATGTCAGAATAATTCTGTTTGATCATTCTGAAATGAAGCATTTCTGGCTTCCTAAGCCAGTGGTAAGGGAACTGACCTGTAATCGTTTTCTGATTCAGAAGATGGACTTGAACTAAGGCATCTTGTGCCTCTTGAAACGAGCCAGAGGCCTTCTGAGAGGGACCTTTCTCTGATTTGTCAGCTGAAACCCTTCTACTACCTAGATCAATGCTAACTATTCAAAAAAGAACAAAAGACTCAATAGTTTGTCACATTCACTGTATTTGAAAAGAAAGAGAGAGGGGGGAAAAAAAAAAACAACCAAATGCTTCTATTCTGGGTCAATTGGTTTGAATTTGTTTCTTTGATTTTTTTTTTTTTTTTTTTTTCAAGTCAGTAACTAAATTGAAAAATCAATTATTTACACATCTGTAACTGTATGCTTCTCTTCTGCCAGCTGATTGTTGAATATGGGCATTTTAACCACCTCTCCTCTTGTCCAGGACACCCTCATTCTTCATCCTGGTATTGTAGAGCTGAGTGTGTCACTCCTTCATATGGAAAACCTGTGGTCATCTTCTGAGCTCATTTTATTACTGAAGTATCATAAAAAAGATAGAAGGAAGTTAGATATCAGACCTTTAATTTTTTTACACAGTCACAGAGTACTTACAACCAGTTTATTTATGGAGCTATATGAAAATCAATGGAGCAGTGTTTATGGAAGATAATGATATCGGAAAGGTTTGGCTAGCAGGTAGGATCCAGATCATTGGCATATTATTCCATTGAAATGATAAAATCTATGTTGTATGTGTGTGAGTGTGTTAAAGCAGAAATGTGTATAACAAAAGGGAAATCTTTTCAATTAGGCAGTATTGCTTAAGGTTCCTAGCTTCAAGGTCAGTCATTCAGTTTTCTAAGTTTTAAATTCTGGGGGCATCAGCAATGGAGTACAAGGTGCTAGGAAACTTGATGCAGAATTTGAATTGACTTGTCACACACTTGTGAAGGAGTCTGGGACAGATGACCTGAGAAATTCCTTCTTGCCTAAGTTTCTGGAATCATACATTCTGGAATCATTCTAAATGACCATTGGAGTTTTTTTACACAGATTCTACTCAGTCAGACGTTGTGTTTAGCACCATCTCCATTTCAATACCTTAGAAGTGAATACTGACTGAGAGTCATCTCATTTTCTTACTGTTAATAAATTCTTTCCAACACAAAAAGATGGGATATACAAGATATTCAAATACTGCTTTGCTTTCTTTGCTTAATAAAACAAGTGAAAGGAAGTGAATAGCAATCGTGCATCTTAAAGACTTTGTATTATTCATAAAGCATATTACTTTTTTAGACTCCCAAAATTCTAATTAGAACTTCACAAAGCAATAACAAAGATAGCAACTACATTCTAAACTAATAATTCTAAGCCCAGCACAAACTGGAAAGTCCCAGAGCCAGTAAAATAATACAAGACACCTGTTTTATATGGTACACATCAAAAGCAAGCCCCAAGGACAATAACTTTTAATATAATCATTATTAAATGTTTATTAGCTAAAGCTCAAAATATCAAGAAATGTATTGTAGTAGAGAAACAAGTATCTCCCAGACACACAAAATCATTCTGTTTTGATGATTAAAACTTGGGTTGCCAATAATCTCCTGGCCCAAGGTAGCAAGTGTTATTACTGCACTTATAAGTAATGAAAGCGTGTTTCATTCCGTTTTTCTATTTATAATTTAAAGTGCACTCCTGTTCATCTCTCTGTTTGAAATTAAATTCTTAAACTAAATGCTTTATAGTTTTTTCATTCTCCAGGAGATAGCAAAATTACTAATAAAAAGTGTCTTCAAAAAATCTAGAGAGGACTTCAAATAAAGAAATTCAGGAAAGGTTTATAAATGCTTTGAAGATGCACAACCTTAAGTCTAGTATTCTTTTGTCTCAGTTTTTCCTCTGAACTAAAGAGTGCTGGGTTCAACTTAAATCTCTGTTCTCATTTTTAGAAGAATAAGCAGAACTATAGGTTATTCTAGTGTTATTTCTCCAAGCCAAATTGATCACATACCACTAAGTACACACTGGAACAGGGAACTGAATTTGTAACTTACATATTGTATAAAAGAGGTGATAGAATAATAGAACCATAAAACCAGCAAGATTGGTAAAGACCTCTAAGATCATCCAATCCAACTGTCCACCTATCACCAATATTTCCCACTAAACCTTGTCCTTCAATACAACATCTAAATGTCTGTTGAACACCTCTAGGGATGGTGATTCCTCCACCTTCCTGGACAACCCATTGCAGTGCCTGACCACCTTTTCAAGGAAGAAGGTAGTGGTAAATAAATTAACATATGGAATTTCCTCTTATCTGGAAGGGGAAGGTGTGAGTATGACTTCTTTGTGATTAACAATCTTCTGATGAAGCACACATAGAAAAAATGTTTGAATGGTGCTGTTTAATTACTAACAAGGAGATAGTGCTGATTTAGGCAGCTGGTTTTGAACTGAGGAGTAAGTGAAGTGATAGCAAATTGGAGATCAGTAAGGTTGAGTTTCTGGAGTTACCTACTACTCAGACAGCTGTTCTTGTTAGTTTAGCTAGGCATCTACTGTAGGCTCCTTAGTTTTGTCTACAGCTTAATTTACAGTTCAACGCTAGTGGTTCTGGAAGCAGTAGAAATCTTGCCAGGATTGTGTTCTTAGAGGACAGTGCTGTGTGATGGAAAACAGGAGCTACTAAACAGCAGTTGGTTAGTGAGAGTCAGTTCAAAGTAGTCTTGAGGACAGCTGATTCAGACTGAATAGAAAAGCAAATCCTACTGAGTCGCTTGAGAACTCTAGGTTTCTTTAATTACGAAACTTGGATAAATCAGTAGAATTAATAACTGAAATCAGCTGCTTTCTTAAATGTTGACATTTCTGTAAATCAATTAAAATGAAAAATGGTTAGAGAAGAACTTCTGTAACTGAAGAATTGAAAGCAGGATCTTGGAATTAATCAGCACTTTAGAGTAAGAAATGGAGACAGTGTTGAAAGAAAATAAGTTTGAGAAAATTGAGAAAATTGCTCTAAATAAAAAGTGGACAGGGACAGTGATTGCTTAATCCAATCTACTGGCAGCCATCTCCAGAAGTACCTTCTGCAATGTCTGCTTTGGAGAGCGAATTAAAACTTGTGCATCTGCCCTTTGTGTATCCTTTTTACCTCCTCTGTTACAAAAACTCTGCTGCGAAAAAAGAAATCAGAATTCGTTTGGTCATGGAAAGAAAAATACTGCTAATAATTTATAGTAAAAATGGAGCTTAAATCTCTCTGTGGAGTGCATTCAAGATGTTTTGAGTTTGTTTTGTTTTGCTTTGTTGTTTTGTCTGTGTGTTTTCTGAAGCATACAGACCAATTAATTGTAGGAAATTCACACCTTCCCATGAATGCCCCTGTGCTTTGACATGTTCTCATGTACTCTACCTCAAAATATTTTTCCTTCCATACTCTGATGTTGCTTTCTGTGGAAGCCGCTTTCATGCACTGAATAAGGGGAAATTGGAATGTTAAAGATTATAGTTAAAGATTATAGTGACATTTACTTACAGTGTCTTTACTACTGTGTTTTGGAAATGCTGTGACTCTAGGCATGTTAAGGAAGTCTTCACATGCCCCAGAACTCTGATGCAAGCAGTTTTTCTGTTACTGTAAGTGCACTAGAGAATGATATTGTCTAATCAATTTTTCTAGATTCTTGTTGAAGGTGTGTCTGCATTGCCTCTAGTAATCTAGGGAAGGGACAAAGAAAATAGAGAAAGTGTGGAGGAGATTAAAAAAAAATAAATAGCTTGTTCTGCATACCAGTGAGTTTGAAGTGGTTACATACTGTATCTGAAGGCAAAACAATATGGCAGAATGATTCATTCAAACTAGGAAGATAATAGTTCTCCAGGAAGACCATGAGATACGTGGCTTTGTTAACCAATTTTTTTTAGAATTGTTGAGCAAATAGGGATCAGGATTATTTGACTGAGTTGTTTGGGATTTGGATTGGGGATTTTGCTGTAACTTTTCTAGAATAAAATTACTTCACTTATTCACTCAATGTAAATCAAGTACGTAAGCAGTCTCCTCCGATCTCTCTTTTATCTAGTTGCTTTTTCAGTTCTTAAATGCTTAATTCTGTTGAGCTTTCAGATGTGTTTCATGTTTTAAGAAATTTACTGGTTTCACCCACGTGAAATGCTTCGGAAAGCTTACAAATGTGCTTCTTAAAGCACTAGAAAGAAATAAAAGTTAACAACCAATCTTACAGAACAGTTCACAAATCATTAATTCCCAAACATTTTTTGACATTTCTTCAGTTTAATCTTTATTTATGTAGTTACTTTGTCAGCAGCTTTGTTCTATTTACTTTTATTTGATTTGTGATCATACATCTTAATATTCTGTTTCAGGGTTAACCATATCATATTTCTTACTTCAGTAAACTCCTTCAATTTATTGATTTGTACTGCTGCTAATGCCTTTTTCTGTTAATTTCAAATTACTGTAGTGACCAATAAAACTAAAATACCATCAGAAGCTGACACAACAACTTTTGGTCAACATGTACTTTACAAATTGAAAAGTAAAGCGTGAAAATGCCCGAACGTTGTCCTGGAAAGCTGCATATTTAGCCCAACTATATATGTATGCATGGTTTAGCCATTTCCCTATATGTATGTTTTCTTTTTTGTTTGTTTTTTGTTTCTTTTTTTCCTATGGCAGAACTTGATTTAAGAAAGTCTGTAATGTGGCATATTCTGTACTCAAAGAATGGTACCTTCTTATGTGGTGGGTGTGTTAAGGACACATTTCATTTATATTGGTCTTCTTTTCCCTTAATGTGTGTTTTTTTGATAGTCCTTCACTTTTTCATTTTCATAAACTGTCTCCATGTTGTACCATTATGTTATTTACCCTTGGCATCTCTATAATGAGAAGCATAATGAAAGCATCATCAATTTACATTACATATTCCTTAGTTCCCTTTATACTGATTCCAAAACTAAGTCTCAATGAGCCCTAAATGCTAATTTTTATTGATGATGACAATCAGGAAATTGCATACAAAAGGTGATCTTCCTATGATTAAAAAGAAGTGCAGTAAAAATAATAAATGGAATGGGGCTGTATTGCATCTGGAGAGCCAAACAGACTTTTTTTGTCCTCCTTTGTAACTAAGTCAAACTATGAATGGAAAGGTTAATGTTAGATTTCAGCATGACATTCTGTACCAGACATTTGCACTCTGAAATTAGAAATAATTGATATCATACTTTCTGTTGGTATTATAATGTTTATAACTTAGGTAGTTTTAGAATGCTGATCTAGTGCTTTCCCTGACTTGCAAATCCTATCTAAGTTCACAAAAGGCCAGCTTCTGCTTCTGAAAAGCATCTCATTAGGCGTGTGGAAATTAAGTGCTTAAGGAGCAAGCAACCTTGGCCACTGCTTGGAAGCTCCTCGAAGATGCTGTGTGGTGTAGAATAAAGTCTAACACTAGAACTTTGTCTTAGAGTGAAATGCCACTGTAGAAGGGATGTTTCCTTGTTTGCTGCTGCCTCGAAACTATTTAGAAAAGATTGTCCTACTCTGCTATTAAACACCTGCAATCATTATTCTTAATGACTCTAGAAGAATGATAAAGAAGGAGGATGAAGGGAAATGTAGGCATTTGAGGAAAACAATTTTGTGTGTATGAATGGTCTTTAATTTGCATTAGTCCCTGGTGTTCTGCAGTGAGATTCGCTATCTCCTTAGTGTCATTCTGAAAAGCATCCAAAGGTCTGGCAGCATTTTGTGAGAGAGTTCAGGAGATTTTCAAGGAGTGAAGCCCTCCTCTGGAGGAGTTGGTTTCCTTCCCAATTGCACAGTGAGCAGAACAGGAGCCTGCTGTTCTCTTACTCTGATTTTGGGGACAGATGAAGTCCAAGTACGGCCCTGTGATTCAGTTTAGCATTTTGAGCATTTTACTTTTTCAATCAATTTGAAGTTTAGTATCAACTCTGGTTAAGCAACAGTAAGTATCACCTAATTAAGTCCAGCTAAGAAGTAAGCAGAAAGTAAGATCAGACTCAAGTTTCCCTTAAATTTTCTTTTAAATTTCTTTTTTTAACTAGTTTAGATATAGATATACAACAGTTCTGGCTAACTTCCATTTTTCCTCTCCTAAAAGGCAGAATGTGTGTAACATCGACACTGTATTTCTGATGAACAGGCCACTATAACTGCTAGAGACTTAGAAAACAACGACTGAAAAATTGCGGGTTGGTGACTGATTTTTAACATGAGTAATTGTGTGAAGTATATTTATAGATTGTATGTGTAAAATTATAAATTCAGCCTTTTCTGTACTATGGATGCTATCAAAACATTATTTGGAATACTTTGTAAATTAAAGCAGCAATAGTTACTTTTCAGGTCTTGCTCAAAAGCAGGAAGCAGCTGAGAAAAAAATTAAAGAAACTAATGATTACTTCATTTAATAGAATCTTAGGACAACTTGAAAGTCACTGTGGGAAAACAATAAGGTGATCTGAGCTTATTATAGTTAGTAATATGGAACCATGAATTGGAAAAGAATAATTAAGAGTGAAACTACTAATATGTCAGCATTTTCCATCATCCTAAACCTTAAATATTGCATGTTGTTTTGCTGGAAGGAAACCAATAACAATCCTTGTGATAAATATTGCTAAAAAGAGAATTTGAATTAAGATGCATTTGTATTTTATATTTTTTTCTTATGTACAAGTATTATATAGGAGAAAAGAATATTGGCTGTTAAAGCATCCTGATAATCATGAAATGATCCTTGTAGAATGAGCTTTAGGTTACAGTAATTACTTTGCTGTAAAAGAACTACTTTATTTTAAGAGAAATGCTAAAACCAAATAAAACCACAGCTAAATCTGAAGTGCATATTGGCAAGGAAGTACTAGGTGAATTAAAACATCAAAATGTTTCTTTTTTTTTTTTTTTTTTAAATCCAAAATGCTCGCAAATTCCTTCCTGTTCTACATTTTTGGGAGGAAGAGAAATATTTCGTAACTGCCCAATTCAAGTTTGGTAGTTCTGTGGTGCAGTTCTTCTGGAAGAGAGCTTAGTCCTGCAAGATAATCCTCCTCCCTTATGGAGACTAAGGAGGTTTTTTTTTTTTTACAAAGGAGAAGGTCTCACTAAGTTTAAAGTAATAGATGAAAACCAGCAGCAAAACTGGGTAAGAGCACTGAAACTTTGGGTGTGGATCTCTGCTGAATTTTCTGCATCAGTTAGGTGTTGTTCTTCTCTCTTTTCCATGGAACATCTCTTCCCAGCAGATTACTGAGATGAGTAATCTGAGTAATCAGCTGTTGTCTTTCTTTTCTGGGAACTGGAAAATTCCAGTAGTAATAATCAGTTCTACCTCAAACATCCCAATTTTTGTGTGGTGCTTAAATCATTTGGAACTGTTTTCTACAGTCTTTTTGTATCTTAAGTATCTGCAAAAAAAGCAAATTCTTAATTTAGGTACTTATAGCAAGAAATACGCTACACTGTGACAAGGATACATGGTAGTATTTCTACCCGTTTGCTCTGTTTTTCTAGTTAAAAGGATCAGTAGGTTATGTGCTTGGGGAAACCTTTGCTATCCTACCTGCTTTTTCTGCTCTTCTTCATCCCACAGTGTGACTTGTGGTTCTCCAAAGGTTGCTTTGGCTCCCTCCAAACAATCATAGAGGATAGGAATTGCCAAGTCAGACATTGTTGAAAAGAGGCAGCTGCAGGAATGGATAGTGGGAACACAGGAAAGGAGAGAAGTACGCTGTTAAAAACAAGGCCAGCTTCAGTCTAGACATGTATAATGCCATGCCTTTCTTTCACTGTAGGTTTTTTTAATGCTAATCACTATCAAAGTCTAAAATCTATGCTTGCTATGGTAATGCCGGAGTAATTTTAACAACTCGTAATGCCTTGACCTGTTATGTGTGGATACAACCATTCCCTCATGTAATAAAATTAAGAAATAGGACCTAATTTCTTACTGTGATTTAGCTGTTGCAAAGGGAAACATAGTACAATTTCTGAAGTTTCTAGATAAATTCTTTTATTTTAAATTTCAGTAGAATCTGCTGCTTTCTTGGTTTTAACTTATGACTCCATGTCCTAGTTTAAATTTGGGTTTCTTCCCAACCTTGTACTTGTAGCGTTTGCTCATATGTTTATGGGTATGTACAGGTTGAATCTGTAATTGCCTTAGATAGCTGTTGTTGGCTGTTCGGAAATACTTAAAAGCAGACAGAGTCATGCTTTGTTCAAAATTACACTGGGAGAAAGTGGCATCTTTCTGTTAATTTTATGCTGACTTCAGGCTCTGGATTCGGGCCTAAATTTGCATGCAAAATGTAAGTGCACAAATCATATCTCTGTTTAAAAATTAAACCTTGGATATATAATAAAAAATTTAGATGTTTAGTAGCTAGATCACCAGTAATTAGAAATGTCAGTTACGATAATTTCAGATTTATTCATAGGGATTTCACATCCGTAGACAACTCTGAAGGGACACGCTTCCAATAAGAAGACCCTTGCAGGCCAGCTTCCCATTGTGTTTCATTAATACACACTTTTTCTTTACATAACTTGACACACACTGGCCTGATTATGCTTTTGCCGTAGCTTGACAAAAACTTGTTCTGACTTGATGGGATAAAATGAGAAGAAATTCTGATTTGCCTTCGAAGTTCTAAATGAAATGTGCTGCATATTCCTCAGCAAATTAGGTATTTTCTTGCATCTGTTGAGTTCTGGCAGTCTTACGTTGTGGATGAATTCTCTTATTTCCTTTGTGTTCATAGCTTTTAATATTTGAGATTAGCAAACTCATTGAGTAGCAGTGGAATAGGCCAGTTGCTGCCTTCTTTGACCAAAGACTTAGGCTAAGTGGGAACAGGAGTGAACATCAGCAACTGCATTAATTAAGCCAAGTTCAGTAGGGTCAGAAAGACTAGGGAAAGCTGTTTCAGAACCTCTTCCAGATCTATGGAACTTTTTTGAGAGCTGTGATGCTAGTTGATGTGTCTAGCAGGAGTCACATTAGCTGCCCCTGGTCTTTATGGGCTTAGCCTTCATACAGGCTAAGTGAGCGTGTCTTGCTTTCCAGATCATTTTCCTGTAATCTTTACTCCTACTCATATACCTGAGGGAGAAATGATAATGAAAGAACAGGAAAATTGTTCTATTCCCTCCTTTAAATAAAAAAAAACAAGGGAGGAAGGGCTTTTTTTTTTTCTTTTACTTTTCTTTTTCCTTTTTTCCTGTCAATAATGAGATGAAGCATCTTTGAAGGGATATTAAGCTGAATGAAGGTAAGTAACAGGCTCTGTTTTTCGAAACCTCATGAATTTGCAGCTGGAAGGAATTTCTTCCCTGTATGTTCTTTTATTTAATCTTTTTTCGTACCTACACATTTTAAAGTACAAGACATAGTTCTGCACATGGGCATGTGACAAGAAGATTGAGACTTTCAGCATGTCATCCATCCTTTCAATTCACAGACAAACATACTCTGCAAGGTAAATGACAATTACTGCTTGCAGGCAATGTAAAAAAATAGAGTCATATTTTCACATGCAACACATGTATCTATGCAACTTCCGTGTGTGTGTAATCTGAGCAAAGAAAATGATAAAGAACTTCTGGAGTGAGAACAAATGCTTTACTAATAATCACAGGCCACTTTCCATCCAAAAGGGGTGAAAAAAGCCAATTAGTTGCCTCTGTCTTATAAGACATAATTTGGGCCATTGAGCTCTGTAAAATGCTGATCTTTGAGCATGGCAATATGTTTCCAGAAGATAAACTAGTATCCAGATCTGCAGCAGTTAACTTTTTTAAGGTGCCTTGCACTAAATGCAAGGAAAGAAAGATTCAAGTAACTTGAAAACGAAGTAACTTTCCTTCCTATTCTGATAAATACTCAAAAACAGTGTTAAATGGAATTTTACTCTTGAGCTTGAAGTGTCACCAGACGTAAATTGTATGTTTTGTAATCTTTGCATGAAGAATGCAAATTTTAATAGATGTTCTGCTTAAAACTCAAACAGAAATGATAGGTATACTGCAGAAGTTGGTGTTAGAGTGTTTTGCAGCCTCTGTCCCTGCTGAAAGAATTAGAAACTGGTCAGAGGTTGCCTGATCTCCAGGCAGACCAAGGTGATTTGACCATCCTAATTTATACTCTCGCTTCCAGGTTTTCTAATGTCGGGTCAGTGCAATGTTGGTTTATTATCAAAATAAATTTGTGTTTATTTCAGGCTCAGGTGAATACAGCCAAAATTATATTCTTTGGACTTGAGTTTTTTTGGTTTCTTAATCCATGGAACTTAACAACTTCTGATTTTTCTCTGTGCAGTACATGAGATGAAGCAAGATAATTTGTATAAGCTTATTGTGACTCCCTAATTGTTTTCCTAAATTGAGTAATCCAATGCATTTAAGAGTTCCAGCTTATCTGAGTGCTCAGAAAAGTCAGATGTGCCCGTTTCCAGGAACCAGGTGATTTTTAGCTCATGGACTGCAAGCTTGTATGTGCCCCAGGTTAAACAAAAAATGCATACATATATATATCTCATGGGGGACTCTGCTGTGTAGATTGTTTCTGTTTGCTGAATGCTCTAGAAAGAATATTATTGTTAAGTATAAAGCAAAAAAAGATCGTGTTTGCTGATTACCTTTGCGTCTACTTTTTGAAAATATTTATTTTAAGCACTAAAAAAAAAATCTTTAATGTGTGAGTGAGCCTCAGGGAGTTGTTTTCAGCTAATGGCATAGCTGGAAAAGAGCTGAAACAGCAGAATTCTGTTCCTAAAGTTCAGATTGATTGTCACTATATAATGCTGGTTTATAGCCTCTCTAGAACAAAGAAAATATTGCCTTTTAATATGTAGTGAAAATTAATATTCCAAGCTGGGAATAAAGAATGCAAATTTAACATTCCTCCCTATTTCCAAAACTGACTTTATGAAATAGAGGAATTTTTAAATTTAAATTCCATTTCAGCTGCCTTTTGTGTCCAAAGCCTGACTTGTGGGTTAAGATTCAGTCGAGAGCAATAAATTGTCATTTACTTTTGGCTTATAACAATCAAACTATGATGAAAAAGAGGGAATAAGTAAAATGTTGGACCTCTCTCATTGTAAGCTGGACTATTCCATCAGAAATATAAGGCCTTGAAAAAGTCTTATTCTCAATTTGTATATTTGGCATAGGTGAGAAATAAGTAGCAGCCGCAATTTAAGTCAGAATTGAGCTTGTTCAGATTGATCCAGCTAAGAACCCTTGCAATTTGGATCCTATCTCTTTGGATAAGAGCAAAGAAATGCTCTTGTGGCATTATCTTAGGGAAGACCTAAGTGTGCTGTTTACATGGAAATCAGACTCTGCTTGGGTGTAGCTGGAAGGTCAATGTACGAGGCAGGTCAGGTCAGTGCCATAGCCACACCGCAGGCCACTGGATGCATCCTTGGATTGGCTGCAGGACGTCCCACTGATCCTACGGATGGTGGTAGAATTTGATGGGAAGCACAGCACAGTCCAGTCTGTTCCTTCAGAGCAATTTAAAGATGGCCACAGTGCCTTCAGTATAGTGGTAAATATGTGAACAACTCCTAGTAATATTCTTTCAGCCTGCTACTTCAGTGAAATGCTGAAATTAAACATTAATTTAATCTGTAATGGCTTTTGCTTCAAACTGGGGTAATTTTAACTTCTGCTTACAAAACAAAATATTTTATGCCAAAGCTTATGCACATGAGTACCCTTAAAATGAAAGGCTTTTCACACTTAGGACTTGAAAAGTCACAATTTCGAGTCTTAAATTATAGTTAACAGTCAAGAAATATTCATTTTCCACTGTGCAGTGAGCTGGAATGCATGAGAAATGCACCCTACAGAGCATGTTTTCTTTCTTGCTTACACTGGGATGAATAAGGAATAGCTCAATTCAAATCAATTAACATTGCCTGGCACATACACATGGTGCATTTGGTTGACAGGAACACAGAAAATACTTGTAGTACTGGAAGAATTGGTGAGATGTAAGGAGTTCGGAACAGGACCCATCACAATGTTGGGGAAAAAAAAAAACCACACAAGACAACACTGATGTTTAAACGACAAGTTTGAAGTAAATTATGCATGAACTCTACAACAGAAGCAGTTACTTCTTTTATCTACTTGTCCTTTGCCTGGAGATCAGGTAGAGTTATAGGTTCTAATAGTAAATCTACGTCAGACAGAAATTCAAGAATGTTTTTCTTTCAATCACATAATAATTGACATCTGACTTGCCATACAAATAAACTCTCTGTTAGCAAGGACACCCTGCTAGAAAAGAGAACACTGAGCACAGACTGATTCATATGTAGAGAAAAGTATTTCCAAACAGTGGATAATTTATAGCCACACTAACTTTCCTTACTGCATTGCGATTCCTAGTATAGAGTAGCAGAGTAGATAAGAGCTACAGGTTTTAGTTAAAGGAAAAAGAACATTTTTATTTGCTTTGTGTTCAGTGGCTTTAGATTAAAATAGTTTTTTTCTTTGTGTGTGTGTTTGTTTGTTTGTTTTCTTTAAAAGAAAATGAGGGATGGGGAGGTTGGGGGGATACAGAGAAGTAATTTTTATGTATTCCACAACCCTTCTATTTCCTACCAACCTCTCTTCTTCTACAATAGGGTCAATTATCATCCTCTCTTACCAGTAACAGGAAAAGGTCAAAAGTGAAATAAGAAAATACCATCTTTCCTAAGGGAACAGATTCATAATGTGGAAGGGAGCCTGTAATTTGGCAGCTGTAGCTTTGGGAGGCTAAAGTTTAGTACAGGAAGAAATTGGAATGTCTCTCGGTTGGGGAAATAGTGGTCATCAGAGAATGCAGCTGACACGATTTCTCTGCGTAGAGCTGACATCAGGATGCTTGGTGCTGTCACTGAAAGGAGGCAAAGAAAGGCTCCGTTTTATATTATTGTCAGTTCTGCTTTTTTATCTCACATATCATGCTCAGAACTAATTGTGTTTACTGTGTTCCTGCAAGGCAGGTAGTGAGCATTTTATAATTAACTGGGAACTCCACTTTCCTACTTCTTCCCAACAGCATATAGGCAAGGGATTCCTTTTCTCTTTATCATTGCTTTAACCAGATTTTGTATTTGTGAGCACATAGTTGTGTAATTTCTTTTCTTCTTCTTCTTCTTTTTTTTCCCCCTAATTTGTCATTTGTATCTTTGATTTGTCTTCAGTTAATTTTAAGTGTAAATGAATTTCTAAGCTTTTGAGTTTGAGGCCGAAGCGATTCTGGACTCACAGATGTGTAACTGTTTTGTAACTTGAATTAACATTATTACAGAATTTGGCTTAAAGTCAGTTCTCTTATTGCCATTAATTCATTTACTCAACACAAATGTGCACAAGGCATGAGAACTGAAGATAGGTGAAGATGGAAGAAGTTAGAAAGGATTGAAGGAAGAAATAAAGATAAATCCAGACTAGAATGAGACAGAAGAAATAGGAAAGAAAGCCAAAGAGAAGACACGCTGTTTCCCTGAAGGGACACATTGTTTATACAGCACTCTCTTGCCTTTGGTGAATGTATGAGTGCCAGGATGAGGCATGGCTTAATTGTTGAGCTCCATTATGCCCAGAAAAATTAGTTGACTCTTCCCCAGACTAACTGTTTTGCTGCTGTCCTTAACCACACACAAATTGCTATCAATTAGACCAGGCTTCCATTTACACTGTTGATTTTATTAAAAACACAGTCAGGACAATTCAGTATTGTGTACTTTCTGTTGCCTGGTTTGTTTGGGTTTTTTTGTCCTCCCTCCACCTCCCTCCCCATTTTCTGCCATTCCTGCTGTCATTGTCCCTGTAGTTCTTCTGAACATTGTTTAGCATGATTTTACCTGTGTTTGTAGGGTGTTCTCTTCAGCTGTTAGTGTTCCTTAAAGGTGAGAAAAAAGATGAGTTTGTTTTTCTTGTAACAAATAGCCTAATGTGACATTTACCTATGCTTGAAAATTATTGTCTGCAGGAAAAAAAAAAAAAAGAAAAAGAAAGAAAGAAAGAAAAAGTTATTTTATGTCCTTAAACAGAAGTGTGGGAATTTAATTTTATTATTTTTATTTGATTTTATTTTGAGTAGAGAAAATACAGTCATAATGCAAATGATAGTTGCTGGTATTCCAAGTAATCATCTGCAGGTAAAGCAGAATCTTTTATTTCTGATATATGATTCTGCTCCGACTCTTTAATTTATGTGGGATTTCCATTCTTTGTCTACTTGCAACAATGAGGAAATTTCCCTAGAATGCGTAAACTAACAAGACAAAGTGATGAAGCTGGAGTTCTCCTTTGTGACCTTTCTAATTCATAATTCTCACCTAAAAGAATGAATAAGAGCTGGCCTTTCCTATGCAGTATGGATGTATGTGCTTACTAATACACAGTAATGATGGATTTAAGGAAAGAGGAGAGGCTCTGAAATGTGGCAGACTTAAAATGATTAGACTATTTACCCTTCATTTGTTCTTCCTAATTTGTCTTGCCACATTTGATAATTAGAGGGGAGATTAAAATCTTGCTTGTTCTCAGCTGGTCTCCCTTTCATACTTGATCCCTACAGTGAAGTTGCAGTGCTAAATTTGTGGTATCAAATTCATTTCCATAGCGGCACAGATTTTCATTGTGACATCACAAAAGTAAATGATTTTTACATCACTTGGGGGTTAAGCTGCTCTAGAGGAAGAAGGAAAATAAAAATCATCTCCTTATATTAGAAAAAAAAAAAAGTATAAAAGCAATGCATGTGGTGGATCAATCCAGCAACTGCAAGTCCTGGGAGTATTCTCCTTACTCTTGAGTCAGTAGGGCTGCTCAGTAGGGATTTCTTTTGTATTGAGGACTGAAGGCTAAGCCCCACAGCACGATCAAGTTTTTTTTTTTGTTTTTTTTTTGTTTTTTTTTTCTTCCTTCATACTGTCTCTTCCAGCATTTAGTTTAGCAGGGAAATTCCTTAAAGTGTATGTAAGAAACTTGGATGATTTCACTTTGAAATACAGCACTCAAAGGCATATGTGTGCTTTATTATCATGTCCTAAAAAAAAAAAAACCCACCACAGGATATAGTATCTGGTAACCTAGTTGTAAATGAGTGCTAGACATATCCATGCAGAAATAACACAAGTGATGTTGTCTTCTCTGGCTGACATCATCTAGAGGTGATGACAAGTGTGTGTTCAGAGAGATCTAACCAGCACTAGTAAGTAACAGGAACAGGCAATTGAATGTTCCAACAGGTGCTGATGCCTGCTGGCCTGATAGGAAATGAAGGACATCTTGGTGGTGGGGCGGTGGTCTAACGTGAGTTGATCTCCTGGAAAACAGTTACTCGTAGCTATTAAACTGATAAAAGACCAAAGTTATTCAGTGACAGGCAAATATCAGTTGTGTTTTGAAGATTAGCAGGCTCAATTTTAAACATCGAGGGAGACTGTGGTTTTTAAAAACTCCTGTGTTTAAAACCTCCTACAACTGTTTCCAAACGTGCTAGTTTAACAGTACCTTAGTATTCTTTTTATTTGAAGGAAGGACCGTGCATCCAGTCTTCCTAGTCAAAATCTCATCCCTTTTCCTATTCCAAAATCATTGTAATTATTACACTTCTAGCCCTTTAAAAAATGTATTCAATCTGAAATAGAAAACTTGTTTGTTGTTATTATTTTTGAACCATGATATTGATTTCCATATTAGGAATGGGTTCTCAGAACAGTCAGAAAGATGAGTCTGATAAGGGCAGATAACAGCTAAGAAATAAAATTGCCCTTTGCTGTTATGTGCTTCCCTTCTAAAAAATCCTACTTGTAATTGGTGCAGGAACATATTCTCCAGTGGTAATGGATGAGGGAGTCAGGGCACCTAGAACTGTTTTGTAATGAACCATTTTTTTTCTATTTGTAAAGTAATATTTTTGAGCAAGGTTTCAGTGTCTGGGTTAAAATACAGTGTGCCTGTGCTGAATGTGAGTCTGCTTCTCAAAAATGGCCTTCAGAAAGGATTGCTTTGCCTTTAAAGCAAAAATGCTTTATTTATTTGGTTTAGGTAAATAGAAACATAAATGTAAAGAAGAATCTTTTCTGATTTTATCCTGGTCTAGTGGGAGGTGTCCCTGCCTGTAGCAGGGGAATCGGAACTAGATGATAATAAACATCCCTTCCAACCCAAACCATTGTATGGTTTCTATGATACTTCATATAGAGCCAGATTATAAAGCGAAAAGCCGTTCTGTCTTGTGAAATGTGGATGGAAACCACACCAGCAAACTTTAGAAGGCCATCTGTTAAAATCTCCTTTCTGAGGCACTTGGAACCACACAGCTGCGAACTGCTCTCAGAGGAGACAAGTGCTCCATCCTGGGCTGCCCTGGGCACTACTGGCATCCACAGGTGGGGCAGAGGCATGGTCAGGGCTGTGTGCCCCTCACACTGCTGCCTTAGTAATTTATTTTTCCTCTCCATTCCATTCCCATGCTCCCTGTGGAGCGTTCACTGTGTGTGAAAGGGTAAAATCCAGGCTATGTGTGTAAAAGAAAGTGCAATATTTTCAGTAATCTGTCTTTGTTATGAAACCACAAATGGAAATAAATGGAGTGAAATTCATGTAGGTAACCAAAGTTAGTTCAACAGTGTTATCACAATGGATCATTTACTAGGGAAGACAAATTCATCTCTCTTATACCCTCGGATTACCCATTTTAGAAACCCTTCATTGTATTTCTCAATTGCTGTTTACTCATACAAAGATCACGTATCTGTGATGATTTAGGTTCTGCTTAGGTTCACTAAGCGTAAACGGTGTTGCCAACTCTGCAGAGTAAAGAGAACAAAGTTCTTAACAGACCTGATATTGCACTCTGTGATCTAATCACAGTCATTTTATCAGGGTCAAGTGTGAAAATGGATATTCACATGCTGTGTTTTATTTCACTTCATTTTGTCTACTAGAAATCATCACCCAGCATAAAAATGGAGAGTTTGAGTATTTCTAAAGGACCAGAATTCCAGGTGAAACAATCAGATTACTGTTGGGACTGACCCCTCCCATTGCACAATTGGAGTTAAACCGAGAAAGCTGGAAGGTGGTTCTGAACCAGGCAGAGGCTCGGGAACAGCCAAGCAGCTGATGCTCATGTCTCAAATAAGGTGGTCAGGAGTGAGCTTACTTCTGCTTCAGAAAGCACCAGGTTCATGCCCTTTCTTAATTTCACAATTTGTTCCTTTCATTTTTACCATGTTCACATTGTAGCTCTGTTTGTGTGGGCATGTTGCTATCGTGTTAGGAAGCCTCGATGAAATGAGAAGTTGTTATGAATTAGGACAGAAGGTTAGATACCACACTCAGAAGGAAGAGTAGCAGTAGATAAACAAGTAAAGGTGGGATAGAGGAAAAGGCCAACAAAATAGAGTTGTGTTGATGCCCCATGGTTTCTGGAAACAGTCTTACCAGTTTAACTGTTTCCTTTGCTTTTACTGCAGGTGTTTTCTGACTGCAGTTCATGTCATAACCCAGCTACATAAAAATGTTTATGATTATGCAAACCCTGTGGTGTAGTTACAAGTTTCAATCTATGTTTTCTATTCTTGGTGCTTTCTTTGTCAAGTTTCAGGTTTCTATAAGGAAGTTAATACCCATCACAGAGGTAGTGCTTGACATATGAATTATGTGTAGCATTCTTGTCACCCACGGCAGTATTTCTCAAGCAGCATGTATCTACTTAGATCTTTCAAGTAGCTATTCCCCAGGTGCTGATTTCTAGTGGAAGGTGTCCCTATGCATATCAGGTGATCTTTGAGGTTTCTTCCAACCCAAGCTCCATTCTGCGATTATTACATTTTCCCCCCCATTTATATCTTAAGGACAAAACAAAAAAACAACAAGAAAAAACCCTAACATAGAGTGATTAAATTCAGTCTGAAGTTTCTTCCAGGATTCTTTGCATTCCAGCCTTGCTTTTAACATGTTTCTGTTTCCTAAACAGCAGGGTTTACGTAGACAGTGGTCTGTGTACCCCACATGATGCTTAGTGTGTTTGAAACCATAAGATGCATGACTTACATATTGATTTGTAGTGATCTCTGTTTTGCTTTTCTTGTCTTCAGTATTCTTTCTTTCTTTTCCATTACAAAACATACAAGGATGTGTTTAACTGACTTTGTCTGATGATCTGCCCAAAGAAGTTGAAGAAGTGCATACTTTCTGAGTGTAGCCTTATTGCAGAAACAGTTCATCGTTCTAGAAGTGTGTCTTAGTTGAAATGAAAATATCAGGGCAAGAAATTAATACAGGCTGAAATCAAACTGCAGATTTTAATCTATATTTAACCTGCAAAGAATGAAATCTCATATTCACAAATGCAGGAGGATTCCCAGAGAGGTCAGTGTTTACTGTTAGTATTGTACTGTAGAGCAGCCCGAGCCAGGATATAGTAAATATTTTACAAACTTTTGAAAATAAAAGTTTGTGCCAATCACTCAGCAGGAATATAGATTATCTTTCATTTTGCAATTCTCTCCTATAGGGCCAACCTCAGAGTACTAAGCTATTCATTTCTGTAAAAAGTAATTGAATCTATTCAGATTTATGTGCAAGAATGCCTTATATTCATTTAAAAATTCATGTAAAAATTTATATTCAGTAGGGACATGCAGTTGAGCTACAAGGCAGAATTGAGAATCAAAGTATGTGTGTTAGAATGGATTGTGATGATGCTTTTACAAGGACTGTCTAACTCTGACTTCAAAAACAAGATGTGATTTAAAGGAATCAAGTGTCTTGGAGAAGAAGATGTGACTGTCTGCTTTAAAGACATAAATAAGCACTGTAGAGTTTTCACCTGCCTATTAGCAGGAAAGGAAGATGAATAAAAACAAACACATAGAAAAAGAAAGAATCCTAAAATGAGATCCAATGTTCATTCCCATTATGCTTCCTAATGATGCTCATTACAATCCTAACTACATTTTAATGCTGAAATCTAATGCCTCCATTCATCATTGGAAATGCTGACAATTGACAAACTTAATAATAACAAAAAACTTGACAGGACTCAAAACTCTATGAGCATATTTATCAGGAGAAAGCTCCTGAGTACCTCCTTGGGCAAAAATGGAAGACAAAATGAAAATCCCAACACAAAGGAAGAGAAAATCAAAGAAAAAGACACAACCAATCGAGTCAACTATCAGTATTTATAGTCGTCTTATTAATGGTTTCTTCGTCACATTTTTTGTTGTTGTTGCTAATAAAGTTCTCCTTTTCAAGGAAATACTAAATATAGAGAAAGAAGGTACAAAAGAGGAAAGCAAAACATTCCTGAGTCATTTTGATAAATTAGCTTAAGAGATGATAAATGATGCCAGCAATTACTTAAATTATGATCTTTCTAATTTATCTCTGTCCCATTCAGAAGCATCTGAAAATTATTAATATGCCTATCTAGTTAGCTTCACAAAATTATCACTCGCCCATGTACACCTACACCTTATGATATACCATACATCTATAAAACTAATTCTGTAAAATGATCTTTTTAAAGGGAGTAAAGTTGGTAATTATTTTCTCTTCTCTTATTTCTTGGTTCCAAAGTTTGAAATGCAAACATCCCAAGTGTTTTATTTTATGTTATTATTATACTTTCCTGCTTTCTTTTTTCTTAATAAAATCTCAGTAGATGTGAAGGTCTGTGATATTACTGAATTATAGATCTCAATAAGTTATTTGATATACAGGGAATTTTGTTCTGGTAGCAACACAGCTGAATTTATCTATTCCAGAAGTCCAATTCTCAGTTGTCTTCTGTAATGCAACTCTGAAGTCAAAGTGATAAGGATAAATTTAGTAAAACTTCCATTACACTGGGTATAAATTCTGTGCTTGTGAAGGCAAGTGCTAATATAAATCTCCTATTAGGTAACTAAGTTAATACATTTCATACATTTAATTTTTGTGTTTGTGTATCACTGACAGTAGATCGTTTTTTGTTTTGTTTTGTTTCTTGGTTTGTTTTTGTTTGTTTGTTTGTTTTTAAATTATTATTATTAAAGCACTTCTGAACTAAATCCTTCACTTGGTAGTAAGGTGGAAAGAGCAAAGCATTTATTTCTAGGAGATTTTACAGGCTCTCTCCTGTGATGTACAACTCTTTTAATTCTTTACTCTGATCTGAATTCTAGATTTTTACATTTACTGTACCGGAAACATTTTCAGCCTTTCTATTGTTCTCTTCTTCCAATGTTTTTCCATTTTACTTTGTCTGTTTCTCTTTTTATGTTTTGATTTTCATTTACTCTACTTTTTTTCCTTTGCTTTATTTATTTTTTTCCTTACATTCTCCACTCAGTTATTTCCTTCACCTATTTTGGCTTCTTTTGAATGAAGCTCTCAGATCTAAAATGCCATCACTTCAAAATCCGAAGATAAGCCCCATCAAGCCTTGCATAGTTCTCTCTGCAAGACAATATTCTCAGTGAGAGATTGGTGGTGGTGCTGCTCTGCGCTTCCAGTTTCTATATTTTAGCAAAAACATAGGTCCATAACATTTAACCAAATCTTGTTATCATTAAATCTGTCAATCTAACTATCTATATCATATACATAGGACACTCTGAAAGTCATGCTTTCTGTTTATTTCCATGGAACCTCCAATGGATGCGTAGAGCACATCATCAGGTACAAAACACCAATTTTCGACATATTCATGAGTATTAGCTGTGTGTTTTCAGCAGCAGCAGTGGGCAGAAGCCTGTAAGCTACACTCATAAAATGTCCATCAGTGGAGGTAACCCACTGTCACTACTGCTGAAACACAGCACACACTGCCTCACATACTCACATCTACTGTTTGGTCTCCAGAAATGTTCAGCAAGCATCCATGAGTTTCAGTGGATGCAATTTTTTTCTGCACGGAGAAATTCAGTTCACACCTTTGCTTTGTATGCACTTCTATGTCAGATGCCATTTTGTCAGACTGCCCTCTGCTGCCATCTGTCTCACGGCAACAACATGTAATGCGATATTGCTAGGGAGGTTTAAACTCTAGTACCGTACTAGCAACGTCCACTTATTATGCCAACATAATAATAAAAAAAAAAAATAGTAATGGGAGGCATTATTTTCAGAGCAGCCCTATAGGTTAGAGTTCTTTTTTCCTTTTCTGTCTGATACGTAATCATTGCATGTTATCATAAGATAGCAAATGGCTGTGCAGAAATAAAGCTGTAAGACGTCTCTTCTGAAGAAGGGTTGAGGGAGCCAGGTTTGGGTAGCTTGGAGAAAGCTTTGGGCAGAATTCATTGTGCCAGCACTGGAGGAGGCATTCAAGGCCAGATTGGATGAGATCCTGAGCAACCTGATCTAGTGGTAGGCATCCTTGCCCTGCCCTGCACCCTGCAAGGGGGATAGAACTAGATAATCTTCAAACTCCCTTGTAAACCAAGACGTTCTGTGATTCAGTGCAGTAAAGTTTTAGGACTTCTAGCCCAATCGTATTTTATGCCTAAAACAAGAAGTCCCAATAGGTAAGACAAAAAACAATAAAGTAAATGTAAATGGATTAAATCCTTCTACCCAAGTTTATTCAAACATAACACATGCAGAAAACCATAGGTTTTTTGTTTTTTTTTTCTCCTGCTAATATAAATCTCTGTCATATTTACCTCCTTCTATGTAACTGCTGAGAAATTCTACATTTAACTATGGATATGTGCCTATATGGATATATGTCTCTTATATGCCTAATTTATTAAATTTCTCAGTTACTTGCAAAATCTTGGTTGAAAGGTCTGTCATAATCCGTTTATCTAGACACATTTGGTGAAGTGATACACTTGGACTTCAGATTAATGTACCGAATATGTTTGTATGATCTTGCCCTATAGCAGCGTTCTGCAGACTGGTAAAAATTTTTCTGTGTAAGTAGAAAGCAGCTCTTTCTGTCAAAAGTCAAAAAACTTTGGGTTTTTTGGTAGTAACAGCAACTCTTGAGGACACATTCCATTAGATAACCCTGTTCATGTCCAAAAATCCTGCCTGAGTAGATCAGTATTTCACATAAAAAGAATTTCACCGAAAAAATATCAAAAATAGCCTTGTTTCCTTATGAACATAGAACACTGAGAAAACTAATAAGAGAATTATGATCTTGGTAAAAATGAAAGTGAGCAATGCTTTGTGGTTTTTTTGGTTGTTTTTTTCTTTTACTGGTTATCCAAATAGTTGGAATGTGGTAGCTGTTTTGTGGTAGCAAAAGTTTGACAGAAAGCAGCTCTTTCTGTCAAAAAGTCAAAAAACTTTGGGTTTTTTGGTAGTAACAGCAACTCTTGAGGACACATTCCATTAGATAACCCTGTTCATGTCCAAAAATCCTGCCTGAGTAGATCAGTATTTCACATAAAAAGAATTTCACCGAAAAAATATCAAAAATAGCCTTGTTTCCTTATGAACATAGAACACTGAGAAAACTAATAAGAGAATTATGATCTTGGTAAAAATGAAAGTGAGCAATGCTTTGTGGTTTTTTTGGTTGTTTTTTTCTTTTGCTGGTTATCCAGCAAAAGTTGGAATGTGGTAGCTGTGACTCAGTTTTCCTCCCTAATAAGACTTGATACACCTGCTTACCCCATTGTACTTCAGCAGAATTTACACTGTTGCTGTGCATGAATCCTGCCATTTGTGGGGAAGTCTCTTCTAATCAGAGGCTTGTTACTATCTTAAAAGAATAATCACAGAAAATACTGAAGGGCTTGCAGAAATAGCAAGAGCCAAGAGGCTCATTAAAGCTAGTGATTTAAAGACATATATTTGTGATGCACCTCTGTGGAAGATGTCAGTAAAGTTACATAGAGATAAGGAAACGTACATAATCAAGATTCAAACAAAAATTATTTCTACAGTTCATATATTAAAAGCGAAACTTTGCACAGCAAACCAGTCTCTCAAACTGCCTCTGATTTCAAGAAAATAAATGTCAAGATCTTTAAAAATGAACTCCTAATAATAAAACAACTTTTAGATTCATCTTGATCCTTCTTATGTGCTCTTTCTTGTGAGTCAGAGTGATTGATACTCAAATTATTTCCTGAAATGTAAATGATTCAGGTAATCCCATTAGGAAAGATATGAAACTGTAAATTTCTTATGAAGTAAAAATTACTGTGCAGCCTGATGTCTTGAGAGCAGTTTCACAGTCTTAAAAAAGAAGAGAAAAAATTATAAAGACAAGCACGAATATGGAGCTGCAATGTGGTCTTGCTCAAGTGATGCCAATTACAATTGATTGAAAACTGATGTTTCACATTTGTTATAATTCTGGTTTATGTACTTCTCCAAATTAGAAGAGCTTTCTTTTTTACCTTGCAGTGGATTGATACAAAACCTTTCAGTCCTACTCACATCTGGAAAGCTTAGGATAAGCACAACTGTCTAATTTTCATTTGGTTTGTTTTCTGTTAGAGCGCTTCAGCCCAGAATCCTTGGTACTTTGATGACAGTGAATATTGTGCTCCATAGAATTACAACTGGAAGATAACATTGTTATTTTAACTCTACTTTAGATGATTTCTTTTCACTTCTATTTTTTTCAGTGACAGCCAAGATTTTATGATTTATCTTTTTAAGATGCAATTACAGAAATCCACTTTGTTGTTCCATAGTCTGGAACCAGATTGTGTAATGGTGTAGCTGACCTTTTAGTATTATAACTTTTGCCAGTCAGAGATCAAGAGAGGAAGAGATGCAAGGTAGTGGAAGGCTGTAACAGTTTTCATCTGACTTAATATGGTGATGATGAGTGAAAAAAACTAAATATCAGAGGGGAGAAAAATGGTTGAAAAGATCCACTTAACATTTATCAGTTACTTAAGTGCGGTTGATTATTGGATACTGTTTCACGTCTACTATGTTCACAAAAAAGTTGTCAGGCATGATGATATCTTTGGTTGCTCCACACAGCAGGAAATCCATTGTAATCTTTGTGCCTTTCCTCTGCATTTTACCAGAGGACGGTATATGTGATTCAGAAGGATATGATGTCTCCTTGGGACAAGCCATGCCATAATGCTCTTCAGAATACGTGAGAATGGTGCTTCCAGTGGGATGTCAAAAACATCATAATGAATGAAGACAGCAATTTAATTTACATTGCTTACCCAGGAAAGCCTGCATGTTTTCTTTCTAACATAGTATTGCAACAAAAAAGAGAAGACCCTGATATCATAAAGAATGTTGGGTCTACTGTAAAGAATTAGCTGGTTTGTTACTATAAACTTTTTCTTTTATTCCCTGAATGATTTGTTATTGTGGTTTTAATGTTCATTTTGTTAGCAAGTTTTTATTGTAGTGGCATGTTTAAGATTGTTTATACCTTTTTCCTAATTTCCTAGAGATGTCTGTAAATTTACCATAGATAGATACTCAAGATGGGCCTTCCCATAGAACTGTTTTATGATTCTTGCTTGCTACATTGTTGGTTTGTTGTTTTTTTTTTGTTTGTTTGTTTGTTTTGTTTTTGTTTTTTTTTGCTTGGGTCTTGCTCTTAAAATATACAGATTGCTGAGATAAACTGTTCTTTTCATAAATGCTGTTCAGCTGAACTTTGTGGATGCTGTACTTAGAGCAGGAAGGGATTTAGCCATACAGCTGTATTTATACGTATATTTATTTACTAAAGTGTGGTGGAAGCTTTCCTATTAATTCGATATCTGCAAATTCAATAAAGATCAATCAGTGTTCCATCACGTTTTTTTTTTCTCAAACCTGCTTTTAAGCACTTAAGTGTGGCTATAGAGTCCAGCCTTGTGTTATCCTATGCAAGTACACTTCCCATTCTCTCAAATCACAGTGTTAAGCTCAGCTTTTGAGCAAGTTGTTTTCTTTCATATCTACTGCTGCCAGGTAAAATTTTCAGAAGCTCAGTTGGCAGAAAGTTAATGATCACCTTACAATCTGTATTTTAAAAGCTGTAATCTAGGCATTATTAAATGCGTATTTTACTATCACTGTTTTCTGCTTATATAGGGTTTTCTTTTCCTTTGTGGTATTCATTCATCTGTTCCAAGTATAGAAAATGGTCACGTTTTTTCTTTTTTCTAGGGACACTGAACAAATAAAGCTCATGCTTGGTTATTTTCATGTCTTCTATAAACAGTAATGCAGTTCAATTTAGGAGACTGAACTGAATTTTGGTAGCATTTTGGCCCTGCCACAGAGGGCACGGTCAAGTGTAATTGTGTCCTAAAGCCTGCAGGAACAGGGCACCACTGATAAATTAACAATTACTTTAAGAATTGTTTAAAGCACAGTTAACACTGCAATTCCTTTGTGCCTCTTTAGCTTGTGATACATTTCGTGATGCATAGAATAAAAAAATAAAATTAAAAAGATGTTAAGACAAAATTGAAGTTGTGAAGACTAGAAAGTTAGTGTAAAATACTACCAGTAAAATATTTTTCACTTCTAGGGAAAGAAACATAGGAAAACTAAACATGTAGAAAAGCTTAGTGGTTAGCAAAGGTTCCTTTTTATTTGCGGTGGTTCACCATGCAGCATTGTTTTTGTCAATCAAAAATAAGGCTATATTACCCATGGTCAGCAGTATGTATCTAGAGATTTATAATGTGGATACTTTCTATCTTCATCTTTATTTTATACTTTCAAAGTTTGAGTTGAAACAAAAACATAAATGTAATCTCTCTGCTGTTTTACTGACTGAAGTTATAAATGTGCTGTGACAGCCTGCCATTGAGATGTGAGATATTTAGTAGGATTTATCTGTCTGGCAGTGCAAGCAGCAATTCTTCAGAATTCTTCAAAAAGCATATTTTTTTCATATGTTTTGTTGATAATGATGATAGGTTGGCTATTTTATTTTATCTTTTAACAATATTTTCTGACATAAGTTCTGGTATAGTCCCTAAAGAACACATCATAATAGTCTGCTAAGCTGTTGCCTAATTAAAAAAAAAAAAAAGTGATTGCAAATTCCTCTTTTAGATAATGAATATCAAAAAATTGGTCTAAGAAGTAGTCCCAGACATTGAAAATTGATCTTTAGTAAACATAGGAGAGCAAGGCATAGAGCTTTTCCTGCTGAATTACGTACTTCAGTGTTTCTCTTCTTAGAAAATAAAATTCATTCGGTGAGTAGAGATCACAGAATCACAGAATTGTAGGGGTTGGATGCTTTAGCAGCATATCAAGCAAATTCTGCACATATGGACAGTGCATATAGATATATGTGTCCTTAAATATAGGGAGAAAAATATCCATTTGTGGTCATTCTTATGCATTAGCCTGCTTCTTGTGTATAAATAGATGGTTTTTAGTTTTCTGATGTTATTTCTTCTGAGAATATTAAGCTTTGGCCCAGTGCTGCTGTAGCTGAGTTTTAATAAATTACACACATTCATAAAAAGGAATGACATGTTAATGAAAATATGTCATGTCTTATGAACACATTTGAAAACAATATGAAGATCTATCATTTTATCTTTTGACTACAGGCAGTACATTATTGAGTACAAAAACTGTCTTTGTTCCTAGTTGAAAAAAAATTGAGTATGTTTATGCTCACTGTGACATCAAAAAATCAACTTCTAACCATGTTACATTGTTGATGTCCTCTGGGTAATGGGTATTTGGAATTAGGAACATAGCAAATGTTCAAGACAAACCCTGTCATCCAGTGTGTAGGCATGTGCTACATTTTCTTGTTCACTGTTTTACGTAACAGTAGGACAGATCATTTTGCTGAGTATATTGTTCTGAGCTTGCTCTATATATTGGTCATATAAGATTCAAAGTAACATGGGAAGAGCTTTGACAAAATTGACAAAATTAATTTGCTTTAAATAAATTTTTGTCATGTCCGAAAGGAGATAATCTCTCCAAATGTTTTTAAACAAGTCTTTAGCTTGGAGAAGAGAAAGCTCTGGGGAGACCTCATTGTGGCCTTCCAATATTTAAAAGGAGTGTATAAACAGGAGGGAGAATGACTGTTTACAAGGGGGATAGTGATAGGACAAGTGGAAATGATTTTGAACTAAGACGGGAGGTTTAGGTTAGATATTAGTAGGAAGTTTTTCATATAGAGGGTGGTGACACACTGCAACAGGTTGTCCCGAGAGGTTGAGGATGCCCCATACCTGGAGGCATTCAAGGTCAGGCTGGATGTGGCTCTGGGCAGCCTGGTCTGGTGGTTGGTGACACTCACTCAGCAGGGGGTTAAAACTTGATGACCTTTGAGGTCCTTTATCAACCTAGGCCATTCTATGATTCTTTGATTCTATGATTCTTCCATGCTCCATGGCAGAGCAAGTCAGCAACTGCCTCATGAGACTGAATGTGTACAACTCTTGAAAGAACTTGTTGATGTGGCTTCCAGGATGCTCTTCATCATATTTGAAAAGTCGTGGCAGTCAGATAAAGTCCGTGGTGACTGAAAAAAGGGAAGCATTACTCCCACTTTCAAGAAAAAGATGAAAGTATGACCTGGGTAACTACAGGCCAGTAAGCCTTACCTCTGAGGAAGATCATGGAATAGATGCTCCTGGAAGAGATGTTAAAGGATATACAAGACAAGGAATGTTGTCAGTGACATTGCGTTCAAGTTGAGGCTGTCCTAAGTGGTGCCCCTCAGGGGCACTTGTCCTCAGGGGTCTGTCTTGGGACTGATATCAGTGGCATCAGATAGTAGGATTGAGTGTACTCTCAGCAAATTTGCTGACGGCACCAAGCCGAATGGTACAGTTGAAATACTAGGAGGAAGGGGTGCCATCCAGAGGGACCTGGGCAGGCTTGAAAAATGGGCCTAGAAGAACTTAATGAGATTCAACGTGATCAAGTGCAAAGTGTTGCACTTGGCTTGGGGCAATCCCAGATATATGTACACTGGGAAAATAGCCCATTGAACTCTTTGAGATGAGCCCTGCAGAGGAGACCTCGGGGGGTCCTGGTGGACAAAGCTGTACGTAAACCAGTAGCAAGCTATGTCCCTGGCAGCATCAAAAGAAGGGTGAGCAGCAGGGAGAAGGAGGTGATTATTCCTTCTCTACTTTGCCTTTCTGACATCCCATCTGCAGTACTGCATTGAGAACTAGGGACCTCAGCACAAGAAAGCTGCAGTGCCAGAAATGAGTGTCACAAAGGTTATCGAGCAGCTGGAGCACCTCTCTTGTTGAGGGAGCCAGGTTTGTTTAACTTGGAGAAGAGAAGGCTTTGGGGAGACCTCATTGCAGCCTTCCAGTTCTTGAGCGGAGGTCATAAGCAGGAGGGACACAGACCCTTGTAGATGGGCAGATAGTGGTAGGACAAGGGAGATTTAGGTCAGACTTCAGGGAGAATTTTTTTACTCAGAGCATGGTGAGGCACTGGAACAGGTTATCAGAGAAGTTGTGAGTGTCACATCCATGGAGGAGCTGTTCAGGAACAGATTGGATGGGGCCCCTGGACAGCCTGATAATACAGATTCCATAACTACCAGTACTCAGGTTGCATTTTATTGAAGGTGCAGAACACTTCAGAAAAAAACACCTTAGTTATTTGTTCTGTTATCTAGGTCTCACTGAGATTTTTGGCTTCTTAATTAATTTCTAACAATCTTCTGTTCTTTTATTTGTTGGGGAGTTCCTGAAGAGAAACAATTTAATATTTTGGGGCTTATGAGAGTTTTGTCCTGGTTTAAAAGATAACGGTGTGCAAGAGAAAATGTAGTCCTTATTTATGGCTACATTTAGAGAATGAGGATGTCTAAATTTGAGAATTCAATTTAAAAAAAAAAAATATATTAATATTGAAACTGAATTTTAAAAAAAATTTAGCCTGTTTGTGGTATGACTATTCCTCTTACAGCAATTTATAATCATCTATATAGACCTGGAACCTTGTTTTGTTGTCTTCAGCATTCTGTTGACATACTATGAAGATCATTCAAAACTGATCTGCAAAGGGTAGATTGTATATCACTCAGTTTCCTTTGTATTCCTTCTTTCTGGAAAGGAAACGAAACCCTCAGCCTATCAATATCATAAATTGACCTGTTCTTACTCAGCATTTTTTAAGCAATAGTTTAGCTACGCTATGGAAAACAAATCTCAAAATGTGGATGGAGTGTGGATGCATGTGGTCTGAGGGTTCTAAATAATTAATCAACTAGTTATCAGTTGATATTTGATTGTGTCAAGGCCCCTATGTTGTGCATTCCTAATTGCCCTCCATGTATGAATGAACGTCCATTCACTCCCAAATTTTGCTGCATGCAAATGTCAGAAGACGGAGAATAGGCAACTTAAAACAAAAAAAAAAGAAAAAAAATATTTCTTAGTCAGCTTCCTTTCATTTTCTCTAAATCATCATCTATTATGGACTTTAAGTATTTGTTTTCAGGGTTGCTCTGTGTTTCCTTCTTGTGAAGACTTCAAATTATGGAGTAGTAAATACGCATTTGTGGTGCTTTTTACATTTAAAGTAAATAAGCCAACATTTCTTTGTTACATGCTTTTGCTACTTTGATTATATTCATAATTGCCATAAACTTATTGAAGATTTTTTTTTTCCTTTAAATAAAGAAAATGCATCTTTACTTTACAAGATAGCCATAATTTTGTGGTACTTGATCTTTCCTGGTTTTAGCAGATATGCATATCACGTTTCCTTAAAAGTCTTTCTTCGAATCCTTGTAATTGATAAGCAGAATATTTATGCACTCTGTGTAATGTTCTTTTATTACTTATCTGCCTCTTTTTCTGCCACACCCCCCCAAAAAAAAGTACAGTGTCCTTTGATTCCTGGACAACATATATAGAAAGAAAATGAAGAAAAAACTTAATATTTTGCTACTTCCATTTGTTCCACTGCTCATATTATTTATGTTCATGCTTTTTCTGGATGGTTGTTGGGTTAATACCTAATCATTTTTTAAGGAGAAATCTTCATGTCTTGAACTTTCAGAAATCCATTTAATATTTTAAAGTTCAATTTGTAAGTCAACTCACTGTTTGTAAGGCAGTTCCATTTTGAAATTGGTTCAACGTTTGAACCTCTGCACATTGGTTCCACTTCAGTATGCCACAGAGACCTAATCCTCACAGAAATGCTATTTGATCCCAGGGAGAAAAAAAAAGATAATGGATTGACCCTCTGCATGAAACCATAAAACAGAGTTCTGGGTTGCTGCCATTCAAATGAATAGAAGCCGGCAGCAATTTTAACACCTTTCCAGTTTCAATTTTATTGCATTTGCAGGCACATGCTGAAATGGTAAACATTTTAATGGTCAGGCTCTGTCCACTTATACCATTACTATATCCCTATTATCTCCTGGTTTGTGTGAAACAGAAATGAAAAGGTGGCAGATTGCTGTGAATGAAAAGAATGAAGATGCCATTTGCATTCATTCCAGTTGAAGCAAATCCCCTTCTTTCCTATTTCTTTGTTGTCCTTCAGAGAGATCTCTCACAGCTTCTGAAATCTGTGAGCCAAGCACTACGTTTCGATCATGTAGCTGAAATCCTATGCGTCAGTCTACCATCACTTTCATAACACTAAACCTTTTTTTTATAGAAGTTCATCAATTATTTCATTTCTTTTTAAATCTAGTTGATTCAATTTAATAGAAAACTTCAGCCACACATGCTCTTTTCAATTTTAATTTTAATTTTATTTTTTACTGTTAATAAGTACGATTCTGTACAGGGCACAGAGCACAGAAAACCTGTTTAAAAGGCAAGCAGCTTATATCTTTCTACCTTCTTGATTTAAAATAAGCTTAGCTGAGACACTCCCCTGCATGACCCTTTTTCAGGGATGAACTTGCACATTTCCATTTCCTTGGCTAAATTGTGGGAATGGCATAATCTTTAAACTTAAACATACAGTATGCATTCCTAACATGTTCCTTCATAACAATGAATCATTTTAGAAACATTCCCTTTGTTGTCTCCCTTGCCTATGAGGATTTTGAAAATAAGCAGTTTCTTTAAAACCAGTCATCAGTTAAAAGAACAAGGGTTTGGAGTACATTGTTTTATTTCCTATCCACAGATATCTTCTTGAACTCTGTGGAGGAGACCCCAGCCACATCTGGCACTTTCTAAAGGGGAAGCAGAATGAACAAAAGCAGGCTGCAGTGGGTGCATTGTAGCATAAACTGCATAATTTGAAGAGCCAGTCAATTAAACCGAGGAATTAGTTTTTGCATTTAGAGTCAGCACTTCTCGGCTCGGATGGTTATTGGAAAAAAAATGTTTTTCAGCTCAATGCTGCTCATTGCCTCAAATAGGTACATCTGAAATGTCTTGTTGCGAAAGGATATGGAGTGTGTGTGTGTATGTGAGTGGGTGGGGATGTGCAGTCCATGGCCATAGTACTATAACCACAACTGTTTTGCCCCACTGAGTTAACCATGCAGTCGAGCATGCTAATTGTGACACTGAAGGAGTAAGCAAGGAAGAGTTTTGATGTACTCGCTTTCATCTTGCGTTCTTACAGAGATGCCTAGGGTTAATAGTTGTGTTCTTCTGTATCATACAGTTAGTAGTCCCTGAAAAATATACTGGTAAGAAAAAGTTATGAAGAAGCATAAAACTAATGTGCTTGGACTCAGCGATCCTTGTTGGCCCCTTCCAGTTCAGGATATTCTTTTCGATTCTATGAAGAATAAATTTCCAAGTTCCTCTAAAAGTAATCCCAGAGGAAGACATCTGAATTGTCAGCAGACCAGTAGTTCCTGCATTTCACATTATGTGTTTTTATACATGTTTTGTGCCAAAAATTTTATGAAATCACTGGGCAGCTTCGTGAGACAGCAGTGTGTGCTCTTCTCCAGGCATATCTTTATTCCTACATCCCTGATCTCAGAAGGGCTAACAACCATGAAGGGGCTGAGAAGGGTGACATCTTTCTCTGATCTCGCAGAGAGACCAGCAGTCCTCCAGAACAAGGATTTAATCATAAAAATTTAATCATCAAAATGAGTTGTAGAGAGGCAGAACTGTAGTTTTCTAATCCTTACTACTTTTCATTTAAAAAAAAAAAAAAAAAAAAGACAAGTTGTTCAGAGGTGTATATCTTGACTAGAAATGTCTGCATCAAAAATATTTGTTTGTGCAACCTCAAGCACATATGCAGTCTGTTCTGGGCAGTCACTTGATCCAAGGAACTGGAGTCTGTAGATGTACCTGAAGTGACCTCTGCTGTGAGCTACAACACTATATGTAGTGCACAGGATTAAAACAAAATGCTTGTGATAACCCCATATCTATAAGCTAGTAACTGTAGCTATGTGTCTTTAACTGATAGTACAGATCACCTTTATTACTTTAAATTAACTCCCATGAATGTAACGCCCATTAATATAAGTCACAGTTTTCCAACCTTGACGTAGTCTGTGACCATGCAACCGAAATGAAAGCATGGATCCAAGCAAAAATTCTTCATTTCTATAAGCTACATTTAAACCCCAACGGTAAGTGCTCAGCATTTCCTTGTGGTATCTGTGTTAAGCTTTCTGGGAAAGAGAAGCTTTAAAAAATGGCATAGCACCCCAGAAAGCAACATTTATTGTCTCAAAGGCATGGAAAAGTCCCAATCCACAGCAAATTTCATACCATTTGAAAACTAACCATAGTCTCAAGCCTGAAAGCTCTCTTTGAATATCCTCCAAGGTTTTTATAACTCTGATATGAATTTGGATTCAGATGTTGTGACTGGCTCATCTGAAATGAAGCACAAACACAGATCCAAGCATTCCAAACTTTGCCAAGCTATCCAGATTTGGTTTGACTTTACAGATTTCTTCTTCATTCTTAAGCTAACTCTTTTTCTTAAACAAAAGTGTTTTTTTCGCTTACGACAATAGTGTTAAAATAATGTGCTAGAAAAGAATTTTTCCCACACACTTTCCATTAAATGTACTATGAGCCTTTGTTTGCCACTTTCAAATTACATGAATAATTTCTTGCCGTTTTATGCAATTAGTCACACTTTGAATCAGTCAGCTTTCAGAGGGAGAGCCATTTTTATGTCTGTGTGCATGAACATGAGTGGATTGGTTACTAAACCTGGTTATTTTTTTTAACTTATCACTGAATTTAAGTAGAAATTAATGTTCACGATATAAAATATATAGGTTTTTTTTTTCTTCATCTTTTAAAGGAGGAACATCCGAATGAGCATAATGGAGTGTTCACATGTATGTGTGGAGGAAAAAACTGAATTACTTCAAAAATTGTTACTTGTCATGTATGGAAGTGGAAGTGTCATGTATGGTCACAGTGTAAGGAAGGGATGCCATACTGAGGGACCTCAACAGACTAGAAAGGTGGGCCCGGGTGAGTCTAATGAGGTTCAACACAGCAAAGTGCAAGGTTTTGCACTTGGGCTGGAGGCATCCCAGGCATATATATGGACTGGGAGGCGCAGTCCTTCAGAATAGCCCTGCAGAGAAAGATCAGAAGGTCCTCGTGAAAAAAAAAAAACTGAACGTGAGCCAGCAGTCTGGTCTTGCAGCTCAGAAAGCAGATGGTGTCTTGGGCTCCATCAGAAGAGGGGTGGCCAGCAGGGACAGGGAGGTGATTGTCCTTCTCTACTCTGTCCTCATGAGGCTCCATCTAGAGTACTGTGTCCACGTCTGGAGCCCCCAGTACAAGAAAGAGAGGGTCTGGAAGAGGGCCACAAAGCTGATCAGGGGGCTGGAGCACCTCCCCTACAAAGACAAGCTGAGGGAGCTGGGCTTTTCAGCCTGGAGAAAAGAAGGCTGTGGGGTGACCTCCTTGCAGCCTTTCAGTACCTATAGGGAACCTACAGACAGGAGGGGAGTCAACTCTTTGAAAGGGTAGATGACAGCAGGACCAGAGGAAATGATATTAAGTTGAAGGAGGGAAGATTTAGGTTGGAAGTCAGGGGGAAGTTCTTCACTGTGAGAGTGGAAGAGGCTGCCTAGAGAGGTTGTGGATGCCTGTCCCTGGAGGTGTTCAAGGCCAGGTTGGATGGGGGTCTGGGCAGCCGGGTCTAGTATTAAAGGTTGGCAGCCCTGCCTGCAGCAGAGTTGTTGGAACTTGGTGATCCTTGAGGTCTTTTCCAGTCTAGGCCATTCTATAATTCTCTGTCTTTGAGAACGTTCCCTATAGAACCAAATGGTATCTTCATTCACAGGGGCCGTTAAGGCTTACAAAGTAAAGTTGAGGCAATCCAGTTCAGTAATTTTTGGAATAATGAGCGCTGGCACTTTAACATCTGGGCTGCTGTGTCTGTAAGATGTTTTTGTTGTTGATTCCTTCAAATCATCTAAGAGTGAGTTTCATTATTTTGAGTCATGCAGTATTTCAGTAGAGAGAGTGGTGAGGCTCTGGACAGGCTGTCCAAAGAGGTTGTGGATGCCCCGTCCCTGGAGGTGTTCAAGGCCAGATTGGATGGGGCCCTAGGCAGCCTGCTGTAGTATTAAATATGGAGGTTGGTGGCCCTGCCTGTGGCAGGGGGTTGGAGATTCATGATCCTTGAGGTCTCTTCCAACCCTGGCCATTTTGTGATTCTGTGCATGGGTCTGAGTGTGCCTTTTTTCTGTGATTGCAGAGCATTTGCTATGTCCAAATCTTAGTTCCAGTGCATATCTAGGTTCAGATGAAATCTCAAGTCATAGTAAATCTTCACTAAATTTCCCTTGAGTTCATAGAGATGTTTTAGTATTCCTTTTCCAATTGCCAAGCTTTTTCTGTCCTTTTGGCAGTGAGAAATGCTTGCTATCCAAGTTAAATAAGTTGAGTAGCTGTGGAATAAGACTCAAGCTGTCTCATAGCTAAATATCCTTAAACTGAAGGTTAATAAATAATTTTTATCCATTCTAAAATCTCATCATTTATTTATTTATTTTAATTTTGATGAAACAAAAGATAGATCTCGTGTTGATTAGAAGTCAGGAAACTGAAAATGTAGTTACACTACATAGGAAATTGCTATTGCAAGATGTCCTGCAGGCATCAATTGTGGAAGAGTGCAGAAAAATTCAGAGGGGTTAAGTCCATCTTAAGCCACCAAATGCAACTATTTGAAAGCAATGCCTTGCTCTCACAATTAGCATTTTCTGCAGTTACAGGGGTTTATGATACTGCTGTATGCACCCCACTATGTCTTTTAACTGCCAAGCAAGTGAAAGCTGCCTTGTGTTTCCCTGCTGTGTTTTGTCTGCTTGTGCTGTATTCCCCCCATGCTCCTTGGAAACTTCTGCTTTTAACAGAAGCACTGAACCTTGTTCCATATAGCCAGCCTTGGCCTGCTAGTTTATTTCAATAATCAGCCACGTGATCCCTGCAAGCATGAATTTTCTCTTTTTCTTAAGTGTTCCTTCAGTACGTCCTTTGACAGAATCTCTTGATTCCCATTCATATTTTGTAGGGGTAGTTCACAACAGATCACATTTTTGAGATACTCATCATTGGTTCCTCAATATCTTGTGACTCTACAAACACAATATTTGTTTTAGATGGTATCCCATCTAAGGTTTATTATAAAGGAGCTCCTTGTAAACATCTACAAGGCTTCCACATCCTCCTTCTCCAAGTCCTTCTTGAAACAGGAGATAAGATTTGAAGTCCTGTGTTTGCTACCTTTTTTCCTAATAGTTTTTTTTTTTTTAATTCTTTGCACTTTGTCTGCATTCATCTGTTATCTTTCAATTTACTTAAATCGCAAGACATTTATGATTCCACTCACTTTTTTATATTTACTGCTTTTATAGAACAGAGATATAAGCCATGCCTAAAACTCTAGAATGTGTCATGATAACAGTAATTAAACAGCACCAAAATATGTACTGTAGGAAAAAGTAGATGTGTCAAATACAGACCGGAAAGAACTGTTTCAGTTTTATGATGCTCCTGATAGAGAAGCTTAACATTCAGTGCAGTTGTTTTGTTTTGGCTTTATTGAGTGTGAGAAATGCAAGTTTTTATTTGTTTCTCTATTTGTTACCTCAGAGGATGTGTCTGCAGTGAACAAAGAGGAGGTTTTAGAGGGAGTTAAACTGGCTGTATGGGTAAACTTTAGAAGTAGCACAGGGACCTTTTTTTCCTAGAGATCTCCAGGCAATTGTGTGGATGTCATTACAGTCCATGAATGTAAAGCTGCAATCCATTAAAAGTCTCTTCACAAACTGAAGGGAAAAGCCAGCAAGAATTGTTTTAAACCCTCTGATATCAGGAAATCTGAATTTATCCATATAAGACCATTTTCTTGGTCTCGTATGTTAATAATTTCTAATTTAAATTACCAGCAAAAATATAAGCGAGGCTACTGTTCTCGTGTTCACATATTGTATATGTTGCCTTCTGTAGAAAATAAGGAACTGCAGGGTCTGTGTACAATTTCTTCTTCTGTTTGCTGCATGATTTAGAAGAACCTAGTAATCCAAAACCTAAGCACATTTATGGACCATGCTTCCTTTAGAGAAACATATTCTGTGTTTCAGTAATAGGCAGAAAATAATTTTAGAACATAACTGAAGATGCAATCACAATTTAATAGAAAATCTCAACAAAGGTCCTGATCAGAGCATTCTGTGTTCTCCAGAGTGATTGCCATTTTCCTTTTTCCATTGTTCGCACTTACATGACAGTAAGACTCTCAATTGAAAGTGGATGGCAAGACAAGCATGCCCAATAACACTTCACCACTTTACCAATACTTTAATAAAGTTGAAAGATCAATTCAGTTTCTAGCTTTTCTTGGAGAGGTGTTGCCTAACAAGATACAGAATGATAAATGCTGATCTCTGAAAACCACTAACATATAAAGTGCTACAGATTTTTTTTTAATGTAACTGTGTGATAAAGCGAGCTTCTGTAGATGAATCAATGATGCAGCTGTCCTAAGTAATCTAGAAAAGTAAAAAATGAAGTCATTAGTAAAGAATAAAATGCAAACATTACTGAATACTGGAACATTTTTCTTCCCATATTTCACCTTGAATTTTTACTTCTTTGTGTCAGATGCAGCAAGGTGAAAATAAGATGTGTAAGCTTAGTTTCTGCCTGTACCACAGTAGAAGTGGGTTAGTGAACCAAGAGAGCTGAAATGCGTTCTGCTTTTAAAACTAAGTATATTTTGCCAGATAAAAGCATGTGCTGAGTATCATGTATGAACTATGAAAAGAATATTGCGGTTATAATTCACTGCTTGCTGTCTTTGAACATGTAAGGGTGGAACAAAGAAAGAGGAAAGGAGAAGTATTGCTGCTCTGTTGCCAACCTAATACTAATATGATAGGTCCTTGAAGACTTTGAAGTCAGACTGTTAATGTATGGCACGCTAATTCTATGTATTATAACCAGGTCACCCTGTACTCAATTTCTTCTTACGCTTAATTTGTCCCTAGCACTGTCTGTTCATTTCGGGATTACTCTAGGGGTGCAAGTTTTGTTCTGGACTAACAGGCTATAAATTTTCCATGTCTACTGGCAAAAGAGAAGTCCACACCCTTCTCTTTACTTCTCTTCCTCTTTTTCCTCTATTCTTTGCTACTCTGATGTAGGTTCTCTACTCAGGTGCATGATATTGCTGTTTGCTGTCTTCTCTGAGAAGATGCTACAAATCAGAATAGAAAGAGGAAGACTTCTGCACCAGTTTGTCATTGGCTGAAGACACATGAGCTTACAATTGATCAACATAGTCTGTTCTTAAGAATAGTCTTACATTTCTTGCTAGTATTGGTCTAGTAATAATATCTTGATGTTGTTTGATCTTATCTAAACCAACACAAATGCCTTCTTGCCTCCAGCTTGCATAAAGTATCCAACTGGTGTGAAACTCTGAAAGGTAGTTGCCATCAACTATTACGGTCTTATCTTTTTTGTCCTTTGTTCTCCATGCTATGTTCTTGTAAGGTAATAAATTGAAGTGACTTATTGTCCACAAATTACCTTTTGGTGTTCTGAGTTATCAAAAGTTGGTTTACCAAAAGCTTTAAAAGAACAGCCCCCAACTTCTCTTAATGACCAAAACACTACTTTCCTTTGAGGATATACATCACCTGTATAAGTCTTGAAAACTGTCTGGGTATATCCAATAAATTTTTCTCAGGAACTTGGACCCATTCAACCTCTTCATCTTGCAACTGACAGAAGCAATAATTCTTTAATCTGACATACCCAACTACTTAGGTAATGTGTGTTCAAACAACTTCAGTGCAGACTACCAAAATAAGACACTTTATTGTGCGTGTTTCTTTGTTCTGAAACAGCATAAAAGAAAAATATATGTCATGAAGTTCACGCTTTTATATGTTGCAGGGGGAGAGGCTCAAGTAAAAGTGTTCATAAGCACAATATTAAGTGCATAGAATTATTCTCTGCTGTGAGTCTGGAGGGAAAAACATGAAATGGTTATGGATATTAGAATTCTTTGATCCTTACAAGTTAAGTAATTGAGATTTGTCACTTCTAATAACAGAACATACTGGTTCTAAACAACACCTTGGTGGAGAGTCCAAAGTACATAGTTTCCCAGTATTGGAAGTCAATGCAGCGTGAACATGGCTAGCCATGGCACACAGAAGTGAATACATCCAAGAACTCTGTGTGTTTCTATGTAGCACCATAGGGTATGGTCAGCATTGCCAGTTCTCAGCACAAAACCAGATGTCTGAGATGCTGGTGGGTTTGTTTGGAATTGTTCTTAACTCTGTGGAAGGCTAATGCAATTGTATTAGATGAATGCCTAAGGTGAAAGGATAATTCATGTTGGAAGGGATCTCAGTGGGTCTCTAGTCCTCACTCAGAGCAGGATCATCTTTGAAATCAGACCAGGTAGCTCAGGGTGTGAAGAGACGAGGTCTTGAAAGCTCCAAAGATTGAGACATAAATCTCTCCATGCAACCAGGTAATACTCTCCTGAAAGGGAAATTTGGTTTTCAAATTTGGTCCACCTGTGCAATCTTAGATTTAACCTTTATTTCAGAGTATGTATTTTACAGATCTGTTTGTGTGTGTGTGTGTGTGTGTGTGTGTGTGTTTGTGAAAAAGTTGCAATAGCTGTATTTGTAAGCGACGATCCTTCGTCCATAACACTTCTTAGCTAGAAGAGCTTGCTAAGAACAAAACTGACACAGAGGTTGGAAAATCTGTGTATTAGAGATAGATTTTTCCCTCTCCCCAGATGTTTTCCCATAGACATCATCTTTCTGGCCTTGGATGTTTCTCTGAGACCTGTCTGCTGTCTGCTGAAATTAAGGGCTCTTTATCCTGAATGAAGATATTCCAAGGATATCATTTCACTTAATTTGTTAGAAAATAGATTGAATTTGACATCAAATACTATTTGACTCCATGGAAACAAGAAGCCTCTTCTCCATTCATGTTGTGTCTCTGAAGTATCATCAATACTGTATTCCTTATCCTGCTATTAATAATTACGAGCTTAATCCAGGATTAAATGTTAATTTAATCCTGTTTCATCAAACATTCACAGTAGTCTGTTTACCTCTCCAAAGCATTAAAATAAAGAAATTAGGTAAGTTTAAGGAAAGATGATAAAAGTAGATCTTCTTTGTAAAATCTTTGCTAGTAATAGCTCTCAAACATAAATGGTAAAAGACAGAACTCTTGCAGTACCTAATGATTAGATAGAATTAGTTGAAAAGCTACTGTTTTAACTACATTTAAAAGCTACTTCAGAACAAATATATGTTAATGTAACACATGTGGAAAGATTTCACCAAGAAAAAATACTGCATGCAATTATTTTGTTTTCTTCTGAGAGAAAAAAAGATAGTATTCTCCCTTCTTTGGTTCATTAATCATTCTTGGATTTCTGAGAGATGTACAGCCTTATTCCCACAATCATCTTTGTCTAAAATATACATACACTATCAGAGTAAGGAATGGTACCAGTTTGTCATCCAAAATCAAATTTCTGATGGAAGGATTTATACCTGTGTCATTTCCTTCCCTGCACCCATGTGCTGAAATTGACTTACAGTCGACATCACAACCTTCTCACTGTATTTTCTTCCTAAAGTGAGGAGATGGATTATTAGCATGCATGCCATACTCTGGTCATCAGAGCTACAGTAAGATAAGAGAAAAAATGTTGTCAAACATGGCAGAATCTGCAAACTTGCATCCAGTTGTATGTTTAAACACAGACGAACTGCTGTAAGAAATGCAATTCACACGTTTCAAACATTGGCTTTTGACTTCTACCAGCAAGGAAGAGATCTTCAACTTTAACAGTTAATACAAAATATTTGTGTGCCTGGTGAATACATAAAGTTAATTAGAACAAAATTGTTTGGCTTTCCTCCTATCATTTGTTCAGCTCAACATTTCTGCATGCATAGGAGGGAGGTGGTTTTAATACAGGGGCAATGCTGGTTATAAGCTTTTCTCCTGGAGAATTTATCCTGTGCTTGGTATGCGTTGTTTTTACAAGGCTGAACTTGTTATTTGGGGCACAGAGCACAGTTTGCTTAGCACAAAGGTCTTGTTTCTGCTATCATGCAGGGGAGATTTGGGCAGAGATAAAACGAAGTCACTGTGAAATGTCCCATCTCGATATAATGCATCTCGGTTAACAGCAGGGAGTCACAGTAGTTGAAATAATTAGATAAGACTTTGTTTCTTTCACCTAAAGGAGAAGCCATGTGGTAGCAAAATACAAAGGAAAATTGCTAGGCCATATGTATTGCAGTTCTCTGTTTCCACAGAGTTATTTTCTTCTATAAAATGCTTACCATAAAATATTGATATCTATAACAAGGAATGTTTATACTTTATTGGGTCAAAACTATAGGCACACATTTCATCTTAAGCCTACATCATGACTGTCAGTATGTAAAGTGCTTCAAAATGGACTTTAAGAAAACACACAGCAGTATGCCACTTCTTATAGGCAGATTCTGCCACAGTTTTCAAAGCAAAAGTCAAAATGCAACATTTCTTGATGTATTTCCCAGTAGACTGAGGATTGATTTCTTCCAAGATATTCTGAAGCAAACCTGTATTTATGAGTTCATGAAAAGTTCATGTAAACCAAAGCAAGCATTTTGAAACTATGCTAATTATAAATCGAATAGAACTTCTTACAAGTCAGTTACATGAAAAAGAAAAGGAATAAAAGCAGAAAAAAAAAAATAAAAATCAAGAGAATTGGATGATGTTTTCTTTTGTATTTCAGCTTCATCAGTGAAAGGATTCTGTCTCCCAAGCTAGCTGCTTTAAGTGGAGCTTCGCTCACAGATAGGTTTAGACCCGGAGGAGCAGAAGTCTTTAAGTCAAAGAATTAAAAAGAAACTTAACAAGGTCTAAAGAGAATGCAATAAACATTGCTTGAAATGAAGAAGAAAGGGCAAAAACATTTTATGTGCACTCTGTCAAGTAGACAAATTGAAATGACCGAAATGACAGAAACAATAATTAAGGCAGCAATAATTATTTTATATTTATAAATGTATGTATTTATTTATATATGAAAATTCTCAGACTCAAAAGGAAAGCAGTAAAGCAAAATGGTGACAGCTAGGAAAGTCAAAGTCATGATGTTTCTCATATGATAGCATCAGCTCTGTGCAGCTGCTTGAAAAATTTGCATGTAATATCAAGAGAAGAACATCTGCTGCTCAGTATGCAGCAGGCCACCAAAGCTGCTGTAGAGAAGAGGTGGGAGGAAGAGATAGATAGGAACTAGACCATGATAAGCAGAACACGAAGTGGCATCCCACTGAATGGCATGACCTCTATTATCACTTTTGAAGTCATTTACTCCCACTTCTCCTTCAGTGGCGAGCAGTCACTGTGATGGAGGTAGCTGCCATAGGCAAGTTAACATGGTAGTCAATCTCCCAACGTGGGATGATTTTCATTGAACAAGTGTTTTCTGCAACATGAAATACACGTTTTCAAAGTGACAAAATCCTTTCTATGAACTGAGGAACAAATTACCTATCCCCTCCTTCCAGCCAGTACACAGCTAATATGAAGAGGCAGCATGGCAAAAGACTCTATCAGATACAAGAACGATGGCTCAGAGTAAATACACAAGGATCTATTTGTGAGCAGTCATGCATAGTAAGAGAGATGAGCGTTTTTTATATATACATATACATATATATGTATATATTAATACTGATTCAGGCATATGTTTAAAACTATCTTAAAGGGCTTTAAAAAAAAATAAATCTGTTTCTCTCAGTAAATTCTTTAAGTTTTAATGGTTCATTACGCCGAGCAGTGAGTTTTGAAATGAAGTTGCAACCTGTACAGTTCAAAGAAAAATACACGTTTGGTTTTTTTTTTTTTCCTTTCTAAGTATCTCAGTAATTCAGAAATTGAGTCTTAAGAGTATATAAATTATTATTTACAAGTCGTGTGTTTTACTTCACTGTACACATACACAGGCATAAACCATTAGAAACCATTCTGTTTAAAGAGTAGTATGCTACTTTTCTTTTTATTTCCTTTATTTTCACACACTGATAGTTCTTTTCTTCCCTTAAATAATTGTTCTGTCAATATTAAAGCCAAAGTAGTACTAGTGGTCATTTCAGGAACACGTTTGTAATGCAGCAGTGCTTAAAAGATGTTGTCAGATCAGCTATATTTGGTTTGAGAGCAACGCAATTGTCTAATAATCTAATAATAATTTAAAAATCTGTGACACCATCTGTGCAAATGCCTGACAGAGGCTGTGCTTTCGCACAGTATGGCTTGCCTACAAAATGGTTTGATGTCTATGGTGGGCAGCTGTTTTTACAGGTTTTGCTATCAGAATTATCTTTCTTTGTCCTCCATATTATGTGCACAGAAGTCCCTATCTGGGAAAATGCTAACGAAGACAGTATGGCAGTTACAAAAAGACCTTGTACTGACTTCGTGCAAGAATTCTGATTAATGGATTCAGTGGAAATGGTATGAGCCAACTTTTAAATTACAGTTTGGATAATTTTGTCAGGTCTAACATTATGAAATGCCAAACATGGTTATTAGGAATAGCAAAATCTAAAACTTTTCCTTATTTAATCAGTAAACAGAAATATTTAGAAAAAGAATTGCAGATTTGTATTACTGTCACTGAACTGTTTGTTGTTTTTCTTTTGAAAATATTTTCTAATTTTGAGCAATGAACAAAACTGTTCCCTGTTCAAAACCTGTTCCCTGTTCTGCTAGAGACCTGTAAACCTGTGAGTGTGAGTTTATGTGAAGTGAGGTGCTAGCTACTGTATGCACGCAGTCGTAAATCATTCAGAATTTCAGCTTATTCTAGAAAGTACAGTGGATTGCTACTAAGGATTTTTACAAATACTCTTAGCCTTCTAGTTAAGTTCACTTTATCTGCAGGGGTTGAGGAATAAATGGTAATGTGAACAGAAGTGGAGGAGTGAGATCCCAGGGATGCTACTTGGGATGTATAGCTGAATAGCTTATATAGTTGTACGAACTGAATATTCACAAAAGCAAAATACAACAAAAAAGTTGTTTGACCAGCTAGAGTGCAGAAACCTGCTATAAAGCACTATTCTTCTTTTACTCAGATTTTATTGGTATGTCAGCACTCCATAGGAGAACCTGAAAGGTGGTGATTCTTGGTTCTCTGTCTGGACCCAGACAGCAAGGAAGACTCGGAACAGATATGTGCCATAGAAACAGAATGAAATAAAAACATTTACAAGTTGTGTTTATTGTTTCCTTCGTATCATGTGCTTTGTTCTAAGCCCTAACCTGAAATCTAAAGTGCTCGGTTATGGCCACAAATACACACATGTAAAAGGAAGACTTTCTAGAAATTAATACTTTCAGAGCATTCTGTGGTGTAGTGACTTATGCACGTGTATATAAAAAACACTTTGAAAAAAGAGTTTATATATAAACCACTTTTCAAAGGTGTGTCATGTAAGAGACTTTCTGATAGAGAACTTCTCTAATATTAATATTTGCCTCTTGTGAGTCATAATTCATTTTGTCACAGACTGCAGTGGCAGTGCTTTGCTTTTATTAAGATAATAGCTTTGTTGACTAGCAGTGTTTGGAGCTATTTCATAACAAGGGTCACCATGTGCTTCCTTTGTCACCACGACCTTCGTATTATGTCTGTACTTTCTACTTCAGTCTAACACACTGCTTTCATTTACTTGATGGTTCCATGGTTCAACAGCACTTAGAGAGTTGTTGACGGCAAATGGGAAAGTTTCAAAACACTGCTCTTTAAAATAGTACCTTCTGTTACATTGTGTTCTAAATTTATTTGCTTTCTCTTTTCTTTTTAAAAGGAAGGCAATTGCGTAAAAAGTAGTTTTTTGTTTTTTGTTTTTGTTTTGTTTTTCCTTTGATTCAACAATTTTATTTGATTTCGTTTCATTTTCACAAAATCACAGAATCACAGAATGGCCAGGGTTGGAAGGGACCTCGAAGATCATGAATCTCCAACCCCCTGCCACAGGCAGGGCTGCCAACCTGCACATTTAATATTAGATCAGGTCGCCCAGGGCCCCATCCAACCTTGAACATCTCTACAGACGAGGCATACATAACTTCTCTGGGCAGCCTGTTCCAGCACCTCACCATTCTCATAGTGAAGAATTTATTTTACTTTTTTCTTTCATTTCTTTTAACCACAAAATTCACCTCTTAGGTCATAGGTGGCCAACGTTTTGGTTTGTCTGGGTCTCAGTGACTGAAGAGGAATTGTCTTGGTCTGCATGTACATAAGTTACATCAAAAGTAATGGCTTGTATTTGTTTCCATGACTTTCCCTGGCCTTTTTTTTTTTTTTTTTTTTTGTTGTTGTTGTTGTTAAACTAAAACATCAGTGTTTTTCAGTGAAAGTAGCTACAATTCTTAGCAATTTCTCAAGGTGTTTGTCAGAGACTTCTCATGAAAGTTTACTCTTCCTATCTTTCATCCTTGAAAACAGTTGACTGCAAATGTACATACTGCCAGAAGGCACTGACATAAATGAGGTCTGATTGTGAAGCAAGAGATATTTCTCTCTGTAAGATAGGGCTTATAGAAGTCTGGTAGAGATGCATGATCAAATTTTTTTTCAACTTGCGTATCTGATTGCAACTCAGTACATTTCATTTGAAAATTCTCAGGTAATTTATGTCAACTGAAAATAGAATCATAAATATATTTAAACAAAAAAAGTGATTATTTTTTCAACAATCTTGAAACCTGCTCTCAGATTGATTTATCTGAACAAAAATCAATGCTGCATTATTTGTTGCTGTTCACAGGACTGTGTTGAACCAGTGTATCAAAATGAATGAAATTATTTTCAGTAACTTAACACTGCACTGTGCTATACTGAGGTCAGATAGTTACCTTCTAACTGCAAGTTAGTACATCCAGCTTTGGGATGCTATAAGTGCAGTCTGCTCATTGTCATCAATGTGAGAGCACAGTCTGGAAAATGACCACTGTGAGGTTATCTGTGTGCCCTGGTTGTCCCTGATACTGTTTTGTCCTGTAGGAGCTGTATCTTCTGAACTGTCTGTGGCAGCCTTTGCCACAAGTGGCAACATGTAAATTCGTCAGGATGCAATAAAAAAAAATTATCTTGCAGATGGAATGTTGACTTGTGAAAATGATCTCATGTACAGACTCATGGGATAATAGGGGCACAGAAATCCACATCTGTTGGACTGTACAATTTAACAGAAATGTGGAAACCTTCGAGAATTGAGTGCAGTACTATATTTTTTAATTGAATTAAATTATTTTAACTCACGATTGGCCCTTCAGTATTACTTTTACAACCAAAGGACCTGTTTTTCACTATTCATTCTGAATCATGAATGCATGCCAGAATTTCATGATTTGTCTTTTTAATAAACTGCGAGTGTTTGTGGTGTCATCTCCCTTGACAGATTTGATACAGCATGAAACATCTTTTACACCTTTGGGAATGTTTCATTATTTTTCCTGTTTCATTTGATGACAGTCTGGTCTGTTTTGGACAGAATAACTATTCAGCCTTCACACCACCCTAAGGCACAATAAAGCACTGTAGTATTAAATCTAATTCTAATATTACTTGCTGTCCTATTTACTTGTGACTGTTTTCTTAAAAACCTTGGGATTCTCTATGCCATCTCTTCTTGCATTTTTAAGCTGTTTTTCAACCCATTTCAAACAGGGATCAAAGCAGTTGAATTTACTTTATTAAAGTGAATTTACTCCATTAAAAGTTTAAAATCACCCTCATGTAGTTAATGTAAGTGACTTTTATATGTTCTACCTTTACTTGGTCTGTTACTAGCATTCAACTCATTGGATCAGCTACAGAAAATGCTCTTACAGTGCCTGGCTGTCATCAAGTAGTTCATGTCCAGGGCAGTGCGTTCTCTTGTTGTATCCTATCCTTTTGAACATTTGTTTCAGGTGATTTGCTCAAGTAGGAGGAGACAGTTGGATGTAACATTTGTTGTTTCAGTGTTTGTTTTAGCGCTTCTTCATTTCAGCAGCCTTTTCATGCATCGCTTCGTTACCATAGCTTATGTTATCACTTATGCACAGATGACACATGGATCTATAATTCTGGATGGTCTACTCAGATTTTGCCTTTGTATATCTCTGCCTGCAACATCTCCATAACTGGATGAATGGTAATCCTTTATTACAAACAAATAAGTCAAAAAGGATTCTTTTTAATCCTTTTGTTTAGTTTTTTTGTTGTGGTTTTCTTTTTTTTTTTTTTTTTGCTCGTGAGTACTTCTTGTCCCAAATACTGCATCTCTTTTCCTACTTCCTACTATGGTATAGGAATTTTAAAGTGTTGAATATAGTTCATTATATAAACAGTGCCTTGCAGTTCAAAATGTGATTTTTTTTTTCTTCCATTTTTTTCTCCTTCTTCCATTGGCAGAACTTAGAAAAGAAACCCCAGAAATATCTGATCCAAGTTCTCTGAAAGTCAAGCAGAACACCAGTTTTTTTATAAGGCTACCACTTCTCAGGCCAGTGACCTAAATTTTAGGTTACAGCAAATACAAACGCCACAGTCCTTTACTTCATGTGCAATCCCATTTTTATTATTTGATTTCTTTTTTTTTACTTGCCCTGAATATCAATTTATTTATACATTTTTTTTCCTAAACTGTAGAAGGCATAAAAATTGTAGAAAATATTTTTGAATTGAGCTTTCTCTGTAGTATCTTCTATGCAATTAAAAGTCATCAAAATGTAATGCAGTTTGTCAACTTTTAATGTACTTTTCATTTTGATTTAGACTTGATCTTCAGTTAATTTTTGCAGAATATTTACTCATCCACTGTATACTCTTATTTAATTTTTGGCTCAGTCCATGTTCTTTTCATTCAGTGCACACTTTATGTTAAAAACGTTTAAATTACTTAATGAGACATAGTCACAGGTTGCTGACATTGCTGTAATTATTGCTTTACTGTCTTGGCAGTAGCATGAATAGGTGTTTCAATTCTCAACCAAAGCTATTCTCTCACTTTTATAAAATATCAGTTGTAATTTTTTTTTTGTTGTTCAGGAAGTTCCCAGTGTGATAACCATAAATATATACAATTCCTACAGTGGCATTAATAGAATCCTGTTTAGAAGGAATTATCCCCTCTGAATTTTTTTTAAGTGGTGTGTAGGCATGCAGTAAATTGACTAATCTTGTGCTAGAGTTATGGTGAAGACAACATCAGAGTGATTCTTGAACTGAGCTTGCCATACAGCTTCAGGACGAGAGATGCAAATCCTGCAGAGAAAGCAATAAATGGTTAAATTTGGACATAGGTGCCTGGAATTTCTGTGCATCCACAATCCAGACATGCAGTTAGAGTTCTGGCTGCATGTCAATATCTGTGGAGCAGTTGGCAACTGGTGTGGGGAGCAGGCAAGATAAGGCTACCAGAAGGAGGAGGTTACTGGTACCTGAAATAAGCAGCACTGTAGTTCTATCCGCATGGCCAGCAAGTCATGAAGGATGGGACTGTTGTAAATCGACAGGTGCTGTGTGCCAGTACTCTCAGTGGGTCCATAGTGCAAGAATTCTGTAGTCACCAGGAAATTCAGACAGAGAGACACTGTTCTTAAATGACTGGAATGACACATGATGGAATTGTGACACAGAGCCTTATCACCATTTTGGTAGATGTCCTTGAAAATGAGAACTGAATTCTCATTGCTTTGGTTTTGGGCTTCTGACAATAATAACGCCAGTAGATACTCATTTCTAATCCATCTCTACAAATGCTGCTAGTTCTATAAAGTCGTTGAAATGCTAGATACCAGATGCAAGAAAAGTTTTTTTAACGGTCCTCGTAGATGATGAGAATTTCTGTCATCTCAATGGCCAATGGCCAAGGTATGATGTGAAGGTATACCTGGAGTTGTGAGCAGACAAAAAAATAAGAGGATTATATACGGCTCTTATTTTAAGTAGAAGATAGCAGGGAAAAAAAAAAAAAAAAAAAAAAAAAAAAAAAAAAAAAAAAAAGTGGTGAATGACAGCAGGAGAAACCTGTTTTCTAGAGACACCAGCAGGCTGCAGCTGGTGGTTCAGGAAGTGTGTGCTGGAAACTGACCTGTGGCATACCTGTGCCCATTGACTCCACGAACAGCCTTCTTACCCAAAGCCAGAGCTCATCGACACCTGTTGTATCAGATACTGCACCCAATGCTAATATTTTATCATGTTGACTCACTCTAGCAGACAAATTTGCTATTGTTCACAAGTAAACCTAATTTATGAATTTGTAAATTAAAATCATTGTGCATTGATTGGCCTGCAATACCATTCATTATGTGTCATATTTGTACCTTCTTCTCTATCGATAATAATTCTAAGCTTCATACCCCTAACAAAAGCATGTAAATATTAACATGCAAGATTATTAGCAAGAGGAAAACAGACATTCAAAACACAGAGATAGAGAACTTCACTATCCACAAATTTCCAACACACTCAATTTTTTTTTGGTGGTAAAGTTCACTGTGGTCCCAGTGCTCATCTTTAATCAGTCATCTTGATTCCCATTAAAACAATTCTTTTGAAAGTTCTTTTGAAGCTGATAATAACAATTACATTCAGACTAGCATGTTTTTATGTGTTCTCATTTCATTTTCCCCTTTCTTAAATGCAGATACAGTGTTGTTTTTTCTGTATTCATAAATGCAATCTTGCTTTGATAGCAGTTGTAGTCTTTTTCCCATGTGCCATTTTTCTTTATATTGCATCTGCACTGACAGTTGTTTGAATTTCCCAGCCCAAGGCCTTTATGAACTTGATAGTTTTGCTTTCCATTAGCTGTTAAAATCTCCTTTTATACTTCTTAATCCTAATATTATTTTTAATATTTTTCATATATTAAATCTTTTCTTAGTTCATTCTTTTGTTAAGAACTAATGTTCTTAATAAACACAGAAACAGTGTTTTTAATTTGGGGAGTATAAATAAGTTGACTTTGGCTGAACTTCACTGAAAATCAGATTTCTTTTTTCATCCTTCATCTTTTACAGCTTAGGGAACTTTTCCTGTTTGTTAAATCTCCCTCCAGAGTTACAGCTCAGCTTCAATTCAGATAATTCTCAGTTGATCTCTGTACTTTGAGATTTCCAAAATACAAGCTTGTTTTTGAAATTTTTTATCCTTCTGCAGTTGATGTCTTTCCATTCATATTTTGTCCTGTAACTCATGCTGCAAGTTCCTAGCAAGATTTTAATCTTTGCCTTGGAAAACTTTTGCCTTCTGCTGAATTTGGGAACTTGAACTCTTATCTCATTATCCTTTCCAGCTGGTTACCCGAGTTTCTCCTTTTGAAACTTAAAAATTCCTCAAGCCCTGTATTACTTAACCAAATCAATTCGCTCCATTATTACATTTTTATTTTATTCATTAGATAAATTAAAATTCATTCTTATTTTATCATACAGTACTGAAAATATGCTAAAATCAAATTAAAACAAAACCTCTTCTGGATTTCTGACTTCTTTGTCACTGCCAACTCTCCCATTAGCAGTGTTTCATTATTAGTAGCTGTTATTAATAACTTAGAGTTGCCAGTCTTTATTTGCAGAAGTGAGGTCACCAGTAACTAGATATTTCTCACATTTTCTTTACTGTATGTCATTACACGAAGATCTTCTTTATCATAATCTGAACCTTTGAATCTCAACCTGTTGATACCTATCTGTCATACATGAGAATTTCTGGAGTTAGTCTTTTAAACAAAACTGAAAATAATCTTTTAAGAAGAAAAGAATAACTGGGTACAAAATTGCATCTTGGAAGCTTACAGTGATGAGAAAGTCTTTTGAGCTGGTTTCATTTAACTGACATTATGGAAAAGAACTAAAACATCTGAAGGAATACCCAGGTAAAGTTCAATATTCCAGTGTGCTCTAAAGTGTTTGAAATTCTACAAAAAGCTTTTTGAAGACATAGATAAATAGACTGAAAATCACAACATTTGATACTGGATATATTAGAAGGCAAAAAGGACAAGCAGTTTGATAGAGGTGTCACTATGGAATCTCAACCTGTTCTTTACAGTAAAAGCAGTTGAATTAATAAAAGTGGGACCAGAAACTGGTACACTGCAACTAAACTGTAACAGTGACACTTGCTCTTTCTCAAGTGTTGTTTTGCAATATAAATTCATTAGAAATGTAATGGAACAGAGAGTGCTTTTATTAAGAAATTGCAGCCCTTAAAAAACTGCATTTTTATTGGAAAATTCTGACTAAACTGGTTAGAAATGCCAAAGTGGACACTCCTTGTAGTCACCATCTTATCCTGTTCTTACTGTGACTTTTGTGTTTTGGAAGCCAGTGTCCTCCCTGAGCTCTCTCACCCAGTGCTCCTGCAAAAGCTCTGCTGTCTTGCTGATATCTGAGGTATCTTTATGGCAGTGCAGCTGTTGGGAGTGCAAACACCGTCTGACTGATTGTGGGAGTGAGGCTGAAGTTGTAAAGCTGGTACAGTTTACCAAAAGCACTCATTTTGTCTTCCTCTTGAGCTTAGCTAGCTTTTGGATTTTCAACTGTTTTATTTTTGCTCTTGTTTGATCTCATGCCTGCAAAACTGTGAGTGCTGGTTCTCATCTTCTGTCATGCACTTGTCCTGTATTAGACACATTCAGAAAAGGACACATTAAACAAAAGGGTATACTTACAGAAGGAAATGGGGGAAAAAAAGGAATCATTGAAGAGTTCTCTTGAGGAATGCAGTTACATGAGAAAAAGCTTGAACTGCCAGGGACACATCATCACTGGCTGAGCTGAGCAACAGCCCTGAGGAGTGGAAGTGTGGACTATCACAAGGCCCTGCTGAGAAAGGAAGATGTCAATCTCATCTGAAGAGAAGAGGCTAATAGCAGTGAAAAATAGCAGCAAGGGTTTTGATGTCCCAGAAGAGCAACCAAGGGCAGTAGCTTTCTGAGTCATGATTTGTAGAATCATAGAATGAGTAAAGTTGGAAAAGAACTCCAAGATCATCTAGTCCAACCATCTACCTGCTACCAATATTTTCCCACTAAACCATGTCCCTTAGTACAACGTCTTAACAATTCTTGAACACCTCCAGGCTGATGACTCCACTACCCCCCTGGCAGCCCATTCCACTGCCTGACACTCTTCCATAGAGAAGAAATTTCCTAATATCCAACCTGAGCCTTCCCTTGCGCAGCTCGAGGCCATTCCCTTTCATCCTATCTCTAGTTACGTGGAAGAAGGGGCCAACTCCCACCTTGCCACAAGCTCCTTTCAGGCAGCTGTAGAGAGTGATAAGGTCACTCTGTATTAAATAATCCCAGTTCCCTGAGCTGCTTCTCCTAAGACTTGTGCTCCATGTCCCTCATCAGCTTCGTTGCCCTTCTCTGAACACACTCCACGCCCTTGATGTCTTTCTTGGAATGATGGGCCCAAAAGTGAACACAGTACTTAGGTTGCAATCTCACCAGAGTTGAGTACAGGGGGACAGTTACCTCCCTGCTTCTGCTGGTGATGCTATCTCTGACACAAGCCAGGATGCCATTGGCCTTGGCCACCTGGGCACACTGCTGACTCATGTTCAGCCGAGCATCAGTCAAAACCCCAGGTCTGTTTCCTCTACACAGTCTTCCAGCCACTCTGCCCCAAGCCTGTAGCATTGCCTGGGGTTGTTGTGACCTAACTGTAGGACCCAGCACTTGGTCTTGTTGAACTTCATCCCATTGGTCTCAGCCCTGCTATCTAGCCATCCAGATCCCTCTGTAGGGCCTTCCTACCCTCAGGCAGAATTCTTTTATTCAGTGACCATATTAAAGAGAGAACTTGTGGGGGGAGAGAGAGAAGTATATCATCACAGTATATTGTTTCTAAGTCATTTAGTCCATTCCTTTGCACAGCTTTCTCTTGCCCTCTCTTTTTAATAATGGTTGAATAAATTTAAAATATATTTCAATATTTTGAAATGCAAAGTGTGTATATTTTTCTAAGCAATCTGGGAATGGAATGTTTTCAGTTTTGTGGAAAGCAATCCTATTTTTAATCATTGAGTGATTACTGAATTCATCCAGGGTTCACAAAAATTTTGACAGAACTGACTGGTACTACAGCGAATGGGCTAGCCCTTGGAAAAAAAAGTCTAAACATTATTATGCTTTTAATACTTGATGCCCAATGGGCACCTAGTGTGTTGTGAAAGATAAGTAAAATTCAAGTGGATTATTTATGCAGTAAAAAAACCCCATATTTCAGTATCGTGATATATGGCATATATTCCATTCCAGAGAAGGCTTCATATGTCAAATGTGTCACACAGCTTGTACCTTTTTCTGCAGCATGTGTATACTACATGACAGAAGACATAATTTGAGTTACAGTTGGTATATTAAAGCCCTCCTGTGCATGGAGGTATTGTTTATAAAGGTAACATACAATTGCAATTTTTCAACAGGGACTAGTTTCATTCTTTTGTTTTAAGCAGAAGAATAGGAAATAATGTAAAATCTTGATTAAGAGGCAAGGATTATATTTTCAAGGTTATCCTTTTCGTACTTTTATCTAGTTAAATGCTCGTACTGATGTTCAGTCTTTCTGTCCAGAACTGACACTCAGCTCATCTTAGAAAGATGGAGAGAAACTTGACCTCTTTTGCAGCTTGTATCCACAAGTTAGTGAGGGATCATCCTGTACTGTGCTGTAAGATTTGAGAGGCCATGTAATTGCCAGTGCGCTTGGCTGGCCACTGCAAAGGTATTGCCTGGTCATATTGTGTCAGGATGAGTGGTCAAAGATTTCTGATACCTGGCTATACCACTCAAGCCTGGATTTGTACACAGTTTCAGTGTTTACGCAGTTTCATCTACAGAGTCGGAAGTATAATCTTAGTGACATGGCTGGCCTCGAACATCAAATCTCGTCTTGAAGAAAATCAATTAAAATAAGAGTGAAGGGTTTACTGAAAAATGTATTTTAAAGAAAATATCTGATACTTGGAAGAATCCAAACAGTACTAAAGAGTCCTAGATTATCACATGGTTTGCCTGAGGCTTTAGATGCTTTGGAAGCCTAAATTTACACACAAAGATGGAGCTTTATTTGCATGCATTTTTCATTTAGTCTCAAACTGTCAAGAAAGTATATGTACACAAAGTGTTGCAGAGATATCTATTAAATCATTTATAGGTGAAGTTGTCAAATTTACATACTTAATTGCACACAACCGAGCACCAGTGCACAAAATCGAAACTAACTCTCACATGAGAAAAAAAGCATGGATTTGTAACTTTGTGTGTGTGTAAAGAATTGATTGATATTTATTTTGAGCATTATTTGTATTGCTTGCTTTGTGACAATGCATGAAAAAGGACAAAAAAATCTTACACTTTGTTAGAGACAACTGAGGAGATAGCGGATGATTAGTTTTAAATATTTTTTGTCACCTTCAAATAGCAATTACATATTTCATAAATATTTTATCTATACAAATATTATCATAAGTTAACTATAGATCTTCCTCTGTAAGAACAAACTTATACTGAAATCCTGGGTGTATTATAGTCACAGGGAGAATTGCCAAGACTTCAGCAGGACGAGGATTTCATCTCTAGTCACACTCCTGCAAAGAAAGAGTAGATACTATAAATCACTCTCCGTATGAAATACGATATTAAATGTAGATATGCTTCTAGCACCATCCTATTCTCTTCAAAATCTGCTATTGTAAAAGTAACCATTCTGAGATATGGTTCAAAATGATGATAAAATTAGCGCATAAAATTTGAATTCTGACTTTGCTCTGAAATATATCAGGATGTTAATTTCAGTGAAACTGTAATTTGATAAATGTTTGCAAAGAGATAAACTAAAACCAGAATAATTTTTTTTTTCTTTTCATTTTTTGGTGTGTTGTTTATTTATTAACTTCTAGTGAAAAGATGATTTGTATTTTTTGCCTTGGGGCAGGAGATCAAAAACTGCATCTAAAATTCCCTATTTATTTCTAAGTAATACAGTACTGTATTGAAAATCATAAAAACAGAGACTGCAAATTGAATTCCAATAACTCTATTCTGTGAAAAACAAAAACTCCATCTAGTAAATCGGAAAGCATTATTGACAATTATATGCAAATTACCAGTCTTTTGGCAGACTCTTCAAAATTGTTATCTTATGGCAACTCTGTAAATTACACAGTTATGCCAGTAATGTCAGATTGTTCATTATACTTTATTGATACATTTACATTCCATTATATTGGAATATTTTTGATGGGTCTTATGAGACTTTCTTATTTGCTTATTTTTTTTTCAGCTAAATTTCCCTTGTATTTGTACTTACCCTCAGAGTCATAACTTCTTGTAAAGCTGAAGTGACGGAGCAAGTGAACTGGTTGAAGGACCATCACCATTCAGTGTTTTTTTATATCCTGAAGGCCACCAGATAATGCAGACAAAAAATAAGTGTCGTATTGTCGTTGTAAGACTTCATGGAGTTCTGTGAATACCTTCTCTTTTCAAACCTGGTCACTCTTGAGCTCAGGCCACATATTCCTCTCCTTGCCCCAAATTCAGTAGCCTATTTTCCTTCCTGAGCTGAGAACAAATTTACTATTGCTTCTCTGCTACGAAGTATGTGCTCACTCTCTCTATTACAGCTTATATTTAATAAACGAGGAACAGGCACCCTGTTTATGTTTATTCATAACAAGTTTAGGTGTTACTTTTGAAGATAAAGAAACGAGTTTGATGATACACAATATCAGCTACACGCTCTGCACTGATAGCAAACTTTAGCAATCAAGGAAAGATAAAAAGGTTTTGCAGAATTTAATCACATACTTCAAAGTAGGCTTAAGAACATATATTTCAGAAATTGAGATAAAGTATGAATGTTTAATTTATCTTCCTTCTTTTTTACCATGAGTGTTTCTGATTCTGTTGCTAATAACCACATTACTTGTCAGCCAACACCTTTCTTTTTTTCTTTTTTCTTTTTTTTTAATGGAGTTATTTTTTTCTTCTTTTCTGAAGTAACGTCTGTTGAAAAAAAAAAAAAAAAAAACACCCTCTCTTAATTAGCTTTTAGTTTTCCAAAGGATGTGATTAATGCTTAATTTTGCTTGTGTAGATGACATATGTTTTTTGGGGTGTCTTGATATATTTTACACAATCGTTGGAAAGAAGAAAGTTGATGTAAAAATAAGTAATTTGTGAGCAATGTCACAAGCTGAGGTTCAGCTCTGGTAACTCCATTTCTAGAGTAATCTGTGACCATATCTCTCTCTATGTGATGCTGAGGACAGACAGTGTAGTGTTCCGTTTTGGCTGGTTGTTGCAATAACGTGAGAAATACGCTTCTCTGCTATGACTAGAGTCATAGAGGTAACTGTGAACTTGTTTGAGGTTAGAAACCTTGCAAGGTTTCTAACCAGTTAAGAAGCACCACCTTGCATAATATTTTCCTATTTTTCTTTTGGATATTTTTAATTGAATCTTGGTAATAGGGATACTGTTTAAGCAAAACTCAAAACACATCTGTGCCCTTTTTTATAAAATCAGATTAAATATGACTGTGATGTTGTGAACAAATAAATAATATTTATGTAGGGGCAATGTTTTGTCTAGAATGAGTATACTTCTCCAGATCGTATCAGCTAACTTCCATGCTTCATGTGATGTAGTGTGTTTGGAGAAGAGCAGCTCTGTTTTTCCTTATTCAGGTCCGCCTGCTAATCTTTGAAGTGGAAAAGTCAGGATGAAGGGCAGCTGTCACAGACTGAAATACAATTTTTTGGAAGACTTAAATTAATATATTTTTTACAAGTCTTACTGAAATGAAATTCTGGTACATCTTGATAGTATTGTCAGAGACCCCCTTCTCTTTTCATTCTGTAGCTATAAAAGTGTCAAACTGAGAATAAGAGCTGACCGATGTTTGTATATTTCAGAATCCCAAAACTCTTTCTCCAGCATGAGGACTGACAGCAGACTCTGCCTGGTCACAAAGTAGTCTATTTTTGAAGGGACAAACTTTGAGGAAACCTCTTGATTTATATTAGCTTTTGTTTAGCTTTTCTCTCTGCTGGTTCCAAAAATGTGATCGTGATAGAACAAAGAAAAATCAAAGAACAAAGGATTAATATCTCAGTGGCAAACAGTGCTGACAGCCAAGCTGCTAGTTAGTGCAGAAAGCTGTTAGCTTGTGGTAAAAGGCTCTGTGGGCCTCCAACATTGGTACCATGGGTTTGTGTGAAGGAGGTGCTACATCTATTTTAGGTCTTGCAGTTCTGAGACTTGTTCTTTCTTTGATGTTCAAAACTAAGCGATGTAAACACAGAAGGAAATATTGCTCATCTGTACAGTATACATCTCACTTGCTACTTTCCAGAGACAGTAGAACTCAGGCTAAGGACTGTGCCATAGAAGCTGCTGAGAGCCAAGGTCTTCATGAGGGACTGGGGGTGGACCTGCTGGCTCAAGTGCCAGCCAAAGATTAGAGCAGATTCAGTTTGTGGGGAGAACATGAGAACCATCTGAAAATTCATTGCAGATTAACATTATTATTTAACATCCAACCTGTGGTCAGTTTAAAGTATTCATGGTAAGATATTTCGTTACATGTTAGCAGGCATTGTTCAGATAAAGAAACACTAACATTCTGAGTGACTGAAGGAGTTGGACCATGTAAAGGATACCAGTCTAAAGGTCAGCCTTAGAACTTGAAATTCAAGCGCAGTTTTAAAAACAGAAGGCTCAGAAATTGTAACATTGCACATAGATATTAGGCCTGAAGAGCAGGTCTGCTATTTTGGCATATTAGTAGCGCTAAGTGAACTCCTGCTGTGTTTTGGGTCTGTGTAATGCCAGCTCTTCAGTATGTCTGGCTTCTTTCCTAACACTGTCTCATTATACTTTCTGAAAAGGAAAACATACTTCCTAGAAGCTACCTACAAGGTGGTTTGGCTTAGCCTTCATTTTTTTTCCAGTTCTTTACGTTTTCCTTTCTTTCATGGCAGCAGAAAGCACAGGCTCCCATGAGAATTCCTCTGGGCTACAGTTCATTTACAGCTGATTTTAGAGACAGTGCAAGAAGAGTACTTTGATTCTGAGCATGTCTGCTGTCTTCCTGATTGAAACAGGGAAGTGCATAAATCCAGATATTAAAATAAATAGACAAAAAACCAGATGTTTTACGAAAGCTCTAGAACCTTAAAACCTTTGTTTGTTCTGTATTTTACTTGATCACCTGAACATGTTCTCACTTTCCTAGCAAACAACTGCAAAGAGAAGTGCAAACAGACAAAGGGAACGGCAAAGAGGATTTTAAAAATGCATGCAATTACAGAGGAGTTTAGACAGAGAAAATCCATCCCTTTGGCTTCTGTGTTTAAAGTGAATTGCTGCAAATACTGTACAGTGTAAGTAGTGGCTTACCTCTGCACACTGTTTTGTGAGAGATGTGAGGCTGGTGGGATAGGTTAATTGTTTTATTTTGTTGCAATATGATGGGGGGGTGCATGGAGTCCTTTCCTTCATTGCTTTCCATTTCCATGAGAGACCAATGGCAGTAAAACAGAAAAATGTGACTTGATAAAGCTGGAAATAGCTTTTTCTTCCAGTTCCCTTCTGAGATTGTGTGTGGTCTTTGTAGCACTTGGAATTCTGTATGATTAGAAGAAAAAGCTAAATAATTTGACACAACAAAGCAGTGCACAACTTCAGCTGCTAACAATGACTTAGTAGCTTGCCTGTCTTTCCAGAATCTGACAAGTGCCTGAGGAAAGACAAACAACTCCTATTGTGAGAAGGAAGGAAGAAGTATTAAATGCGGCTGATTTTGAAAGGAAAAAAGAAAGTCTTTGCATGACAAATGAAAATAGAAATGCAAATCAGCTCCAAATACTTAACATATCTGATAAACAATTGCATAAAAATAGCAAGTGGAGACTTTAAAGACCTTCAGACATTCTGTGTTCATATTAACTGTCAGAGTAGCCTTACTTAATTTAGGAATAAGCGTTTACACTGCTGGACACAAACATATTCTCCCTAGTCGGGTAGACATTTCTGTGGCACATGCAAGCATCAGCTCCTAAACTTCAGGATTTTAGTCACACAAATGATTAAAATTATATCACAAGAGCTGAAAATATGCTCATAGGCTAAGATATTGCTCAACATTTCCTGAAGCACAAGAAAAAAAGTGTGACATGGAGAATGTGGGGGAAAAAAGAGAGAAAGAAGAACATTATCTAATCATAGTGTGTTGTTCAGCGGTGTCTGCATGGATCATCTATTTGAGCTGATCGTGCCCATCTACTTAAAGGGTTGTTTTCTGATAGCTATATTTCAGCTATTCTACAATCTAGAAAAGCATCTCTGCTCTATCACCTCTACAGGTACTGACTCCAAAATAATTTATATAGTGTAAGCTGTAAGAAAGCCTGGCAAAAGCAAACAATATTGAATCTGCTGGGCCTAAGGTGGATCACCTATTTTGAAATGTTTATTTTAAAAGAAAGGAGGCACCACTCCCGTGTGCAGAGTCTCTACTTCAGTAGGATAACTAACCCATAGGTCAATGATGTGTTGTTTTTTAATTTTTTTTTTCTCCCATTGTGCTTTTTCTCTGTAACATGCACATTTTTGAAAATACAAGCACCTTCTTCTCTGCATTTATCCATGCCTCTTACAGTAGTGCTACTGTTTCAGAATACTCCATGGAAACAGAAGCAATAATACACAGTGTGACTTGAATTTCAATTTCCAGACAAGGCATTGGAAGTGTTAAAATTTCAGCTTAACCTGTTGTGCAAACAGATGTCATAACAACACATAAATTCTTTTCCAGCTATGGTTTGCCTAAGGAAAAAAGAAATTCTAAAGGGAAATCATAAAATAAGCTTTAGCATGAGATCAGATCTGGTTAAACATTTTTTGTTTGCAAGTATATGTTATTTATGATCATAATGTTCTCCAGCCTTCTTAAACTCCGGTCACCAAACATAATCCAATGACAATGAATTCCCTGGATGTCTTACAGCTGCAAAATAAAAATGGATGTTAAGATCTTGGAACCTTCTAGTTCACCATCATTAGCTAAAATAGTGTTTTCTCTTGAGAAAACATAATATAAACTCATTTTAGTAGGGTGGCTTTGGGACTCAAATGGTAAACATGTCTAGTAAATATTGAACTATTGTTCTTTCCCTTTAATAAAAAGTGTTTTATTACTACTTACATCTTTCGAGCTTTATGCTTTCATTAATCAGCATATCAAGTAATGGCATTAAACACTAATAAGACATAGAAACAGGTGATTTTCTTTCAGATAGCTGAACTATAACACAGAAATGCTCTGGCTGATATTAGCCCCACTTTCCTGTTGCAGACTGAGGAGATGGATTATATACCAGTACTTTTATTCCTCCATCAGCTTGCTCATTTGTGCCCCAAACCAAACTGAACAAGACTTTCAAGATTGTCTTTAAGGAGTTATCCTCTGCTGTGTCCAGTGGCTACCTGGTGTTTGCAAAAGCTTTATGCACTTTGCCTCACAGTTTACATAGCAGAGCTATGATATTTCGGTGGAAATGGCAGCGTTCTGCACTAAAGGAAAATGAACAAAGAAAATTTCAAATAGTTGGTGTTATAACAGGGTGCAAGACTTAGAAGCAATAGAACTGTTTTTTTGTTTTTTTGTTTTTTCTCTTCAAGTAGACTTGAAACTTTGGTGAGAAATGGAAATCTGATTCCTTCCCTCTGCACACAAGTATGGTGGCCCTGAAGAGCTCCCATCACAGCTGCAAGTGGTTAGGAAGCGCTCATTCATGCTCACTGCTCCCTCCAGCCTCTGTGGGCAAACTACAGCTTTGAATTCCCATCTGCTTTCCTTGACACCTCCCACAATGCTCATTTTTTTCTTATTGAAAGGCAACACATGATAGGTTATCCTGATATCCTCATTTTTTTAATGTGTAAAACAATAGTTCTATGAAAGTCCTCATTTTCAAGGGATGAGACATGATTTGTGAGGCTTTTTACTCTCAGAAACTTAATTTGTCCTCTTTTTCTTTTGACAGCCTATTTATCTCACCTTGGCTAAATCATCTATATAGATAATAATTCATATTCCAGTTGTCAGGAGGTTCTGCTATTTTATGTTTCCTTAGCATCGGTTAGAAATAAGTAAATTAATATTCTTCCAGGCTGAAATTATCTTTTATTACAGTCTGTTATGTTGTATTTCATTCTCTGTGTAGTCAAGAATACAAAGCCAGCACTTTTTCCCCAAAACTTCGATATGATTTTTACAGTTTTGCCTCTCACTGTTTCTCTCTCTCTCTCTCTCTTTTTTTCCTCAGTCTAATTCCAGTGTGCTCTGCATATGTCCTGCCCCAGTCATAACAAACCTGCATCAAGTAGCCATCTGGGCAGCCCACACTGTGCTTTCAGTTATGAAGGACAATTCTCCTGCAGGAGTTCTCCTTCTCAGTCCAATGAGAAGAGTATTAAGGATTTCCTCTAAGAATCCTCCTAGCACAGTCCTGGTTTGGAGTGTCTGTGGATAAAATACATTCCAGTTAGCTAGAAAGTATTTGCCTATTTGTTCCTTAATTGCAAGAGCGGGAGTTGAGATAAATATTTCCTTGCAGAATGAAAACAGTAGGTTTTTCCACAACTCCGTTTCTATCCTTTTCCATTAAAATTTAAAATACTCCTTGAAGAGAAAATCTAGGTATTTTTGCATACTTAGAAACAAGCAAACAAAAAGCACTCATTTTACATTCTAATCATAGGTGGTATCTCACTCTGTGTACCTAAGAAAAGCCCTTAAAGACTGGTGAAAATATGTCTGAGCTGATTAAAGAAGAATTGTATTGCCTTTTAAGTTACTGTTATGACCTGAGTGTTATTTTGTTTGATCCTAATATTAATTTCGAATTTTATGCAAAAAAAGTTTACTTACAGTTTAGCGTTTTGCATTATAATCAGTGGTGTGTATTTCAGCATGCCAGTTTGTATGTTCCTGGGACGTGTCTTCAGACAGTTGCGTTTCTATAACTCAGCAGCTCAAAATTCCCTCTCATGACTCAGTCTCCATTTATTTGTAGTGTTCTCCTAGTAGTTATCTGAGACCAGTGAAAAACCTAGAACATGGTGTACTGTTTAGTGAAATTTGTCAAAACTGTGTCACTTGGTATAATTTTGTGAATCGTTCCATCTTAGTAGTAGCAACTGAAACATTTGCTTAAAATCATATCTCCTATTTTGAAAATTGGAAGCTAAGGAGCAGCTAGGCTTTCAGAGCAAACATTCAGCTTGTGCATATTTCATATAAGGAGGTGAGCTTAGTTTTTAAAAGTGCGGTCTGTCAGATCTTGGTCATGCACCATGGGCAGACCAAAATACAAGCAATCTGAAAATCACATTTCTGTCCTTGTTGTTTGTTTGTTTTTCTCTCATCCAGCACTCTAAAGGATTGCTAAGGCTTCTGTAAATGTCAGAAGTTTATGTCATAGTGTTCAGCACTCCATAAAGCCTTGCACATCTTCTGTGTTCACATGGTACTTAATTATTATTCAAAGTCAGTTAGAAATTTCCTACCTGAAGCAGCAGCAGCTCTTCTAGGCAAAAATAAATACATTTATGCACTTGAGATGTTCATTAAGGCAATAGCTTGGGTATTTTTTTCAGTATTTAGACATTATTTTGCTTCTATTAGTTCTGATAGTAGCTTTTCCACTCAAAATAATGGAGCTTGTAACATTAAAATCAATTACACTTACAGATATCCTGGATGAGCTATACTGTCCTTGCTCTGCAGGTCTCATTTCCAACTTTGAAGGCTACAATATGAATTCAATACTTGTAGGCATTAACATAAGATTAAGATGTAAGAATTAACATAAGATAAAAAGTCTTTCTGGTTGTGTTCATAAAATGTCAGCCATGTAGTAGCCTAGAGTTCTGTTAGCACGGTAAACTAGGATGCAATGAGAAATGTTTCAGGGGGACTTATTTTGGTATTTTGGAAATCTTAGTAGTATTATGACCTTGGATTGTCCAGATTTGTTATTAACCTTAGGTGTGTCCTATATCCTGTTGATCCTGCATACATGGAATACATATGAGGAGTGGCTGAAATCCCTTAGTTCTTTTCAAAGAAGAGAACACTGAGAGGATACCTCATTCCCTGTGGTTTCTTCACGAGGGAGAGCAGAGGAGCAGGCACTGATCTCCTTTGTCTGGTGACAGCGATACAATCATGGAAATGACAGAGCTGCAATAAGGGAGGGTCAGGCTGGATATCAGGAAAAGGTTCTTCCCTGAGAGTGTGGTCAGGCACTGGAGCACGGTCCTTAAGGCCGTGGTCATGGCACTGAGCTTGCTGGAGTTCAGAAAGCATCTGGACAATACTCTCAGACATCTAGTTTGTTTTTTTGGGTAATTTTGTGTTGAGTCAGGAGTTGGGATATTCTATTATGTATATGCACATATGTATGCATTTCACTTGAAGTTTCTGCTGTACTAAAGCCAGTCACACAGTCTGGACTGGAAATTCTGAGCTCTTAGATGCTGTTTTGCTGTAATCATGATGGCCCAACTCAATTTCAGCCCTTACCTGCCTGGATCATCATGGAGCTGGATCAGCCTGTGCCATTCTGTTCTGTGGGACAAATCTGAGAACATTACAACAGATATTGTTGCTACCTCCTAAAGCATGAGGTGTCATTCTAAGAGGGGACTTTGAAATAGGTGTGACAAGTTAGAACAGTGAAGAGCACAAGGGTGAGATGCTTTTGCCAGTGAAGGAGGATGGAAGTGTAGAACTGGGGAAAACTCCACTGCCCAATCAAGAAATTCACTCACTCCTAAAATTAAAACTCAGAGTGTTTAGGAATTGCAGCGTTAGATCTAATTTTGAGAGGTCTTTTTCTTCCTGAAAATCAGATAGTTTTAAAGTGCCAATTTATTTTCTGAAATAGGGAATTCTGCTTTTTCTTTCGCCGTTTTTCCCCCATTGATCACTTTGGCCTGAAATAGAGAGGTTTGTAAAATGTCAGGTGATTTCATTTGATTTTGATCAGATTGCAGGTTAAAAATTAAAAGTGGGACCAAAAAAGTTAATTTTTTTTCTTTTTTTTTTTTTTTCTTTTTTTTTTCTGGTAAACTGCTTTCTTTCTTTCATGCTTGAGTTATTATAAGATGATTTTAATTTAATATAGTGTAGCTATATTTGCTTCAAAATTACATAAAACTTACGTGACTCATGTTATGGAGGAACAAGGTACATTATAAAGTGTGTTCAAAAGAATTGTCTTCAGATACTAATCAGCTTTTGAAGGAAGAGGAGAATTTGTGAATGTACAACTCCAGCAACTTTCACCCTGGGAGTCAGCACTGATTCTTCTGTTGATACATTCCTTTTGGTAAAGCAAAATACAAATAGCAGCATATAATATCCACAAGCACAAAGAAATACCCAATTCCTATTTTTTACCCTTTCTTAATATTCTTATTTCTTTGTTGTTTATACTTGCTAGTGAAGTACAGCTCAATCTTTTTTGAAGGGTAAACAAACGCCACAGTATCAAACTGTTTTGGTTTAAGGACATGCAAAGGCAGTGCGATAAAGGGAAGACATTTTCTTATTACTGGTACTTCTCCAAGAAAGGTTGTTGTTTTTATTGAGTGGAAAAATGTCACATTTATCCAGTATTCCCTACAGCATTGATCCAGTCTATTGCATATTTGGAAAGTCAGTTCAGTTCAGCCACAACAAATTGTAAAGCTTCATATAAAGCTATCTAGTCCCTGAAGATTCTCGTTTGGCACTTTTGCCTTGAGAAGTCCATGGAGGCAATAGACTTGCAGAAGTTTAAGGTGTTTACAGACTGTACGTCAACTACTACAGCATTTTCTGGAATACTGCTTATTACTTTTGGCTAAGTTTTCCATACCTAAACTTCATCAGGGCAGTCTCCTGACTGCATTAACAGATGATGGAGAAAGAAGCTCTTTCTCTGCTTCTGTTCTTGATTGTTTTTTTGTTTGTTTTGGCTTGGTTTGGTTTTGGTTTTGTGTTGCTTTTTTTTAATCTATTTTATGAAACATTGTGGGTTTGTTTTTTTTTGCTTAAACTCTTTCCTTGTTCTCCTAGCATAACAAATAAACTTAATCCCAAACCCAGTTGTTTCAGATATGCCAGCCTACTTGCTTTAATTTACTGTAAAAAGGCTGGGTGGTCAGTGGAGTAACTATATATATATGTGCTTGAATTTGAGAAAGTTCAGAAAGAAAATCACTCACACTGCTTTAGGGCTCAGAATATGAGCAGTTAAGCTTCCTTTTTGTCTTCAGGAGGAATATAATGACCATAGCTTTTCTAAGAGCTAGACTCACAGCTCGGTGAACTCCACAACTTGAACTAGAATCTTGCCACTTGAAAAAGACAAGTTTTGCACTTTGCTTCCAAAGAATTGTGGACTGTTTCTTAGCAGTTTTCAGTCACCTTTGAAAATGTGTTAGGGATGTATTCTGCTTTGCAGGTAAGAGTGCACTTGTTTGGATATGGCACAGTGAACATATATACAGTGTATACTAACATAAACCACTAGCTTATACCCTGAATAAAACTAGAGAGGGTGTGACATGATTTAGTAATACTTCAGTATACATCAGTGTACTTATTTTGCATCTTTGGAAAATTTGCATGATGGTTGTAAGTGCCTACACAAGCTGAAGCTGTCTTCACTGCTAGTCTTATGTTAACAAGATTATGCTAAAAGGAATTCGCCTGATGCTGCTATCTCACTGTCATTCTGCCATGCAGACAAGCTTTTTTTCTCTACTGGACTGAATATGATGGAGTGATTCCTTCCTTCCTTCCTTCCTTCCTTCCTTCCTTCCTTCCTTCCTTCCTTCCTTCCTTCCTTCCTTCCTTCCTTCCTTCCTTCCTTCCTGCCTGCCTGCCTGCCTGCCTGCCTGCCTCCCTTCCTTCTTCCCTCCCTCTCTCTTTTTCTCTTTCTGCCTTGCCTTGCCTTCCTTTCCTCTTTTGGTCTCTCTCTGTCTCTCTCTCTGTCTCTGTCTCTCTCTCTTTCTGTCCCTTCCTCCCTTCCTCTCTTCCTCTCTTTATTTCTTTCTAAGCATGAAAAGAGTCCCCGCATCAGAAAAAAGCCTTCCAGCCTGATGTTTAGGTCATAGTTCTCCAGTGTCTGTAATTATTTATAACATGTGGAATGGTTTCTACAGCAGAGAGTGGGAGCTTTACAAAAATAATCAGACTTACTCCAAAATACCTCTTATGTGTTTGAATTCTCTCAGATAAAAGTGGGAACAAAGCTTGTGTCTCACAAATTTGGGGTAATGGCAATGATTACTGGACTGGGTATTTATTATAAGGTGGCGTCACATCATTCTTGGTAAATCTGTCCTTCAGAATCATTAGTTATGGAAAATTATTTCATTGAATTTCTACATTTCTTTTTTGATAACCCACACAGTCTTTTTACTGCAAATGCTGTATTCATTTGGGAATGTGCAGCTCTAGTTTCAGTATAAGAACTTGATTTCCTGGGGACCAAAACTCTGTGGGTACCAACTGTTTTTTGTATACGTTGTTGACTATATGAGTAAACATAATTTTTACAGTAAACATGCCATGTTAAAATATTTATCTGATGATTTCATAAATCACTTTATATGTAATTAGAATGCTTTCCATTTGATGGAGGCCCACAGAAATACAAACTCATTTTAATTATCTTTGAGGCTTTGCCACTAACTTAAAAATGAAGTGTCTTGTTTGAATGAAAATAGTATTTTTTTCAATGACACTATCAACTATGGGTATAAACTGGCTTTTCACCATGACTTTACTAATTACAATAGAAAAGCTAATAGAACTTAAGGTCTGGTTTTACATAAGCTTTGATTAGAGAAAGTTAGAGGAAGTTTGTGTAACAAAATCCTTCGGTACCTAATAATAATAATTATTATTATTATTATTACTGCTACTACTACTACTATTACTATTACTACTATTACTACTACGACATCAATTAATACTCGGTTTCCCTTTCCTCTAGGTGGAGTCAGCCTTTTTTCCTTTGGGCAAGTTTTGTATATACATTTGCTTTCCTTTTTGTGTATGTGCTAAGATTGAATGATTAAAGGAAAGTGGGCTTTCATCTCTGTAATTAACATTTGCATGAAGCATAAAATGTGAAAATTAGAATTGAGGATGCAGTCGAGGGGGAAGCCGAACCCATCTGATCTTTCCTAATTTAAAACCATTTGACAGACCAACTCTTTGAGATTCCAGCCCTGTTCAATGGAATGCCAGTGGGGAACTGCAATTGGGAGGGATGCATCCATTCATCCCGCTCAGGCAGCTCAGTATTGTGTGGCAAGGAGAGACAACAACCTCCACTTCTCAGAGTCTTTGTGTATGTGTTCTGCCAGGGTTAGAGGGAGGCAGACATTGTCTCCTGGTCTCAAACAGAGGCTGCCAAGCACTTCAGTAGCCTCTCATAAGCATAAGAATCCAATGTTTACTCCCCATCTCTGCCTCCTTACTTCTGTTTACACTAAAGGAAAGAAGCAAATGTCTGCACTGAAATGAGATGGAGGAAGAGGAAGCATTGCTTAACATAAGTGTATTTCACTGTTTGTGTTCAATTCCACACACATTAAATGAAACAACACTGAGTTGGAAACCAGGTTTCCTTTTGAACAGTATATATAACCATTTTGTAACGTTTAGATTATAAATAACATAAGACTGGATAGCAAGATGAGCAATCCTGTGTTGAGTTGTCTGAGGTAGTGATGCCTGAGAATTAAAAAAGGATTCTTGAATATATATGGTCTTCCTTGGTACAACAAAGGCTTTGAAGTATGGTGCTGCCAAAAAAGAGCTCACTTGCAGGCTCCAGGCTTCCCAGTGCAAATTAGGAAAAGGAAAGGCCTGAACAACACAGCATTTATATCTCTTAATAAGAATTGGCCAGCTCTCAGCATCCTGTGGCAGAGGCACTGCAAGAGCAGGTGTTGCTGACCTACTCTAAGTAGAAGTCAGCCTCCTTCTGGGTGAAGTATTGCTGGCAGAGACTTGTGTTAGTGCAGCTCTTCTCAAGACCTGTGAAATCCTCTGAAAAGCCCCAAGTCATCTCTTTCTGACTGGCACTCATAGCTCAGCTGCCATGATGTGGAAGGCAGAGCAGAACTGTTGGTCTTTCAAAGGCGTGTGACTGGCAATAATTCATAGGCACTTTTAGGACTGCACAACATTTTCTGAAGATTTGCACACTGTTCCTCAGGCTCCCGTTTCAAGCTTTCAAATAGTGGCATGGATCTCAACTGGGTTTGTATGTTAAGAACTGGAATATTCTTTGAGGAAGCAAGTCCAGAATGTAGCAGAGAAAGATGAAAATGATTAGGAAAAAGCAACTGCTTTTTTTTTTTTTTCCCTCCCCTAAGAAAACAAGAAAGCTATGGAACTAACCCTAGTTAGAGCCTGCAAGCTGTTACATAATTTTAGCTATATCTAAATCTGCAGAAGAGAAATTGTGCAGACCCACTTGCAGAGTCTGTACTGCTCTACTGCTTCTGCTCCAGTGCTGAGCTCTGTTGTCCCTGCAGGGCTCTGCTCTTGGGAACCTGAGCCTACTCTGGGTTAAGTTTCTTCTTCTTTCCATCCCTGCCATACTTCACAGCTGATCACTGTCCAGAGATGACTGTCCTTTTCCTTGTGATTTCTTGCTTATGGTATGTCTGTAAGGTAATGCATAGAAAATACTTAACTGGCATGCTGTATGTTGATTGCAGATTACCAAAATTAATAAGCCTTATCTTACAGTGGTAATATATTAATAAAAATTATAAGTAGCTTTGATGAGTGTAGATTAAGGCTTTTTTTTTTTTCCCTAACATCTGTGAGTGCACTTCTTTCATTGTCTACTGTGCACATGTAGGATTAAAATAGTGTTTTAGAAAAAAACGTCAGCTTAGAAAGCTAACAATTGTAATAATTAAAAACAAATCTTTTTTTTTTTTTTTTTTTTTTTTTTTTTAGAAGTGCACTTATGCACTTTAGTACCTTTGATGAAGATATATATTATAATTTCTAATTGCTGTGATAGAAGTAGAATAGATTTGTGGGGGCTAAGATAAGTCCCTTGATGAGAAGAAGTACAGGGAACAGATGACAGTAATGATGTACGTAGATAATAAGTGAATATGAATCTCCCACACATCTAGAAGAACAAAGAAACAAACAAACAATTCAAGCAGCATCATAAACAGAAATGTACATTTTAAAGCAGACATTTTAAACTCTTTTTTGGAACCACCATTTGAATTTACTTCTTATGTAATTAGTATCAGACAGAATTTAATGTTAATGTGTGAGCATGCATGAATTGATCCAGATACATATGAAGGCATATAAAATATATTTAGTACTTGAGCACAGCTAGCAGAACGATGTCATCATGCAAAGAGATGTTCACACTGCATAATTACCTTATGACAAACACATACATCGGGATTATAAAGAATCTTCAATCAAAGAGCTGTGCTGTTCTGCATACGGTATAATTTTAAGTAGAAATGTTCCAGCTGTTGCCAGTACTGCTGTCAAGCTTGTATCTAATCACTCCTGGTAGCAAAAAGCCTGATTTAATGCTGCTTCTGTGGTCTGAATTTTTAAGAGTTGGGGTTCCAATCCCCAGTATTTTTGCTGTGCAAGACCAGCTCTTTAGAAGTATGAAAAACCTAAAAAATTGAGATTGCTTCAGTGATGTTTCCAAAAATACCATTGTTTTTACCCTGGCCCTTTGCACTGCCAGAGTAACTTTAAAAAATGTCTGGTAGTTATTATAGCTCATGAAAAGAACAAAATAGCCTGTATTAATGAAAAAAAGTGGGAGGTGACAATAATTCTTGTGGAATAAATACATATTTTATCCTATAAAAACTGAGATTCTGGAGCTCTCAGTTGAGCGGAAGCCAGTGAGGCAAACCCAATGTTCTCCAAGTGTGTGACAGGTCAGGGTTTGTCTTGCCATTCCTACTGTGAAAGGAAAGATTGTCAGGGCTAAGGCTGTCCAGCCTCTCTACAGCTGACAATGGGAGTCTGAGATATAAGAGTCTTACCTGCTTTGTTTGTAAGTCTTGTTTTCCATCACCTAAATCCCTCTGTGACTAGCCACTGTGAGATGCATTAAAAGAAGAAATATAGACAGCTACCCACCTTTGTCAAGACTGGTATAAATCAACATCTGTGCATGTCTGTGTACATTCAAAGTTGTGTATATATTCAAGTCAGTATTATCAAATATGCTCTTTCCTACTTTCTGACAACCAACAGACTAAGATAAAAAGAATGACGTGTACCTTTGGGACTGACTCTTTGTTTGCTTTTGCCTTTAAGATTTAACTAATCCCAATTAGTGTTCCATATTTAATATACATGAACCTGTATTTAGAGGGTGCCAATCTCTTCATTTTTAGATCTTTTAGAATAGCATAGTAAGCATGATATGATGCCTTTCAAGATGTCCTCAAGTAGAATCAGGAATATAAAACTATCATTTTGGTCTTTTGTAATGTTAAAAATGAAATGCCTGTGGAAACAAAGTGAAAATGGAAAAAAAAAAAATCAAAAAAAATCAACAACCTCGAAAAAACACACAAGAAGGCCAAATGTACTATGGATTAATGTATTTATGTACCACAAATACACAAAAAAGTCCAAACGTCTAAAAACGTTAATGATTCTTGATAAATTACCTTTTTAAACCCATATTTATAACAGAAAAATCTGTTTTGCTTGGCCCACCTAAATGCAAAAGGTCACAGGATGGGTTTGAAAAAAGCAAAGTTCTTCAACCCTCCACCATTACCATTCTGCAGGGCGACAAACATTTTGTGGAGAGCACCAAAATATTTCAAATAGCTCATCTGTAATGTTCAGCACAAAGCTGGCAATAAGATTCCCTATGAAGAGCAGGCAGGCTATTAAACAGGCTTACATTTCTGTGCTGCCAGATTCGTATGACTGAGTCCTGAAAGCAAATCCCCAAGGTTTAGAAGAAATCCCTAAAGAAGAGCAGTGAGGATACTTTTCCTATCTTGCTACCCTGGCTTCATGTCACTTTTGTCATAACCAAAACCTGAAAACCTGCTGACCTGGCAACTAATATTTTAAAACAAGCTTTGCATGCCAAAGTTCATTTAACTGTGATCTAGTGGGATCTGCTGTCAGAAATTCACATCATGTTCCAGGACTCTGAGGGCAAACAGCAAGTATCCTCTCCCAAAGTAGTGCTGCTGCAATTTTGACAAGCATGTACTGAAAAGAAGGCAGGGAATACAGGTAAACTATGCAGCCTGAAAAATCCTGCTGAAAAAGACACAAGAAGTGCAGTTCATCTTACGGGAGTTCTTCAAGTTAAATTGAGGCTAAGGCTTTCATTACCACCTCTAACCACCTATAATTTTGCTCTTTCTGTTCTCAGCAAAGAGAGATAGACATCTCTGAAAAGCAATTCTTTTAAAAGAGGTAGGTAAATCAATCTCTCTGTCTACTCACCCCGAGTAACATCATACCTTTCCTGAATGAAAGGACAAATTCACAATGGCATTAAAGTCAAGACTCCCTAGTTTCTTTATGGAGTTCGGAGTCCTTACTTCAGTTACTGAGCTCGTAGGTGAGCACCAAGGCATTCTATTTAGGAAGTTTTTTTTAAGTTAATGTTTTTATTCAAGAGATTGAAATCTGGTGAATGTAATGGCTTCATTTTAGCTTAATTACCAAACAAACTATTAAAATTTGGTACCCTTCAGATTTCTGGGTGCTGAAATCCAAAGGGAACCAGAATTTTCCAGATGGTACTGCTTTTTAAATGCTCTTCTTACTTCCTCTTTGTTACATGCCTTATAATCATCCAAGTGAACAACCGTTTTTCAAAATTAAATATTTTAATATCACCTGAGTGAACCACTACTCTGTTTGTAAGTGTTTTCTCTTTAGGAGTGAAGATGTGTTTTGATTTTTGATTATTTGGATGTGGTTTCATTCCGTCCTAGATTAAAAACAAGCAAAACAAAACAGCAATGAAAAACAGGAAGTTTTTTTTTCTCGTTTTTCTTCCACCTACAATCATTGCCAAGAGCATTCCACACTGCCTGCAATAGCCAGTGCTTCACATGTCAGAAACCTAACAAGTCCCCAGCCTTCACCCTTAAGCTCGTTCTACTGCTCACCTGAGCCTGCTGCAGATATTTACTCTGCACAAATCCCTATACATAGGGGAAATTGCTGCAGATGTTTACTCTGCACAAATCCCTATACATAGGGGAAATTGTTTCTGAATGTTGGTGTACTGGCATTCCTGGTCCGAAAGTATGGCATTCGTTTACATTTCTTTTATTGTCTCTTGTTATCTAATGTAGCTCTAAAATGTTCAGTTGAATATATTACTGATAATCATTCTGCTATATAACCACATTATGTTGTTGCAGAGTTGTTCTTGGTGCACATCTGTGCTTCTCCAGATGTGGGTATTAGCTATTTTTTCCATGTAACTAGGTGCATGTATGCAGTATGTATATTTTATATATATCTACCTGTACAGATAGGTACTTATAAAACAGAGCAGCCCAGCTTTCATGTCCATAAAAGCTGTTTTGTTCTCTAGCAGCCTTTACCTCCTTGTTTTGCTGTTTTTCTTTCCATTAAGTATTCTTGATTTGGTGATCTAATGCTGGATTCAATTTTTGTTCATGATTTAGTGAAGCCAAGAAAGAAAGGAAATGAGAGGCTGAACGTATTTCTGAGGATCTCTGAGCAACTTTGTAAATTCATATTGTAGTTCCTTTTCTCAGTAGAAATTCTGTTTTACTTCAGTAACAGAAACCTCCTCAGTGCCCTCTTTTGCCTCGTGGTCAGAGTGAGAAAGCTGTAAAATGATGTCCATTTGTGTTATCAAATTATTTTTATTGATAGGAGTATATTTCTATGGAATTCGCCTTCAGACGAGTTGTTTTTTTTTTCTCAGATTTTAAAGCTCTTTTCTTCAAAATTTGTATGTACTGTATGAAATGTGACAACTACAGTGACTGTAGTGTAGTTCCTGCAAGGATAAGTACATGTTCCATATTTACTTCTCTTTCATGCCCTACATGCCATAATCTTTTACTGATTATATTGGTTTGAACGTTTATTACATTTGTATTTTCTTGAAGTGAACAAATACGGAAAGTTTTTTTTTCCTTTTTTTTTTATTCTGAATTTTAAAAATGTTAAATGTGAAAGCACTTCAGAAGGATGGCTAGCCTAATAGCCAGACAATATTAAGAAAAAATTGCAAGTGTCAGACTGAAGAAGGTAACACCATACATTGTCATATACAAAATGTGTGTCAGACTTCTTTATGTATACTATAGAGTCAGATCAGAGGTATCTCCTACAAATTTTAGCTTAGGAATCTCGTCTTGTGGTAGTTTGCATCAACTAACTTCAAAGCATCATGGAAATACGCAGTCAGCGAGTCTTTAATATGCCTCTAACTCTAGTAATGTGTAACTACTAGTCTACCCATTTCTCCTGAGTGATGTCTCTCGTGAAAAATAATGATACCATCCTCAAACCAGGCTTCTTTTTTATTTTCTTCTTCCTTTTTCTGTTTGGGAAATATCTTCCTAACTCATTTTCAAAATCATATCTCCTACTAGTACTTCAGTTAATATGTGTCCTCCAGTACTTTTATTTCTGGGATTATTGGTTTACATAGAGAGCTGTTACGCATCCGTATTGTCAGAATTTAAGTGTAGGCAACAGTTACGAAAGTTAAGATAAGCCACATTTATCCTCCCCTAAGAGAATATGCAAGACCTTGATGTTCCTCAGTAGAAAAATGGGAATGAGTGGAGATTTTAAGCTTCTGGTACTAGATCCACGAAATATGCTGACATGGGAAGCTGTCATTTTCTAAATTAACCAAGCCAATCACCAGTGACAGGGAAAAGCAGAATGCTTTTTGTTAACAGAAGAAAGAGGAATTTACATTTCTTGTTTTACTATTTGAAAAATATAATAAATAGGGGGAGGTGTATGTTCAGGCTTCATTTCTGTGAATTTAACAGAACTTATCTTTTTGTTTATTTTGCCAGCACCTCTTGAGGCTGTAAATGTGATATATTGGAGTTGATCTGGAATATAATCTGCTATTCAGAAGTGTGCTTATCCAGTCCAGGTAATTATTTTCTTAAACATTTCTGACATAATATTTCTGAATTGAAAATAAAAGCAAATGACAAACAGATACATAGAAATCACCTATCGTAAAAATCCAATCTGTATTTCTAAATCTCAAGGGTTTATGCTGTTCAGTCCTAATACAAGAGCACTAAAATCTAATAGAAATGAGCAGCAAGTAATAGGAAACAGGAAATGAGAAAAATATGTAGAAATGACTTGCATTGTTTTGGATCAGGTTGCAATTCAGACTGCTTGATTATAGAACTTATAAACTTATGCATCTGTCTACAAGATGTACGTTATCAAGTGGAGGCAGTAAATTTGCCAGTGAATTTTGTTGATGAGAATGTAGAAAAGCTATTCCATGTTGAAGATTTAACAATATAATTTGCTGAAGATTTAAGAGCACACACATTTTTGGATGAATACCCCATTGAAATGCTTACATACCATTATTCTTACGAACTTTAGTAATTTATAGCTAAAAAAGTACCAGCTGTGATCTCAAGAGTAAATTACTTCTAGGAGTGAAAAGTAAGATGTTTGAAAAGTAAACGTGTTTGGAGAACAGTAAAGATAAATTGGTGAGAATGTTCAGCATTACAAATTAGGAATTACAGCAGGAATTCTGAACAGATAGTGAAGCATTTCAGTGTTCCCCATAATCTGTTATTTTTTGTTCCCCATTATCTATTTATTTATTATTCCATTATGTTCCAACATAATGGAAAGTTGTCGATTCAAAACTTACGAAAATATTCATATGTACATTGGGAACAACTTTATTTTGGGTTGTGCTCTAAAGATCTAAATCTTTCTTGTCTGAAGGCATTCATTAAAATGCCTGTTTTCCCTATCATCTTTATATGGAGGTTTAAAGCATGGGGAGAAAATGGGGTTCAAATTTACTTTGAACAATGTCAACTCCAGAAATCTATTTATTTATTTTTTAAAGCTGTAACAGGATAAGTTGAAAAACTGCCTAAGTATTTCCTTCCAATTATGTCAGCGGCCACTAAATCCTCTGGTTTGTGTTAGTCATATGTAAGAAGTACCTCCTCTGACAACCATTCGTAGATATCATATATTAGTAAAAAATATTAGAAATTTGGAATTGTAAAAACTGTATGATGAAAAGTAGAACTTTTTTTTTTCTTTTTTTCTTTTTTTTTTTTTTTTCCCCATAAAGAGGTTATAATAAATCAGAGGATAGCCGTTGCTGTGTTTTCAGTTTGGCTGTGTGTACAGAAGCAGGTGAAAGTAACTAAACCCTAATAGTGATAACAGGGAGGAGAAGGTTTAACAGGCAGGGCTCCAGAACGCTACAGTTGGCTTCAGGTACTGGCTGTAATTATGCCTTGGCAAAGCAGTGGCTGAGAAATATGTGGCAGCTGTATAACCGTGAATCCAAGACTGCCATTTAGGTACAAAGGGTTCAAAAAACCAATGGTTGCTTTAGTATGTGGAAGGATAGAACAGAGGTGGATGATGCACAGTGTTACACATTGAAGAACATATTTCCAAGTAGACTGTGTATGTTGATGCCTAGGTAAATATTTAAATTATGTGTTTCAGAAATTAAATATTTCACATGCACTTTCATTAATACATATAAGAACTTGTTTTTGTGTTGTGAAATCTGTTTACTTTGAAGCCGGTTGAAGAATAACTGGTAGTTTTTTATAGTTTGTAAAGAAAAACACTGTTTTCTGACAGGTTTAAAATGCTTATTGTGGGCGTAATTTCAATAGTAAGTAAATAAATAAGAAATAATTACTCTGTTAGCTGCCTACTGCTGTATGAAGAATTCGGAAATTTGTCCAATAGCATGTAAATCAATGCCATGGAAATGTACTTGACTCTATAATCTTATCTGTAATATTTTGCATATGGTAATTATGGGGAATTCAGTGTTCTTCTTAAATGTTTTACTTGGTAATTCAGATTTTTATTTTTGTTTTCTCATGATCTAAGTAGTTATAAAACAATATTCACTTACTGTAAAATAAAGCCACATTTTGGTTTTAATTGGCATCCCCTCTTATTATTTGGCCGTATTGTCACAAATGAAGTAACCATGTAAGAGCAAGGCTTTATCTATTAGATCTTTATCTCATCACCCACAGCAGCCTCCTACACAGGCTCCTGAGTCATCACTAATAATTAAAACAACTAATAAATATTGAAGTAGTAAAGCAAAAGCAGTACCGAGAAGGATTTTACTGCAGTTTGGGGAATTAGTTGTTCAGATCCTTAAGCAACCAAAATCCTTTAGCTGTCTCAGTGAAGGAATGGATATTTTCTTGTTTTTCAGTGTATAGAATACAGACCGTGATAACAGTCTTAAAATTCACCTAGGATCTGAACGTGCATATTAGCTTTTGTCAACGAGGAGTGCAAGCCACTATTCACTTTTTGTTAAACTTGCAGTGAAATCATTTTACAAGCATTTATTACTCTACTGAAGCAGAAGTCTGTCATGTAAGGATAGAGAAACAAGTACGTATTTGAATATTGTTGAAATCTACATCTGACAATCTTCATAGTTGGTTTTGCAGAATGGTTGCTGTGTGCCACGGGGACCACCTGGTGCACTGGATGCAGCCAGCAACCCCCTGCATACCTCCTGCAACCTTCCCTGCATTAAGGAGAAGAAACCTAGATTTTCCCAGTCCTTCCTGTGGCACTTTCTAAAGCAACAGTTTCTGTCTCTTTCTAGGAAGAGCAACTATTCCCCGCCCTGCCCTCCTGCTAACAGCAGCCCTCTTTCTCCATTTGTTTTGTCTTTTAGGCTTTCTGATTTTCATTCTTTTGTGGAGCTTGGGAGAGCCACATGGGCTGCATTAGCAGTTAGTTTAGAGAAAGAGGTGTTACATACAGTTAAGAAAAATGCTTGACTGAAAAAAGAGTTCTTCATGTTCAGAAGGCTTCGCATTATTAAATCTTCATATCCTGAGATCAGTAATGAGGCATATATTGCTACCACTCCAATAATAATCCTGCTTCTCAAAAGCAACGCTGCCAAAATTCTCACTCTTAACTCCCTCCATTAAATAAGCAAATAAAAACTTGGCAACGTTTTTAAAAAATAAGCATAAAGAATATTAAGCTAAAGGGAAAAAGCACTGAAAAGAAGAAATGTCCCTTTGGAGTGTTAATGTGGTTTGCATTCAAAGAGGAAGTCATTTTTGATTAACTAGGAGGTAATGTTTTCCCACAAGGGCGGGTCATAATGATGAATAAATAATGTAATCAAATATTAAATTAACTTTATTTTAAAACCTTATTTGCATGTTACTTTGAAAAAACCTTATTGATATAGCATTTTGTTTACAATTATTATTCTTAGGCAATTTTATGATAAATGAAGAGAAAGGCCAACAGTAGCACCTAGTCTTTCAATGCAAACGTTTGTGTATTGATTATTTTTTTCATTAACAAAATCATGACCTTTTGTGGCTTAGAATTTCCTCAGGAATAACTTTTCTTATCATTATCAAATATTTCTGAGAGGGTATTCTCCACTTCCGTACATAAATCGTCTTTTGAATTTTGCATCCTGTCGGAGGGAAGCAACAAAGCCCTGATGCTGGCACAGCTGTGCTGGATGAAAGGGGCGTGCGGTGTCAAGGGAGAAGAGAGACCAAAGATGTGAGCTGCACTTACCTTGTGTAGCCCAGCATTCTAGGGGTTTGGATAAATTACAGCAAACCATAGACAAGGCCAAGGAAGGGTCAAAGAATCAGATGGATATAAATGGCCGTGCTCCGTGTTGCATTCCTGCAGACAGCATTTAGCCTTGAGGTTGTCCATTCATAGAAAGGGAATTCAGTGTAGTTTGCTAATACGGTTGGTCACATTCTTGCCTTATCTCCTGTAAAAGTTGTATGTTCTGTAACAGTTTTTCAGCTGAGAGAGAAAAGGGTCGCTGTCCCTTCTATTCTGCTTCTCATATAGAGCAGTATAATATCATGGCATTCTTCTAAGATTTAACTTGAATGCTTGCCTGGTATTTTAAAATTGCTTAACTTCATGGAGTGTCTCCTGAAGGCTTGGTCCTGTGTAATTCCAAGAAAGATTCATTGATAAAACTTGAAGCTTCTCCAAAGGAGCTCGTTGTTTCTTATTAACATGAATTGATTTGATGGAAGTGTTTCTCTAGCTCACTGGCAGGTCACTTGTGTAGTAAATTAAAGGCTGGGATTGCAGACCCAACAATAATTGAATTTATTTACTAGCTTGTGTTTCTGTTTATGAAGGTGAGCAATGGTTTCCATTACAATGTATTTCTGTGGCAATATAGCACACCTGCTTTTCAGTAGACAGTATCATAAAGTACTCACTTGGATTGTCTAGTCTTGCATTGCAGAGGTCATTGTATCCTGTACTGTATAAATAATAGAGCAGGTTGTAACTTCTGCTTAAAGAAAGCGATGAAAACTAGTAGTCATAAAAACATGCTGTTAAAGACAATATCTCTTGAATATTTGTGGAAATGCTAAACAATTTAAAGTGGTAGATATATCTGAATATATATATGGATAGATAAAGTGAATACATTCCATTCCTTATAGTTATTGAAAGCCCTTATGCACACAGAAGGCCTCATCTAAAATGTTCTCTATCAGTGAAATAACTGATATTATATTAAGCAGTATAGTATTTGAAGAAGTTGTATTAACATTTTAAAATAGGCAGCTTACGTTACTTATACAAGAAATAGAATGCTAAAGAAGTTGAATAAATCAGTGAAATAGTACTTGTTCTGCTTTATGGTAATGTTTGAAATTGTCACTGCAGTGATAGTGGTGTGTGATTATCGCAAGATAACAGAACTGGCATTTGGTTTGGAACGTGTGGTGAAACTTTCGGTGTTAATTCTTTACTCTCATTAGATGAATCTGTGTAGATGAGGAAACCATACTTGATTTTGTGCTAGAGAATGTCTGCAATGCCCTTATTTCAAACCTGAATATTTTTACCTTGCTGTCAGAAGATAAACACACACTCTGTTTTTCCCACCAAAGTGGAAACGACATAGTGAGGTGGACATCTTGTCTTTGCATATTCTGTGAGCTAGTACTTGACTGAATGCTACATACTTAATGAACCTGTGCTCAGGTGCTCACCTATTAAGGTGAGCTCCAGGTGTGGAATTCTCATGCAAGGATACTAGTTGAGGATGCTGAAAAGAGGATAGAAAAGGGAAGCATCTGAAAGTAAAAGTCCAAGATATGAGACTGAGAGCCCACCAGGTAACTCCATCTGTGGGTGAAACATGGCAAGTACAGAAAGACAATTTTGCTTCTGCAGAGAGCAGATATGAGAATGTGGGAACTAGGGGAAACTAAGGGAAAAACACTGAGAAAGCTCAACAAACTGTCCTGAAGATGTACTGAGAAGCAGAAGTTGGGAGCACTGCTATCACTTTCAGTTTTTCATACTATGGAAAAGCTTTCTTGAGTAACTTTGGGATCTAAAGCACACTGTATCCTCAAGCAGGTAGCTTGCAGTATGTGGTCCATGTAGCCCCCACACTGATAACAGCTGCATCTAATTAATGTCCTTATGACAGGCATATCACCATGGAAACAAGGATAGTTGCAGACTACGTGATTTATAGAAATAATAGCTTTAATAAAACATTTCTTGCTCTTTCAAGTTCTGATTTAATTAGAAAGAAAAGTGATCTGTACAGTGTAGATGCTATCTCCAGCAGTTATTGGAAGTGTATATTAATGCAGCTGGTGCAGTTTTTCATCTTACACTGTCTATATTTTGAATGCTAGGTGGATACAGGCATGCCTGCCATGTTACTTGAAGGGTGATCAAAAGTTTACATGGTGGTTTTTGGTTACGTTATACAGCAATATCAGGACATCCTCTCCATAAGCATGACTATGATAGCGTTAAAAGGAATCTGAGATAGAGTATTTAAGTTCATGGCTGAACATAATTTTCACTCTTTGATGCAACTGTGGCCACAAGGTGATTTTTCTAACAAACTTACTTTTGGAGTAAGTGATGGAATTTGTTGTTGCTTGTTAGTTAAGGCCATATTGGAAATAGAGCATTGAGTCCTTTATCTTCTTCTGAAGCAGTTTCTCAGACCTAAATGTATCTGAAGAGTGTGGCCACAAGTATCGCTGTACCTTCCCCTTCTCTCTTACAGTGATGCAGTGGGTGACAAGGACTGGAATTCTTGTTGCAATAGCATCTTAAAATAAACAAAAATTGTTGCAACACATGCTTATCTATCTGGTGGCACTAAAATCTGTTGTGCTGATTCATAAGCCAAAGTGCCAAGGCTTTTTTGCAGATGTTAAAAGGGGGAATACAAAATCACCAAGTACGTTTATACACAAAGTATGAAATGATAAATACATCAATATATACACATAAAAAATAAAGAACAGTTGCAAATGGTAATATATAATTTGAAAACATTTCTCAATGTGAGACGCAAAGCTCAATTATAGAAATGATTTTGATGAAAGAGATTAAATAAATAAGTATCTGGAAAGAAAGTTACTGATACAGTGGAAGTAAAGAGATTCTGCATGATACGCTGTCCTATATGTTATCCTAGGAAGCCACAAGTTCGAACTTAGTCAACCAGATGATCACTGCCAGACTTCTGTGTCAGCATGTTTCTGCTTAGAAGGTTAAAAACCATTTTAGAAATTATCAGATTTGCCAGCTGCTGTGTTCTGAGGTTCACCAGTGACTGCCATTCCCTTCTTTCTCCCTCGTGCAGTATGCTGTGAATGTTTCAGTACAGAAATAGTTGCTAAACTGATCCTAAATAATGAATGCACACTCCCACAAACGTTTCAGAAAAAAAAATATAATAATACTCCCTCTCCAGTGCCATCTGTGAAGAAGGCTGGAATAAATCTAATAATGAACGGTTTTAAGAAATGAAAGGAGGAATCAGTGCTATAGGCTTAAGTATTAGGCTATTACAAGTAATAATAATAAAAAAATTCTTAGTGTTTACCCCCTCTTTATCTGAGTAACTGTGGCCTCCTACAGTCATGTTTTCTATGAAGTTTACATCAATCGTCTTCATGTCATATGTATACAGTACAGCCATTTATATGGTGCTTAGTGACTAGCCTAACAAATAGTATGTATATAGGTATGTCTGATGAGTTCTTATTTTCTCAAGTGTATACTTCAGATGTATTATTTTCTTTAGTGCAAAGCAGAAAGAAGAGGAAAATTATTATTGGTGATGAGTCAAGCGTTATAACTGCAGATTTAACTTACTGAGAGTGTACTCTCACTACTCAATCTGATACTAATGGAAAACGTATAACAAACCTGAGGAATCCATGCTGCATAACTGTCCTTGTATTGTTGCCCAACTGAAAACTTGTCAAATTTAGTCCTTTTCCTTTTTAATGAAATTAATGGAAAAAGTGATAATGACTGTAAGCCAGAGTGGATGAGCAGAAATGCTCGGGTATGTCTTCTACCTTGGAAAGAGTATTTTTGGCACTCTAACAAGTCAGAGTAAGTGATAAATGAAGACAAATCTGCTGAAAGACTGTACTTTTGTAAGTATAACAGTATTGATGGCAAGACCACTACCCTGATGAATGAAGTTTTACTGGAGTGGATTCCAAGTACGGCTGAAGGAGTGCTACTCAGCATTTTAAAGGTGGTGTGACATCCCAGTGAACAGATCAATAGTATCATGCTTCAGAACAAGCACTGACCCAGTGGGTCATTTCCTGGAGACATGGTTAAGACTGAAACTTCACCTGATTTCGAGCAGGCTTTGATTCAGCGTTAGGATTCTTATAATGCTAACAATATGTAGGGGCAAGTATTCTTCCTTGCTAGCTGATATTTTTGCAGTCCTCAAGTTTTCATATGCATTCTGAATTGATAATTGGGAAGATAACAAACATTTCAGTTTTATCATAGACATACACAATATGATTTACACTTTCACGTTTGGATTTTCTTGATTTTGGTCCTTATTAAAACACTCTTCCAAATAAGAAACTGCAGAAGGTTATAGAAATAGAAGCAGAAGAGGGAATCTAACTGTTAACATTTTGAGATATGTGCTTTAGCGGAAGGACTTGGGAAAGGTCTCAGGACTAAATGGACTGTCAGTGTGTCCATTATACCTGTAATATATGGTTGAAATACAGCTAAAGGTCACTTTATTGAACTTAAACTAATCACAGCAGCTCAGTGTCTTATTTTTACTGTACTAAGTAGTTAAGATGCTTTTGTACTAGAGCTTGTTATCTGGTTTCTACTTAACATTTTTTTCTGGTGATGTCAGAACCTGTATTATCAAAGAATATTAGGATGTTATAATCACAAAATAAACAAGAGTTAGGCAAAGCAGACTATGATAACAAAACTGTGATAACAAAAGAAAACTAATAGAAGGCTTAACCCTATCCTGGACTTACCCACAAAACACTAGCAGAGGTAATCTCCAGAAGAAATTCTTCCCCCACGGGTAGTCAGCTCTTAAATAGGTCTAGGAGGGTGGCGCCAGGCAGCACAGCTGAATTGCCTTTACTTGTGCTCCTGTGGCTGACTCATTGCTTGCCTCAGATGATCCATCACAGGTTCAGGCTGTGACTCAGCAGTTCCCATACAGCACTCAATAATTTCTGACAAGGTTCTTTTAGATATTCCACGTTAGGAGGATATGATAACTAATACAAAGGGTGCTTATCTGTAGATACCTGATTTTAAGTGGGATTTTTGATTTAGCAGAGCAGTACTGCATATACTGAAAATACAGATGTAAGTTGTATTGAACACAATATGATTGCAATACACAGTGTAATCTCCAGTGCTAGTCTCTCTGCGCCCTATCACCATGTTGTCTTCCCCACTTGGTGGAAAGGATCACTTGGGCCAGCTCAGTCTCAGTGTTCTCGTTGAAATCCTGCTAGTTACTCAGGCTGTATGTTCTCTGTTGGTCTGTCTAATGCAGGGAGATGATCATGTTCTCCTATCTCTTTCATGTTGAGGCAACGTCAGCTTCTCTACATCAGCTGTGGTCAGTCCCACCCTCAACAGCTTACCCCGCGTTGCTCTCTCACAACTCCTTTCTTCTTCTGCTGTTGTAGGAGCTTTCTGGCCAGCCTCAGATGTGCAGGCTGCTTTGTGAAGCATTGGCTGCTTCTTAAACTGCCCATTTGAATTTATATGTCAATTTATGTATCTATATATTTAAAAACCTTGAATCTTTTATAGTCAAGTATATCATACTGTTTTGTTTTCATCACAGTATGACTGAAGTGGTGTGCCTGTTCTAACCAGTATTGTGTACTTTGTTTGGAGAATACTTTTATCCAAATACTGTTAGAGATATTCCTCCCTGAACACTGGAATACGTCCAAACATCTCTATACTTGTTCTATCCCACACTGGAACAAAAGGTTCCTATCACAGAAAAGAGCCCCAGTTCAAAAATGGAAAATTTTAATCAAAGCGAAAAACAAGAATTTAAATCAAATAGACCTGAAAAACAGAAAGCTTTGTTTAAGGCTTGAAGTCTTTCTTGTATTTCTTTCTTGTATTTTTTTTATTCCCTGAGACTAGAAATGATCTATTCCCATGAAAATTTTTGTTTTCTTGAATGAAGATTTTTAAGAAATAGGATTTTATTTCCAGAATACACTTTCAGTGCAACTGTTTAATGTACCTTCAAGTTGTAAATAAATTTCTAAAGCACTTCCATCTTTCAGGAATCTCATCTCAAATGCCATGCTCAGGTATCTAACTAGGAGAGAAAAATTCTGTCTCTTTTTTATGAGATTGAAGCAGAAAAAAAATGCTGGGTCCTTGCCACACCTTACTTAGGAGTAACTTTGGTATCAGAAGTAGTGTTGCTAGCAGGAGCAGGGAAGTGATCATCCCTCTGTACTCAGCTCTGGTGAGGCTGTACCTCAAGTATTGTGTTCACTTTTGGGCTCCTCAATACAAAAAAGACCTCGAGGCCCTGGAGCATGTACACAGAAGGGCAATTAAGCTGGTGAGGGGTCTGGAGCACAAGTACTATAAGGAATGGCTGAGGAAACTGGGATTGTCTGTAGGGAAGGAGACTCAGGAGTGACCTCATCGCTCTATTTAACTACCTGAAGGGAGGTTGTGGGCAGGAGAGGGTCGACCTCTTCTCCCAGGTAACTAGCAATAGGACTAGAGGAGATAGCTTCAAGTTGCACCGGGGGAGATTCAGGTTGGGTGTAGGAAAAATTTCTTCTTAGAGAGGATTGTCAGGCACTGGAACAGACTGCCCAGGAAGGTGGCGGAATCACTGTCCCTGAAGGTGTTCAAGAAATGTTTAAATGTTGTACTGAGCGACATGGTTTAGTCAAAAATATTAATGTTATGTGGATGGTTGAACTGGATAATCTTGGAGGTCTTTTCCATCCTTGGTGATTCTGTGATTCTATGAGTCTATGAAATTCTTGTAACCCACCGCAAAAAAACAGCTATACAATTATAATTTGTACAATGTTATCTCAAGTGTTTTTTTTCATAGGTATCATAATGTGTCATATTAATCAGGTCAAAGATCTCAAGCAGATGAAAGTCACATTGATTTATCAGATAATAGTTCAACTCTGCTGTAAATGACCAAAGCTCATTTAGGACCTCTCTCACAGTGGTGACCCACATATATGCAGTGACCAATGGTGTAGCCCAGAAGTGTAAGACCTAAACAGAAAGTTAGCAATTTAATGTGCCATGCATAGGTATCTGCAAATGCAACTGGCTTAAATTAATCAGATAAATAACTTAGTTATAAGGAGAAATGTTCCCTTTCCCTTTCCGAATTCATAGGGAGTGAGATTTTAGAAGAACACAGACATTATATGTTTGATATATTGACGATATATCACAAATAAACCGTATGTCATATGGACCTAGCAATTTACTGATCAAGGTCTTTGAGCACAGAGTTTGTATGTAAAATAGCACAATGTGTGACCTCATTCTGATCACATTTCATTAAATTTTAACATAACATTTAGGAAGTAGCAACACGTCAGAAATAAAAGTGCAAAAATCATTTATTCCCATGAATAGATGAAATAATAGAAAATAATCTCATGGTCAGTGAACCTCAACTGTGAAAGCAGATGAAAGATGGTAACAATAAGGTCGATGAATATTAAATGAAAGAAATTATAGGGAAGAAAAAAATGAAATTAGGAAATTATTTTTTAAAGGGTATCTAATAAGTTCCGTTTAATCGCCAGCTCTTCCTAAGTAGCATTCCAGTCTTCTCAGCTTGCTCACTTCCTAATGCAACTCAGCCTAATCCATTTTAATCAGCCCTTTAATTCATGTTCAACTAGTATGGCCATCATGATAAGATTAACATAAATGTAAATAATATTTAAATTTAAGCTGGAACGGAGATTATTACTAATGATAAATGTAATAATCTGAATATTTATTGCATCAGTGGTTTAGGAAATGGATACCCTCAACTTCTTTTGCAATAAAAATCTCTTCACTCTGTCTTTAGACAAAGTATTGTGAAGTCAGTACACCCAGATATTACAGCAGCATTTCTTGTCAAGTTTACAAAGAGCAGATGTGCTGTGATTCAACTAGTGAATGATGACAGGAGATTGTAAATTAAGAAGAATAAAGTCAATGCAGAACTGAAACCTAGTCTGAAGAATACAGTAAATTATCCTGACATATTAAAAAAAAAAAACACCACCACAAATGTCTACTAAGTCTGAGGAATAATTGGCACTTAAGAAACATTTGCAGTGTTCTCTTAGTGTATTAGCAGAGACCAAAGAGATACAGGGTCATTATGTAAAAATTAGTAATTAAGAGGAAGCAATTTTCCAGTTAATTTACATGTTCATTATATATTGAATATTATTTAGTTTTCTGTGTCCTTTTTGTGTCTCATAAACTTGACCCAAGGGATCTAAAAGTGTTAAAAGATATGTAAATTATAAAATAAGATGTATATTTAACTGACTCATTGAAACTTTACTGTGGCTAATGATTCTTCCAGCAATAATTGCATAAGGGAAAACATTTCTTTTTAAGTAAATAGTGTTCAGTACCTTTTAGAGTTGCTGTCACTGGGAAAAAGAAACAGCAATGTACTGAAATGTCTACATTCTTTGATGAGCTCTCTGAGGGAATCTTGTAGCTTCAAATTAAACTGATAAATAGAAAGCGATATATCCTTCAAAATATGTTAACTGACTTGACTACAAAGAAAAATAAAGACATTCCATATAGTTATGGAGAAACTGATGGCAGGCTAAGTTTCAAGAAGAAAAGGTTGAGTTATTAGCAAAGTTGAAGTGAAATTTTCTTCACACAATGCACCAATATGTGGGACTGTTAATGAAAGATGCCCAACTTAGCAAAGAGAACTGCTGTATTAGTAAACACTCAACCATTAATCACTTAGATGTAGCATAAATCAAGATTGAAAACTGTACGTATGTACTCAAACACGAGGTGTGGTTTCTCTTGATAATCTCTCCGGGTTGCCCATTGAGATTGATCAAGTTCTGGTTGAAGCTGATGGGAGAATTGCCACTGAATGAAATGACGTACATACCTGTATATTTTGCAAATGAACTTCTATATTCTGATTAGATGATATTTTAATAATTGAGGGATCATCTTTATCTTTCAAAAGCTTCAAAGGTTTATTCCATATACCCAACTGTGTATCCTTGTATGAATCATTACTATCTGCTGCTTTTAATTAATGTGATGATAAAGTTTTAATATTTTTTTCTCTACTAACTGCTTCATTTACTAGCACAATTCAACCACTTTCAGACCTGGCATTTTGCACAGTCTTATATGTAATGTTAGTGAAAGGTTTGAGAAAGGAATGATTTAGTAAGTTTCATATGCAAACAATATTTTGTCTTTCCATGTATCCTAAATTCTTACAGAGATGAATTTCAAGCAAGCTTGCAAAGAGAGGTTTAGTTAGAAAAATACCACAATTTTCATTTGTGCATTTTGACTCCATATATTTTTTTTTTCCATAAGCAGAGAAAAGAAAGAAAAATTACTAACTTTCAGTTGTATATTCAGTTGGTAGTTATATAATACAGAAAATACATACCAACTTCAAGAAATACATTTTTTTAACAATTTAGACATTCTTCTACAAGTACATACTAGTGCCAGAATACCTAGACTGCAAGATACATCGGTGTATCATACACTGAAAATCTGAATGTGTGTTGACATGGATTTGTAGGGTTTCTTCAGGACCCATGCAGATAGGTTCGTTTGCTTCATTTTTAGAGAATAACGTGCAAAGCATTCTAATTCTTAAATCTCTCTCATATATAACTAAGTAATTTTTTTTTTCTTTCTTCATTTGTTTGAGTACATAATGCATACAATGGATATACAGCACTATCAGCTTAGTAATCAAATAGACTTTTTATTGCTAAGGTAATTGCTTCCTGAGTGATGTTCGTAAACCTTCTTACTAGCCCTATATCCCTCCATTTACGTTTCATTTCATTTCTTAGGAAGAATTACATGATATGAAGTGTTCTCAGAAGTCCAGCAAATCTAAGCTGAGTGAAATTAAGAAGGAGTGCTTTAGATCTTAAGTGTGATATCCAGACCTCATTTGAAGTCAGTGGCAGCATTTCAGTGGAAGACAGTATTTCAAAAAGAGCCTTTTGAGCAGAAATTATCCTACTAACACTTCCCTCTCATGTAAATTAGCAGAGTTACAGCTCTTAGATCTCTCCTGAGTTCTCTGCAAGGAAGTATGAAGTTTGTCAGGCAAACAGATATCAAAATTTATAGGATACTTTAAAAATTTAAGCCAGTGCCCCAGATTGCATTTCAACGCTTTGAGTACTTGCAGAGCAACTTGGTGTTCAGTTTAAAATTCTTATTCTGTGAATACAGGCTTGGGAAGGAGGGAGTTGGTACCTGAATTCGGTTCAGTTTCAGTGATCTCCATCCAACATGTTGCATTAATTTTGTTCAAATATAGAAAAAAGTAGCACACTATCTGAATCAGAACATATCGTCCCCATATTCTTAAAAGCTGGTAGAAAAGCAAATCTCCTTGCAGAGAGTTGCTTTAATAGTGCAGTCTTAGCATGGATATGAAAAAAGCTTTAACTCTCTCATAAGAAGATATTGCAGTAACTTATAAGAAATGAAAGGAGTTTAGTTTCTTGAATTCAGTTAATTTAGCATATGGATATTTGATGTATCAGACAAAATTAACTTAAAACTATGGTACCTACAGAGTATAAATTTTACTCATTATAATTGACCAGTGAGAAGTAAACTACTGAAAAATTAAACCTTTTCCATTTAAATTAGATATGAGTTAAATAGATAGGAGTCTTGTCACTTCAGCAGAACCTTCCCAGAGGTCCTTATTTGCTTTCTGTAAGTCTATTATTTGAAGTATTCAAAATTCCAGAGCTCAAAGAAAGATCTAGTGACACATCAACATACCATAACTGCCTTCAGTCAAAGACACGGTGGAAGAATAAATAATATGAGGAAAAATCTTGTCTGATAAGTCCAGCAAAATCCATACACCAGTTGAGATACTATCTGATGTCAGAGCATTCTAGTGAATGTAGGAGAAGCCAAAAAGCAGAAACAAAAAGATTCAGTAATTTGTAGTAGTACATAATATAATTGCGAGAGCAGCTCTAATTTTGCCAGTTGCTTACATCAAGTAAAGGTACACAGCTTTGTTAAGAAAGTAGATGGCAGAGGCTCAGTTAACCATATTTCTGGGTATCTGTATTATTTCCTCACATGGGAACATGCAAGCAGACTTGCAGTATATATAGTTTCCAAAACATTGTGTTCTAAGAAGTATATGCTTAAATTGAAAGCTGGATTTTTATTTATTTATTTATTTATTTGATACTTCAAACAGTCTACAAATACATTGTTCTAGGAAGACTTGCTCTTGGTTCTTATTTTGTATTGAAAATCCTTTGAAAAATTGAACACAGTAAATTTTGAGAGTTCCAAAGTCAGAGGAGCATGATCCTTGCCTAGAAGATTTGGGATTTTACAAAATACAAAGGAAATCACATATATTGAAGTTGTAAAGAATCTCTTCTCTGTGTGACCAAGTATAGAAAATCTTTAAGCCTTGGAGTTTTACTATAGTAATGATGTTTTGCTTTCTGTAAAAGAGAGTGTAAATCACCCTGATGATTGTTTTGTGTAGTAATTTATATCTGTGTAAGACAGTTGCAAAGTGGATGTAAAATTTGATTGTAGCAAACTACCACATTTCCCTAGACCAGTAGCTGTGTTATGTTCTCAGTTTCGCTGTTACAAGCACAACATAATGAAAAAGAGAGCTGTGACAGTCTTTAATGTCACTTACTTTGCAGGACAAGCTCAGGAAAATAAGGCTGATATATTTGCCTGATGTGTCATAGCATGGGTCAGGCATAACTCCCAGCAGTTTGAAGATAATTAGCCAATAGATTTAAAACATTAAAAAAAGAAGAAGAAAAAAAAAGATTAAATAACCACCTTATCCATCCAAAACTTAAAATGACCCATGAAGCTTAGGAATCTTCAGAAATGCTCAGAATTGAGGTAAAGTATTCTGAGATGTGCCTGTAAATATATTGAAGTACTGTTACAAGGTCCTTGGCCTGAATGGACTGAAATATCAGTAGGTGATTTCTGAAAAAGTTAAAAAATATCAGTGTAAAACCTGCAGCTGTGTTGCCTTTAGCTGAAGCTTTGGCTGAGCTTCTTTTGTTTAAGCGTATTACTTTGATCAGGAGAGACTGAGTTTTTGTTTGTTTGTTTATTTGCTAGTTTTCCAATCACTGTTAAAAAAAAGTTCCTTCTTGAAGGAGTAAGGACTGGCAATGTGTCAAAATCTCTGTATATTGTTATGCAGCTGGCATATGTACTAGGAAAAAGGATACAAATAAAAACTGTGATGTGCTACTGCTTTCAGATAAGCTTTTCAGAGATAAGAGAATCCTGTTGCAAATAGCGTAATTTCAAAGTTATTATAAATCATGACCAATATTCACTCTATGCTAAGAATTCAATAACATCATATACCATTTCAATGGTACTGCCTTCAAAATTCTTGTGATGCTGAGTTACTGCCTGTCAGCCCTTCAGACTAAGGATATTTTTTAGTATCTCAGGTCATGTAAAGCTAAGCAGGTTAACCTGACACCATGTTGCAACATTCCCACAGAGTTAATGTAAAGCTTTAGGTCTTTTAAATTTCAACAGCATCGACTCACAAAGAGACAGTAAGAGAGAGAAACAAAGGCAGACCTTTAAACATGTCTTGGTGCTTCTAGTATTTGTCAGTATGTTTTCTATTTTAATGATGTACATATTTCCTAGGATATACCTTCAAATAGATTAAGGAACGTTGCATAGATAAATATTAGAAATCTCAGTGTCGGAATTAAGCTCCCTGTGGTATTTTAAGGCTTGTAGAAATACCCATTTGTTAAGTTGTCACATTTTCAAATTACATAATTGTAACGATCATTTACTAGCAATGCGCGCATAACTATATCCACAGCTTTGCAGGAAGAGATGTTACTCAAAGTAATGCATTATAGGCATTTTCTTTTTGTTAGAAGAGGCATTCTTTGTTCACAAATATTTAAATTTTTGCAGAGTGATGAAGTTGAGAGAGTGGTGGGATGTGGATTACAGCTGCGTAAGAACAAATCAGGAATTGTGTCCAAGATTATTCCTAGCAACTGCCCCTCTCCGATCACCAGCCATGAAGATCCAATCTGGTAAGAAACAAAGCCTTTGGGAAGCATGCAGGGTGTCAGACTAAACTCTGACTCACCTGAATTGTGAATGTATTTCATCAGGGAAGGAAAAAAATCCACATGATCCCTTGAGCCACTGAAATTATTTCTTAAGATTGTGTGAACATACTCATATGTTTCCAGTGATAAGATACCTGTCTTCACATAGTGGCTGCAGAAGTCGGAATTAAATCAAGCCTGTGTATCCAACACTGATTCAGATCGTGTCTTACTTAATCTAATCTCTTGCCTAAACAAACATGAACAAGTGGTTCCTCAGGAGTCTGAGTCTGTTATGGCTGGAGGTGAGTCAGGGCTAACATGCCGTGTTTGAGATGGGATGATCCTTACAGAGGGGTGTCTCGCTCCAATTTATAGGAAGGAGAGGAGGTTCTTTTAATATCTGTATACCCAGCGTGAGATTAAGAAGCAACGGTTCTTAATAGATATGAATGAGATATGAATATTACTCTTCTGAGCTCCCTGATACACTGTGTCTTAGGGCTTTCATTTTCTACTTCCTCACTGTCCCATGGAATTGCAGTCTGTCTAGTGCCTGTTCTTTTCTGAATGTGGAATAGCAGAAGTTTGGTTTCTCAGGTATTCAATTGAAAGATTTTTTTCTCAGAGTAACATTTGTTGTCATTTATTTTGAATACACAGTTTTAAACTTATGAATCCATCATTTAGCGATTGCACCTCTGGTATGAAATGTAAGCATGCAAGCTGCGGGGAAAAAAGTCATTAGAGGTCTCAGCTAAGATCTCTTCATGTACCTCTCCTTTTCAGCTGGAGTTGGATAAGACCATTGTTTACCAAAATCAGAAATGAAAGGAAAGCTTATGAAATGCCGATTTGTGTAATGAGCCTGCAGTTCTGTTAGACTTCAATTTTATCGTGAAATTAGAGACTGAATTTCTTTTATTCATTTCTTTCCTTTATTCAGTGAACTTCACTTACACTTTCCTAGAATCTGTGAAAAAGTAGAATTCCTTTAGTGTCATATATTCTTTTTCATGCACTTTTCACCTTCTTTCTGTATGTGACAATTCATACAAAATCTTCTTTTCTGGTCATTTTTAAATGTCTATGAATCAGGTAGAAAATTGACCCGAAGTTTTAGCTGAGAGTTCCTCTTGAACAAATGATTTTCTAGGTGATATAATCCATCAGAGTCTTTTTTCCTTGTACCTTCATGTTAAGTAAGATGGACATTCATGCTAAGAAAGACTTAGTGAAAGCAAAAGTCAGGAGCATAAATCAAAACTGTCTCTTTTGGACTGGAGACTTGGACCTCAGTAAAATCTTCTATCAGTTTTAAGAGAAATATGACAAAAAAAAACATTTCTGTTTTGAATTCTGTATGCTGGGAGTAGTCTGCTCTATATTTATTGTTCCCACAATGAGGGATATTTTGGGCTTGAGATTTCAGAAATATTGGAAAGCTGACATTGGTTTAGTGTCTCTCTCTGCAAATATTTTGTTCCATTAATGTGATCCAAAAATAATTTTGAAAATAGAAGTTTGACAACTAGAAATGTATGAGGTTGCAATATTTGACTTCATTTTTATTGCCTTTTTTTTTTTTTTTTTTTTTTTGTTAAATTATGTATCTAAGACATTTTTATGAGTATATTCACACAGTAACTTCCATGGAAAACTGCAAAACTTTCAGAGCCTGTGGTAATTCATATGGATTTAATTTACTAGATTTATTTTTTTTTTTTAGGATAGAGTAAATTTTCTATCTCTCACCCTTTCTAAGAGTAAATATCAGTGCAGTAGAACACAGAGAACTGGAAATAGAGTACAGCATTCTGATCTAAAGTTTTAATAATTCCAACAGTTTTTCTATTTCAGAGTTAATGATTATTTGATGATATCTCACAACTTCCCAACGTACATTTCCATGCGCAGTTACTCCCTACAACTTTTTATATTACCACTACTGGGGTAAAGAACTGTCAGTGAAAAATGACCTTAGTATCTAGATCTCATTTGTGGAAGAATGTGATTTTGTGAGCTATCATTACATCCTTTTTGTTTCTTTATCAGCTTTCATTGAGTTTCTCCTACCTCTGCTTGCTTTGCATCTTAGTGCAATTTGTAATACTGAGTTGTGATAACAGTAAACTAAGTAAGATGCTCTTGAACAGTGTAAGGCTCCGCATTCTCTCTTTGGAGTTTTTGGTAATGTGAAAGGAGTTGGATCCTGATCATCTTTGATTTGGACAAACATCCAATTAAAAACAGCCTCCCATTATAAAATCGAACACTAAAAAGCAACTAGGATTTTAATTAATTTTAATTAATTTTATTAATTAATTACACATTTGCTTTGGATGTTACTAGAGATTTTTCCAATAACTGGTAAATTTAGTACACTTTTTAATGCATTTATGGAACGTGATATATAAGTATTCAAGGATTATATAAATTTTTCATTTTTAAGCATTCTATAGAAACTGTAGAAGTCAAGCTATTTGAAACTCCTAGGTTTTAATTCTTTCTGGGATGCATGTCTTTGTAACATGCAATAGAAGTCTCCATCCTGAATAATTTTCTTACAATTCAGGACATTCTGGATTGATTGACACCGAGAAGTGAGATCCCTTATTTAACTTACTCCAGTTTAAATTATCAGAAGCTTTTTGCTACAGATGGTTGGAGTTGCTTTAGAATATATAAATCAGCACTTTCTCCTCCTGTTTCATCTCCTTCCTCTCTCTGTTTTTCCTTCCACTTCCAGTACATCACTTTTATCCGTCCATTAGTGACAAATTCTCACATAGCACTTTGATACTGAATTAAGTTCAAGTGTGTCCAAATGTTGTTTTAAATTGCATTTAATATTATCTGGAAATACCAATGTAGATGAATTATCATCTTTTTATTTCTTGACAAGTCACGTGAGGAAGTTTATAAGGATATGCCAGAAATCAATAGCTTCTATAGACTGCTTTTCTGAAAGGGGTTGATGAAAAAGTTGTCTGAAATTCTACAGTATCCTTTCAGAAGTTTTGTCTAGATAATGTGTTAACATAGATTCAGAGCTGAGATCATCTTACCAGATTCCTCAACTAGGGATAACTGTAGCAATTAGATCAATACAATGGGAAAGGTGTTGCAACAAAAGTGTGATGATGGAAAGGCCAGCACAATAAAAAGGTGCTATGAAGGAAGGAAAGAAGATTGCTCATCCATATCAGTAGATTCTAGGTTTGCAGGGGAAAGCTTCTCTAAGAGAGGTGCAGCCAGGCTCCACCCCTTCAGGTCACAGAGGTGAATTGCCTTCACCTGTGCTACCAGGGCTGACCAAGTGCTTTTCCCATGTGCTTAATCAGGGGTTTAGGCTGTGATTCAACAGCTCCCATACAGTAACTGAAGTGTAAGAGTGCACCTTCAAATAATCTGTCTTGTGGCAATATAGCTCCCACATTCTCTGTGCTGCCAGTTGCTGCTCTGCTGGACTCTCTTGGCTTTACTTCATTGTGAGAGTAGCAGCAAGGTTGTATTAAGCTCCACATGACATTCTCACTATGTCTTTACTTTGCCATGCTGCAAATCTTGCAAAAAAATATTCCTTCTTCTGGAATTCTCCCTTTGAAAAGCAGATGGCTCAGTAAATTGATTCAAACTAGACTGAATCTTAATGAAGGCTGACATTTAAAAGCAATTTATACAGACCAGTTAGTAACTTTTTGTTTGTAATAATAAAATAAATAATAAACTGTAAGTTCATGAAGCTGTTTACAGTGTTATCAATACTACTGTAAATTCTAACAACGTTTTTCCCATCTCATTTGCATCCTTCTTGCACAGTTTCTAAGGTATTATGGGGCTCGATATGTAGATCTCATTTCTGATAAGAAATCTGTATGTAACGTGGTGTAAGATGAGGATGTTTGCCATTTGGCATCACTAAGCCATTGATGTTAAGTGGTGAAAAAAGAGACCTTAAGAAAAATTTCTCCTATGTCTATTTGTTGTAACACATTTACTCTGTGGAACAACAAAAAATTAATAAGGAGGAAAAATCTCAGTAATTTGGAATAACTGCATGTTCTGTAATGATTTTCTGGCTAAGGTTTCTTTTCCTCTCTGCAATGAATTCTTAGAGAAATATCTGGACTGTTAAGAATGCATTTGATGAATAGCCTTTCTTAACTTATAAACATGAACACAACAATATCAAAAGATGTTTCAGATTAAGCAGAGTAATTTTCCATGTGTGTTGGATAACTGAACTGCTATAATCTGATTGATCACTTGAGGCAACAACTGAGTCAGCCCTGGGAATACAGGTGAAGGCAATTTAGCTGTGTGACCTGAAGGGGGTGGAGCCTGATGCCACCTCTCCTAGTCCCAGTTTAAGAGTTGACTGTCAGGGGGAAAGATTTCTTTCTGGAGATTGCTCCTTCTGGAGTTTTCTGTTGTGAGCTTAGGACTCGTGTTAGCATTTCATTTTTGATGGTCTCTTTCCACCGTGGTAATCTTTATTATTATATATCTGTAAGATACCATTCTAACCACGCCACTCTTCTAACTGTACATTTGTTAATTGTATGTGCAGGAATATTTATTAGTCACTCCATCCTCTTTTTCCTTCTGCAGTGAATTTCTGTTGTTTGCATCATTAAGGCTTTCTTATGGATTATAGCTGTAAGAATTGATTTTGAAAGCAAAAACCAAATTGTATTTATTCATTACTATATTTTGACTTCACACATTTCGTCTCTATCCTTCTGTCCACCATGTTACCTTTCTTTGATCTACCCCTGTTCAGATATCTGAAACAGCTGTCTGTGAATGAAGTAGTGATTTGATGTTAATGGCTTCCGAAAGTCTGTATTTCCAAAAAGATGAGGCTGAGCTCTCAGAGATGCTAGTTTTCAAATGGATCCATCAGCTGTGTTTTGTATTCCTTGTGTGAAGTCAAGGAGGACTCTAGTATGTAGAGATTAAACCCTTTAGAGAAGAGTTGCTGTGATATGGAGAAATGATTTGCTGTTTTATAGTAGATGGGTGTGGAGGAGGATCAAAATTCTTTGCAGTTAATTTATAAGGTCTTATGCAGTTCACCTAGCAATGACTTAAAAAAAGAGTCTTTTACAGTGTAGATATTGCTAGATAGCTATGATTTTTTTGTTGATGTGATGTTGTAATGCAGCCTTGTAAATGAGCTCTCCTTCATTCCTAAAGAGGTTATTTTAGAGCAGAATTTACATTTATGGTATTGATTAAAGAAATAGATAGTTGCCAAATATATCTGGATAATAGTTTTATGAAAAACAGCTACTTTATAATTTATAATGCTTTATAATTCCCACATAATACAAAGTGTGTACTTGGCCCTTCAGAGGGAAGTCGTTGTGGGGAGAAATGGATTGCCAATGTAGGTGAACAAAGCTTCTAATAATTACAGTGTAAAAGAATGCAGTGTAGCACAGTAAGGTCTCTGGCCCTTTGTTAGTGCTTTTCAAAGCTGAGATTTTCTGAGACTTCTGTGGCCGTTATTGCTTCAATCTTAACATGAAGGGCTCAACAACATTTACCCAAATCCTGCTTTTTGAATATTACAAGATGACATAATATCTGTAGAGACAGATTTCAAATTGTCATGTAAATTTCAGGAGCATTAGCTTTCGAAGTTTATTACCACTTTCTAATATTCATTGCTCTTAAGCTTCTTATTTACAGAGGCAGTCTATCTATTTCGAATGACTGTGGTAAATGCAGAGATTAATATAACATTTCCTACAAAATCTCTTTACTTGGAGCCAATGACAAGCTAGGATTTGTTATTTATTTTATTTTCTTACTTTTGTTTGTGTGTGTGTATGTGTTTTATTTTCAGTAAGTAAAAGCACTTGCAAGGCAGAATTGTTACACTTGTCCCAGGCCATAAGGAATCCTTTCAAAGTAATCTCAAAAATACGCAGAAGATACTACAGAGGACAATCTATATAGCACACAAAAATAGTTTGTCCTTGAGAGCGTTGAATAAATATCTTCTTTTGTTCCTTGCAATTTCTCAACAGAATGAATATGTTTTCATTAAGAAACACATCAGTCACCCACTTGAAAATATGATGTTTGCTATTTTATTGAGTATATTTCCATGATGTTAGTATATAATATGTCAGGTTCTGAACTGAACTTGCAGGACATTTATTAAAATTAAACTTTAAATATTTGTGTTATCGTCAGTACAAAAATCTTGTTCTTTCTTGGTGTTATGAATGATTATCATTTCATGTAATTTCATGCTTATTTATTTCCATGATTTGAAAAGTATATTGTATTGTTTTTTTTCTCTTGACCAATGCATACTATGCACTCTAGGAAATACGGTGAGGAAAATAAGTTTTCTAAGTGATCTTTTGTGTTTTATTGGGATACGGTAAAGGCAAGCATGGAAGCTGTAACCATATTTATAACTCCATATATCATTATTGACAATTTTGAAGATGGTTTACAAACATTAAATATCAACATTTGAATTAAAGATGCATTTTAACTTACAGCTGTGATCTCAAGCAGTAATACACAGTGCATGTTCACCAGATTCTGTAGATAGGCATTGATCACATGACATAGCATATGATTTTAACGAAGCTCAGGTACTAGTCAGAAAAACTGTTGTCATGAGCCTGATCTAAGAGGTCTTGCTGACGGGAAAACAAGATTAAGTCACCTTTTAAGAAAGCTTTCTGATAATGACACATCCTGGATCTGGAAGATACACACCATAAATAGGTATTTACTTCATTATTTTTCAGTGATTCATCTAAAGTCTTTACCAATATTATCTTGGTGAGACTCCGGTCCACTTTTCTAATTCTTCTGCCTTTCCTTCCTCCACCTCATCCCCTGTTCTTCTCCCTTTCTTTCATTCCCATCCTTCTCCTTTCTTCCTTCCTTTCTCCTTCCTTGCTTTCCTTCTTTTCTCCTTCCTGCCTTAGGAACGTGTCAAATGTCATCAGAGAACTGGGCCTTTAAGGATTCACGCTTCCAAAACTGCAGAGAATTCTGCTAGCACCGTGCTTGAAAGTCTTACTGCTTTAAACATACTCTGTCCTGACATTTAAGTGAATTTTTCTTTTTTTAATCTTTAGCCTGTAAATGATTCTGTGATGCTATCTTTTGAGTAATGTATGAGAGGGATGCTCTAATGTTCTATTCAAACGTAAGTAGTCAGAGGAACTACTGTTCAGGAAATAGATATTTGTATACAACACAAATGCTGCAACAATGGTTGTACAGATAAAAATCTTCATACTAGCTGACCAAGAAGGACAAGTATTCTATTATTAAGTAACTGTGACAAAGAATAATAAATACCACAAAGCATGCAGCATAGTGAGGAAATTACATGAAAGTGAGATAAGAAAAAGAACATATTTTCCAGTTAGTTCATATTTACTGAAATTTTTATCTCTGACCTCTCTATAAAGCAGGATTTTTGCTGTTTAGTATCCCTGAAGAGATATATTCTACTCTTTCAAATAAGAACAGAAGCAATGAAGCAAACATGAATTCAGCCACAACAAATCTAGGGACAGTGAGCTGACTCAACCAACAGAAGACATTTTGCTGTGATCTGCAGAACTTGAATACCAAGCAGCTAGGAAGTGCAATAGGCTGACCTTCACCGGCAACACCAATAGTATTTTTCATACCCTGTAAGAAAGTTAGGGTTGTGTTTAATCTGCCTTCAGGAAGCTTCAAAAGCAGAAGGAATTCTGTGATCCACATATTTACACTTACATTATTTGCATTCATGGTAAATATTTTGGTCATCTACGTTAGGAATCTCATGACATTGAAAAATTGAAAATAATACTGCCTTGGAAGAATGATTCCTGCATGTCAATCACATACTCAACTTTTCCCTCCATAAATTTGTCTTTTAATATCTAGTCTCAGGTTATCTGTAATATCTTATACAATTGTAAAACAAGAAGTTGCAGTGTCAAAAAAAGAATAAGGAGGCCCAAAGCAAATGCTGAAAATGTCATCTTGAAGCTATGTTGCCTTGCTTTTCAGTTAGCAAGCATTTCACTCAGTTTCTTGTGGGAGGCCTGCTAAAGTTTGAGGCTCTGTTGAAACTGTTCCTTTAGGAAATCGTGAGGAAGGCCAGCTCTGGAATTCTCCAGTTTTGATTGCTAATGAGGATTTTAGTTAGCAAAAGCAGAGTGGGAGTCTTTCAGAGAAGTCACACAAACATTTTTGATCAAGATAGAATTGTACCACATGCGTGCTTCCTCTATTACTGTGAAGTGCAGTAAGCAGTGTAGGGAATCAGAGAAGCTCTAAAATAGAATGTAATTAGGCAAAACAATTGTATTTTTCATTAACTTTCTGTAGCTTCTGATAGATTGGTTTGAGTACTTCCTACTCCGAGATGCTTGTGCTGAGCACACTGCCCACTTTCAGGCTGGCACAGGATACTTTCCTGCTCCTTACAGGGACACCATCTACAGTGCTTGGTGCATATCTGGGAAACATCTTGCATTATTTCCAAGACTGGGAGGAATCCAGTTGGATGTCCTGGATTTTAATATGTGTCCGTGAATTAGGTAGCCAAAATGAAAATTTCCGTTTTGCTTCACTGGAAACTGTGAAGTCAGTCCTGGTTGATAGGGATGGGAAAAGTTTGTTTTCCAAAGTATTAGTAAAAGCTTGTTTCCCCGGAATAGTGGAGGCCGGATAGCTGGCAGGCAGACTTTTTCAAGCTGATCCACAGTTTCCATTCAATAATTATTTTCATTCTCACAGTGTAGCTCCTCAGCAGCAAGTAGAGCATCCAAACTGTACTCCATGTCTGGAATAGCATTAAAAGGGAAGGTGAGAGAACTCTTTACCTACACTGATTTTCTTCCTGCTGTGAAGTTCCACATTCACATTGCTGTAAATAATTAGGAGATCAAGTTGAGGGCCCCTGTTGCCTTTTGATTCAGTACCTTACTGAAATAATAATCGTAACAATACAATGCAGTAATTTGCCTCATGCAATGAAGTTTCAAGTTCTTGATCTGTGGCCATGATTTGGTAGAATTAAAAAACAATGCAGTGTTCCACTGTGTTGGTGTGCAGTGATGTGTACTGACAAGGCATCTCTAACAAGTGCTGTTGGTTTCGTTTACAGATCTGCCAGTAGCGGCTAGCAGTTGCCTATGAAAAGCCATTCTGTACTGGTCCATAAAGCAACACAAAATTTTCATTATGTTTCACTTAAAAAGTGCTTGTTTTGCAGGATAGAGGCCATGTCAATAAAATGGATTGGGTGTCACTTAAACCAAGTGACATGCTAATCTCCTGGAGCTCTTGTGTCCATAATCTCTCCAGGACACAAGTCAGTTTAGAAGCATGAGCTGTTCTCACAGGTAGTGACTATTGAGCTCTTTAATGTAAATTCAAAGGCAAAGCTTATCAGTGTGTTTCAGAAATTGCTTCAGTGTGGTTGCTGTCTATAGGAAAAAAATCCCCACACTTCCCCCAAAATCCCTGGGCAACTTCCAAGCTTTCACTGTGCCTGCAAGCACCTTTTAATTATAAAGAAATTGGTTTTGGTGATATGTGCCCTGTGACCAATTGGATTAGAGGCATTTCTTCTGGCTATTATTAAGCTAACTTGACTATTGCCCTTGTGTAGCTAAGCATGATCAAAATATAAAGTATGGGGAAGCATCTCAATTATGAGCCATAGTACGGTGCTCCTGCAGACTAAATTCTTCTGTTCATTAGGAAAAAAAGCTTCAATGACTAGTAATGCTATCAAGAAAAGGCAGAATAATAGGCACAGGATCAAGGATACTGTAGTTCATCCACACAAGTTACAAAGGCTACTGAATGACTCAGACTGGCTTTTTAACATTTCTGTAGGCTGCTTGTTATTAGACGATTGGTAGGGCCGTTGAAATCCGTGGACAGTCTCTGATTCCTTGTAAAGATCTGAAGACTAAAAGTAAGGTCTCTTTGGGTGACTGTAATTATCTGGTAAACATTATTATGAGATACTGAAATTTTCCATTGTACGCTTGTTCTGTATTTAGGTTTATCCTCTTCCTCTGCTAAATAACAACGCATCTCATACAAGCTATAAATTAAAGCCAGTTAATTTTTGATTCATTTGAGCTGTAGCAAGATTTTCACTGGAGAGGTGATCTGTGAATCAAAACCGATTTGTCGGATTTTGTAAGCAGTAGTAAAAAAACAAAACAAAAAAAAACTGGGGGCAGAACACTTATCTGCATTTCTGACATTCTGATCTGTCTCACTCGGAAGTCATGAACTGAAACCAAAGTAAATGGATGGCCTCCTTTTGCTGTCATTGTTTACTGAGAGTAATGCAAAATGCAGCCTTTCTGACTATCTGTGGCTATATTTAGTGTGAATTAATTGAAAACAGGGAGCCGACTCTTCAAAATACTTATACTTCTTATACATAGCATGAGGAGGGGTGAAAGGGGAAAAAAAAGGAGTTTTAAGAGATCTGAAATGTCATCAACGGATGGAGCTTTTTTGTTTGTTAGGAGTTAATCATAACAACATGAGAACGTGCCCCAGCTAAAATAATTTATTATTAAAATGGAGTATTGGAGGTAGTAGAATAAAGAACCAGAGTTAATCTTCATCAAACTGACTGATAGATCTCCACATAATGGTTGAAAAGGTTTATTGATCTGTAAAACAGACAATATCACTGCTTCTGTTATACTTTACACTTCTTTGAATGGTGTGGATATTTTATTAATTATTTTGAGGCATTGAAGTTTGTAGGATTTTTGCTGTGCTCTCTCTCTCTCAAAGAAAAAAAAGTCTGTGCAGTTATTGAGTGCTGCAGATACATAGCCATCATTTCTTCATTTCCTAAAAATTGATACCTGTGTTCTAATTCCTATCTTAGAATTGATCACAGTCAGTTTGTACTCATCTGCTTGGAGCATATTTTATTTCTTTATTATGTATAAGCACTCCACTCACTATCCCTTCTCTGCTAAGACAACAGTGAGCAAACTTAATTCCTTTATTAGCCATTTTTTTACAGTGAAACACCATGGTTAAGGAGACTCTTGTTTTGAGATGTGCTCTGTGTTCCTTTGGTCACTTTGACAGGCCTTCTCGTTTGATCTAAGATAAACTCTTTTAAGTTGTGAAGATGGTTTTTATTAGAAGTATGAACAAAATTAAGATTCAAGGTCTCATCAGTTAAGTGGCTGTATTACCGTTTGTCAGTTGTTTGTTTTTTTTTTTTTCTGGAAATACCTCATGATAGGTTTGCATTTGTTTTTTGCATGAGTACAAACTATCTAATATCAGTCCTACGCATAGGATCTTAAATTTTTCTGTGATAGACTTTGAGACGTACATTTTTTCTATTCCATTAGAAGTGAAAACAGAAACAAATTATTGTTAGTAGCTTGTAAAATCTTGCACTTTGTATTATCTCATTTCATCTATACCTGTGCCCCATCCTCAATGCCGTCTGTTTTCCTCCGTTATATTTCCATATCTCCTGCTGTTATTGATTCAGTTCAATATTTTATTATGAAGAAATGCAATTAGTATTCAACACTTTTGTGCCAAGTTCAGCTGTAAAATTATTAAACAAGATTGATCCTAAAAGAAAATTTGGAGAACTCTGCTATTGATCTTGTTCCAGTACAGCTGTTTGTTCAGGATGACCTGTCATCATCTGTTCTCTAGTGAGGTCCTTTGGCATTTGATATTTCCTGTACTAATCCCCATCTTTTCCATTTATAGAACAAGTTCTTGTTATATTAAATATTTTACTATAATTAAATAGTTTACCTCATGACATTCCGTTTGTTCTAAGGGGCTGCAGATTTCAAATCTGGCAGCGCATTATGGGATGCTCCAGGTAATTACATATGAACTAATTTTTAAATCCTCCTTTTTCTCATTTCCTGTTAATTGCCACGTGTTTAGTTATTCTTGCATTCAAAATAGTGTTCCAACATTTTCTGTTACGACTTTGCCGAGCACTCACTGAGAAGTCTTTTCCATGTGATTTTTACACAAAGTGGGTTCAAACCCTCTTTTTTTCTTCCCCTTTATTGTGCTATAGTAGAACACGTGAGCAGGGCATCAGCTACATCATCATCAGGAGAGGGAGTGTGGATTTCTGTTGAAAATCCCATGCCTTGAGCCCGTAAGACCATCAACAATAGACGAATAGCTGCATTTCTTGGAGCATGAGTTCATCCGCTTAATCTGTAGAACCATGAATTAAAGTAATTGTACCATTAGTGACATCCTTTCACTTAAGTCGAATGTGCTTTCCTTGTCTTGCTGATAGAAAGTGAATAATTCCTACAGAGATACAAGTCAGAGTTTCTTCTCAACTTCAATTAAGTAGGACTTAGTAAGTGTTCACTTGGAGAACAAGTAGAGTGCTCTATGCACTTTTTTTAGCCACATCTCCTTTTCGAGAATAGTTGATGAATATCCTTCTGCATGTATGACTAAGAGAGTGAGGAGTTAATGGCTCAGCGTAACAAGGTGCTCTGTGCCAGCTGTAATGAATTGGCTTAAATATTAGCAGTATAAAGTAATTTAAGATTGAATTTTACAGCTCATATTTTTACTGTTAGCATTACCCACTATTACAAGATATCTCTATCTCATATTTCACACCATTTAGGACTAACTGATTGTCACTGAAATCTCCTCCTCTTGGCCCGAAGAGATGTCATATGTGAGAAGCTAAAAGTAAGGATAAATACGTTTAGAAACTTGAACTAGAAATGTCTTCAGATGAATATATTTTTAATCATCTTATTTGGCAACTGTTAAATTATCCAACTCATATCCTGTTTCTAACATTCTCCTATTGCAACATGAAACAGTTCTTTCTTGAGATGTCTCAATGTTTCATCATTCTTTTGGGGTGTCAGGAGAAATATATCTTAAAATAGTAATACTGCTGCTTTATAATCTTTGCCTTTTACTTCTGTCTGAGTTAGTGAAGTAGAAAGTAGCAAATGATAACGTTGATCCACGTGAACTCTACAAAAAGTATATATTGACCATAAGTCAACTTGTACTGAGATAATGTTACTCCTTTTGTCATTTGTATTCTTTGAGGCACACAAAAGTACACATCATGTTAATCAAATAATTTTATATAGTAGTATTTTTAATGCATTATTATAGTTGAAAAAAACTGCAAAATCTACGTTTATCTGAACATCTCATTTAGTGGGAAGAAAGACTCAAAAAATGTTTTCACCAGTGACTTTTTTGAAATCCCACATTTCCTCTTCACATCCACAATTTCTACTTAACTGATCCAGATTAAAATTAGGCTCAAAAAAAGGCTTTCTTCACTATAGCTTGGATCTGCAGATGGTTGCATAGCATGTAAGTGTGGGAGCTGGAGAGACTGGTAAGGAGATAAGATAAAAAGAAAGGCTATTTAAGGAAGAACTGCTCCTGTTTTGCTTTGTTTTCATAATGGACTATAAAATAAATGCAAGATGCTGCCAGAAGAGCAACAAAATAATGCATTTTCTTACAAAAGTTTTTTTTTTTTTTTTTTTTTTTTTTTTTACTGCAGAGGAAAAGCAGTGCTTGGAAATAGAATTTAAAGGAAAAGTGAAAAGAAGTCAATTTTTTTTTTCAGAAGATTTAAAAGTGCTGGTTTGTTTTTGCGCAGGAGAGGAGTGCTGGCACTGACATTTGTCTCTAGAGTGTTCAGATTTTAACATATTCCTGCAGCCTTCAAACTGATGTTCAACAATTGAAAAATATGTTTTGCCTTTGAATGAAAATTAGTCCTGACTGTTGCTGTTGGCTTGAATTTACTATTCTTCTACACCTGTTTTTAGGCAGTGAAAACCACAGCCAGATTGGGAAGCCCTTAGTGTATTTGGACAGAGGGACAAATAGACAGAAATACCTTGAGGCGCAAATAATGAAAAGCAAAAGCCTGCTTGGAAGAGAAAAATCTGAAGGAAAGTTGGTTTACTAAGTGGCATCATAATCTTTTAATGGCTGTGCAAAGTTTAAAGTGATACAGGGTCAATATGCTATGAAGATGAATTAGTACCAGATACGCAAAGCATTTATACAAATAATCATGCTATAGAAACAGCCAACACTTAAACACTGAAATAAAAGCATGTATTTATACTCTGAAGCTTTTCAGTGTCCCCTTTGTGAGGATGACTCTGAAACTTTTTGTCTGTATTTTACTGTTGTCTTTCTGCATGCAACAGTTCTTTCATTTAGACTTTCTCTTCCGGTGGTGTGTTATCCAGCAGAGGCCAAACTGTCAACATCTGAGGGATGATCCTACTCTGATTGCTTGCTCATGTGAAATCTTACTCTGTCCTTCCAGTGGCTTTGTGGCCTCTCATAAACTACTTTTCCCTTCTGATATTCGATGATATAATTGCATAACTGTGCTCCTGAAATTGTCCTTTCATTCCCTCCATCCTTTCTTCCCCCCCCCCACCTACCTCCCCCCCCCCCCCCCACCTTTTTCTTAACAAAAATATAAAAGGAATGGGCTTTTATGGGCTTCACTATAAATCAAAGTCTTAAAATACTCTAAAAGCAATAAAAAAAAGCCAGCAGTATTTTTTGTGGGTCGAGACTAAACTGAGTGAACTATTCTTTTTTCAGATGGTACCAAATGCTTTTTTCAAGATAGACTGCTGCAGGCTGTATTTTTTGCATGCATATACTAGGTCATGGAGCCGGAGTTGTATTCTTTAAAGCCTAAATGGAAAATATCTGTTATTTATTTGGTTTGGTTTATTTGTTACAATCATATTTGCAAATCATTTTATCTTAAATACATTTATTTGCTTCACATATAAGCAGATGGAGTACACTGGTTTTTAGACACTCAGATGTTTATTCTGGAGACACAGAAAACCCTTTTTCCAGATTACTAAAAAGGCAGCTATGAGGCAAAACATTAGCACTTGTGTATTGTTGAGTCTTTATAAAATGTGGAACAACTAAGGTGAAAATAAAACAACCTACAATCCTTTTTCAGTGATCTGAGGGCAAATGTGCAGTCATGCAAACCTTATGTGCCAACTCAAAGGGTAATCCATTGTTTGCATTTACTGTGCATAAGTAACTGGCTGTAAGGTTTTTAAGTTAGCTGTTAAGTTAATGTTAATTATTTTTGTCTTTATGTTTAGATAGCAGTGAAACTGGTGAAATGTATCTCTAAGCATGTCTAGCCTGAGCCAGCTGAAGTCATTGTGGTCTGCTAACTTGTATCTTGAGATAAGGGAGCAGGATCCTGCTGACATTCTGGCTCTGAAGGGTCTTTGAACAGTGCTCATGTGCGTGAACTCTATCAAAGTAAGTTCTCGTTGAGAAAACATCAGTGTTTCATTCAAATGTCATGGAATCCATTCTGAATTGACTAGTGGATTGGTTTGGTGAATTCAGTCACCTCTCTTCATCTAGCACACTTGTGGTAGCTTATCACGCTCCTTGAAGAAACAAGGAATTGTGCATCACAGTGCTTGAAATCTAGGCTCAATTCTTCTTCCAAGGAGCACGTGTGTATGAGAGGGGCAGTCTAGACAAAGATGTACTTTTCAAAGCAGCCAAAAGATTTCCTGTCCCCTGTCTGCATCTACTGAAAGGAAGATGTCCTTTTCCAGCTCCTAACTAGCTGTTCTAGGAGTTGCCCCAGTTTCTTACTGCAGTAATGGACACCTGCATGTCTGCAGACCCAGGATGGGTCATGATTTTTCACTGCACGACACAGCTGATAGCAGATTTCTTAGCAAGGATACCACACAAAAAGGATTGAGGGCTCAGTAATCTGTTCTCTCTCAATTTATGTATCATAAAGTAGTGGATTGATGGTTGTCTGTGTTTATTTGGAGGGGATGTGTAGATAATACTGTCAGTGTCAGAGTAATCATCATCACTTACTTAAACCCTGAACTTACGGAGTTTTCGAAATGGATATGAATTCTTGGCTTGCTAATCTTCTATTCAAAAAGACCATTGTGCCAGCAGTCCAGCCTTTTTGTCTTCAGCTCACATGTTGTAGACACACCATCTTCCAGACTGCTTTGGGTAATTGCATGTTACAGCTACTTCTTAATACACTGTGAAACACACTGGTAACTTCATTCTTAGCTTCTACCTCCCGCTTCTTACATCACAGTTGCCCAGTTTATCTAAGCTAGTAATCTACTAGCATAAATGTGTAAATCTTTATTTCTGTCAATCACGTCAGTGCAGATAGATGACAGTGGATATATTCACAGTGTGAAGAGTTTAATTGTAGTTTTCCTTTTATTACCTGACAGGACCAGAGAGCATGAAAAACACAGAATAGTTCAAAGTAGAAAAGTTTGCATATATCTTAAAAATTTAAATACAGCATTTAAATGAATTTATTTCCCCCCAAAAATGTACTATTACTAAAAGCAGTTATTCCCCTTCTATCCCCTCACCAATTGATGAAATCATTATATGGTAAAAACCTGCTATGGAGAGCTTTTTTAAAGTACAGTCTTAGTAGCCATAAAAGGTTGTGCAGAGTACTGATAATCATGTTTTGATTTAAACACAACAACTCATGGTATCTGAGGACTAATAAAGCTTTTTGGAGTCTTTGTAATCAAAAATTCTTGACTGATCTTGAAATGTGGTGGCAAATAGAGCTGTGGCTGGAGAACACTAAGCGCAGAAGAATGAAGCTATAAACAGAGCCATTACTAATTTTTACAGTTTTCCTAATATGGATTGTTGCTTAGAATATTTCTTCAGCTGCCAAGATGATATAACCACACACAGCCGCAGTTTCAAAGAGTACATTTTGAGGGCTCAGTATGGTGCTTGTTCCTTCTTACGTTGTGTCTGTTCCTTTTTCACTATGTAAATATCTTGTAACAGCTCTTCTTTCCTCCTACCCTTCCAACAGTGACCTTCATAATGTGAAAACAGGCATAAGCCTGTTTTGATGAAGCTAAAATAACCCACCTCAAACTTGAACATCTGCAACCTAACCCTGGGATTGAAATTCATGTCAGATGTGCAGTGAATTTTAATTGCTCATATTCTGTGTGCTTTCTTTTGTTCTGTTTTACTGCTGTTAGGGCAGGCACTCGAGTTTTTATACGCAAATGGCAACCAAGATGGCAAGGAGAAGAAGCCTTATTCTTCTTGCCTTTCTCAGTGTGCAGCTGCATTTATTGCACAGGTTTCTTCAGGTGAATAACACCAGGAATTAGGTGTTGAGGCAGAAGCAGTAGGGAACAAGGCAAGCACTTTTTCACAAAGCCTCTCAGCTATGTTGACTGTAAGGTCTGCAATGCTCTGTTTGAGTTAGGTACCCGTAAACTTCTGCTGCCCTTTGCAGAGGCATTCTGATGCATAACACCTGTAATAATAGTGCATTTGTAGTGCATTTAATCTGCTTTATTTGTTCTCAGACACTTAGAGTTGTTCTTTGCAGGTTAAAAGAGACCTTTTCAGGTCTGCTACTTGTAGGTAGATGCAAAGAATCAGAGTGAATTCACAGAACACAGAATTACAGGGTAGTTTGTGTATAGTAATGCAAAAGAAACAGAGGCTTAAAAAAAAAAAAAAGAACAACACAGCTTAGGAAATGCTGTTACTGAAGCCCTTTGTGTATATGAGCTACAGTGCATTATTCACGTGCGTTCTGCTTTGTTCTCAATCTTCTTCCTTTCCATCCAAGGATAAATTTTACATTGGGTACGTGGTCTGTATTGTGCTGTATGCTCTTCTTGCCTGCAGATCACCTCTTGCTTAGTTCCAGACAACTACAGCCACCGCGTTTTTCAAGAACCCCAATCAAGCTCCTTGTGCAAGCACCTGAACTTCAGTTTTATTTTCTCGAAGAGGTCATTATGTATAATTGGAAGAAACTGACATAGTTGAGATCAGAGTAAGTCTTAAGGTTAAACCACGCATTAAAAGGTTCTGTGCAATGCATATACTAAGCAGTAATTTTGACAGGCTTAGAAAAAACAGTATTTCTAGAGCTCACATAGACTGGAAGTGAACTTACTAGTGGCTGACCATCCCCTCTCATACATAAAGACCTTAGAAGATTTGTGTGTGGTGATAGCATCAGATGGGTAGTGCATCATTTTAACACAGGCCAATATGTCACATTTGTCTCCAGACACGTTTGTGAGCATTAGCATCTGAGCAGAATTGCTATTTAATCTTTAACCCGTCCTTGCACACCCTCCCCTGGCTGACACGGGACGTTGGCAATATTAAGAGAAACAGGCAGCTACAGTATGAAGGTGGACCTTTGCCGTTATTGTTTTGCTATGGAGTCACCCTGGGGAATAGAAAAGGATGAGCTGCTGCTGTCTGTCTCCACTCTTGAACCTCACCTCCTTGCAGGAGCTGCAGGCTGTTTGGATCCCAATGGGGAACTATAGAATGATGCTTTGAATGTGAGCAATCGCTGCCTTCCAGTGGCGAGGGTCCACAGCATGCATTGAGTTCCTCCTGGGCATGGCTTCAAGCAATCACAGTCACACACTTCGGAAAAGATCTTTTGTTGAAGATCCTACCTCAGATTTATTATTTCTGTTGAATTTTGGCCAATGAGTTGAAATTCCCACTAGGAGGTAGGAGGGAAATAGGTGGAAAGATATAGAAAACAGAAAGGATAAAGGACAGAATTAAAGCAACAACCAATGTATTCGGAACTAAAAAATGAGAAAGCAATCATCCATGCCTAAAACTTAACAGGATTGTTTTAAACTGTGGCTGACTGTGCATATTAGACAGTCAGAAAGCACAATAGCAGTCTCTTCAGTACCAATTAGTGAGCAATGGAAAGGGCAGGCCCAGTGAGGTGAAAAATCGTGTATAATTTTTGTGTGTGTGACACAGGTGTTTCTCTTTTGGAAACAAATCCATTTTGTAGGGAACAGGGAAAATATACAGGATGTAACAGGAAGCTGGAGGCCCACAGTGATGTCGACAAACTTGTTTGTCTTAAAAAGAGGCTGTTTCTGCATAATGTCTTATTTCAGAGTTTTCTGGGAGGTGGAAAAGCACCTATTAACTGCTTTAAAGATGTGATGCTTTTAGGTTTGGAAATGGTTCCTTCACAAAATGTAAATACCCCAACTTTCAGCAAAGCAGCTCTCTGTAATTCAGATGTGCAATACAATCCTAAAATTTCTGTTGACCATTTATTAGGAAGAATGTGTACTGTGAGATCTGAGACAGTTGTCGTATGACCGCACACATTTACATATTCAAGGAGGCTATTACGTTTCTTCCTTGAGAGAAGTTTGTAAAAATGCAGAAGGGTGCTTTCATTCAGAAGTATACTGTCACATACTAGGTGGGTTCTTTTTTTTTATGTTTCTTTTCCTTTTAGGTAAGAACTGCAGTCCCAAGTCCTACTTGCACCGAGTATATAGATAAAGCCACTGTCATAGACTCCACTTAAGAAATTGGACTTGCATTTCAGAGATTAAAAATATGAAGAAGAGATGCTCATTTATCAACTGAGCACTGATAGTGCCTGTACATAATGCTGTCCTCAGGCTGTTCCTTTCTGACCTGGCTCAGCTGGGGGAGTTCTCACACATCTTTATGTTGTCCTGAGATCTGACTCAACACTCTTGTCTTTCCTATGCACTTCCTCAATTTAAATAATAACATATAGTAAATTAGGTGTCAGGATATTTGGCGGGGCATTTTTAAAGAGGGGAAAATAATGGTTTGCTGCAGGATGGGTAAATGGTGATTAGGTCATGCAAGGAATATCACAAAGCCGGGGGATTCATTCCACAGCAAAAAGCAGCAGGAGCTGCGTTGCTGTCTGCAGTCTGCACAGAATCATGAGCAGAAGATCCAGTAAGTGCAGATCCAAAACCAGGCGCCTTAAAATGTACTGCCTTATATGGATATAATGCTATTTTGTTCTACAAGTACGTAGTATTTTTTTCTTGTTGAGCTTTTTATTTTTTGTAATTATTGCAGAGTGCAAATTAAACGTATGCACACTATGTGAGCAAATATGGATTCATTTTTTCTGTTTGAAATTTTCTGGAAATATTGAGCAAGAATGTGAAAACAAAGTTGAAAACAAAGTTGAAAACAAAGTTGTACTGTAAACTGCTGTTTGATGACTGACTAGCAAAAGAAATTCACAGAAATGCTGTGGATAAAAACAGTGCTACATTTGTGTAGTTTAAAATGATGCTCAAAAACAACAGCAGTAATCAGGCCATAAAAGTGGCTTATAGGAAAGGAAGTAGGTACAAGGCAAGAAAAAGTTAAGGATTCAGAGACTGTTGCTAGTATGATGGGCATTCAATTCTTATTTTAATCTTTGTCAGTGGAAACATCCCTTTTGATAAAGCAAACTGTTTTGAGAGAATTCTGAGGTGTCTTCACATAGTTCATTGTTAAAACAGACAAGAGAGGAGGCTATCTGTTACTTAATATTTCTGTGATAGTAGAGGGAAAGGGACAGGTTCCTGGATTATTCTTTTTTCAAGACCAGATATATAAATAAATATGTGAAATACTTCATAAGTTTTGTTATGAAAACGAAAAATCAAAGACAAATCACTTTCCTCTTCTTAAAGAATAGGCTAGAGAAGCAAAAATCATAGTTAGTGGTTGCCCTCATTTTAGGCTTGAAGCAGACTGATAGAAACTACATCGTGAAATAAATTATTCCTTTTTAATTACTTGCAATAGAGGTTATACCTTTATCTATAAAATCAAAGTAACTGATAGATAAGAGGAATGTTGACGTATTTAGTGGCTAAATTGACTTACACCTTCAATTCATGAAACATAGAAGAGGATTTGATCATCTGTTACTACAGTGTAGGAGTATGAAAAGCCCCGACACACTGACAGATTGCATGCAACATCATGCTTCTTCTCCAGGGAAAACACTGGTTCTTATTTTGAAAGGTTCAGACACTACTCAAATATGAGTATCTATAAAATGCTCATTAGGGACAATAAAAGTCATTCTCAATGACAGCAGTGTTATTAGGTATCATTGGAACTTTGATTAATTTTCATTCTTGTTTGGGAATTTGTCTCTTGAAGAGATGCTGTAGTCAGAGTTCACTTAGCTTTTGGGCTTTTGCTCTTATTTTGAGCAAAAGAAATCTTTGGACAGGGCTATCTGGAACTTGTAATTGTTCAAGCTTGCATTATGCATAGCACTGGGAACAAGAAAACAACCACACCATCCCAAAATGGACCCAGGCATCCATCGACGCCAGACCCTGGGCTTTAAGAGTAGCCAGGAGCTGAATGCTGGAGAGAACAGGACAAATGTAGAGAGATATTGCTGTGGTTATGGTTTCCAGCCCCTGGTAATTCCCTTTATAAAACTCATCAGTTAAAGAGATATTGTTATTTGATGCTGGTATGTGACCCATTATTTTAGGGCAAGAATAGATCAGAAAGAAAACTGTTAGGATATGATTTTTTTCCCCTCTGGTGAATGTTTATCATTTGTAGGATACTTGTGCATGTTATTTTGAAAAAGCGTGTCTCTAGACATGCAGATGTCTCTAGAAAATGGTAGGAAAATATCCCTGAGAGTCTTAATATATCATGAATCTCTCAGCTTTTTGGATGATCACCTAAAGTAAATGTAAGTAAAAAGAATTACTGTCTTAATTCTTAATTATATGCTGCTTCACAGGAGTTTTCTGCAGAATTGCTGTAACTTCATCACCCCTCCACCACCCCCCCCCAGTCATAATTGCATTCATTACTAAGTCTGTTAAGGTCAGATTATATGGCTTCTATTTCTTCCAAATATTTAACATATAGTTCTACTGAATGAAGTAGAAACATTTAACGTTTTCAATATAACACTAAACAGAAAAAAAGTTATCCAGATTTTTTTTTTTTAAGTACCATCGTTTTAAGAAAAAAAAAAAAAAAATTGTATGTAGAGAATTTTAAGAAAAATAGGTACTACTTTTGCCCAAGCTCTCTCATTCTTCTTACCCTAGTCTCCATCCTACAGGGATTTTATAGATCTATTGTTTATAAGTAAATGCAGGCGTAAATAATAATAAGGAAACAAATTAAATGAATCATGTCTGCAAGATGAAGTTAAATAAGACAATGCTAGTCAAACTGAATACCAACTAATAAAACATATACAATACTTATTTAATTAGATTGAAATATTGGTTAAAGTCTTTATGAATTATTTAATGTATTGATTTAGTTATAAGCAAAGAGAAATGTGTATGTCTTGGCTGAATGCATATTTAATTTCAGTCAGATAGGATATCTAGTGAAGAGACAATTCAGAAATTGGTGAGGATTAAGAAACAGAGCAAATGAAGGCTTTGGCTACTAAATAAATTTAGATAGAATTAGGTGGAATATAAGTACATCCAAAATTCTAAGAAGGGGAAGCGAGGAGGTAAAGGGAAGAAGAGAGTCTTCTAACAGAACATTTGTCAAGAATGTAGCCAGAGAGCTCCGATGTATTTGGTACAGATCTCACCTGAACCTAGTGATAAGCATATGAGGGTTTCTTATTAAGTTAATGGACAAGATAATGGCGGTCAGACTTTCAGTTTCAGCTGTATCTTTAAGCAATTTTTACTGAAAGGTTAAAACAATTATGTTGAAGACATCAATTTCTAAACATAGAGATCTCTCCTGAAAACTTTTCAGAACTGAGAGTCTGTGCATAGTTTTTTTACTTGGACATTCAGTTTAAAAAAAAGAATCTAGCAACATAATGAGTTTAATTACAGAAATTCAAGAGTAGCTACAATGGAACACTAGCCTTCAGTAATTACTCTGATGTATTTCAATTTCTACATATGTAGATGCTAACATATATGTATATGTAAGATATGTAACACTTATGTTGTGGTTTTTTAACAGCTTTGTAAATCGTGACTATATTTTGAAACCAATTTTTAATTTTTTAATTTTATTTATTTATTTATTTATTTATTGCAATAAGATTGGATTTAAAATTGTACAGTGTGAGCAAGGACTTACGTTTGGGAAGACAAATGTCATCAAGCTCTTTCTGGAAATTTAGTATAACTTACATGGTGTGTAAAGCTTTCAGTCTTTTTCCTTCCTTTCCTAAGATTTAAAGTAACATTGTTGAATTTAGGTTGTCTTAAAGGTGAACAAAATAGATACTAAATCTTTGTGTTGTTACTAATGACTAAGGTTTGACTGAGACCAGTTCAGTCAGGTCTTTCATAAAGTTATGACAGCAGTTTGAGATGACATGAAACTTTGAGATTTTTTCATTAGAAGACCAAAAAAACTGCATATTTTGCATGATCCCCTTTTCATGCTATGGTTAGTTTTTTTCAGATTTCTTGTCTGTTTTTCTCAAAAGAGAGTATTTGCCAAGATTTTAAAGTTTTTCTTCAGAACCAACGAATGTAAAAAGTTTCTGGAGTCTCCTGTCTATAGTACGACCTTACTAATATTAAGGAACTAGTGGGAGATGTGTGTATTCTGCTTTCATGTGTTGTTGTTTGTTGTCTTCTTACACTGTTTTCAAATGTGTGTTCAGACACTTTATTCAGATAAATAAATTGATTCTAAATTTCATAAGATTTGGATCATATACAGAGCCATTAGACCTTTTAAACTGTCTTTTTGCAAGGCTCATATCCTTTCTCAGCTTCTAAAAGCTGAGAAAAAGGCTGAGAAAAAGGCTGAAAAGCTGATAAAAAGGAAGATATCCTGAAGAACCTGACAAAATTGTGTTGGCCAAGAGGTACATACACTAGTAATTGCACTAGAGACTACTACAAATATTTGTACCTACACTGGTAATTCATTTTCTTTGAAGTTCTGGATAAATCTTTGTTTATTATTAATTACACATGGGGTTAACCTTTTCTGTAAACCACTTTGTAAACAGTGAATCAAATGTACTGTACCAGTTTGCTACTCAGATCCATAGTCCCATCTGTCAAAGAGAACAGAATGACAATATCTACTTTATTTGAAACTGAGCTTATGGGCAATACTTCTACCTGTAATCTCTGATCCATAATGATTTTTACCTATGAAGAAGGATTAGACTGACCATTCTATTGTTCCTAGCCATTCTTCAAGTTCCTTTTAAATGTTCAAAGGCTGCTAACTCTTAAATCTCTGGAATGGCCCCAGTTTTTTGAAGGTTGTTAGATATTAATGCTTGGGGAAATAAATCTTTTGTCAGTTTCTTTATGGCATTTGCCTGTGGTTGTTGTTGTTGTTTTTTTTCAAAAATTCTGACTTCATCAAGATAATGACTCTCATCCACTCTTACATCAGATGGCAACATTTTTATTGCAGTGAATATATGCCATTTATGCAAATTTGTCCACCCACTGAATCTGTGGATGCAATTTTTCCAGCCTTGAATCTTTAGAAACAGTTCTGGCTTTTTAGCTACATAACAGATAATATATTGTGCATGAAGGATTCTTTTTAAAAAACAATCTGTATTAAATGTCTTTTTTTCCTGTAGTCCCAAGACAGTTCTTTCTACATTAATCCAGAAATACTGAAAAATAGCTGTGATAGAGGAACTCACATAATAAAGTGTTCTCCTGAATGTTATGTGCATTATGTCCGTTTCTTCCACACATTGTTTCAGCCGTTCTGCCCCAAGTCTGTATTGTTGCCTGGGGTTGTTGTGACAAAAGTGCATGACTTGACACTTGGTCTAGTTGAACTTCATCCCACTGCCCTCAGCCAATTTGTCCAGCTTATCCAGATTCCTCTGTAGGGCCATCCTACTTCCTTCCTCCCAGTTTGTTGTCATTTGCAAACTTACTGAGAGTGCTCTCGGTCCCCTTGTCCAAGTCATTAAAAAAAATATTAAACAGGTCAGGTCCCAGTACCGTCTGTCGGGGTATACCATTTGTGACTGGAATGGTTACGGGGAGTAATAGTATTTTTTCTTCATTTTCTCCTATGCACCTTGGAATAAGTGACTAGGATGTATTAGAAGAGGCTGTGGTGAAATCTGTCTGTGATTTGGGTGCTTGAATGGAATATTATTTGTCATCAAACTGTTGTTTTGAAATCTAGTTCACTTCTCTATAAAGGCTGATCCCTTTTTCAAATCTAGGTTTAAATATGAAACATTACTCTGAAGCATCCCAGGATCTTGTTGAGTACAAAGCAACCAGAAGGGAGATAAATCATGCTTTCAGCTGAGTTTTTAACACCCATGGTCAAGAGTACTTAGCAGGTAGCTCAGCTTCAAAGAAAAGCTCCAGGTTTCATCTCCAGTATAGCTGTTGCGTTCCAAAGATAATTTGGCAGCCTTCAAGTTTTTCATTCAGCTAACATGCTAAATTGGGTATGTTAAAGTGAAACTGAAACCTTTTTGTACTTGGCTTTTTTGAAGTGCTGCTGGGCAAGGTAGTAGGGTGTAAATGTTGTCAGAGGGCAGCAAAGGAAGTACTCTAAGCTGTGTAGGCTTTATTTTGACAAATGTACACACACAGTCATAAAGCAAAAATCTTAACAAAAGCAAACCCCTGATAACAGTCATTAACATGCTTATTCACGTTGTACTGAAACTTACTTAGGGAACCAGAGTAGTAAGAGCTGCAGTATGATTTATCACTTTGCGATAAACTACTTAGGGATCGTTTTATGCTCTTGTAAAAATAAATGTCTGCAAATGACACTCTGGAATGGCAGAACAAGTGAGTATTTGCATGATAACTGACTCTACACATTTTGTTGCTTATAAATTGATGTAGTTAAATTAATCTCAGTTTATAATGGGGGACAAGAATCTAAGTAGGAGAGATAAAACTCCTAATTGCAAAAATCAGATTCGATAACATCCTAATGAATATGAAGCCATATACCCATTTGATGAGTCTGCATATTTCTGGTCATTCACTGATACCAAAGGTTCTTTTATTTTTTTTTTTTGATGTATGAATTCAAAACTTTATTAAAACTACTTTGAAACAATTTCCTCTGCATGAATGCTAATATCGAATCTTTCCAAAGAAGGCCCAAAGAAATATAAACTAAAAGCTCATCCATTTTTTTTTTTAACATTTTTGTCCAAACTGGAAAACATGGCTCTTGTAGTTACATACAGACACTCACACATCCATAAATGAAGGTTTGTTTTGTTTTTTTTTTTCATACTGTCATCTTAGTTGTTACTTGACATTTAGGGCAAGAGATGGTCGGTCTTTTACCTGAGTCTTACAGCTCATTTTTGGTGATTTAATACTACTTTCCGTAGTTTGCATAAAAGAAATTATTGCATTTTGCTCCTCTTTCTGAGTTCTGCCAAGCATAATCTTCATCACATCTGCAGATAATCTTTCATATAAACTCATGATATTATTTATGTCACCATAAACAGCAGTTTTGATTGTACTTACAAACCCCCACTGCAATTGGCTTTGAATGTGATTGTTTTCATAATTGGAGTCAGTGTTTATGTTACAAGTATTATGTCAATTTTAAGTTTATCGTATGCAATTGGTCACTAAGGCAATCTGTGATAGGTAGTCTTATTATGTCTCTAATACTGCTTATACGTTGAGCATTGAAGTAATTGATAGCCCAAGTAAAAAGGTTTGTCCCTGTATGTATGGTGGATTGGTTCATCTAGAGTCCATCTCAACCCTTTCTATTTCAAACTGAACAGCGAGGGAAAAATCAATAAAACCTTACAGATTTTGCACACTTGAGGAAACACAGTGGCAAAGAGGAGGCAGAGAAGAGAGATCTCTCCTGTGTATCCAAATTTAAGGATCAGATGCATCCTAAATACAGTTCAGTGCTGAAACTTTCCAAAGAATTACAAGGAAGCTTTTCATATTTCTTGCTCATCAAGGTTTATTAAGGGAGCAACCACAGTGTTGTGTAAACGTTAGAAAGATAGAGCTGCCTCTGCTCTCTTTTCTTCCAGCCCCCAAGGCTGCAAGATTTAGGAATATCTCTCAGAGTAATTGCAGCTTCTTACAATTCTTTATTCAAGGTGTTGCATTATTCAGAGAAAGAGTTTGGATTTTCCACTGCAGTGGAGATCCAATGAACGTTTTTCCTTTATAAGATGTCTTTACGATCAGCACCACTTGGTCTTCTGTCTGTGTATTTGTTTCTCCTTGCAGACATTCTAGTATGTTTGAGAGGGTTCTATGGGATTAAAAATGTTCCTTTTATTTGTTTCTGGCATAGTGCACTCTCCTCGTGAACTATACAGAGTTGAGTTTCAAATTTGAGGATTTTAACAGGGAATCAGGAGGGTGGACCTGATATGTGAGCAGATGCTGTCAGAGAAGGATATGGCTCTGAAGCCACACTAGCACTGCCAGCATTCGTGTGCTGCACTGCCTTGTTCAGATGCAGGTTCAAGGCTGAGTCAGGAAGTGATACGCTTCTGGTCATCTTGCATGTAGAAAGGTGACTGGACTTGTAAAATAACCGCAACTGTCAAATTAATTATTGATTGCAGCACGATCTTTAAATAAACGCAAAATTAAACATTTATTCTGATCAATAAATGATGTGACAGTTGTGGTTATTCTCTATGTTGAGTTGGATTTCCTCATATGTGTGTGCCGCTTAGGCTCTTTGAGTGCAGAGACACGGAAGACATAAGATACGTAGAACAGGAGGACAGGAGGATGGCCTGCCTGTCTTGCTGTCCTCCTTCCTTTCCTCTTTCTTTTCCCAGTGTGTCACACTAAGCCCTGCGAGTTCACACCCATTTGGGAGCATGAGGGACACAGCTCCTAGAGAGGCTTCAGAGGTGTCTCGATGCGGCTTCCTCCAGCCTTTGGGGACACTGCCACTGAGAAAGCATGAGAGAGCACTGTAGATGATGCTTGCCATCCTCGCCTTCTGCACTGAATTCTCTCCCTCAGAAGAAAAGAGAACCTTTCAGTCTTGTATTTATTGTGGCCCTTCTTGAGTGTTTTACTCGCTGTATCTTTCCATTTCATCATGGCAGCATTTAGAAGCATTACTCTTAGCTTGAGATAATTGAAGAAGAAGAGAGGTGAGGAAATTGCACTTGTTTTCCTCAAGAAACCAAATAAAATGAAGGAATCTGCTTTACTTCCTCAATGCCACAATCAAGCATAGAACCCATGAATTTGCAGATGAAAATTGTGTTCACACTGCCCGTGTGAGATATGGAATCCAAAGGAAGAAAGTGGGTTTTGGATCAGGCTTTAATACCCCATTTTTGAAATCTGTGTGTTTTGTACAGTGTATGGCATACCTGCCTTGCTGCAATGGGAAAAGATAAAGTTTTCTGATGAACAGTCAACTGGTTTTGAATTCTATTATGAAGATAATTTATAGGATTGTAAGTGTTTTGCAGCTGCCTCCAGGAATGAAATGCATATGATTTATGCATCTGGAAGTGTGTGTGTGTGTGGGGGGGGGGGGGGAAGGAAAAAAAAGGGAACTGTTTGGTCTTTCCCACCATGACAGCATATCGTTCTGAGAAGTAACTGTTTGAGGTTAATTTAGATCACATCAATCTGTATTACTTGACCTTTTCAGAATAAACAGAACCAAAAAGTGACTACACAAAAAAGTCAATCTTAAAGCCAATTACACTAATAGCATCTGATGTGTAAATGTGTGTTTATTATTAAAAAAAAAAAAATATAAAATAAAATCACTGCAATAAAGCTGAGGGGCATTTAAAGACAGGAGATGTCTAATTGTAGCATATCCAGTGATGAAATCACAGTCAGCCTCGTCGCTGATTAAGGTTAATTTGAATCACATCAATGTGGATTAACTTGGCCTTTGCAGAATGAACAACACCTTTGTGCCAACATGATCAATTAGTCCCCTTAACTTCATACGTCTGCTTGGAAAGGTTAGATTTATTAGTTATCAGGATAACCACTTGGAGATTAAAATCTCAGTTTTCTTTGCTTTTTTTTTTCAGCACAGCCTAAGGAGAAAGAAAATATGAAACTTTAAAAATCACACTTCAGCTTGATGTTTTATCTAATAGGCTTGAAAAGTCATGTTTATTCTAACATTAGATAAAAGGCCAGAAACTGGACATAAAATTGAATTGTTACTGTATCTAGAAAATACTGTGTGTGTTTACACTTCTTCATTGGTTTTCAAAAAGCCTGCTCCCAAATTAATTGCTGTTGCAAATTCTTTTTGCAAAAAGAATTTCTCCAGAAATGAGCATGCCAGGTCAAATCTGTTTTTTGCGTTTAGTTTTCTTCTTGTAATCCTCCCAGTATTTGAGGATGTGAAATGAGGGGAGGCTGAGTGCAGAAATGAATGCTGGTGAAGACTCCGGTATGGCCACAGTGGAACCCCTAGCACAGGCTGTGGTCAGCCAGGACCATTACTGTGATGTTTATCCCAAAAGGCTATAAGGCCCTGATTGTTTCACATCTCTCTCTACCTGTTCCCCATCCACAGAACAGAACTGTGGACTGGAGTAAAGATGTGTTATATGTCTTGCAAAATTCTCCAGAAAAGGATTTTGAACGTCATATGGGTGACTTTTCCAGCTCAGACAGTGAGACTAAGCAATCCCTTCTCCACCTTCTAATATAATGATACCACCTTTTGACCTGCCAATAGAAAACACTCAAAAAATCCTCAGATTCCAGTTGCCCAGGCTCACTGACAAGCACCCCTTACCCCATAAACTGTTATTCAAGTCTAAACACTTTTGAAGAGTCAATGGTAACAGTACTGATGAATTTGACAAATATGCTCAGGACTTAATAGTATATACTGGATTGAAGTTCCTTCAAGAATATTGTATTTTCAGGGTGTAAAAGATAGAGACAAACAGTTCAATTTAGCAAATCATAGAATCACAGAATGGCTCAGGTTAGAAGGGACCTTAGAGATCATCTACTTCAACCTCCCTGCCATAGACAGGGTTGCCAACTCTCCAGGGCCCCATCCAACCTGGGCTTAATACCTCCAGGGATGGCACATCCACAACTCCGCTGGGCAGCTTGTTCCAGTGCCTCATCGTCCTCTGAATAAAGATTTTTTTCTTAACATCTAACCTAAATTTCTCCTCTTTTAGTTTAAAGCCATTCTTCCTTGTCCTCTATCACTATTAGACTGTGTAAAAAGTCACTTTCCTTCCTGCTTATAAGCTCCCTTGAAGTACTGGAAGGCCACTATGCGGTCTCCCTGGAGTCTTCTCAAAGGTAAGCTGCTCCCTCAACCTTTCTTCATAGGAGAGGTACCATTTCCCTTCTTTCTTGGTACAGTGTAGTGTAGTGTTGCTGGGCAGTTGGTCTAATGCAAACAAAGGCACCAGCTATTTGATTGTGCTGGAGTATGTTCTAATTATTTATTCATTTTTCCTTTTTGCCCTTTTGTTTTAATAGTAAGATAGTTGTAAGATATCATCTGAAACCGAACTTTTTTCAGTAAAGGTGAGAGAAAATAGTGTTACTGCATCTTCGTCATTTTCCCAATGCATTCCAGAAAAGCCAGTTTGTCTAGTAGCCACAGTGATTGCTCATTAGCTAAGTGACATTAAACATTTCCCTCACATGGATGTCGTCAGTTACACTTCATAGTGCCTACCTTTGTGAGTCTGTGTCGGTACTCCATTGTACATTTGTGTTGGTGGCTACAAACAAGCCGGCTGACAAATCTTGAAAGGATGAGCCTATCATTGGTGCCATATTATCTAAATGCAGCTGTACTTGTTTTCAAGCCAAAGTAATATCTGTACAACAGTAATCTGTAACAGTGATGATCTTCTGCTCCCACATAGCCAAAAAGACAGTAGTGTGCAGCCCTGTGGTGGTCAGGGAAACTGCCAGTTTGTCTCCATCCATGTCAGCGGTCATAGAAAGTGTGCATCTTCATTTTCTGTAGTAAAACAAAGCCAATTAGAATTTAAGAAGTTGTACAGCAGGAATAGAGAAAGTAAATATTTTCTGGCATGTCTAAAATAGTCAGTGATGGAAATCTTTGGAAAACTTCTTCATTTAGATAGATGAGCAAACCAGATAAATGGAAGCAGTAGGGTCTCAGAGGTGAGATACTTAACAGGGAACACTTCTCATCATAATCATGTCAATCACTGTCTCAGGCATTCTTCTGCTCATTTGCAATCACAAAATAATCCACTTGTAATTAAAACATTACTTGGAAATTACGTGGAAATGGAAAGGACATGGTTGATTTTATTTTCTCTGGTGCCTTGTGAGTGGTATTTCATATATTTTTAAGGTATATTTATTATTACCGTCATATCTAGAAGACCAGAATAAAGCATGAATCCTGATCTGCTGGCCTGATGTGCCCATTCAGTCCAAGGAAATCGGTTGTTACCCTACAGATATTTACTCTTCACCCTGCCCCTTCCCAGCCATCTGCTCTGCTTCTCTCAGTTGTAAGCCAGGCAAACAGCGAGTGCCGCTTGTGCCATCACCTCTCCTCCTACAAGCTGAGAGTGCTTGGCTGCCCACTCCTGGTTCAGGCATTACAGGGATCTTTTGGAAGTGTTGAATCGCAGCCTGAACCTCAGACAGATCACCTGAGGCAAGGACTGAGTCACATGAGAGCAGAGGTGAAGCTAATTCACCTGTGTGACCAGAAGGGATGGAGCCTAGCTCCACCTCTCCTAGACCCCATTTAAGGGCTGACTGCCACAAAGGAAGGGCATTTCTTTGGAGATTGCTCCTTGTGGAGTTTCTTATGAGCCTATAACACTGGTGAGCATTTTCCATTTATCTCTGATTATCTTTTTCAACGTGATAATCTTCCCAGCCTAACTGCTGCATACTTATTGATCATCCAATACTTTACGACATCTGTATACTTATTGATCTTACACGGGAGGTTGCCAGCAGCTGAGCACAAGCAGTCATGTTTTCCACATGCAGGTACTCACTACAGCCTTCTCAGAAAGCTGATATATTCTGGCCTGGTCAGAACTGTCAGCTCACACTGTATCAGAAGCAGTCTGAACTGGAGATGTGACTTGTTAACTTAATGGCATCTAGAAGAGGCTCATCAAACAGCAGTATGCACCTTGAGAATGAATGTGTTCCATGCGTAAACACACATGAAACTGCCTTAAAACATCAGTGGCTAAACACTCATTCTGCACCTTGTGGCAGAGAATAAAGTAATTTATTTATTGTTTTAATTTTTATAAATGGTATTAAAATCTGTTGTATATTCTTAACAGAATCAAAATGTTTGTCTTTTTAGTATGTGCATTAACTATGTTTGTAGATACGTTTGTCACATACAGCCTAACAGTTTCATATGCATATGTCCAGATTCTATAAGTCCTGCATACTTCAAGGATGCATTAATTATGTCAGTATTGTGCAGCAAAAGAGAACCTTATATTTTGTAGTGGCTTCACAACAGGTTTTAGCACCTCCTCTCTCTTCTCATACCATTGTTTTTCTATCGTGAGCAATCTAAGCTAACTTTCAGCAGGGGCCTCACGTGACTAAAGAAGATCCTGAAATGTTAACAAAAGGGAGATTAATATGGAACAACTCTGAATCCTCTGATTCTTTCTTTGTATGTTACAGTGGTTAGGCTGTATTTTTAAATGAGGCAAGCAGTGGCTGATAAATAAGATACCCTGAAGGCTTTCTACCTCTTTTGCATACCAGCTTTTTTCTTAGGAAAACAAATAAACAAAAACAACTTCCCAAACAACAACAACAAAAAAACTGAAGTTATTTTTAATAAGAATAGGCTCAGGTCTTATAAAGCTTCATACTTAAAATTTGATTTTTTTGTTTTTTTTTTTTCCTTTGTGAATGGAAGTTTTTACAGCTTCTTGGAAAGAGAAGCAATACTCAAAAGGGAAAAGAGTGAAAACGTAATGGATAAACACTTGCAGTTGTCACCAGATGATCATAAAAGTTAGAGCACGCTGCTCCAATCTGGTACCAAAGCTTGGGCAGAGAACAATGCAGTGAGGGGTTTCCATGGTAACATGCATCTCCTGCCCCATCCCACATGTGGATCTGAGCACTATGATTATTAGCTCCTGCACTGAGAGGGAAACTACAAAACGCAGGAATTTATCACAAGGATGGGGAAAATGCCTGAAAGGCATACAATTACATGGAAGAAGAATTGTGGCAGTCGGATAGTGCTGCATAGTCATCCCCACCCTCATGCCCAGCACTCCTCTCAAATGCAGTGTTCAGAGCAGCAGTGTCATTGGCATCTTGTGGCCACCTCTGCTCCTTTGGAGCAGCTCCTAGGCAGCTGGGGCTATTATTCACCACGGTTCAGAGTTTGATACAGTGTGCAACACAGCATGGCCTTACAGTGCGAGGGCTGATGGGCTCCAGAGCTGTAATGAAGCCATGTCACCTCCTCCCCTATTTCACAGCACTGTAATCTGCAGCAACTTCGAGTTACGGCTGTACTGCACTTTATCCTCTGCTATTCTCTCTCATTAAAATAAGATTTCCATCCCTGTTCTTATCATAGTTGAAGCAATAAATAAAAATACTGTAGTATATTTCATGTGTATATGTCTACACATTGCTGATGTGGTTTATGATTTTTATTAAATACACAGGTTTTTACCTTTAGTGAAGTGAACACCAAAGACAACCACCCTAAAATCTCTTGTCTGCATGGCATTAAAATTCTTAGTCAGCTATTTTCCTTTGATTTTTTTCTGCATGACCAATGGATTAATACCTAACAGCCACCATTATCACACAATTTGGACAACATTGCTTATGACACTTCGCAGCAGTGTCTTTCCGTCACTCTGAACTCCCTGTGACCCACATATGTCTCCTTCCTCTTCACTGGTTGAATCAACAATTATACTATGTTGATGAACACCAAGAATAGGGAAACACACATATGCATTTGCTTTTAAGTCTCAGAGTTGTCTGAATACAGAAGAAGCCTGTGGCAATTTATGCCCTGCTGAAATACAGTTATCTTAACTGATATATGGGGATTACCATAATATTTCCTATTAAGCCTATGTGATTTTCCTTTCATTTCCATAGATAAAAAATGGTAATACATTATCACTAGTGACATTGCAGGCACTGACTTTGGCTATAAAAGTAAAAATCTAGCTGTATACATAAATAACGATAAGATCATTGCTGTTAGGTGCTGCTGATGGAGGTGTTCAGTCTTAGCAGTCCAAGGTTATGCTGAGCATATTAAACCTTCTAGAAATTTACTCTAAGGATGCTCCTAGTTGAAAATACTCTAATTAGCACCACCAATTCAAAAGTTCACCAGATATCATCATTAATAATTCTAACTCAACTAACACCATGAATCAAAATACAGAGACAGCAAATACTACACGGTGTCCCTGTTGCTTTTTAAATCATGCAGAGTGACAAATACATGACATTAAGATGGTGCTCAATCATGTGCATTTTCCTCTGTTCCTCACCACCTAACAGAATGAATGCGTTATGCATTAAATTCGTTACCACTCACCTGGGTTGCTCATAGGAAACTTCTTTTTACAGTACAAAAATACAACATCAGAGATGTTATTTGACTTAAAGTGTTTTTCTAGTACACACGAAATTGATTATTTTTCTTCCCAAATTGTCACTTAGTTGTTTGTCCCCGGAACTGCACTGCAACTTTTCTTCTGCTTTCTTCTTCTATCCCCTTTCCTTGCCTTAGTACAACAATGTCTTCCCACCTCTGCAGCTGAATTACTTTGTTCATTGAAGAATGAAGATTATAGCCCTCTGATACGATTTTTTTTTTTTTCCCAGTCAAATTATGTAAATCCCTTCTTGCATAAACCCAGTCTATTTCCCTGGAATATAAAACTGTCAAAATTGAGAAAGAAGAAAATAAGTAAATGAATAAGTAAATGAATAAATAAATAAATATCTCTCTTATGGACTCTGAAGGAAGGTAGCCTTTTAAAATTCCTTGAAGATTAATTTCTGTAAGGAACAAACCGTTCTTCCAAGGAATGCTTCCTGTTTTCCTTACAAACATTTTGAAGTCAATCTGAACATGTCGGGAGACCTGCCATGCTGTGGTGGGGGCATTTTGCCTGTACAAGCCTTTCTTGTATGTCATATTGGACCAGATATTTTTCCTACTGAAAAAGAAACCTTCCTTTTCAGCCAGAGTAATAGATTTTATGCTAAAATGGAACTTGAAGAAATTACTCGGAAGAAAGAAATTGGCAAGCAAGAAAATCAGGTGTTTGTATGATACTTGGACTTAAGCAGCAACTTCTGGAGCCAGGATTTGAGAGGTGTTATTAGAGTTTGGTGAAGAATCAGAAATGCAGCCAGTGAAAATTGAACAGAATTTCTGTAGTGTCAGACATCTTCCTTGTGTCTGTGTATGCTGGTTAACTTTCATTGTATTAGGTTTTACATATTATCTACTGCACTGTGTCAAAATGATGTTACGTGTTGAATGAAGATAGTGTCAAGGACAGAAACAAAGGAATGAAAGTCCTGTTTTCTAAATGCAACTTCCACATCTGCAGAGCAAATTTGAGCACAAGGACTCATTTTGATATGAAGTAGCATATTTAAAGCATAGAACTGGACATGAAATAAGTAGAGAGCTGGATTACCCTAGTTTAGTGCTAGAATGGAAGAGCATTACCTGGAATTCAGGAATTCCTCAGCCAGACTACTTTGCTGAAGTAATATGACATTATTATCATTCCACTGCTTATCACTGGAACTGCTGATGGAAAGTGTTTAAAGGTGACAGTATAAAGGAACCCAGTATTTGATACAGATACTGCCCAGTATTGCATGGAAAATACCTGAGGATATCCTAGTAGATGCTGAAACTGAAATATTTAATTTCAAATTACTGGATTTAAAAAAGATGTCAAAGATATATTTGGGATGAAATAGACTGCTTGTATCTTGTGGTATATAATATAATATATATAATTGCATATAATTATAATAATATATATAATATAAAAAATAAATATAAAAATAATATAAATAATAATATATATAATTGCATTTGTTTATGTAAAAGATGGTAGTTATATTATTCCTTCATCAGCAGTCTAGCTACCATGAATTTTCTGATGCTTCCAAAGAAGAGCAAGTGATGAGTATTTGGCTTAAATTACACAAACAACTATTATTTTCCCCAATTTTGTTTTCTTCCATTCACTTGCTCACATGTTCACTTACCTTTTGTGCTTATTTGTAAAAGAATAGTGATGTAATCATGTTCCATTTAACAAGAACATCATACAGCTGCCTGACCGTATTTTAAATATGCTACTTCAAATTATATCAGTTTCGTTACTGTTTTCTTCCTTTCGTGAATAGAGCTAGGCAAAGAGCTAAGGAAAAACCTTCAAATTGTGTGAAAACAAACTTATGTCAACACAAAACTAAAAAAGAAAAGAATGTGTGTGCCTGAGCATTTCTGAATGACCAATGTGGAGCTCCTTCTGGCTCCAGGACTGGATATCCCAGGGCATGCCATGCAGCCATCTGCTGGCATCTCTACATCCTTTTGGTGAGCAGTGCAGCCCTGCTCAGTAAGAACAGCAAGCTGTGCTATGGCAGGGTTTGTTGCTTCTATAGAAATGCCTGTTGTGCCCTGTGGGTGCATCTGCTTGAGTCCTGGCCTAGGCAGCAGTATTCCAATTTGGAGCAGAAATGCTTTTCACAGAACAGATGCTGTGCTGGTTCTGCTCAGTAGCGTGGTCACTCTATTTCTAGAGAGCTCTTTTGTTGCTACCCACATCTCTTCCCTGATTTTTTCCCCCACAGAAACGTAGCGCAGGAGCAATGCCTATCTAGCAAAACATTTATGGAAATGTGTATGCTTTTTCTTTGTTTTATTTATCCTCCTTGACCCACCCAGTAAATAAACCGGAGATAGAATGTGAAATGAAATCAGCCTTTTTCCATGATAGTTTCATGGAAACCAAAATTTTTTTTGTGAATATAGGCAACACTTATTTGATTAAAACTTTTCAGTGCTTTTATTGTATATGAGTGAAGGTACACTTCTATCTAATCAAACCATACTAAGTGCACTGTTTTAAATGTGATCATTTTACAGAGCTGAATGCAACTTTGAACAAAAATACTGGGATGGGTGCTGAGTCACGGCCTGAACCTCTAATTGATCAACTGAGGCAAGCAATGAGTCAACCAGAGGAGCACAGGTGAAGGCAATTCACCTCTGCTGCCTGGCTCTACCCCTCCTAGACCTATTTAAGAGCTGGCTGCCAGTTGGGAAGGGTTTCTTCAGAAGATCACCTCTACTGGTGTTTTGTGAGTGAGCCCAGGATCGGGGTAAGCCTTGTATTTATTTTCTTTTGTTATCTTAGTTTGCGTTGCTTAGTTCTCTTGTTTATTTTGTGATTATAACATTCTAATATTCATTGATTATACAGATGAGAAATAGACTGTTCTTGTGTAACAATATATAAAAAATGTGTAAGAATAATACACGTATTTTGAATGTGAAAGAATATTTAATCACATTGAGCCAAGCCTTGCATTCGAGTAAATAAATCTTGTTTAAGGAAAGAAATCCTATAGCATGGTAATAATAAGTTGTATAGATTAGAAAATAAGTGAAGGTGGTGACTGATAAACAACCAAACTAGCCAGAGTGGGTTTGCAAGTGATTGATGAATCATTTTGTTGAGGGGGTTTGCAAGGGCACAACATAGCTCTGGTGCAGAGCAGTTGTTCTCCTGCACAGTTCTTTTCCACAGGTGACCCAACGATGAGCTTAGCTTGGCCTCAGCAGGGAATGTGTGGTGACATGTTAGTGAAGTGATGCAAGCCTGTAATAGTGTGAAACTTACTAGAAAATATCACCAGGCTGATTTTGAGAGCTGTGGTTACTATAGCTTCTTACAAAATGGCTGCTAATACAAGGCATGAAGGCCTAAAATTAGCAGTGGACTTCACCTCTGTCACTTAGATTTTATGGAAAATTAGCCACACCAAACAAGCTCTGTGGCTTCTTGCTCTTATGGAAACTGTAAATTTATTGAAAATAATTGCATTGGCTTATGTAATTTGTTGTGTGACTTAATTTAGAAACAAAGAAACCCACCATACTTAGTTATTGTAAAACACTTTCAGATGCAATTTAGATACCTACACCTGCTCACAGGGGAACACCACTAGTTCTGTGAATAATTACTTGAAACACTTCAGAGCTGGGGAGGATTTTTCAGTCAGAAAAAATTTAAGTGGAAAGGCAACTGCTTAAGGGGAAATGGGCCATGGGATTTTATACTTTTGTTTGTTTATCTATTTTTTGTTTCCCTTTTTTGCAAGCTTTACTTAAATTGAGATGAAGGGAATGTGAGAAGATGAGCACAGCTGGTCTCTAATGAGAGTCCAGAGATGTTTCATTCTGGTGGGGTCACTTAGTGAGATGATGATTTACACCTGCTCTCTGTTGCAGGGTTGCTGATGTATGGGGCACCTGGTGTGGATATGAAGGCAGTGTCTGGTGCTACATGTGAAGGCATGACTGAGCCGAAAATTGAAGGTATGCTTGACAGATGCATCTTTTAACTCAGCTTAGAAATAATGTTCAAGTTATACTAGATAATTTGTTTTGTGGCTCCTAAACGCAGGTAGAAGTGCTCTTTGGTGTAGCTGAGGTAGTGTCTATTGTAGAGTTCTGTGGGTTTGATTGAGTGTAGCTTCTCATGTAAGAAGTAAAGCCAAGAACTGTCTTGTAAGTTTGCAAGTATCTTTGCTATGTTTTAGTTATGGCCTCTTCCTGACCTCATGTTGCTCTGTATTTTCACTGGGTGAAATAGTGGCTGTGAGCACTTTCTGGGAGAACTGAGGTGATATGTTGCAATGAATGATAATCTAAGTGAATTTCATATTATTTTTTTTTAAGATGGACTCATTTGAAATTCCATTCAAATACTGCTGTGTGTTGTGTTTGTAGTGTAGAAATAAAGAAAGTAGGCCACGTTTATGAGAGGGAGTTGCCTGATCTGAAATAAATGTGTTTTGAGGAGATTTGGATGGACATGCTTGGAAAAGAATAGAACTTATGGGTACCTGGTGAGGTACTTGGGAAAGGTGGTGTTTATAGTTGATTACTGAAAAACTGAGAAATGAAGTATTGAAGATGTGGAACTTGCAGTGGAATTACAGAAAGTTCTTATGCTGATGAAAGGCAAGGATGTTGGAAAATAAGGAAGAACTTCAGAGAAATTGCTAAGATTCTTTGTGATCTAGAATAGAAATGTAACTATTATCTGAATTTTTATTCAAAAGAAAATTAACATGTAATTTGATGACTTTCTGATATTTTTCTGCCTGATATTACAAATGCTTCTTAGTTGTTTGCTTGTTTATTTTTTTGTTGCTTTATTAAATCTCTTATACAATTCATATTTTTGTAGCCTTTTATGCACTTCATCCTTCTGCTAGATGAGACTAGATTTGAAAATATTTAAGGAATAACACTTCACAGAGCAGCAGACCATGTGGAAGCTCGCTCAATATCTGATGAACTTCGGTTATTATTAATTTTATATTGAAGAAAGTGAAAGAGAGGACATCTGAATTTTAGTTGATTGTTCAAAATTGTAGCTAATGTAATGTATAGTTTTGGATAGAATAAACTCCAGACTGTAGAAGCTTAATTACAGATTGCATCCTCCTTAAGTGTTGAGAGGTGGTACCTCGTAACTGGGAAGGTGCAACAAAGTTTCAGTGAACAATTGGTATCCCATGGTTTAAGAATTACAGTTGCAAGAATGAAATTGTAGCTTTAGAAAAAAGCTGTTATGAAGTGAACTTACTGACTTCATAGAGCTGATTTCCTGAATGTAATACAAATTGGAAATGCATGGAGTTCTGTATTCTATCTAGTATGTTTTCAGTACTGTAGTCAGTAAGTTTTGAAATGCATCAGTACTATTGCAGTTCTAAAAAGTACAAGTAGCAACTTCGCTTGTTTGGTTGGTTTGGTTTATTCCCCTTCCCCCCCCTGCCCCCCCTTACATTATGTTTGGTAGCATATGGCATGATTTCTACATTGGTATTTGTCAAAGGGAGGTTTCAAGAGCCTTAATGTCAAGCAACTGTGTATCTGCTTGAAAGCAAGCAACAATTCAAGTGCTTATGGCTGATGCTCTGTTTGTTCCCACTCGGCCTGCTGTTATATAGTATGACTATGTATTGTTAGCTTTGTAACATCTGATCTGCAGCCCAGACTGAAGTTCAGGTGAGAATGATCTGGGATGATTACAGGCAACATTTGCTGTGTCCTCATCCCAGTGCAGAAGGTATGAGTTCTTGGATGCTTTATAGGAAAGCATCCTAGGAAAGACTCAAAGTGCTAGTATCAAAAGGCTGGAAAAACTTGTGCTAAACTTCATTTGCAATGCTGAGTAATCTGGTTTAAAGAGACTGAGTATTATCCACAAACCTATGTGTGGGTGTATTTATGTATCGCAGGTATTGTATGTATGTATTGATTGGCCTTATGTTTATGGGATGGAAGTAACAGGCTGACTTGAGAGATATTGTTCTTGTGCTGTTTTTCTGAACTTTCTCTATATTCAACCCAGTTGCAAATAAAGACTTGAGAGTTTTTTAGTGTTACACATAGTCTTAGCTTCCTGAATAATTGACTTCTGTGGCTTAAAACCTATAAATCAGTTCCTCATGGAAATTAGACCAAAGTCTGCAACCAAATTAATGTTACATATTATTGTAATTTTTTGCACTACATCTGTCATAAACTTGAGATTTCCAACTTCAAGACTTCAGCCATATTACTGTGAAAGTTTTGTGAGAAATGTGAAAGGTCTCTTTGAAGTTTTCATTCTTCCTTTTTTGTTCACTGACTGTAATTGGAGGTTACAAGGGATGAAAGAAGGGAAGTCTTAAGGCCACAATGCAATGAGAAGTGAGTGCACTAAGTGTGTAGCCAATCCGTTTCTATGTATTAGTACAAGAAGCTCTTCTAAAAGGAGCACCAGAACTTGTGTAAATAGTGGAATGTAGTAACTGCGATATTTTACTTTCTCCACAGTGAAGATATAAAAGTAGGAGACAAAGCCAGGTGTGAGGTTCATGTGGTTTATAATTGGTTAGAAAGCAGAAGGCACTTCATTAATATGACCTGGTTCATGATGAGGATTCTTTGGGCCTTCTTAACCGAAAAGAAGGAAATGCTACAGGTTAAAGCTACTTTAAGTACAGTTTTTTACTATTAGAGTTGGTGTTGATAATATAAACTCTCTGCACACTTCTGTAAAGATCCTAAACAAAAGGATATCTTAACTGCTGTTTAGCTAGTTTCTTATAGAAGCAGAATCTTATCCATTCACTAACAAATTCAAATGTATGATTTCAAAGTGTCTTATGAGTATTTTTGCACGTTCTCAGTAAGTTGTCTTCTATGTGCTTCAGAAAGCAGGACCTTAAAATGTATGTCTTGTACTACTTTAGTTTAATGGGCTGTCAGCTGTCCAGGCAGATCAAGTACAAAGTCAGACATGTCTTTAATCTTCAAAGAACGTAACGAAAAAAGTGAATATATTTAGTTAGTGGCTAGGAGGTACAAAACAACTGAGGAGCAAAACAGCTTTTTTCTGACTTGAATTAGGTAATTGAAATTTTAGCTGTCCCTGTGCGTAAAACATCCTCATAGTTTGTGAGGGGTTTACTGAAGAGTAAGTGCTCATTTGTCTCCATTTAGTAAACAGTCATAAACTCAACACTTAGTTTTTTATATTCCCTTCATTTAAATGAGGGGTGTACATAGCTCTTGATGCCTTGTAACATGAAAGTGTGGAGGGGAGGGGAAAGGGAGGAAATATTTCATCTGAACTGAATAGAGTTCGAGTTTTTGAGAGTAAGATTAGGTTTCCTCTTTCTGTAAAGAATTAAAGCAATAGGAGATGCATATGCACAAATGGGTTGTATGTATGAATTGTCTGTTATTTTAAACAAATATCTTTTATGCTTGCAATTAAAAATACTTGACCTTTATTTTCCTCTAAGTTCAGAAGCTGCTCAATAGTCTCAAAGCCCAGGTCTCTGAAGTTATTAAAGGTTATTACATCCATAGAAAAAAGAACTGCATTAGTATAGGAGCTAAAAATCCTTACTGCTTGGTTTTCAGAACAACTATGTATCGCTAGCAGTGATCCTCAGGAACAGAATAGTCTTAAGTCATTATTATAGGACAATTAGTCAAGTACATGACGTGCTTTGCTCCTCCTGGACACAGGGTAATAGCTGAGGAGAAGAAGGAAGGAAAAGATCAAATTTGTACTCTAATGTGTTCTAGAAGCCAAGTACCTGTTAATATAAAAATCATTCTTGTCCCTTCACCCAGACTAGCTCTTTATTTCCTCTAGAGGTTCTCAGGAGTTAGACTTGAAGAGTAGCTGCTCTGAGCACTGGTGGAGTTGGCATATGTATGATGAATGAATTTGGTTTCATGGCCAAATTGCTTATCCAGACATGAAGGAAATAAGACTTGTTTATTCTCCTTTCCCCTCTCTGTTCTAGCCTATTTCTGCTATTCAAACTTTAATTTACCCTTTGCATTAAATTATTCACTTGGAGCCTTTTTGTATGTTATTTTTAAGTTCTTAAGATTTTGCAAAAAATAAAGCTCTGAAGGAGGGAGAATATCATGCAGTGTTCTATTTTAGCTGGAATTGTGTGTTGTACTTATAGCACCCATATATACATAACTAAATTAAAACCACTCTTAAAAGATCAAATTAGCTGAGTAAACTCGAAATTCAAACTGTTGGGATAAGAGGAAGACTGAGACATAATTTAAACTGGAATCATGAGTTTTCATCATGAAAATTTGTTTTCCACCCAGTATGTCATACCTATAATAATGCTAGACTTCTGAAGTCTACTCGGTCTAAAGTAGTAGCAGTAGTCTTTTTGTTGAGGAACTAATTACATTCTCAGAGAGCTACCAATGTTGTCTGTAACTACCACAAGCTTGGTAAACATCAGTCTGTTGTGTGATGGTCTTACATGACATGGGTAGTTGGTATAGTTTGGGGTCTGTAGGATTATGATAGGGCTCCTATCAACTCCTATTAAGAGTCCTGAAAGCGTAGTGCTGTATTTTCACGTTGTTTTATAATTAAGTAAACAATTACAACATGTTCCCTTCTTTGGATTTGAAGGCTGGATTGTTTGGTGGATCAAGAATTGTTCTAAAGGACACAGCCAATTTTGGTCAATGACTTCATGTCCAGGTGTCAGATGGTTATGAGCAGCATCCCCTGGGGTCTGTCTTGGAACTGATATTCTTAAAAATCTTTATTAGTGACATGCATAATGGGATTGAGTGCAACCTCAGCTAGTTTGCTGATTACACCAACCTGAGCAGTGCAGTTGATGAAGCAGGAAGAAGGAATGCTTTTCAGAAGACCTTGATAAAGTTTAAAGGTGACCTTTGTGAACCTAATGAGGTTCAACAAAGCCATGTGCAAGATCTTACACTGGAGTTAAGGTAATCAGAATATTTATACAAAATGGGTGAAGTCGTTGAGAGTAGCCCTTCTGAGAATGACTCAGGAGTCCTGGTTGATGAAAAACTTATTGTGAGTCAGTGGTCTACACCTGCAGTCCAGAAGGCCAGTGGTATCTGGGACCCATCAGAAGAAGGGTGATTGTTCCTGTCTATTCTGCCCTTGTAAGGCCCTGACTGGAGTACTGCATTCAAGTCTGGTGCCCCCAACACAAGAAAGGTGTGGAGCTTTTGGAGAGGCTCCAAAGGAGGGCCAGGAACATGATCTAAGTGCTGTAGCTACTTTCCTATGAAGACAGGCCAAATGAACTGGGCTTGTTCGGCTTGAAGAAGAGAAAGCTATGAGGAGACCTCATTGCAGCCTTCCAGTATTTAAAGGGAGTTTATAAACATGAGGGAATTCAATTTTCCTTATGGGTAGATAGTTCCTCATAGACAAAGGGAAATGATTTTAAAGGAAGGTTGAGGTTAGATGTCAGAGGGTCCTTTTTTACTGAGAGAATGGCAAGGTTCTGGAGAAGGTTGTCTGAAGAGACTGTGGATGCCCCATCTCTGGAGTTGTTTAACACCAGGTTGTATGGGGCCCTGTGCAGCCTGATCTAGTACTTGATCTAGCAGCTGGCAACCCTGTCAATGGCACAAGGGTTGGAAGCTGATTGAGGGCCCTTCCAACCCAAGGCGTTCTCTGGTGGTCATAGAAAATCATGATTAGATACTAAAAAAAAAAAGTCAGTGGAAGAACTGCTGAAGAGTTTTTAATGCTTGGATGCTTTCTGGCTCTCTTTAAATTGAGTATCCCTGTGTGTTTGAGCAGAGGTCTTCAAACTGCAGTCAAATCACCTTCAACTTCTCGAGAAATATTGAAAGAGTTTAAACATTAAGAAGATAAGGTGTTGTTCCTGAGATCAAATTATGCCAAGTCAATCTGATTTCCTTCTGTGCTTGAGTAATGAGCCCTGCAGCCCAAAGAGAAGCTGTAAAGTTTCAAATAGTTGTGTGATATTCTCATAAACAAATTAGGCAAACTAATTCTAGGTGAGTGCAAAACTAATTAAGAAAAACACTGGGAGTATTTATCTGTTAAACTTGAAGCTGCATAGGTTGTGGTCTTCATTGGTTCCTTCTGCATTTGGTTCTGTTCATTATTTTTGTTTTTAGCAACTTGTATAATAGAAAAAGCATTAAGCCTGCAAGTTACTAGATAATACTATTGTAAGAAAAATGACAGATAAAGATAGGAATAGGTGAAGTGGAAGTGTCTTTAAACAACTGGCATGTGAATTGACAGCAAGCCTGAAGTTTAGTTCCAGCTGAATTTTCTGCTGTACAAATGGGAAGAAGGTAACAGTTAGTGAGGTGGAAATCTTGCACAAAAGAACAACAGGCAACAAGCTGAGCATGAGGTCTTTCATAAATATCCTTGACAAATGGATGAGTGCCATCCGTCTTTGAAGTAATCCTTCTCTGTTTAGCACTGGCAAGCCTTTGTACAGAACAGTTTATGCAGATTTGGGTAACAAATGTTGGGTTAATTTATTAAAGCCACTCATTGCTAACTCTCTCCTTCTCTTTTTCTCATGCCTACTGAAATCTGTAAGTCTACTGAATCTATAGAAAGTGAGATGCAGGTGACAAAAGTTGTGAGAAATATTTGCTTCTGAAGAGTTGTGGATAGGATAAGTATTATGGGCAAGCTTAGTGGTACAAGTTGGTTGGTTGGCTCTTTGTGTTTTGGCTTTTTTTGTGGTTGTTTTTGTTTGTTTTAATGAAGTAGGTAGCAGAATGCTGTCTTAATGGAATGTTATTTGTACAAAAATACTTGATAAAAAAACAGGCAGTGGCTTAGATTTGTCTTCATGTGTTTTTTTTTCTCTTGATTTTGAGCGTTTCCTATTCCCCTTGGCTCTGTTTTCTGTAATCTAATGATGTGCTTTTGAGTTTTCATTTAGCTGCTGTCCTTGAAAGTCCCTGAGATTGAAGCCATGCCGCACAAGCTAATTGGTGGGCTGATCCTTGATCAGCCTGAAGTACATCATGATCTTGTGAACACAGAAAAATGTTGTTAGAATACTTGCTATTAAGAATGCCTTTTACACTCAAGATTTTTTTTCAAAGGGCAAAGAAAGACTATACTGTAATATAGTCTTTCTGTATGCTTGGCTACTGCTGTAACAGTTTATATTTGTCTTTATTCACTCTTATGTGTTTCAGTAAGTGTTTAAAGCAAGCTATGTATATATATATTTCTGTAAGCTTTTCAGCAAGCCTTTGAGCAACTATATTCCCCAGTGAACATTGACTGTATTAGATCAGGTGTCAAACGAAGCATAACCTGTCTGGATCTGCTGTTCAGCTCATTCAGCTCCTCTTCTGGTCTGTATGTCTGTGATGCTTTATATCTAATATCTATGCCCCATCTAATGTTAGGTTTATAGTTGCACAACCTCCGGTGTTTAGAGTCCTGTAGAAACTGAGGCAGAAATAACTGAAAGACGAAAACTGGGTCTTGCATCTTCGTTGGGAGGATTCCTAGAAAACCAGAATTGCAAGAAATGAGGTAATGAATGAGAGGATTTTTCTGAGTGTAAAGAAAGGCTTAAAGGACCGTTTTCCTTTTTAGACTTGTGTTTGATGCATCTCTGCTTTCTTTTGCTTATGCTCAGTATCAGTGTTTTTTCCCTGTAAATTAGTGGCTTTCAGTATATAAAATAGTGGTTTTCAGTAAATTAATATAATGTATCTGGATTTGTGATAGCAGATCTTAAGTTTTCCAAGAGTAAAGTTTAGGGCAGAACAGGCTAGATCATCGCTGGAAACTAGTACAGCTCCATTAGTATCAGAGTCAACACTAATTTACATAAGCTGTGCTTCTGACCTTTTGTTCTTGTGAAACTTCAGAAAAATTTGCAGTTTAACATGGAGTTGTTTTTCAAACCAATTTAATTTTAAATGTTTCTGTGATACAGATAACTTTGCTTTTAACTGTCATGAAAGTCCAAACTAAAGCAAAGTGTAACATAATCAAAATGCATCAAGAATGCAGCTCGTTTATTAGGTAAATTTTGACTTATCGAGTGTCCTTGAGTTTCTGAGTTCCCTCTGATCTTGCATTAAAAATTCTCCTTGTGCCTTCTCCAACACTCATTATCACTCATTAAGAGTTGAGATTTAAAAATTAGAAGTAAATGTAAGATTTTTTTTGAAAAGCAGCTGAGTTTTCCTTTGGCAAATCATCCTTTCCAGACATCAAACTCGATTCAAGCTTTGAAAGAGGGCAGCTATGAATGGACTTTGTGGGTACAGGCAAGTTAGTTGCACGTTCAAAAACATGGACAAGAAAGCTGACTTGATTAAATTGTTCTTGTAGTATCCTCTCATCTTGACTAAAACAGATCTTTTGAGCTGTTATTTAAGCATAAATACAATAAGTCTAAAAACCCCGTGTAAACAAAAACCAAACAGAGTGGTTTTACTTGATTAGTGAAACACATTTTACTGAAAGTATATGTAAAAAGATATGTAAGTTACCTTACTGAACATCCCTAGTTAGAAATTGGTAAATGAGCCAGGGTTTAAAAAAAAAACAAAAAAACCTGAATAATAACTGAGCCCAGAAATGAAGAGAAATTCCAGGGTTATTCAATCAACAATTCAGTTGATACTGCAACATCTTTGCACGTGCTGCTGATAGCCATATGCTGAAGAGTGCAGGTTTCTTTCACTCCTTCAGTTAGGTGTCAGTAGTAGTAATAATTACTTGGTGTTTGCCTAAAGATAATTCCCGAGTTGAATTTCCATTTGGGGATGAAATGTATTTCTGGCACTGAGATAAAGATGTGTAGTTAAAATAACTGACTATGTTACTGTTTTTATTATAGAGCTGTGGGTAGTGCCTTGCTTGTCTCTCCCCTCAGAATGGGCTTGTTCATGTTATTGTTCAGTAGGCTATGCAGTATCAGTATACTATGTAGTCCTTCCCTAAAGTACTACACTAGCCTTGCTGCTGCTGCTTTGGAACAGGGTACTGGTAGATGCTGGGGAGTTGGCTCTGCAGCTCAGTCTGATGTCTGATAGCTGGAGACAGCATCTGAATTCAATTTCTGTGTCTGTATTCATCTTTGTTATATTAAGCATATTTTCATGTGTCTGTTTTCAGTAAGTCTGCTGTGTACTTCATATTCCCTAATGAATATGTTTCAATAAGCAGGACTTAATGTATAAAATGTAATTATTTATTGAGAATTGTATTAATGAGATAGGGCAGAATTTTTGCGTCTGTGAGGACGTTGGGTAGTTTATTTCTTGAGCGCCTGTCATAAGTGCTTGTGAAAAATATTTACTTATGGATGGACCTCCATAAGAAACAGAATTTTCCAGGCATGTGTCCATTTGATTGTGTTGTGACAATTTGAGTGTTTTCTACATGATGTGTTTTTGCTGACATGATTATCCAGGATATGTTTCTGTTTGCAGTTGGTGCCACTGTACTACTCACAAACATTAATATTGCTCAAATCGAGAATGGAATGGGGGATTACTCTGATGAAAATGCCATTGAGTACATAATACTTGCAGAGCTTAGAGGGATTTAAAAATAAGAAAAAAAAAAAACAAGGTAGAAGAAAAAAATATTATGTATCCCATCAGTGACCTGGAAAAAAAAATGATTTAGGACAAAATGAAACTAAATGGATATCGTTATATGGAGAATGAAGAGAAAATGGGACAGGTACAAAGTAACTAGTATCTGAAAAACCTGAAGACCTACATCTCCTTTGGAGAGGATGCCATCTGTTTCTAAGGCAAGTCAAAGTAAATATTTCTTGTAGTAGAAATAAATGAAATTGACTGAGACTTGTTTTAATGTACTTTAAGATTCTTATCTTTCCCTCTAAAAATGAAGATAATGCAGACTTGCCTCTGTGCTCGCCCCCTTCCGCCCCCCCCCTTTCAACAACCACACTCATTCAAGAAACAAATAAGCAAACCTGTTTGGCATGGACAGCTACTCTTACGGTGGGATCAGTATTTTAGAATGAGCTGGATGTTTTTCACTTGTTAGAAAAACCGACAGACCAGGCCATCTTGTTTAAATGGCAGCCGTGCTTGGCAAAGCAAGAAAATGCAGTCTAGATGGAGAGCTTTTCTTTATTGTCACCTTCCATAATTAGAGATCAAATTGTGGATGAGCATCTGTGTAGGCTACTTCTTTCCATCTCCTATGATGTCAGCCCCTGGTGCTGACTTGATAATTTGTGCTCTCTGCTGATTGGCTGGGCTGATGAAGAAGAAAACTATTACTTCCTTCTATCGGCACTTCGTGTGCTTGTGTCAAATAGTTTGTTTTACAGCTTGACTCTAAGCTGCCTCCTTCTCAGGAACTTGGATGAAACTTAACTGTGCCCTCTTCTTTCTTACCTTTTTACGGTTGCAGCCTGTTTTAAATGACCAAGTACTTTGCTATTTTTCCTAATTACTCGGAAGGAAAAAAAGCCTCAAGTCTCAAAAAACCTTCAAGTCTTCCAATGCAACTCTGTGATTGTTCTACAAACAGTCCTTGTTGCTTTTCTACATCTTTATAGCTCCCTAGTAAATGTTTGTACTGTTAATATGGAATCACAGAATAGCTATTTCCAAGGCATGCTAGCTGATCTTACTGCCGTTTTTTTGGGGTAGGGAACCCCAGTTTTCTGATAATATACCACGTGATGGAGTATCCTGTTTGTACTTAAGGTGTTGTCCTTCATATTCAGGTTCTGACAAAGGAGCTGCTCTTTTTTGAGGGAGCTTAGCAGGAGTGACTGCTGGGGGCACTTGTATTCTCTCCCTACAGGAATGTGCCTGTATAGCTCCTTCTGTTCAACATTTGCAGTTGGGTATGCGGGTGGCATTCTGCAAAGTGGACCCCGTATATTGCTAAAATTATTGCTGCCTGAAGACAAGTTCTTCGATTGTACAGCAGTGCAGAAGAAGCTGGAAGCTTCATGAAATACTTCTGTTGGTCCTTCCTTGAGGTTTTTAAATCATAATAATGAATAGGTGGTAATTTCTAATAGTACGTACAACTGTGATAAAATAGGGTCATTGACAGATTTAGTTGGTAATAGGCTATAAGCTGTCAATGTGCAACTACGTCCTGGCTCAGTAATTTTGCTGCAGGGCTCTCATTCAGACCATTCAGCAAAAATGCATCCTCTCCATCTATCTTTTTGGTAGAAACACTGCAAGTATCAACTTCCTGTAGAGACTGAGTTGTCTAGGAGCAGTACCTACCCTCCCCCTGGTGTAGATTTTTACTTGTGTTGGAGGCTTGAATCTCTTTTAATCTTAGCACGTTTCACCCTTTTTTGTTAAGAGTTAATAGTCTCCTAATGGCCATATGCTCAACCAAGAATTAATGCAGTAGCTAACAACAAGCTGCTAGTTTCCTTCTAAAATGAGTGTTTCTTACAATGGCCTGCTCTGAAAATGAGACGCAGATAAGTAACAGCTCTGAACTGCATGTGGCCTCTTATCTGTGTCTCCTAGCCTGCTGTTGGTTGATTTTTTAAAACTAAATTCAGTCTCCGGTAAATGTAAAAGTTAAAGAGTAAGGACTTGCCATTTTGAAACTTTTGGAAACTGTTGTTTTGGAAACTGAAAAATGACAGGGTTGTCTTTTTACTTCTGAGCATTATGTGTGCTGTTTTGCCCTAAGGGATTGTTTTTGGTAGGATGATGCTCGGAAAGAGGAGTGTTTTTAAACTGGGGTAAACTTAATAAGAGCTGTCATCCTGAAGTGGTGGAAAAAAACTCATAATACAGAAATGCGTGCATATGTTTTTAAAGAAGACTTTTCCTTCCCTGATTTTAAAAAAAATGAAGTCTTAATCGTGAAAACTAGTATCTACAATTTCATCTTAATCTCTGATTTCAGGCAAGTTATTCATTTTCCTTTAGAAAAGTCACTTTTTCAGGAAGTTCCAAGCTAGTCTCAGAATTACATCTTGAATATAATTGAACATAACATTCATTTTCATTTTTCCTGCTCTTGGCTGGTAGGTACTTTCTGTATGTTTTAAATGTTAGACTTGTCTCAAATGTCATTCAAGATATTTTTCTCATTTATAACTGTTTTCTGCATCTCCTTCAGTAATTCCAGTCTATTGCCTTTTACCACGTACTGCCTGCTGGCACCTGCAACATATTCAGGTCACATAAGTTCATCTGATACAGAGATAATTTGAGTGAGAATGCTCAAGTGAGTAGCTCAATTTTACCTTGCACTACAGCAACAGTAGAAAATAAGTTTCTCAGTGAATGCTTTGTTTTATTTCTTCGCTATGGAAATCTTTCTAGTTTTAGATGAGCACTACGACTAAGATAATCAGTCTCGTTGTATGACTAAACTTCAAGAATGTTTTCTACGTTTTAGCTTTAAAGTGACATTTCTTGTGCTTTCTTTTCTATGTAAATTAGTGGTAGCATTTTATCTGATCAGAGAACATCTAGAAGATTGTTCTGTCAGGATGTGGACACAAAGCTCAACAGCAGATGCATTGACCAGCAAAACTGAACTAATTCATCGAAGCAGTGTTATGGATGATATACTTGAGCTTCAGAAAAGATACTTGATTTCAGTATGGTTATCTTCTGTGGCTTTTTTTCTTTCTTTTTTATCACCTGAGGATGTCCACAAGTAAATTGTTGATAATGTAGCTGCTGGGATGTGGTGCCACTCAGTTTTCCCATTCAGACATCTTCAGGGAAAGATGAGCCTTGTATGCTTTGTAGGGTGGGGAAAACTGAAACCCTGCAAAACAGCTTCTGCAGCAAAATTTTCCTTTCTTATGTCAGAGAAATCTCTATCAGGAGATCTATAAAACAGATGTGTGAACCCAGTATTCTCTATTCACAGCTCTGGAATTCGCTTCTTTACTACTTTTTTGTGTGTGTGTGTCTGGTTTTCTTGATGGTGTGGGTTTCTTTAGTTAGTTTGCTTTTAATAGACATAAAGTGTACTTGTGGACTTTGTTTCAAGAAAAAAGATTAAATTCCCTTATCCCATTAAAGGACAACTATTGTTGTCATCCTCTGAAATAGATGACCAAGATGTAAATGGAGATGGTAGCATTCAGTGTTAAACTATCTAATGGCTTTTAGCCCAATTATTTCAGTTGCTGTTCTGCAGACTAACAGCATCTATTTCAGTTCAAGCCCGAAAGCATTTTCCCTACTGTTTTGTGTGTTGTGTTTTTTTTAGCCTTTTCTACTAAATTATAGGCAGAAAATATTTCTAAAAACAAACCTGAGTAGGTATACTTTAATCTGTTTGAAAACTCTTTGGATCTCCTGCTTTTTTCCGGCTGTTGTGATTTGTACTGAGGCATAGACTCCTCAGTTCAAGAAAGACAGGGAACTTCTAGAGATAGTCAAGTGGAGGGCTACAAAGAAAAAGGCATGGAGAATCTTCCTCACGAGAAAAGGCTGAGAGACCTGGGGCTGTTCAGCCTGGAGAAAACCTGAACAGCCCTTCAACCTGCTAACCACAGTTCTTCAGGTGCAGCCCAGGATATGGGTTGTTTTCTGGGCTTCAAGGGCACAGTGCTGGCTTATGTCTAGCTTATCATTCATTCACCAGTATCCCCAAACCCTTTTTGACAGGGCTGTACTCAATTCCTATGTCACTCCATCTTGTATTGATAGTGGGGGTTGCCATGACCTTAATGCAAGACTTTGCATTTGGATATGTAGAACCTTAGGAAGTCCTCCTGGGCCCACTACTTGAATCTGTCTAGGTCTCTCTGAATGGCATTGTCACCCTTGGGCATATCAGCTGTGTCACACTGTTTGGTGTTTTCCACAAACTTGCTGGGAGTGCATTCAATCTGACTGTCAGCGTGACTGATTAAGATACTAGAGAGCATTGGTCCCAGTACTGACCTTTGAGGGACACCACCTGTCACTGATCTTTATCTGGACATTGACTTGTTAGCCACCAGTTTTTGAGTATATCTTGTAATCATCTCTCATCCATCAAGTCCATGTCATTTCAATTTGGAGAGAAGGATGTTGTGGGAGGCTGTGTAAAAGGTCTTATTGAAGTCCAGACAGATGACATCAGTGACTCTTCCTTTGTCCACTGATGTAGTTACACCATCACAAAGGGCTACTAGGTTGGTCAGGCACACTGTCCTCAATAAAGCCATTCTGGTTATCCTACATCATTTTTTCTCTTCCATGTACCTCAGCATAGCTTCCAGGAGGATCTGTTGCATTATTTTTCCTCTTACAGAGGTGAATCTGACAGGTCAGTAGCTCCCTGTGTTGTCCTTGCTAGCTTTCTAGAAAATGGGAGTGATATGGCCTTTTTCCTGATCACCATGGACTTCACCTGATGACCATGACTTTTTTTTATTTGTCATCAAGAGTGGCTTGGTGATCAGATAAGCCAATTCCCTAAGAACTCTGGGATGCTGTTGGGATTGCTGTATGTTCAGGTTTCTTAGGTGATTGCTGACCTGATCTCAGCTTTCAGTGTCAGGGGCATTGCTCCTTCATCTTCTGACCCCGAAGTAGGAACACTGAGGCAACAAGGTACAAGAAAAAGTCTTTGGCAGTGCAGCTTAACCTTAGGGTTACTAATGTGAGTCTCCTTGCACCGAAATGACTCTGCTTCCCTCCACTGCACCACAAGTTCTTTAGCAAGGCTTGTAAGGAAGTCCCTGGAAATCACTTTACTTCATTATTTTACAGCGTACTCCAGAGTAGTGTTTATTCTTTTATGCTAGAGCTGGAATTCGGACTTCAAGAAGAAGCAGGCTAAACTTTATTTTCTATATAAAGAAAAAAGGAAGGAGCTGTACTGTGTATGGATGATTAAAATTTCTATATGCAGCTATCAAGTGCCTTAATAATGGATGTAATATAAACTTAATTCATAGTAGTTTACCCTAACACGGATTTCAAATTAAATTCTTCAACTGACTTGCTTTAGGTTTGTTGCCTAGCCTTTCTTGATTTATTCTATTGCTAGTGTGCTCATCCAAACTTGGGAGATGTAGCAAAATGCAAGAAGTACTACAGAAACAGTACTAGTATAATGTGTTGTCTTGTTCCAAGTGAAGTCCGTGCTAGGTTTGGGGTAGCTCCAGAGGTCTGGGAAACTGCTTTGTCTGTATAATCAATGAAACAATTATTTAAAAACATATCGAAAGGACACTTGTAGTTTTCTCTCCCTAATGTTCCTCCTTTTTATTACACGTGAAAAACTATGTTTAAATTATACTTGTGCTCTGCATGGGAACTGCTGAATCATGGCCTGGAACTGATTGATCACAGGTTGCGAGCAATGAGTCAGCCATGGGAGCGAAGGTGAAGGCGATTAACCTGTGTTGCCTGAAGGGGTGGAGCCTGGCTCCACCTCTCTTAAGACCCATTTAAGAGCTCACTAGCAGTGGGGAAGGAGATCCCCTTCTGGAGATCCCCTCCTCTGCAGTTTCATAGCGTGCCCAGGATAAGGGTAAGCATTTTATCTAGTCTGTTTAGGTATAAAAACTGCATGGCCAAACCCTCTGGTATATTTCTTAACTATAACATCTGTACATTCACTAATTGTACATGCTCTTTTCTTCAGAGGAAGTATCAATTGATACTTACATTCGATAATGGTTTTAGAGGTCAGAATGTGGCAGACTGAGTTATCTCTGTAAAATGTGTGAAGCTGGAGTTGCTCGGACACAGACCATCCAACATTGCATTCTGCACCTGAAGTGCCAACAGAAACTTCTATCCAAGTTCTTACTTCGTTATGAAAAAATGTGAAAGTTGTGATGGAAATAGTAGAGTACAAGGCTTCTGAGTATGTCCCCATGCTGACCTTCAAAATGTGGCTTGTACTGTCATAAAAAAAGATATTCTGCTAGGAAGAATTTTTGTCTTTCGCTGCTGCCAATTAGCAATCTTTGGAGTTACATGGATATAACAGTTAGTAGTACAGACTAGAAGAAAAAGAGGAGTATGTGGGGAAAAAAAACTATTTACGTCCATAATTTACAGGTTCATTTTTTCTTCACCACGATCAGCTGAATGCTGAGCAGAAGTTTAAAAAAAAAAAAAAAAAGCTTGCAGATATCGCATGACACTCGAGGAAGAACTTTTTCTTCTTATGAATCTTGCCATAGAGTAGCTCCTGGCAATTAAGGTTAGGTAAGTTGGGATAGCAAATGCCTTTCCTAATTTATCAGGCAGATCTTGTTAATATGATAGTCAGCTTCTGATTGCTCCCAGTGTTAAGGCTGTTCCTATAATAGGTGCAAATGTTACCTCATTCACGAAATTACAGCATAGTTTGAAAACAATGAATATCCCTCCTGAGTAATCTCTTGAAAATAATCCATGCTTTCTCTCTTTCTCAGTTCTTCCTTCTCTAAAACAGTTTGTGCTTTGGTCTTTCAGGAGGCTTAATGAATTTTATAGTCTACAATCCAGGGAGTAAAGAAATAAGTTGTCTCTTTCACTCTTCAAAAATTAACTGTTGGTAAGATTAAGTTACAGCAACAATTGAACAGTGGAAAGTTGTTTTTCTCTCTCTCAGAACTGTAGGGTTGTGGTAGTCCTTGCTTCCATTCTCTCCAGCATCCTGTTTCATTTATTTTAGAATCCTTTTAAGTAGAAACCCTGAAGAACTGCCAATTTGGCTTCAATTGTAAGTGATGACTAAAGTTAGCTGGGTTATGATCTTGGCTGAACTGAAAATTGTACTAGCGTCTTATGACTACCTACTGTTTAGTGGCTTATGAGTTATGCAAAAAAACACAGCTTTATTTTGAATGCAAGCAGATGAGTAAGATGGAAATGTAGTGCAATTGAACTCCATAAGCTATTCTTATTCAAAAATATGAAGACCATTATTTGGGGAAAAAAAGACCTCTGTTTTCTTACTGTTAATAATAACTCAGAAATTAATATATAAAAAGTGAATTTTAGAAAACATCACGTATTCAAAATTAAGTTGTTCTGAGCTAATAATTCTTAATACAATACTTCCAATTTCCTCATATGCAATTGGTAATGCACTAGTAAGCTCCATAATGTGAGAATAACGATGAACTTTCAAGCCCTTTTAAGTAGCATCAAAGATACCTAGAAGGTTATAGCTTCATTAGGCTGCTCCAGCAGTCCTAGGTGGATCTGTCAAAAGGGGGTGGAGTAACTTGAACTAAAGTGGTTACTAGAAAGTATGAGGGCTGCTTTGAAAGTATTACCTCCTATTTCATTGAGTTGGTCCATGATGTCTGAGGTGGATGTTGGTGATAAGGTAGTAGGGATTGAACCTTTCTATCAACATTCTATTAAATTTTGTTGCTATGTGAAGGGTAGCAGCAGAGGGGCAGTCTGAGAAATTGTCTGAGGTGGCAGTGCAAATGAGCTAGAGGTGTGATTTTGAATTCCTCCCCACAGGGGAACTTACACCCACTGACATTCATGGTGCCTGCCATGCAAATGGTGGGTATTAGTACAGTGAAGGAGTAGGTGGTGTGTTTCAGCAGCAGTAACAGTAATATTAAAAAAAAAAAAAGTTCTTTCTGAACATGCACAGCTGTCACACAATGAAATGAAGAGCGTCTTGGTGAGTTCATGTATGTGAGTCAGTGGATTATGACCAGGCAGCTATGTATGGAGCTGTATATTTTCTTCAGTGCATTGGAAGTGATGGTGACAATGTTGCAATATCACAAAACTTGCATCAGGTGGGTCCTGCAAATTCTCACAAAGAGCAGAAAGGATCCTGCAATGTAAGTTTTTCAGGACCTATCAAATAAATATGAGGCTGGACTTTCCTGGCTATGTGGTGACATCTGACTTGACCTGTACAAGCTGAAGTCAAAATGGCAGTCCATGGTGGTTATGTGTGAATTCCCCATGCATGTTCCAGATGCAGCCCTCGGTGGGTAAAGCAATGTGCGCTGTCCTTGGGGATATGAAATGAATGGTTGTTTTGGATTGCCTGGAACCTGAACAAAGCATTGATTCTGACAGTCAGAGTTGTAGTGTTGCAGAGCTGAAGGCTCTGGCTGCTTCAAGAGGCAGTCTAGAGAAAACAATTTTTGTATTATGTTGTGATGAATATCAGGCAACATACCACTTAGAAGATCTTGGGACAGATTGCCAAACTTGTCTGGGTTGTCTTACCACATCCACAGCGTAATCTGGATTCGGTACTTTCCAACTTCAATTTGTTCAGGCCAATGAAAGATGAACTGTGTTGTCAATGTTCTCCTATCAGCAGAGCTGTCATAGCAGCTGTGTAACAGTTGGTCACCTCCTCTGGTGCAGATTATTAAAAATGTAGCATGTGTGCTCTTGTTGATAGCTAGTGAAAATGCACAAGTGATAGTGGTGACTATGTTCAAAAGCCATGTTTTGTAGCTGAGAACTTTCTCTATCAGATAGTGTTATTGTGCTCTTCATATTTGTAGTTTACGTGAAAATAAATAGGAAGCATTACTTCAGGAGCGACATCATAGAATCATCAAGGTTGGAGAAGACATCTATGATCATCCAGTCCAACCATTAACCTACCACCAACTTTTTCTCACTAAACCATATCCCTTAGTACAACATTTAAACATTTCTTAAATGCTGCTAGAGATAGTGGCCACCTCCCTGGGCAGCCCATTCCAGTGCCTGACTTCACAGAAAACTAAGCTATATGCTATTCTGTCACTTCCAGTACAAATGTTTCTGGTGCAGAGGTATAATGAGGATAGAGACAATAATGGGTAATTGTTCTCTGTATATGTTTCACAAGGAGAGCTGGCTAGCAGTAACTGTGCTTTTCTTCAAGAGAATTGGGAAATAGCTTCCTCCCATCCAGGCATTCATGCAGCTTCAGGAAAAATAGGAGAATATTCTACAAAATCCTTCTTGGTTTCTAGGAAAGCTGGTAAAATACTTCAGTATACTCAGGGTGTGGTGCTGATGAGGTGATCCTTTTCTCTCCTGGAGGCTTAAAAATGAAGAGGCAGTGAAATGCAGATTCACCTGAAGTGCTGTGGTTTGGGATGTACTTATGTCTTTATCCTGAATCAGCTTATAGTTAGAAGACCAAACTTTGATTAAATTGGCCTGATTGCAGTCTCCCAGCACTCTAGACATTTTGCGCCCTAGACTACGTAAGTTTATTCCTTTCAAGAACAAGATAGTCCCACATCAATGTATCATGATTGTGTCCTTCAGTCAACGTATCATCGTACTCCCTACCTTTTCCTTCATTAACTCTACCAGTCCAAACTTTTCTCACTCCTTTATCTCTGGATTTCTCCTGGGTAGTGTGACTAAACTCTGCTTGCTTGCTCTGCTTACCACCTGCTAGAATAGCTCTGCTCTGTCTTATCTTCCATCTGCTCTCTCTTCCCACCATCTGCTGGATAACAGGATCCTCTTTCTTGATCCTAACCTTCAATTTTGAAGCAGTGCGTGTGTCCCCATGGGTCTGTGAGCTGAGGAGAGAAAATGCACAATGTGGGTGTTTGTTCACTAGGATAAAATGTCCGTGATAAATGGACAGCTAAGCACTGAAGCTCATTTCTCTCTCCAGGGAGCTACTGTGACTAATAACTTCAAGCGTATTATATAGTCAGTGCCTTGGAAGTTTAGTGATTGTACACAGGGTACATTTTCTTTACTTCTCTGCTGTATCTTCTTTTTGTGATGCAAGTATTGTCATCCATCCCAGTATATTAGAACATGCGCTCTTATACTGCACACTTGTCTTCTGCAGAGTGGCTGAGGTTGGAATGTACTTCTGAAGATGACCTAATGTCACGGAGTTGACCAGATCAATCTATGTCTGTGACAGGGGCGACAGGCCTCTGCCCTCCCCCCCCCCCCCCCCACCCCAGTCCCACAAAAATGGGAAGGAAGGAAGGGAGGAAAAGAACAGCGGCAACAATCTATGGAGGAAAACTTATTTTACTATAATATCGGAATACAAAATAACACACTATATACAATTTAATTGAAATTGAGATTAATAAATCAGACAAGATAAGAGAGAGAGAGTTCCCGGGACCGATTCAAACCTGAAAAAGCTTGGAACGGCTAGGAAAGCACCCTCCAGCACCCACTGCAAGGCAGCAAGAGAGCGCCCCCCCCACCCGGAAGGGCCAGATCCCGTGACTGCTGTAATGGACAGGGATAGGTACTTGGAACTGGGGCAGTGACACTTTAATGCCCCGTACACTACATGATGTTTTGATGTGGAATACTGAAACCCAAAAACAAAAAAACAAAAACAAAAAAAACATAGAACCATGACACCTAATCCAGCCTCCTGCTCAGGGTGTGGTTAGCTCAAGTATAGGTGGTTCTGAGCTATGTCTTGTCACCTTTTGGTTTGGGTAACCTACTCTGGCATTTGACCACCCCAGTAGCTCAAGAAAATATGTTGTTTAAATGAAACTTTCTATTATTTGGCTTTTGCTTCTTGCTCTGTCACTGGGCACTGCTAAGAAGAGTCTAACTCAGTTGTCTTTGCTCAACTTCACTGAGCATTTCAGCACACTGGTAAGATTTCCTTGTCCCACCCCGTTCTCTGGTTTGTTTCATCCAGCATGAAACAGTGATTATACCACATTTCACAGGCAACAGATTAGGTGCACCAAAAACAGTCTATAATCATGTATATTCTAAGCAAACAATGTATTAGCCTATGACTAATGAGTATTTGGCAGGAGGGAGAGGGAGGTTAGGTAAGATTTTGAGTTCCAGGGAAGGTACATAGGACAGGAAAAGTTGTGTGACCAATCTCATTGGAGCGGGATGGAATCTGCAGGGGATGGTCTTGCAAGCTGAGGAGTCTCAGGGTAGTTGAGAGGGGCTCTGAAAGCCGTCTTGCAGCATTTGGATTTTGTATTCCTTTCACGTGTGGTTTGCCATGATAAATGAAGAGATTTGAATTGCTACAAGGTATGCAAGCTGAGATAGAGGTGATGGTTTGAGAAGCACAGCTTTGCAGAAGAGCAAAAAAAATAATGGTTCTATTGGTTCCTTTACATCTCATTTTCAGTTACCAAAACCTTGAGGGATTGTTCTTTAAAACAATCTTCTTACAAACCTTTTATCACAGGTTTTTATGGTCTCTTTGTTTTTGCCAAAAGCGATTCTTCCTCATTTCACAGAATCACAGAATCACCCGGGTTGGAAGGGACCTCAAGGATCATGTAGTTCCAACCCCCCTGCCTAGCAGGGCCACCAAACATACACATTTAGATCAGGTTGCCCAGGACCCCGTCCAACCTGGCCTTGAACACGTCCAGGGACGGGGCATCCACAACCTCCCTGGGCAGCCCGTTCCAGGGCCTAACCACTCTCCTCGTAAAGAACTTCCCCCTAACATCCAACCTAAATCTTCCCTCCTTCAACTTGGATCCATTTCCCCTAGTCCTGCTATTGTCAGCCCTTATGAAGAGTTTACTCCCCTCCTGGGTGTAGGTTCCCTTCAGGTATTGATAGGCTGCAATGAGGTCGCCCCGCAGCCTTCTCTTCTCCAGGCTGAACAAGCCCAACTCCCTCAGCCTGTCCTCATAGGGGAGGTGCTCTAGCCCCCTGATCATCTTAGTCGCCCTCCTCTGGACCCTTTCCAAAATCTCCATGTCTTTCTTGTACTGAGGGCTCCACACCTGGACACAGTACTCCAGATGGGGCCTCACAAGAGCCGAGTAGAGAGGGACAATCACTTCCCTGTCCCTGCTGACCACCCCTCTCCTGATGGAGCCCAGGATCCCATTTGCCTTTCGAGCTGCCAGAGCGCATTGCTGGCTCATGTTGAGTCTCTCGTCCATCAGGACCCCCAGGTCCTTCTCTGCCGAGCTGCTCTCAAGGACCACTCCTCCCAGCTTGTACGGGTGCCTGGGGTTCTTCCAGCCCAAATGCAAAACCTTGCACTTTGCCGTGTTGAACCTCATTAGGTTCACCCGAGCCCAGCTTTCCAGCCTGTCGAGGTCCCTCTGAATGGCATCCCTTCCTTCCACCGTATCAACCGCACCACTCAGCTTGGTGTCGTCAGCAAACTTGCTGAGGGTGCACTCAATTCCCTCATCGATGTCATTGATAAAGATGTTAAAGAGCACCGGTCCCAAGACAGACCCTTGGGGGACACCACTTGTTACCGGCCTCCACCTGGACATAGAGCCATTGACCATCACCCTCTGTCTGCGGCCTTTCAACCAATTGCTTATCCATCGGGTCGTCCACCCATCAAATCCACTTCCCTCCAATTTGGAGATGAGGATGTGGTGGGGGACCATGTCAAAGGCCTTGCTCAGGTCCAGGAAAATGACATCGGTCGCCTTCCCTTCGTCCACCAATGCCGTCACTCCAATGACCATTTCCTTGGTGACTTCTGGTTATAGCTCAGACCCTTGGCATGAGTACTAGGCTGCAAGTTCTTAGGTATAGGTAACGTGGGTGGAGGAAAATGGGTGACAAAGGTAGAGCTTCAACCTTATCCAACCTACCCAGCTAGGGGCAGTTCTTGTTACGGTCCAAAGGATAGCTAGTGGGCCTAATCCTCATCTTCCTCAGCTGGCTGTGCTTGGGCCATATTCCACACCCTTGAATCTGCTCTTTAGACCAGGTAGTCCTAAGTCTCTTATCACATCAGATGCTTGAAGTCTACAATTGTGATGGTGGCCCATTTTGCTGGTTGCTTATCAGTATGCCTATTTCTGTCCCATGCCCCTGTCCATCCATGCCCATCAGTGCAGCAAATTCTCTGTCCACATCACCATCCATTTATCTTCTTCCTCAGTTTGTCTTTTATGATGTTCTGTATACATTTGAAACAGACGGATCTGGGTTAGGGCACTGCATTGCGGAGTAAGATAAAGCTCTGTTTTAGGTTTGGAAGGGTGGGGTAAGGAGAGAGGCAAGAGAAGCACTGTTCTGGCTCTGGCAGTTGGGCTTCAGGGAAAATACAGTCTGTTCCTTAGGTTTATGAAAGTTAGTCATACCACTGAATGTTTTCTTCCTAATATTTAATAGAAACCCAATAAAAAAGGGAAATAAGAAATTTTGTTTAAACCTTAGTAATCTAGTAAGTGTAAATTGAATATCTGGTGTTTTATGACTACATTAAGTACAATTATATACCATTGTGCAACAAAAATACAGTCATAAAAATCATTTCTAGTATCTTAAGATTGGTATACTTTGAGCTCAGATTATGTTTCTGGACAAATTTATTGAAGTTAGATTTATTTAGACCTACCTAAAATGCTGTCATAAGAAGTTTATCCTTTATGATTGAGACTGGAAGCAAATTTCCTTGCTTGTGTTACGGGTTGCTAAACAGTCACTGTCCATACAACTTTAGTCTTAAGTGGACTAAGGGTTCCTGCAGCTCAAAATGAGTTGTAGCTACTTTTCCTCGGTTCTGTGTGAAGTCAGAGGAAGACAAATTCTATTTTATTTAAAAGCAAATAGTTTAGAACTGCCTACAAAGTAAAATGCTTTTTATTCAACAAATACTCTGGACTGGATGTAGTCAAATTCAGCTCTTAGAAACAGAACGACAGCTTCTGGTAACTGAAGTATCTGCTACTGCTCTCATGCTGTGAGACATTCTTAAGTGTAACTCTTTGGGAATCTCCAATCTATGTGCAGTCTTCTTGCTTAATCCTGCTTAATTAATACTGTTGAACTTTCTACACTTACAGTGTTCCAAGCTGCAATTTGAATGCATCCTTATTTTCATATACAATTAATATCAATTTTCTTCACATGCAAAGAAGTGCAACATTACATAGATCAGGAAGTTCTTTATTTCACTTAATTATTGTTCATGGTTATGTCTTACACTCAAAATCCACTCCCTTAAAAAAAAAAAAAAAAAAACCTGCCAAATTTCTCTTTTTTTTTTTTTTTTTCTGAATCAACCAAACAATATTTGACCTAAATGTTTGCATCAGCAGGTCTCTCTCCTCTCTTGCTTGTTCTGTGTTGTGCTTTGTAGCATTCTCTGTCACGCTTAAGAAGAAAGCCTAAGCTGTAATGAGACAGCCCAGTTCTTCACACACACAATGACGGCTCTCAGTGACTCAGTCTTTGCCCTGTGCAGCCTTCTCTGCTGCTTTACTAATGCTTTACTCATTACCCAAACAATATACTTAAATGACTAGTTTTTCACCAAAATTATTTTTCTTAAACACTTCATAATTTTTTTGGTCAGTTGAGTTTTTGTTCCTTGTAATTTTAACTTATTTTTTTTTCTTGCTGAGTAATTTAAGCAGAGATTGGTTGGAGGAAGGAAGGATCTCTTACCTTCATCTCCTCAAATACTGATTTATTTATTCTCCGTGTTGCATGCTTCATAGTATTATCATAGTGCACCCTGGACATGATTTTGCTCTTATAAAAGTCTTATTTCAGCCAGCTGGATTTAATATAAAGAAAAGGTCAGAATTGCAGCAGGTAATGTTGTGGGTTTTTTTGGTGTTTTTTTGCAGTACTACGCACTAGGAAAATTTTCGAAGTGTATTGTCATTTGTTTTGGAGCCTGGAATGTATGAGCAAATGCTGCCTACCCACTGTATGAGTCTGCAGAAAGCCTCAAACAACTGTCATGTGAAGTAACTGCAAATTGGCTTTCTGAAGTCTTTATAGTGCAGTTGTGTTATTTAAAAATCCGGATGGTATTACATGATTTATTCTGGGGAGTAAGCACTTGATTTTTCTTTCAGTTATACTTGATGAAGTACAAGTCATGTAACAATTAGGTTCATAAACCAAGGACATGGCTGTATTAATTTGAAGGAGAAAAAAAAATGCAGTGGTTATAACAGAGCAGACTGCCTTTTAGCTGCATGTCAATTTTGACATACATGAAGTCTGCTTATGAGTCCTAAGAAACCATGGAAACAACTTTTTACTTTTTTGTTAGCATTGCTTCAACATTTGAATTTCTGTTTCTTGAAGACAAATATTATATATAAGTAGTCCGATAATAGTCATAGCAGACAGTATTATTTGTATAGACAGTAAGGTATCATTTAAGTAACTGTTTTCGTTGCAGAAATATGAGATACTGCAAATTTCACGTTGGGAAGGGTGTGAAAACAAAAACAACGTAGTAAAGCTGATGAGGCTTGAAACTAACATAAAATAAGACTTTTTGATGTCTTTCACAAATAGATGGTAGAACGGACTGTTAATGTATTCTAAAACAATGACAAAGCCACACAGCTGATGTTATGCAAACATCTGGATGAGCTCCTTTCAGTGTGATTCTTGATGTTCACTCTCCATTTTATGATGGCACTGACCAGAGGCAAGGCAAATGTTTTATGAATTTCCAGTGATAATCTTTTTCGTGATTGGATTCCTAACATGTTTTGTTTCATAAGCTGGCCAAACTCCAAAATGAATGGGATGACAAACCTTATTGCTCTTCTGTTTATTTCTTGGCTACTTCTTGAAATTTGTTCAACAGCATTGTTTTATTCAAGTGTTGTTTGTATTCATCTGTGATTGTTGCACCTTTTCATTAAAAGTGAGTGATTAGGTTGCATCCCCGATACTAGTCTCCAATTATATCTTCTTTCTGATTGATTGATTTTATTGCAAGTGATTAGAGGTAGGATGTCTGTTTACCACATGAAGAAAGACAGTTTATAGCTCAATCACTCTCTAAAACATATCTTAATTTGGAACTGACTATTTCTGCTTTTAATTAATACAACTTTGTTGGCTATTTTATGTGTTAGTGTTTTTTAAGTAGGCAATAGGACTTCAAGTATGCAAGGTGAAGTAACCTAAGATAAAAAAAAATAAAATACAGGTGTCAAACTTTGAGGTGTCAAACTTTGTCTACCAAACTAAGATTCACAGCACTAGTATGAAATAATGTAAGCTATTAAAGGAGGATGCAAATAAAGGCTTTTTCTTTTAAACCTGCAAGTGTGTAACCTTAATCCTTAGTGTCTTATAGAGCTTAAAAGATTTTTTTTTTCTCTAAGTGTACTTAACAGAAATTAAGACTTAGGTAACACTTGCACCTGAATGAAGTTAAATTCAGGTTAAAAGTCAGGTGTCTAACAAACTACAGAAGCAGTGCTGGACAGGAAGCCACCCTTAAAGAAATGTGTGAGGGTTGACATGGGAATTGGGGGCTGTGCAATTCCTTCCTCCTATGCCTATATCCATAGGAAAATTATATGCGTCTGATCCTATCAATGCTTGCTGAGGGGGAAATAAGAAGGTAAGTTAGACTTGCAGCAGTGATAGATAACTGAACAGACGGTAAGAGTGTGTTTGTAATGGGTAAGATTGCTGCTGAAAGGTTTTGATTCTTGGTACAAGAGAAAAGCAATTACTGGAAGTCAAATCTATGCATATAATAATCGTCACTGAGTGACTAGACACTAATGACAGTAGCTAACATTAGGGAAGCTTATCATTTAATGATACTGATTTTATTTGTGACTTTATTTCATTTATTATTTTTATCCTAGCAATGTTCCCGTAGGGAACATTCTTTATTTGGGGCTTACGTTTGGGGATACTTGGGAGAACTTACATGATATCATGTTGTCAAAAGTTAGGGTGTCCTTATTCAAAGCTTTTCTTCAACATGAGTGTTTTCTGCTAGGGTACTGCTTTACTATTAGCTTACAGCCTTTATTCCTGTAAAACTAAAAAAATATTCTGCCCAGTGACATTTTTTTCCTGTAATTTTAAGATTACTAGCATATGTTATCTTTCCTAAGGCTAAGTAAGCGTACAAAGAAGATAAGAGGCTTTTAGTTTTAGGTCTAGAAAAATCAGGAAACAAAAACCCCTCCCAGTGGGGGAGTAAGGTATAAAGCTGACCTTATGTAATTTACCTTAAGGTAAGATTGAAAGGTTTTTGTTAGGTGGCTGTCTTTCCTTCATACTGCTTTTATTTTTCTATTTCCTTGATTTTTCTATTTTCCTTGATTTATCTTATCTCTTCGTTATCCTGAGGTGAAAATGGTGAACTTCTCTTCTTCTGATGGCAACTCTTTAAAGTCTGAATCACTAAGGCCAAGCCCAGAAGCAACTGGAGGCAATTAGGAACACTTTCTTTAAAATTTGGACCCAACCTGTACGTGCTTAACTTGGGAGATCAGAAAGAAATTTAGCTAGAGGACAGTGGTACTAATAGCTACCAGATCTAACAAACCATAAAGGTGTGCACCAGAGAACTGTGGCAATATTGACTGTGTGTTCATTAAGGACATGAGCTCCGGATGATGAAAGTATTGCTCTGCTGGGAGGCATTTTGCTACTTAAAATGGCAGACAAAGTTGCTTTCTGTTTTATTCTTTTGGCTAAAAAAGAAAATAAAAGGAAGTGCAGAACTTGTTGCCCTGAAACTATGCCTGGAATTCAGTTTTCTGCAGTGATCTTCCACTGTCTCAGAAGAGGCTTAATCACCAGTTCTTGAGCTTGAAACCCACCAGAAACATTAAGATTAATAAGCACTAATGTCACTTCTTTCCTGATGAGTAACAGTCTTGTATATTTAATGTATCTAAAGCAGAATTTGGTATAATCACAGCGATGAAAAGTAAATCTCGCCTCTTCATGAGGCTAATCTTATGAAATTTCAATCACTCTTTTACTCTTCTGCTTTTTCACTCTTTTACTTTTCTGCTTGCTTTCATTTCAGTTATATTCTCAGCAAAGAAGTCGTGTTTCTTTACCCTTTAATCTTTACACTGTAGTCTATTTTCTTCCATTTTTTTCTCTCCACTTAATTGTAGTAATTGCGGTTTAATGTCTGTGTGCTTCCATTCTGGCATACTTTACAACAAAGTGCGTCGAATCAATCATTGACCAAATAATTTACCAATAAATCAGGTGGCTTTGAAGTTCGAGTTAATTGATTTTAATGTCTTCAATGTTCTTTGTGTCTTTGATTTAAGCTATTCTGTGGCGTAAGGAAGTAGAGTTCTTAGGCTTGAGTGTTGAAGGGCACTGTGAGTGATGGGATTAAGCAAGAACACCATCCTTCCACTTGATATTATTATTTTTATGTTGTTGTGGTTTTTTTTGTTTTTTTTTTTTTTTAGCAACGTTGTGATGTAGAGCTAGCTTAAAGCTCCATAAAGTAAATCAGGGAGCACAAGGGTTTCCTACTGCTGTTTAGATCCGTGCAAGCTTTACATACGGCTGCCCCAGTTGCAGCTTCGCCAGCTGCAAGCTCTTGACTCTGCAATGGTGGCAGCAGGAACTTGTGTTCCCTTCCCTGGGCAGCACTGTGGTTCTCTCCAGTATGGAGCAGTAGTACCTCAGGGAGCTCATGGGTGCCCTGCTGGTTGCATGTCAAGCCCTGACAGATATGCCTTGACCTTCACACAGTTCTTTTTAATTAAGCATGCTGGAATATTCACTTGCAAAGCTATTGGTATTGCTAATGCTTACAGTTCACACAGTAACCAAAACTTAAACCTATGTTCATATTTATGTCTAATCACTGAAGGCAGAACTCAGAAGTATTAGTCAAATAATCATAGAATGCTGTGGTTTGGAAGGGGCGTTTGAGAACATCTAGTTCCAACCCCCTGGACAGGGTTGCCAACAACCAGATCAGACTGCCCATCCAACCTGGCCTTGAACACTTCCGGAGATGAGGCATCTACAGCTTCTCTGGGAAGGTTGTTAAGTGCCTCACCGTTGTCTGAGCAAAGAATTTTCCTGTAGCATTGAAATTCAATCTCCCCCAACTTTTTTTTTTTTTTTCCAAAGCAAAGGAAAAAACCAACATGCTGAATTTTTCGGTTGGTTTCCACCACCACCACTCAATCCAAAGAGAAGCAGAAAAATCTATTGTTTCTATTCCCTATTTGGCCAGCCAGTAAAGGTATAGCGCAGTATTAATAAAGATATATGTTAAGGCATTGTGACCTGGGGCTGAAGGTAGGTAAATGTGAGAGCCCAGCTCAAGGAGAAGGTAACAAACAACTGTTTTTCTTCAGTAACAGTGCGTATGCTTAGGCTGGAAATGAGGCTAAAGATTTTTTCTTGATGAGGCTCATCTAAGTCATGTTTTTAGCTAATTGTTCTTCCCTGTCAGATCTCCCCCCTAAAAGCCAAATGATTGGAACAAATTATTAACTAAGTCAGTCTTTATAGCTTTTTTTTTTTTTTTTCCCCAGCACTCATAATAGTGCCTTATTTGTCCACTATGGTTCTCTTTACAAGAGCAAGGTTTTGTTAGTCTGTGCTTGAGATTTTTTTTTTTAACTGCCCCTAATAGTTTTTCATCTTGGACAGCTGTCTGATTCTATATCTAAAACTAGTCCTTCTACAAATGTTACAATAACACTAAAAGAGGGGAAAAAAACGGAGAAGCAAAGGCATAACTAAGTAAGAGCTGCCAGCGGCGCACGTTGTGCATGCTGTGTGCTTGAGAGGGCCTGAGAGACTTGTGAAAAGCAGAATGGAGATGAGGAAAAACCTAACTTGCTAGCCAGTAGTGCAATTAAGTGCCATTTATCCTTTTTACAATATTTACGTTGGCAGGGCTTCATTAGGGATTTATGACCATCTGTCTTACACATTTATTGTATACATTGCAGATTTTGCAAATTAAAATTGCTTTGAAAATAGAATATATTCTTCTGCTGTGTGTATTCCAACACCTGACTTTCCTGAGGATATCCAAGTTCCATGCAACTGCTTACTGCACTTCACAAAATGCTGCTTCGGCTTGATGCCACATCAGTGGATGGTCAGCAGAGCTAACAGTGTGATAGCACTCAATGTCATTCCTGTTTGTCTATTTTAGCGCTATGGATATGGCAGGTAATCTTCAACTGTTACATAGTCTGATACTTTTAATTTATTTTTTTTCTTAGCTTTCAAACATTGTTATTAACCTTCTTTCAACTTATCTTAGTTTTTGTTTTATAGTGAGTACGTATTATTAAATCACGTTAGATGTACTCGAGCTTTTTTGTGTTGTCATCCTTAAAGTGCAAGCAAAGGCACAGCAACATTTGCTTTCCTGCTGCCTTCCCTGTTGCTCAGTTCCATCTGTGGGCTGAGTAATGTAGAATGCCACATAAAGCGTGAAAACCTGCTCTGGCCGTCAGTAACTTCTGAGAAGTGTACTCTGAAAAAGAGATGAAAGCTTGCCCAGGGAGGGTAAATCAGTATTTTGTGGTGGAAGCACAGCTGCTGTTTTGCTCCTTGGCAGTAGTGTGCAAAGACACTGAGCTCCTTTGACTGGAGTTGTGCTATCTCTGAGCAGTTTGAATATCTATCTACAAACCCCCAGGCATCTGGTGTTTGCCTAGGGCAATATCCCCCAGTACAAGGAAAAGATAGTAACAGTTATTGTAGACATAGCCTCATAAAACGAAGCCCACATAAAAACTTTAGTTTTCCAAAGTCTTTGAAACAAAGAGAAAACGATTCATTTTTGCAGAAATTGTGAAAAAACTCAGGGGCATCCAGGACCACAGGGCCAGGCCTGGTGCTGGCTTCCTGAATGAAGCTGGCTGCCACTGTGGCATACAATGTAGGGTTCTGATTTGAAGAATAGCCTTGAGAAAGTAAGCTGAAGCTTTGGACACACCTTAGTTCCTGAGTACTTCGGCTCCTGCTGTGTATCAGTGAAGTCTCTTTTTTTTTTTTTTTTTTTTTTTTGACTAGTTGTAGCAATGGGATACTTAACTGATACAGCATTTCAAGAATAGGACAGATTAACAGTGTGGACTATCAAGTCCATCACGATAGCAGTAACTTTTGCATTAAGGGTCTGTATTGTATGGCAAAAAAAAAAAAAAAAAAAAACAACACCTGCAGATGTTTGGAAGACATGAATTGAACCATCCTTTGATGCAAATCTCATGTTAAGTTACAAGTATCAGGATGACCCTGCTGTATGATAGTTGCCTTTCTGCTCACTCTAAAACTTAACTGTGGTGTTAACTTGTCTCTGCTTTAATGAATTTAAGTCCATGTACTACTACTAGTTATACAGCGTATGTAAATTGAGCTTTAGCCATTTCACAGAAAATTCAAAGTGCTGTTGTTTTGGCTGCAAGTCTTCGCTCCTCCCTGAAATGACTGATACCACCACCAGCAACTGCTTTTATTCTTGGCAATGAATTACCAAGTACTCTCTTTTGGTAAATCTTGCCCTTGTACCTGAAGCTTTGCCTCCCACACTGTAACCACTTCAGTTTGTTTCCTCATAGACTAAAAGCTTGGGAGTTGGAGAGCTGCTACACTGCTTTGCAGTGTTTTTCAGCAGTGGATTAGATGGGGGACTGGCCTGCTGGGGAACGACACCAAAATCTTCCATGATTGAAATATGTCCTTCCATCTCCTTTCAGGGAAAAAAAACAAAAGCCTATGGAATAAACGTTGGATGTTAAGTTGGCTTTCCTTCAGTCAGGAGCTGCCTCTTGTAGTGCTCTGTGAGGAAATTCATTGCTCTTCTGTATCTGGGTGCTCTGTAATCTGTTACTCATGTTAATTTTAAAAAAGTGAGGGCTAATTTGCTAACCTAATGTTTGAGCAAACTGTGGCTGTGTTGGTGAAATCTGAGAGAGCCACTTGTTTGTGTCGGACTGCTATGCCATATAGTTCTTAGGCTCAGCAATGCTAGTTTTTTCAGACCTTTTTTTTTCTTTCAGCTTCTATCAAGCATATGTTGATTCATTGCACACTGGCATCTCAGAGAATTTCTTAGCTGCCTTTCTGTCATTCCTGAGTCCAAATTAAAACTGTCGATTATACATGAAAGATTGGTGAGATCAGAGTCTTCCCTTAGTCCTGCTACTTGTGCATCTCTTTTAAATGGCAAAACTAAACTTCTCTATCAGAATGCTATTTTTCAGTTTAATCCTGTTACAGTTAATCAAAATTATCGTATCTGTAGTTTCATACTGTTGTACAGGGGATGATGAGGTTTGTTGATGCTTGTAAATGCCGAAAGAATTTACAGAATGTGAATAAGATAGCTTCCACAGAGAAACTTCAGGATTCCTTTCAGTTTTCAACAATATTATTTAGAGTCAGAATTATAAATTGGATACGTTCAGAGTAAGAAAGCAAGAGAGGCTTGTTTTTTTTTTTTTGTTAACTTAAAATTATATTATAAATGAAAAATATGAATGTGGGTGAGAGAAGAAATTCTGTCCCATAGATTACAATGGAAGTGTCACTGGGTCCTCCTTTATACTTTTGATTATACTTTTGATATATCTGATACGAAAGCATATATTCCTTCCCAAAGTTTCTTTCGTTTTTCTCAGGAATCCACGTATCTAAGTATTTTGTTTAAGCTAAAGATCTCCAAACACCGTTTTAATAAATTAAAAATATTCTTTTTAGAACAGGATACCAGTGAAATAAATAAGCTCACGTGTACTTTTCCATTGCAACATGACTGTGATGAAACATAAGCATAAACAATTGTGGGTATTGGAGTGTTCCAACTCCTTAAAGGCCATATTGACACAAGTTTATAAACAGTATAAAAATATCCTTTGGCTACCTGCTGTTTTTAGTGTTGGAAAAGCTCAGTTGTGATGAAGGTCTTGTGAAGAAATACGTGGAATGTTACACTTTTCAAAACATTTCAAGAATTTTAGAGTTAGTTTAATAGGTGGAGTAATATGAGCTTCTTGGGTCTTTAGCTAAAGCTTCTCTGTACAGAGATTTCCTCAATGTAGTGAATTTTTTCATTTCTTTCCTTTTTTTTTTTTTGTTTGTTCCCTATGGATTTTGTCATTAAGCATGACAGTTCAGATTGTGTCAGCTAGCACTCTAATAAAGGGAACTTCTGGTGTTTTTAGTTCTCTGCTTATTTGAGCTGTTGGGGGTAGAGTCAAAAGAGAAGAAAATTTATACAAAGTGTTCTATTTGTCTGTTGCTCAGCTGGATGTTTGTTGTGAAGATTTTAAAACAATGCACAGCAATAAATCTCGTGTAGGGTACAGAAAGGATTCACTCTGCTGGCTTTTCTATCGGTGCTGTAGACATGCAAGACATTTGTCACCCAGTTGCAGTGAGCTTGGAGTCATCATCAGTTATTCCTTTCTGAGACACTGAAAGTGCTTAACAATTGCAAACTATTTGAGGCCTAGTGCTTTATGTTTGGTCTGATTCTGAGAGGTCACTCTAATATCCTTGACATCTTATGTTGTCTTCTAAATAAGCTGATCCATGTCAGTGCTTAAAAAATAATAATAATTAAAAAAAAAAAAAACAACTTAAGCCATACATAGATACAAAAAACCCAGGCTAATTAGTTCACTGTGTTAGGTTTAATGTGATACTGGCTATAGAAATGACAGCTTTGTACACATCGTGCTTCATTTCGGAAATGCTTTTAATCTTGTTTTTTTTGTGTGTGTGCTAATGTAGAGAAGAAAGATGGTTTATGTAACATCATTTCAAAGCAGAGGCATATCTGTTCTTGTTTCACAGATCTGTAAAGTATAATTGTACATCTGAAACGTTTTCAAGAAGAGTGTAATGCACCTCAGCACATACTTTTTCAAAATGTACTTTCCAAATTGAATTCTATATTCTAATTAGACTAGTTAAGGAAGTAGGCCAATATTCTGAATTCAGTTTAGCCTGTTTGGATTCATAGCATTTCTGCTTGTTATGCTGATGTTACTCCACTTGCCTTTGCCAATGTAGTCACAGCAGCAGCATGACTTCTAGCACTCTGCCCATTACAGATGGGAAAAATGAAATTGAGACTGTTTTCAAGCATTTCAATGTTCTGTCTGTTTTAATTAGAGGAAAACATACAAACTCCTGAGGGTGGACTTATTTCTTTAACTTTTTTGTTTTGTCCCCTCGAATTTTTGTCTTAGATTCAGGAGGGAAAAACATTTGGGTGCACGAGAGAGTCATCCCTTGAGCAGTGACTATGTATAGTTGCTTATATTAGCACCTCAGCCCCAGCCTGCAGGGCCCTCTCGCACTCCCTACCCTCTAAGAGAACAACAGTGGTAGGAAACAAGCCTTAAATTCTACAGCCTCATCAACTGTGCGGTACAAATTGTGAAAATGTTTCATAGGACTTCTGCTATTGCTAGTCTGGTTGGCCTAGTGCTGGGTATTCATAGCAGAGACTGAAGGAGTGGGTTTTTCCTCTCTGTTTTTTTAACACACTGGTGACACCTGCAACTATTCACTAAAACCAGGAGATTAGGTGAGCTGCTACCTGTTTCTAGTAGGGTGCACACAGTGATTAGGTGCACTGTAGCCCTCATTCTTCACTTGGAAAGGGAACGTGATGACCAGTGAGCTGTTGGTTTTGGTTTTTTTTTTTTTTTTTTAGATGAATGTCAGTTTCATCTTTGCTCTTTATTTTCATTTGTTCCAACCCCACAATAAACAATCAACCTTACTTTGCAGCTTAGTGGCTAGAATAAATTCCTGGGATGAAGTTGAGTTGTCCTGTGTTCCAGTTAAGTGCTCTAATTTTTAAAGCTTTTGCTTATTTAAAGGCAAAAGGAAATGGGCTTTTTCTCCCCCTTTCCTTAATTTAGCCAGAAATGGTCTTCTCATCTAAACTGGTTCATACATTCCTTCAGGCAATCCAATTTTTATGGGGGAAAAGAAAAAAACAGCCAACTTTCATCAGAAAACCCTTGACTACTTGCGCTCCCAGGAGACTCTCATCTACTGGATTTCAGTTTCTTTGCCTTTGACGCATGGGCTCAAAAAAAAGTTTAAAAAGAAGCAGAAGCAAGACCACCATTTATCTTTCTCTGCTTCTTTCTGACTTGTAAATGAGTGAAGTTTTTCTTAAGCATTTCTGTGGTAATTATTCCGTAATGATTAAAAATACTGTAGCTCACAGTGTTTCTAGCTCTGAATCTCTTCCTGTTGATTGTTAGGAGATGATAAATGCTAATGATAACTATTAGTCACTTTTGGAATTTTAAATCTTTCCTCCTAATAAAATACTTCATGTTATTCTTTTTAATGCTGTTTTCCAGACATTTTTCTTTTTTTAGGCTCAGCAGGAAAGCTTAGTAGTCGTAGTCGATATATTTACATTCCAGTATGGCTAGGAGAAACATCAGGAAAAAAAAATGAAATAAATTGTAGGAAATAACTAGGGAGTTGATTGCTTAACCACAGGGATTATTGTCAACAACTTGAACTTAATTTTAACAAAAAAAACTTTCAGACTATCTTGTGAGATTAGTTTCATTTTTTATTTTTCTAATGAGTTTGAAATGATGAACATCTGCACCCACTAGAGAATTTGTTTAGAGTGTATGAGTGGAAATAGGAGAGCCAGTGAGCACAGGAGGAAAGGGAAGGTGAGCTGTGATGATTTCAGGTAACATAATTGCTAGGAAAACTTAAAGCTGTTTGAGGTGGCTTCCACTTATCCAAGATCCTTGGACAGTATTATTGTTGAGCATATACTCTTGAGAGTTTTGTAAGGGTTTGTTAATACTTAATTTCTCATTTTCGTTAATGTGGGTTGGGGCTGACCCACAGTTCATCTGCCTTCAGGAAGTAGTGTGCCTGTGTAGTCTGAGGTGGACCCTGTGTCAGTGCTTGATCAGTAACTGATATAATACTGGTCTGGCAATGAAACACTGCAGGTTTTCTTTGGCTAAGTGGAAAAATGATTAAAATGCAGTTTGTAAAGCAAATTTATTTTTGTATGCAGTATTATGCAGCCAATATTATTTCTCCTTATATGATGGCAAACTAATCTTAAATTTAACTTAATTTAAATCCTGCTTGGCTTTCAAATCAATTGCAGCAACAAAATAACGGGGAAAGTTTGGATTTCTGTGTGTTGGTAAAGAACAATGTTTCTGAGAAATGAAAGTCTTGAGCTTCATAGATAAACTGTAAATACTTCAAGAAATGTGTGCTAAGAGTGGAAATTCTTTCAGAGTGACATTAATGACACTGGCACAAACTGCAGCACATTTTAAATTAACTTTCCTGAATTTACAATGCATGCAAAATGCTGATACAGTTCAGAGAGCTGCCTGTGCAGTGCAGTGGAGGTAAGTATAGCACTGTTTGTCCTGGCATAAGAGATGTGAGAGGCGGGGAAGCTGTTTACCCTCTGCTTCCACAGCCCTGGCTTGAAGATAACCAGGCAGGTGTAAATCAGAATTAGGGAGGGAGAACATTTCCCTGTTGTGCAGGGACCACAGTCTGGCTCTGGCCCTCCTTGTATGTCAGCTCACATGCTGCTTTGTTCTCACACTGGTCACTCTGGAGGTGAGGCAGTGGGGCTGCTGATGACCCCGTGCCTGTTGTGCCCCAGCACCAGGACAGCTGTCGATGCAGATAGCTGTGCTGGCCATGAGGGTCAATACGCACCACTCTATTTGTGGAAGGCAGTAAAATGAGGGAAACGTAAAAGCAGAAAACGTCCACCAACCAGGCTTGAAGATTTAGGAATTAGCCAAGTCATCAAGCTGTTTGTGAGACAGCGCTATGCAAATGAAGAAGGTGTGACTTAACTCCTATAAAAAGATTTGCATATATTGAAATGATGGGTTTGAAATGATTGAGGAATAAGACGTAGACATACTGACTTAATATGGTGTAAAATAACATAGTAATGCAGGGAGAGTTTATCTAATACTAAACATTACTTAATCTAACTGCACTGACTTTCTACTTTTACCTTATGTGTAGTATCTGCTTTATGGATAGAGAAATAAATTTGACATTAGTGTGTGGGCAAGGACTGGGTCTCTACATGTTATTTTTATATTAATAATTTTCCCAAAAGACTATTTTTAACTATGCAAGTTACACTGATTTCTTGTAAGAGAGCATTTATTGTTTCAGACTCCGCTGTGTCCCATGCTTCTTCCTTTTCTTCTACATCCTTCCAGCACTTGAGTGATAAGGATATAAGCAACACTTTACCCTTCTCCTCTCTCCTGCAATGTTTTGTACGAAAATGTGGTGTCTTTTTCCTTGCTTTCCTCCAACAATAATCATACTGGTGTATTGCTCACCACTTAATCCAGAAAAATGGTGTTGTTTTTTTTTTTTTTTCTTTCCTTGAATATATCAGAGGCTATCAGTGGAGTGGTCTGGAGGAACACCAAGGCGTAAGCGAGTGCCTACACTGCTCTACCCATTGAAGATTTCTGCCTATGTGCGTTTCACTTGCTATCTTTCTTCTTCATATGTTGCCTGTGCTGCTTCTGGTATCTCTGTCTGTCTCTAATCTTTGCAAGGCAAGGTTTTTTTACCAGGTTTTGTTTGTTTGTTTGTTTGTTTGTTTTGCCCCCAGACAACTATAATCAGTTATGCTTGAGGGATTTCATTCACTTTTTGAAGTGGTATGGTAAAATAAAACAAGGGGCAATAGGCTGTTTTGTTCCTCGCAGTAGACACAAATGATTTAATCTGTCTTCTTTTAATAGTATTACAGTTTAATTAGTTTTCAAAAACATTGCCTGTACAAAATCTGGAAGGCTAAAAAGAACTGCAAGAAATATAGAATGGCAGTTAACATATTCTGATTCCCTTTAGAAGTAATCTGCTAATGTGAATTGATCTGTCATCTGAGGCAGGCACTCGGAAGGAGAGTGGCAGCCAAAATACTATTTTCTAACATGACTTCAATTTCATTCGCAGGAAGATATGGATGAGGTATCTATAGATCTTAGATTTCAGCTGTTCTCTGCCTCTTTTCATATTTGGCATATCCCACAATTATGAAATAAAGTATGAAATAAAATCACATTTGAACTCATCAAAGTACTCTTTATTGCATTTGTGAGGTTCTTAAGTGAAATCCTTTGCTGACACCTGGAACCTTCAAGTTGCCCAGTAAGGTTAAATCAGTACACCTAACAAGAAATCTTCCCAGAACGCTTTAACTGTCATTATCCTCTACAGTTATTTCAAATCAAATGTTCACTGTGCTTAAACAGCCAATTTGCTTAATTACACAGCCAGTTGTTTCCTGTTCAAGTTAGCAGCAGTTTGTAATGTGTAAGAGTAGGGGTTGGAAGGATATTCAAATTCGGCTGGGATGACCTGCTTTTCAAAAGGCATACCTAGCATAGAGCTGTTATCACAACTGATTTCCTATTCCTTGTTGCTTGTGGTCTTTGGGCAGTAACGTGGTTACAGGATAGTCACTAAAATGGCATATGAATAATATAGGCAGACCTAGTTTGTACAGTTACTGTTTATGAAGATACATTAAAAATACTGCAATAATATCAGCTATGGACAAAAATTAGATTGACAAATATCAGTCATGAATTGACAAATATGTATAGCTGAATATGTCTGTGCAACTACGTACAGCTGTACATAGTAACTGGCTGACATCAAGGATTATTTTTCCAGTAATTGCTGTTTAATGGCTAAGATATTTGTTGAACTTTCTGTTGTCAGATACAAGGAAAAAATATCAAAACACAAATTAAATCCAGGTTACATCTGAAACTTTCTCCTTGATTCTACTTCTACCTGGGTTTCCCTTTATGAACTGTAAACTGTAAGAGAATTTTCTTGTCACTTGCTTGAAACACTTTCTTACTCATCTTTACTCCAGTGTTTATGTGTTATTTAAGGAAATAGTTTCATTATTTGTCTAATCACAACTACAGCTAGGTAGCACGAGCAAAAATCAGTGAAATGTATTTCTAATAATTGCTTAGGTTTTGTTATCCAATAATGCGTAAGTAAGTGGTTTTTATCTGGCAAAGCTCTTGTCTTGGTTCCATCCAACAAATTAGTTTAGAGTTTGGTAAGATGGTATCAGTATTGTTGTTTTGTTTTGTTTTAAATGCTCAGCCTTAAACAGTGTTCTCCCACAAGTTGAAATGGCTGACATTTTGTGAAAGAATTGCAGACTTTCCAAAAGTGCTTCTCGGGATACCGTCAGGAAGATCAGAATTGTAAAAATGACGTGTAACTTTCAAATAGCTATGTAACTTAGGCTCAGTGATGAAGCTGTGTGACAACTGGGCAATAGTTTGTTAACTCTTCAGTAACAGCAAAATGTGTTAAAAACATTGATATGCACATGCTCCCAATAGAAAAGACTATATAATAAGATCTATGCACAGAGAAGCAGAATTATAGTAGTGATTTATTTTCAGTAAACATCAAAAATTTACTGAGGCATTCTACACGTTTATGTTAAGTTAGTGTTTATTTCTCATCTAAATGTGAGTCTTCTGTGTGCACAGATAGCCAAGTAGGTCACTGGCATCCTGGCTTGTCTTGGGAATACTTTTGCCAGTAGGAGCAGAGAAGTTATTGTCCCCCCCATACTCAGCCCTGGTGAGGCCACTCCTTGAGTACTGTGTACAGCTATGCACCCTTCTCTACAAGAAAGACAGTGAGACCCTGGAACATCTTCAGAGAAGGGCAGGAAAGCTCATGAGGAGACAGGAGCACAGGCCTTGTGGGCAGGAGCTGAGGGAACTGGGGTTGTTCAGTCTGAAGAAGAGGAGGTTGAAAGGAGACCTACAACTACCTGGGCTGGTGAGGTGGGAGTCAGCCTCTTCTCCTCGATAACTAGCAACAGGATGAGAGGGAATGGCCTCAAGTTGCATCAGGGGAGATTTAGGTTGGATGTTAGGAAAAATGTCTCCAAAAGCACAGTCAGATACTGGAACAGACTACCCATGGAGGTGCTTGAGTCCATGGAGGGTGTTAAAGAAATGTTTAGATTGGTACTTAGAGGCATGGTTTATTGGTGCAATCTTGGTAACAAGTGGGATGGTTGGACTGGGTGATCTTAGAGGTCTCTTCCAATATTGGTTACTCTATGATTCTCAGAAATAACTTAAATATTGTGGGATCTAGTATTCCTTACCTATATTCTATGTTGAGCAAATGCAGATTGATAATGTTCCCAGCAAAACAAGATACCTAAAATCTTAAGCTCTCATTCTTAAGATGCATTAGAGACATACATAGATGCTTCCAACAACAACCACACATTAGTATGAAAAGAAAAGGTAGGGCTAAAAGATGCTGTCTTCACAGACACTATGAATTGTTCTAATTACTTCAGTATGTTTCAGGTAAGCAAGTAGGGCAGCTTATACAAACCATCCAGTTCTTACTGGGGGAAAAACACATAAGAATGTGAAACTGGGTGAATGAAAACCAGTAAGGGCTTGTAATTGTTTAATTTGGAGGACTGAAAGCCAGTTGTAATTTAGAGAGAAAGAAATCTCTGTTCTCCCATCTGCTCTCCCCACCTTTATCTTTTGGCAGAGGGGAGAAGGAGTGGTGACATTTGTAGGTTATGTGGTTTGACATGCATGCAGCGAAGCACCACACGGCCTGTGGTTCATATCTATGCAATGGGATGAGAGAGAGAGTTTGGGGGGGGGGGGGGGGGGGGGGGCGGGGGGGGGAAGCAAAGGGAAAATAATAAAATAGAACAAATCATGCACGAGGCAGTTGCTTGTTAGCCCATGGAATTCCATCCAAGCTTCAGCCAACCCCTGGCCAACTCCTCCAGTTTTGGATCCTACGTCCAAAGTATAGCACCATACCAGCTACTAGGAGGAAAATTAACCAGGACAATATGTAATTTCTTTTAGGACAACATCCCAAGTGGAATATTGTGTAGTCAAGCTTTCAAATTGATTCCTGAACGATTGCAGAGTTAAACCATCTTTGTCAGAAAAACTACTAGAAATGTAGCGGCAGACAGATATGGTGGTGTCAGTAAGTCTTTTAGCGGGACTGATCTTTTCTGGTAGCTCATGGAGCCCTTAAATGGAGATCTGTAAGATCATTTGGAGGAATATTCCTGTGGTGTTTTCTGCAAATGCAAATAAACTGAACTGCATTACTCTTTCTACCCTACATTTCAATAGTGTTTTGGAGTTGATGCGTACAAATTTGAACAAAGGTCTTACCTCTGCTGCAGTGTTGCAAAGTAACCATCTTGTACTACAAGTATATCTTACCTTGTAGTTAATTATCTCCTAATTAAGTCATTCTCCTTCACGAAACACATATCAACAGTGGTTTTGATTTTTCTTTTGTGGATTCTTTTTTTTATTATTATTATTTAGTGTTTTGCTTTTGTAAACTGACCAACATCCAACCCAGCTTTCACAGATGACACAAATGTAATGTATGCCTGACAAGCAGTCCTCAGGGTCACCAAGCTACCCTGTTCTTAACAGCAGAGAACAAGCACCCTCCAAAGAAAGCCAGTCTTCTAACTCTTAAGAAATTTTGGCTGTATAACTTGAGTACACGTGGGAAAGAAATAGCCTCAGGTACTTGACTGTGAAAAGCTTAGAAGATATTATTCTTCTGATCCCTTTGTAAATATAAATTGTTACAAGCTAAACAAAGCTGTCAACATCTGAGAATAGACAAAGGTATACAGTTGAAACCTGCTCTATATACCAGTGTACACATTCATTGGTAGATATGGTAGTAGTCTTTTCTTTTTTCCTAGCCTCTATTGATGCTGTAAATATCTAATGAGAAGCTAAGGTGGGTGACGCAATTTCAACATGGTGAGAAGATAAAAAGCATTTAAAGGCATATACTTCTAACACAGTTTGCTGTAGTGTTACTTAATACAGAAACAACCAAAAAAAATGATTGCTTATTCTGAAACTTAACTGAGGTGAGTTGTGTATCTTGCTTGTTGTGTTTTGCTGCTTGAGTTGTGTGTTTGCTACAGCAGTTGTGGAGCATGATGAATGTTGTTTTGAAGAGGCTGGGATGTCAAGTCTTCATAGTAGATATACACAATGAAGCAGTCTGTGCCATCGTACATCGATCATTTTCAGCATTTCTGCATTTTGTCATTGTTTCATCATCCACGTATGGGTAAGAGTATGTTTGTTCTCAGGATGAATCCTTACGAGGAGCTGAAACAGAGCCAGCGTGTCTTCTGGAGCTGTGGAGTACTGCTCTGCCCTGAAGCATGGATATCTGGCTGTGATGGCCTATAGCACATTCTTTAAGTCAGTGAAACAACTGCTCTTGGTTTTCTAAGATGCTACTGTTGTCTCATCTGTTTAAAATAATCTCTGGAAGTAAGCTAATGCTTACTGGGACACAGATCAGAGGGCTGGTAAACAAACAGCATTGCCAGTCCTTTGAGTGTGCTTGCGTATATAAAAGAATGGGGAAGAAAGTAACAGTAGTTCAAATGACAAAAACTAGAGGATTAATGGGGGATTTGTGTGCTTCCAGAAGGAGAAGAAGAACCAGAGTGCGGTATTTTAATACACTTTTTAAAGTGCGCATTGGAGCTTGCAAGTAAAATGGGAACAGCTGCACCAATTGGATTGAGACTATTTATCTGTGAAGTTGGCCATTTACAGATAATAGCAAGCAATATTTGCATAACGGGGAGGGGTAGAACGGGTGTCAGTGCCCACAGTTGGGTTTACAATCGGCAATTCCAAGAGCGTGGAGTGTGAATAGGAAGCCTCTGTGAGGAGAGGTGTAACTAGACAACACTGACTGCTGCAAGAGCAGCCCCCTTGGCAGGGCTGCCAGGGTAACCAGAGGGTCGGTATGTCACATCGGTTTTGTTTTAAAAACAAATCCAGTTCCCCTCCTTATAACACTTTCCCCTGGGCTTTGCTGTTGCCAATGCTGTGGCACTGTCCTGCGTTCTTAAGGGAATGAAGTTCATTCATTGCACTTTTACCTTTGTATAAACTGCACGGTATTTTGAAATCATATTTAAAGTATTTAGAAGTTAAAAATGCAGCTACCAGAGTGATGTTATGTTAACTACTTGCCTGATGTGTTGTATCTACCTGATTTTGCAAATACTATGTCTCTCCTAGTCTTCAGTTAAGAAAATAACTGAATATTTAGCTTGCTTTTCATTCTGAGAAGATAAGCAACTCTCTCTGCTTGGCGTCCTTTTGGATGCACTGTTTGAAATGCTGGCACCAACAGAGTCAATTAAAAAGTATCACTGGCTTCAAGACTTTGCCTAAGTTATGTTTCTTCTTCTATTTCTTGGCCAGTTGCAGATACGTTCATAATTATTTGAGAAGATGCAAGAGAAATCCTTGCACGTCTAAACTTAATGATGGATCTTTTCTAAAGCTTTATTTTGACATATGGTATTTCTTTATGTTTCAGCACTCAATTTCTTTGCACAAGTGGAAATAAAGGCTTGCAGTGACCAGCATTTTTTAAAAGATAAATGAAGAGCATCTTGATTTCTAGCTTTTTAGGTACCTAGCATATGTTGCAGCTTACTTAGAAGAAGTATTGAAGTATTTGGGAAAGAGAGCAAATAATTCTACTGGGTTTTGCTAACTTTTTTTTTTTCCTGTTACTTTTTGTCTGCCACATCCTAGTGAGACTTTTTGGGAAGCTTTAAAAGAATAAAAATCTTAAGGACTACCTGTGTACTCTGGACTTTGCTCTGAATGAGATTAAAAATGATAGAAAAAAAATATATGCACTCCACCTGTCAAATAATGTCACTTTCACATACAAATAATCCTTCTTGTTTATGGGTGGTTGCAAACTTTGATAACTTAAATTGTGGTATGGGTTTACTTACACACACATGCCATATGAGCTTTTTGGAGTGTTCAGTGCATAACCATGCTTCTGAATGCATTAAATGCTTACAGAGCAGTTGAAGCTATAAGGAAATATGATTCTTAGTACTGAACACAATATTTTTTTTTGTTTTGTAGTAGTGAGCATTCCCAGGTGCAGTTTTCCTTTCTAATAAACTGACTGCTATGTGATAATTTACCTATGTGATGCTCTGCGCTGAAAGCGCCAATGCAGTTACAAAGTACTGGTATTTTTACCTGAACCATCACGTCTTTTAAAGTTGGCTAATGACTACTTCAAAGAGGATGTGGAAATTTTTTTGCATCACCTCTCCATGGCAACCCACCTCCCCAAACAGGAAGGTGATTAAAAGAGTTATTCTCCAAAGTCTCTGCCTAAAGACATCGGTATTGTAATGTGATTAAAGGTACCTAGAATTACTTCCTTCTGTTTACTTTTTAATCGGTTATCTAAATGTGATTTAATGTAGTTTTAATGAAACAAAATACATTAAGAAGCCATAGATGAATTCCAGGCTCAGATTTTAAGTTATAGATACGGGTTTTGTTAAAACTCCTTCTTAGGTAACGGAAAACATGTCTTCTAGATTAAATATGAATTTATGATCTTTCTTGCTTGACTTCTAATTAAGTTATTGTTTTGTTAAATTTTTTAAGTTAAGAGACTCTACATTCAACACACTGGTAACTGATTGCTTGCCCTGCAAGAACAAAGAGCTTGTGGAATTTGTTATTCTCAAACTGCAATCTGATGGAATTTGTGCAGGCTGGTGTTTTGAAGAAAGTGCTCTGTGCTAGTATATAAGAAGGTAATCTAATATTACATGAGAATTTTCAATTTCTACAGGTTTTAAATTCTGTTTACTTGGTAATTTGGCTCAGAGTGTTTTAAAACATTCGAGGGATCCTTGCCAATGGACTGCTGCTGGCTGCTGCAATTTTTTGCTTTTATACTGTATATCAAGCATGGTAAATTTAATCCAGATTTTGCTATGATAACTAAATTTTTCTTTTTTGTTATGGAGACTTTATCAAATTTAGTATTTCAGTAAATGACTGCTGCCTTCCACGTTCTTGGTCTTGCTGTGCTGATACTTAGGTCTATATTCTTCCTAATGCTGCAGAACAGACTCTGCTGAACTATGACTTTGCACAGTGAGATCATGGTGAAGTTTATATAAAAAAAACTATATGAAGAAATGCTAAGCTGCTGTTCCTCCTGATAATTATCTCTGCTAGCTCAGTGATTCCTGTGCATAGGTCTTGGCATCATTACGAGGGGTCTTTAAGTTCTCCGTACTTCAGCATGAGCTGGAAATATTCATCACTGGTGATAGATTGGATTTCATCCAGCAGGGTGTCAGTACAGCATAGTTGGGTGTTGTACAAGCTGGGCCCTCTTCATCATTTGTTCAAAACATGCTGTGTTGAATGTAGATGTGACTTTTCACCAATTATTCTTATTTCGTAAGTTTGCAATATGCAAAAATCAGTATGTTTAAGGGAGACGGCTGCAGATGCAATGGGGAAAGTTAATTTCCCCCCCTAAATTACCATGGAAGCAGTGAGGTTGTGGGTGTTCCTTCCCTGGAAGCATTCAAGGCCACACTGGATGGGGCTGTGAGCAAACTGGTAAGTGAAAGGTTTCCCTGCTTGTAGCAGGGGATTGGAACTAGGTTATCTTAAAGGTTTCCTCCAACCTACGATTCTATGAGCTGAGAGAATGCATGGAATGGAGTGATATTTTTTCTTCTCTGTAACCTAGGTAGGATCAGGGAGATACGGAGTAAAATTCTCAGGTTTTAATCCAAGGCCATAGTTGATGTTACATTTCAGGCATTGGAAAAGTGATCATCAAGGTTTCTGCGAGAGTTCTGTTTGCCATCTGCGCTGCAGTGGTTGCATGCCCAGGTCTGTTAGGCTGGATGTAATGCTGTGTGTTGGATGGAATTGTTTAAGAGGTATTTTTTCCAAGTTAGTGCTTTGTTGCTTTTTAAGCCTTTTACTAAAATTACTAGCTCCAATGTTTCCTTATTATTTAATTTTAAAGCAGTTGGCAAGTAGATACGTATCTGTGCATCTGGTGACTTGTCTGCAGCTATCAATCCTATTTAGAGAAACAGATGTAGGTTTGCTTAGTCTCATGATATTCTTTGGGATGTATTTAAGCCTTGTAATGTTTTCCTAACACCTAAGGCAGTGAGTTTGTTCATATTAGGTTCAATATCAATGTGGACATGGTTGGTTTTCATGTCTGGATAGAAACAAATGGGCGACATGCTCTACACAAGGGAGTAATGTTTGCTTTTGAAGATGTGGGGTAGACTGTCCATGACTGGGGGGGAGATCAAATACTATGAGACTGCACTAATATATGTACGTGATGTGCAGAAATGATCTGGCTCCCCGTTTTTCTCTGACCTAATGGAGTTTTTCCTCAGTCTGAGGAAAGGCAGCTACCCATGGATATGTGCTTCTGGGTTCACCTGTGGTGTAGTACAGTCCCATAGAATAAACTTAGACCAACTTCAGGAAATGCTCCCAGTTGGGTTTGGAGTAGTCTCAAGAAACCAAACTAATTAATGTAGATAGATTTCCAGATGAGAAAAGAGCAGGGGAAAAATAATAATAGTAATAACTTCCCCCAACTTCTTCCTCCTGGAGGACTCTAACTGATCAACCAGAAATGCCACCTTCAAAATATAATCAAGATGATTTTTGATGCCTAAATTTGTAATTGCAAAAAAGAAGTCCACAGTTCACTGTGTGCATCTACTTTCTGGTCACAGGTGGGAATTCAGAAATAGGCAGAGTAACAGCTATATCTCTCTCAGGGACCCAAGATAACGGACTGCTTTCAAAGCATGGCTACCATAGAAGTCTGATTTGTTGTGTTACAAAAATGTATTGTAGGGTGATGTTAAAGACCTCACCTACTCGGAATACCCCAGAGCAGAGGTTTGAGGGCTTTGGGAAGGTTCATGCAGAAAGGGCTCAAATGTGCATCTCCTGGGGGATTCCCAATAACCATGAGGTTCTTGGGTAAAGAAAGAAAATAAGGATGTTTTTCCTCTCTTCCTGCTGAAGTTCTGCTTCTCAGTAGAAGAGGATAAAAGATGGATGTGACCACTTGGAAAAAATGAGAGAGTTAGTATGATTAGGGCTTCATACGTGGGGTTTTAGAAGGCGAAGTTAGTGGCTCTTCTCCCTTTTGTCTGAATGACTTATGCACTTCAATATTAAACAGTTGCTGGAATAAAAAAAAAACTTCCTACTTCTTAAAAATCCATTTATTTATTTTTTTTATACTTCCTCTGCTAAATCTCTAGAGATACTGCTTTATCAGTTCTTCCTGATGATTTGTTAGTCATTTTCTCTGTTTCATGCAAGAGACTTGATTTTTACGTATGGCTTATGTGTTCTCAGAGAACAATTGTTTGTTTTGCTTCAGGGTGTTTTCAGTCAGAATCTTTTGATTATTCTTATTTATAAAAGTATGTTGTGTATAAGCAGTAGGTATGCTATTTGTTATGCCAAGTCAAACAAAGGTGCCTTTTTTGAAAAAATGTGTTGAGGTGAGAGTGTTCTCATTCTCTAGGTTCAGTTTTGTTGCTTTTACTGTCTTTGGAAGCTGAGTATTGATGCACAAAAAATATATATATATATATTTCTGTAGTACAGAATACAGAAAATTGTGTAACTATAAGGGTTTTTTTCTCTTGATTGTGATAAATGCTTAACAGATGCTAAATATATTGAGAAGAAGAGACAGAAAAAAAATGGGGAAGAGGATCTGATTTCATCCTGATGCCAGCTTTCGGAATCTCAAATGTATACTGCTTTTTATTTCTTTTTCCAAAGGCCATCAGTTTCACTCAGTGCCAGTGAAGCTCTTGATTCATTTTGCTGTCAGTTATAGGTCCCAATTTTAAACTTCTGAAATGTGATGGCCTTAGGAATTTTCAGTAGTCAAATTAGTGAATTGAAAATCCTTTCTTAGGGTAAATTGATTGAAGGTAGAGTTTTCAACGGTAACATTGCTTTGGTTGCTGCAGTATAGAGAATTGCTATATTATATGTACACTGGTCAAAAAGAGGACATGGAGGGCAAGGCAGTCTGAACTGGGTTTATTTTTTGTATCCATGCCACTTGTCTGTCTTGATCTGGAGTCCCTGCTGGCATGGCATACAGCAACAGGTGACCGGGACTGAGGTGCTTACCTGGCTGTGGCTCTTAAACTTGTAAGTTAAGAGAAGTGAAATTGTGTGCGAACTGCTGGCGACTTGGTCTAAAAGTAAGCTTTCAGCTTACCCTGAAGAAAAACAGTTCGTAAGGAACCACGTTAAGTCTGAGAGCTTTCTCCTTCAGAAGCGTCACTTTTAATGAGATTTGGCATGGAAAGGAGCTCTTACATTGCAGAGAGAAGGTGCTATGAAATGCTGAACAACAGTTGTCTCCTGAGGGAGAAAAAAATGGCATTTGGAAAACATAGCTCTAAAGAAAGCAAGACTCGGTTTGGGAAAAAAAAAAAAAAAAAAAAACCAAACACAAGAACAAAACCTCCCCTGAAAATAGCAGCATGACAACAACTTTACTAAGCACTCCTGGGATCTGGGTGTGTGATCTGCTGCTGCTGAGCCATTGCCAGGCAGTTGCTGTGCATGGGAAGAGACCTGTTTGTTTCAGTGGGAGCATTCCCTGTTAGCCTCAGATGACTGGGGAGCATTTGCTGAAGTATTTTAGGTACAGTCTATGGAGTTACAGGGGAAAGAGTTGGAAGCGTGATTTTTTTAAAACATATATATTTTTTTTTTTTTTAGATTTTCATATTACCGAGGATCAATACAAATCAATCACTTGCCTTTAAATCACTTGTAACATACTAAATTTAAACCCTAAGAAAATGGTTGAATTATTATAATCATTTTCTAGTAGTTATGAAATGCTCATAAGAATTTTTAAGTAGGATGGAGAGCGGGACACATCTGAATCTAACATTTAATTTGCTTTCTTGCCCCTGAACTCAATGATTTGCTGTGGCTTTTTGATACCCGTGCCTGCTAGAAACATTGGTCAGCAATGTTCTTTTCTCAGGGCCTTGTTCTTGGTGATGTGCAGCTTTCGTAACAAATCTTGTTCTTTAAATTCTCCAAACACTTCATCTGTTTTTTTTTTTTGTTGTTTTTTTTTAGTTTTTTTTTTTTTTTTTTTTTTTTACCTGATTCAAGTTGTTAAAGCTCAGGTACTTCTCAGTATGCTTGCTTGAGCATCTTGTAGTGCTGGGGTTCTCTCAGTTATAAGCACACAGGGTGTTTTTCCCTCCTGTGGCTAAAGGATGCTTATATGCTTGCCTAATAGAGTTGCAACCTTGAACTTGGTGAAAAGTATCTAAGTGGTGTGAGGATAGAATTTTGTATGATGCTAATTAGTTGGGTGCTTTTGAACAGATGTAGTGTTTGAACAGGTCTGTGGAAAGAAGATCTGTTTTGCATAGTGAACTGATAACTTCAATTCTGAGAGAAGTAATATGATTGTACTGTTCAGAGTATAGGTATACTGATAAAATATACTGAAGTTAATTTTAAGTTAATGTATTTTATTATTAACAATGATAAAAAATATCGGCTGTTTTATCTAGTAGTAAGGATTTAGGTAAAAGCATTCTTTTACAAGTTTTTTCTTTAAATTTCACACTGGTGCAAGTGTGAAAAATGCTTTTATTTGCTAATTAGGTAAGACTAAAGCTAAAGAGTACGGTCAGCTGCTAAATTTGCACCACAGAAATGATTTCTGTTCATGATAACACCTCTTTTTGCTGTTACATTGAAGGCATGTGTTCACTTCACAGTACACCAGAATAAGTTCACAAAAATGGCCATGGAAAATAAAAAAAGGCATAAGTAAAAAGGAAGTCTATAAATCAAGACACTATAATCCTGAAACAGTTGCTCACCCATTGCCCAAAGCCTGGAGCTCCTGAGCCCAGGGAGCAGCCCTTGTGGCTTTCAGGGCCCCCAGCTATTCCCTAGATCATCTTCACATCTGAACCTCTCAGAGACAGGCCTTTCTGGAGGTACACTCCAAGATGTGCCCAGCACAGTTTGTTAAGATCAACCCTAGCCTCCATGTGTGGCAGCAGCGTCTGCTTTCTGCTAAATGCAGCTGTCTTGAGTAGCAGCTTTCCTTCCTGTGATGCTCCAGCAGGAAGAGCACTCATCCGGGTGCTGGTGTGGGAACACAATGATTCCCTCTGCCTGCAGGGCCTGAGCACCCGCTCAGGAGCTTTTCTGGGGGCTTCCTTTTATGCTGGCAATTGAAGCTGTGCTTTACTCAGCCCTTCCACTAGACAAAGTGCAGAGATGCTCATTCGGGGCTTGGGATTGCTTTCCAGGAGACTGAGCTCGTCACTGAGATGCTGCAAGCACTCGGTCCTAGGAGATGGAGCTACGTTAATCGAAGCTGACAGTCGCTGGTTGTGCTCTACGGTCGCTGAATGATAAAATGTATTCAAATGTGCTGCCAGTGGAACATTTGGTATGACTGTTTATTTCTCATACCGTGCCTGATGCGCTCATTAAAAATAAGAGATCCGTCTGGACAGATTAATTCTGTGCTCCGATTGGCTGTGCTAGTTGAAACAAGTCATAAATAGAAGTCAAATATTTTGCAACAGAATATGTTCATTTTGCTGCTAGCTGGATTACGAGAAGGTTATTTTTCTGCTTTCAGGAATTTGTTAGCTCGTTCAAAAATAAATCTGCTGGTAACGTAGCTATAATTTTATTTTGGAAACAATAGATTATAAGCTTATTACTTCAGCGATGAACATGCATCTATTTGAAGTCTTTAAAGCTTATACTGAAGGAAGCCTAGCTTGAATACAGAAGCAGCAGAAGGAACTTAATAGTAAACCCCTCCACTTAAACCCTCTAAATGAACCCTGAGAAAGAAGGCAGACCTAGCCTATTTGGTAGTCTTTGCTGATACTGCAGTCTCACAGTTAGAAGCTGAACTAACACTGACTACCAGTTATACGTATAAAATAATGTCAATGTTGAATGTACAGAACCAGGGCTGTTTTTTGTACATAAATGAGTAACTGATCACTCCTGTTGCAAGTGCTAGGAAAAGGCAAGGAAGCCAGCTTAACCCTAACTAACCCAATTCAAACTACATGACTGTACCCCAATTTTTACGGACATGTTTCCCCTTCAGGATTTCTCAAATGTAAACTGGCTAATGCTAGCAGTTCTGTACACAAAGCTGTATTTTTAGTAGAAATAAGATCAGCGTGTAGTTGCTTATGTGTTTGTAAAATGCTGCAAAGAATATAATCAAAATGCTAATATGGTTCTTCTCTTGTACTAGGATAAATCTCCCTGAATACATCAAATCAGAGAGGTTAGAGATAGGAAACGTATGTATTTTTGCTTGCTTGTCAGTATGTTTTAGCAGAGATGTGGGCAGGAGCATATGGGAAATGATTAGATTTATGGATGCTGAAAGAAATAAAGGGCGGCTATTTTTCCCCCAAAGAATGAACAAATGACTGTGTCAGTGACTACACAGTATTAAAAGGTGTTCAGCAAGTCATGTTTTGTGCATTTTGAAGATCGGTGTGTAGAAATTAACCAGAATGCTGAGTAGGATGGAAGCAGTTTCTCTATTTGGGGGCATCTTGGACACAGAAGCAGAAAATCTGGTGTGTGAAGTGTTTTATGTGGTTCAAGGTTTTGCAGCCACAATGCCGCAGTCGCTGCTACTGTGGGGAACCAGAAATGTGCCTGCAGGGGGCAGAGCGAAAGAAAAGGACTTAATTGTTGCTCTCCCTCCCTCTGTACTTTTGCATGCACACAGACACCTACCTATGGATACGTATGTGCACACTGCACATATGCAGTACGTGGAGAAAACTTTTAGCAGTCCGATGGCTTTCAATACATGTATAAGACATGCTTTTGCTGACAACATGATGGAAGATACCTTGGTGGGTGCTATTATATTCAGCGTGAGAGGTGGGGAGTGCAGATGCATGTGTTTGCTTTCTTCTATCTCCCTCTGTGTTACTGGAGATTTACTTTGCTTAGAGTTTCTGACTGTATTTGACTCACTTTCATATTGGCTGCATCTTTATATGTGTACTGGACATAGGTGCCATCTTAACTAATCTTGTAATCTCTATTTTGAACACACACAATGAAGCATTACAGCATTTGAGGTAATGCAGCATAGGTCAGTGTGATGTAGTGGTAAGTAGTGGCTGGGAAGCACTTGCTTTCTTCAAAGTCCTTTTGCTTCTGATACACTGTGCCTTTTTCTAAGTGAATAAGTGCACACAGATGCACACATAAATATTATACAGCAACTGCTGTGCATACCAATTACTATTCCACTGAACTTCTGAGAAGCCAGAATGTGACGTGAGGCTATCAGTTGTGTTTGGTTTGGGGAATCATACACCTTGGTTTTAAAATCTGCTTGGATGAATGAGATGGAGAGCATGCAGGGGCTTGGAAGATGACAGGACCATAATAGAATCTTTTCAGTTGGAAGGAACTTCAAAGGTCATGTAGCCCAACTCCTCTTCAATAAACAGTAATATCTACAGCTAGATCAGGCTACATGGGGCTCTTAGCTACCTGACCTTGAATGTTTCGAGGGTCAGGTCAAGATGAACACCCAGGTACATTTGGACTTCGGATTTCCAGGTATAAGACAGGGTGAGACGATGGGACTTGCGATGAAAGGGGAGCCTTGTTGTGTTTAGCAGTGCACGTGTGATAGGGTATTGAAGAACAGCTAAAGGAAAAGAGTAGAAAGATCTGGAGGTTTTGGTACATTAACCAGGTGAAGCACAAAGGAATCCTAAAAAAGCAGTGATACTTGAAACCTGTCTTGATGTTTCCATTGAGACGTAAGCACCAAGAATCCCTTCTAGAATAGTGATCTGTTTTACAGGCACACATTCAGGATAGTTTGCCTCTAGAAGAGGCACAGATTGTACCTGTGCCCCTCACCTTTATCTGCAGGAAGAAAGCGAAACAACGAACGTGTATGTTTGGGCAACTTGATCTAGTTGTAGATGTCCCTGTTCATTGCAGCGGAGTTAGACCAGGCTACCTTTAAAGGTCCCATAATACTTCAAAGATTCTATGATAGGCAGTGCAGAACAGCAGTAATAAAGCAACAGTCTTAAATGATGAATCTTCAGGATCTTCATACCTCAACTCCAACCAAGAGTTTCAGATCTGTGTTACCTCAGTGTGATTCCATGTGAGGCAGTGTCACAGAATGAATTCTGCTTATCCTGTTTGTTTTCTTTCTCCAGGAAAATGAGACAAGATTAAAAATAGGTTGATCAGTACTTCAATGCTTTGGTTACAATGCATAATGGGTATTATATATTTTCATGGAAAGTAGGTTTTCATAGGAGGCCGAATACCATCAAATCTCAATGGTTTTTCCACTTAATTTTGTATTCCCTGCTGCACCCGCTCATACCTTAGCTTGCCAGAAGAGTAACTTGACAATTAGGTATGTCAGCACAATTAAGCACTTTTATAAACTATGTAAAATAACACTCTAAATAGTATGATGAATAATCTTTTCTCTCAAAGCTTTTTAAAGCTATTTTCTAAACCAGGTCTCCTATTATAACTTTATCAGTATAATACTGCAGTATACAAGCGTTATAAAAGGGGAATGGTTTCTAATGCTTCAGACAATAAGCAGTCCCTTCTGTCCTAAGGAGGTTTGTTATAGTTGTTCATTGCTATGGTATTCCAGGGCTTTCCAAGTCTGTCCAACATCTGTCGCTGTTCTCTTATTTTCTTTTCAGAAAGCAAGTGCATGCTGCAGAGTATCTTGTTTCAGACTTCAGAATTGGTCTGTCTCCTTGCTTATATTTGTTAGAGAAAACATGACCAAAAAAGAATCTTTGCTAAGAATGGTGTTCTCCTTTACTGAAGACATTTATCCCACCGTCTTGGTCCCCAGCCCTCCTCAAAATTCTGTCTCTGCCAAAGGGTAAGCCTGGTTTTACTGGGGAGGGGAGATTTACAGCACCAGGGCAGGTTAACTTTTTATCACAGTGTTTATTCTTGTTCTTTGGGTAATTTAGCCCTGGGACCCTGTGTCTGTACCTTGTAGGCAGAAACCAGGAGGTTGAATTTCTTTTCAAGTTCTAAGTAAAGTCAACCAAAACGTCTATGCTTTAACATTTGGTGCTCTTCCCTCACTGCTGTGCCTTTCAGCTTGAGTGCACAAGCTGGTGATGTTCAGTGACTGTAGACCGAACTGAAATGTAAAATACTTACAGTTTCTCTTCCCTTTCATTTCATTTCCCCATTGACTGTGTTTGGCTGCATTTAGTATCCTAGCTACAGTCACTTTTATCATCATTACCTTCAAATCCTCATCTTCTGCATTTCCCACTTTGTATTCAGGTCATCTTGCTGATTTCTTATAAAGAGAAAATCAGGATCAAGATTTCTCATGGGCTTTTTAGAGCACCAACTTTGCTTTAGGAGTCCTGGAAGATGTTTAGTTCAATATGCATTTCTTCTATGTGATGAGAGCTTCTTGAATGGCTCATGAGGATCACTCTGTTAGCCTTATTCAAAGTGCTGAGCAGTGTAAGGCTGTTCCCATGTCTTGATTTCAAAATCACCGAAGTTATGGATTTCTTGTTATCCATGAAATGAGCCCTAATGCAAGTAGGTAAATGTAAAATATTGGAAAGTTTCTAGACAAAGGTATGTGGAAGCAAAGAAAACTAAGTACCAGTCTGTGTAGAGATGTTTTTGGCCATAGGCTGGGCATGTACGAAGCCTGTGCAAGCAGAAGTCCTTGTGCAGGCAGAAGTCCTTGGGCAAGCTTCTCTTTCCACTAGATGACCTGCCTGGTGGCCATCTGCACCTGGAGGGGTCTGTGCTTTCATGAACTTCTGCTGTGAGACAGTGAGCAGTATGGAAGCCACAGCAGGCTGGACTTCAACTTCTTCCACGGGCTTCCATAGTGCCATGCGTCTCTTCCTTCTTACGCACATCTTAAGTGCTTCTTTTTTAATAAAAGACTGTTGTTCTGGAAATTGTTTGAAGTCCTTAGTTGGTATTTTGTGTATTCCATGGAATGAGTGATCTGTAGCAGTTGAGGATATCATATCTTGTTTACTATGACAGAGTAATCTGTTATGTATTTTGTACATCGATTTGACATTTTTGTTTGTTTTCCACCCCATCTTTCTTGGATTGTCATACTGCCTCAAGCTTTGCAGGCAATAATTAAAAATTATTTTAGCTTTTTATTCATTTCTCTCAAAAACATGTTTCCTACTAATTTGGTTGGTACTTGATTTCCATTAGAAAATTTCTGTTTCAATTCTTAGTTCTTGAATAGACAGGTAAATTACTTTCTAGACTTGAATGAATTAAATTACTTTCTACTTAAATGAGTATAACAGAAGGAGAAATAATATAAAAACAAAATAGAAGTTTTTTACCCTTCCCATTCTGTGTGTCTTAATGGCCAACTAGGTCATTCCAGCCGGATGTCTCCCCTTCTTCCCTGACAGAGACTCTGACTTGTTCAGTTAGGAAAGTGTGCAAACCTGTCTCCTGTAGCATTGCTGAGCATAGAACAGCGCAATGCGGACTGGCAAGGATCTGAAAATCACTTCCTCATTTCCCTCCCCTTCTGAAAAAGGGCTCAGGGTTCAAACCTGTGGCCCAGATCTCTGCAATGGCTGTCCCTCTGCTTTCTTTCTAGCATCTGTTTATGTGCAACACATGTAAATAATTTTCCAGTGTGATACCTGTGCTTTGCCACTGTGAAGCTTTGCAGCTGCTCAGGTGCATAGTTATTTCTAGGATGACCTCTGCTAAATGTGGCTGTCTGGTAGCTTTACTTTCTTTGCCCTCTCTCAAGCTGTAGACTTTCTCTTAGTCCCTTCAATGCTTAAATTATTATTTGAAATTCTACAGCTTCTCTTGACAGAGTTGGATTTGGTTTTATTTCTTTATTATTTTATGTTTGAAAAGCTTCCCCAGACATACCAGTGGTTTCAGAGCCAATACTCAGTCCTGCATACAAGTTAAACGCACACAGCATGTAATGCATCCCTTAAAAACTGTGCAACTCTAGAGAAAGATCTGGTGATAATGACTGCAAGCTGAAGCTTATCAGAGCAAAACTGTGACGATGGGTTACTTCGGTGCAGCTGTAGCTGATGGAAAGCATATTTATTTCTAGGGATTTTCTGTTGGAATATAGTGTTAGTGGCTGAAATAATGGAGTAGGGAGCTGAGACCTCTTAGCCCCCACAGTCCCACTGGACCCAGAGATGCCTTCTCTTGGTGTGCTCCTTGTGTGTTGCTAGCACAAAGTGTGTTGTGATTGCGTTGTGTGCAGTTGATAGGCAGTTAGATGTACAATGGGGAAAAAATGTTCTCCTTTCAGTAATGCTGATCACTTCCAAAAGTAGGACTTGTAGGAACGCCACTGTTGGACAGACATTAGAAATTTTGACGCTATTATTTTATGTGGTAAGAAAGCAAAAGGCAGAAAGGGAGCAGGCTGTTTCTGGCCAATTTTTATCTCCTTGGTAAGAGACTACCAGAACTGAAACTAGTAGAGATAATGTGAGCAATATGACCATACTTTTTTTCAAGGCAGTATGTTAAGTGTCTAAGACTTAAAAAACTTACACCAGCTGTGTGACTATTCTGAGGTAGACGATGGAGAAATGTTTCGGCTGATGCTAAACTTGTAGTATGTCTTTAAATTAGCACTAAGGTATTGTGAAAGCTTTTGTTGTTGCATCTTCTAAATTGACGAGTACATCCACATTAAATTTCCGAGTCCTTTTCTTTGGTATGTGAGAATACTGATCATCAAATATTACATCTCCACTCAAAAGGTTGATTGGAGAAATTGTTATGGGTGAGTTGCATTATAGGTAGGCACCTGCTCTTAAATTAAATCATTCCTTAGCCTTTCTATTCATTTGGACTCATTGGTACCACCAGACACTCACATAACCTTGACAACAACAAAAAATACTTTTCCATCTGGAGCCAGAGATGATTACACACTATCCAACTGCATTACAGAGAAACGACAGGATCACAGTGAGGCACGATTCTATGATCTTATGTTCAATTATTAAAGGATACAGTAGTGGGGATAGAGAAACAAGGGAGAGAAATAACTGAAAGAGTGCCATCTGCTACAAAGCGTGTTTCCACATAACATAAAAATGCCAGTAATATAGATCAATTTTTGTATTATTTTCACGCATCCTTTCTGGTCCAAGTGGAGGATATAGTGTAGAAACCTGCAAAATGGCACTAAGAAAACACAGGAAAATGGAATCTGTGTGTTGTATTGCTACATAGGAAGAAGCTGACTAGCAGTTACTTTTTCTTCAGTGTCAGATGATCATTTTTACGGAACACTATGTTGTGAGATAAGGGAGCTGTGTTGGTAATAATCTGGACCAGCATGTCAATACTTAGCTACTCTTATGGCTGCATTACTTGAGAGTGGGATTTGGGCTGAAGGAAAGTGAGGCCCTGAGCAAATGTCTAGAGGATATTTATTTTCCTGAGATTTAGAAACTCTGACAAGAACATACTTAGTTAAGGGCACTGAAAACAAACTTCAGCCTGCCAGCTAGTAGCTGTCCCTCAAACTGAGTTGTCTTCATGAAAAAGAAATGAGAAAAACAACAACAACAAAAATCAAAGTAAATAAATAGACAAAAAATAAAAACCAAAAAATCATCAACCTTCAAAACAGAAAGCTAACAAACAAAAACTCACCTGCCTTTACCATAAAGATAGAGACAAAAACAGAGACAATTGAAATGCCTTCAGTTTATGCATAATTTTTAATCTCAAATGAAGCACAGAAACTCTTAATACTCTTTTTGCCTCCATGTATTTGGACACATTGATAAAAAAAAAAAAAGTTAGTTAAAGTAGGCACTTCATGTTGTGTTTCTGTAGCTGGAAGCAGCATGTTTGATTTGATTTAAAGTAATTTCTTTAAAATGTATGCATTTATTGAAAATGAGATGAAATAATAACATTAAATTATCTTCATTCATGCAAAATAATTAGATCTGTTAAAAACATAGTTATCCTTTCCAAACATTGCTTTCTAATTGCTTAGGTGCTATTTGAATTAACATGAATCTGTAAAGGGTGGATACAGAACTTTATATGATCTCATGATAACTTGATATCCAAAAGCAGCTATGTGGTCCAGGGCATGGTTTACGGGACTATTAATGCGTACTCGGTAGATACTGCCAAGTGCCCTCTTCTACCCAAGCAATACTTTAATGGCCTCATAAAACGTGCCTTCAAGTCTCTTTGGAGTATTGAATATATTCTTTCAGTGGAGAATTTCTGGTGAATACAAATTCACTCAATACAGTTTCTGTAGTGGAAGAATGAGACTAATTAGCTTAATAGGTGGTGAAATGCATTATTTAAATTGAAAGGATTTGTTGCGCTTTCTTGTTTTGAAGCCACTTCAGATTCTTTTTTTTTTTTTTTTTTAGTATAGCTTATTGCAGTTTATGGGTCAGCCCAGTGCTTTTACTTGTATGCTTCATTTTTTAAGACACTCTCAAAATGGGTTGTTCGCCTGATTTCTTTTTTTTTCTTCCTTTCAATTTACCTGAATCCAACAGTTTTTCACTGGTACGGATGCTTCTCGCAGATTTTATATTGGATTACCAAAATTGTACCCCTCAAAAAAAGGCTGATGGGGATAGGGATTCAGAACTAAGCGTGTCTTTCTTCGTTGCAACTTTTGCTTTAAAATGGCACAGGTACTCGAAGACCCAGTTTAAGTCAGGTGCAATGGACTGAAATTTTATAAAATTCTCTTATGCAGGCCATATTGGTCACCATATCTGTGTCCAAATATTTATTTTCAGTTGTACATTAAAAAAAAAAAAAAAAAAAATTAGGAATATCAGAACTCTTTCACTTTTTTTTTGTAAAAGTCATCCTGTTACAAAATGAATTAACTTGAAATATTCTTGGTTTGAATTAAGGGAGGCTGTTTAATTTGTTCTTCCTTCCCCATTCAGTCTTAGATTCCCTCCTTTTTCCCATTGTTCCATGTTAAAGAGAAAGGTTAAGATTGTTCAAAACTTCGCTTTCACACCTGCGAGTCCTGGAATTGGTTTGTTATGAGTGTCTTTACAAGTAAGAGTGAAGAAGTTAGGACTGTGTTCCTCTCCATCCTTTACTATGCTCCCAGTTATCCTTTGTTTTTCCTTGGGCATGAGGTACGTATATAATGTAGAACTACATTACTCACATAATAAAATAGATTGATGATTCAGAACAAGGATTAAAACAGCTTGCTAGAGCACAGACACTATCGTGTGAGGAGCTGCTAAGAAAAATCAAGATTCAGTTTTGTTTTGTTTTTTAAAGGCGAAAAAGAACATCTAAAATTTAGTCTTTAACCTTGAAACATGACGAGGTAGGTCAGCAATTAAGACAACTCAAGATTTGATAGGTTTTCATTTTATCAGTGTATCGATAGTTGGAGGAATAAATGTTTTTCAGAATGTGGCTTAAGTGGTGGCAGACAAGTTTGGGTGAATAGTTTGCTGATACAAATATGTAGATCCCTGCTAAAATAAATGGGATTGTGGCAACCTCTACCAAGTGGATGTCTGCCCCAGTGTCTGCAGAAAGATGGCAGGGGTACTGTGCAGAGAAACGAAGCCCACTGACATTCCTGGGAGTACAGATAGTGAGACATTGCTTGAACTGATCTAATAATTGGTAAGAAAGTGAAACTCAAAGAAATAGAGTAGGACAATTGAGTGTGAAATCTTCCCAATGCTGAGAAGTATTGGGAAAAAGTCTCAAAATACAATTGTAGCCTCTGATTGTCAGTTTGAATGGATAAATAGCAGTAAGTAACACAAGGGACCATGAATTAGAGTGTTCTTAGGTATCTTTACTTGTTACAAAACTAATTTGTGATTCTTTGTCGCTTGTGCTGTTTCAAAAAATATCTTTAAATATCTGTCTAAAAGGCTAGGGAAGGCCTTTCAAAATAGGGGAATACTGAGAGCTATGCTGATACTCTTACCATGAGGAGGGGGAAATAAATTACATACTAAGCTCTGATTCTGTAGGAGTATTTCATTTGAAGAAGTGGCGAGTGTTTTAATTTTGATTTGACTACTTCTACAAAAAAAAAAAGAATGGTTTCTATATACATTGTGTAAATGAATGCTGCTTAACTCTGTATTTGAGAGTTATGTTCACTTTAAAAGTAATCACTGTTGCACGTATGTCTTAGGGTTTTACTGTAAGCGGCAGAGTAATTTTCATTAAGAGATGTGTGTAAAATTGCACTAAAAACATGCAAATGAATTTCTCATTCTTTTTAGCATAATCTTGACATGTAAAGAGAAAAAATCACTTGGGCTAGTATTACTTTTTAGATATTACTTTTCCTACGTGCCCCCTTAATTAAGCCTTCACTGAATCAAACCTAATATCTTTGTCAAATTAGGTCAGACTTCCATGCATCAATGTCAAAGCTACTAAAATAGTTCGCTGCTCAGAGGAGAGGGGGGAAAAAAAGCTTTCTAAGGCTGTGAGGTATTAGAGCTGTTTGCTTAAGAAATTTTGGAACAAAAAGTGTGTTTGTAATTAGAAAAAAAAAAACTTTTTCTGTACTTACCCAAATACTATTTTAGGCAGAAAAAGACTGAACAGTGCAGAATTGTCTTGTTTTGCAGCTGTCCTCAAGGTGGAAGGTTTCTGATATGTTGTTAAAACTGCAGTTGGGCATCAAACACATAAGGAATTGAAACCAAGAGCCACAGTGTTGTTTCTGACAGGTACTGGCAGTGAGTACAAGGGGAAAAAATACTTGAACCATAAGCATGCAGGGTTATTCTCCCCATGTAGGCTAGTACAGGGACACCTTCATGTTTGAGAAAATGAACACGTTTATTTGAATAAATATTTTGTGAAAGAATTGGCAGTTAAATGGAATTGCAGAGAGGTGCCATGTTGCAGAATTACTGAAAAGTAAATTGGATGTGATTTGAGTCAATCTTAATTTCACGGCTAACTATTATCAGTGTCTTACAATTACCTGCTTTCCCCACATTTCTGAGCTTGTTGAGGAGTCCAGGTCATTCTGGACCCTACTGTTAGTCTGTCCTCCACAGAAACTCACTGTTGACTCCTGTCTTAATTTCTGTCTCTTAACTATGTGCAAAATGTGGATGATAATAACAGCCTAATGTTAAATGGCAACTGGAGGGAGCACAAATACGTTTCATCAGAAGGGACTCAGACTGTATTAACTTCTGCCTGGAAGTCCTCAGCATTCAGCTTTTTCCTTTCAAGAGTCCCAGAGGGGATAATGCCCCCTGGGCTCTGCAAAGACTGCATGGCTTCTGAGGGGCAGTGACACAGGAAAGTAGGGTTGCTGCTTCCATTTCTTTTCAGAAGACCTTCAGCAGATGTGTTTTGCTGAGACTCAGGTCACTGTTATAGCAACCTGCCTTCTCTTTCACAGTGCTCCTCCCATAGTCCCGAATGATGACACTGAGCTATCTGGCCTGCAGATGCAATATCAGAATTTTGAGATATATAAATATATATACTTAATACTATATTTGGAGTGTTTCAGTCTGGATCACATGAATAGATAATTTTTGGATCTCAGACGTCAATTATTTTATTTCAGTTCCTGCTCTTTCTATAAGGTCCTTTAGATAAATATTTGACAATGGATAATTAGTTGGCATTTGAATTCAGTGAGAACTCAATAATGCTTTGGATGAAATAACTCTGCAGATCTGCTTAACTCTGTGATTCTGTAGATCTACAATTAGCAAACGATTTCTGAGGGGAAACTCCTTGGCTTTTGCAAGTTGGGCGCCTGGCTGGCGACATTCCTGGGTCTGGAAGCATTTCCAACTTCCTTGTTTGTGTCTTGGAGTAGTAATGGGAAGCAGTAGAGATTAGTTCTTACGTTAGATGTAGTTTGTCATCTCTAGCAGCCTTTTGGTAGCCTTTCACTCATGCTACATTAACGGTACCCTCTGGCTGATTTGGGAATGTGCATGGGTGACTGTATGTGCTCATTCATATATAGTGAAAAATGACATCTCGGAGAGAAATGGAGTGGAAATCCCTTAATTAGTGTAACTTTGAAATCAGCAGTGATTTGCTATGTACAACAGCAAACTTGCTTAGCAGTGTTTTTGACAACTGCGTTGCAGTTGAAAAGGGCCTAGGAGTCATAGATTGTTGTGACTGAGAGCTGGCAAGTTTTTGCACTGATTTTGCTGCTAGCTCCCTAAGACTGTGCTGTGTTTTTTGCTCGATGTTCCACATCTAAAAATACCTCATCAGTAGTATTTTCACTTAGTCTAGTTATTTCTCTACAGAATTATTCCAAAAGTGCAAAATATTTTGAACAGCCACTACTACACTCACCTTTTCCTCTTATAAAAGAGAAAAAGAAAGTATCTTCAGAGTGTTTCACAGCCTTTCCTTCAGAGGTGAAGCTCAGAGCTGTTGCAAATGCTGAGGGATTAAAGCTATGTTTTCTTCATATTTTTCATTTTATGTTCTGTTTGGGTTTTTGGTTTTTTTCAGAGATAAACTGAAAAAAAATGGTCTCAGCTTTGTGAAATAACGTAAATAATTCACAATATCATTTTCCCATCTATTAAATACCTTAACTTTTAGCATATTAATTGCCTAGACTTTCTGCTTGCTTATGCTGTGAATATATTTCTAAATATAAATCGGATCATAAATCTTGTATCACAAACAGAAGAAAAGTTAGGACAACTAAAGGAAAAAGTAGATTCTGAAGAATGAATAACAGAAAAAAAAAAAACCAAAAAACCAGACCCACACACACAAAAAAACACCCTACCCTTGTTTTGATGTCATCAACGCTTCCTGCAATATTGATCTCATCAATAGCATTTCCTCCAGTGTTTTCTTTTCCTTTTAATTTTTCTTCGACACATTTTAACTTAGGAGATCCTTAAACACCTTTTTGTATAATAAAATATTAGGACAAACAGGTAGTTTTTAGGGAATCTTGTTTTATTTTAGGCTTGTTTTAAGCTTTTTTTATATGAGAATTATCAAATGGGACAGAATATATTTATTTATTTATTACATGATATAGTTAAGCTCTTGCAGAAAGTTCTAATGTGAAAGTGCTAAAAGATGTCCAAATTCCATCAGAGCTGCACTTACAGTTTGCTATGATGTCAGTTTATATTTGTGCTTTTGCAAATGTTAGGAGAATTGTTGACATTTCTGCGATGGAAAGATTTCGTTATTTCACCTCTACTTAGCTATCCATGACTCAGATCCAATTTTATTGCTTGAAATAGTCTTTTTCCATGCCATTCCCTGCAACATAGCTTCTGTATGAATAAAACTTAGTCATACTGCTTTTGTAAGAAAATACAAGGGCCAATTTACATCCATCATATCTACAGTGAAGAAAATCCTATTCCTGAATGATGGTACAGAATAAGACCATAGTACACAAGGCCCTGGGATCTTAACAGGACGTGTTGCTTAAGATCAAATTCTTTAGAGACTGAATTGAGTTAACTAACTCCTTACAAAGCAATAACAGCTGTGTTGGCAATAAGTAAAAAGAAAGGACTTGGTATCACCTATTTTTCTACCCAAATTCCAGATATCAAATAAGAGCCCACACTTAAAGTTTTCCAGTGTCTATGTTTTTCTAGTGTCAGATCAAGTTAGGAATGTTTTTTTCACATAACAATACAAATATAATTGTTTCAGTTATAAGAATTGGGATACTTAGAAAACAATTTTCTTAATAGCAATGTACAAATAAATCAAAACTGTTAAGTTCAGACAGCGATAGTATAGAACAACTCTCCGTATGGCAGTCTTTCAAAAAATGAAATTTTGCAATTAGATATGTGATTTGACTTAGCTTTTCAGATATACTTTCCTTTTACTTTTTAACATTCTTAATATGTATGTCTCCTACTAAAAATTTGTATGCTGAGATACCTGTTATCTGTAGAGATGATAAAGGTAAATGGTAGACTGGAATGCTATTTTTCCTCCTGGTAGTTAGTTGAGTCTCATTAGTCACCTACACCATTGCTGTGAACATATATATATTTTTTTCAAGTAAAAATGATCATTGATAAATCTTCAGTCATGTATGATAAGTAAAGCATTTTTTCAGTTATGTTTGTCTTGTTGTTCTTTAATGGGAGGAATTAAGAAGAGCTATAAGATCAAACTATCTGTTGAGATATCTCAAGTGTAACTGTAAATCATTATCCAAAATAATGACTGTAATTTTAAGGTCAAAAGCAGCATCCTTAATATAATATATCATGTCAATGATTATGGATTACAAATTAATGAACAAATGGAAGTAGAAATAGGGAGAACAGAAGGAAGTGTTAAAAATAATTTGGTAAGCAATACTGTGTATCAGTAAAACAGAAGATAGCCTAGTTTAAAAACTGTTATTTGAATTAATACTGTTCTGCTTTCTGCAAACGATTGTGTTGTGGTAACATGAACTTTTAATGTATTTGTGTTTAAAGAATTGTGGCTGTGGCAAATAAAGATTTGTATTTCTAGGTTAATTTTGTTCATCACTGCCTTATCTACTATCCCCATCTCTGTTTCTTGCAAGGGGCATGTGCTGAAAATACTGCAGGCACTGAACTCTGTTGAAGAGCTCTCTTCACTGCCTTCTTTTGGTGGTGCTAAACAAGCGAGGTGTGAATTTCTGTTGAGTACTTTTAAATACCAACACATAAAAAAAGCTTTTTATTATTCTGCAACACTGTTGCATGTTGTGCTTTGGGGAAAAAAAAAAAAAAAAAAACCAGAACAAAAAAAAAAACCAACAAGATGTGAATTTTAAATAAATGCCGTGAAGCATTATGCATCATAGCGGTGTATTCTGTGTAGAAATTTACTGATGAAGGAAAATGCAAGATTATAGAATCCTTAGAGTTGGCAGGGACTTGAAAAGGTCAACTAGTTCTTCTCCCTTGCATGAACAGAGGCACCTACAGCTAGATCAGGTTGCCTGGGGCCTGATCCAGTTTTTCCTTGAAAGTCTTTAGGTATGAGGGGCTCACTGCATCTCTGAGCAACCTGTTCCAGTGCCTCACCAGCCTTTCTTTAAAAGACTTATTCCTTATATCCAACCTAAATCTTCCCACTTCAAGCTTGAAGCCATTTCCCCTTGTTCTCCAGCTAAAGAGTCTGTCTCTTTCCTGGAGCTCCTCTTTAGATACTGAAAGGCCACAATCAAATCACTTCATAGCCTTCTCTTCTCCAGGCTGAACAGTCCCAACTCTCTCAGCCTGTCCTTGTAGGAAAAGTGTTCCATCCTTTGGAGCTTCTTTGTGGCCCTCCTCTGGACATCCTCCAACAGGTCCATGTCTCTCTTGTGCAAAGGACTCCACATCTGGATGCAGGTGGAGTCCTTATTGCAGGTGATGGCTCACCAAAGCAGAGCAGGATCACCTCCCTCACCCTGCTGGCCATGCTGCTTGTGATGCAGCCCAGGATATGGTTGATTTTCTGACCTGCAAGGGCACATTGCTGGCTCAAGTCCAGCTTCCCATCCACAAGCACCTCCAGATATTTTTCAGCAGGGATGTGCACAATGCTTTCAACCCCTAGCTTATATTGGTAGTGAGGGTTGCCTTGGACTAAGTGCGGGATCTTAGATTTGGATCTGTTGAACCTCATGAGGGTCACGTGGGCTCACTGCTGAAGCCTGTCCTGGTCTCTCTTTATGGCATGTTGTCCCTGTGGTATGTCAGCCATACCCCACAGCTTGATGTTATCAGCAAACTTACTGAGGGTGTCAGTGTCATTGATGAAGATATTAAAAAGTATTGGTCCCAGTACTGACCCTTGTGGGACACCACTCATCATTGATCTCTGTTCAGGCGTGGAGCCATTGATCACTACTCTATGGATTCAGTCCTGCAGACAGTTTTCTGTCCATTTAATAGTCCATCTATCAAATGCATATCTTTCCAATTTGGGAGAAGGATGTTGTGGGTTACTGTGCTGAAGGGCTTACTGAAGAGATAGATGGTATCAGTAGCTCTTCCTTTTTTTGTTGATGCAGTGACCATATCATAAAAGGTTACAGGGTTGGTCAAGGTTGGTCAGACAGGATTTGCCCTTGTTGAAGCCATGCTGGTTCTCCTGTATCAGCTTCCTGTCTTCTGTGTGCAATAGCGTAGCTTCCAGGAACATACACTCCACGATCTTCTCCAGCGTAGAGGTGAGACTGATGGGTTGGTAGTTCCCAGGATCCTCCTTTTTACCTTTCTTAAATATGGGTGTGATGTTGTCTTTTTTCCAGTCACCAGGGACCTTACCTGATTGCCACAACTTTTCAAATTTCACTGAGAGCGTCTTGGTGACTGTATCAGCCAGTTCCCTCTGCATTCTGGGATGCATGTCATTGAGACCCATGGATTTGTGGATGTTCAGGTTTCTCAGGTGGTCACAAAACTGGTCTTTGCTTACAGTTTAAGATCCACTCTCTGATCCCATTTCGGAAATCAAACATTTGAGGGCTGTGTGGCAAGCAGTTATCAGAGAAGATAGAGGCAAAAAAGTTAAGTACTTCATCCTTCTCCTTGTCTGCCTCCTTGTTACCAGCCTGCCTCTGTCGCTCATTAGGGGGAAAACACCCTTTTGGATTTTGCTTTTCTGGTTGAGATACCTGTAGAAGCCTTTCTTGTTCTTCTTGGCATCCTTGCCAAGTTTAGTTCAGGCTGGGCCTTGGCTTTCCTGACCCCATCGCTGCACAGCCTAGCAGTTTCTTTGTTTTCTTCCCACGATATCTGTCCCTGATTCCACTGCTTGTGCATTTTCTTCTCTCTCTTTTGCTACAGCCTGGACAGGCTCCAATCCTGATGTCGCCAATCAGTTAATTTGTATTGATGAGCAATAGGTCCAGTATTGCATCCTCCCTAGCAGAGTCTTCTATTATTTGACACAGGAAGTTATCTTCAATGCATTCTAGGAACCTTTTGGATTATCTACAGCTCCCCATGCTACTTTTCCAGCAGTTGTCCAGGTAGTTGAAGTCACCCAGCAGGACATACACTTGCAATTGTGATGCTTCCTGTAGTTGGAGGTAAAAGGCCTCATTGACAGACTCCACTTGATTGGATGGCTTGTAGGAGGCACTAATCACAAGGCTTCCTTTGCTGCCTCACTCTCTGTCACCGGGCTTTCAAGTTGCTCGTGACTATTCTTTAGGGACTGTTCTTCGTGTTCTATTCCTTTCCTGATGCAGATAGCAACACTCCCCTCTTTATTCACCATTCCCATCTGAACAGCTTGTAGCTGTCAATAAGTACACCCTAGTCGTGGGAATGATCACACCAGGAAGATATGCATTTGGAATATGTGGTAAACCAAACAAAATATCTATGGCAGTGCATTAAAATGATCCTTCAAAATTGATGGCTTAGGAACTGCTTCCTTCAAAACTGGTGGGTTAGGGACTTCACAGAGAAGTGATTTGGTCCTCAGTATTTTTCTATTCCATGCATTTTGTCACTCAGTCTTTTACTCCTTGTAACGTAAAGCATTTATAATGCCCTGGATCAAGAGCTCTGTAGAAAAAAGTTCCTTATTTGAACTACTTGTGTGAAAAAAATATCTGCTGTTTTTTTTTTTTTTTCTTCTTTCCTTTAAGATGTATGACTGTGTGTAACATACAGTAACAATCTTTACTTTTATTTTTCACACTGAGACTGATACAGAAGAAAGTCTCTTTACCAGAATTGCATACTGGGAGTTGGTAGATTGAAAAGTAGAAACAATAGGCGTTACTGCCCCTGGCTCCCAAGAAGTGAAAATACCAATGAAAAGCCTGTCGAACTGCCCAGCTAGATGTTATTTGTTGCTTTGTACTAAAATCCTCTCTTTGAGAATTTAGGCATAGAAAAGATGCTGGGATAATTTTCAACGCACTGGTTAGCAAGCGGTCAGTGATATAGTGTACTTAAGGGGATAATTTGAGAAATACTGGTTTTGTTTTTTTTGTGTTTCTTATGCTATTTCTTTTTCATTGTTTCAGCTGGATTGAAGTAATGTAGAAACCAGGACAGCAAATGCTGAATTTTTAAAGAGATTGGCACAGAAAGGAAGCCGGATGAAGCAGATTTAGTGGTAGTGTTTCCAAGCTCGCTGGCATTTTACATTGTGGTGTGGATTGAATCTGTTTTGCCAGAATGTCTCATATGAACAGTGGTATTTAAAACATTAAATATCAGAGGAGGGAAAATTTGTTTCACATAATGTTACTAACTTAAAGTATACCTGTTCTCCCGTTACTGATTCAGTATTTGCTTTGTAGGGTAGCAGGGTCGGGCAGTGCTGAAGCAAGTGCCGTGATTTTTATGCTTCTCAGAAACAGAAGCCTGAAAATAATAGTTCTGCAAGAGGATTTATATGATTTGAGTTAAAGGCTTTCTTAAGCGATTGAAATGGGTTAGAATACAATCACAGATTATGTTTTTAGAAAAGTATTTATACATAAATACAGAAAATCCTTTTACAGAAGCCATGATTTACTTGGGAAAGTAAATCTGGTAACTAGCGCTTATCCTATATGAAGGAGTTCCTCATTACTTGAATTTCATCTCATGTTTCCTTCTGCGCTGGTTCAGAAGGATGGCTTCTCTTGAGACTGAAACATCTTTCCAATGAAAGGCACTCATGCAGCAATGGGAAATAAATACATTATTTTAAAAAACATAAAAGACTGTTTTGCAACCAGGAGCACTACAGGAGGTAGCCTTGTGCTTGGTAGTCTTGATCTTGGTGTTCGTTTCATAGAACTCTAGGAGGAGCTTTGTTTTAGCGGAGGTTGAATGGATGCGCAGTTTTGCTCACTGTCAAAAATGTGAGAGTACCCACTTAAAGTTTTTTAGTGATTCTTAACGTACGAGGTGTTTGGAAAACGAGTGACAGAGAATGCAGTTCGTTGTTACGCTTTTCTCATGTCAGATGGTAGTAGGAGAAACGAGGCTGTGCATACATGTGACATAATATGTATGCTCAGCGTGTGACCAGGCTTGGAGAGTGTTATGCAGGAGGGAGAAACAAGATACTAAAATGCTTTAATAGTCAAAGGAAGGCAAGACAATGAAAAATTTAACCTGCTTATTTCAGTTAAACTCATTATTCTAGGAAACTTATACAGAACTGTTATGAACTATAATAGTTTCTTTCCATTTTACTTCAGTCTTTACTTCTACATCCAACCTCTCTTTTGTTTATGAAGGCACATGAAGAATTTTTTCTTCCCCTTTTATGTTTCTCTAATTTGAAATTCAATTGAAAGCATTAATTTTTTCTGCTGGTAATATTTGTTTTCTTATGATGTTAACCACTTTGTTCGGTTATCAGTTTAATTAATGTATTCTCTAATTACTAGTGGCAGAACCTTAAATACTGCATATTTTGAAACTATTTACAAAATTTCAGCGTAATCCTAAGCCTTACTGTAGTGTGTTAAACTTAAATAATGTATTTATGCAAATACTGTCTAAAATGCAAGTGGACTGCCTTCTGTGTATCTTACAGGAGAGAAGTAGCTTCTAGGGTGTGGACTTGTCTGTGGAATCCACACTGGAAGGATTTAAAGTTCTTAGTTTCCAGTATCTGGAACAAATATCTTGATAGAATAGAAGTTGATTGATGTCTGCATTACTTTTAAAATAAAAAAGTTTTGTAAGGATACCTTCTTTAATTAAAAAATATTTTGGTAGGTGATTTTTGCTACGGTCTCTGAAAAAAAAAAAATCCAGTAACCACCTATTTGTGGTATTTGTCAACTCTGTTAAATATTTTCATAATGAAAACAGTTGTATCTGAATATTTTTTTCTCATTTAATATAGTATCATATAATATCCACAGTTGGTAAAATACCAGGCATGTTTGTGAAATATTGAATTTCAGTGGGAAACTTCTACAGTTGATGGTGACAAAGAATGAACATGAGTTTCCCAAGGTATAAGCCTTCATTCTATTCTATATTGTCCCAAAACCCTGCAGGAATAAGAAAGGAATGACATAATGATTGGTAGTAAGAAAACATATTGGCACAAAACTAGAGTTTTCGTGAATGAATGAGGCATAAATTGGGCATTTCAGTGGTGTATTTGGAATTCATTGCTCTTAGATTTAATTCACTTCTGGTAATGTGAAGTGGAGCTAGGGAGTTGCAAGAAAGAAGGAGAAAGGAGCTCTTCTAACAGTGCTTTATTGAGGCTGCTTCAAGGCATCAGAAGTATTGCTTTATAATAATGTACGAAAAGGAACTAATGGTTGTGAAATTGGATCTCTCCTGGGATCCTACCTGTCATTCTGACATCTAACTCCTCTAAATAACCTTATGTCAGCCTTACCGAAGTGTAACCTACCATGGAGAAGAAGTCAGGAAAACATTACACTGTGGGGCCAAATAATGTTGTAAATCCAAGCAGCCTATCTGGGACTCGGTGAAAGCTCTCTGCTGAAGGCAGGTTCCTAACAATCAGCATAACTAAGGGCAGGAATGGAATGAAAGTTTAAAGCAGTTTTGTGGCAGCCTGGAATAATCTTCAGTGCCAGTGTAAGGAAAGTAAAAGTCTAAGCCAGACTTCAATTCTGCGCAGCTGCATCAGTTTTGCTGAATTTGCCAAGAACTCCACGCCCAGTTTATCATTGAATTAAATAAAATGTTACAACTCTTATGGATTAGAACTGTGAAGAAAAGTCCATAGAGGCGTGTAGAAAGTGAATTTAAATAACCTTCCTGAAGACGTGAATAAAGAAGAGCACTTGAAAACAGCTTTTCTTCATCTCCCTGTAGTTAAAAAACGAGTAAATAAAAATTAAAACTAAAAATGAAACTTTTCCTAAATTTTTAGAAGATTTTCAACAGTTGTTTCCCAGAGTTGGAAGGATCTGATTCTGAGAAACTTTTCTGAATAACAGAATCCTGTATTATTGCTCAAGAGTTTATAAAGTGAGGTGCCCATGTGATCAGTGAATTTAAGCAACTGTCTTAATGACTTCAAAGACCAAGAAAAAATAAAGGTCATTCCTTCCTTTTTCCACATTGAATAGCTCGGGACAACTCAGGAGTGTGTTGGTGTCATCACGCTCTGTTCTTGGTGTAAGCTGATAGTCAACAGCTCTTTAACATCTTTGCTTTCTGGCTAGTGAAAAAGAACAAAATTATTCTCTTCTGTCTTCATGTTCCTAATGCCGGTTTTCTTTTTCTTCAATGATCACTCTGCCTGAGACAGTTAAATCCTTAGATGAGATTTAGGCTAACTGACCAGAAGGCATGTTTTGTCATCATTTGCTTGAAATAGTCTTTAGGAGTTGTTTTAGGAATATTTGAATATATAAGAGATTGTAAATTTTTGTCTCCTGAAGTCTTTTTCTTTTAACTCTGAGCTGTAGGAGTTGACAAAAGTCAGTGAGAGAGCAGACTTTTAAGCACGCTGTTGAATTAGATTTAATGTAGAACTCATTTTTATGTTGATTAAGTTTGGGTCAGTGTGAATGTGGTAGAAGTTAGCAAGGCCTTGACTAATGTCACTTTTCTTTAATTTAATGTGTAGTTTTCAATTGAAGCAATGCTTTCTTTAGTTTTTGTCCCTCCACCCTGACCCTTTTCTCCCATTGTAATACCCCTGATCTACACAGATGGCATTTCTTCCAATTTCTTTGTGATTCTCTATCTTTCAGTAACAATTAAAATCTGAGATTCTGAATATTTATGATCATTAAAAATCCCATTGCAATTTTTCATTTTCTGGAAGTCGATATGTTACCCTTGGAGTCCAGTTTTAATTCCATTTTAAGTAATTACTGTTGTCTTCCTAGATTTTATCTACTTTCTTAGATAATGAATTCTTAATTTCTTATCCTAACCATCGATTCCTCTGTTTCACGGACTGTAAACTCATTGTTTCATGAAATGATTTGTGTCAGCTCTAGTCTGAGCTTTGCTTTGCCTGTTTGTGAATATGCATATGATTTTACTCATTTATTAATGTATTTTGCATAAAAATTGGATTACATACAGAGACCTATGAAAGAACTAGATAACGTGAAGCATAATTGAGGTGGAAACTAAGTACACAAATAAAAAAACGCTTATTTTAAACAATGTTGATTATTCTAGTACTGAAAATGTATTTTGATATAATGATTAAAGGAAAGCAATTTTAAGTTCCTTTGGAACATTACACTAAAGATCTGTTTTAACCACATTTATCTTGAATTAGTTAAGTTGGATGTGTGATTTTAGAAGTTCAGCAGTGCTTAAAAGATCTGTGTAAGCTTGTGTATCTTCCTTGCATCTATTCAGGTCTGTTTTTAGCTAAATTCAGTTTTATACACTAGAATCATACAATTCTTGTAAAAAACTGCAAAATTATGAAGTGGAATTATATTATTTATTTCGCTTTAGTTTATTATTCTGTACAAAGTGTTTTTTGTGAGTTGCAAGTGTTTTTATCTATAGCAGCTGAATGTAGCATTTCTGAAAGACAGAAGATGCTGCTTCCAGAGTTAGTAACAAATTAATAACGTATATATTCAAATCCTACACAGTGGTAGAGGTTAAAGAAAATTCAGAACACCTACAATTACAGCAAAGAGGATCTTAGTGATTTTCCCTGAGGAGATCTGCAAAAAATGACATGTTTTTATTTTGGTCACTTCGTAAAGCTGTATTTCTGAAAAACTCTAGAGAAGTACATTTTCATTTATGATTTGAACTTGATCTTGGCTGCCTTATTATAAACGTCTTAGTCATGGTGCTTTGAACTATTGAGAATGGGATTGCCTGAGAAACTGTGCATTTCATGCTGATGGACACAATTTTGGAGCTGGCATTATTGAAATTTATCTGTGAAATCTGACTATCACCCTATCACATCAATCTTATTGTTCATAAGAATATTTTGATTTGTGTGTTATGTGTATTTCTAAATAAGCAACTGGTATGATTAAAAATAGCAAAACATTCAGGAGTTTTTCATAATGCATAATAATCTTGATGGTGATAATTTAAACAGAGATCTACAGACAAATTAGTTCTTGCTGATTTTATCGCTTATGCTAGTTCTGTTGAAGTTTACGAATATGAAAATTGTCCAAAGCAATAAATGTGGAGTACTAATTTATGTTACATTTAGGGAGTGTTGTTATCAGATTCTTTGTACATTAGCTTCAGCCGAGTTAGATCCTCCGGTGAAGTGCGAAATTCACCTTTTAAGCAAGTAAAGCTTTGTCTGAAAGAACTGCTAAAAGTGTGCACAGCCATGGTGCAGCTCTTTGATCAGTCTATGTAATAAAATAGAAAGAGACTGAGTGGTGTAATCATGTGTATATTCTTCTGAAGATTTGTTACTAAAATTGCTAGTTAAGTTCAGAATTAAATTATTAATTTTAAGGGAAATCTGGCATATGGAGGTTTGGAGAGAAAGCAGTAATATTGCGTCGCAGAAGCTTACAGAACCTACCAGCACGTGTTATTTCCAGCTTTTTTGAGAAAGGTTGAATCCAGGGGTAAAGAGTTTTCCTTTCAGCTGGCCTTGACTGACCTGGTATTAAATTGCATGGCAGAAACCAACTAAAATGAGTTCATTGGCAGTTATTTGAGTGAATTTTATTATTATTGTGTCTTTATCACAACTTGATGTGTACAGCTCTGGAGGAAAAACTAGTGCTGAGCTCCATGCTAATATTTGTCAATAGCCTATGTATTTTTCTACCTATTCCATCTGCTTTTCCTTGAAGTAAAATCAGCAGATTAGGAAGATTGTTTACTTCCCTCTTCCCTAAAGTGATATGGCCTGTTACCAGCCTCCATGGAAGATGTGGGCTTTTGAAATTGGACGGAGCCTTCAGTCTGAGCTGCTGCCACCACTACCTCCGCAGATCAGCTTGTCTCTTCTTTACCAAGCTGGGAAGAGAGCCTGCACTGTGCTTAGCATCCACTCACAGCCAGGATTCATCCTGAGGCAGCAGACAAAGGGGCGGGTGTGATGGTAATGGGGACTCTAGCCATTGGACTCGAGTCACTGATTAGCTCATTTCACGTCAACCATGTGGCTTTTAGACAGAAGCCTGGAGCCAAATGTCTCCCAATTACCTGAAGTAAATTGCTTCAGAGCTTGTTACCAAAATTCTGAGCACTGTTTTGGCTTCTGCCTGATATTTAATTAAACTCCATGCATCTGATAACTTCTCTGCATGACATGGCAAATGGTAAATGCTTAGATCAATGTTCATTTCAAAATATAGAGAGAAAAAACACCAGTATCTTGCAAGAGTGTTGTCTTATTGTGAAGGAAAAGAGGTTTTTGCTCTTTAAATCCTAAATACGAGCTGAGTCTAAATTACATTTCTTTCAGTTAGAGAACAAAAGACAGAGATAGTGATATGACTCCAGGTTTGATTCAAACACATTTTAACTTCATGCAAGTAAGCTTCCCAGTCTGACATCTTACACATTGGTGTCTCACTCAGCAGACTTAAGAATTGTTTCTTATGCATTATCCTGACATCTAATAGTTAACTATCTGCTGCACATAATACTGAACAAAGAAACAATTTCCATTTGTAAAAGTTGATGGATGGTCTTGCTGTAAGACGAAAGATAATAATTAGAGGAAGGACTGGGGAGAATATAATAAGCTGTTGGTCAACAAATGTAGCAGTAAAGTTAATGGCCCACATCCCAGAAAGGGAGTCAAGAAACATCTTTGAAGATTTTTAAGGGGAAATTGTGTTCCATGCAGGTCTAACACCAAAGTCAGCATCAATATTTATGTGAGAAAATCTTAAAAGTGGATGAGAGGCTGACACTGTAGGGATGAGGCAGGTTAATGAGATCTCATCTGTGAGTGTGAGATAATCACATGTGTGGGAGGGGTAGTGCAAGGTAAAGACCGACTGAAAACAGGGTTTTTCAGAAGAGGAATTTCTTATTTTTCTTACAAGATAGAAAGGGAAAGTTGGTGGTATCTCCAAGGAGAGGGTTCATAATAAAATGTACTACTTTGCTGTGACTAATAGGCAGAAATTATTACCAACTAGTATTTCATGCGAAGATAAAATGCCACGTGACTTGTTATCTCAGCCTTCTCACTCTGTAGTCTGCAATCTGTAGAGGTTTATTGGATGATTAAGACTGGAAACCTTGTTGTAGGGCTCTGAAGTTGATTATTCTGCTGTTGAATAATCTAATTACTAAGATCTTCCTGAACATTTGGATTTACTATCAAAAATTAAAAAAAAAAAAAAGTGTTGTTGCATGAAATACTTAATCTTTGAAGTACTGCAAATATCAAAAATTAAAACATAATTGCATATCACAGTGACAATCTGGAACATTTATTTGTATTGTTTATCCTAAAATACAAACTCACAAACATTAATAAATAAAATAAATTCCACTTGGTTACTTATGGAAGTTGAAATATGTTCCCTGAAGAGGGTCACAGAAAAGCAATCTGTCAGGGTTGCATGTGTTGTTGATGATCTCAAACCTTTACTTAAAGTAGAAATGCATATTTGTCATTCACTGACTGTTATACAGTATGACAGGTTACATAAAGTGTATTTTGTCTAAAAAGAGAAAAAAAAAGAGAATATATGTTTGAGAGATCAGTATTATTGACTTGTCATAAATCTAAACTAGAAACTTTCAAGGAACAGAATGTGTGGAGTTGATTAAACCAGATCTGTTGGACATTTGATGTGTACACTTCAATGAAGATGAGTCATAGCTGATTTTGTTGAAGGCAAACACAGAAAAAATTGCTTACAGAGCAGGTAAGCTCCAGAGGTAACACTTTGTGTCACCTGAAATATTACCAAGAGTTGCATTGTAAATTTCTTTTCCAGCATGCTGTATAAACAGTGTATTAGTGAAATGCACGACTTAGTTTTTTCTACCGAGATGGTATGTAGTCACAAGTAAGCAAGAGAGAGTTTGTATCTTAATGCAAAAAAACCCAAATATTTTGCCATTACTCATTTTGGTTTTGATTGCCTGTGGCTGTACTTCACTGTGTTTACCCCCAAATTGTCAAACTTTCATACAGTGTGCAAGAATGTTCTTCATTTCTCTAAAACTTCTCTAGCTATTCTTTAAATCAACTTTGTTCCCCAGTAAATTTCCTAATTCAGAGTACATTTCTACAATCCAAATCTGGGGTTGTTCTGGGATGCAACAGAAACAGAAACAAATGAAACAAATGGTGTTCCATGATGGTGCTAGCCAGGAGCTGGGTAACAAAACTATGCTGTCAACGCCTCTTAAAAGTTTAACGTGAATTTCTTAGACTTTTTTAGAAAGTACATTCATTTATGCGGAGAGAGGCACAGTGATAAGGATCTCAGGTATTTGAAAGTCTTTCTTTGAATTTTCAACACCATGTATGTACATGGAGCTTTTAACTAAACTCTTATTTAGAAACGAAGCCATTCAGGAGAGTAATAGGATAGTGTATTGGCAAAGAAAGGTAGGCTCAGTGATTTTCTACTGGTTTAGCGTAAACTTCATTGATCTTGGAAAAAATGTGCATAATAACTCTATGCTATGCTCTTTTGCCTGAAATAGAAAATATTTCCCTGAATTAGAGAGTATTTGATTCAAAAGAAACTTCTCGTTTTAATTTTCTTTTCAAAAAAGTCATGCATAAATTGTCAGTGGAAAGGGGAAGATTACATAAGAACGTTTTTAAAAAGCAATCTTGTCTTCTGAAGTATTAAGCTCATAACAGCCTCCCAGTTTTGATCTGTATTCATACATGTGCATATGTATATAGAAAAAGTGTGAGAATTTGGGGCCCTAGGGAGATTGATCTGTGTATTATTAGTACACCAATCACTATTTAAAAAAAAAAAAAGTTTTAAACACACTCTTAACTCTTACTTTCTAATATTCTTGTGGTGCTTTAGCAGGTAGGGATACAGTATCTAATTTTCTTCGAAGTTCCATAAACTTCAAAATATCTTACATTGTAGATTAAATCATAATCATTTCTCCTCAACAGATAAGAAAAACAAGGGAAACATAAAAATTAATTGAATATCTATAAGTTGCCAAGAAGTTCAGTAATGGATTAAATGCTCTTTGTGTTCTATGCTGAGATTTATGGTTGGTATTTTCTTTAAAATAGAGCATTAAGATACAGAATATACCTTTAAAATTCAACATCGAAAGGAAGAATAATTTTTCCAATACATTGTTTTGACTCTTCCGCTCAAGATTGGTCCATCTGCATAGCATGCCCTGTGTCAAGTTTCTTTACTTTGGATGGATAATAATTAGCATGTTTCTCTCCATTTGCCCTTTCTTCCTTTTGGATCAGTACAGCATTTATTAATTCTAATTAACCTTGCACTAGGATGACAAGTGTAATGAGGATCTTGAATAACACTTAACGATAACAGAAACACAAAAATGAACTTTTGCTTGCTTGCCAGATGGAGTTTTACCACTGTCTTACTGCTCTGACTCACAAAAACAAATATGTAATTTCTGCAACTCCTGTGTATGCATGCAGAAGTGCTGTTGGTGATAAATATATGTGGAAAAAAACAAGGCTAAAGAAATACCGCCTTTTGGGTTTGGCTTTTTTTTTTCCCTAAATATTTAAATTTACTTTACTACAGATGAGCAAAATAAACTCAGAAAAGCAACTGTATAAGCTCTGTATAGAGCTTAGGGGAAATTAGTATTGTAATAGGTAGTAGGATTTTTTCTTTTTCTTTTTTTTTTTTTTTCCTGGTAATACTTATATAAGCTATTGAGTAAGTGCTGTATTAAAATGGAATGTCTCACTGCTTTTGAAAAACTATTTCATTACAAAAAGAATCAACTTTGAGTGTGATCTTCCTAGCTAAGTTTTTAGATGAGGGAAAGAAAAAAAGGAACTAGGCAGATTTTTAGAGAAAAGTCGTATCTCCATCGGAGTTAAAAGTACAACGTTTATTCCCTTATAACTTTCAGGGAGAACAGCATTATGTGAGAATAAATACTCTCATGAAAGTAAACATCTGAACTTGTATATTAGCAACAATTAACTTTTCTGTCCCTGTGTATGTAAAGAAAATGTTGAGTAAATTCAGGAGGTTTTTTTGGTTTTTTTTGTTCTTTTTTTAAACGGAATGATACAGCTGTAATTGTGGTAGAGTCCATCACTCTTTCAAACAACAGTTCATAACACCCAGTCCCCTTACCGTGCTGAAGGGATTGGTTGCTGAAGGGATTGGTTACTGCAGGGTTGCCACTCTGCTGCAAATGCCGTGTTATTAATCTGAGATGCCACAAAGCAGCAAGATCTTCAGCTGCTCTTTTGGGACATGTTACCAATTACTCACTAGGTTGGCCATTATTGTCTGTTTAGAAAAATAACTCAGAATATGTAAAGAAAATGGGACATTAATCTTTTGTATGTTGATCATACAGTGTAATATTCTGTGTGTGAATGTGAAGTTGTTCAAATGCTCACTGATGTGTGGTTTTACTTTTGGGTGCCTCCACCTTCGATAGTTAATAGCTCAAAAATGTACTTTCGGATAAGACTTAGTGATTGATTTTTTTGAACTTTTTGTCTAGTTACAGTTCAGGGGTGCATATTCTTCTCCAACTGTCTGGACTATTGCTTATTTCCTTCTCATACTGTAAAATACAGTTCTTGGCAAATTACTGAGAAGATTTTGGTCGCAAAGGATTAAAACTCATATAAACCTGTTCATGACAGGGAAGTTGGAAGCCCTTCCAACCCAAGCCCCTCTGTGATTGTATTCTATTATGATTCTCTATCTCTACAAACAACTGAAACAAAGAAATCCTTCTATATGTCTTGAGTTGCTGGTTGTGCATTTTATTTTTTCCTACTAATATTCAACTACTCTTTCCTACTCTACCCTGTCATCACTGTTATCTTCTTTTAACAAAATGGAGGTGCACACAAAAGATAGCTGTGAACAAGTCTTAGTCACTATTGAAGATAAAGACAGTCATAGGACCAAAGAAAAGATCTCTAAGATCATCCAGACCAAGTGCATCCAATTTAATTAAATTTAAATTTAATTTAATTTGCTGCAAAGCTCATCTTTGTAGATTATACTCTACTACAGAGAGGCAGAGACAGTGTTTTTCTCGGCTTTTCTCCTCTGAAGGTCGGAGTTCATGATTTTAGACAACATAATCACTTCTTGGAGTAGGTAATAAAAAATAACCTATGATATTATTTTTTTTTAATAAAGACTTTGTTCTCTTTTGTTTTTTGTTTGTTCGTTTGTTTTTTAAATCAGATCAGAAATGTGTTAAACTACAATGAAAGAGTTCAGATTGACAGTAGTGTTTATACTGCCATGACAAATAACGTACAAGTAATGTAACAGTAGGATCTCCCTTGGGGGTTGCTTTCCAACCAGATTGTCTTTCCTGAGATGTTAGCTCGTTACGAGGTTACCTTCATAGAGAGTACAAACAAAACTTACCACGTCCTTGTATTAAAGGGAGACTGATGTCTCTTCACTAGTTGATATCAGTGTTGATACACTCCCTCCTCAAGGAGGTCTGTTCTGTGTGTGCTGTCTTCAGAGGCTTCAGTGCCTTTAATGTTGATGAAGGTTACATACCTGAAGAGAAAAAATAATGGTGTTTTTTTTCTTAATACATTGCATTTTTATGTGGAGAAATAACCACTAAGAAGGACATATTAACAAAAAGAGAAGTTTTAACAAAGAGGGAGTTTTCTTGGTAAAAATGAACTTGAGTGATGCGACATTTGGCTGCAAAGTAGGCACTTAAACATAGGCTTCTATTGATGGATTAGATTTCCCCGTGGTATAGAAAACTTCAGGATATTCGGATAGATACAACATTAGGACCTTTTTCTTCAGAGCCGAAGCAGGAGACGATATAGAAGGCTTTAGGACATTTAAAATGACAATAGATGCTTACAATTAGGTATCCAATTGCTCGCAACATTACATACTAGTTATTTATACTGTGTCCATGGCTAGGATCTCCACTTTGTATCTAGCAATGTTAATAGCTAGACCTTTTTTCTGAAATGGTCTTGGAGCAGATTTGCATGGGAGGCATTTTATTATATTTGTTTTAAATATAGGGAAATGTAGTACAAGGTCTCTATGTAGAGTCAAAAATAAAATGTGCTTATTAAGTACCAGGTCAATGCTTTCATCATCCTGTTCCTTGGTATACCTTGGTATATAGATTATGTCTTCAGGAAATGGACTTCAAACTCCACACCATCAGGACAGTATCTGCCCATATGGGAAACTTAGTTGTCTCTCTCACAGTTAATGAGGCTGTCACATTATGCTAGAGAAATCTTTTCATATTGGAAGATGGGGTGTGGACAACGAGTAACATGAGTTTGGCATTCTGTATCAGGAGATTATTTTTCTGCCCTAGGAAGGAAGGGAGTAGTAGTCACTGAAATAACAGATCCTGTCTCTGTTATATCACTCAAATAAATTATTTTGCTTTTCTCTCTTCCCGTAAGAGCTGTATCTTCAGCAATGTACCAAGTGTCTTGAAATGTATCTGAAGAGCTAACACTACATATGATTACACTGGACCTATATAAAGGCTATAATTCAGACTCTATCCTCACTTGTGCCTTCCTGCACTTGCTTTGCAAGGAAAATACTGAAATCTTAGGAAGAATATTGATCTTGATGTTGAATTCAATTCGAACATACTATTTGTGTCTATAAAAAAATCATTTTTAAGAGCTGGGATTTTTGAAAAAGTTCTGTCTTTGTTTAGATTTTCTTGTGCATTGTGCTTTTTGTGGAAGGGAGACTAAAATTTCATTGCTGTATCAAATGGTAACTCCTGAAAGGTAGGAAATTTGTCACTGCTTTTAAATCTGTTTGCTTATAGACGTGCAAACATTTACTGTACTTATGATAACCTCTTAATGTCATCATATAAGTGTTCTAGTATTTAGAAATTAATAAAATTTTACAAAATCTAATTTAGGAACTTTGATGTTTAACACAGTAATGGAAGATCTTTGATTTGCGTTTACTTTACACAAATGGATTAACTACAGATGGTGCAAGGCATTGATGAATTGGTCTCATATTTTCTAGTACTACAAAATATAGCCAGATGCTGTATATAAACATAAAGAAGCAGCATAGTGGCAAAAACAAACAAACAAAAAAACCCAGCAACATTAGCCCTATATAATGTGCAATAGAATGAATGTGAAGTTGATGCTTGGGAGTATTTGTTAATTGGAATATCTATTTTTATATATGTGTCAACAGATTCCTAGGTATATTTAAATGCAGGATACAGAGAATGCAAAGGTATAGAGAACTACCAAAACTGCCTTTTTTTGATGATGCTTATGATTTCTACTGACACGGTGATTCTGGATATCACTTAATTTGGTGTTCAGAAGCACTGGTACTTAATTTTTAATACTATTAAAGCATCATACTGAACTTTTCCCAGATTTAGCAACACCTCAGTAGCAGTTTCTCTCTTGTTAAATGCTTTGTAGTGGAAGGAATTGGGTGAGAATAAACCACCTCTTCAGGAACAAGAAAAAGGGAAAGGTGAGGAAAAGAAATTCGCCCACTGGTGTGAAATAGTCATAAAGGAGAGGCAAAGTTTGTGCCTGAAACCCAGAGCTGAAAAATGATTGCACCTGATCTGCAGCTGACTGGATCCTCTGTCTTTAATGAATGAGTGACTAACTCCAAAGGATTAAGTCAGGCAGTTGTGCAGATGCTTCTTAAGTTTTGTTGTGTGAGAGAGTGGAGGTAGAATATATAAACACGAAGAAGCTTTCCTGTGAATTTGGAAGGGCAGTATAAGCACAATCTCTAGCAAGCTATTGAAACAGTACAGCGTAAATACAGGAGAGTACAGCTTCTGTCCGAGGTCAGTAGGAAAATGCTCAGTGCTGTTTCTCTTATTATGAGCATGCCAAAATTGCACATGTATGTTTAGTGTGGTAGTTCAAGCCTCATTTTGGCCCATGGAAACTGGATCAGGCATCTGGCAGACAAGTCACAGAGTATTCAGGAGCAGACACACTTAGTCATTTCCAGAAAGAAAATGACATGAAAAAAGTGTGCTTTTATATTAAAGCTGTCTGAAAATGGAAACTAATATGTTATAAGATTTCTGTTTTTGGAAGGAAAAAATATACATGCTATTATAGATGCGAAATACAGCCAAACTGTATTTCATCCAATCATAACATCAAAGAATTGTCATTGACAATCTTACCAAAACCAAGAAGAGTCCCTGTTTGCTAACACCTCTGTATTTCTTTGATCAGGAAGCAAATTCTCTCTAATAACTGTTGGCCGTAGATGAAAAAGCAGTGAGGTTTTAATTTATTTAGCTTATTTTAAAACTGCTTGAAATGCTTAAATGCCACAAAAGTTGTAATATTGCTTTAGCTGTTGGCATAGATCCATGTACTTGGGCAATGTTAACTTCCAAATGCAAAGCCAGCATGTAGATTACAGTTTGGATTTTCATTAAAAACCGAATAGGTTGCAGTTATGTTCTTTGCTTTCAAGTTTTGTTTTATTTAGGATAATGTTAGATGGTATAGGAGTCACCTACTTGAGAGCTGTATGTAGGTTGTCACAGGCAAAAATAAGTACAAATAAAATAATAATTAAAAAACCACAGTAACAAAGCCAGGCATCTAATTTCAGCTCTCACCTGAGCTGTGCTGCTCCTCACATGAATCCAAGGAGAGCAGCAATCTCCGTACATGTGCTATGTCTCTTGAGTGATGCCAGGGAGTGATAGGAATCAGTGGGTGCCTCTCCCGCCTCCTTCCTCTCAAGGAGAGCAAGAGGATGTGATTGGAGGTGCTTGGATCTTTGATCCTTCAAATTTGGGAGAAACAAAAAGAACTTTAAAGGTGATTTTGTATGATTTCATGTCTGCAGATGAAAAAAAAATTCCAAAGAATATTGGAGAAAAAAAAGCTGTTTTCGTTTTTCCTCTTGCTTTCTTTTATAAAATACAAATATAAAGTTTTTCATCCACCGAAAAACGAAATAGTTCCACCTTTGCAGCAATTTCTTTCTTCTCTTATGGCAAATGTATTACGCACTATAATCATTCATACTTGGTCACAGACTCTCTTTACCACCCGCTTTATTTCTAAGAAGTCAGCCTACTCAGCAATGATATTACTTTCATACATCAGAAATGGTAACACAGAGTAGAAACAATATGTTTCCACTAAGCAATCTCCATTGGTCAGCTGCATCTCTGGAATCTGAACAGGCTGGGTAGCTGGGCTGAGGCCGGGGAGATGAAGTTCAACATGACCAAGTGCTGGGTTCTGCAGTTTGGCCACAACAACCCCAGGTGACACTCCAAGGTTAGGGCACAATAGCTGGAAGACCGTAGGGGAAATGTACCTGAGGGTATTGGTCAGCACTCAGCTGAACATGAGCCAGCAGTGTGCCCAGGTGGCCAAGAGTACCAATGGCATCCTGGTTTGTGTCAGAAATAGCGTTACAGCTGGACCAGGGAAGTGATAGTCTCTGTGTACTCAGCCCTGGTGAAAGCTGCACTTTGAGTACTGCGTTCAGTTTTGTGCCCCTCGCTACCAGAAAGACACTGGGACCCTGGAGCATGTCCATAGATAGTTTCAAAGCTGATGAGGGATCTGGTGCACAGGCTTTAAAAGGAGAAGCTGAGGAAACTGGGATTGTTCAGCCTGGAGAAGAGAAGGCTTCGGAGAGACTTTAATCGCTCTCTGCAAGGACCTGAAAAGAGGTTGTGGCAAGGTGGAGATTGGCCTCTTCTCCCACGTGTCAAGCGATGGGATGAGAGGGAATGGCCTCAAGTTGTGCCAGGGGAAGTTCAAGTTGAACTCTAGGAAAACCTTTTCTGAAAGAGTGGTCAAGTACTGGAATAAGCTGTCCGGGGAGGTAGTGGAATCACTGACTCCAGAGGTGTTCAAGAAATGTTTAGATGTTGCATTGAGGGACATGGTTTTGTGTAAAATATTGGTGATAGGTAGATGGTTGGACTGGATGATCTTGGAAGTCTTTTCTGACCTTGGTGATTCTATGATCTTCCCATCTCTTTGATTTTCTCTGGCAAGAAGTAGGCAGACACCAAATTCTGCACGGGATTGCTCCAAAGTGTTTAGAACTGAATATAAAGAATTATGTTAAATGGATTAACACAACAGCAAGATGTTTAGAGAGGAATAAGTATTGGACTGGGAACCTCAGTTCTTTCATAATTAGTGTTCTCAAGGTGACAAATCTTGAATTTATATATTAAAAAAAAAAATTCTACTAGTACTTATTGTTTTATGAGTCCCTTTCTTTGATTAAATTTTTAAGCCTGTTTTAGAACTGCCTGCCCTCTAAACGTAAGAGGTGTGATTGTGTTTAGTTCAGAGAGTCAGGAAAATATTTGATTCCACAATTGTTTTCCCTGAGTATGAAATTATTTCTGGACTATGTACAGCAGTCTCCTTGTTTAAAGGCAAAGCGCCTCATTGTAGAGCTGCCTTTTGTACCTATGAAGTGATGTGCTGTGATTGTTTTATGACGAATAAATTAATCTCACAAACTCTGATCTACTGTAAGATCTAATGACAACAAACATGTCCCCTGTGAGAGGTTACGCTCCAGGCACAATTTCCATCATGTTTACAGCAGTCATTCTGAACTGGTACTATACAAAAAGATGACGACAACAGTTGTGCATTCTCATGTGAAAATGGTAACAGTAAATTTTTCTGTCTAGTCTCAAAAGAGGGACTTGGATGCTTTCTCTGGACCTAACTGTATTTCAGGAGATCAGTCAGGATAGCCTGTCCTAAAGATAACTCAATGTCAATGGCTCTTATTTGAAATAAAAGAACATTACCTGAGAAGTGCCTAGGGCATCACGTACCTACATCAGTGAATCAAAAACAGTGTTGTTCCTTGTTCAGTGCATGTGATTACACTCAAGCTGTAGAGTATAAAAAAGTAGTAAGAAAAAAAAAATGTCATCCTCTATATTCAGTAAGATCCGCAGATATTGAGAAATATGTTCAAAGGTTTTTACTAGGTACAATGCACATAGCATAAAATGTACTGTAGTTGTGACTTCCAGCTTGGAAACCCAAGCAGTTATGAGTCCCTTCTAGTCAGTGAGTAGTAATAGTTAAAAAAAAAATCTAGGGCTAGGATTTTTAATAAATTGATATTGATGGTATTATAATGCTACTTGTAAATTAGGTGGCCTCTGCAATCTTGTTTTCAGCTCTGTTTATTTTATTTTGAAAAAAAAAAAACCTACAGGAAAAATAGCAGGAGGTCAGAAAATAGCAATAAAAGTGCCTAGAGAAGTGGAAAAAACAGCCATGTGAAGTAAGATTGAAAAGACAGGAGCAGTTTACTTTAGAATAGAGATGAACAAGATAGGATATGAAAAATAACTTAGTAAAAACATGGTGAGTAGCAATGACTATAGAGAAGTCAGAGCAGGCTCTCTACTTAGCTGCTCACATAATATTAGAGGAAAGTAGTAGTCGGAGAAATTGAAAGACACCAAATCTAAAATTGATATGAAGATTTGTTGGTTTTTTTTTTTTTTTAGCCCACACTAAGCTAACAGAAGTCATCGCCACAACATGTAGTTGAAGTCAAGAGCTCAGTCAAATTAGAAAAGGAAATTGATGTTCACATAGATTATAACACCCAGAGTTATTTGGGCTTTAAAAATAATAAGAAATAGGGCAGAACACAATGATAGTAGCTACGAATATAATTTTCCCTTGAACATCATCGTTTAACATACAGTAAGTGACTCCTTGCTTTTCCCCTGAAGCATCAGAAACTGGCTGTTCTAAGATAAGTGGTCAATAGCATCTCTAATTTTCTATGAAGAACTTCAGTGTTGAGTTTCAAAAGGCTGTGACTTAAAATATTTGTTGTGTTGCATGAACTACTTGTCTAGAAGGCTCAAAAATATTGTTATTATTTTGTAGGCTCAGGCTCAGTATGTATATATGAATAAACTGGGAAAGCTGTAGGGGCCTGATATATACATTGAGGATGACAGGTTAGTGGTAATAGCTATGTCATACTTCAGAGGTCAGGAAGAAGACTATTTTTTTTTTTTCTCTTGTATATCTGGCATATTCTCAGTTAATAGGTGCTTACTGTCTGCTAGTGATGCAGTGTCCTAGTGTTTTCTTCAGCGTCCTGAAAGGAAGAAAATTGTGCTATTTCTGATTTTCTCCCATAGAGATCTTCACAGTTTTAAAGGTCCCAGTTTTCCAATAGACATGGAAATGGTGTTCTACCAACTAAAAGGTGTGCAAATTTATTTTAATGAAATAAATAAAGTTAAAAAAAAAAAAAAAAAAAATCCTCAAATAGTTCTCACTTTAATAAGGTAGGTTTTACTCTGTGAGGTGAAAATCTCTTATAATTAAATCCATAGACTCAATAATTATCATGACTCGGTGTAGCTTGGTTGAGATTTGGAGGTAAAAGTTACATGGGGCAAGCTTGTAAAGATACAGGAGCATACTTAATAAAGACCTGTCTTTATAACTGTGTGTCTGTACGAATGAGTTTATGATGTTTGAATAACTTGGAATTGGAATTTCTTGGCATGGTTGTTTTTTTTTGGTTGTTGTTTTGTTTTGTTTCTGTTTTCTTCTTCACAAGCATTTAATTTCTCCTGTAATGGATTATAATTTTATCTGTGAATTCTAGAACAATGCTTCTTCTCTCAAAAAAAAAAAAAACTTTCATGAAGGAATCAAAATGACAATGTAATTCAGTGGATAAAATAAATAATCTGAGTATCCAAAATACTGTATCTGATAACCTAAACTTTCTCTTAGCATTCTCCCAGTTACTTAGTTCACATACAAGATTAGAAGCAGTGCTCTGTTTAACCCTGAATCTTCATGAAACCTCTCTCCCAGAGGACTGCTTTTTAAGACAAAATCTCTATCCTCAAATTTGAGACTCTTTTGGTAACTATTATAACACTGCTAGCTGACTAAATAAGATCTGCGTTTGATCCTGCTTCCACAGATGAGCAGATACGGCTTTTACCATCCTTACAGGCAAGGATATTGCATGCTGAATACCTGTTTCTACAGAATAATCTTCCATGATTTGGTACTAATTAGTGCGTTAAATTAAGTTTCTGCATCCTGCCTTTAATAACACTACCTACTGAATCACCTACTAGGAATCTTAACCTAGCAAATAAATGTTGAAAATCTTATTAATCATGTAGCTGTCTAGCTGATTTTCGTTAACTACAGGGAACAGACTTCGTTTTTACTATACCAGGTAGGGCCTCATTGTTTATAAGAATATTTTTCATCTAAATATGCATCTTTGATTAATGAAAAATACTTCTTCACTACAGAGACTTGTTTTGTTTGCACTTAACTGAAACTTTTCAGTCACAGGTGTTATTTAAGTGTGTTTAGTAGTGGTGAGTTTATTTCAAATCAGCTGCTTTTGTTTATCTGTAAGTCAAGCTGTTGACTCTTGAGAAGTTACTGCTTCTAAGAAGATTTAATTTCTGATTATTAAAGTCCTTAGTTCTGTATTTCCTCTTAGAAATCCAAAAATGGTCCTGAATTGTTTTCCCACTTTGCTCAGGATAGGAGACTAAAAATTCTTGAGGTTAGAAATACTTCACCCTAAGAGCAGCAGACTTAAATTAAAATTGAAATTTCTGAGTGTAATAGCTTTTGTGATATATTGAAAGTGGGACCTTTGAAGAGAAAAATTGAAGGAGAATGAGCTATTTATATTTTTATTATTGAAAAATGTGAACAATACAGATACTATTCTGGAAGAAATCATGCAAAATTTAGCATAGCCTGCCCAGTACGTCTGCATTTGGAGTTCTGATAAGTGCCTGGTCCAAGCTCTCTTCCACCTAGCTAATCAAAAATTGCATCTGCTGCTGAGCTTCTTTGTATACTTCCATAACCTGAGATCTTACTAAGGAACTTAAAAAAAAAAAAAAAAAAAAAAAAAAAGTAACTTAGATCTGTTGTTTTACTTTGTTACTTTTCATTTGGACACAGATTTTTGAGAGCTGTTCAGGCATAACAAAGTGTATGTACCACAATTTTAATACTGTATATTCTATTCATTTGTAGCTTTTCCTTTTTCTAAATCCAATTGTAATCTATATCTCAAACCTCTTTGTCATGAATTACCATTTTCTGAATGTTGTTTTGAAATTCTGTTGCCAATCTGTCCCTGATGGTAAATTATTAGCAGTTGGAAAATGATTAGCAATGTGTTTAAACATCACCTGCCTTCCTAGCTAATTAAATAGCTTAGTTCTGACCTGCTTCTCATTTGGTGAGAACAGCAGGATGGCTTCAGAACAAAAAAAAAATGAACATCAAACCATTGTAACTCAACAGTATAGACTGCTAAAGCCACTGCTTGAGACCGAAATGCCATGCTTCTGATGTTGGCACATCTTAGGAAAAAAAATATATATATAAGAAAGTAAATTGAACTATTTTTTATTTTTGATTTTTTTTAAAAAAAAAAAAGAAGAGTCCCTGGATTGTGGTCTCAGAATGGAAAAGCAGTGTTTTAAGTGCAAAAATGCAGATGAATGTAGTGTTGAATAATACAGCGATTATTGAAGAGAATGCCCCTATGAAGCAACAACGTGCATGAGATCTGTGATCTTTTGTGACTTTTTTAATGAGTCTCTGATGTTCACCTTTCCTAGCAATCCAAGAAAAAATTTGGAGTAACTCCTTGAGCCACTGTTGTCACTCACTCATATGCACTAGATGGCTATCACAAAATAAATTGGGCTAGCTGTATTTGTGTCCAAAGATGATTTTATTCAATGCATTTTGTTCCTGCTTTTAGATTCCGTAAAGTATTCTCCTTACTTACAGAGTGTGCATGCTTTGCTATCTATCCTGAGGTGAAGAAGTCCTGTTCATTGGAAGAATTAATTTTATTTTTTTTTTTTTTTATTTTTATTTTTAATTTTTCTTCTTTGGTCTAGTTTGTTATTATGCTTCATGCAGATGCTTTGACATTTTAATTACTTATATCTAAACATGTTTATTTACATTCCCGCCTGTTAAATGCAAGTCAATAAATATTATTATTAATTTACTAAGTGAACCTAAAAATGGACCTTTCCAAGATGTATGAAATCCCCTTTCCAGCCCTCAATCCACCTATGGACTGAACTATTTCTGCCACTGAATTTCTAGAAGTCTTTCCAAGTTTTTCATAATGCATTGCATACTTGCAAGATGAAAGAAGATGAAAAATAGTAGTGTACGATATATTCCAAACAGCAGTTGTTAAAGAATAAATGAGACTTTAGATAGCAAAATCTTAGAGAAAGTATTTCAGTGTTAGTACTGTAGTAAAGGTTGTTGTATACTTTCTCGTAATTGGAAAGTGGGCCTAGTGAACATGTATGTCAATGGAAAACTGAGGTTTCCAAGTTGGGCTAGAATGGATGCAAAAATCCAAGGAACCTGAGCAATCTCTCTTCTTAGAGCTTCATCAAACTCTCTGTTTTTGTGACTTTTTTTATGGTCAAACCTTTTCTATTGAGGGTTGGTGGGGCAGAATTCTGTTTTGTTGGAAAAATTCTATGCCTAGAACTCAGTTAAGCATAAATATACATAAGCCTCAGTTAAAGTAGATGATTTAATATATTCCTTATCTAAAGCATCCCATAAACATCTAATTAATCAGCTGAACAGTTCTTCAAAGTAGGTAAGAATTATGCTTGTTTTAGAAATGGAGAAACAGTAGCAGAGGGATTATACAATTTGTTCAAGGTCGAACTCCAAGCCTGCGTAGAAGCCAATTGCTCAAAGCTTTTTTTCTTAATCCATTATAACCATCATAAAACCAGCTTCTCTTCATCACCCGCAAAGACGTGGAAAAGTATGCTATGGAAAAATCTAGTTTTCTGAGCCTATTTTTTTTTTTTCTGTATATAAAGAAGTTAATGAATCGCTTGGATTATGCAGTTCCATAAATGAGTTTTATGAAAGATTTGAACTGTTTCCTATGCCTTTTGTCAAAAAGTGCCTTAAGAACTCTGCCCTACCATGCCCTACCCATCATTTGTGATGTGCTCTCCTCAGCTTAAAAGCATGGCTATTGCTAATTACAAAAACCTGTTTTAAATTTTAAGCCCCCTTCACTCCATTTTGCCTTAACAGCTAGCTAAGAGATGATACTGTTACAAACCAGTAACCCTGAAAATCACTTTATATTTAAATATTCATGTACAACTGGCTGAAAATGGGAAAACATGTTAGACTACATACCTACATTAATTCTACATCATAGAGTTAAAAATATTAGGTGAAAAATAAGGTTTTACCCTTCCCATTACTCTGTCTTGTGAAGATATCAATAACCGTTCTGGTTTCATTGAGAGAATACGTGCGCTTGACTCGGCTTTCTGTGGTAAATTTTCCTGAGAGTTATATATAGAAAAATAAATTTAAAAAGCTAATATTAAGATGTATTTCAGGCTTAGTTTTATTCTTTAAAAGAAATTATTTAAAATCCTTTTAGTTCCACTGGATTCAAGTCTTACACAACTGACAACTTTGGAGCCTAATTAAGTTTCAGTCAGAGGCTATTTTACCTTGTCTTAATGTCTCTGATTACACGGAACATATTTGTGGAGTAAAGTGTATTTCTGATTTAAAGGGTGTAATGGAACAAATAGGTATTATATAGTATTCCTCTTCAAGGTAAACTGGGATGGATAATTTAATTTCCAAGGCAACAAATTATCTTATCATGAGTGAACAGGCAATTTCTTCCCTGCAATAAACTAAGTAGGGACAGACAGCTCTAACCAGATGAAATCATTATTCTTTTTAAAGCAAAAGCATTGAATAAAAGTAATTTTCTCAGCCTTAGTTTTACAGTAGAATGTAGATCATGAAATATAGCTAAGACACTGTGGTGTTAGGTAGGAGCAACATATTTAACCCTTTTGATGGGAAAAGATAAAGAGTGTTATATTATACAGATGATCAAAGGAAAACTAAGCACACAAATACATAAAGAATGTGTATGTGTGTGTATATGTGTATGTATAAATAAACGTGCATGTGTGTGTGAGCATGCTCCAAAAGTAATGCCTCCCATTTTATTATGTTGGCCCATGACATCAGAGACAGTTGGTGGTGGTGGGAATAGAAGATATACGTTCCCACCGATATTTCATTGCACTTTGTTTCTGAATGAGAGATGGCAGCAGAGAGGCAGTCTGAAAAATGATGTCTGGCATGGAAATGCAGACAGTGCAAAGGTGCATCATTGAATAGCTCCATGCAGAAAAAGTTGCATCCATTGACATTTGTCAACACTTGCTGAATGTTTTTGAGGTGAGCCACAGGATGGTGCATTTCAGCAGTTGCATCAGCGACTCACTTCCACTGGTGCCGGTTTTTATGACCGTGGCATGCAGGCTGTTGTTCATTGCTGGCAAAAAAAAAAAAAAAAAAAAGGCATAGTTAATGGTGATTACTATGTTGAAAAATAATGTTTGGTAGTTGAGAATGTTCTCTGTCAAATAATGTTATTGTGCTCTCTGTATCTGTTGTATGAATATAATTAGGAAACATTATTTTTGGAGTAAGTGTGTGTATTTATATATAACGTGTATAATTAAGAGAGCAAGGATAATACTACTTCTTTGCTATATATTTTATATTAATTATGTGTACATGTACATATATGTGTAAATATATATATATTATTTAATCTACAAATCCTTACGCAGAGGTCAGGTTTCTACCAAGATAGGTGAAAAAACTGTACTACCAAAGGATTATAAGATTTGGGAATGCCAACAAAATTACATTGCCACCCATTTTTATTTCGTTTTTTGGCAAAATCAAGTTCAGTAGCACCCTTGCTTAGGGCTTTGTTACTTTCCTCCCTCAGAACTTTATTATTGTCTAGGTATGCATTAACTTTGAAGGGCTGATGATTGCATAAAGCAGAGGTTTTTTTAAAGCCTTTAGTGCTTTTATTTTTCATTTCACGACTAAAAATGCATCTCTTGTAGATTTGTGATGGTTTTCTTCAAGAAAGATGACAAATTGTTTTTGGATAGTGATTTACATAAAAATGCAAAAAAGTGCAGCGTATAGCCAGAATGAGGGTAAGGTTTTTTCTGCCTTGTTTGCCTCTAAGCAGGAAACTGTGGCATTGATTGATGCAATACTCTGAGCATTCTTCATAATTCTTTTTCTTTTAAAATAGACAAACACACTCAAAAACAAAAAGCAAAAACAACAACAACAAAAGACCTTGTAAGAATCCTCAGTATTTGCACAATGTGCACTATTGCACAATGCAAAAATGCATTGATGAATTGGCACTCCTAATCAAAGAACAAAAATTCATTCTCCTCAAACAATACGTTGCATCCTATTTCTATGAACTTAATAATTTTGTTTCTTTCTTATTATGATTGACAAAAAAAAATAAAATCATGCTTATTGAAGTGCTAGTTATAATGTTCTTATCTGAGCTGGGACAGGATGCTTGCTCTTAATCACTAATACTATAGAAAAGCATTGTGTGGTAGCTGGCTTTTTATTTGTTTGGATCAACAGCAATAAAAGCCAGCACTGATCCCTGCTGGTACTCATTTTCATATTAGGTTTTAGCCATAAGTTAGCAACATTTAAATTATCTTGGCTTAAAAACTGAGCTGTTTAACTTAAATCTGCAACATTTAGGAAATGCCACAAATAAGATTGCCTGTGTAACCATAATTTTAACTGCTGTATGTATGTCCTTTTCAGTAAATTTTTAAAGTGGACACACTATTCTTTGAAACAGTGGAAACTTCAGTCTTTAAAATGTCTGCTTTGTTGGTTGTAAAGTAGAAAGACACACAGAAAGACTGGAATCCGTGAAGACCAAGTAGTGTCTGTGGGTTATTGGAAATGAGTAAAGAAAAAAAGAGATGCTTTGGAGAAAAAAAAAAGAAAAAAAAGAAAAAAAAGAAAAAAAAAAAAGCCAGGTAGGCAGGTAAAGCAAATGTGTGAAATTATTGATGGAAAAATTTATTATTGTAAATAATAATAAATAATAAAAGATTGTAAAATAAATCAAAAAATGTAATTTTAAAAATCCAAGTGGCTGACGAGACATTTCGAAGGCTACTGAATCTGTTTTGAATAACTTTAAGGGCTGAAAATCACCACCTTTAAAAATCATGGATGTATTTATCGCGTATTTTTAACTCAATCTCTTTGTCCAACAGTTCTTCATTTTAAAGTTGATGATAGTGATTGCTTTCTCCACTCCCTGCTTTCCCTTGAGACACACTGGAGCTGCAGAGGTTTTCTATGTTCTCTGATGCCATGTCCAGCACTGCACCTGTGTCTTGTCTATCTGACAAGTGGGCAGCCATTCCAGTGAGTCATAGCTGTCTGTGGGTCCCTCTACCCTACACTTCACATTATTTAAAAATAAGTTAACCATCAAACCTCTTCAGATTTTCTTGGGGTAGGTGAGAAATCTTCTGGAGCTATCGGCTATTCCAGAAGCTAGCAAAATGGTCTGCTGTAGTCTGAGAACAGCTGTTAGAATCTGAGAATTTGTGTGAGAACAGGATGCATCATCCTTCTCTTGGCAGTCTGAAACTGGCGTTGTCAGACACATCTACAAGCTTGCATTCTCTGTTCGCTTTCCTGTGTTGAGAATGTCCAAGTTTGACTGTTTTTTGAGGAATAACTACTTTTTCCCAGATACATTAATTTCTTATCAGACAGAAATTCCAGTTCCCCAGTAGCATTAAAAAATTTCTGGACAAAGTACATGAATTTTTATGGAAATCAAGACCTAATGTCACTATCGTCCTATCTGTAATAATGCAAGCAGTCATAAGCAATAGTATAGAAGGCAAGAAAATGAAAAAAACTTCTCTAGGGTGTCTACCATCCATCCTCTATTGACTTAATGGGCACCCATGGGAGAACGCCTGAACCTGCAGCCACGCGCATGTTTTAGTAGAGAGATGTGTATGTTTATTTGCAATTTTAAATCTGATGTTTCCTGTCTGAAGAAGGTATTGTTGTTGTGTTTGTTTCGTTTTCTTTTCTTTTTACAATAATGAAATGCTTACTTAATGTATTTATGTCTGTAATTGTGTTTAGAGTAAGTACTTGCTAATGTGAATATGTGATGAGGAAAGGATCTGGGGGAGAAAGGTTGTGCTCTTGAAATAGGTATGCAGAGAATCCAGTCTAGATAATTATATGTCCACATAATTTAAGGTTAATAATTATCATTTACTCACTGAGGTTTCGATTAAATTTTAACAAAGGTCGTTGATACTCGGTTTATCAAGTGGATTAGTCGTGATCCCACCAAAAGGGTGAAGATCATAAGTAGCTCTATTGCTGATCACCAGGACCTTGAGGCTCCGTTTGTCTACTTTACTTGATAGGTTTTCTGTTAACAGTGCAACCTGAGACTTCATTATCATTGAATTTTCTGACAACTTCAATTTTGGTAGTCTTTATTAATTTATATTATTCCGCTAATGTAATTTCACCAAGAGCAACTGAAATGTTCTAATTATTTTGCACCAGATTTTGATCATATTCTGAGCCTATGTAATTGCCTCAGATTTACTCTATAATTGAGATCATAATTTGACCCAATATGTTAATGACTTCAAATTGTTTCATCCTTTTTTATGTTTTAATGAAGATTTGTAAATGGGGTCACCTACTTGCTCATACACTCATACAGAAGGGTGTTTCGTTTGTTTGATACAAGCAGTCTAGGGAGTGTCTGTGGACAAAGACCAACTTGAATGTCACTAACTGCTGTCACAAAGGATGTTTAATAGAGAGATAATATATGAGAAAGAGGAATAAGCAAGCTGTTGGCAACAATGAAATCAAAATTCAGCCAAGACATGTATTTTGGCAGCAGGAATTTATTTCAAGTGGAATAAGACTTCAGGATCTCAACAGTTCCTAGTAAATGACAGCAATAGTAAGAAGCAGGAGAGATTGCCGTTAGGGGTAAAGAGTACATGAAGCACACACTCCTGAGATGTACAGGTAGTGACATAGCTGCTATCTGTTTAAGGTATTAAAAATGATCCCTTTCTAATGGGGAATCATAACCACCAGTGACACCAGCGCTAGCCACACGTGAATTTTGTAACCTGCCATTAGAGAAGTGGAATAGCATTTGCATTCTGGATTATTTCCTTTGCTTTTTATTATTATTTGCTTTTTCCAATGGCAAATTGGAAATCACAATAAAAATACATAGCTACTCTGGAAAAGAAGAGGCAGAATTTGAAGTTCCCTTTCTAACTGAATAAACGTGTATTGTCTGGAGTTATATCCATTTGTGCTATTCTCCTTCTGTACTAAGAATCTTCCATTCGAGAGAAGAGATGTAGGGAAAGCAAATGACAATTAGTGATGAGCAGTGTGTGCTTGCAGCCCAGCAAGCCAACAGTGTCCTGGGTTCCATCAGAAGAGGGGTGGTCAGCAGGGTGACGGAGGCTATTATTGACCTCTATTCTGCCCTTCTGAAGCCCCAGCTGGAGTACCGTGTCCAAGTCTGGGGCCCACAACACAGGAGAGATGTGGAGCTTTTGGAGAAGCCAAAAGTTGATCCAAGGGCTGAAGCACCTCTACTACGGAGATAGGGTGAAAGAATTGGGATTGTTCAGCCTGGAAAAGACAAGGCTGCGGGGAGACATCATTGCCGCCATCCATTATTTAAAAGGAGTTTATAAACATGAGGAAAATCAACTTCTTACATGGGTAGTTAGTGACAGGACGAGGGGGAATGATTTTAAATGAAAGGAAGGGAGTTTTAGATTAGATGCCAGGGGGAATATTTTTACTGAGAAAGTGGTGAGGTGCTGGAACAGGCTGCCCAGAGAGATTGTGGATGTTCTGTTCCTGGTGGTGTTTAAGGCCAGGTTATACAGGACTCTCTGCTGCCTGATCTACTACTCAGTCAAGCAGCTGGCAACCCTGCCTGTGGCAGGGGGAGGTTGAAGTCAATAGTCCTTGAGGTCCCTTCTAACCCAAGCCATTCTATGGTTCTTTGATTCTATGATTAGTGTGACATCTACTGCATTTTGTGTAGAACCCAATTCTAACATATCTACCATCTGGAGACCTTTAAAGGACATAGTTTTAAGAAAGCTTAATCTAATTACATGAGAAAAATACTGGAATTGTGTTGTACCTGAGTTGCATTCTCAGGAAACAGAACAATTGTAATGATTTTAGATTAAGAAAGAGGTACCTACAAAGTTTAGGATCTGTACGGTGAAGTGTATTTATTAAGGGGGAAGATCTTAAGCTGTAAATTTGGACTTCGGCTCTTGTCATCACGCTTAAGATACCAGGGCAGTGTGTGAATTCTGCAGTGACTTGCCAAGAGTTACGCAGGAGAATAACCTTTGTAGATCCTGATCCATGCCTTTTCCAAAGGTTTGTAAATTCTGTAGACTTTATGCTCTTGTGTGCTTTCTTATGTCCCCAGAGAAAACAGGATTGTGTTTTATTCCATTTTTTTTTCATCCTCTATCATTGTTTTGTGTTTGAATGTTTTGAACTAGATTCAATGCGACTTTAGAAGCTGATAGGCCTCAATAAGACCATCTAGTTTATCCAGACATGTTTTTTTTTCCACATTTTTTACTGTCTTTTACCCTATAGCAACAGCTATAGGGTAGAAGCTACAGCTCTGCATTAATTATTACTTACGATACCTCAAGAAACCAAATAAGTTATTTTCTTTAAAAAAAAAAAAAAAAAAGAAAGTAAATGTAGCTTATTTTATGTTTCTTAGATTCTCAGTCGCCAGGGCAAAGTGTTAGAGATATGTCCATTTACTTCAAAAATCCTCTGATTTAATTGATTTCAAATTACTGAATAATAATATAATATATATATATTATCTATATCTATGTGTGTGTGTGTGTATATATATATGGATCAATCTTTGCTAAGATTGGGGCTGAATATCTGCTACTCCACTAAACCTACAGAACTATTTCACAAGGAGTCAGTAGTTGAAATGATCTATTTTCTGGAACAACAGTACTTCACCCTTAACTGTAACGATTCAATGAAGTCAAAATGGAGTCTGCAGTTGGATCAACATTATCCTCACTGAGCTGAAGAGAGTGAACTGTTTTTTTCATCTTACTTACATCTCTCATTCTGCTTCCGTGAATATGTGAGGCTTTATGATTAAACAACAGGCCTGGGAGTTAGACAGTTTGTGTTGTATTCCCCATTCTGCCACCAAGTTGACAGCAGGATGTATAGCCTAGCTTACAGAGTTTATGCTTATAAGATCATTATGATGTGTGCAATTGAATACTTAATTTATGCACATAGATGTAACAGTGACCATACACGTTAATAAGATATTTGCAGATGCAAATAGCTAGTTATGCATATAATAGACCAACAGAAACTTACAGTTGTTGCAATTATGCCCACAAACTACTTGAATGCATGAACAGGCACGTTATGAAAAACAGAATGCTGGTAATTCTTTTCCTTTTTAGCATTTTTTAGATCAGAAAAACACTATTATTATTCTTATGTGTAATGATGCTTGTCTTACTAACATTTGTAATGAGCCTTAAGGCTATTAAATAGGAGGTGCTAGAGATCAACAGTCTTTTATTTGTCTATATCATGGCCAATTTATTTCATAAATTTCTTCCTATGTATAATCTTGAAAGTTTACTTATTGTTTGATTCACACTTGTAGTACTGAGTATCACAGAGCCTGTGTATGCTGGATTGTATTTCTCTAGTCCCTGAAAAGAAGAAAGTGTGAAGATAAAATGAAGCTACTCCTTCAGTGCTTTAAAAATCTTTACTTAGCTGAGCTATACTATACTGGTGGGCAGGATGCTACTGAGTGTGGAGGACATTTGTTTGCTTTGTAACTTCACTGTGATCCCTCAGGCACTTCATGTACAGCCTAGCCTGCATGATAGAGTAGCAGCAGGGGAGAAAGTGAAGGCAAACACAGGATGTCAGAAAGAAGTCTTTAAAGTAGATGTTCAGATAGCTGAAATATTGAATATCCTGTTTGGGGATTGTCTTTCAGGGAAGAATCAAAACCAGAATGCTCTGCCCAAGAAATCACAAAGTAGTGCCAAGTATTAAGTCCAGACAGCTGCATATGAGAGATCTTTGTACCTAAGGAGGGTGTTGATTCAGGAGATTCAGAGCCACAGATTTTTCATTCTGTGTGTTCTGAACAATAGCGATTTGTGAAACAGTACTTCCATGCCTTCTTTGAGATGGCCTATACGTTATTATATCCTACAAGAGAGAATGATTTTGAATTAGTTACAACTCGGTAATTTCCACCCAGGTCATTCCCTTCAATTGTTACAATTGAGAGCTAGATGTGTTTTCATCAAACATTCGTTCAGTGATGTCGAATCACAAGCAAATGTTAAAGTAATTTTCCTGAAGAAAATAAGATAGCTCAAACAAAACTGTTTGCTTAATGGCATGAATTTTTAATTATGTATTCTGAATTATTTCCAATTAGGGCTATATTTCAGGACAGATGACCTTCCAATATTTTCTGTGTATCTGGAATACAAACTAGCTAGGCTGGAGGATGTGGCACATCTTTGAGGCGCTTGTTATAGAAATCGTGAGACAGAGGGATCTGTGCTTGGAACTTTTCCAGTGGTAAAGGGCATTTATCCAGATTCCAACAGCCAGACCAGGTACTGTAATACAGCCATAGCTGTACTAATATCTCAATTACTAAGACCAATGGTAATTCATTTTACACTGAAATTTTCAGGGTATGTATCTTCTAGTTTGATTTTGTTAAGTTTGTAGCTGGAACTCTGCAAGTGGTAATAGTCAATTCTTTTTTTTTTTTTTACTAACTTCTTGTAATCTGGCTCAAAGAGAATAAACATAGACTTCCGAAAGTAAGAAATAAATATTTTGATAATTTTGAAGTGGATATTTTGTCTAGTTTTCTAAACATTCATTTATAGGAAAACTAACCTGAAAGCTTGTACAATAATAAGTCTTTTTTTTTTTTTTTTTTCATATCTGAAGAATTTGGATATCACTGTTTTGTAGTCTAAAAATTGACCTTAATATGTGGATCTTATTCAGTACGTAACCTTTTTTCAATAGTTTTTACACTGAAATAAGTCATTTATACTATATTTTCAGTAACATAGACAATCTCAGTTCCAGAGAAGTCACTGAAAATGCCATTATAATAGTTAAATAATCTTAAATGCTGTTATAAGAAGATCTTGGGTGTGTTGAGTTTTTCTCCATATTGAGAAGGCTTATTTTCTGCACAACCTCTGTGACCAAACCTTTGTTGTTTGCTCTGATTATGTAGCTGGAATCATTATTTTAGTAACACAAATAGAATGTCATTTCAGCTGATTAAATGGGCAGTATTACTGGGACCAAGGGTGCATCCTCGTATTAGTTTGAACTGAGACCCTATTAAGTGTTCGCTATAAATAGCATGAGTAGCAGAAATGTTCTTAGAAAAATTATGAAAGCTATAGCTGAGATAATAGGAATATGGATCCTCAGTTAATCTCCAGGGAACAGCTTTTTCATTTAACTTTGGAATATTCAGATGAATTTTAAATTGTGTATAACCATATCTACAAAAATGCATCCTACTCATTGATGCTAAAAAAGTAATTTAGAAGACTGAGAATCTTAGTTTTATCTGATAGTTTTATAAACTTGGTTTGACTTGAGGTTTATGGCTCACATTAAAAGTTGGACAGCTGCTAAGAATAAGTTTGTAATCTTGAGATAGGAAATCTTCAGAAACTTAGGAGATACAGATAAACTGTTCACTGGCTCACAACTCATCTGAACTCAAGTGAAACTTGTCCTGGAAATCTGTATGGAAATCTGAGAAACTTAAGGAATTGTCTTCATCTGTTATTTAAAGCAAAGAAGGTTGAGGCATATCTGCACTAAGTCCTGCTATTGATTTACTGAATGACCTTGAATAAGTGTCCCGCTCTGGTTGAATATGAGCAGAAATAGTCCCTCACTTAACACCTTTTTTCTTTTCCAAGCTAATGGAAACCAACATTTTACCTGAGAAGTTGTGTAAAATCCCCAAACTACTATCTTGGTATGAGTGAGGTGCTCAGCACCTACTTTTCCCCAGGTGTCAAGGATCTTAAACTATGGTTTATGATCCTCCATGTCTCACACAGAATTTGCCCTTACAGTGTTTTCACAGCTGGACTGAAGAAGCTGGTTCTAGTTGCTGGTTTGCACAAGTGGTTACCTCACGTTTGGTTTTGAAATAAGTGAGGATGTTCTGCAGACATTTTTGTACTCTTAGAGAGGGTCTACCTTCTTAGATTAGGTTAAGATATCCGTCCATCGCCTTCTTTTAAGTTAACTCCTGTCTGATATTTGTATTTGTTACTTATAAATAAATCTTATGTGAAAACATAGATGATTAATCATACTCTGTAACTCTTCTGGAGCAGGCTCTGTAACTCTTTTGGCAGGCTTTAAAACATTTATTATCACAGTTATTAATACTTTCACTACTCTGATCATCGGTTGGGGCATACTGTACTTAAAAATTTAGTCAGAATATTTGCCAATACATACGGATCTTAAAAGCCTTTTGCTACATGAACCTTTTTGGAATTCTTAGTTAAAAAGTTTTGGCAAGATTCCTTGTATATAAATTTGTTACTGTTTTCCTGTGTTTTATTTAGGAGGTTCTGCATACTCGAATGTTTTGTGAGGGTTACAGCGGTAACAGTGGGGATGCAGTCAGCAGTAGCAGGTTAGAATAACTGAAAGTATCAGCTTTGTGCTGTGTTTTCTTTTATTTCAGTTTTAAATTAAAAAAAAAAAAAAAAGCCAAGAAATTTAGTAAGTAATTAAGCATAACTGGATTTTTTAACATGTTATTGTTGAGGCAATTTATAGGATTCACTTTGTGCTCGATCCATGTGCTCACAAGTTCTTAGGCTGTAAAAATCTATGTATGTTTATCTTAGATAAAACCAACTAATAAAAAAGGAAATGAATTTTATTTTTTAGCTATCTCTTGACAAAAATACTTATTGGAATACTTGGTAATGTGGAAATCGGATAGGCAATATATATCAATTTTTTATTTTATTTATTTTTTATGTCAGGAATCACGACAAAAGTTTGTACACAGGCAAAAAATAAATGACAAGACCTGAATCCAAGAAAAAAAATTAATGACAGGAATCTCAGACTTTACTACTTCTGTCTATTTTTCACAAAATAAAAATATAAATAAAATGAACCGAAACTGTGGATCCTAACCCCTGTGACAGCACACCATAGAATTCATGAGCAAGTGCAAGATCTGCAGCTTGAGAGAATCTCTTGCACAAATACAGAAGCCTTGTTTATATAATTTTGTGAGGTGATGCAATTAAGTTGAAATGTACTTAATCTAAATATTACAAATATGCTTTTCTGTATACATGACACTTTTTAGAGGACTGTAACAAGATGGTTTAAGTAGCAGACAGCACCTCTTTGTATTACAGTAATAATTGGCTTAAGAGGCAGGCAATATTAGTGAACATTTGTCTGTGCTCTTTAAAAAATGTCTTCAGTCCCAGGAAATGTGGTTGCTCCTGCGTTCATTTTTGTAGTTATTATGCACACTGCCATTTGCCTACCAAAGGAAGATCTCTTTAAAAAGATTATTGCTCAAAACATGAGCATTTGAAGAGGAAGGAACATTTCCATGGCAGGCGCTGGTGACGTCATCTCAGCGGGTAGTGACATTTTGAATGCTTGATGACATTTCCTCTTGTAAATAGACAAGGGAAGTCAGTAGGTGCAGCATTGCTTTACCTTTCATAAAATGTCACTGCACTGAGGACAGTGAAAGAGCTCCTGTATATTATTTTATTGTTTTTTGGAAGCAGAAGGAAATTACACCAAGAGGCTTGTAGCATCCTATATTTTTCTTTCACTATTTGCCAAGATTGCTCTAAAGAAATACCAATGAACTTCAAGTGCACGCATTGTTAGTTTTTATAACAAATAGTTCTCTTACTTAAATTCATGCCTCTTTACACTTTAATACTTCTAACTTGTGCTCATGGAAAATACGTATTTTACAATCTTACCATCTGTCCTCCATGATTTACTTAAAAGAAAAAAAAACCACCTGTTATTAGCACCTACAATTTCTTCTTATCTTTTTTGTTCACTTTTTTGCATCTGAACTTCTCTATCACTGATAATTAAAATAATGCTTTTAGTTTTTGTCCCTGCTCTTTTTGGCCATCACTTGCCTTCATTCCTCTTGCACCCTGATATTCCCTGTGAAGAGAAATATTGTTGTGGTTCTCAGATCTTGCATTTTTTCCTGTACTGTAAACATATTGGGATTTCTGTGATTATAGATCACAGAAAAGAAAGTGGAATTATTCTGAGTGTAGTTATCCACAAGAGAAAACATACAAGATCTGCTATGTTGTTTTTTTTTCTTAGAAAGCTGACCCCAGCGTAGGTTTATGCATTCCACTGAACTCTGAGTTTAATGGAAAAACATTTCAGAAACAGTTTGGTGCAATGTTTTGTTTGTAAAATGCATCTCCTGTATGACATCTGTCTTTCCAGTCTAAGATGTAACCAGCTGGTTTTCATCCAGTTCTATGTTTCTGCCAGCTACTCAAAGCAGTTGGCACCATCTCTGTCTATGTCTTATGAAAAAAACAGAATAGAAAAAAATATAATCAGCATGTTAATAATATTTGTAGTACAGAGTCATTAAATGATCATTCCCAGTGGTTTTCCATCAAAACTGAATTGAACCCATGGACTATTATAAACTTACAGGACATTTTCGATGTGATTATTTAAGAAAGCCTTAACAAATTTTGTCTTGTAAGATTTGTCTAAAGACAAGCTAATGCAAGAGAGAAATATCCTATTTCACCATATCAATACCAGAGAATTACTGGTGTTGGAAAAGACCTCTAAGATCACCCAGTCTGACCACCGACCTACCACCAGTATTTCCCACTAATCCCTGTCCATCAGTACAACATCTAAACGTTTCTTAAACATCTCCAGGGGCAGTGACTCCACCACCTCCCTGGGCAAGCCCGTTCCAGCACCTGACCACTGTTTTGGAGAATATGTTTTTCCAAATGTCCTACCTGAATTTCCCTTGATGCAACTTGAGGCCATTCCTTCTAGTCCTATCTCTTGTTATGTGGGAGAAGAGGACTGGTGCTCCCTTAGGGTGTCCCTAGCCTCCTCTTACATATGTAAACACTTCCTGATCACCTGCTGCTGAGGCTTTCTTGTTTTGAACTGTTTCATCACTGTGATGCCGTTAAACAGCAGCTGGAAAGGGCAGAAATGAGATGCTGCTGTGGCCATCTCTGTGTTTCTCGCCACTTGCAGATATGCCCTGTGTCTTTCCCATTGTTGCTTATGATTTCATTGCTTTCTTTTCCAATCCGAGCTCTTCTTCTGTGCTATTAATCAAACGGCTGACAGCAGTCTTTCCTGCTGTCCATCCTTTGCCTTGTATTTATGCCTCTAAGTTTTCTTTTTCCAGCTGATGATCTATGAAGTTTTATTTTCTGGTCTTCATAGGCCAGCAAAAAGCTCTTCCAGTTCTCTTTTGATTCTGTAACAAGGACCAGGTGTGATGAATTTGATTGACAAGGTACTATCTAGGTTTTTCCTTTCTCAGCTCACTCCAGAAAATAATCTGTGTACCCACAGACAAGATTTCTATGACCTTCTTTTCTGATTTTTTGATTATTTTATGAAAAGGGCTGTTTGAGTCATCTGTATAAATGAAATTTTCTATGCAGAAAATAGACCTTTGGCAAATAGATGTGTGTGAATGGGGAGAAACTGTGGTCAAAAATAGAACCAGGTGTTTGGCAAACATCTAGTCTTGATGAATAGCCAGAAGTTTGAGATATTTTTTTCTGGGTGATTGTCATATGTGCGGTTAAATAAATAGATAAATAAATAAATATGCAAGAGATTTTTCAACAAGAAATTGTTCATCACCACTTAGAGAAGATAGAAGAGATAAATGTCTGAATTGTCATATTGCATAGCTTGGAAGACTCACTGTGATTAGCACAATTTATCCTCATCATGTTAGAGCGAGTCTGACATCAATATTTAAAAGGGCACAAATCATCTTCCAAAGATATGACTCTGTGAGTAAATTTTGCACCCACTCATTCTAAGTGGGCTACAAATCTATTCACATGTTCTTCATCACAACTGAGCAACAGCATATATTGCTGTTAAAAGAAGCTGAGTTGAAAATAGCTCCCCAAAAAAAAAAAAGTAGATTAATCTCCTAGAAACTCCCCACTGAAACATTCTAACATTAACTGACAGTTTCCCGTGATCCAGGTAATTTATTCATGAAACTTATGGAGGTTAATCAAAAGTTCATATAATTGTAATAAACAGAATACATAATGGACTAATCATGCAATTCAAGGCATTTTTTAATTTATTTGAAATATCAGATAAAAATAACTAAGAGGTGTGCCAGGAAGCCAGCAAATAATTTGGAAACTGATGAGCATGGCATACCTGCTGAACTATGAATAGATAATGTAATGTCTAAAATATATAGATAAATATAATAGCATTACAAGTGTTCTGCATGCCTATACTTTTTTGAAGGCTTGGAAATAGATTCTGAAACTCACATTGTCACCTCTTGTACAATCCAATTTCCAATTTAGCACTCAGAGCACAACTGTGAGGTATCAGTAAATGGGCCCAATTTGCCCTCTTCTAATGTTTGAGCAAATCTATTAATCAAAGTGTATTGCTATAACAAATTTGTTCTTGCTTTTAACATAAAGTTAGAGAATATAAACTTCTGAACATGGGTGCACTTCTATTTTGTTCAAGAAGTAGTCTGACTTTGACACTTCATGGGGAAGTAAAAAGATCCATATGTTGCTGCTTGCTTAATTATGACCCAATAGTATGTGCACATGAGGATCTAGGACTGTACAATCTTACTAAGTGCATTAGACTGGCCAGATGTGGGTGTAAATCGCTTTACCAGCATTGAAAAATGTGAACACAAAATAGGTATTTGTTTTCATTAGTTGTTTTCTTCCAAAGAAGAATTTGCTAAAGATAGTAACAACAGAGGCTCAGAGTTCAGTGTAACATGTGAATTGTTGATGACTGTTGTTGTTTAGTTTTCTTTGAAATGAGATGGTAGAAAAAATAAATGTTTATGTGCAAACACTTAGACACACAAAGACTGCATTTTCTTGTAAGTCCCTAGATAAAATAGATATGCATAGATATATAAAATCTATAAACTAAATACACACATCTGTTGATGTATTGATCTGTGTATGTGTGGGTATATATACAGGCGCATACTGAGTACTGATGAATGGCCAAGCACTGAAACAAATTGCCCAGAAGAGTTGTGGAGTCTTCTCCTTAAAAATCCTCTGAAGACAACTGACTGTGGGCCTGGGCACCCTGATCTGGATGATCCCACTGAAGCCAGAGAGTGGACCAGGTGGACCCAGAGGTCTCTTTTAATGTCAATCATTTTGTGAATTTCTCATGTACGAGAAAAATATATGAAAAATATATGACCATTCATATGGGAAATACATTTTTTAATGCCTTATGTATTTTCCTTATACTGAAAATGTAATGTTTTACTTTGTTTCTAGGCAGAGAAAATAAGGACACATGCAAAAATGTAGTAGACTGGCATGCTGCAGAAGAAACAACCTTTCTAGAAACATTAAAAGATCTGAAACAAAAACTTCCATTTTTAGAAGAAAAAATTGTTTTCGGCTCACACACAGCATGTGAGCAGATGTAATCCAATTTCCTGAAAAATCATGTTTTTGCAGGATAGAAAGTTAAACAGCCTAATAAGGAGCTCATTCATAAAGAAATATTAAACGTTTTATGGGGAGACATTTTTAAGACCTTGGCTGGAAGACTTTCAGCTCAACTCTTGCTTTAATCAATTTCAATCAAATTCAGTTATATTTGGGGGAATCACTTCAAAAGCACAAGAAATTTTTGTCTTTTGGCTTATAAGAGATGAATGGCTTTTGGGTGTTTCCTTCTTAAAAAAAAAAAGATATTATCACCTCCGGTAGCACCTTCACTTTCCAGGATTGCCTTGAAAGCAGTGTGTGAAGAAGCAGGGTGATTTTTTTTTTTTAAGTTAGAGGCCATTGTGCCACAATTAATGGGTGGCTCTGTTTTGCTTGTGTGATACTAGCTGAAGTAGTGGATGGAGACCTTGTTTCAGCATTTTGTTCTCCAGCACTTGGCAGAAAAGTTGCTAAGCTGAATCCTGGCAGGTAAAATCTTTTTTTGGAAGCTGACAGGCCTTTTGAAGCAAGAGGATCAGCTCCTCTCTGACGTTCTTTTTTTTCTAATAGGCACTTTTACTTGAAGGCAATCAAATCTTTTCCACTCTGTACACAAGCTCCTTCCTTTCAGGCAAGTAAACTTTTTCCTCCCTCTTTATTTCCCCCTGGTAAGCAAACATAACCTAAAAGAAAAGGACAGATTAAAGCTGCTTGCTCATAAAACTCGCCTTCTTCCTATACTAGGAATTTGTCTTGTGACCTACTTCCTTAACACTGTTTGCTATTGAGCAAGGACAAAACCCAAATGTCATTTCACGACATAATCCACTGTCAAAATTGGCACTAGCCAGCAGGCCTGCTGGTGGTTGCTCACAGCTGACAACTGTAGAGTAGGCATAGAAAATGCATTTTTTCCACAGAATATGGTAAGTCAAGGTTGAAGAGTATTGGGAAGGAAGGGTGGGAGAACTAGTGCTGCCTCTGTCATGTCTCATATATTCTTGAGACTTATGTTTCCAGTACATGTCAATGACTTGTCAAGCTAGCATTCTTCAAAAACCTGCTGTTAATTGGTGTCACATGCACTTGCTATGTGTTTGTTGTTTTGTGTTGGTTTTTTTTTTTTGTTTGGTTGGTTGTTGTTTGTTTTTTTTTTTGCAAAGCCAGTAGTGGTTTTATTACTTACCTGCTACTCTGTTGGCTATGTCAATAAACAAGAATATACCTCCTTTAGAAGGTGATATTTTCCAGTTCATTTAAGTATCTGAGGAGAAACTGATGCTCTAGAGACTTCATATTGTGAAACAAAAAAAAATCGAGTGTAAAAGTCTGGAATTACGAAATTAACAATCCTTTTGTTGACTGATTACCACCCTTTCACTGAGGCTTCAGATTGGAGTATTATTCCCTGTGAAGTCCAAAGTACATACAGCACAATGCATCCTTCTTTTTATAAAATACATTGTGCAATAACAGTTAAAGAAATAAATAAATACAGTTCTCCCCCAGATATACCGAGTGAGAGCTCCTTGTAATATCAAAAGCTTTACAACTGAATTTTGCAGGACTTTGTTCTAAATCACACTGGGATAATGTGGAAAGATGTCTGTGTGTTAGCATCACTAAAAGAGGGCTATGTTAACATGCTTGAGTTGACATCTGTTGCAAGGGTTTAAAAAATTAAATGCAAATGTCTGAAGTCAATTTTGAAATTAATATAACTTGAGGTGGAATTCTCTATGCATTTTTTTGTATTTTAATGGGAGAAAGAAAGCAAGGTTTTTTTTTTCACTCATCAGCGTTGTTTCCTAGGCATTTCAAGTATTCTTGAGGTTATTGATTAACATTAATTCCTGAAAGCTCCTTTTTTCTGCAGATCATGTAAATGCTTCTGATTTCAGAGGCACAACCAGCTAAACAAAGATATTCCTTTGATAGGAGATGCATGTCCTATCTCATCTGAGGATATTGATAGATGTCGCTTAGTATCATGTCTCCATTTTCACATTCACGTAAAGAGCATAAAAAATATTATTATTTTTTTCTTTTTTTAACATTCTTTTTACTGGTATCTTCTTGGTAGTGATGAATCTGATCTTTTTAATACTGAGGCATGCCTGATTTAACATGCAAGGTATCTGTAGGATACCAAAGTGTGCTGAGCAGATGGGAGAGGAGCCAGGACTGATGGACGTGATTGGGTTTGTGCAGAATGTCATGATTATTATCAGTGCAGTGTGTCAGAGGACAGCAAGGCAGCTCTGTAAGGGCCTTGGGTAACTTGTTGGTTGTCAGGCACATAGCAGAATATTTTCACTGTACCTCTGAGCGCATATAAGATGTAGTACATTTCCTGAAGAATGCCATGCATATTTAATTGGACTCCTTGCCTAGTGAGTCTAACATGTCATATCAGCTTTTATTCAGTGTCCTACACAAATCTCAGATGTTATTTTATTTTATTTTTCCTTTATACTTTATTCTTGTGCAATAACCGGATATTGCTTTTTGTCTTCTTGCGATATTTGCTACAAATGCAACAGGTGAAAACAGACAATGTTATAGCTTTTTGCAGATGTTAGATAATGTCTCATGTGGGCCTGGTACCTAGAGATAATTACACCTTTTAGTAGATTTACACTGCCCGTTTTATTTCCTGTCACCGGGGGAATAATTATATGCTACTACCTGCCATTTCATGCTGTTTTATCAACTATTTCTTTTTTTTTTTTTTTTTTTTTTATGTACAATGAAACTGTTGGGACCAGTAACTTTTATTTCTTCCATTTATCAAAATATTTAACTAGCATACTCTAAGGTAAGTCATCATTAAATAATAGTTCAGGGCACTGCTGAGGTTAAGCCTAAATCATTATAGTTGTTTCTCTTGCTCCAAACTCCCCAGATCTCCCTCCTGGCAGTGCAAAAACCTTGACAGCTATGGGCTTAGGTCACACCATTTAGTATCAAGGAACTGTCAGATCTCGTTTTCTTTTTGCTATTCTGCTCATTAGTCAAAGCAGATTCTTTGCTGCAGCAAGCCTGCATGCTGCATCCTAACCCAGTACATCCTCAGGAATCAGATCCCAGATGATCTGCCATACAGGGTGAAAATCTCAGTGCTCTGTCACAATAACCCAACTGTAACATCTTCCTGTATTTACTTTACACAGCTTGACAGTTTCAGAAGCTGCCATATTTAAAATGCCTTCAATTTCTCTTGCAGCTTTTTTTTTTTTTTTCTTTTTTTTCTTTTTTTTATAATTCCCTGAGGAATTAGGGGTTTTTCCCAAACCAGATATACACACATAGCAGTACTCTCAGTGGATGGCCAGTAGTTGAGTATGCAGTTGGTTCATGTCTTAAATAAATCGAAGATTCATCTATAATTATAAGATAAACAGAGAGACGTTCAGCTACAGAAAAATATTTTTCTATTTTCTTCATAATCTCTTTGTAAAATATGAGAAATTGAATTATAGTGCTTTATTGTAAAATACAGAATTGCCAGATATGAAAAACACTGCATTAAATTCCTGAAATCTGTTAGTCTTTCACAGAGAAAAGTACCCACCTGATATATATATGTTTTTTTAGTATAACAAACTGAACAGATTATTTTAGATGTAGATAGGTATATATATTTTGCATACAGAACTATTGCTAAAACACAAAGTCAAGCACAGATAGGCTAGAAAATATGAGAACTAATATCTGCTATTCTAAATAGATTCAAAATCAGTCCCTTTTGAGTATTAATTATGGGAGTATGAATGCAGCATAGCTTTTTTCTTCTTGACCTTTTTTTATTCCAAAATACTGAGTAGACTGTAAAAAGCTGAATCTCACCTGTTTAATAATATGTTTCGTTGTGATTTATCCCAGTCTTGCTTTACTACAATTTTTAGTCTCTGAGCAATCCTAGTGGGACCCTGCTACCTAAGGCTCACCAAGGACACGCTTGCTTTTGTCTTTCTGATGCTATGCGAGTGTTCAAGATACTATGGTGGAGGTTTGGCTTGTGCATTACTTGGGAGGACTTCAGCACATAGTCTTGTAGTTGGTACTCATCATCAACAGTGTTGGTTTGCCTTTTGTTCCTTCTGCAATATCTTGTGTCAAATCACTCCAAAGCCATCACTCGTTTTTGTCTTCGTAGTTCTCTGATAAGGAAGGACCTTCCCATTTTATGAGTAAAGGAACTTAAACTAGCAACTCTAATGGCAACAGTGCTCATTTTAGGGTGGCAACTTGAAAAGCCTGAATTATTTCTGTGATGTTATGTTCTTAGATTTTGTTAATTTTTAGCATATTTGAATCTGTTAATCATTTCTGATAGTGAATATCCAGGATCAGTTAAATACCCTGTTAGTAATAATCTTGAGAAGATGGCTGGTATTCAAGGGGAAACAAAGGAGTCTGCTTAGAGAGCAGTAGTTTCTCTTTTTGCAATGCGCTTGTTCTTAAATACGTTAGGACACACAAGCATTGCTATAAAGACTGGAGTTCAAGAACTAAGTCAGTGCTGACTTCTACGCTGTGCCCTGACCACCCAAACAGCGGAGGAAAATGATGGCTGAAAGATTTACTACCTAATAGCATTTCCCAGGTGTAAGGAAGTATCCTCTCTGAACGCAGTTATACAGGCTGTGTTTCTGTATCCTTTCTTGTATTTTGTCATACAAGATTCATTTTACAACTTCGGAATCAAAACCAAACCAAAACAAAAACAGCACAAAATATGCTTACATTTGTTTTGTTTATACTTTCCAGTGTTCTTTTAAGAGTCATTTTAGGATGATAATAGCCTTCATCAGAAGTAGCAGAAAGGATAGTTAAATCTATAGTTTTCCAATGAAACAGTTAAATCCTCCTCCCACTGAAGGAGTTTGTTATGTCATGAGTCTATGGATGAAACAGTTCTCCAAAAGTCCAGCTATGCTCACTGCCTTCTTCCAGTACTTGTAGCATCACTTGAAACACGTGAGCTCACTATTTAACGTTTATGTAATGTTATGAAGAGTCTGTCATCCAAATCCATAATGACTTTTAATTATAGGAAAAGTAACTGCAAATTTGCATCTCTTATGTGATGTTGCATTTGAAATGTTGTTTGTGGTAGGTAAAGATTTACTGTTATTGTAATTCAAATAATCAGAATCTAATCACTGTTATTCTAGACCTAATTGTTATGGAATTGTTAAAGAAAATGTGGAATAATAATGCAGTTCATTTTTTTGCATGTGTTTCTTGGTTTCTGCCCAGTTTCATGGTACTGTGCTCCTCCCTTCCAAAGCTGATGCTGGGCCATCACAAGTCAGCAGCATCCAGAGTCCTTCACAGGGAGGAATAGCAGGTTGTTCATGTCAGTGGCATCCCTTTCTTCCCTCTTGATCCATGCGCTGACAGTCATAGAATCATAGAATCATGGAATGGCCTAGGTTGAAAAGAGTGATCATCCAGTCACCCTCCTCTTTCACTGATCTGCAGTTCCTTGTGACAGCTGAATTTGCTTTACATGTTGCCTTGTATATATGTTAGATGCCATTTCTTTGTTTTCTCTGTTGTTTCCAAAACCAGATTTGCCCTGCTCCAGGTTTACGTCTCTTTTGCTGACCATGTATAGGTTGTCTACAGTTGCAGTTCCTCCATGTCCTATCTCTGCTCTCTGATACCTACAGTGTCCTGGGCTGCGTCTTCTGTCCCTAGGTCCTAAAACCACTGTATTCATACCTGACTTGGGTTTCTCTGCTCTGCCTTGTTTTGTTAGAGCCTCAAGAGTCTCACGCTCCATGAAATAAGTTCTTTTAGCTGCTGTCTTTATCAACATGTCGTCGTAGCTCATGAAGATGCACAGAAATAAAATAAATTAGCCATTGACACCAGAGCTGCAGGAGGTTGAGAGGAGTTCAGGCAAAGCTGATCTGGCAGGCATCAGTCCTGAGGCTGTGCAAATTCCGTATGAAGCTTATTGCCTGTTCAGCTACAGCAATACTGTACTGCAGGGCTGCGTGGTTACTACTTTACTTTCTATTGTTAAAATATTTGTTTTTAAAGTTTCATTTTTTTAATTAATTTTATCATAGAACTGTATCTAAGATATTATAAAGTATATGTACTATAAAATGTATTCAACGTGCCATTTAATTTTGCTACAACAGCCATAATCACTGGAATATCTTCAGTTGGGAGATGGTTTCCTGCAATTCAGTAAAAAATCTGGGTATGCATGCCTTGTTGTTCCTATAGTAAGAAAGAATGTAAAAGGGCTTCTCCAAAAGCAATCCCTCCTGTTTTATTATGTTGGCCCGTGATGCCAGAGGCAGATATTGGTGCTTTAGCAGTTGTTTAGCTGAACCTACCTGTCAACGTTCCATTATACGTTGTTGCCATGTAACAAATGGCAACAGAGGGGCACGCTGACAGAATGTCGTCTGGCATGGAAGTGTGGATGGAGAAAATATGTGTCACTGAATTTCTCCATGTGGAAAAAAATGACACTTACTATATTCATCAGTGGTTTCCTAGTTTGTGGAAACCACATAGTGGGTGTGAGCACAGTGCAGTGGAGGGTGGTGCATTTCAACAGTGACAGCAGCGACAGTGGTCACCTCCTCTGATGCTGATGTTTATGAGTGTGACATGCAGGCTCTTGATCAAAGGTGGTGAAAGTGCATAGCTAAGGGTGGTTCCTAAGTTGAAAACTAGTGCTTTGCAGCTGAGTGTGAGCTCTGTCAAATAGTGTGATTATACTCTTTGTATCTGTGGCAACAAACAAGAGACGTTACTTTTGGAGCAAAATACATATGTGAAAGTTCAATCAATCCTGAATTTGGATTTACAGTTAAGCACCTGTTGTAATTTAACCTGATCAGCAGCTAAATGCTACACTGCATTTGCTCGCTCCCCCCTCCCAGAGTGATGAGGGAGAGAATCAGAAAAGGAAAAGGTCGAACTTTGAGTCTAAGAAAGGACTATTTACTAAGAAAGAAAAGGAAGAGAGAAATTATATTAATAACAGCATGTGTGTGTGTGTATACATAGATAAAACAAGTGATCCACAAAGCAATTGCTCACCACTGCTGACCAATTTCGTAACCTAGAACTGGCAGCCCCCCCAGCCAATTTTCCTCAGTTCTATAGTTTTTCACATGATATCACTTGTCATGGAATATCCCTTTGGTCAGTTTAGGTCAGCTGTCCTCGTTCTGTTCCCTCGTAGCTCCTTGTGTCCCATAGCGCCCTTGGTGGCAGGACAGTACGAAAGCTGAAAAGCTGAAAGGTCCTTGGCTCTGTACAGCACTGCTCAGCAAGAAGTAAACATTGGTGTGTTACCCACATTGCTTTGGCTTTAGGCCAGGCACTGTCTAGCAAATCAACTCTGTCCTGGCTGAAACAAGGACAGTACCCAAATAAAGGTGGCATGATCTTCAGAACTTGAGTACAATCTGCTTCTATAGCATCCTAATTCAATATGTTAGGACTTGTTTTCTGTTGTGGCTGATAACTCCTTGTGGGTCATGACTTAGCCGCTTACTGGTAGTTCTCACATTCATGGTTATGCAAACATTGAAATAATTGCTTTTGCTGTTTCTCTGTGAAATTAAAATGGTTTGAGGCTGTTCTGTGACTATTAATACTGCTTTCCAAGAAGAAAAAAATAAGACATAGTGAAGCAGGCAGTGGATTTGAGACTAAAGTTAAACATCTGCTTAAACTAGTCAATGACGATGAGTTTTCATTTGCGATTTTTGCAAGAATGTAATTTTAAAAACTGGAGAACTGCGTAGATTGGTGCAGTTTTGCACTGCAATGTATCTCACAGGTGCAAGGCTGTTATTATTTACACTTTTTCAATCCACTTTCCTTCTGTAAGGTGACATATGTTTTATAAAATCATTTGCATTTTACTGCTGACTGGAGTTACCTGTGTCTGCTGGTGTTCCTGTATGTGGATCATTTAGTCTGCTTACTTGAGGTGGACAAGCACTGCTCTGTATGTTCGAAAGGTAGTCTTATAAATTGTGGTAACCTTATCATCAGTGCAAAAGGAGGAGATTATGGCCCAACTGTCATGTACCCATATAAATTCTGTCTCACTCTTTCTGTGTCAAGAGTCTTTTGGCAGGAACATAATACTTTCTTCAAAATCAGTTTGTTCCTTTTTTTTTTTTTTTTTTTTTTCTCTCTCTTTTCTCCTTTATACATTCCATTTATCTGATTCTACTTCTTGGAAACAGTCCTCATCCCTGCAGACTGATTAGATCCTAATTCTTTTGGCATGCTGTCAACTTGTCCTAGTCAGAATAACTATTAGGACTTTGCTTTTGCTTCTCCTCTGCAATTTTGTTTCCCTTTCGGTGCCTCATGTCTTTTCTTTGTGATTTTCACCTATTTTGCCTGAAGCTGTCTTCTGACAATATGTTGCCACCTCTCTCTGTGGATTTGTTCTTTGCCTGCCCAAGTAATTTATTTATGGGTTAGCTTCCTCTTCACCATTATCCAGGCTGTTTGACTTTGTGTGTATTGCTTTTCATAGTGCCTCAAATCTTTGTATGTTATTAACAGTTTGAAAGGCTTTTGTTGCTTTTAATGCAACAACTTAATCATGCTGACTGGGGGTTTTTAAATGACTGAAATTCCTTGTGCACACACACTGAGATAACACCTTGTGCATGCCTGTAACAGCTGTAAAACTGAACATAGGCTCCATTAAGAATGTGGTTTTTTCTCTTGGCAGTTAAATGACATAATAAGATTGCATGCCAAAACAAATAAAAATCAGTCCTTAGATTGTGATGTGCTGCTATATCTATATTTTCATTACATATATTAATGGGGGAAAATATAGAGAAAAGGTGAGAAATTCTGTTCAATTTAAACAGCCCTTCAAAGCCTGGTACTTGAATGTGACAGAAATCTCCTCTGATATTTTGTCCCTTAATTCAAAAAGAAAAGAAAAAAAGAAAAAAAGACAAAAAAAGAGAATAATAGCCAACTCAGGATAGGGCTTCTGTTCCTTTTCATTAGTTCCTCTGTAGGAAGGATGATGTAGACAGACATCAGAAATTCAACAGCAGAGATCAAAAGAAACCGTATCTTTGTTCCCCTTACACTGAAAGTGCTAACATGGTGGATGGAATTGCTTACTCTGATATGTGTAAAATTTTGAAGGCACAGTAATCACTTTTTTACTACAAAACTCACTTTCCTCAAACTTCTTGTTGCCATAAATTGTTTTTTAGTTATTCTAGGCAATCCTTTATTTTTCTTTATTTTAAGAGTTAAATGTGATTTCATGTATGTTACCTTTCTAGTGAAAACCATCCAAGTAGACACATAGGGGACCATAAGTTCAAACTAAATTTGTGAGTTTTGTATGGGCTTCTTCTAACTTACCCATAAAGTGATTCCTTTGGGCAAGATGCTGTGTTTCCAATATTGGCAAAGAAAATGAGCAAAAAGCAATTTTGTCTTGCTGTATTTTGTTTTCTCTCTGTGGAATAGATCTGGAAAGGTGGTGGAATCTTGACCCTGAGGCAGAGGCTGGCCCAAAGTTGCAGGTCTTAAGATCAAGCTCCCTTGGAGATGACCATCTTGAGTAGACAATAAATGTTTCATGCATTTTTTTGAAAGACATTTTAAAGAATACTCTGAATATTTTTCTGACACAATGATTTTACTGATCAAAGCTTGGAAGATTATGTCCATGGTTGTGTAAAAGGAAGGAAGTAACTTTTAGCTTAGAGGAATCTTTGTAGCTATCTCAATAGCAGAAGTAGTGGCCAAGTGCCCAGCTTTTTATCTTTGAGTCTCTAGAGGGTCTTGACAATTTGTCTTGAATATAGACTTCACTAAAATCAACTCTATCTTTGTCACCTCCACATTGGGCACTAATGTACTTTCTGAAGAGCTTATTGCGTAGTGAACATTAAATTAGAACTCCATAAACTTAATTTGCTTCCACTGCTTCATTTGCTTCCAAGTGTAATACTTGGTATTGATTTTAACTTATATTTAACTTTTATGGTGGTAGTTGCACGTACTTAAGAGGCTGCTATTTTGTGCTGTGAAACCTGACTTGAGTATAAGATTTTAGCCATTGCAGACAGCAGCGTTTGTTTTCTCTGCAAGATCTGCGAAGTTTTAACCTAGTAGAAACCAAGGTTTCAAGATATTTTCTGTAGAATATGTATGCTTGTATAGCGGGATTGAAGAATAGCTGTGAAATGGCTACCATCTCTGGTTTGATCTAACATTTGTCTTCTCTTAAAATATATTGTTTCTTTTTCAAAATTATATTTTATTCTTGAGAATTTTCTTCTAATATGTTTGTGATCAATTAATGTGTATTTTGCCATACGCTGGAGACATCAGTCTAAATCCAGCCCTCTTTTCTATTCATGCTCATTTATTGTACTTCTTGTTGACAGTGTCAAGAGAATAAATGTAGTGAAGTCAGCACAAACTCTGTAAGAACTGTTTTTCATGTGCTTAAGTTTTCTGGAAAATTTTGGACTTTTCTCCATAGAACAAATGCTTACACTTTGCTTTTCCTATTTTATTTTTTTTAAAAAAAGAATGCAACAAATTATTCACACATTTTGCAGACAGATTGCTTTTGGTAAGATCCCTTAATGTCAGTTTGTATGTGGATGATATCACTCAATGACTTTTTTTTTTCAAGATAAAATTTAATTTTCTATTTCTGTATGCAGACCACTGTATGACCTTGAGCTGCCATCTGGAGTTGAGTTTCAATTTGAGGAAAAGAGTACAGTGCATAAAGGGCAGACATTCCCCTTGATCTTTTGGTCCAGAAGAAAGGACCTAACATCCCTCAAGTATGGTAGAATGCACGAGTGTGGCAAGTATGTGGTATTCTCATGCAGGCACTAAGAGTTGTCATTCTTCATTCAGTATGTGCTATCAGTAAGAAATTCTCATTCTGCTTTTTGAACTTTCCAACTGTTTTGTGGGATGCATGACTCCCAAGAGAACAATCAGTCTTTTAAAGTCTTTGCTAGCTGAATTTTTAAATGGTGCACTTCTGATGAAGTTCTTACAAACTTGGTGAATATTTTAATTTTCTTCGGTAATTTTCAATGTCAGTGCTAGATCTATTATATCCATACAAAGCAGTGCAACATGATTAGTCTTAAAGAGACATAAAGAAACTGAACATGGAAAAGAGCTGAAATATAGTTAGGATTTACAATTTAAAAATTAATATATAAATCCCTATTGATCTTTTCAAGACAGAACAGCTGAAAACTATTTCCACTACAGTACAGAAAGTAGATATTGAACAAATGTGAATAAATGTAGAAATTGTGGAAGATGTCCAACTTGGAGAATTGCCAAAGCACTGAAATTAATACATGTTATATAAATTGTGAAATTGGTGTAGCCATACATTGTTGAACTAGATGATTTTAGTGATCTTTTCCAACCTTTATGATTCTGTATTCATCAAGAAAGTGATGTTGTGTTTGCTTCAGAGCATTAAATATCCCAATTTTAATAGAATATAAGATATGGAACCCAGTGAACACTTGAAAAGCATGTTAAGAAATATCTTTTCTGATATGTACCTTTTTATTTCAAAGACAAAATGTCTGGAAGGTCATTTATATGCAGTTTAGAATTCTAGTTGAACAATTCCTTTCTCTTTCCTGAAATGTATAGAGACTGCAAAGGAACATCTCCATCCTTAGCAGTGACCTTTCTTAATTTACCTCAACTGGTAAGATTTTTAACCTGTGATTGTGTTGAACGTAGTAATTACAAATGAAAAGCATACTCAGTACTTAATTACATTAAAACAGATAAAACTTCTTTGGAAAAAAATATTAAGCTCTCACGAGAAGTTGGAAGCCATTCTAGAACAAAACCAAAACAAAACAAAAAACCAATTCAAAACAAAAAAACGCTCTGAGAGCTTCTTTTTCTGGTAACCTTTTCAATTTTCCTTTAACTGACATATTCTATCTTTATTCTCTTCTCAAAATTACTGTTTTATTATGGGAAGCATTAAGTAATGACAGTTAATTGAAATTCATTAGTAAAGAGAATGAGCAGAATAATGGTAAAACTAGAGAATAATAGAAAAATAGAGAAGTATCTAAAATACTGTAGCTTTGTGTTTGTGTGTGTGTGTGTTTTTCTCCTTGTGTTTTGCTTGAAATGTTCTTGTGACCACTATTTCACTTCTTTCCAAATGACTGGACAGGTTTTCAATTGCTTCTAATCAACATAATCAACATTTTTTTTTACTGTTACAAGACCTATTTTTAGAAAATAAATGTTACACACAGATTAGAAAACTAAATTGCTAAGTCTGTACTGAAGTAGCAACATCTGTGTTGCCACCTACCCAGCAGACAAAGATTTTTTTTAAATTTGGGTTTTCTCTGCAATATGGTATGTTGTGATTCCTATCCAAATAATAAAGCCAAGCAAATAAATTCTACAAAACAAGACTCCTGAAATACAGCAGGGTAAATTTTTTTGAACATGCCTCTCATTGACTGATCAAGAGATGGTTGGAGCAGTGCAAACTGTTACATGGGGGCAAATGGCTTATAAATCAAGACAACTTTTTATGGATTCAAGTCTTGCCTGAAAAACTAAATATTTCAAGAAAAGCATTTGCCAGAACATTAGCTGAAGGAGTAAGCTCCAGCTCATTGTTACTCTTTGGTGAGGAGTGATGATAGGAGAGCCTCAAGCTAGGTGAGGCTTACTACAGGTATACAAATCAGAGAAAAACAAATAAAAATGAACGCGTATTGATAAAACAGACAAGAATTCTCTGTTTGTAGTTGCTGGTATACCTTAATGATGGCCTTTAATGAAGTAGCTTTAAAGTCGATTGGGTTAAATCTGGAGTGAAAGTGCACCAGCACTGGGTGTGCTTGGCTGAGGAGACCATCATATCAGGTTAGATTTCTGCCTTGCTTTCTAGCTGCCATCTTGCTTTAAACTACCTTTTCTATTTTGTCAGATTGCTTTAGCTGGTAGTATGCACCAAATGCCAGATAGGTAGATGTTCTGTGACTGAAGAGTCTTAATATTCCTACTGACAACTATTCTCTTGAGAGAGAAATCATGCTTAGAAGTGTTAGGATTTCTGCTTTGTTGTTTGCATTGTGGCGTGAGATTATATTTAACCTTTAGATTATATTTTAAAAGAAAACAGATATTGTTTTACTTTGTATCGCACAAAGTTATGTAAATCTGAGTAAACACATGGTAAATTCGTTTGCATTACCTCACTTACAATGGCACATAAGTGGGTATTTGTGAAGCACCTGCTGGAAAATCAAAGATGACATTGCTAGGTCTTTCATATTGATGTTACAGTTGTATCTGCTTGTTTGTATTTTTTCAGCGTAAGTAGAAATATGGATGATAACATGTTCATTATTGGCTTTTCCACAAATGATGTATTGAACTTAGTACCTGGCAGCAACAAATCAAAGTATTGGAAGCCCATACAGTTCTTACAGTCGGGTGTGACAGAAAAACATTAGATGGAATGAAGAACTGTGAGCAAATGAAGCACATAGGGTGTAGGTATGATAAAAACTAATATAAAGTGTATGTAATAAGCAGAGGATTTAAGGGGGACGTGGAAGATTAGACCTTAGCTATGCTAACAGTTGTGCAGAGGAAGTACTTCACTCATACCTATTGAGAAGACATTTTTAAATCACCTTTGACACAATACCTAATTTTAAGGTCAATGAAACCTAAAGAAGAAAAAACAAAGTCATGTACAAAATGTGAAATAATTGAAAAGCAAAGAAATAGGCAATTATGCCAACTAAAATGAATATCTTCAGTTAAAAGTAAAGAAATGTAGTGTGTAGTTTAAAGAAGAGAATATAAAAGATGTTTCTGTCTTCAAAATTCTTACTGAAGAAAATAAGTCTCATCAAGGGAATTAAAGCTGCTAATCTGAAAGTATTACTTTATTCTCTTGCAAACATTTAAATTAAAAAGATAAAACAAAACTCAAACTCCAAGTTACTCAGCATGGTAACTTAACTGGAAAAAGCTCAAATATGAATTTGCAAGGAAAATTTTCCCCTCATTTGCAGCCTTAAATTGAAGTGGTTTTACATGACTCATTTACTAATGCTACTTGGTATGGGAGGTGGTGAGAGCAAAGGTTGTGTAAACAATTTGCTCTTGATTGTTTTCAATGCTGAAGTACTTCTCTAAGAGCCATTTAAATCTTCCAGCTTTGTGTGTCCCTCCATTTTCTCATTTTTCAGAAGTATGAATGGATTATGAAACTACATAATGAAAAAAAAAATCCACCACGTTAACAGTTAAAAATGCTTAGTGAAAATGCAAACTGGAAACATGTCCAATTGATTTATGGTTGTAAATGTATGCAGTGGGAAGCCTAAGTGTTTCTACTAAGTAAATTATCTTCTTCCTATGAGGTTTTCTTTTGTGGTGCTACCCCTGATATATCGCTATGCATTCAAGCCACCAGCTCTGTTGAAGTTCATTAGAAATTCCACTTCATATTATACATTTCACTATTACAGCAAAAGTCTTTACTCCCAAGAGTGAGCACTGTAATACATTTTTATGATGTAATTGTCCACAGCCTGGAGAGCACCTGTTAGCTAAATCTGATTTAGCACATTCCTGCTACCACTTTTAAAGTACAGTACTGTACAGAAAAGTAGTTAGGAAGCAAAATAAGAGCTCGATTTTTGTTAGTGTGTGTGGATGTGCACGTGAGATTTAACAGCAGTATATTTTCATGATATAATTTTTCTCCTATTGAAAATCTCATTTTGTATGTAATTAGGACACAAAGATAAGTTTTGTTTAGTGTGCAGTTTGCAACGTGTAACTTTCTATGAGAAGGACATGATAGAAAATATTAGTAATATTAGTTTGCAGTTATGGCTAATAGATGCATACTAATACTATTACTGCTAAAATGCATTTTGAATTAATGTATCTACTGATAGACTAGACTGTGAAAGTTTTACTACATATTGCTGAAGATTACTGTGTGCATATGTATTATATATGAAGGTCATTCTTGGTATAGCTTTATAAAATATAATGACTTTGAAATAGCAGATTGTTTAAGGTCTGTTTTGTTACATTCCTCTGAACTGGCATGCTCAAATGAAAAATTTAATGTTGAGCATTCTGAGTTCTCTCATATTTAAGATAGCACAGGCTTGTGGGTTTTTTTTGTTTGCTTTTTTTTTTTTTTACATTTGAGTACAGAGATGTCAGAACAATTATTAATAAGGATGGAATACAGCGTGCCTTAATAGGAAAACAATTTTCTGGTGGGAAGTCCATCAGATAACATATTACCAGATCTACTGTTAGACAGAATATGGCATTCCTATTTGTGTTTTTCCCCCGCAAAAACAGAGTTACTCTGACTCCCAGTTTGAGTTTAAAAAAAAAAAAAAAAAAAAGTGTTAATAAGCACCAAGCAAGTTCTGATTGGACAATTGTATGTCATAATTTTGGCAAGTTCCTAACTAAAAGGAATTAAGTTTAGATATTTGGAAACTTAAATTACCATTTTTTTTTCAAGCCTGTTGATCCTTATGACCTTGTTTGTTCTAAATATGGGTCTATCTGCAAGGGAAGGCATAATTTTATACTCTATAGGCTTAAATTAAGTGCCAAAGAGCTTCAAAAGCTATTTTAATTGCTAAAATGAAAAGATGACACACATCAAAGAATCTTTATTTTTCATGCCAATGCCTACATAGCTTTTTTATATCCATTTAAAGCTGTTAGTTAGACTCCATCCTTATTACGAATTCCCTATATTGTCTTATTTTTTAAAGGATGCACCATCACAGTTTCAGAAGGAATGAGAAATCAAGAATGCAATTGCCATATTGTGACCAAGAAGCATGGTAAAATGAGGGTTTACGTGATGCTTTTCATACCGTTTTTACCCTCGTTTGCCTCTAAAACTGAAAACCAGCAGCTGTCTATGGTCCAGCCCTCTAAGCCAAGGTGGACCTTAAAACACTTCTAGTTACTCACCTCCTATACAGTCCCACTGTTTACTACTCATGCTATCATGGGTAATTTGCTTTGCAAGAGTAGGCTGAAGAAGAATTTTTAAAGAATTATGTAAACAATAGACAATCTACACTAAAGCCTCCTGAAACAATGCTGTTAACCAGTAAACAGTACTGCTGTATTTGAACTTCTAGCAATACTACAGTTATGAGGGAAATCTTTCTCAGATTTAAGAAGTAATGCTCAAGCTCTTCATAAATGATAATGTTAGCAATACAATAGCAATACAAAATATACCAAATTTTCTTTTGAAAACTTTTCAGTTATCTTCCAAATATTTTCATAATATTTATGTGTGTGTGTGTACTCAGAACCCCACAAATGATTTCATTCTCATGCTGATCCACTGTTTCCCACATTTTTAACAGGATTTCTTGGTCCTGAAAAAAAAAAAGACACATGCACACACAAACAAACCAACCAACCAACCAACCAAAAAACCTAATACTTCTTGAGTTTGGTTTCTCCTTGTACTATTCATTTCTGAAGCAAATTTTGTAAATGTTGCCTGTGATTTTATTTCTTAGGAAGAGAAGCTGCTGTTTTGTGGAAACTTAAGGTGGATCCCATTTGTTAGACAAACCAAATGGCTTTACTTACAGGAAGGGGAAAGCATGCTCCAGGCAGCCTCTTTTTTGTATGCATAACCTCGAAAGAATGCAAAGTTTTGCTTTTTCTTCCAGTAAATTAAAAGTAAGAAAATTCTGCATCAGTATAGAAGTGTTTGTGTCTTCCCCACATTTGAGATCTTTCTTTAACAGAGACTGGTCTACTAAATAAATAAATGCTGTAGATCTCACTTATTCTCACCTTAGCACAGTTTCTGATTTGATAACTATATGATGAATTATTAGCTAACTTTGAGAAAGAATTCATGGTGAAACGTTTAGCATAGGTATAAAATTTGAGAACGCAGTAACTTCTGTTGAAATTATTGGAGTGGAGATCTCCCTAATATCATTAATTATATTTTTCAGGAATTATCTTAAGGCTTTAAAATCAATTGATCAATCAGTAATTTGCAGCACAAAAGTCAGTAACTTTCTCCAGTCACATATATAATATACTGTGAGATATTTGTATAGTTTAACTGAGGAGATTGAGAAGAGTTCAAGTGGTTGCTTATTTAATCAGTTGCTTTTAGTATTTTTCTCTAAAACTTTAAGAAATTAGAGGAAGGAAGAAAACTGAGATTAGTGTAACTGAGGCAATCATTTCTAGAGCCTCTCGGATCACTAGAGTAAGGTTTAGTGATATTATTTGCTTTAAAAATATTTCTTCCTAAATTTTGAAATGTTTGATGAGATAATTTCAGGTGTTAGTAATAATATTTTACTGTCCTACTTGACTTACAATTTAACCTAGTTAATACACTTGAGATAGCATGATTTTTTAATGTTTCAACATTTGTACATAGTGCATTGTACAGCTGATAATACATAAAGAAATTGTTGAGGAGGTTGAAGTGACGAGTAATGGGAAACATGGATGACAAAGAGAGTGTAGTAATAGCAAGAAAGACTACAGGGCTGTTCCTGAGGGCAGATAGTGGTCAAAATAAACTCTACCTACGAGCATTAAAACACGTTGCCAGCAGTAATACCTATAGCGTCTGCCTATAAAGTAATTAATTTTCTGGGCAAATTATTTACAAATGACTGAATTTCTATTTCACCTCTAATTATGATTGCTTAAGAACGTTATGAAAACAAAGAATAATGAGTAAAGAAGATATTTTGCCTGGTGCCTTTGGGTAGTGGTAAGGATTCAGATCATTAACTTTTGCATTGGATTTTGCTTTCTCATGCATAGAGTTTCTTATTCTATTCCAATGGCTTTTTGACAAGTTACAGTCTGTATACTGGCATACATGCAAGTATGCAACCTCTTTTCTTTCTATATTATTTTAAATCAATACTGAGGTTTTTCTCACATGGAGTGCTATATGAAGAAAGTAGATCCCATTTGCTTCCAAAATGTGCCAGGAAGACAATGGAAGACACAGGATGTTTTACTAGGGGAAAGTCCTTACTGTCCTAGCTTTTATGCCAAAAGAATTGAGGGGGAAAAGAAATTGCACGTATTTAGTCTATAGGAGGCAGAGTGCTCTTTCCTGCAGATGGTAGGCTGGCATTACGCACACTTAAGAGAAAATTATGGCTGGTGAAGTAGAGCTTTTGACGAAGAAAACATTGAATCTGAAATTCTCTATTCTTCAGAGTTAAAGTGGCTGAATTGTGGCTTCATGTAACAGTACTGTACAGGAAATAGTGCTGATTCAAATTATCACAAGAAAAGCACTCATAAAAACCTGTTTTCTAAGTGCCTTTTCAGCGTGCCTCAAGGTGGCAGCTCCATTATGCTCACTCCCCATGTGAACTATGGCCTTGTCCCTTTTTCAACTAATTTGCTCCTGGGGAAAACTGCTATTAAGTCATCTTTGTGCAGGAGGATAGAAAGGATCATTTGTTGTTCTCTCTTCCACTGCATGAACACAGATACCTGGAAATCTACTCCAAAATGTGCATGGAAAGATTCTATTTGCTTTTGCTCTTCTGTATCAATTTAAGCATGTTATGGGGGGAAATTAAACAGAATCTTCTTAAAGGAAACTATCAGCTGAGATTGAATATGAACTCTATTTTGGTGGTCTCTTTCTGGTACAAAAGAAAAATTCGTAAATAAAATTACTTAGCTTGAGGACAAATGTGTCAACAACTATTTAGCTTCTGCTTATTACTCCTGACTTATGTATCTTAGTTAAAAAAGCGTGAAGCTATGTGTAAGCACTGTTCAAAATAATCCTTGAATGCATTTGTATGCATGATAAAAGATTTTCATCATCAGGATGATGACACTTCATTGTCAATTATGTATCCATTTGCTTAGATGCATTGCTGCTGATTTTTTTTTTTTTAATACAGAAATGAGTTGTAATCAATAACTTGTCATGTTATTCATTCCTAATGGACTAGCCAAAGGATTTTGACATTACTATCTGAATAAATTATCTGAAATATATATTTTCATTATTTGACCAGCTCTCTAGATTGTTAAATAATGTTCTGTGAACAATTTATTCAACATTTTTCTGTCAATCCTTGAATAATTTACTCAAGAATACATTATTTTTGTTATTCAGCGAGCTGTATTTCCAGCATCTGTGGAAATGTCTTTGTTGTGTGGAAGCATAGAGATCTCTGGAAGGGAAAAGAAACTTTCAACTAGCATAACTTTGCTTCTTTGTAATATGTGTTCAGGACTTTTTTTTATATACCCAAGTGCATAATTAAATGAATCCATTTTCATCTCTCTCTTAATTTAACAAGTAGTTTTCTATAACAGTCTTTAACTCAATGACCCCTGCTATTCTTATTGGAAGTCTTGCACTGTTGCTATCCTGCCTTGCCTCTGCTTGTCTCTCAAGTCTTCCACAGCATTCAGAAAACTTCAATTATTTTAATTTGTCTGCTGAAGATATATGATGAGGAAAAGATTTACAGTCCTTTTCTGTAGCTGTTAACCCAGTCATTTAGAAGATTATACTTACATAAATATGTACTGAATAATACAGGTCAGTGGTACACAAGCATAAGTTAAAAGAATAAGCTTTTAAAAATGCAGTCTCACAGAAAGACTGAAAAGGCAGCCTAGCAAAAAGGTATGTTGTGAAATATCCATGTCTGTTTAAAGGATTGTTTTTCATTCAAGCGGCAGAAAATGCCCCAAGCAGCTATGCTGGAGCAATGATGAAATGAAATGATTTGAAGATGAATAACCCCGTCTCCTCCTTATAGCATCCATTTTGCAGCTTCAGTCCCGACAGCGAGATTGTGAGGTGAAGCCAGTGGCCTCTTGACTGCACCAGAATTGGCGTGTGCACCAATTCCTCTGTTCCTCTGAGCGTTAGTGGGAACGATGTAATTGAATATGTAATACATGGCTCTTAAGAATTTCCAGCATGGAATACAGCTAGAAAAACAAACTGGAGGGCAGGGGACAGTATCAGAAACTATAATCTAGTGATGTTCCTGGACAAGCCTAGCAGGGAAGAAACTAATCCAAAGGCCAGTACCAGCACAGCTTATTGGAAAATCATAGAGTGGCTTGGTTGGAAAGAACCTTAAAGCCTATTGAGTTCCATTCCCTCTGCTATTAGCACGGTTGCCACCCACCCGATTGGGCTGCCCAGGATGCCATCCAACCTGGCCTTGAGCGTCTTCAGAGACAGAGCATCCTCGGCTTCTCTAGGCATCATGTGCCACTGCCTCACTCCCCTCTGAGTGAAAAACTTCTGCCTAACATATAATCTAGATCTCCTCTCCTGTAGTTCATAACTGTTTCACCTTGTCCTATCACTATCTGCCTGTGTAAAAAGCCTGCCTGCTTTCTGAATATAGGCTCTTTTAAGTTCTGGAAGGCTGGAAGGAATAAAGGGTAAAGAAATTAGATCATAAGTTTCTGTAGTACTGTAGGAGAAAATGTAGACTGTGCTTAAAACAGGCCCATAACAATTGTAAAATAACTGAGAAAAAAAAAAAAAAAAAAGCAAGTGGCAACAAATAATAGTTTAACTGTATCACCCACTTTTAAAACAAAACATTTCAGTGTAGGAATAGAGTCTACAGTAACTGCAGTCTCTGTCCAGTGTTCCCATTAAATAAAATGGCGTAATTCAGGAAGAGGACTGTGACATCAGATTGAAAATGGAACTCTTCTTACAGACATAACAAATGCAAGGAACAAACTAGTGACTTTGCTAGCTCTCGAGGAATCACCAAAAAAGGTGATTCTGGAAAGCCAAGTTTCTGGGACGGCAAAGTTGAGGCAATATTTATTATATCTGATGGAACTAACAAAGCAGACAAAAGTCTTGATGTCTCTAGAGAATGTCTCTAAAACAAGCAGTAAGATCAAGCCAAGACTACCTGACATAGTATGTAGTCTTGTCACCATCCCCCTATAGACAGAAAATATTGGTTGCTTTCAATTTCAACTTTTTTATTTAATATTGTTTTTTGTGTATAAAAGTTACTTCAGTGTGCACTGCTGTGTTCTGTTATGCTTATGTGTTTCTGTCTTCTGAAACTTGTCTTCTTAATATGGTGGTTTTGGAGAGCAGAAGGCTGTGTGGTTTTTCTTATTTGAAGAACAGAAAAGATAGGTTGGAAGGATAAGCACAGGCTGTAGGAAGGGAGAGCGAAAAGAGCGCTGTAAAAATCTTCTGAAAATGCTATTTTTGTCATAAAGACAAAAGCTGGAATTTGTTCATCATTAACCTGAGTGCAATAACTGAAAGGAACACACATAATCACATTTATATTGACTGCATGGGATTTGCTTTTATATTCTGTCTTGCCATGCTATGGCTGTTTTTGTACTAAGCATCTATTCTTGTAGGTGGTTTGTTGTTATTTTTTTCCCTTTATTTAATTAAATACTAACTTTTCTCATATTAAAAATGCTTATATCTTATTTGGGTCTTGATTTGTTTGATTTCCTAGTGCCCTAAAGGTCATAAGGGCCATTTATTCAACTATCAATGCAGCCAATGAATAGAGGAGCTTCCTGTCTGATTTTTGTTCCAACTTCTTTCAAATTAGCAGTTAAGAACTGCTATAAAGTTCAGTGAGCTCAGGACTGCCTGCCCCTATAGTACAAAGTCAATGTACTTGCCCTTTTGCAAGTAGTTAAGGAGTTGTAACTAATTGAAAAAAGTACTGTTCCAAAATGAAGTAAATGAACAAATTATTTTTGCTAGTGACTGTGGTCCTGCTCTAAATTACATTACCAAAAGACAGCATTCTGTTTTTTACTATTACTGTTAGGCTTTTAGCTTCTGTGAGTTTGTTTATCTTCCTTTAAAGGAAGACTATGAAAGCTAACCTTAATGCTGGATTTTACAATGTTTACTGAGCTGCTTTTTAAAAATTTTCTGAGCTTGTAAAAGTATAATTATCGTATCCTAATAATTATAACAGACGACATTTCTTTTCCTCTTCACACTGTTTGATCTAAACTGCAAATTTCTGATCTTCTTGTCAAAGACAGAGCTGTTTTCTTGGGAATATTTTGAACTTTGATGAAAGTTTTATGACACTTCCAACAAAACATGCTGCTCATTAAAGTTTCATAGAGAGAGAGTTCTATCTGAATTGTTTTCGAATTGTAAATACCTCATAATTGTCATCAGTGAGTAGCTGATGAAATACCTGTTCCCAGAAGCTTGTATCTGCACACGGGAGCTTGGTGTCTCAGATAAATACGTGCTTTTGCTGTCCCAGAGTACCAAGAGTTGGCTCCTTTCATTCTGTTGTGGCTATGGTCCCAAAACTTGAGCACTGATGAAACTAATGATTTATTTATAACATTTTTCAAGGCATTTGCAGAGGAAACAAGTTTTTGTTGTCTCTAAATATCTTATTTAGAGACAAAAGAATAATCTTTTTTTGTTGTTGCTGTTGTAAGAGGTACCAGGAGATTAGTGTCCCATTAGTTTCCTAATTTTTTTGTGAGCTGAAACTTATACATCTGTCTTCTGATAGTGATGGCTAACTATGGTTCGTCAGCTACATGAGCATAAGTGGCAGTGTTGTTTAATCAAAGGACATCACATTCAGATAACTGACAGTTGACACAACTGCTAGCTCTCCTTAAGTCTTCAGACTCAGGTAATCTTCCCAAAACAATTGAATATGTGTTGTTTGTGTGTGTATGTATAGAATCATAGAGTCATAGAATGACCTGGGTTGAAAAGGACTATAATGGTCATCTAATATCAACCCCCCTGCTATGTGCAGGGTCACCAACCACAGACCAGGCTGCCCAGAGCCACATCCAGCCTGGCTTGAATGTCTCCAGGTATGGGCCATACGCAACCTCTCTGGGCAACCTGTTCCAGTGCTTTACCACCCTCTGTGTGAAAAAACTTGCAACTAATATCTAACCTAAACCTCCCCTGTCTCAGTCTAAAAGCATTCCTATCACTATCCACCCTCATAAACAGCCATTCCCCCTCCTTTTTATATGCTTCCTTCAAGTATTGGAAAGCCATGGTGAGGTCTCCCTCATATATATAGAGAGCTATTTCAGAAGCTTACTTGACATATGTTAGTTTCAAATCATTGGATATATATAAATCATTGCAGTATCTCTGATAATTATAGAGAGAAAATGCCCTATTTAATGAAATGCTGTTCCATTTTGAAAGCACTTGGGTAACTACTCCCAGACAGCATGAGGTTTTATCTTGTTATGAAGATGCAAAGACATTATTTAGACAAATTGTTTTTTTTAAAGAGACAGTCTAATTAAAAATTAGAACATTATTATTTAATAGGTATCTAATTAGAACACATGACATTTTTCTTCCCTTCTAACTGCCTGAGAAATACCTGACTACTTCCCTTTTGGTTCTGTGAGATGTTCACACACTCAGAAGAAGAACATCGTGACTCTCAAAGGCTATGTACACTCTGCAAAGATGAAAGTAGTTAACTAGGTGAGTTGAATGGAGACTGAAATAATTTTCCTCAGTTTAGATATATGGTTTGCATATTGGCAAGAGGTAGTTTTCCTGAATCACCTCCTGAAGGTAAATTTTTGTTTTTAATGACGATGCAGGGAACCTGAGGAGATTGTATCTGAATTTATCTGGGTTAAGTGATGTGAATACCTCTTTCAATCATAAAAGTAGAACATAGATGTTCATTTAAATTGTAGTGCTACCAGAGCAACAAAACAATGGTAATCACAATATAGTTAGAGTCTGTATTGTGAGAAAGTTATGTATATTAAAGTGTGAGAATGACAATAAACTTCAGAAAGACAAATTTAATAAAATGAGGGAGCTCATCAAAAATGCCCTGAGGAAAAGTAAACTCCTTATATATAGCGTTTATTCCACTTAAGGAAACAGTAATGGTGTCTCAGGAGGTACTGTGCTGCCGAACAAAATGAGAAATAGGAAGACAAAGAAGAAATTTACATAGCTAAACAGCAATTTTAAGTGATTGAATGAAGAAGAAATCCTTCAAAATCTGACCCCCACTTGCCAATTACCAGGAATGTAAACTAAATAACAGTAAGTATGTTTGAGGAGCATAGGAATGGCCAAAACAAATGTCCAAAAGAACTAATGAAATACACAAGAAAAAGGAAAGCCTCTCTTTAAATACATACATTAAAATGGAAATGCTAGATTTGATAGATAAAAGCCTATTTTGTTAATGCATGTGACATATTGTTAGTGATTCTGTCAGGAAAACGCGGTGAAACAGAACTGATAGATCAGTCGTTACAGATACTTATCAAGAATTCTTCTGAGTGAACTCAACAAAATGTTGGAACATCCAACAAAATAATCAGTCTCTTGCCAATCCAGAAGGCTAAAGAGGTTTGGTTGGGTCTGTATTTAAAAAGGGTTTTAACCTAAGCCTAATCATCGCTAGAACAGAATCATGGAATATCTGCCAAATCATGGTGGAAAAATATCTAAGCAAAACAGTGTTCTAGAACTGCAAATTATGTTTCAGTAACTATTCAGTATTTCTTTGAATTTGCAGTGGATATAGAATAACTAAATGAATTGTACTCAAATCAACTGAGAAAGTTAAGCACGCATAGATAATTTAAATATTGGTAAAAGCTGTTTAATTAACAGAATATGGAGTCATGCAGAATTATAAAATGGCTTAGGCTGGAAGGGGTCTTAAAGATCCCTTCTACAGTGTTCAGGATGACTAATCACTGGATCAGGCTGCCCATGACCCTATATCTTGAATGCCTGGCCTTGAATGCCTTCAGGGATGGGGCATCCACAATCTCTCTGAGCAACCTGTTCCAGTGCATCACCACTTTGTGAATCAACAGTTTCTGCCTAACATCTCATCTAGATCTCCCCTCTTTTGGTTTTAAACCTTTCCCTCTTGTCATCCTATCACTACTTGCTTGTGTAAAGCATCAGTCTCCCTCCTGTTTATGAGCTCCCCTCAAATGCAGGAAAGCCACATGAAGTCTGTCCAGAGCCTTCTCTTCTCCAAACCAAACAAGCTCAACTCCTTCGGCCATTCTTAACAGGAGAGGTGCTCCAGCCCTGTAATCATCTCTGTGGTCCTTGTCTGGATCCACACAAACAGCTCCATGTCTTTCTTGTGCTGAGGGCCTCAGACCTGGATGCAGTACTCCAGATGAGGCTTCACAATGTCAGATTAGAGGGGGACGGTCAACTGGTTCTCCTTGTTGGCAGCTCTTCTTTTGATGCAGCCCAGGATACAGTTGGCCTTCCAGGCTGCAAGTGCACACTGCTGGCTCATGCCCAGCTTTTCATCCATTGAGCCAGCCACGTCCTTCTCCTCAGGACTGCTCTTAGTAATAATGCTCATGTATAACTTGGGTTGGTCCTAGCCAAGTGCAGCTCCTTGCACTTGACCTTGTTGGACCTCATTAGGTTCTTGTGGGCCTGCTCTCAAGCCTGCCTAGGTTCCTTTGGATGCATGCCTTCCTTCTGTTGTATCAGCTGCACCACTCAGCTTGATGTCATCCACAAACTTGCTGAGAACGCACTGAATTCTACTGTCAAATTGATAAAATTGATGAAGAGCACCAGTCCCAAGACAGACCCGGAAGGGACATCACTCTTGGCCAGCCTCCACCTGAACGTAGAACTGTTGACCACAACCTTCTGGCTGCAGCCACCTAACCAATTATTTTTATCCATTGAATAGTCCAGCCTTCAAATCCATCTCTCCAATTTAGAGATAAGGATGTAGTGTGGTACCATATCAGAGCCCTGCTCTTTTTCTTAAATTCAGTGTAGCAAAAGTAGACACCTTCTGAAAAAAGAGTTGAGACCCATGAAGACCGAAAAATTCCTGTGGCTGCAATACTACGGTCCTGAATAACTAAGGCCATTTTGTATTTGATAAATTTGAGGTCTTAAAAATATAAAGTGCAGATTTTTATCCTTCGGTTATAAGACATAAAAACTATTAATGAACATTGTACAAGTGTCTCCTTGAAGCATGATTATCTTCTGAATAGATTATTTAGTCATTGCTATTTGTAATTATTATACATGTCTAATTCTAAAGATAAAAACAAAACAAAAAGAATCAAATTAAAATCTAAGGATGCACCATCATTTGAAGATTATAATACCTAAACACGTTTTTTTAAGTCATTCTCTCTGTACTATAGCATGATGGGGAAAAAAAAAGATAAATACAGTTTATTTAGAGGAGAAGACATCACAATGCACATTAAAATACTTAAAAGAAAATACTTTAAAGCATAAGTTAAAAGTTCCTAAAGTATAATTTTAATATAAAATTTTAACTATATAGGTACTCACATCTGTGAACATTTGCATTTTTATATACACAAATAATTTATAATATAAATACACTTAGAGGACAAAAATAAGAAGAAAAAAAAAAGAATTTTCTCAATTGTGTTGATAAGTTTAAGTGCTTTGTTATACACATCCTTCATTTTGTTGTTACGTTTTTCTCCAAAGTATACTTGGAGCCATCATGCAGTCCTTCCCTTCCCAGAAGTCCCATCAATGGGAGCTAGGGATAGGTAGCTAATTTAGGCACAGCTTTGCTGCAAACACTGTTCTGCCGCAGGCTTAAGAAGGCTTTTCCTCTCAGTCTGAAGGGCTTATTGAAAAAGGAAATCAGGAGCTACTTAACTCATCCAGTTCACTGTTGTAATTAAAAAAATATGATGCTGCAAAAAGTCAACTTGAAGTACTGTGAACTATGTTTTCTTGCCAAATGAAGCTAGAATAAACACTGTTTATTTTAAAAGCCTGGCACAACCTTTATATTTAGGCTATGACCTTTTCTGATCTCCTAGTGATCTTAGGTAAGCAACTCTCGTGTGTTACACTGCTCTGTGTCTAGTACTTTGGATATGATTGGCTGAAAAGTAAAGAAACAAATATGTTACTTCAGTGAATATACCCCTCTGCAGATACAGAGGTATATCCCAGATGACTAAAGTTTCAATTGCAAGAAAATGCAAAATGTAGAAGAGGATAAAGTAGCACATCACAGCTTCTTACCCTAGTTATAGCTTGAGCAGTAATGTTTTAATCCTTCCAAAATATTTTCTGAAGGAAATCCATGTATGGGAGTGGTGCAGAATGGAATGCTGATATAGAATGAAATTTGGTGCTCAAAAAATGGCTCAAGTCTACGTGGAATCATATATATATACACTCAGAGATGCTGAACCATCTCTTTGTCTAAACTGAAATAACACTCTATACCTCTGAAATCAAAACAATGTTATGCTTGCAAGTTTAGATACTGGTGAACCACTTCAGCTATGTAAAGAACTCTGTTTTCTAAGGTGTGAAGGAGGAAACAACCTATATTAATGAGCTCAGCATCCAGTATAGCCAGTGTATTTATTTTCTTGTCAATGTCTAATGCTTGACATCTAGAAGGATACCCATTTGTAGTCTGTGTGACATTCCCTTTTATATGTAGATATTATGGATCCCAAGACACTTTATATTTTAGTTCAACATAGAATCATAGAATTATAAGAGCCTTAGAATTGGAAGGGACCTTTAAATATCATCTAGTCCAACTCCCCTGCAATGAACAGGGACACCCCAGCTACATCATGTTGCCCAGGGCCTGATCCAGCCTGGCCTTGAAAGTCTCCAGGGATGGAGCATCCACCACATCACTTTTAATTTTTTTTAGGAGACTTAAAGGTCAAGACTAAATGTTGTCTCAGGATGGAAAGTGAGGTCACAAAGTCGCCTCACTGGAGTCTGGAAATGCTCGTGTCTGTGGAACATTTATGCCATGCATTTGAATTTCATATTAATTGTTTCCCAAGTAGGCATATTCACATGATGTAGTGCTATGCAAAGGTAATCCTAGAGGCAGAGTAGATATGTTAGTTAATTATCTCAGCAAAATTGAGTGTAATGCTGTGGTCTTACGACCAGAAAACGTTTACCAGTGCTAGCACAGTGAGAATCAGATCATGTCTCTTTGTCTTGTCCTCCTCAGCCTTGCATAAGCATGCTCAGGGAGGTCATAACTCCAATCATCTTTAGAGGATCTGTGGAAGCATTTGTGGATGCGATCAGCGGTAATATTGTGGTAATCTGCTGCATGATTGCTTTCAAATGCCTCATGAAAGACAGAACTGTACTTACAATCACAAATAAGAGGATAAATTTATTATAACTTCAGTGTAGATGCTAGCACTTGAACAGTTTTTAGTGCAATTCAAAATGAATAAAACTTTTGAATATCTACTTCTGTGATCTTGGGACTAAGCTCCACGTAATTCAGCTTACAGTTCTGCTAATAAAACTCTTTAGAACTCTCACTCTTCTGGTGAATTGCTAAAGGAAATTTGAATATTTGATCTAAAACAATTGTAAGTCATTTAATGCTTAGAATGACCACATAGACTTAATCACTTCATTTTCTTCCTTTTTTTTCTCCAGCAATTTGATTAGTATAGATGACTTCACACCACGGGGGCACACAGATTTGGAATCACTCAGTTCTATACTGAGAATTGCCCAATTTCTAGCATACTTTAAATGCAAAGACCATGCTGAGAAATATATCATGCCTAATGTGATTAAAGTAAATATGTTTTTCTTTGTGGCTCTTGAAATTATTTTTCTTAAAATATCAGAACTTCTTGTCACTGTTCTCTGCTATGTACTTAATGTGCTGGAAAGATATTTAATGATTCTTAGAATAGAAAAATGGTGGTGTAAAGCTGGCTGACTCATGATGGATTCATAGATGTTAAAATTGCAGAGGCAATTAATAGTAATTTCAAATAATTTGACTTGAATTTGCATGTGCCCATATCACAGGATTCTGATTTTTGAAGTAGACCAGATGAGGTAGCACATTATATCAGCCTGTGGTGAAATTATCAAAACTCTAGCTATGCTGAAGAATGCCACAGTACCCACATGAAACATCCACTATTTCCCTTTCAACTGAAGCCAGAACTTAAAGGTTAGGAAATGATGAGTGCCCCAGTCCTGTCCAATTACGGAGTCAGTGTGATCAGAAGATGGAAAGAGACTATGAATTTTCCACACACATACTTTTTGGATATTGCTGCTAACTGCAGTGTACACAAATCTTTTTTTTTTTTTTTTTTTTTATGAAAACCATCTCTGGCTGAGAGATTCACAAGAAAATGAACTAATGAATTTTGGAACTGCTAACTTGTCCTGCTCAAGGAGGTTCTTAACTGTATTTTCTCACCTCTCCACTATCAGACAGGAGACCACTGAGCTAGATGTTCATTCAGAGGGGTCCAAGATAATCGTTCTTGTGTCATGATCTTGCAGCAAAGTTGTTACACTAAGACTGAAAATTTACACATATATTTCTTCACTTTTGGTATCCCAAATGTTCCTATGGAATTGGCTATTAAATTTTTTCAGAATCACAGTAGCAAAAATACTTATGCAGTTATCTCTCTGAATGGTAACTGAAAAGATTCAGAAGGTTAAAAGAAAAGATACCCCTTAAACCAAACCTATGTGTTTCAGGAAACAGAAGGGTTCACAAATTCCTGATTTTTACTATCCTGCTTATCCAACATCTTCATGTTAAACTTGATATCCCTATGACATTGGGATGAAAGGACTGAGCGCAGCTCTACCAAAAAAAGACCTGGGGTACTGATGGATGGGAAGCTAGACATGAACTAGCAATTGTGCCCTCGCAGCCCAGAAAGCCAGCCGTATCCTGGAGTATATCAAAAGAAAAAAGAAGCCAGCAGATTGAGGGATGTGTGGATATTGTACTGGGGAACATGGTTTAGTGGGAAATGTTGGAGATAGGTGGAAGGTTGGAGTGGATGATCTTAAAGGTCTATTCCAACCTTGGTGATTCTGTAATTCTATGATCCTGCCCCACCACTGTGTGCTGGTGAGGACTCACCTGGAATGCTGCATCGACGTGTGGAGTCCTCAGTACATGAGTGGCATGGGCCTGTTGATGCATGTCCAGAGGAGGGCCAGAGAAATGATCCAAGGGATGGAACACCTCTCCTCTAAGAACAGCTTGAAAGAGCTGGGGCTCTGAGATGACTGATAGCAGCATTTCAATATCTAAAGGGGAGCAACAGGAAAGAGGGGGCCTATGATGGTAGAACAAGGGGGAATGGTTTCAAGCTCAGATTGCTCAGAGATATGGATGCCCTGTCCTTGGAGACTTTCATAATGAAGCTGGATCAGGTTCTGGACAACCTGATCTAGCTGTGCATGTCCCTGTTCATTGCTCTAAATGTCCCTTCCAACTGTTAGGATTCTATGATCCCGAACCTTATTATTTATGTTTATCTTCCTGATTTTAAAACTCTGATCATCCTATCAGGGAAAAAAAAAAGATACACCAGAAATTGTATGTGCAATCTTATAAGCGGCCAAGAGAGTTTGGAAATCTAAACACTCCTGGATTTGTTGTCCTGATCGTTAAAAATATGACAGAGTTCAAATAAAATACCTTCCTGGAAATTACAGTCCATTGTCAGAAGGAAAAGTGCAGCTGGTGTATTATCTGTCAGCTGCTCACTTATCTCAAAGATAAATACGTAAGTATTGCAATAATATGTTCCAGACTTTGCTAAAATAAGCTTGTGGTTCTTTAAGAGCTTTCCGGTATATTGTATACTTCTGTATATAAACCTTATTTCTCAGAGATTAGGGTGGTTGGCAGAATGTAATACTAGCTGCATGTACACAAGAAGTAAGTACCTTCCTTCTCATGGATAAATCTTGTGCTTAGGTGCTTGACCATGTCACAACAGCTCAAAACCAGTACAGTTGCACTCAGTTTGAAAGTGCCAGGTGTAGGAAGAATCGTATTGTATTGCATTTATTATCATTACATTAAAACTTCCATCATCTATATTCGTCAGCAAAATTGTTCAATCAGATTCGGACCTAAGTATCAGTTTGTCATAATAACTTATAGATTATACTGTCTGCATGACACAGAGAGCTTTAATGAGTGAAGATTATGGTTCAGAAAGCATGTTTTAATACTCCACTTTATTCTTACGTATTCTGTTTACTTTTGATTAATTTCTGACTTTCTATAAATCCTGCTCCCTATAAAAATCACTTGATTGTCTATGAATTGAAAGAGAAAGACATTTGCCCTTAGCTGCAAAAGGAAATTAAAATATATCACATGGAATGAGGAGTGAGAAGGAGAGGGAACTCCTCCCTCTTTTTGAAATTTGATGCTCTGAATATTGGTTCTGAAAAGGAAAGACTCAGCCCTGGGAAGGTATACTTTGGGTATACCGTAATGAAGAAGGAAGAGTTCAGAAAAAGAGTCTGTTTCTGCTCTTTCTCTGAAAAAAGAACTTCGTTTAAATTTGTACTGCCACAACATCAGACCTGCATTGTTCCAGAGCAATACAAAACATTGGTGAAGGTGGATAAACGTGAGAGTTATTTCATTAAAAAGATATTGTGTATTATTTGGTTGAATTGCAGTGAAATTAAATGTTATTTCTATTTTGAGGTATTATGTTGTATTAAACTAAAAGCATCTCAGAATAATTTGTAGATTTGAATGAGGCGGAGAAAGATCATTGCTACACCGTTTTACGTAGGTATGTTTTTATGTGCTAAGTAAATTACAGTGTGTTCCTCAGTTAACCCCTATAAAAATAGAAATAAAAATCAAAAATCAAAATAAAATCGAAGATTCCAAAACCTGATAATTGAGAGTCACCCCAGAAGAAGTATTTAAGAGAATGGGACGTTTGGAGGCTTGCTTGAATGTAGTGAGGTTTCAAGGAGCATGTTCTTTATGTGCTGGAGATGTTTTTGCAGCTTTTTATTTTATAGGAATAGGCTAGCTGGTATCTACATAGTCTCCATAGGACTGTTACAGTATTTGAGGAATGACCTGTTCCTTGAAGGTAATCTTGTGGGGTGTGAAGTGGCTGTTGGTTAACAACCCTACCTAACTCTGTTTTTGAGACTTGAGCATGTGAATGTTTCTTGGTTACACATCCGCCTCACTTCAAGAGTGCAATGGTCTGATGTAGAGGTGAGTAGTAAAAGCTTTATCAGCATAGAAGATTGTACAGTATTATGAAGCTAAAACCTGGGATCTCATGAATAATTTGTAGGAACTTACAGCCGTCGAAGTTGTTTTAAGGTCTTTTTAATGATATTGTCTTCACTTAAGAGGATGTTGAAAATTATTCAAAGTGTGGTCATGGTCTTTTTGATACACGTACATGATACTATTCTTCTATTTCTTTTGTTCTATTTCTTGTGTTGTATGCATAAAGAACTGAAAGTGCCAGGAATAAGACTAAGTATATTGCTGATAGACACTGCAGCAATGAAGTGTGAGTTAGAACCTTTGTGATTACTAGCTGCAGATCCATGACTGGAATGAGGAATGTTCTGAAATTTTCCTGATATATGAAAATAACTTCCAGTACACGCAGCACAAGACTCCTTGCCGTAAGTAAGCATTCTAACAGTTAAAAATGCTGCTCCTCTTCAATATGTGCCTCACAAGCTCAGCTCAGGGATGTCCTCTTCAGCTCTGTGTTGCTGTGGAAAAATGCAGAAACAACAGCTTGGTTGGAGGAAGAGAGGTGTCTGCTTCTTCAGGTTTTATAGATTACTTGTTTAGTACTGCCAGCTTGAAAAGCTGCCTTTTTTTTTGTTTGTTTGTTTTTCTATAAACTGAAAAATAATCATGTTCATGAGGTCTGTTTCTAGTTCTTTCACTGACTGTAGATACTGATCTTGCCATTAGGAGTACACTAGAAAACGGTGGTTGGGTTGCTTATTAGTGGTTTGTGATGTTTCTTTGTATTGTTTTTTTTAGTCTATTGGCAAAGAGAATAACTTGTACGCTATTCTGAAATTTGGCAAGGACTTTATAAAATTCATCATTACAGGCCTAGCTACATGTTTTTATGGGAGCTCTAACTCTTTCTGAGCCTTGTGTAAGGTTGAGCATTAACTACAATTAAAGGGAAAACAACCAAAACTTAGCTGACTTGTGATGGTATTGGGTGATCTCATGTCACTACCTCATATAAGTAGGGAGTCTGCTGGGAGAAAAAGTGCTGCAAGGAACTCACTGTTACCAGAATTTGGGATACTGTCTTCAAAGAGAATTTCATTAGAGAGCTATTAAAATAAATGTGTTCCTGGCATATGTGGAGCATCAGTTCTGCTGCCAACTCAGGCAGTAAGCAGTCAGTCAGTGGAGAGTGCAGGGTTTGAAACGTATCTTAGAAATAAGTCTTAATACTTTAGTGAAAATAATATCTTTAAGAGACTGGGTTATCTTGTCTCTTGGACTGTTTAAGAAATGAATAGTAATTTGCCTTTTTCCTTCATGCGGTCTCTCAAGACCATAAACTTTAATTCACAAATCAAATGTCAAGAGTCCCTTTTAAGTTTTTGTTTTGTTTTGTTTTTCCTTCTTTCTTTTCTTCCCTTCCTATTTTGAGGTTGTTTATACAATGAATTTCAGATGCTGGCTGCTCTTTGAAAATTATTAAAACCAGATCTGTTAAATGTTACTTGTCAAATTGCTAGCAATTCCCTGTGACACTGGTGATCATATTACCTCATATCTACAACATACCAGGTCTGAGACAGTCATAGAGTCAGAAAGTCTTACATCCCTTTTTTTAAGCCTAAGAATTAGATGCAGGTTTTGCTATTCTGAGACAAAGTATTTCTGGATGGTGAACTCCAATGCTTATTCTTTCATAATTAGTACTCTGTGACTACACAGACATCTGGTTTATTTCTGAAAATAATGAATATGTATGAAATGGAAATCTTTCTGAAAATTCGATTAGGTTTAGGGTAAGTGGATACTTACTAACTTAGTTATTTTAGTGTTCAACCTCTTAACTTTTACCAGAATATTTAGACTGTTATCACAACTATATACTATTTAAAATATGCAAACTTCTGCATTACTCTGATTATTTTCATCTGCTGACAAGGAATAACTGATCAGTTCTCCTTTGTTACTTTATATTTTGCAACCACGAACAAGACTTTCAAATGTTAGAAATCCACTGATGTAGAGCTTGTGTACAAGGACCTCATCATTTTGAGAGACTGATTTATTGATTTTGAGTTGTCCCATGTCTGAAAAAATGGTTTTGGATAATTCAGTAGAATTCTGGAAGAAAAAAAAAAAAAGCCAATGGACACAGGTATTTCTAGGGCAAATAAGGCAGGAGTGTTTCAGTAAACATGGCTCCAAATGGAAAAGAGAATAGCCACTTTCTTACTGTGTGTAATGACATCAGCCAGATTACATCCAAAATAGAAGTTTTCATGTTGATTTACAAAACCAAGTAAATTTAACAGATTCAGCCGCTGAGTTTAATTCATCTAAAGTTATGAAAAGTCATGTTAAAAGTCCATCAGTTGCACCATTCTAGTTTATCTCCATTCATTGAAAGTGAGAAGTTTTGATATCCTGAGAATTTAAAGTCCAAACCTCAGAGCCTTTGATGTAGCATGCCTCTTTCTCATATACTCAAAATATGCAAAGAAATCTTGTGTTCCTGTAACCAGGAGGCACTTTGAGGATAGTCTCTTGGGTTTTGGAATATGACAGTGAATTTCAGTTTTACTTTCATGTTTCGTTTCATGACAGCCACAACAAATAACCAAAGGTAGCTTTCCTCTTCAAAGAGGAGATCCAATTCCCAACAACAGATGTGGTTTTAATACTACTCTTGCCAGGTATGGTTTAGAAGGCACTTTCATTAGCTTTTCAGAATTTTTCTGTTTTCTGAATCGTCTTTGGTATTGCATTCTATAATCTTAGCTCAGTATGTCTTTTGCCTCGTACTGAAACCTCTTGCTCCCCTTGATTGTGGCTATTATTATTTTAAATATTTAATTAGTTATGGAGAAGCTTAGTTTCATTATTGCTTCCTCCTACAGTTGAAAATTTCTGATGAAATCCAGACTTTAATCTGGCGTGGATAAGTGTAGTTCTATAAAAGTCAGTGTTGATTTATACTGATTTTTATCCTTCTATGACTGAACACGCTGTAATCACTGCAGCCAGTGTAGAAGAGTGATTCTGTAAGTTTTTGTTTACATTAGGTTTATAAATACGAAATGTGTTAAATAAAAACAGCAGTGTTTAGGATGGGAAGTAAAATGCAACTAATCTTCTCTGTTTCTACATGAGTCAAAGACTTCATGTTGTGCTCCAGGTGTCTGTATTACTGAAGTTGTAACTTTTGGCAGGAGAGTAGTTGTGATGATATTCTTGGAACAGTTCTTATACCAGGGTAGGTTAACATCTCTAAATCAAAATACATGTGGTTGAAGAATAGTATTCACCATGTAATTTTCAAAAGAACTTCATTTTCACTCAATTATGTTGTTAAATGGAGGAAAAAAATAAATAGAGAAGTACAGACAAAATGTTCAAAATTTCATTTTATGTGATGGCTCTAATTTTTATTGATCTATTTATTTTGGCAAAACTTAATTAATTACTTTAGAATATAGCATTGTAAAATCATAGAATGGTTTGGGTTGGAAGAGATCTTTAAGATCAACTAGCTCCAACCCTTCTGCTATAGGTAGGGACACCTCCCTCTGGACCAGGTTGCTCAAAGCCCTGTCCAGCCTGGACTTGAATGCTTCCAGGGAGGGGGGGCATTCACAGCCTCACTGGGCAATCTGTTCCAGTGTCTCACCACTTTCAAGGAATTTCTTTGTAACATCTAGTTTGAGTCTGGCCTCTTCCAGTGTAAAGCCTTTTCCCTTATCCTGTCACTACTTGCCCTTATAAAAAGTCCCCCCCCAACTTTCCTGTAAGCCCCCTTCAGGTACTGGAAGGCCACTATAAGGTCTCCTTGGAGTCTTCTCTTCTTCAGGTTTGAAAGGCTCCAGCTTTCTCAGACTGTCCTCCTAGGGGAGGTGCTCCAGCTATCTGATCATCTTTATAGCCCTGCTCAGGACCTACTCCAATAGCTCAATCTCCTTGTGTTGGTGACTCTGGAATTAGAAGCAGTACTCCAGGTGGAGTCTCATGAGAGCAAGATAGAGGGACAGAATCACCTCCCTCAACCTGCTGGTTACACTTCTCTTTATACAACCCAGGATACAGGATATAGACGGCCTTCTTGGCTGCAAGCGCACATTGCTGGCTCATGTTGAATCAATCAGTGCTTCCAAATCCTAATCCTCAGGGCTGCTCTTTATCCATTTGTGCTTGGGACTGCCTCAACCCAGATACAGGAACTTGCTGAACTTCATGAGGTTGGCATGGGCCCACTTCTCAAGCCTGTCTAGGTCCCTCTGGATGGCATTCCTTCCTTCTAGTGTCATCAGCTGTATTGCTCAGCTTGATGTTGTCTGCAAACTTGTTGAGGGCGCAATCAATCCCATTGTCCATTTGCCTACAAAGATATTAAATAACGCTGGTCCTAGAATCGATCCTTGAGTAATGCCATTCGTTACCAGAGTCCACTCGTACACTGTGTCATTGATTGCAAAGTGTGACCATCCAGACAGTTCCTCATCCAGCGAGTGGTCTGTCCATCAAATCCATTTTTCTTCAATTTGGTGACATGTCGGACAGTGTCAAATGCTTTGTACAAGTCCACATAGATGACGTTAGTTGCTCTTCCGTTATCCACTGATGCTGTACTTCATATAAAAGACTTCCAAGTTTGTCAGGCATGATTTGCCTTTGGTGAGGCCGTGTTGATTACCACCAATTACCTTGTCTTTATTTTCCATGTGCTTTAGTAGGGCCTTCAGAAGCTGCTCCATGATCTTGCAAGACAGAGAGGTGATATCTTATTTAATCCATTTGATCAAATGTTAATCATTTATTCCTTTTTTCCCTTTTTTCTTACTATGTTCCTTCTCATTACACTTTCAAACATTTAAGCGTTTTGAAAGTCAAGTGTAGTTGTAGCTTCCATATTTGGGTAGGATATTGTAAAATTTCTTTTGAATAACCTATAACCATTCATTTATTAAAATACGTTTTTTCATATTTTTATAAATAAAATTGTCCTTTACATTTTTTAATCTACTCAAAGTAACTAAGTAATTCAAGATTGTGTAAGTGTGCTGTAGCAAGTTGGCTTAGCTAATGCAAGAAGAAATATAGCAGTATTATGGTGATAGCAAAAATAGAACTTCAATACAACATTAACTTTTTATTAATATTTTACTTGCTAAAGCATGTTTCAGTAGAAGTGAGTTTAGCTTCTAAAGCTTATAACAGAATTGCAGGGTCTGTATATCAGAGAATTTCTGTACTGAAATGGCATTTCATTAAAAATAAATTATATTGATATCTAGACATTCTTAATGCTAACCATTACAGAAATTCAACAATTATCACCATAAATATTACTCGTATTTTGAAGATAGATAAATAACAAATAGAAATATAATTTCTCCCTTTGATTAAAACTCAATGAAGCATTTAATACAGCCTCTTGCACTTTATTTTACACTTTAGCAAATGGCTTTAAGAAGTATAATCAAAGTTCATGTGCTTGCACTAATGACAGCATCTTTCTTTTCTATGCACTGGAACATTACAACAGTAAATACAAACTTTTGATCATTTTTTTCTGTATGGGGCTCCTGCAATACCATTGGAAGCCACTCAACCTGGAATGAAAGCAAGATTTGTAATAAAGATCTGCACATTTTAAATGATACTTTTTTTCCCCTAAGTGGCTTAACCTTCAGGAAACCCTATAATTCAGAGATGTCACTTCTGAGTTGACTTTATTTCAAAAGGAAGAAAAAATATGGGCAGTGCTGCACTATCTATCAATCATGCATTAATCTCTCTAATATATTGCAGCTTAGACCATGATTCCTTTCTTCTAAGCAATTAATTTGTATGAAAGTCTAGATGTAAGTCAGCTTATACTGGCTGCTTTAATGTTTATATTCAGAATTCTGATATCCATTGACAGGAAGGGGAAGGAAATAAAAATGTAAAATCTTTCTTTGCCCAAGTAAAAACATGTAATCTGCAACCTCTGTAGATTCCACAGCTCCCAGCAGTTTTGTGCCTCAACTGACTTGATTTAAATTGAAGAAGATTATTGACACTATCGGAGTGTGTCTGACACTCATTTGAGAAGTAGAGAAACCAAAATAGACTTAAGTGAATAAGAGACTCAATGGCATTATGGATCTTGAATGATTTTGGAGATGGTGGCAGCCAAGAAGGAAGGATTTCTCTTGTGATCTAGGCATTTTCTTTCCGAATGTTCACTGCCTGGTGCATCGTTGTCACTGACATTAGACCCAAGTATGAGGTTTTTGACTCTTTATTTTATTTTATTTTATTGCTTTTCCCCTTCTCACTCCAGCTGAGACCTGTGACTTTAATTATGCTGATGATATGGAAATGATTGATCTGTGTAGCCTCTGCAAGCTCGTCTATTGCTTCTTATCTCTACCACTCTTTAAATATTTTAATCACTTTACTTAGGGGAGTAGAAGACAGGAGGACTGGACTTCCTCCTGTCTCATAACTTCACTGGTCATAATTATATACGATCTATCTGTTCTGACACGGTGCTGTTTCCACTGGGCTACATAAGAAAACAGAGCATCTATCTTTAGAAGTTTATGAATATGAAGCTGAAAATTATATCTTAATAGAAAATACCGAGGATGAACAGCTTCAACATAGAAACAATTAAAAAAATCTCCTAGTTACAAATTGGCCAGGAATATATTTAAAGTGGAAATTAGAAGGACAAGCAAAAGATCGATTTATTTTGGTTACAGTAGGGAGATCAAAAAGCATAAATTTTTATATGCTTATTATCGTTATAGGAGTAGCAGTTACTAATATATTGTTCTTATAGCAATCTATCAAGTTCTTTTTCCACAGACTTTCTTTTTTATTAATTTCCAACTACTGACTAAACCACAATGTAGACAAAATGGTGCATGCTGCAGTCACAATATTATATGTATTCCTTAAGCTGGTGGCAAAAAATATCCAGAACTTTAAGCTCTCTAAACTAAAAAAAAAAATTGTACTTTGGGTAAGAGACTCACAGAAGAAGGGAAAAAAAAAAAAAAAAAAAGGTGTTGAAAAAAAGGAAGGTGGTAGAACTCCATAGAAAGAGATGGAAAAAAATGCTGAATGATTGAATTTGGCTCTTGAAAAAGTGGGAGGAAAACAATGCAACAAGACGACCCTTGCTCTCCTGAAATCAAAATTTGAGAAAGTCTGAAAAATCACTGAAAAAGAAGAGCAGTTACCTGTGAAACAGTGAATGTGATCGATATATTTTTATTTTTGCCTTCCCCACAGCTTGTTGTAATTGCTAGGATAGCAATTTCGGTTGCAGGAGGCTGCAGGGCTTCAGCCTACACTGGATATACTGGCCCAGCATATGCTGTGCAAATCAAAATCATTTTGCATTTTGGTGGGAGAGGAATGGGGCAATTGGTACTTTTCTTTTGGAGGAGTGGGATTGTATGTGTGTGATTTTTTTGAGTTTTGGGGTTTTTTTTTCATTTTGCCTGAATTGATGCGTTTAAATGTTCAAGTTTAAAATTCTCCTAAATTGTTTATAAACATTAACCACCATTACATGAAGCATCTTTAAGGATCTCTTCTTGATGGTTTTCAACTGTGTTATGAGCAATTGATATTCAAATTTGTCTATAAAATAGAATTGTAATTATGGAATAAGTTCAGTTTTTTTCTAAAAAGATCAATCATAGAATCATAGAATCATAGAATCACCAAGGTTGGAAAAGACCTTCAAGATCATCCAGTCCAACCGTTCACCTATTCCCAATAGCTCCCACTAAACCATGTCCCTCAGCACAACATCCAGCCTTTCCTTGAACACCCCCAGGCTCGGTGACTCCACCACCTCCCTTGGCAGTCCATTCCAGTGCCTGACCACCCTTTCTGAAAAGTAATACTTCCTAATGTCCAGCCTGAATCTCCCCTGCCGTAGCTTGAAGCCATTCCCTCTGGTCCTATCACTAATGACACGAGAGAAGAGGCCGACCCCCAGCTCACTACAGCCTCCCTTCAGGAAGTTATAGAGAGCAATGAGGTCTCCCCTGAGCCTCCTCTTCTCCAGGCTGAACATTCCCAGCTCCTTCAGCCTCTCCTCATATGGCCTGTGCTCCAGACCCCTCACCAGCTTTGTTGCCCTCCTCTGAACACGTTCCAGGGCCTCAATATCTTTCTTGCAGTGAGGGGCCCAAAACTGGACGCAGTACTCGAGGTGCGGCCTCACTAGTGCTGAATAGAGGGGAACAATCACCTCTCTGCTCCTGCTTGCAACACTGTTTTTGATGCAAGCCAGGATGCCATTGGCCTTCTTGGCCACCTGGGCACACTGTCGGCTCATGTTCAGTCGAGCATCAATCAATACCCCCAGGTAATTGATGTGTAATTATGGTTGAAATTTTTATTTAAACATTTTATTCTGTAAATATTCTTTAAAACAAACTTTCTGTGACACTGTATCAGTTTTCAGTGATGGATTTTTGATTCAAATTCATGTTAAAATGAAGGAAACTGACTGATTCCCTTTTCGTAGAAAATCAAATAGAGTGGACTTGGCTTGAGGCTAGACTGGCAGAGACCCAAGTCCAATTATCTGTGCCTAACTACCTGCTTCAGGTCTTCCAACTTCCAGACAAATATCAGTCATTTGCTGTTATTGAGTAGTATTACTTTTCTCCATTTTTTGTTGTTTTCGTTATGTATGATGCATCAAGAGAAATAAATAGAGGAAAACAGCAGTAAGTGACGTGAAATGGAAAACATGCTTGTGTTCACATCCATAATAAGTGCAATAATACATACATACACCCGTGGTAAGTGAAAATTATGTTTTCATTTTCACACAGCTTCCAGGTCTGGAAAAGTGTGGAAATATAAAAGAGAGAAGAACAGAGAAAGAGCCATATGGATAGTTCATCTTCTATAATCCTTGAAGAGCTTCAGAGAGAATTTATTTGGTAGACTTAGAGTGATTTTTTTTGAACTATAAAACAGAAAATGTGTTTGCAAAAAAGCACTGTTGGTTCTTTTCGTATGAGTGCATCTGAATGGTACTAACATAACACAGTGCTTAGGGAGATACCGAATAATATAACTTTTCCTTCTTAAAAATTGAATTAATTACTATAGGCAAGGAGTATTTCTAGTTAAAAGTATTTTTTATTCACTGGCAAAATGCTTTAAAAAAAGTGATAAAATTATTCTACTCTGTGGGAGCGTATAGGCAACGTGAGTCTAAGCAGACACAGTGTCAGTTTTGATTTTGCTATTCTTCATTATGTTTCACTATTAAAGTCAAGAGCTTATTGCTGATGAAAGTGAACAACGTGCACTGAAATGTCAAGTTTATAAACTGCTGCCTCCCACTGAAGTTTTCTCCCTTTTTGTCTGTCTTGAAGAAAAGAGCATCAGTAGGTAGACGACTGTTGTGCTGTCAGTTACAAAGAGGAGGCTGAGCTCCACGTAGGGCTTCTGCCAGTTTGCTGCTATTAGGATGCTCTTGCTAGTCACATAAGGGAGGAAGAGTTGACATCAAGAAAACAGTCTTTCAGATATGAAGGATTATTAAACTTTGTAAGATATTTAGACGTATAGTTCCTTAAGGGAAAGGCAAGTGGCCAGTAGGTGCTAGACTACGTGAGGTTTAGAGTGATGAGGGTGGTAAATGTAAAGAATGCAACTATTTTTAAAATAGTTATGAGACCTCTGAAATAACTTCCTTCCTAATCACCATCAGTTTATTATTTTCTCTCCCCACACGCTACAGTAAAGAATCCTAAAAGTAAATTTGCAGGGGCCGTGTTAATGTGTTACACTCTGAAGTTTGTACTGGGCTGAGGTACAGAAGATCTAGTTTGCTAGATATTGAAAGTCTGCCTTCCTTTCTGAATTTTTTTTTTTTTCTTGGAGAGAAAAGTAAGGATTTTTTTGTTTAGGAAAGAATTTTTTAAATAGTCAGATTAAGATCCCTTACAAGGTAAAATACTCTGTATTGAAAGACTTTCCATCACTGTGATCTGTGATTTTGTATCTTACTGTTACTAGCCAATCAGCAGTAAGTTAAAGGTGAAATTTTCTGGCTTAGGTCGTAACAGTATTAGAATAGAGAAACAGTATATAAATCAAATTAAGTTACGGTTGATTGAAAATTTATGTTTACTGATGCCAGACTGATAAATCTTTGTCCAGTATTGATGGACATTTCTCAGATACTTAAAAAAAGAAAATTGCATTTGCTCACGTATGATGGTGTGTTGACTGACCGATCTGGTGGCCTTCTATGATGGTGTTACGGCATCAGTGGACGAAGGGAAGAAAATTGATGCCATCTATCTGGATTGCTGCACGGTCTTTGATGTGGTGCCACACTACATCCTAATCTCTAAACTGGAGAGATACGGACTTGAAGTGTAGTTTATTCAGTGAATGGGGAACTGATTTGAAGGTCACAGCCAGGAGGTTGTTATCAATGGCTTTATATTTGAGTAGAAGCCAGTGATGTGTGGTGTTCCCCTGGGATCTGTCTCAGTACTCTTTAACGTCTTCATCAGTGACACAGACGATGGGATCAAGTGCACCCTCAGTAATTTTGCTTATGACACATTCTGAATAATGCAGATGATACAGCAGAAGGAAAGGATGCCATCCACAGGGACCTTAATAGGTCGAAAGGTGGGCCCTTGTTAACCTAATGAGGTTCAACAAAGCAAAATGCAAGGTTTTGCATTTGGGCCAAGGTAATCCCAGATACCTATACTGGGAGAAGAACTCCTTGAGAGGTCTAAAGGAGTCTTGGTAGATGAAGAACTGAACATGAGCCAGCAGTGTGAGCTTGCAGCCCAGGAGGCCAACATATTCTGGGTTGCATCAGAAGAGGAGTGGCCAGCAGGGAGACGATTGTCCTGCTCTGCTCTGTCCTTGTGAAGCCCCAGCTGCACAGCTGAGTACTGTGTCCAGATCTGGGGCCTCCAAACAAAGGAAAGATTGTGATGATCCAAGGGCTGAAGCACCTTTCCTATAAAGATAGACTAAAGTACATGGGCTCGTTCAGCCTGGAGAAGAGAAGGCTGTGGGGAGACCTTATTGTGGCTTTCCAGTATTTAAAGGGAGTTTATAAACATGAAGAAAATCAGCTATTCACATGAGTTGATAGTGATAGGACAAGGGGGAATGGTTCGAAGTGAAAAGAGGGAACATTTAGTTTGATGTAAGGGGGAGATTTTTCAGATTTTTCACTGAGAGGGTGGGAGGGTGCTGGAATAGGCTACCTAGAGACACTGTGGTTGCCATCCCTGGAGGTGTTCAAGGCCAGGTTGAATGGGGCCCTATGCAGCCTGATCTGGTACTTGATCTAGCAGCTGGCAACCTTTCCTGTGGCAGAGGTTTGGAACAACATGATGACCTTTGAGGTGCTTTCCAATCCAACTCGTTCTATGACTAATAGGAAGAAAAACAGTTGCTTGAGATTAGATATTTTTGAAACAAAAATGTATGATGTATGTAGAGGTATAATCTTGGAAAATAATTCCAAGTCCTTAAATACATTGCTTAAATCGTATGCTAACATATCTGTTAAATATTTCTTCATTTTGGGAAAAAGGACAATGAAGTTGGCTGGATGTAAAGGGAGGAAGTGTAAAAAATACTTCATTTTTCAAAGGTTCAAAAAGAAACTCTAACTAGTACTTAGAAAGCGTAGGTCACAGTTTTGCTTGCCTGGTTAGTTGTGTTGTTTTTATTTTTTTCTTACTTTGAACTGTATTTTCCTATGCATTTCTTGCACTCTAGTAACAGATGTTGAATTAGACAATCTGCTGCTGCTGTCTGGAGCACAATTCATTACGACCAGAGTCTGAATAATCAATGAATTTTATGGATTTTGATGTGTGTATTGAAGCAGAAGATATTAATCAGAAAGTAATATTCTATGATTAAGATAACATTTCTTCAATCATCTTATGGTCCATGTACAATTACATGATGGCAGAGCAGAGATAGAACAGCCATCTTAACGACAGTAATACACAGAATAATTCTTGTTATATTACTCATAACAGATATAAATGTTAGTAATGTATTTCAAATCTTTTTTGTAAAAGCTAACATCACAGTTACACATAGTTAGTAGATAACTTTACGTAAACTTCCAACTATTTTGTTTGTATTTAAAATGGAACAAATCCATGAGTTTGATCAGCTTTTGTCCTTTTCTATTAGTTATTGCTATATCGTAATTTGCTTCAGGATGATATTGTGTCCACACCTGAATCTTATCCTGACTCTTGTTTGTTTTATAACCTGCATCTTGTTTTCCATTGAAGAAAAAAGCGTGTTTCAGTCTGATTATCTGCAAGACAGACAGATTTAAATTTTGTGGATGTGTGATGATGCTGAATTTTAATCTTGATGACATCTTGTTTTCAGCAAACTATGAGTTACATTAGTCTTAAGTGAGATATATGTGTTAATTACTTCTTTAAGTATTTGAATGTATTTTAAGAGTTTCCATGAGGCTTATCACCATGATAGAAAATACCTATTTTATTACTAAGAGAGCAAGGTATAGATTAATCCAGTAGAACACCCAGATTATATCCCTATTAAAATATTTTCTTATGTCAAATATGAATCGAGTGCCTTTTCTAGTGTATTTTTATGCACTAAAGATACTACTGTAGTTACACGATATAAACGTAGATGTTTGTGGTATCCTAAACAATCTGCATTGTTACATATCATTCTGACATTTAAAAAACTAAAACATGACTATCATTAAAACTGTGGTATATATATTGTGTTTGGACAGAGTAAGACTTCCGTTACCTTAAAATGTTTATGATCTAGATAAACTTGAAGTAATACTGTGGCATAGTAGTTCTGACTCCTCCTGTGTGAAGATAAATGAAGAAGTCTGGAATAATTTACTTACAGGCATTGCTGAATTGTTTGAATGACTCCCTGAAGATGTGTAGAAAATACTATAAAAAGGGAATGACTTAAATGCCTTAGCTCTTCTGGGATTTCATACAACAGAAAATATATTTCTTTTACCTGTTTTGTTTTGTTTTTCCAGTTTATTTTTAATAATATACATTATCTGATCTTCAATGATTTATCCACCAATATTGGTGGTAAATTTATTCCATAGAGAATTAATTATTTCACTGTTGTAACACTTGACCAAGTTATGAAGAGAACACAAAACATATTAATTTTCCCTTGTTCTACTCTGGAAAAAAATATGTTAAAGACTTTGTATTGGTTATTGATTTTTTTTTCTCTTCTCTTACTTTCATTTTAGTATTGATTTCTGTTTTGTTTTTCATCTGCTTTCATCTTCAGATAAGTAATATTTATTTTTATAAGATTTATTAAAAGAGGAATAAGGAAATGCTGGCCTTCTGAAATCTTTATGTAAGCTAGAATTTGAGCAATAAAAACTCTATTTGCCATATAGACCAAAATTACATTCCATGTAATTAACTTCATTTTTATGCAGAAGGATTTTCTTACCTAAAAAGCCTGCTCTCTATTTAAATAAATCTACCATATAACGTGATCATTAATGTGAAGGCATACTGTTTAACCACTATGGAATATCTGAGCTGCTGAGATACTAATCCAAGGGAGTGTTCACCTTTTCTGGACAAGACATAGATGTTATCTGGTTAGCAATAAAAACATGATAAATTATTAACTAATTGTAATAACTAATTACATAACTAATTACATTAATACCCACCAACTCAAATGTTTTTATCTTATTATCTTTACTGTCCATGTAAATAAAAAAAATACCTCATAACAAAATCCAGAGATTCAAAATGGTTCTCAAAAGAGAACTATAGACGTGTTTGGTCTTTCTTGTGCATCTTTCACAGACAGTGGATTAGCATTCCACATACATGAGTTGCATTTTGTTTCAGTTGCAATTACCATGAAAAGTTTGTCACTCAGACTCCACAATGTACAGAATTGCATGACACAGCTCTGAAAAAGGGGAGTTAAAGTTTTTTGCTATTGCTGATAAATGCCTAATTTCGGACCTATATTAATTCAAAGCAGTATATGATTTTTGGACTTATTGCAGAATCTCGCTGTGTTTAATTTATTTATTAATTTGTTCATTTAATCTAAATGATATCCAGAATGTCGTGCTCTATCTGAAAATGTTAAAATGTATCTGAGCTGTATTTATGACTTCATGCTCCAGAGCACATGCTTTATACATCCCCTTTTCTGAAGAACTCTGGTTTAAGCTCACTGTACTGTTTCCAGACTTCCAGGCTTCTTATACTTGTGTCTCTGGTTAAAGACTTTTTCCTGCACTGTGAACACTTCACTATAATGTGGAAGTGAAAACTGTGGTCCAGTGCTTGAAGTATTCTCTACGGTGTTTAAATTTTCCTGCCTAGTTCAGCTGGCAGGTATTTATTTTTATTCTGAGTAATAAAAAGATGTCATTTGATAGGAATATACAGACTTACTTGGTAAAACTACCAATTTCTTTTCCCCTGGTGCTTTTTTTCTTTCCAAATAGGAACTTAACTGAGTAGGAGAAGCTCTGCAGTAAGAAATGCCGTTGAAGTAAATTGAGTAACTCAAGATTTAGCAGGCATAATGAAGGTGAAAGTCCTTCAAACTATACTTAAGATATTAAAAGGCACTGTGCTTTTATGATAAAATATCAATGATGACTCAGGATCAGTGATGGATTTCAGGGACTGATGTTTGGCTGGCCTGTCATGTTCCCAGCTTGATTCTAAGTACCATTTTTCTAGCAGTGAAATAGAAAGAGAGGGGTTGTGGGACCCAAAGCAGCTCTTACTACAAACTTTTTATGATCCTGTCCTTGTGAGTGGTGAAGTACAATGTTGATGCTTTTTCTGCTCTGAGGCTTCTTGGGTTCCTTAGAGGTAGGGGTGAATCCCATTCTTTAGTGCAAGGACAGGTGAGGGACAAGCACTGGAAGAGGAAGCTTCCTTACCCTACCTCATTACTGAGTTCGGATTTTGAGCTTGAGACATTGCCTCTTCAGAAGCTCTCAGGCTCACAAGGTACTTCGTTACCCTCTGTACTGACATTGCCAAGAGTGCCAATTAGTTCCAGGAGGTATTTGTGGCTGTAATAGAAATTCCTTCTCTGAGAGAAATAGTAATGATGGCAGGAGCACACTGTCAGGGCTACGCTCACTAGGTCTCAGGTATATTACCTTAGCTGAATGCTTAGTAGTTTTGTTAATCACAGTAAGTCACACTACTTGGACTACATGCGGGTCTGTTTCACCTGTCAGCTTTCTGTAACCTATAAGTACTTCCTGAACAAGTTTAGTCCTTTGATTTCTGAGCTCATCAATTTGCCTATTATCCCATTGCAGTTATACTGAACGACTAGTCTATTTTCAGATTTATGTCCTTTTCAATCTGAAAAAAACATATATTTCTAAATGTGTTTGTTTTATATTGAATTTTAATCCGTTTTTTTATATTAATGGATATTTTCTGACTCTTATTTTTTCATTTCTTTCTGCCATTCCATTAAACATTTCTTTCATAGTACATACTTTTTTATTGAAAACTAATGCAAATTACCAGTAAGATGTCAACACTGTGTTACTTTATTGTTCAGCTTTATCTTCTTTGCAGTTAGGAAAGATATTTCTTGAATTTGTGTCCATTCCAATCATTATTCTCCTTAGTCCATTGTAAGAAAATAACTTACGCTTTTTTTTCATGTGCATTATTTATTCTTTGTCTGATACTCTGACATCATTGCCACTCCAGATTCTGCTTGTTTTCCTTACTTTTCCTGGTAATGGGCATTTAGTAGAGATATGGAATATACGGAAATGAATGGTCTTTATTTACTGATAGAAGATGAGTGCAAATTCATTTTCCCATGCAGTACAAAAGGAAGAGAGACTACCTTTTCTGCCACAGACGTGGATTAGAAAGTTATGTCACATTGCCCAAACACTTGTGTGTTGGTTTTGGTTTTTTTTTCTCTTTTGTCATGATACGGGATCATTCTGACTAGGGGCATTACTGAAGGTATAATCTGTCCTCGTCTCTCTCAGGATGGTTGTGGGTTTTGCGTATTTATTTATTCTTTCCAAGGTCTGTTTTGTTTTACCATTTTAATGAAGCTAATCTCACTGCTCACAAGTTTCAGAAAGCCCGGGTCTGTGATAATTCATCCTTAGCCTATATTTCTAAACAAGTCAAAGGCTAACAGGTTGGTAATTTGGAAATTGCCTAGTTTACTTAGGCTAGATAAATGTAAATGTATACAGAAATGGTGAAAAATAAGAGAAAAAAACCATAAATCTCTGAACATATGAATATTTTCCTTTAGTTCTGAGAAATAATATTTTGGAAACTGGAAGTGAAAGATTTGGGGATTTTTTCCTGTGTGATTGGAAGACTCTTTTCCTCCTTAACAAAAAGTGAGAGGCTATGGGAAAAAAGGCCAATCTGATGTGCACACTAAATATCTGTTTCATTTTATTAGTTTCTTCACATCCAGTACGTGCATGTGGTTGCTCCAAATTTAATTTTCCTTACTTGTATTTTCTTGCTTACCCTGTAATTCAGGCAGAAGTTACTAATTCCATTTAGTGGTGCTTTGAGATTCTACAACTTTGTTTGTTGTATAACTATACTTTCAGATTTAATTCCAAGGTAAAAATGAGATGCATCAGCTTTCACTGGGCTTGTTTCAAAACCAAAGCAAGCCATGTACTTTGTGTTCCAATGTGCCTTTGAAGGTCACCCACCATAGCAGTTCTGTACAGTAGGTAGCACTTGTTTTATTTGCATTCACACCTCAGGTGTAGAACTGAGGGTTAGATTCTGTAGCTTGGGCTGGGAGACTTGCAATATATATGGATGCTATTCCATGTAGTTGTAGTCTAGTTGTTAAACTAACAGCTCTTGGTCTAGCATTTCACAATATGTGATCTGTTTCCCAGATGCTTATTTTCATGTGATTAATTTCAAGGATTTTTCGGGTGATTTTTAAGGTTAATAGTGACTTCTGCATTACCTTCCTAATGCCTTGAGTCAAACTAATATTGAGTATAGACTTACCTTCCTATAATGTGTTTGTTGAGGTCTGTTCATTCTGCAGAAAATTGTTACAACCTTCAAGCTGCAAAAGGTTAAAACCCACTGAACTTGTGTACATTTCCACATTTTACACATTAATTCCTTGACCCAGCATGCACTAAGTGTAAACACAGTTGCCGCTTATATTTTGCTGTTGTCAATTCCAGTGGTAGGCTTCTTAATATTGCAGTTCTAAATATGTGCATTTATAGTATGGTAGATAAATATTATAGATATATACTACAGGTAAGTATTCAGAAAAAAATCCAAACCTCAAATATGAAAGACCTCATCATCATAAACATAAAGGGCAAAAAGCAAACCAAAAATTTATGTCCTCTTTTCAACTTGCGTGTGCCCATTAAATATTGAAAATTCTCTACACTAAGAAACAGTTTAGGAATTCATTTCAGTTTGCTCCCTTAGAGTTTTGCTAAAATTTCTCCTGACGGACAGATACTTATAGACATTAATTTCTTGGGATAATTTGCTCTCCAACATCAAGAGAAGATTTCCCTAATCACTAGATAGACCTAAATACATAGGCATCCTTCATCATTAATGCATTTCATCACTAATGAATTAATTAGCAGTGTTCTCTAGAGGGGAAGCATTTTTCCAGGTTTTAAAGTGAATTTCTTTGAAATTCTTCTAATCAGTAAACAGCACAATGTCACTGGATGTAGAAGGGGTAAGAGAAGGTGTGGGGCTACTTTTTCCCTCCTTTTGGTTTTAAATAGTACATATCACATAAACTCTGAACCTATTTCCTCATTAGATGCAGGAAAATGCTCAGCATGATCAGCGATGCATGAAATTTAAATGACTTTAAAATATAAAGTTTTATATTTATATAAATATTTTTATATATACAAAAGTATATTTATTTATATTATAAAAAGTGTGAAGTTTTTCTCATGTTTTTTATTATTTGCCAAAGGAATTAAGCACTTCTATTTAACCAACAATGCCGTTTTGCATTTGAATGCCTTTTTTTTCTGAATTTTTTATATTAATCAAGATCTCTTATAATGAAGACTACAACAGTTATAAGTTATTGTTATGAAATAGAATTTGGTATAGGATCAATATAGAGAATTGATACATAGTGGATATAACTGATTTTACATGGGACTTAAAATAAATTTGAATAATATAAAGAGCAGTAAGGATGAACATGATAGAATACATGTTAATCTGTCCGAGTTCGGTGTGTGCATGTATCCGGTCCAATGAACTGAAATCTCATATTAGACTTTTGGAAGAGAGATCAAAAACTGCTGAACTTGGTTTCTTCATCTGACTCATTTCACTGAACACAGTCTTACTTTTAAACAGGCATTGATGAAGAGAGTTTATACCCCTGATGACTCAAAAAAATAATAATTAAGTCTAACAGATGGCTTAACTATTACAGATTTAAAAATGCAAGTAATTTGAAATTATATTGTTATATTTAGTGATTATTCATTTGCTAAAGTACTTTTACAAGGGTGCGAAAGTAGCTGTTTTATTTCCCTTAGTTGACAAATTTTCCCAACAACAACTTTGTAAAATAAAGTTCCTCCTGGTGAAATAGTTCCAACATTGAAGAAGAAAAAAAAAAAAAAAAAAAGTGCTTTCCAAGGATTTGAATTCATTTAGTAGACCAGGCAAATAATACAGCTTCTATAACATATTTCCCTGCATTTTCAGGACTAGATAATGCATTTCTAAATTATATAGGATGATGATTCAAACAAAGCTGCTTAATTGATCCTTTTTTGGCCCTGTCTTGTGATTAAAGTTTCCATTTGTCTACAGCCTGATTCTGTTAATGGACGATGGTGATCTTGTTTTTAGTTATTGTAAGTTATATATGACTCTCCGATGACATCTAAACTTCTCTCACATGTCTTATTGTAAATTCACACCTTCCAGTCACTTTGAAAAAGAATATCCTGAGTTACTTTTTTTCCGTGTGCTTGTTCTTTGTCTTTTTTTCCTGCTTTATTGTGTTTTAGTTGAAAGAAAAATGAGAAATTTTAATCATAGTTGCTAAGGCTTGCTTTTCCACTGCAGGACGTAGTCAGTTAGTTAAGTTATTCACGTTTCAAGTCAGAAGAGTAAGGTCCCAGGAGTGCAGTATATGAGGGACAGACAGTAACAAACTGACTGATAGAGAGAGAGCTTTGTAGCCAAACTCCTCTTGGCAGTCGATTTTCTGCAGAGCTGTTAGGAGCAACTAACTGAGAATCTGTGATGGGAAATCCGACATTAAGTAGGATGATGTGACTGGAACTTTGCAGAGAATAGCTTTGCAACTGTGAACTAAAATGTAGGCTACACATCTGGTCAGAGGCATGTGTCACTGGTGGAATAAGAACCTCTGCTATTTCTTAAATTACATTAAAATTAATGCTATACTTCCATCACTTTGCTTCTGCTACCCTGCCACATGGTTTTCCATATTTTACAGTGCACACATCATTTGAGTTCTGAAGAAAATTTGCTTAGTCAAAAAGTCAGCTGTATTCAAATTATTCATAAGGGAAATTGCATCTTAGGCAATTAAAGTATGTGCTGGGCAAAAGAAAATGTTGCTTCCTGAAAGCAAAAAGAGGATGCTTCATCTACTAGAAATTCTATTACAAATTCTTTTCTGTTACTAAGCACCTAATATTGAAAAGAAGCTTGTTCTAATCAGGAAGGAATTATACAAGGTCATGGGGGAAAAGGCTTATTTCAGTTTACATTGGTGCTTTTCTACTCTTGATATAGGCTTTCTTGCACTTCCATCAAATTCAAAAAATAAATCAAAATATTCTGTACATTAGTTTTATTTTCCTCTGAAATGCTGAGGGAGATCAATCCTGAAAAACAAAAAAAAGTACTTGGAGGCAATGGGGCAATTATTTGAAGGTACAAGAGCACAGGTGGTGTTTTTCTCGGTCCCTTCAGTAGTAGGGGAAAATACTGAGATGAATAGGAAAGCCTACCTGATCAACACATGGCAAAGAGGCTGGTGCCATCTATGGAATTCTGTGTTGATTGATTGATTGTTTTATCACAGGACAGTCTATATGGTAGTGGTCATGCTGGAGACAGATAGAGTTTTCCTGCCTCGAAGGGGAAAAAATATTCTAGACAAAGAGTTTCCGGGTCTCATTGGGAAGGCTTTAAATTAGGTTTAGAAGGAATGAGGTAAAACCAGGCTTGCTAGAGATGAGCCTAAGGGCACCTTTCCAAGATTGCCAAGGACATTGAGGTGTCGGAGCATGTCCAGAGAAGGGCAGTGAGGCTGGTGAAGGGTGTGTAGCATAACACTGAGGGAACTGGTATTGTTTAATCTGGAGAAGGAGAGGCTAAAGGTTGACCTTATTATTCTCTACAGCTACGTAAAAGGAACTTGTAGTGAGGTAGGGATTGGTCTCTTTTTCTATATATCTGGTGGTTGGATGAGAGGTGAAGTTAAGTTGTGCCAAGGGAGTTTCAAGCTGAGTATCTGGAAAATTTCCTCTCCAAGGGAGTGGTGAGGTGCTGGAACTGGCTGCCCAGGGAAGTGGTGGAGGTTTTTAAGAAACATATAGATTTAGCACTTAAGGATGTGGTTTAGTTGGCAACACTGGTGGTGACACGTTGACGGTTGGACTTAGATGATCTTACAGGTCTTTTCCAACCTTAATGATTCTATGAATTGATTCCATTTTCAGCTTGGCTTGCAGTGGTGTGGAAAATTGGAGAGCAAGAATGATGTGATCAGGCTTTGGATTCTGTAGTCATGCTCCTCATATGGAAGTAGGGTTAATTTAGCTGGAAAAATGTAAGTAGAGTAGTTCTGAAATAAACAGTGCACTTTCATCATCAGTCTTTGATAATTTACTAGGAAGGGAAAAGAGCTAGGCCATATTTAAAATTAGCCTGAGGGAATAAGGTAGTATACTATGTATCCTTTGCCCCCTTAGAATATAAATTACTCCATTTGAGCCATTAAAAAAATTGGTTTTCTGCTATATGTATGTTGCAAATCAGGATTTTTATGACCCTTACAGCAAAACTGTATTATTTGGGCTGTCTTTTGCTTATAAATTAATAATTCCTGTCAGCATTCTCTTCGATGTATTTTTTCTTTTTTTTAATTGAATTTTGTAAACTTGCACTGAAAAAGTGAATGAACTGAAAATAACTAAAGATCCTACAGTTCTCACCCCAACAATCTGTTTGATGGTCAACTGCATTCACTACCTGTAGAAGGAGAAGCCACTCTGTTCATTTCCAGTCTTCTCTGTTTAGAGTGGGTAAAATCTGAGTCCTGTTAATTCTGTACCAGTCTATCTCTCATATTCAAAGATTTGTGAAATTCCTTTGTCCTAGCTGTCTCTTTGTTCTGTGCAAACCTTTGGAAGTACTCAGCGGAAAAGGAATATACCATGTCAAATTGTTGTGTGTATTTCCAGATTATGCAGAAATTTACAGAATCTAGACCTTGGCATCTCTTAGTACCTGGCTGAAGGGGCTGAGGTGGTGAAGTAGAACCCAGTCCTTGTCTTGGAAGATTGTACCCAGGAAAGTGGGGTGCAGGACCACCTGTGGGCAATGGGGGGACAAGATTTCTGTTCCTTCTTACTCTAGCCAATCAGCAGAGCTGGAGATCTGTGAGAGAAACTACTACATTTTCTGCTACCAGAAATCAACTGTGTAAGGAGTTGATTCTGAAATGATATTATTCTTTTTCTGGTCTGTTTGCAGCCTACTTGCTGAGGTAGTTTTTACCTTTCTTAACCTCTCTGGTCCATCTCTGTTGCTGCATCAGATGGAGTGCTTAGGGCCATATCATACATTGATTTCCAGGCCGAACCCCACTGGATTCTGTGGGAATTCTGTTTTAAAAATCAATGGCATAATGTGATTCAAAATAATAAAAAGAGAGCAAAAGGACATAGAGGTTAGTGCATCTATGAGTTGTGATTTTGAAAATTTCATTAGTTACTTGCATCACATGGAGCGTATACTGAGCAGTGCTGTGCGTGCCTTGTTCAGAGACTGAATGCTTTTATTTTACATAAAAGGTGGAGAACTGCCTCTGAGGCATGGAGACTGTGACTTACCTTAGAGTTTATCCAAACTTTTGAATTAACTCTATGCACTAAAGCTGTGTTTGTCACTCAGGTGCAGTCTTTTAACACTGAAAACTATTATCTGGTATTTATATATTTCCCATCCAAAAAATATGCACATAATCCTAAAATTCAAAAAACTTGTACATTTCTGTGCTTGGCAGCATTGCTCTAATTTTATTTTATTTTTTCCTCAATCAAAGTTTTAAAAACCACAGAAGCAATGTCAGATTTATTGTACATTTTTGAAAGTTTTTATGATACTCTAATGTTCTAAGCATGGCTTTATTAATTTTATAGTTTATTAGATGAGTTCTATTATTCCCGAATGGCAGATAGCTCTTAGGATATTTTGCACTTCCTGTATGTCTGCCACTTTGTATTTGTCAGAACTGAAAGTCTCCATTTTGCTTTGAATTTGTGATCTTCCAAATTAGCAATTCAATTATCCCTCTTCCCAATAAGCAGATTCCTTTTGTTGGTTTTGATACTTAATGTATGAGATTTTTGTTGTTGTTTCTTTGTTTTTCTTTCTGCTTTTATGCCCACTTGTTCATATTTTCAAGAATTGTAACAAAAAGTCTGATTTTTTTTGATGCTGGATGTCATGAAGTTCTGTGGCACTGATTACTTACTTGAAAAAGACAAATTGGTATCTATGATTGGGAAAAGAATGTCAATTTATTACATGGGAGCTAAATAGATATAAGCAAGAATAGGAATTGGACATTTTAAAAGTTCCTGGGAATATGTTCTATCAAAATGTATATATCTATTTTACATGCTAGCATCTTAGATAAACCACATTGCAGCCAGTGACTGCTTATTAAAACACTGATAACCTACTTGTACATACAGCTAGATTTTTGACAATGTTAAGTAGTTCTTTGAGGGAAGATGGAAAAACTAAAACAAAATGATGAAAAAGCATTGATTGATTGACACTAGTTTATTGTCCAAGTGGGCTATAAATCAGCCAAGCTCACGTAAAGTGCGGTCAATATGAGAGAAGGAGAGAAAGAAGGGGAAAAGACTTTATAAAAGACTTCATATGTTGGAAGATTTAACCACTTATTTAATGAGTGTGAGTTCCCTTTCTAAAGTTTCTGTTAAAAGGCTGCTTGGACAATGTTGTAGGAAACCTGTCCCCATGACTAGAGGGCACATACCAAGTGTTTTCAGAATGTACACGTATCTTCAAAAAGAGCATATGAAAGAACAGTATCCTTGCATTTACTTTTGTTTTTCTTAATCTAACTGGAAGCAGAATAGTATTTGGAGTATTTTCATTTATTTAATTGCCAATAATACAGGAAATTCTATGTGAGTAAAATGTTCAGATGTTTTAAAAACCACTGTTGTGGTTTGAGGTTCGCAAACATATAGGATGTTATACTTGAAGAGGGGGATGCTAATAAAGGAAGGAGTGGCAGTATAATTCTTAGGAATTGCTTGAAAAACCTTCTGGGTATTAGCACAGAAACTTATTGGAGAGCAACCAAGGGAGCTCCAAGAAATAGTTGCAGACTGAATCAAAGCGCAAAAAACGTGAGACTGTAGCTACTGATCTATGACCTTACTAAGTGTGAGATCTTTTATAGCAGCTTACACGGTTCATGTTCAGGTGGATAAGAGTAAATGCTGAACAAATCTTTAGGTCTTTCCTCTTTTTTCTGTAAACAGTGCCTTGTTTGAACATACCTGGAACTTGTGGATCAGTGTGGGAGTCCAACTGTGGTTGCTCCTGCTTGAAGATAAATAGATATAAAATGAAAATCTATAATCTTGGGGAAAGTAAACTATATATAAAATAAATAAATTATATCTCTGAGAAGAGGTGGATGTTGCTGACTGAGGGCAGATTGATCTGACAGCAAGGAGTTGCTGGTGATGACTAGAGAAGAGAGAGCAGGAATGAGTCTAATGTGGGAGCCCAAGGGGGCTTTCTGGCATTTTTTTTCCAACTATTTACCAAGAAAATACTGGGGCACCTAAACCCCAAGCTGTAAAAAGCAGGTACATGCTTTTTGCGCAGTTGATCTGTATCCTCAAGGAGAGGGACACTAAGTGCAGTTGCAAGCTTGATGTTCTGTGATATTTATAAAATATGTCTGAATTAAGCTCTACATCTTTCTACTCTTACATGAACAGGATTTAAAGAAGACAAGAGTGACAACTTCAGATTGTGAGATGAGAAGCAGACAAAAAGAAGGAAGGTAAATTGATTGAGTTTGTTATTTTGTTGGCTTCCTATATAAAGCTAGAAAATGATCAAAGGCAGATGATACATGTGTATGTTTAAATATCTTCTATCTCATCTATAGTACTTATTTATTTGTTTATTTATTTTTGCAGCTTTAAAATTGAAAATTGTAATATCCTACCTAGAAAATGGGCATGATTTTTTTTTTAATTAATTTATTTTTTTTAACTAATCAAACAAACCAAAATGTATTCAAGGAAAAGCAGACTTGGTTGAATTTGACTGAGCTAACAAATAGGAAATGAAAAAAAAAAATCTATTTTCATAAAATAAGATTTGTCATGTATAATATTTGACTACAATTTACCATTTATTTCATTCAATCACTCATTTATACCAGAGCCTTTTTATGTATGTATCTAGCCACAACACACTTCTGTATATACTTCTGTCTATTTTTTTGGATTACATTTCCAGTGATCTTTAAGTTCTGTAAATACTCTATCACATAATATGTTTGCCACAACATAACAAGACACATAAACAATTTTTACATTATTCAACCAGTATTCGGTAATCCACTATTATCTGCATTCTATGAAATGCCCTAAAAATGTTGTATCCACTTAGTACTTGCCACAGTATATCTCCTGTAGCAAAAAAGAGCCTGATAACCGTGATTTGGAAGTTTGCTGTAACTCCCAGTAACAGAAGCCAGTAACTGTATGTATCTTCCCTGTAGTGGATGTTGGATTCGGAACTGAATGAGAGAGAATGTATCATTTTTATTTTATTTTATTTAAGATAGATGCAGCGACAATGAAAACATGTATCTTTAAGTTTTGGCTCTTTAACTATTTAATTTCTTTTCTTTTTTTTTTTTTTTTTGTCCACAGGTTCTAGAAAACACAAGAATGATTGGACTTTCAGTGTATCACCTTCCAAATGATCTCTGCACAAAGGTATGACAGGAGAAATTGATTTTCACTTTTCATCAATATTTCTAAATTGTAACACATATTTTACACACACACACACACAAAAAAAAGATGCATCACCCTGTTTTTTGTCAGCATTCCTGAAATAAAGAGCATTGAAAGTTACTAGCTTGGAAGTTTCAGATTAGTAATTTACAGCCTGCAAATGGATTTCTTTCTTTCAATGATAAGTCAGTCAGTGAACCATTTATTGCACATGGATGATAGGCAATTCACTCAGTGGATGTGATTTTTTTTTTTTTTTTTTTTCTTCTTGGCATTTCTCCTCAAAGCTTGAAGCAGAATGAATTTTGATTGAGATTTTCTGGACATTTCTAAAGTTTCATGCTTTATTTAGCTTTTACCAGATGGGGTTTGATAAACCAGGATGTATGAACTGAGAGCTCCCTTCATAAGTTTGGTGGGTTTTTCTAATTATTGCTGGTATTAGAACTTGAAATACTGTTGTAAACTAGTTGAGTTGGAACTGCAGCTTCATCATCACTGCTTCATCATTTTTCTATACTTGTAACTGATTTCATTGGCAAAGTGCAAAGCTTCTCTGATCCCTCATACATCCTCCTCTTATGGTTCTGGCTCAGGTAGGAGAAAGGAACTTCTGGATCTTCAGGGAGACCACAGTTTCTAGTAAATGTTGACATTCTACATCTTTCCCATCTGAATTTGTTTATCTGTATGCGTTTAGTTTTCTGCTTTGATGTTTACAGTCAGATAAATGTTACCATATATCATATTTATTTTCCTAGAATTAGATGTGAAAATTAGCCTAGAGAGGCAAGAATGAAGTGGCTCAGATTAGCTTAACAAAACAGCTCAACAAGACACATTTTCAATGCTATTTACCTATTAAACCCATTTCTTAGAACTCTGTAAGGGTCTGATGTAAAGCTTTATCTGAAGATGATTCCTAAAGACTGCTAGAAGACTTGTTACAGTGTAAATCCAACTTGTACTTACTTATTATGTTCCAAGTGCTTATTACGCACTTTTTGACTGAGCAGCATTACAATACATATTTGTTATATATTCACACATATAATTATAAACATAACTGGGGGTGAATCTTACAGAGTACATAATCTATTCCTCAAAGATCTAATGATTTTAAGGAACTCTAATGACAGAGAACTTTGCCGTAACACTTTTATTTATTTTTAATTATTATTTCTTTTTTCTGTTGTTTGCTTTTTTTTTTTTTTTGTTTTTTTTTGTTTTGTTTTGTTGGTTTTGGGGGTTTTTTTTTGTTTTGTTTTTGTTTTTTACCACAAGGTAAAATCATTTCCAGCTAGGATTCACTGCAATTGTTTAGCTCCCTTATCTAAATACCACTCTGTATTCAGATATGTAGCTTGAATAATTGACAATTATATACATAGTTATAGGAACATTCATTGTGCATGTTATCAATATTCTACAATACATGACTATGTGTCCTGCATGCCCAAATATTCTCTAGATCATCCTGAAAACATAAGAAGCTCTAGACAATACATCTGAGTATGTTTTCTTTTTGTAACACAAAAAATCTAATCTTAAAAATATATTACATGTATTAGTTGCACCTTTTCTTTTCTTACCGTTTCTTAGATGCATATGTATTTTCTAAAAGCGCTTGAACTGACTTTATTTTTTATATTCATATACTAGATAAAACATACTTAAGATGTGAAGCTTACCTTAGAGGAATGACATTTTCTGCCCTGGAAACTGATTCTTGGCAATCTTCCTAAAATCAGTTTCCAAGTTACTCATTTGTGTGTATCAAGTTACAGTGCCCATACTTTCACTTTTTGTTGTTGTAATGATTTGTCCCTATCCTATTAATGATTGCTATAATGTATTCACACATCATGGAACCTAAATGTTGGATAAGCGCAGCCTGGAATAGATGGGTCATACTGAAGTTACAAAGGGTCTTGCGAGTCTGGAAGTGAAATTCAAATTCCAGAAAGAGATGAAAAAAATTATTTAAGGATGCAATAATTGGACTTTCAGACTTGGGTTTTCTCTTGTTTTGTTATACAAAGGCTCTGAACCCTGCACATGGTCAGATAATGATCTGATGCCTGAGTAAGGGCACAAACACTGGCTTTATTCATAAATTTTAAAATTAGATTTAAATAATCACAACAGGTGACAGCAATGAAAATATATCACTATGCGTTCACTCATTATCTCCAAATACAATAATTGATAGATAGGTATGGCTTTAGTTAACAGTGGAATGGAGGAAACCATAAATCTCACAACCTAATCAAATTAGAAATCAATATTTCTTTTCCCTGCCTTTTTTTTTAAGGCAAAGCACTGAAAAAAATATAATAACATTTTAGTCATTTTGCAACACTAAATTAAATTAATGTCCGTGGGCTAGACTGTACCTATAAGCATAATAGCTCTCAGGAGGAATGTTTTTAAAGGAGAGAGACGGAAAGGGAAAAGGAGGAAGGAGAAAGAGCAGAGATGGTGGTTTGTTGGTATGCAGACAAATGGGACTGTAGTCAGTGTATGCTAATGTGAACAAAATGCTTCAGAGAAAGCCTTGAACAAGGCAATCCCCAGCACTCATTATTGTTTCTACTAAAAAAGGGAATACACGTGTCTCTTGTGGTCTGTGTAAATACAGGGAAGGTTTTTTTCCCCAGAGTAGTTGAGTACAGCCACTTTCAAGCATTCTTGTTCTGACAGACAGGAACCCTTTTCTTTCCATCTCTTCTTCCCCCAGCTGCTGGATTTTTGAATGAATTTGTATTTCCTAGGAAATGAAACTATTGATTTTCTTTCTAAATAAGAACGAAAAGTACAAGTTGTTTTTATGTTGCTGTGTTTTTTTTTGTTGTTGTTGTTTGTTTGTTTCCTAGATAGTGGATATTTTGACTTAAATCCAGCCTTAGTCAAAATACCGGGGAGTATATTCTCACCTCTGCCGTTAACCTCCATAATGTTTCAAGTCTTTATACCCGCTATGACACAGCTTTCAGCATCCTTGTTCCTAACAGCCATTCAGAGGATCACTCAACAATTGATTGAGCTATAATTTCATGGCAGGTTCTTCTTTCTCTTCTTTTTCTCATTTGCTTCATTTGTCATTCAGTATTTTCTCCTCTCTCTCTTTTTCCTTTTGCTGTTACCCTGTGATCAGACTCTTTCTGAAGTGGAAACCTGAATCTACTGAATTATCTTTTTGAAAGAAAGAAGTCAGGATGCTTGTGTGTGTCTATTTATAATGAATGCATACGGATGTGATACAGTGCATACTCATGGGATCCTCTTGGTATAAACTGTTAATATAGTCTACGCATATTTCCAGACCATATGAACAGCTGTGTTAAGCCTGTTGAAAATATTTGTATGATTTTTATTGAAGAGTTAGGGATAAGAAAGCTTACAAAGTCTTTGCATAATAAAAATTCATCTTTTTTTTTTTATGTTCCTTGTACTCTTTAAAGTACATTCATTCCACATTCAATGGATTTATGAAAGCAGATGTGGGAGTTCTCTTTGCTGAAACGTTGAACTGCAGGTGTATAAAAGAGAGAGAGAAATCCATGCAATAATACATTAAAGTGGAAATAGTAGAAACTTCTTCATTTAAATAAAATGTGTTTGTCACTTGAGCTGTAACAAGAAATATTAAGTTTAATCATTTGTTGTATACAATTACATAAGCTTTGATCAGAAATGAGGTTTCAGTAATATGTGATGAAATAAGAATAGGTATGTGAAAGGTGTTTTCACCTGTAAAATTATTTGGTTTAATTTCAAAGATGTGAACCCACAGTGTTCATTCTATTAGATAAAATGTCTTTCTTCTATTCCAGGGACTTTATTCAATTCATTGTTCTCTGAAAATCAGATTGTATTGTATTTGCAGAACAATAGGTAAGCTCTTCTGTATTTAATACGTGTAGATGCTTATAGGTACATATGGAGAAAAACATATTCTTATATACTGTGTTGCTCTTTAAAGATTAAAGTGTTGTTTTTGTTTTTGTTTTTTTCTTTAGTGTATACTGCATTGAGCTTATATTTTTATTGATACTCCTCTTTATTTGTTCCATCTGGTGTAAACTGAAAATTAATTCCTGTGGATTTTTTGAGCAGAAATAGAACATAAAGATACCTGAGCATAGGAAAGAGTGAGAGAAACAACCAAAATACAATAAAGACATAAAATGAGTAGTAAGGATAAAAAAGCGTTATTCGTTCTGCAAAAAGATATTTCTTAGTCCCAGGTCTGCTCTTTCTTTTTTTTGTGCGTGTGTGTGCATGCAAACATGTCTTAAACCTTTTGCATTCAGTTTGGTGTTCATTTTTCCCATAGTGTAAGCAAGCAAACATCAAAACAGTATTATGCTCTTGGCCTTACTTGAATTCTAAAGACAAGTATGCCCAAAAGTCATTTTTTTCTTTAATATTTTATTCATGCAAAGTGGTAAGTAGGTTAGTAGGTATAACAAACACACTTAACTCTAAATATCCATATTCTTCTGTATTGCAATGCTACCTTCACATTTCCTGTTTATTAGCCCTGTTACAAGAACCTCATCTGTAGCCAAAAAAAAATACCCACAACAACAAAACAAAGAGTAAACTATCCCTTAGCTGATTTTAGCCATGCTGGAGTGAGGCAAAGGTCTGATTTTAAACTCTTAGCTCCATCCGTATGTTCAAAAATGTTGTTAAAAATGCCACACGCTGCATAATTACAAAATAACAAATCTGTTAGCTCTTTCTCCGCTTCTTTTAAATATACTTTTGATGTCTTTGGAATTAAAAAGCAGAATGAACGGTATTTTCAAATATTTCATCTCCTACCCAGTACCTACCTACATTTTTTGTGAAGCTTTTTATCATGCGAGTGCATTTTTTTTTTCTTTAAATACACGCTGTTATGTGAAAGTATTATAAATAGAGATATGCTTTGTGCAAATAGTTTTGGCAAAAAAAAGAAACAGTAAAGTGGATTTTCGTTTTGTGCATCTGATAATGTTTTTCTGTGTCTTGTAATATAGATATCTAACATTGGTCCTTTATGCTGCTGGGTCAGTTTGATGTTTCTAGCTTCTATTTATTTACTCTATTTATTGTTAGTTATAATGTTAAAAAAGTCCATGATCAAGCACTTTCATAAGATGCTTATAGCTGTTTGTAATTACTGAAATTATGTTCAATTCCATTTGTACAAAGAGAAGTGACACTTGGCATATATTCCTTTAAATACGGTATACTTAAGCTTCATGATGTTGTATACTTTGGACTCTGTATATAAAAGTTTGTGTATGCAGGATTCTTTGTAATTTGTGAATTTCATCATGAGTTTTGAAAATATCTTTAAGATGCCAAATTTTAAGACACCCAAATATAATAAGTATTATCCATAATATTTCTCATTAAGCAATCATTTTTATTTCCTATATAGTGACATTTAACCATGAGGAAAATAAAATTATTTTGATTCTTATAGTGAAAAATCCAAATACTGACTTTATTGAAAAAGCTTTCCATAAAGCAGTTGTGTATGAAAAACAGAAATTATTTAAATTAAAAATATATACCTTGCAAGGACTCCTGTGTGACTTACATTGTATGAATAAGGCTTCTTAAAGAATGTTTTCAAAGACCTTTAAATCTTTTTGTTACTTTCACTGGACTTTGTTACTAGCCACTCGAATAAATTTTTTTCAGGGTTACATTCAGGGTTTCATTTAGAACCTTAAGCCTGTCAACTTCCTCTACTCACAGTCATTCCTCAATACCAGCAGCCTGAACCATATTTCAGCTAATTTGGTGAAGTTGGAAAATCAATTCTGTTTTACAAATACTAATGCTGTGATCATTATCTTTGCTCTAAGGGCTTACATTTGAACACAACATAATTCAGATTAATAATGCATATTTAATAAATGCTAACATAAGTACCAAGGAAGCATTTTGGTTTCCAAATGAATCTCCACATACAGTTGTAATAACTAATCAATAATTAATTATAAACTAGTTGACCCAGTAGACTCTTGCTTCTTATACGTATTAAAAAAAAAGGAATCTGGTAAGCTGATTGGAAAACTAGAAAATATAATGTATAATCACTTTTTCTGCTATCTCTTCACTTGAACACAAGATTAAGATTTATTTAGAGTTCAAGAGTTCTTGCAACCACAAGCATAAAATTAAAAAGAAGATAAATCCTAAATAGGGAAACAAGTATACCAACACTGTGTAATGCATGTTTGACCTCTGATCTAGTCATATCCAATCTTGGACTTGGTATGCTTTCAGTGAACTTAGTTGTGAACCAGCCTTTATGCTTATCACAGTGTCTGAGGTATCACAGGGCATCTTACCATAGTGTGCGAAGCAAGTCATGTCCATTTGGCTGACACTGAGGAGTTCCACACTGCCCTCTTTTGCCGAAGCCTGGACTAACTGCTGCAATGAAGACCTTGAATCTTAAAATGTTCAATCTTTAAACTTATAACCATAATTTCTTGCAAGGTAAGAGCTTATTTTTAGGCAGTTCACTATCACTGAAGGTAAATCTGGTTTTAATGTACGAGGACCACTCCAAAAGCAATTGGCCCGCAAAATCAGTGGTGGTATGTCAGTAGAGTTGAACCTTCCCACTATATTCTGTTACATTTCATTGCTGTATGGAAAATGGCAGCAGGGGGGCAGTCCGACAAAATGTCTGACATGGATGTGCAAATGAAGGAAATGTGTATCATTGATATTCATTGATGCTTTCTTGGATTCTGGAGACCAAACAGTGGATGTTAGTACAGTGAGGCATTGAGTGGTGCATTTCAGCAGTAGTGACAGCAAATTTTCACCTCCACTGGTGCAGATTTTTATGAGCACAACATGTAGGCTCTTGTTCATTGCTGGTGAAAATACATAGTTAATGGTGTTGAAAAATAGTGATTAGTAGCGCTAAGTGTGCACTATCAAACAGTATTTTTGTGCTCTTTGGATCTGTTGTAGTTTCCATGGAAATAAATAGGAGGCATTACTTTCAGAGAGACCTACATAGCTAGCTGTCACTGATTCTTCTGCTAGCAGCTGTCTACTGCTGGATAGCACTCAAAGTTATTTGTAACCTTTGAGAACCTTAAAAAATACGAAAAACAACACGTGCTTGTTGATATTGTTGAGTGGAATCAGATATGTTAGCAGTGTTAGCAAATGCTTTGAGTTTTATCCAGTTCTTTGGTAAAAATGCACAAAAGTGTCTCTAATGTCTTTCTTATTTAACAGCAGTGTGTCCAATGAATTCCCAGTGATGATTTCTCCTAACTTTGGGTCCTGGTCTGTAGTGGTTTCCACTCAACAGGGAACCCCTGTTCTGGCTTGTCTGAAGTCAACTTTTCAGAAATCCAAAGCACACCTTATCCCACTTTGATTTTCTGATTGCAGTGCATGACACTTCTTCAATTTGTAGGTAGCTTAGATCAGAGAACTGAGCTTTGAGTAGGTTGCAGACATCTGGTCAAGATTAAATTAAAGCTAACTTTATGAATTTCTTATGAGCATAGTTACAAAGTTTTGGTTGGACAAATAGGAACAGACCTGGTTCATAGCATCCAAAAGATGGATGGAGTCAAGATTCTAGTTTTCTAAAAGTTTGGAAAGAAGGAGACTGGATCTCACTTTCAAGTCTGAGTTCTGCTTTGTTTTACTGATGATAACCATGAACATTTAGAACAAACAGGCTAGCAAACAAAAACAGTAACAGCAACTTCATCTCAGAATACATCTCTGACAGTTGTATCCCTGATAGAATATAATGTTATATTGTTCTGTGGTTTTTTGGTCTTGTACAAAGGTATCCACAAACAGAGGCTGTTAATCTTGTTTTAGTAAACAGAGAATAAAGGAATACTTACTTGCTTTGGTAAGATACCAGTCAGTTAGTAGATACACTTTAGTATGTAAATCGTTCCTTTATCAGCCATGTTTTAGCAACTTTCTAGTCACGAGGTACGAGAACAACTGTCAAAGGTTTTACGAATTCATTGCATTAAGCATGCAGCAAAGTGATAGATATATGATTTAGCAGTTTATTATTCTTCATTAAAAATGCAGAAAGGTGTTAACAAGGTTTTGTTCTCAGAGGTATTACATGGAGAGAAAAGGGAGGGAGGCTAAAGTAAAAAACAAAGCTATGGATTGTTACAGGCTTTTGTATTGTTAAAGTCAGATGAAAAATCATACTTATTTATTCCAAAGCCTCGTTGTGCAGTAAAACAGAGTTGATGAGAGATCAACCCTATTGCTCAGAAATCTGAAATTTTGGCAAATTTCAGCTCATCTTCAGTTGGAGCTGGATAAATTTGAGTTTGTCTGTTTCTCTGTAGCTTCCATGGAAGTCTAAACAGCCGACTAATTAGTCACTCCAAAGTAGAAGACAAGTGTATTGTCCTCATTGTCACTTATGTTTCTGGTTCTGTGTTTCACCTTTACTCCAGAAGTCTCTTACTGTTTTGCTTCCTGCTTCCTAGATCCATCTTTTGTGTGTGTGTGTGAAAATGGGCTCAGCGAACTAATAAGAAAATCGTTCATTTTTATTTTTCTTTTCTGCTGATGAGTTGCATATGAATAATTAACGAGCATGTTGCATGCATGAAGTTGTTATATGCTATAATAAGACAGTGCTGTAGATGTTGCAATATGCAAAAGAAGCAGCTCTTTGCACCGATTGCACCAATTGGTTGCCCACTTGTGAAACTGTAAAAATATTTTATTAATGTTTGTTAGTTAATTTCTAAAGCAGAATCCGATTCCGTATGTTTAGAATGGTGAACATGTATTCTCAACTGAAAGAGATATTAGAATAAGGTATCCATACTATTCTTCATCTAGAAAATGAAATAATTTCTAACAGCATAATACAGAATTAAATGTGAGTATATTTTTTGTGGTGTGTGAACGTGACTATTTTTATTGAAGATTGTAAATGTGCAGGACAGTCCACATTTCCATGAGTGATGTGGTACTGATATTTTTTTCCTATTACATTTTGGTGCAAAGTAGGAGCAAAATCTTTGGTTCTGACTGAAAGTACAATTGCAAGAAATTTTCTGGGTCTTTTTTTTATGTTATAAGATTTACAGGTATTTCATCAAGAACCTGTCCAGATAAAGCACCCCTTGGAAACACACTGAATAATGAAACATTCAAGTTTTTGCTATAGCAGTAAGGGTAGAAAAGAAACAACCAATCCCCTTAGAAGTGTTCCTCACAGTTTGTACAAAATACAGTCTACAGGAAGAGTATTATATTCTGATCCCATATTTTTTTCTCTCTCCCAATAGACAAATTTCAATCTCGTGTGAGAGACTATAAACCAGTTTTGAAAAGATCAGTAGAGAAAATGCTGCATTTACAATTTGCAATTGTGCATTTGACAATAATCATATTTGTTCTGAGGACACAAGGACAAAAGATATTTGGCAGGTAGGATGGTGCAGCAGGGTATTGTTGAGAAGCCATTTTGTCTATTTAGCACAAGCAATTTTGTTACTTTCGTATTGAAGAATACTCACCTCTCTATTTCAAAATAATCACTGTAGCTAAGAAACAGTGGTAAACGAAACTTTTCAAGGTTAAAAAAATGAGTTCATCTTTTCATGGTTGTGATACTTTATAAACAAATACTAAAGCTTGTTACCAAATTCTGAGATTAAAGTAGCTCTCCTTGTTAGGAAACATGAGCCTTGATCCATTAGGGTATGTTTGCATGTTCTACTTCTACTCAGGTTAAAACAACAACAAAAGACACTTCCGTGAGCTTTTTGTTGCTCTGCAAGTCTTCCTGTGCTGTGGTAAGAGCTTTGTAAGGACTTCAGAGCCAAAAAGAAACACAAGTGAGTCATATACACTGAATGCGCTGTTTATTGTTATTGCCTTTATCATTCCTTGTATCTCATTTAAATGAGACATGTATCTTTCAATAGCTTTTTTTTTATATATATGTACAATAAATGCAAAGGAAAGAAACCTATACTTTTGCTCTCTGCATCTCTAATTTGAAAATATATGATGTTCAGGAAATCATGTTAAGCTTGCAACAATCTATTGAAAATTAGCTCATTTGTATGAGCTGAATTGAGCACCAAAATGTCAGGTGTGCTCCTTTTCCCAGCATCATTGCTAATCTATAGTTTTGGTAACTGAAGAGAAATGATGTATAATGAAAATGTCTACTGTGCTGTGTATCATTAGCTATTCCTTATTACAGTCAGCCATCTATTCATCCTTTCTGGATGTACTCATGAATAAGATGCATAACAAACTGATGTTCTGTTTTTTCCTCATTAAGAATCTGATATCTTGTTCAGCAACACTGAAGAGGAAACGATTTGCGTTTGGTTCTCAGTGCGCGTTTTATAACCCATAGAAAATTAAAAATAAACAGCAATATGCACAGTGATTTCATATACTTTCTTTCATTTAAATTAGAAGCATTTCCAAAAAGGATATCAGACAGAGCTTGTATGGTGTGAAGGCTTCTTTTATAAGTGACTCATAGAATATTTGATGAATCAACATCTATGAGATAGATATATTCTACACTTTAGTTCTTCAGTGTGACACATTGCTTATTATTCTGGTTATCCTCAAATCTCTGTCCTTTAAATGTTCATTTTTTAGTAGGGTCTCCAGTTCTACAGATCTATAATGTATAAACATATTTTCAGTACATGTAACGGACAGTAGCAATGATCAGTAGCTAAGGAGGAGGCAAAAGATATAGCTAACTTTGTATATGGTCATGGAGCTAATTCCTAAAATTTTAACTGGAGTTAATTTCCGGGGCTTTTCTCAATTGGTTTGGAGTACAAGCTCTTTAAAATGAAGTATTATTATAAACATTTTTATAATTATTACTTTTATTATTATTTTTATTATTTTTAACAGCTAACAGCTTCTAACTCCAAGGGTGCCCACAGATATTTTGTGATGCCACTAACAAATAATAAGTTTCTATCAATGTAGGCTTTAAATCACTAAGATTTGGTTGGCAATAAGCTGAAATTACATGATTATTCAAATAAATCTCCAGCATTTGGAGATCATGAAAGGATCTGCTATTCACTTTTTTAGATGGAAATATGCTGTTAGGTGGGAAATTAAAATTCTTGCCCACTTGAGAATAATTTTATACTTGAAACAAGACCTGATAAAGGAAGTAGGGGGAAAAAAAATCAAATGAAATGGAAATCATGTACTCTCTCTCTTTATGCCTTTCTGACTAACAACATTTGTTGTGTTGGGCAGAGATGTGGCTTCACATAATCACTGTGGACCAGTGCAAGGCCAGATTCTCATTCACTCTGTAAAATCTGAACAGAGCTTCTAGTTCATTCTTAATGTCTTCTGTGTCCAGTCTGAACATGTTAGTGAACAGACCTAGTGAAAACTGTCCAGATAAATATAATGTTTCTACCTTTGCTGATAGTCCATCATCTGCACCTAGTTTATATATACCCTGTAATACATCGCTGACAAAACTATAAATTATTGTGAATAATCACAGTGCAGCTACATCCGTTTAGAATTACTTACTGAAACAGTTTCTTTGGACTTGGAGAGTGTTCCTCAGTTATAAAAAAATATATATATGAAAAGATCTATTATCTCATTTTACACCTACAAACCTTAGTGATAAGTGTTTTTAAAAATAACTACTTCGATCAGTGTTACATGCCCAGATGGAATTGTTTTCCTTTTTATGCTATCTGTGCCCATATCACTACTGCAGAATTCAATCCTTAAGTTCTGTGCCTTGATGACTTAACACAAGGACATGTTTTTTTAATAACTAGTTGAGAAGGATCAAAGAGCACACAGTAAGTTACATGGAATTGGTATTGATCAACAAGGTTTTCTCAAGGCACAACAGGACTTTCAGCTAGTACCACATATACCAGGTATCTGATGTACTTTGGGTATGTATGAGCATGTGAGAAAACAAAACAATCAAACATACACAGAAGGATTGTCGAGGGGGGAAGGAAATACAGAAGGAAAAAAATGGGTAAATCAAAGTGTGTTAATTCAAACCTGCAATGCAGCTGCCTATTTTTCTGTTACTTTGTGCAGCGCTTTGAAGCACAGATGCTAGGCAAAGAAGGCTTGCCAATTTTGCAGCACATCCCTTAAGAAAACAGGATTGTGGCTATGAATGTGTCTTGATTTTAACACCAAATATTGCCTTTCCAGATGCATATATTATCCTGCAGAGAATGAGGAGGAAATCTTTCTTCAATATCATTTCCTAATCTTTTCATATGAACCTTGGCCTGGCTTCATCCAGGTATGCGGATGAGATGGGGTAATAAAGAGATAAAGAACTGGTCTCCTGTCATTTTAGAAGGTGGGAACAGAAAAATTGTTCTTCTTTCTAATAACTTGCTTGTAGATTTCAGTTATTCAAAGATTAATCTCTTTGTTGAACAAGCAGGACTGACAGCTCTTTCAGTTAATACTCCTTGACTGATCATAGCTAGATTATTAACATTTCTTCATCTAATTTTGGCCAGACTCCCATCTAATCCCAGAATATGAGGGAAAGTCATATCTCCCTCACATTTTTCTTTAGATAATTTAGCTATGTACAACTATAGCTTGTCCGTCTAAACTCTGCATTTTTCTTTATATTTTTCTTTATATTTTCTTTGCTACGTTTCAGTCCCGCTCGTATTCTTTCACATTTCTATAATCCTTAACTTTGTAATGGTCTTGGATGTGGTTTGAACTATTAGTATGGCTTTTCTCTGCCCAAAGGTGTCTAGATCTCTCTTTGTGACAATTTCAAATTATTTAATCATTAAAACTAATATATTTATATGAAACATTATTGCATGTAAAATGTTAGCTACATGAGGAAAATGTCAAACAAAATCTTTCATCAGAATGTCTTCCTTTGTAATAGCATTCTGTGCTGATCATCCTAGCTAGATATCTTGAACTACTATAAACAGTGCATTTTACAATTAGCAGGAGTAAGCAGCAAAGGAGTATACTGTCCTCATTTTTAACACATTTACTTGTAATCGAAAGAAAAACAGAGGCTTCTCAGCATGCTGAGAACTTAATTTTAATAACTGATGTTTACTTAATGGTTGTAACTGCAGCTAAGAGATTGGCAGTTTATAATATGCTAGCATTCCCAGCTGTTATCATTCAAATAAGGAGGAAGACTGAGAAATTAACACTGAGAAAACTAGTTAGCCACATGGTACAGCACAGAGGGTATAAACTTGACTGCAAAAGAGCAGAGCAGTGTATGGAACAGAAACATTTTCCCCAGTATGAAATATAGTTGTAAGTAGAGTTGTTTTTCATATTTTACTTAAAAGGTCCTCACAGTAGAATCTTTTGAAAGGAAGCGCTTCCAACCGATAGTATTTGTACCTATTTGTAATGTATGTCTATAATGCTTTTTTTTTTTTTTTTTTTTTTTGGAATTCTGAACAGAACTGATTGATTGGTAGTTATTAGCCTCATTTTGTCAAAGCTAAAATTGACATGATTCTATTCAGATCTTCACAGAAATTACAGTACCAAATGGTATCATCAAATGTAATATTCTGTACAAGAATTACATTATGTTTATTATAGTTATTTAAAGGGATGAAAAAAATGATGTGAAGATCTTATTCAGGAAGACATTCATCAGTTTGCTACCTTTTGTGCCCAGCTTGGCTCTTAAGTATTTTGCTTTTCTTCCATCTATCTCCAAGTGCTTTTTATGAAAAAGCAAGTTTTGGTTACTTTATCTATTAGATAGGCTAACAGAGACAGAAATGATAAAAAATGATTCATTTCATCTCTCTCTGCAGGTCAGTTTCAAAATAAGGAGCATACCTAGAAACACGTTATTTTTTACTTAACATCCCCATGTGCCACACACAGCATTATGATATTTGCAATTCTCACTTGCAGGATTTAAAATAGATGTGGGTTTTTTTGTTGTTGTGTTTGTTGCAGTGTTTGTTTATTTGTTTGTTTAGTATAGATATGGATACATAATTCTCATTGGCACTGTGGAGTACGCAGACATGTCTGAGAATGCTGGGCTGTATCGATCTAAATGAATACGGAGACCACACAGCATTAGTCTGGAGATATTAATTCAGCTATCTTTGAGTGATGATGGCATTTGAAGGTTTCAGTGAGGGAAGGTTCTCTGCCAGCCACCAAGAAAAACAGATCTCATCTATCCTAGGTGAAGGCAAAGCATTTCTTTGCAAGGTACTTGTGTTTCACTCTTTCTGCTTCTGCAGATGGGTGTCCCTGGCTGGAGAATCATGGCTTCCTGATGGGGGCACCCAAGAATCCATAAATATCTGTATTCATGGTGATCCTGGTGTAAGTAATATGAAATTCCATTTCAGGTATCCCAATATATATGTGTCATTAAAGAAAGATAATAATAAAAAAGAAAGAATAATTAAAAAAAAAAAATTGAAAATTTGTGCTTAGCATGTAGGAAGCTGACAGAGTTCCATATTAGCAGCTGAAAGTGACCCACCCCCCAAGAAGCACACCGAGGATGGGCATAGGGCAGGGCAGAAGGTGGCAACTGTTTCTCTCCGCTAAGCACTGGAGTTTCCACGCTGCTGCAACCCAGAGATTTCCTTGGAAGTGCCTGGAAACACTCTGAATGGAATCATATCATAGAGTGGGTTGAATTGGAAGATTATCTAGTTCCAACTCCCTGCTGTGGGCAGAGCTGCAACCCACAAGCTTAGGCTGTCCAGGGCCCCATCCAGCCTGACCTTGAACACTTCTAGGGATAGGGCACCCACAGCTTCTTTGGGCAGCCTTTTTCCCTGTCTCACCTCCCTTTGAGTAAAGTATTTTCTCCTAAAATGTAAGGTAAATTTCCCCTGTTTTAGTTTATAACTGTTCCCTCATGTCCTATACATATCTGCCCCTGTGAAGTGTCACCCCCCTTCAAATAGTGAAAGGGTACTGCAGTGTCTCCCCAGAGCCTTTTCTTCTCTAGACTGAACAATCACAGTTCCCTCAGCCTGTCTTTGTGATAGAGGTGCTCCAGTCCTCTGATCATCTTTGTGGTCCTCCTCTGGGCCCAATCCAACAGCTCTACATCATTCTTGTTCTTCCAATAAAACACATCTAATAGAAATGCATGTAATTAAAGTACCTTCTGTTATGTTGAAATTGGATGAGTGTAGCCTAGGAGTCATTATGGAATGACTGACGCTTGAATTTCTGTTGCCTCTTTCAGGACTCTCTTTTTTTCTTTTCCTTTTGCATTTATCACTCAAATTTCTGTATGCTATAGCCTCAAGGTGATGGTGAATTAAAGGAAAAAAAGTAAAAGGAAAAAAATCACATTATTCATTATGAATTGTCCATGCTTCAAATAGTATGGGTATATGGATGCAGTGAGAGTAATTTGCATTAATAGTTATAAACCAACTTTGGTTTCACATAACAACATAAATAATGAACGATAATGAACAAAATTTATTTTGTTGCAGACATTTCACTGGAGCTATAACTATGAAATGAAAATATAGTTTTTTACAGTCACATTAGTTTGCTTTTTTTACAAAATAAAATATAAGCAATAGGCTTTTCTGTTTCAAAATAATCATTATTTTTCAGTATTTCATTTTCTGCAGTTCTCTCAAAGTGCTTGTGATAATATAGTTAATGCAGGTAATTTCATTCTGGTGGCGTATTATACATTAAGGTAACTTTAAATATTAGGTATATTTTCTGAATTCCAGCCAAGTACAATTTCTCTTGACCTAAAACTTCCTACTTTAAAATCTTCTTTCCAGTATTAAATTCTGACCTTTGGCATCTGACATCATCTTCTACAAAAGTAGCATTTGCTATTTGCAAAGAAGTCTTTATTTTATTTTCACAGCTAATAATTTATTTTTCCAGTGGAAAAGCCTTAGTGGCTGCTCATTTGAATTTTAACATTGAACACAGATATCTTCTTTGCTTCTACTCTATCACAAAGTCTTGTATATTTTCTTTCTGTCTTTAAGTTTCCATGACAGTTGTCTTCATATTGGTTACGTAGAAAAAGTAAGGGAGATCATAAACTGTTTTTAGTTAGTAAATGCTAGTCTATGCTCTGCAATGAAATGTGTATGCCTTGTGTGATTCTGCTGAGAAGATTAACTAGTCGTTCAGCAGGGACTAATTACAAGCTGCAGCAGCTGGAGAGAGGAAGATCAGGAGGCCAGATGGCTTGGAGAAGTATAGGGGATTTTCTATTCATTACAGGTTTGAAGTACTTCCTTAGTTATCTGGGAAAAAATATCAGAGGATGACAGAAAAAAAAAACTCCTCGGGAGAGAGAGAGAGTGTGAATAAAGTAGAAAGCATTTCTAGTGGACTTGTTCTGTTTTTTTCTGAAGTAGGAAATGATTAAATTTGGGTGTTCCTCCTGGCTAGCTTTGAAAAGACGGGGTGGGACAGCGTCTGAAAGTTGCAGAAGATTCTGATCTCTGCTCGCCAGGTTTTGCTGCTGGGGAGGAGATTAACCAAAGATCTCCATCTGGGGCATGGGCAATTGTTGGTGTGCTGAGTATTTGTGTACCATTTTGTATTCTGGATATGGGAGAGTGTTGATTAGTGAAGATTGGGTTGAAATGAACCTCTCTGGTTATTAGTGTGTGAAACCCTTTATTGATGTCCACAGTAAGCTCGTTAAAATTAGGCTGTCAGTTCAGTGATTGCTTGTTTCATCTTTGTATTTAACTGGTGATTTTTTGACATATTGACATATTCCTTTTCCATTTAGTTGTGGCTTACATAAGCTTGTGTTCTGGTTATTGTGGATTATTTTGCTGAAAGAGTGGTTATTCTTGAGTGCAAGAACTGAGCGTAGCTACTTAAGGATGTCATCAAAACCATGTGTTGTAAATGGCACACTATTCAGAAAGTAAGCATTACTACAATGGATACCTGCAACTTAGAAATGTTGGATTTATGTATCCCATCTGCTTAGAATGGAGAATCTTTTTTATCATACTTGAGATATGAGTTTGAGTAGATAAGATTAACTGAAAATCATTTTAGGAATTTGCTGCCAGCTCATGCTTGTCAGAAAAGCAATCTATATCTATCTGTATGATATCCACGATTGCTAACAATATTCTATAATTTGAAAATCTTAAGTACCTCGATTTGTGGGTTTTGTTTTCTTTTTCCTTTTTCTTTTTTCTGTATGTCTGACATTTCAAGAAATAGGGTGAAGGGATTTCAGAATTGCAGGGGTAATTGTAGAAAAGCTTACTTACAAGGTTGAAAATGAATTGGAATATTTTTAGTTGGACTTTGTTTTATTCCTACAGCAATCGGAAGTTAATTTTCGTGTTCTATTTTGGATCAATTTTGTTACATAAACCTTCATGCAGCATTTAATCAAGGTTTGAGAGGATTGTGTACTTAGTTTTGCATAGTCAGTAAAGCTAGATGTAGTGGCAGAAGTGGAAAGATACATATGTTTATCTGCACAGTCATTTAGCCAATGATCAATAAATGTCTGACGATAGATCAATACTGATGTAATCTCCAATCTGTGCACTTCGAAGAACAATCTCCTGAGCGTTCTTACCACAAAATCTATATTTGCTCCTGTCTTCATTCAAGCTGATTTATGCTCTGATGCTGTTTGCTTTCAAGGACCTCCATTTCTCTAAGTGCTGCCCAGTACATAAGCAACAATCCATCAGCACACTGCTAATATCACAGAGGCTTATATTTAATTACAGATAACAGGCTCAGTGGGACTAAAAACAAAGTAACCAATCACTAAGATTTGATATACTGAAATATAAAAAGAGATGGAAGCCATAAAGCACAAAGGAATTTTGTGAAACAAATAGGTGTTCTGATGTTATGCTGAAAACGTGGAATGTGAGAATAAGTTATGTGAGAAGGTAGATTTTCAGTCTTATTTTTTTCACATAATAAATACACTTTGGAAAAAAAAGAAGTCTATTGAGTAACCAACCAAGTACTCATGTGAACTAAATACTCTTGTGAGTTGTTGGTGTAAATGTAGTGTCTTAATTATACGTATGTGGAAAATACATATGGATTAGTTCTGTTTCTAAGTAAAAATCGGTGTTTTTATTTTGCTGTAACATCAAAAAAAATTTGCTGATCTTCCATAATGTGAGATTTTTTCAGCATCCCTTTTTCCTGTACATTACAAGTGATGTAGTTTCTCCGTACCAGATATAGCACGACTTCTTAAATGTACCTTAAATTTGCTCGTATTTGCATATTTTTAGAAAGAGTTTTGTGGGGTTTTTTTTGCACAGACTTAGGAAAACCCCCAGTGTCTTTATTTAAACTGATATGTGAAGAGCCAGTATATGGGCTGACATGGAGGGAAAGTGGTATGCAATAAACATGCTCAACTTCAATGTTGCTTTAAATGTAGTTCTGATATCTGAGACTTTTGGATTTATTACAAACTGACTTTGTTAGGAAACTAATGGAGAAAAAATACAGCTTAACAATATCTGTCCTATTTGAAAGTTAATTTTATCTGGGTCTAATATTAATCCATTAATTCTTCTAAGCTGATGAAAGTATTTTTAAAGAAGGAAGTCTGTCTTGTCCAATAAATTCCTGACTAGTTTAGTCCCACGTCTTTGCACAGTGAACAATTTCCATGGAAACAACAACAGATACGAAGAGCACAATAGCACTGTTTAATACAATAGATTCTCAGCTGCAAAACATGAGTTTTCAACATAGTCACCATATTTAGCTGTGCATCTTCACCAGCAATGAACAAGAGCCTGCGTGCTGCACTCAAAAATTTGCACCAGCCTGCTGTTGCTACTGCTGAAACACAGTGCTTGTTGCCTCACTGTGCTCACATCCACTGTTTGACACTCTTGATTTATGGAGACCAATGAACATCAGTGAGTGCAATTTTTTCCATAGGGAAGATTACAAATTTCTTGCATGTATATTTCCATGTCAGACTGCTCCTTTGCTGCCATATGTCATACAACAAAAAAATGTAACGGAACATTAATAGGAAGGTTCAATCTCTACTGCCATACCACCAAAAACCACCTCTGATGTCATGGACCAACATAATAAAATAGGAGGCACTGCTTTTAGAGAAGCCCTTGTAAGCACAAACAAAAGATGAATAAAATAAGCATCTTAAACTATCGTAGCTGAATCTTATGAAATGTGGAAGAATCTGAATTAGTTGGGTGGAGATAGGAGAGTCAATCAATGGAAGAGGTAGGCAATAAAAACAAAGTGAAATCAAAAAGACTGCAGCCAAAATGAAGAAAAGAGAAAATGCCAGTTGATACATTTAAGCATTTGATGTGGTAACTATTATTTCAGCTTAATTATGCCTGTCATAGTAGCTGGATAAATGGAAATAGTGGGTAATCATTGTCAGCTCTGTAGTTTGTTTTTATGGATGAAATCGGAAGTATTAATCTTTTGCTTCTGAAAAGATAACCTGAAGTTGAGCCTCTTAGTCAATAAAGAATGAATCTGCATGCCTGTAAAAAGGGATTATTGTTAAATATCTGTGAAATATTGTTAGATATACTAATCTGCAGGGAAGGATCATTCTGTTAATTTGCTGGTCACCGGATCTGTGACCAGCTGCTAAGGTTTTTCTGTCATTTTGTCCTTTTATTTAGCCCCAGGTTTGGCATCCTCTGAGGACTTTGAGATATATTTCATGGGTGTGAGTTTGCAAGTACAGCTATTTGTACACTAAAAAATCTGCCTTAAACTTTAGCTTTAAAAATATTTTACTATCTTCTGTAAGATGAATAGGAGCTTATGTAATAAATTCTTGAACGTGCAATCATTAAGTATAAATGTATAAGAAAAGGTTAAGTTGAATGAGTTGTGCTAAGATTAAGAGAAATAAATATAAGTTTGCTTTAGTCTGTTAAGTCACCACTGTTTGACTTGGTGTGATATAATGTAGAGGTACTGTATTTACAAATTTTACAGATCACTGTCTGCATAATAAGATTTCCCTTCTTACAAAATAATGATGAGGTGGAGAAGGGGCGAGAAATTAAAAATGAAGCTTCTTTAAAGTTATAGAAAACTTCCAGATCACATATTGAAAGGTAAGCAGGGGTCAGCCAGCTTTTGGACTGAGTACCCTGATTCACCAAATAAGAATGAGTAAAAACTTTTTTATTTTATTTTATTGTATTTTTAATTAATTTATTTTTTTTTCAGTATTACTGGTCTGCATTTGAATTAAAAACTGTGGATTCTTCAAACTCCTTTGTGTTCCTCAGTATCTGGCTGTGGAGAATGCACCACTGTCAAGTTTCTCTGTGAGGTAAGCTATTTTTTTAATGGCTGGATTTTCTGCTGAGATTTTCCAGGAGCGTCAAGTAAATTCGATGCTTCTCACTGAAATAAATTTATTTCATAATCAGAAAGTCTGGTTTCTTTTACTAGCTGAAGTAAGAGAACATCCAAACAGCTGCTGATGCAAACAGACCAGGTGCTGTATTTTAACTTATCCACCGAAGGGTGGATAATGTAAGTTCCTCATCCTTTTGGTGCTTTGAATTTTGAAGTTGTGAAGGTATCCATGCTTCTATATAGTGTTTCCACATGTCAGATGGAGTACTGCTGCTGCAGACATCTGAAGGCAAAGAAGTGTCAGTAGGTGAAACATGCCGCATGCGGAAGCTCATCTGAATACCTGAAGTCACAGGTAGTCCTAAAAAGAGAAGTTAAATCACTCTTTGATATGTGGCAGTGTGTCAGAATCCAGGGCTCGAATAATGATGGCCAAGAAAAGAAGTACACAAGATGAAGGATGATGAGAGGATGAGAAGCAAAGTACTTAGCTGGCAAACAAGACACTACAAATCTCTTTAATCTTAGTTGTTAATTAGATTTCACGTATTTTGCATGTGTTAGACTCTAGAATGATCCGAGAGCATAGGATTATCACTCATGCTTTGTCAAGACTTACTGTGGTTGTCAGGAGTTTTGCAGAGAGGAGCCAGAATAATGAATTAGAAATGCTTAGGATTCAGAAGCACTACCGAGTCCTATCTCTAAAGTTACTCAACCTCTTTATCACTACAGCACAGGTGCTTCTATTTCTCTGTGTAAACCAAAATTCTTGTGTTTCTTGTGAGATATTCTGATACGATCCTGGTAGTTATACATACACTTGCTTATTTTACCCAGGGTTTCAGGTTTCACTTAGGTATAAAATACAAATATATGAATTGGTACTTGCAGCCAAACGTAACTAACTGGAAAACCTGTAATATACAGGAAAATGAGAAAAACATTTTTTTAAAGCCTGACAGTGTCGTGCAGATATGGACTAATAGCATGAAACACTTTTTATTAGAATGATGTTTTTAGTAAGAGTACTAATGTATCTGTCAAAAACCACCCCTGGAATGTTATTCTGTCGATGTATACAACCTTCGGTATTTCAGAATGTACTGGGAACACTTATGGAAACCATTTGGTATGGTATCATGTAGCTTAAAAGATAATTTCTGTGATTTAGAAATAAACCTATGATTAAAAGTACTGCTTCTAGCCTGTTCCTGTTATTGATGGTTCAGTAATTCCACTTTTCTAGAATTAGTGTACGATGAATGACTATATAAAAATGATAGGCAAGGTAAATTAACCATCTTGGTTGCTTTGAACCCAGAAGTTTGCATTACAGCAACTTCCCCTACTGGTGGACATACAAAGATCAAAAGCAGTTATCTAGCTATGCTATTACAGAAAGCAATAAAATCTCTATTTGCTGTACAAGCAATTTGATCTTGAATAAATTCTAAATGTTGTGTTTTAATATTACTGACATATAAACAAATTAATTGAATTGTGACTAAAAAAAAATTCAGGGTATAGATCTGCTGTCCCCAACAAATGTTAGCAGAAACCCTTTTCTTGCTTGATAGTCAAACAAATGCCTATTTTCTTAGCCTCATGTTGTCTCAAGTGTTTAGACTCTGAGCTGTGGATACTGGGAGGAAGTTGTGAAAAAAAGAGATGATCTGATTAACAACAGAATGCATGGCTTGTGAATAATTATTTAAAATTGTCAATGTGTGTAACCAGTGTGTAGATGATATTCATAGAATCTGACAAGACATGACTTGTCAATATGAAAAATAATGTGACAGAAAGTAAGCACAAGAGATGCGAAGTGTCACTTTACAGTTATGAGTACAAATGTGATGGTAGAACTCTCATCCAATTCTCATTATGTAGGTAATTACAAAATAAGGTATTTATATGGTAGTTTAAGTAAAACTCATATGCCCGTCAAGCACTCTGAGAACAGTTTACTTCAGAGATAGCAAGGATTCTTGCTCTTGCTTATGATAATTAAGATAAAAAATCCTTGCCTGAAATCCCGTTAACTCTATTGTGTATTTCCTCCTATTGTGTATTTTCTACTAGAGCTTTCTTTTTGGGACGATGATGTGATATAGTAACAGAGTAAATGATGATATCATATTGCTAATTAAATGTTCAGATAACCACATTATATAATTATATAAACCTAATCAAACAAAGGGTTTATTATATATCTATTTAGAAGAATTATAGATTTATTTTTTTTCCCCCACTAGGTATTACATTTTTTTTTCAAAGAGGACTTAATCTGGTCTATACTGGAGGAGTTGCTTTTAAATGATTTGCATGAATTTTTAGCTTATGGTGTATCAAACGGTATTTTTTGCCAGATAAACATGTATATTAGATTTACCATATAACAGAGCAAAAGGTAGAAGTTGGCCTAGTAGCGAATAGATTCTCATTAGGATGCTGTATTTCTTTACTGGGAAATCTCTAAACTATTTGCACGTGCATTACTTATTTCAAAATTCCAGCTGTATTGATACTTGGTCAAGTTTCAGGGCAAGTTACTTTCAGTCTAGGTTTAAGAATACCTCCAATTTCCAATTTATTACTATTAATTTAAAAAGTTATTACCTAGGCCAAGGCTGTTGTAAGCAAGTTAATGAATTAGGCTTCAGAAACTTGAAGAAAGAAGTACAGGTGTGAGTATATTGTGTTAGTTGCTTCTGAGGCTAGCAGAAGGCACTGTTGTCTTGTCCTCTTATACACAACATACAGCTTTTGAGGATATCTAAGAAAGTACTTTTGGACACATGCAGGAAGTAAACATGAAATAAACTTCTGTTTAGCAAGTGAGAACAACCCTGTCTGTTATACTGCGAGCCCTGCCATCAATGTAGGTAACTGAAACACCAAAACTCTGTCAAGTATGAAATTAAGTGTGAAATCAGGTGAAGCAAATGAAGGAAATAGTAATTCTGTATTCAGACTTCTTCATATTAACCAATATCCTGCTAGTACCAACTAATGCCCTTTAACTTTTGTTACCTTGCCACTTTCCAAGCTTTTATAATTATCCTTAAGTGCTGGTCTAGCTTACCTAGCATTTCTGTTCACTTACCGGAGAATCTGAAATACTGATGAGTTGCTCTCAAGTAAATCCTTAGGAAGTTCTTGTTAGGAGAGGAACAAACTTATAAAGCTCTAGTAGTTTAAGTACTGAAGAAGATATATTCTATGTCACAAGGTGGACCAGATGATCATGCTAGCATTTCTTACCTCTGAAGCAACCCCTTTCAGTCAAGGAGCAAAGGAGAATGAAAAGGCAGATAGCAGACTGACCTGGTGTAGTCAGGACCACAACATGGTTAGCCCAGGGAGCTGAGCAGGCTTAGCACCGTGCCTCTTTGAGAGACAAAGAAGTAGTCCTTCCTGAGTTGTAGTTGTTTCACGTTCATGGGCAAATGAAAGATGTACTGTTATTCTCTTATGTTTGGGACCATCCTATTGTTTCTGATCTTGGATGGATATAAGGAGGGGAACACAAGCCAGCAGTCACCTGTGTCTCAGCTCTTCCTTAAGACAGCCGAGACGAGGGAGTGAGGAAGGAGGAGATGGATTCCCTGAGATAGCTCAATTCCCACCATTTAAACACTGGAGAACAATGTGTAGAGTGTTTGTATTCACATCTACTTAAACTGCACAGGCAGTAGTGTATTCTAATTAAATGGAAATTCCAATTCTCCTATCTGAAAATTCCCCCTTCCTTTGAGATACAGCATAAAATATTAGAAGGATTGCTAAAGCTAGGCTGCCCTCAATACAGGAAAAGGTATCTCTGTGTTAAGGCTGATGCAAATAAACAAGATAGGGTAAGAATGCTGTTTCTATGTGCACCTATTCTGTCAAAGGCTTCCACCCCTAAGACTGTCAAATTGGATCGTTCTTATTGACTTTTTTAGTGTTGTCTATAATAAATAAATAAGTTGACAGGTAACAGGAGGCATATTGTGCCTGCAACTAACCAAACTTCAGTATTACAGTTTGTTTAAATCCAGTGTACTTCAAAGAGCATAAGAAAACATTTCCACTTTTATTCTTTTTATTTTGGGGAAACAGGTGGGAGGTTAAATATTCTATTTCTTCAGTACTTAGGGGAAAGAAAAATAAAAGATTGCTACTTTTTTAATACAATAAAGCACTAGAATGATATAGAATGATAGATATACAAAAAAAGTTATTCTTTCCCTTTTATTGTATTAGGATAGAAAGTGATGCTATGACCTATTACTTTTTTTTTTTTTTTTTTCGCTGCCTCTGGATGCAGAAGATAAACAAAAAGTAAAATTTTCTTTTAAGTGTTGGGACCTGGAAAACATCTGAAATCTAAAAAAAGCTGCTATGACCATTCTGGGAGGCTCTGTAGCTCCCTGAAGTTAGGATTATTGTTTCCATTTGATTTTGGTGGACGTTACCTACGTAGGCAAGGGAGCCCTAGAAATGTAACAAATGAGGAAGAGCTCTCCTGGTGACTTTTCAGTTTGAGATAAGTATGTCTAGTTCCTGGTATCACTGTGCTTTTCATTAAAGCAGAGCACTACGTTTCCGGTTTTCCTCTGCTCTTGAGTTGAAGGAGCTTTCAAACCAGCCATCCTTGTCATAGTAGAATGGTTTCTTGTTATTCTATCAACTGATAACAGGTCTCACGTGTGTGAAGTGAGAACTGTTGGCCATCCTGTAGGTTTGAGCTTGGCAAAATTGTTCAAGTGTTTGAGCATTCTTCATTGTACTAGATAGTTTCCAAAATGGACTAGGGAAAAACCCAGCATAAATACAAGGATAAATTAACCAGCATATGCAGGAAGTTATTAAACCATTTGATTCTTGAAGGCCAAGAATGAGCACAGGAATGAAGGAAGTACTGAATACAGCTGTCACAAAGGGAAAAATGCTTTCTCAGCAAGCTTCATTACACAGACTTCCCTAATTAAATGATTAAACACTGTGCAGGATGTGGACAATTTCTTATTTTTCATTCTTCAGAAGTTATTCACAACCTTAGTTTATACATAGATTTTATTGAATTATATTCACTTAAATTTCAATCTTAATGACATACCAAGGCTTTGTGGAAAGTCTTTCAATTAATAAACAAGTAGGTTGCTCACGCAAAAATAATATTTTCCTTAAAAGTTGTTTTAAATAGACTCTTTCTAAAGCACTAATCATAATATCTTCGTAGGTGTGGTTTATTAACTTGTTTGAACAACATTACACAAAAGATATCAGAGGAGAACCAAGCAGCACTTGTTTTCCTAATGATTCCTCTTCAGAGTAATGTGCTTTTTGTAGAAGAAAGAGCACATTTCCTGCTCAGGAAGAGTATTTTCTGCTCTTGCATCAGTACCGTGTTCCCTCACAGCTGTTCCTGCCTCCCTGTGGGGAACACAATAAGCTGCAATTAAATGCAGGTGGGCTTGGAAGCAGGAGTGCCCTTGCTCTGTTTAACAATCTGAAGCGACAAACAAAAGAACCAGAGAGACAGGAATCCACCTTCTGTTTAATGGGGCATGAACACTTTTTCTTGGCACCAAGACAAGAGTCTACCTTTTGTTAGAAGTACCTTCCTCTTTTTCCCTAGGTGACAACACAGAGGCTTACCTCTTGTTTATTAGTTCACTGCTAGGAGAGAGAGAATCTAAACAAAACCATATGCTGTAACAGGAAAACAGCAGTCAGTAGGCACAGAAAGTAGAGCTCTTGCCTTTGTGTAGTAATACAGTTTATTTCTGTTTCTCGATTTGTGGAGGAGAGAGGGAAAAATATCCCTTTTCCCTCCCTGCCCCTTTCCTCTCTGTGTTGTGTAGTCGAGGGGTGGTAATAAGCAGACATCTCTTTAAATAGAATGCAGATTGCATTTTTCTAAAGTAAGAACTTTTGTTGCAGAGATACGTGGGTCCAAAAAAAATGGCAGAAAAGATGCCAGGGGCCTGACTTGATTAGATATTCCTGTCTGTGAGTAGCTGCTCCTGGAAGTGGTAGGAGTCCTATTCTCAGCAGGCATGTGAGCCCTGCTGTTTGGAGCAAGGTGGAGAAATCACTCACAAACAGCTCAGGGGAGATGAATTGCTCTTCCAAACTCCTGATCTCTCTGAGAAATGCTTTAGTGAGGTCTTGTTAACTTTGCCACACAGACTGTGTGTTTCCCTGACTATTGCATTTGTACTCTGCAGGTCCCAGCTCACCGTTTATCCCCTGATCTGTTGGATGTGGAGCAGTAACATCTCAAAATGACAGTCACATCATGTTGGATAAAAGAAAGAAACCAGAGAAGTCATAATTCACTTTGGGTATGAACATTCTTGATCTACTTTTTCTGCGGGAAACCTAATTTCTCAGCCAAAATGCTGATCAGTTTTCCCGTGATCATCAGACAAATGTTTCTATAATGTTCCCCTTTATGCCCCTCACAGCTGCATGTGCAGCACAGCCAGCAGTGTTCCACACCTGAGTGAGACATGTGCCTATGGCAATTACCCAGCCAAAAATGTATTTTCTACTTTGGAGTGCATGTTTTTTTCCAAAGGAGAACCCCGAACAAGGGATATTATTTCTCTGTTGAAGGGCCTGTAGCCATGAAATATCTTCTTGATCTCCTTAGACTTCTGTCAAGCTTAATTGAAGTATATAAACATTTATGAGGGAACAACTGTGAGCATATTTACACTTTCAAATAATTATGTATGCCACATTTGTTCTAAAAATATCAACAGTTAAAAAGGGAATGCTTGTGTTGAGCAGTTTTCTGCAAGGGGAGGGCTTTTCTCTCATGAAGTGTTATAAATGTACTTTTCTTTGTGAGATGGTATATAGTACTGTGAAGCTTGTAAAACACTGTGGAAGCCAGTATCATCTTTGCTTGCAACTGCAAGATTATCTGTAATGAGGAGTCCTTATGCTGGTTTATAGGATAGATTTGCAAAGTAGGTTATGAGCTATACCACAGTTTCAAAGACAACAGTTCTTTTGAGTAACTTAACAGATTTACCTAGCTGATTTACTTTGGGTTTTAAAGCAAGCTATGAGGCAAAATTTTATTTCCTGAAAAGTAAAACTGAGAATCAAGCTTTCAAGGTGTTTTCAGATGAATGTTTTTTAGCTTTGAAGAGTTCAGGTTTTGGAGATGTTCTCATTTTTGGAATGTTTTGTACAAATATAATGAGAAATAAATTATGTTTCCAGGCAGCAGACAGCTTGACAGATAACAGGTTCTCCTAAGGGTCAGTGAATCCTTTTGCATAGCTTTCCTAATTAGAAAGAAAACTAAAACCTATCTTTAAAAAGAATGAGGGTAGGAAATAGAAGGGCAGATGTGTGAACAGGGAGGAAGGGGGATAAGGAGATAAACTGAGAAAGCTGTGTCTGTCCAAGTAAGTTGAATTCCCCATAGATCGTTCAGTGCTGGCTAGTATTTTAATGATTTTGTTTCTGAGAGGGAGGAGTGGGATTTTGTCTTTTCTGCTACACATCTGGTCAAAATTTCCCCTCTTCTACTCAAACAAGTAGCCAGAAAAGCAGGTTTTAGCCAGTTTTGAATCCTATGACTTTCAGAAGAGTAAATCTTATAATGGTTTCTACATACTTTATCTGACAAACACACTTGTATATCTGTGAATGTTGGTAGTCATGGTGGCTCAGCATTCTTTTTTTTTTTTTCTTCCCTCTTTTACAGGAGGTCTTCTCTTCAGGGTATGTGAAGTGGGGTTGTTTTTTAACAAGCTAATTAAATAGCAGTAGTTTCCTGTAATGGAGATTATCTAATTGGATAGCCGTTTAATGGCCTGCTTTGAAATTTAAACTAACTCACACCTGTAACTGTACTAGAGTGGAAATAAGCACTGCCCATAATGAGCCTCTCTCCCTCTGCTCTCCCCCTTCCCTCTGTTATATGTAGCTGCAGGTAAACTGTACTGTGAGAACAAATATAAAAGACAGCATTAGCCTGTCAATTTGGAAGTAAAATACAGTAAGAATTGCTTCTTTTGTATATACCAGCGCACTAGTATTCTCCTGAATGTATCTTCAGGTTTTTGTTGTCCTTTTCCCCACATTCACTCTAAATATGGAAGAGGAAGAAGGGGGTTTAACAATTTATACTATTTTTTTCATAATAGTTTTGAGGCTAAAACATGTTCATGGTATTCAAAGAGAATATTTCAGAAAGTGAATGCAATGGCATGATGAAATAGAGTCCTTCAGGTGGGTCTGAGATATGAAGAATTGATTGACTCTGTAGCCCTAGCCTTCAGAGGTCAAAGTTATAAGCCAAGATAGCATAACTCTTGTTCAAGACTGTGGCAGAAAGTGGAAAAGACAAGAGCAGCTGAATTAAATCTAGAGATTATGTTCAGGGTTATGAAGCATTCACTCAGTGCTAGCACCTTTATCATTAATGTTTCCAGGAGGTCACAGGAGACCTGTGACCAGGGAACTCTCTCCCTTAGAGCACTGTGAAAAAGAAATCTGTGATCTGTGTCTGCTTTTTTCTCTCTTTCCTTTTGATATGCTGTAACTGATTGTGATAGTGTGCATTAGAGGATGTGTTCCATATCCTATACATTTTTTTGCATATTTTTTTTCTCCTCACTTTTTATGAAAAAGTTTTGCTTAACTGCAGCTGCAGCATTTCCTTATTTTTTTATGGAAATTAGGATGAAGAGGGTTAACATCAGGCTATCAACAAAAACGTCTTTTCTTCAGGTGCTGACAGATGTCTGGACATTGAAGAAGTCCAACAGCTGCAGATGTTGATTAAGTAGTTATTGTTGTGCCATAAAGAGGAAAATGAAAACACGTGGGCTTGTCAGTGAAGCTAAAGACCCAGTGATAACTTGAACAGGTCTTCTCCTCAATGCCATCTTCTTTCATGCAAAATAAGGTAATTAGTCTTCTTACTGTCTAAGGCATGATCACACTATAGGTTTTCATTTTTTTCCTCTGCACCATTATATATCACAAAGCTGGTTACAGCATCTACTCACTTGGATACAACTGTAATTAAGAATACGTCCTAACTTTTTACTGGAGCTTAAGTCCTTTGTCTTGGAAACATGCATGTGGCAGTAGTATTATGTATGGGAACAGCTGAGTCATGGCCTGAAACTCTGATTGATCACCTGAGGTGAGCCACGAGTCAGCCAGAGGAGCACAGGGGAAGGCAATTCAGGTGGAGCCAGGCTCCACCCCTCGTACGCTTATTTAAGAGCTGGCCAGGAGTGGGGAAGGATTTCTTCTGGAGATCTGCTCTGCTGGAGTTTTGTGAGTGAGCCCAGGATAGGGGTTATCTTTCTATCTATTCTTTTTCTGTTATCATTATCTGCTTTGCCAAACTCTCTTGTTTTTTTTGTGATTATAATATCTTAATATTCCTTGATTATACATGTTAGCATTGGAGATTTACTATGAATTTGTAATAAGCAGGAAAAAAAAAAAATAATAATCTCCAGTTGGTATTGCTAATATCTTGTGCTTTTATTACAGTTTTCTTAAAAGACCCATGAGAGTGTTTCCTGTTCAACATGTTCACTTTTTAAGATGAAGGATGATGCTTAAGTACTGGCTTAAAAATATATATATTCTACTCCTCTTCCTCTCTCCCTTCTTCAGTCAATTTTTTCTCTTACATTTTTAGGAAAAGTGTCTTCATATCACGCATGCAAGGTGTCAGATCCTTTTATGTGTTGAATAATAATGCAATTACTTTAAAAGTACAGGTAGAAATGTATGAGAATTACAATCAGTATTGTGATTTAACTTGCGTAAAATCCAGTGTTTTCCAAAAGTTTGAGACATTTAAAATAATATTAAAAAAAAAAAAAAAAAAGTAAGCAATATAAGTATGGTGGAAATTGAAACTCTCTGGATCTCTCCAGGATGATTTTGCAGTTTTTAACTGAAGTATGAAACAGGTCAAATTCTTCCCAAGTGTTTCTCCTTTGAAGTGTATTGATTTATGCTAGAAATAAATATGACCCAAGGTGTCTCACCGCTGATGTGTAATCAGTGGAACTGCTTCCAAAACCATACTGTACAATGTGCTGCTGTTGCCTTGAGGTTGGTGATTAAACCCTCAGTTCCTTTTCCCTGTCGAATTCTGGGCTGCCATGAGATTTCCTATTCAGTGCTGTAGCTGTGTAAGAAAGAGGTGTGAAAAGAATGGATTGTAATTACGCTGGACGCACAGGTCACGCAAGGCTGTTGTTAGGACTCTGCATGCTGTTTGTGCTTCTTGTTCTTGTTACAGATGTTTGATTTCTGAAAAACAGTACCCTTAGGTGTCATCCTGCCAGCGTGTCCTGGCTAGACTCTGATAAAAGATCCAGTCAAATGTGCCTTTAAAAATTCAAGGTCACAGTTTTAGCTTGGACTGGTTTGAATCCCCTGTTTCTTTACAGTGACTGAGGCAAAACTTTTTTGCGGCCTGTTTTCTTTTTGCAAAATGCCTGAAAGCTGAGAACTTGTTAAGAAATGCGTAAGTGACAGGATAGAATGTGGCAGAAATCCAAATATTTGGATACAGTTGTTTTAGTATTTTGATCGTTTGCTTTTTGTTTTAGTTTTCCTCACAACGATGTCATAGATATTGAATAATGAGAGGCTATGATTGTATAGCAAAAAAGCTTCAAAACATTTGGGCAGAGTTCCTAAGTAGAATGAATGTCTTTATCTAGAACACAATTGAAGTTGCGTCCCTTAAAATTCAGGTACTTTGAAATGTTCCTTCAGCAGTCTTTGTCCTTTTTTTTTTTTTTTCTTCTAGTTATGTCATGTAGTACAATATGAGATATTCAGTTGCGCCTTAAATGTCAAATGTGAAATGTGATGATTATTATAACCCTGTCTCGATTTGGTATGGTGTACTGTTCTAACTGGGTTTTGGTCATAAACTTCTAGCCTTTTAAAATGACAAGTTTTATAGTCCTTCAGACTAACGAATGTGCAGTAAAAATGCAGAAATCCCAGCCTTCTAGCACAAAAAAAAAGGATACAAACATTTCCACTGAAATTAGGTTCAACAGGCCTTGGTAAAAGGTCTGCTGACCTCTAGAACGATTACAAGAAAGGAAAACCTTATTAGATAACTTATTAATACTTTGTAGCCATCTATGCAATCCTTAGAAACGCAACATGAGTTTTGTACAATGATAACAGTGATAGAAAAGTAATATGAGAAGGAACTGTTTGAGATATGTAAGGCCAGTGGCTGAATCAGTAATTTGCTCTAGGCTATTACATATGGTATGTAATGATAAATCGAAATTCAGATAAAGGTTTTCCGTTAGAAGATGTAAACTTAAAGAGGTACTCAGTACCAGCCACCTTTCTCAGTTTGCCATATACTGTTTGAATGTTATACTGTTTTGTAATGATGACATCACTTTTATTCCCAGGATGATGTGAGAAATTTCCTTCAGGCATAGGAATATGTTGCTGTATATTTAGTTTTAATAAGTTTGTTGCTCATTGAAAAGAGACAGTGTAGCAGTTACCTAAGTTCCCTACTTTCTAAGAAGTGTATTTTCTTTATCTCAGCAATGTGGACAGGTTAGATATTATTGTTTTAAGCTGCTGTGTTTCACAAGTGGCTTTATACTTGCTTCACAAGTGGTTATATCAATATGTAAAAGGAAAGTGCAAAAACTACCACATCAGAAAACTGTATTTCTTCCTTCTACAGATATTTTGCGTTAATTGCTCAGTCAAGCAGTCTGAAAAAGAAATCCAAATCTCTCTCTTCGTCACTTCCAAACAATGCATATCATCACCTAGAAATACTTTCTGTTGTTGAATAAGTGATCTTGTACTGACTAAATATCATTGCTGTTGTACTCCTCTCATCTTTTCTATGTTATTCAGTTATATCTGGCTTTATCTTGATGATTTCTTTTAATCAACACTCTTCACAAGTGAATTCGATTTTTCTCCCAAGAAGTTATTAAGTAATTAATATTATTTCCAAGACTGATTCTTGAACAATGTTGATCCAGTCAAGTGATAATCACTGTTATTTTTCTTTGCTTAATTCTTTTCACAGCATCCAGTTCTTTTATTGCAGCCTGTCTTTTGTGGCTGAAGTCATGATTTTTGTTCTAGTGCTGTATTGAATGTTCAATAATTTATTTCAATTAATTGTCAGTTTATATTCTTTATAAAAACAATTATTGCATTAGTCTGGAACAATCAACTTCAAATAGAATTCAATGCAAGTTTACTGTATTTCCATTAACTTAGGTTCTGATCTTTTGTAAATAACTTTTTAGGGATGGGGATTTGGTTGACTGAGATCAGACTAATTATTTTAAAGTTTCTTTGACCTGTGTTGTTGTTTTCTTCTTCTCCTCTAAAAAGAGGTACAATATATCAAACTTCCCTATTGTTATGTGTTATTTTTATGCTTTTAATTTTACTATATGTTCCTGTAAGTTCCAAACTTTTAGAAAGTCTCGGGACAAATATCTGATGCTGTCTTTCAATAGATTCACTCCTTTATCTCTCTCTCTCCTTTGAGCACATTTAGTTTGGGGATTTTATTTTTACCTTAGTATGTAGGTTCTCTCTTGCCATCTTGCTGTTTTATATGCAGCCCAGTATTTACTTGATTTTGGAGCAATACGTAACATTATATTTAAACTGTGCCATTCTCAGTGAATGCTACTCAGAAAGGGTAGTAGTATTAGATGCACACTTTCAGTATTATTTTTATTTTGGTCAAATTTTGTGATCTGCAGAGAAAATGATTTGTGAAGGGCGGGGTGTGAGTAACTACTATAGGACTGTGTATAATAGACCTACTGTCATCACTGTGCTTCCTAGCTGTTGCTTATTGACAATTTATTTTTAAAGAAAACACCGTGTTCATTAGTTTGCTTATAATAAAGAATCGTTAAAGTGATAGTAATATATCTGAGAATAACGTCGATATATGTAAACTGCATGCAAGGGGAGTTTTAAGAAGTTATTTCTCAAGTCATCAGTAGTGGCATAAATATGTATTTTAAGCAGTGATTAAATGATTTGGAGGATATATTTCCATGGTAATCTCTTATATTAATGATAAAGAAAAGAAAAGGGATTGTTTTTGTGCTTTCATTGCTTTGCCCTGTTTCTTAACAAGCCAGAAGAAGCAGGCAAAACCGATGCAGTGTTACAATTCTTTTTGCCAGTTCAAATTACTTTGGGCTCCCTTAACACTAGACAGAGCTGTTTTAAAATCTTCTGTTTCCTTAGCAGACTGGGAATCCTGATGGCCTTAAAGGCGCAATATCATCTTCTGGTTGAGAGATCTTGATCTGCAGCCAGATATCCCATGACTCTCACTTTTCTGCTATTAAGTTCTCATAGTTACTACCATCAGTCTACTTACTTTCCCTTAAAATCCAGCCAGCTGTCTGTCAGTCTTAAATTTTAATAGATATATATCTTTCTAGTATTTGGTACGTATTACAAATCTGTCTTTCCAAAAAAACTGCCAACAGTTCAGATTTTGAGAATGCCGAATTAAACAATAAATAATACCAGTGTAAATGTAGTATTCAAACATAACTCACTTTTGCATTTAGGTTGCTGCTTGCTGTCACTGGAAAAGGAGTAAAATTTAACACACAGGATAACACTGCTTCAATTAAGATATTGTTCAAATATTAATAGCATGTAGTTAAATGTGTTGTGTACACAATTTTTTTTTGAACACTTGGCATGTAATTCAAATTTATTAAGATTGTAAGGAATCTGGGAATCATAAAATAAGAATGAGCATTTTACAAGAATATTTTAGTGTTTTGTTTTTAACTGCATTTGAAAAAACTTCAGTTTGGTTATCATGTCTTAAAATAACATTATCTGCATTTCAAGAGACATATACTTTGATAAGTGGCCCATAGGTGAACAAGTTATATGGAAAGATATGCCCTAATGGATGTCCAGAGAATGGTTATTTTGCTGAATTAACAGGAGAACTTGGTTTTGTGTGATGAAAATCAAATAACCTTGTGCAGGATCATATAATTGAGCTATGTGGATACAACTAGCAGTATAACTATAATACTGATCAGTATATAGGTGTTGCTTTCTTGTCACTCAAGGGCAATGTATCTGTTGTTCACGTTTAATTTGAATGCTCCTTACTGGAAAATATGTTGCACAAGATTCTGTTGATGGCTCTTTGACCTTGTCAGAGCACAACAACTTGATTGATGGAGTAAATAGCCCAGTGTGGAACAGGCTGGCATTTACTGCTACTAATTATTTAATGGTTAATGTAGTGCACAAAAATACCTTTTCAAATCCTGTACAGGCTCACCTGTCTTTGTTGTCCAGAATGAAATCTGAGGCAGAATTAAATTTTCTCGAGGAGACTCGAGGATAGCGATGATTCTCAGGAGAACATCAGTCCTATTGGAGTAAAAGAAGGAGCATGGGAAAGGGGGGTCTGTATGTTAAAACAGGGGTGCTGGTGTAGATGTAGGCAGCTGTTAATGGGGACATTTTTCTTCATGTGCTGGGAAGGACCCAGACTCTTGTGGTGTTGACTGAGACTGCATCTAGGTTCTGCTCTTGCAGAGGTAAGCAGGGCAAATTCCTTTATTTAGAATTTTGGACATTGTGAGCATAACACTTGGGTTAACCAATTGGTATTTTTTTACTTAATGAGTTAGGGTTTTGCATGGTCTGTTCAAGATCAAATGATGATATATTATGCATGCTGAAAATTCATTACGTAATATGCTTCCCATCTCAAGCACTGAAGATGGGATCCATTTATAAGCACAGAAAAGTGAATCTGTTACCGTGTAGGAAGAAACAGCCTATTCACTACAGCTCCACAGTAACTTTTGCTAGTGTGACTTACACAGATGTTTTTTTAGTAGAGGTTGGGGCAGCTATGTGAGCTTTTATTGCATATCTGAGCAAATTTTGTACAGTGGGTGCAAAAGTGTTGATATCATTTCTAAATAGATTGGTGTTTTTGTTTTGTTCTTTTTTTTTTGTTGCTTTTTCTCCATTCCTCCCTATACAACTTTTTGGTTTTTTTGTTTCCCCTCTTTCTGTTTTCCAAAACTCAGTCATGGCTCAACGGTAGGGGTGGTAGAGCTGTTCTAATTTAAGAAAGGAACCTGAATGAATTCTCTGAGCTTACTGCAGGACCAGACATGAGTGAGGTAGCTGGAGCATGGGCATAACTTCAGACTAAGACCAGAAATCAGTCCAGCGTAAATGAGTCTTATAAACCTGCTGGGTGGAAGGTAGGTAGAGTTTTTGCCCATATTTGGGAAAAGATTAAAACGTAGGTCTTGTCCTCCCCTTCCCAGTGAATCTCTTGTTGATAACAAATCATAACAAAATCATAACAAGGATGTTATGATTTGACCCACCTGTATCTTGCCAGGGAGTATGTCTTTATGAACGAAATAATAGCTACCCTTGGACTTTTTTTTTCCTAATTGAATTTGTTGCTATCATTTATCTCGTGTTTCTGAACTCCCCATCACCCTTTCACCTGGCATCACAGCCAGTCTCCTAGGAAAAGATAAGGTATTAAATCGGTTAATATTGAAAGGCTGCCCTTGTTGCAGATGTGATCTTATCAGTCAGTATTGACTGATTGCTTAGAAAGCAAAGTTACTGGCAATGTATACACAGTTAACATGCTTCTAATGTGGCAAACATTACTGTACTGGAATATGTAGGCTATATTCCGAATAGGTGATTCAGAAATCTGCTCAGCAGCATTTTACTCAAGCAGGTTAGTCCTTTGAGTACCTCTGTGACATGGACTGACAGTTTTGCTCTTGACAACTCATGAAAATATAATTATAAAAAGCTAATTTATTGTGAAGAAATTTTGTAGTGTTTTTCCTCTTAAACTTCTTACAGATTTGGATTTTTTTATGTTTTAGAGGATAGAAAAATTATTCCTCTGCAATAAAGGAGGAAAAGCCCTAGGTTGCTCTGTCAGTAGGTGATGCATATTGTTTTGGAAGATATTATTTTTAGTGCCTTCAGCAAAGGGTAAGCATTGTAACAAGTGTAACATCTTTTGAAGCCAGCATTAACAAACACTGTCAAAATAGGCTTGCCCATCTTTAATGCTGAGTAAATTTTACTTTCAAGATAGAGTGTGGATGAAGTTAAAGGGGTGAAACCATTACTAATTGTAGTTGCGAATTCAGAAGCATCACTCCAAGTGTTTACATCAGAAGGGTCTACATGTAAAGAGGGAAGAGTTGGGCATAAGTAGTCTTAACTTACAATTTTTTTTTTTTTTAAGCAAAAATAACATTACTTAATACTCTGTTGTTAGTGACTGAAAATGTTAACTGATGTTTAAGAATGGAGTGTGCTGGGGTGTTGTGTAGAAGTTTTCTTGTCCCTTCTCTCATAGTTAAAGACTTTCAAGCAATGCAATCTCTGTTGGTAAAAGGGAGAGTTCGGGAGAATGTGTATCCCGATGTGATATATCAAAAGCCGTCATGCTGTTCTCTGATCTTGACTTCACAAGACAGCTGGGAAAGCACTTTTTTGCACTTTAGTTTTACCCAGTCAGAAAGTATTTGCCAGTATGGCAGCACAGTACTGGAAAAGGACCTTATTAATTCAGGCATCTAGTTTAAGAAGAGGCAGACTCAAATATGTATGTGATATAATGACCACTCATGCTGTTCCTGAAGTGTTACCCTTGAGCAACAAAAATTAAAATTCATCAATGTGGAAGAAAGTGTGTCACAATGGATATCAGATATCTGACTGTGGAAGGATAGTGAGACCAGTTTGGAGAAGTCTTCTATTTCATTATTTTTCTGCTTTCATAATTCTCTTACATCTTTAAAGAGGGCTCATGAATGAATTCAGAAATAAGTTTTAAGACAGACAGACTGTCATTCTCCCTCCACTTCAATCTCAAAAACCACGAGCCATCTGAGAGCTGAACTGCTTTATACTTCAAGAGGGAGAAATTGATAAGATTTAGATCAACCAGAAGAATAAGAAAAGCAACTAGGGGGTGAAAACACCTGAATTCTCAAAGGGCCACTTACTGCCAGCGTGAATCCAAGAAATTCTCTTATGCTCAGAATGGCCTAGTAATGTATTATAGTTCCATAATACTTGAATAAATAGGAAAGGAATTGATTGCACGCTTTTTATTTCTCTATTAGTTTAAAATAGAACATCTTCAAACATCTTCAGTGTTTGTTTGCTGAAGCACCTGAATACATCAATGGGTACATAATGAGAATCTATTTCGATCTCAGAAAGCACCAGAGGGGGATAAATAATGTACTCCATAGCAGAACTGGCAAATTCTTAAGCGTCCCTTTAGCTGTACTATGATTTGTGTTGTGTATTTGTACTCAGGGCTGTGAAGCAGCAATTGTGCAGCTGCTTCTCTCTGTGAGCAGCAATAGGACATTTGGGCCAGGTGGTTGAACCCTTGACTCTACAATAATGGGCAATAGAAACAAATTGCCCTAATCACCAGCCATATTTTGCTGCTTGGATCTTGCTCTTTCTCTGCCGTCTTGAATTTAAGGTGGGTCCCTCATAGGAAACTGAACACAAATGGGAGTGTGATCACGCACTTGGCGCTCGCAGATCTTTGATCTCCAGATCAGAGACATGGACTGAGCACTGCTAAGACCTGCGTAAACACAGAAAGGGCTTCACCCTGAGGGCATCACAGTGCTAGTGGTGGATCAAATTGCCCTACACCACATATTTATCTGGAGAGGAATAGCAGATGTTTCGTTTTGCTTTTTGCTGTCTGCAGTGTGTAATCATACCAATGAAATCACTGGCTGCTTGCATGGAATTTAATTTAAGAGATGAACAAAATCTTTGCCCTTTTCAGGTGGTTTGGTGTTACTTTTCTGTCTGTGACCTGGTCTAGCTGATCATCTCATGGTGTTTCTCTGGCAAAAGCCTCTGTGCCTCTCTCTTCTACTTCTGGTACTATTCCAGCCACTGTCAGCAGAGGCTTGATGTGTTTTAGTGGCTGACTGGGAGGTATGCATGCCACTGTTTCTCCGTATGTTGAAGTCTTTCATGGAGTTGTCCAGGCACGCTGCCTATAGCTATAGCACTTCTATTGCTGATTTCCTTAAAAGTAAATAGATTTTAGCTTGTGTCCTGTGAGCTTTCAGAAGTTGATTGATTGCAAGCCCACCAATGGTATAAAAATCTGTTTTTCTTATTTGTGTAATAACTGCATACAGCAGAGATCAAAAGATGCGTGCGAACACTACAGGGGGCAGATTAAAAAGAACATGTGTGAAGAAATTTTGTATATAATGGCAAATATCTTGAAATTAGACTAAAATAAAAATACAAATATTAGACTAAAATACAGCTAAGCAGTATGTATTTATATGCATGCGTATACCTGTACACGCATGGACGTGGAAAGACTGATGCATATATAAAACCCAAACCCTTCATCTTGTTAAAATAAATGATGATCCTGCATTGTGTGCTGTGGAGGACTACTTTTCCTCTTAGAGTTACAGCATCCCAACTTGGAGTACACAAAGCAATGTGAATACTTAAATGTAGTTTTCTGTGTAAGGCATGTTCATGTATGGAAATAGTGACATTCATTACTCTGAATATTTAAGGAAGGAATCTCTTATTTGGAAATATTTAAATATATCTCCAAAATAAGCTATATCTCATCCGTCCTATTTTTACATTATGCTATAGTTCTGGAAAGAAGGAAAATTGAAAAGTACCTCATCAAGCATGTTATCTCTTTTGCCGCTTTGTTATCTTTCAGAAGCGAAATCCTTATCACTGACAGAATCTGCAGAAGACAGCTATGGACCATTAGTTCTTTGCATGTTCTTTTGCTTCGCCCTCCCCACCACTCGTGGTAGCTAATGGCAATCTAGGTAAGCATCTTCCAGTTCTCTGTCTTACTGACCATTTTTACCATTATCAACTGCCTGTTTGTGGGTATAAGTGAAAGTTGTGCAGTGTATCATGAAATGCTCTGTGTCTATCTTTTAGCTTACACACACTGTTATAGTACATAGTATAGCCCTCAGTAACTTCCCACTTCTTCTGAATAAGTGGTAGACTGTCATTTTTATAAGTTTGTCTAAAAATTTTGCACGTAGACCTTTTATGGTCTGAAAGATAGCTCCTCACCTGGAATGGAAGGCCTCTGCTCTGTGCATGTACTGCACATTGCAACAGGGCAAAATGCTTAGCGTCTATTAAACCGATCATCTGTTACCTCGGATCTGCTGTTTTAAGGTTATTTTGTGCTGAGTGTTCCAAGATTTGTGATGAAAGTATACATAAAATTCCCTGTGTATTTGCTTTATGCTTATACATTATTTGCTTCCTTATGACCCCTTTCAATCTTGCACTCTTCTGAGCATTCTCACTACTTTGAAAACATTTCATAATTCTGAAATCATGTAGAATATTTGCGATTTTTCCCTTCCATATTCCCCCTTCTATTTCCTCAATGAAGTACCTAGAAAACAAAGTGACTCAATTGCGTGGTTCTGAAAACTACCTGTGTCAGTTTTTTTCATCTCTGTGTGTCTGATTAGGAACCAGAAAGAAAAAAGGAATCCTTTATATTTACTCCTTCTAAGGTCTTCCTTTTACTGTCACTGAGCAAAAGTGGAAGGAATCAACTACAGAAAAAAGTGAGCTTTTACCATACTAAAAAGAAAAATTCTAAAGTAAAAGATGAAGTAAATGGATTTGCTTGAAAAGTAGTGCTGGAGTTAGTGGTTTCTCAAATAAAAGATCCAGCCTCCACATGCTGAAATAAAATGAAAAACTGGAGTTGTGGAGTGGGGTGGACAATTTGCCCTTGGAAGGACAGTCTAGCTGGGCATTCCTGCTTCAGTTAGAGAAATGGGTCAAGCTGAAGCTTATATTTACTTGAGGATCAAGCCCTGAACTCCTGTTCGGTCTTGCAGCACTTTGAAGTACAGACTAAAATTTAACATGTTTAGCAATGAAACTTATCCAAAAGATTGTGAACATACATGAATCATTGGAATGATAACTAGTGAGTTCTGTCTTCAGAGTAGGATGACTCTTGTACATGAATGCTCCCTGTGGAACGAAGTTGAAAAGTAAATAGCACCTATGGATTATTTTGTATATGAGAATAAATACCTATGTTTAGACTCAAAATATCCATATTTTTTTAGTATCTAATGCATATTGCATAGTTGGACGAGATGACCTCTAAGAATTCCTTCTAGCCCAAACAGTTCTATGATTCTACGTATTTCATGTATTGAATGCATATTTTGAATAATAACACTCTTACAGAAAATGAAAGTAGCAAATATAGCCTGTTTCCCTGCAGTTGAAAGTATGGTATGGTAAAATCTGCTGCTAGAAGACTCCCTGTTAATGGATGTTTATGTCAATTATGTAACTTGTGTACTCATTACAGTTGTGAAGATTGAGTCTTTGGAATAGAATTTGTTTATTTTAAAGTACATTTATATTGTTCCTGTTGACAAGTAGGTATGAATGTCAGTGGATACTGAAAATTTTTCTTACATGGATGTATTTTTAGTTCAATAGCAACCGGAGTTGATACATATTTTCTCATCAAATGCAGCTTCAATGTCTGTGTAGTTTACATCTCCAGTTGAATGAAAGTGTCAAGAGATTAAAACGAAGTAAAAGAACACAATACTGCATTGCTTGTTTTCTAGATTATGGAACTCTTCCTCTAGAAAAGGTTTCAGTTTCTTAGCCCATGTAAATAGGTTTACATCCCAATGCTAGGCTTGTTTTCTTTACTCCATTACAGTTGCTAAAAAGCTGTGTGAACAGCATTGAAATGCTTCTAAAAAAAAAATAGGGAAATACTCTTTTTAGTGCAGTTTCTTCTTCAACTTAATGGCTCAAGGACAGAGATTTCTTTTTTTTTCCCTATGTATAGTGATCCTGAACATTTGCTTAACTTGTTTTCTTTCCCTCCCTATCCTATAGGACTTACATGAAGCAGATTACTGTTTCCAGTACCTTTGTAAATGAAGGGAGAAGGAAATTTGCTGTTTCCAAGGCAATGAACTGCCTTGCTTTGTTTTATTGTTTTAGATAATCGAATATCTGTGAAAGACATTCAATAAAGTCATTGGAGATTAGTCTTCTAGTCATAGAAAAGCACAGAAAAAGCTTTTTCTACTGGGCTTGATCTAGGAAACCTAATTTAGTGACCATTCCTTTGTTGCTGGCACCATCATAGTGTATATTGTTTTGTACAGAGCCAGGAAAAGCAGGCTCTGATATCAAATTAATGTTACCTGGATGAGTGAAGAGCTATAATTTATAAGAATTGGCTTAATGTACAAAAGAGAAAGGCATTGCATTGTATTTCCTGCACAACAGGGGAAATGTAGCTTAAATGTAGCTTTTCATATTTGAGACAAGGAAATGTTTTTGCAGTGTTATTAATGTGAATTCTGAAGCCACTTGCTATACTATACTGGTTTGGCTAAAAGAAAATTATTAACAAATAAATACTGGGAGTTGAAACTGCAAGGAGCACCATATTTGGTGTTAATGAGCAGCACAAGAGTTATTTCATTGTAATACTCAGAAACTGCTAAAATCTGAATCCATTTAGATTCATAATTATCGTTAATGGAATTTAGTGTTTTCAGGATGGTGGAAAATATCCTGGCTTTAATAAAATATTAACGGGCAGAAACTCTGGATTAAATATTCATCCCGGTGCCTTTGGAGGTTATGTTCTGTTACTACCATACAGCCCATTAGTAAATAATGATCTAGTGACAAAACCTTCTGGGACTTAGTATAGCTTAATACAGAACTGCTGCAAGAAGTTAAATTTTAGGATTTACGTATTTTCTATTTTTATTTATTGATTTATTTATTTTGAGTAGTTACTTTGTTTACATGGAGAAAATTTGGTACTGATAGTCATCCAAATCTAAACAGTAGAGGTAAACTATCAACATTGACCTGCAGGCACGGTTCCTCCCATACCAGTGATAGCTGCCTGATTGCATGTTGAGCATTGCCTGGGCGATCTTTACTCCTGCCTTGCTCAGTCTTACTGGCTCCAGCCTTTTCTGTCAAACAGATTTGGGCAGTTCAAAGTAGCAGCAGAAAGAGAAGCAGATAGTGAGGGTTTGAGGCGTATCTTTTCCTAGCAATCACAACAGAAGCACATTAATATTGCCAATTTGTGAAAGGATTATTGAGTGTCCCGTGAAAATCAAGATGCGAGGATTTACTTTTTCTAGCATAAGTCCTGTGGAGTTGATAGAAAGTGTATTGTTCAAATTATTAGTAATGGAAATTTGGGGCTTTGACATATCCATTTTTTAATAAAAAGGTTCTCAATTTTAAAATCAGTCTTTCATTTAATAAGCAAACACTTGTAATGACATTGTAGAGTCTCATGAGAGTTGTACTTGAGCCAAGAAATTTGCAGCATGCAGAGAACAAGGATAAGTAGCAATCTAAATACAGCTTTCAAGATGCGCTGTGGCTACTAAGTCCCATGGTATGCTGTTGTTTTTCTTTTTTTGTCTGTGTGAGAGAGAGAGGAGCATAGAGGCCGCAGGAAAAATGTATTTCAAGCAGGCAGCCAGGCTGCAACTTGCAATTTCCTTTCTCAGAGTACTACATACCTATTGTATTTGAAACAAATTGCCAGTGTGAACGCTGTACCAAGTCATTTCTATCTCTGATGTCAAAGATAACGCAATATATTGTATTTAAAAGTCAAAGAGCATAATGTCATGGAGGATACTAGAAATATGTCAGTTTTATTATTCAACTGCAAATATTGACTAGAACAATTATAATATACATAAGATTGTTTTGTCTGCAATAGAGTTAAATATCAGCATTTTCTGATTCTTAAATGGATGCTGTCAGTTTTAACTGGTGAATGAACTGGCATTGAATATGGGGGATTCCAGCACCCCAGAATTTATGGTGCCATATTTCTCCAAGCTGTAAAAGTTCATAAAAACCTAAGTCCTTTCACAGACCTAAAGAACAAAAGTGGTTTCCAATGCTATTTCTGGAACTCGTGAGGAAACGAATTAGGCAGAGGAAGAAAAAAAACAAAACAAAACAAACAAACAAAAACAAACAAACAAACAAAAAAAAAAAACAGCAAGACAAACTTTTCCTTTGGATTACAAATGTACCAAATCCGTGGTCTAGTATTAAATGTGGAGGTTGGTGGCACTGCATGTGGCAAGGGGTTGGTGATTGATCCTTGAGGTCCCTTCCTACCCTGGCCATTCTGTGATTTTTCTTACGTTGCTTTCTGTAGAGTATGAAGAGTAAATCCAAATACCTGAGGAAAATCTGAATGCATGAAAGTGTGCTGTTTCTGTTGTTTGTTTTCTGTTTCAGGTTTTTATAAAAGTAAATAACATTTTTTTTGTTTGTTTTAAAACTATTGTAGTGCTCAACAGCTTAACAGAGCTGTTCTGCTAAACAGCTGTTTGTGTATTTCTGTGCTCTATTTAATTATATGCATGAAATAGCCTTGTTTACTAGGAAAATCACTGAACATCTTCCTACAGAGTTCAACTCACTTTAACAAGTAAGGATCTTCTTTTTAAAATAAAAAATATCTAATTTACTAATCAACGTAATTTACTGTTGTAAGCAATTTTTTATACTCATGCGTATGGTAACATGGCTGCAATATTTCAAATCAAGATTTAGCTATATAGTGGAAATAGCTCAGGAAAGGCTGCAGAGTTGGGTGCCAGATCATCTCCGACAGCATTTGTGGGAGATAGGCCCTCTTTGCTTATAGCTCTTCTCCCATACATGCATCTGATTTCCTAGGAGTTAGGATTTGGTGAGCCTGGGGCAGCTCCAGATCATTATTTGGCAATTTGTCTTGGCACATCTGCCAAGGTGCTAACTGTAGCAAAACTAAGGTTGTTATCTGCCGAACCGTCTTGGGCTGAAAAGGCACAGCAACAAACTGTGGGTTTTAAGATTTGCTGGACACAGCCAGAGCTGACTTTGTGTCAAGCCATTTTATGCTTTCACATCCTGCTGATTTGCTTTGAAGAGCCTGGTGCTGAGTGCTGTGTTTTTTCTAAGATTTTAGTTTTGAGTTTACGTAATTATGTTCTTAGATCACCATTGCTTTTAAACAATTTCCAATGTACTTGAGGTGATTGAGTATTAAACCATGACACTGCCATGGATGCTGTATTATAAAGGGATTCAGATCTATGGGTTACTGACTATTATTTGTCCACTTAGTGGATGTCTGATAGTGATGACAACTGTAATATTAACTGGAAAATGAATTAAGTGATAGAAAATAGGTATTTTGCAGATGGATGAATAATCTGAAATGGGGAAGGTATGCATCTTCTTATTTATTAGGATAGCAATATATATTTACACATATCAATGGGTGTGACAGCTTTACACCTTAGACTGTTTGTTCGCATTCAGATGTGACTGCAGAAGATATTTTTATTTCGGGCCGCAAATTATGTATCGTCTCTGCATTATGAACTGCAAATATATGCAGTATATTAGAATCTGTGTTTGTGGTAATTTTGCTACTTACAAGGACATATGATTTCATTGGTTTTAATAGTACCTGAACTAAGAATAAAATGAAGACAGACATCATATGTGTTTGTAGTATATATAGATTCATATAAGCTGATTGACTATGTTATACACTTTGGCATGTGAAGGAAATAAGCACTAATGCAGTAGCTCTGTAGAACTGTTACAAATGTGAGTCTGAATTTATTTAACTAGTCATGCTGTGTGACTGCTGGAGAAAGAGGAGACTAATGAAGTCACAGTGCTCGTTTATGAGCAGTGTTAAGACCACGTGACTTTGGTAATGGAGGAAATGTGGGCTAGAGTTTATATCTACATGATAAAGGTGCCACTGGCAGATTTGCCTGGTACATTTGTTTCTGCATTATAGATGTATAACAATTTTACAAAACACTAACTTTGGTGGAAAAATTTATCTGTGGAAACTGTTTTTCCTCCAGGTTACTGCCCTAAAGTGTAGACATAGCTCGATGTTATGTTCAGAAAAATGAGTTACTCAGTAAAGTAACTGTGAAACAAAAATAATTCAGGTTGTTGGCTGGCTTTTATCTACACATCTGTGTGTATGTCTATATAAATATATATATGTGTGTGTGTAACTGTAGAGAAAGATGCATTAGAATTACTCCAAAAACTTTTTTTCCTTAAAACTTCAAAAAAATATCTACTATGGTTGTTTCTAAAGCTCTTGCAGAAATAATAGCTGTAGTAGCTTTGTGGCCAGTGTCAAAAAATAGTCTTTGAAGAACTGCTTGGCCAGTTTTTAGGAAGCTGTCAAATAGCTACATTGAAAGATGTCTGGGAAATTTGTGTAGACTTTATTAATTTATTAATACAGATCTATTCAACATGTTGAATCTCCATTTTACTTGATGGATTTTGAATTATTTATCATGAAAAGGTATCATCTTCTGGAGTGTGACTTGTGTTTTTCCTAACAGTTTCGAAGTCATGCTATCAACTAGATTTTGACAAATCTAGACTTCAGGGTAGGCTAAGTCTACCTGATATCATTAACTTTGAGTAGCAGAGACAGTGTCTAGTTATCTCTTCTGAAATGCTGTCTTTGCTGTACTGTTGTAAACTTGTTTAGTACCTTTATAGCAGCGTAGTGCACTCAGCCGAAGCTGTACTTCTTTGACAGTTTTTTAATCTATCAAGTTCATGGACAAAGCCTCATAATCCACTAAAACTGAACACATACCTTTTCTTTATTTATTTAAGAATCAACGTTACACTTTTACTGTATTTTTAATTCAAATGTAAGAGTGCCAGTGTATCTGAAATGTCTCTTTTTCCTGTAGACCCTGGATTTTTTTCTATTGTATACTATCTGAGCACTACAAAACCAAGCCTCTAGTCATCTTTTAAATGGCTGTAATTTCCTTTTGCTAACTAGCAGAATAACCTTATCTACAGCTGTATCTCAGTTTCGATCTAATTTATCTTCATCAATAATGCTACCCTTCACACCATTCTCTGGAAAGCTTAAAAGGAAAATAGCTTAATTAGGAACAGCAATGGCATTTCACTTTCAGAAAGATGGAATGTTCAACACACTGTGTTGAAACAGTACTCTCTGATTAGAATAACTTATGTGGCTAGCACTAAATAAATATGAGGAAAGGGCCTTCTGTAACCATTGTGCCCAGAACAATGTTTTCTTGTGCTCACAGATTAGGAAGTTGTCATTAGAAACAATTAATATTCTTATACTTGTCATGTGAGCAAATCATTATCTTACGTATGAGATACCAGATAATACAAATTTTAATATGGAATGAAATTTGATGATGTGCTTAAGCTGTCACGTTTGCATTTTTGTAGTTCGTGTTGGTTATATTTCAGGTTGTATCAGTAACTTTTCTTTGGCTTTTTGGTGGAAGAAAAAATGTTTCATGGTGATCTTGATTCTACGTGCTGCGTGATTATGAGTATAGTCCCCTTGCAACACTCAGGAAATCAAAAGTGGAAGAGACAACATTTTTCTTTTGTAATGGTCAAACATATATGCTGTATAAAATAGGGAGCACATAATACTTAATTACATTAGCATAGAGAGTGCAAAGGCAGAATGTTCTATTAGAAATTATTTTCTGGAGAGACATCAGTGTTCAATATTATGAAACAGGTGAATTATTACAAATAATTAAGAAACTTGAGTTAATGTTTTAATAGAAACCTGGACATAGACTGCCCTAAAAAAATAAAAGAGCATCAGGGGTTTACTATCAAGTCTGTTTCCTTCTATAGATTTGTCTGAATTGTTCTTGGAAAATTCTGGTCATAAAATGACTGTCGAGTTGCTGGTTATCTCATTTGTTAAACTGTGGAATCTATGTACCAAAAGAAAAGAGATGACAGCCAGTCTCCTCCAGCATTCAATGAAGTACCAGTAAGTTATTACTCAGATGTGCATAAAATTACATCGTGAAAATCAGATCTGAAGAAGGTGTGCTAAAAAGTTCGGTATATGTTTGTTATTTATTATTTCACCTACTACTTGAATACTTGGTACTTGTAGAGTGTTACGTTGAGGAGAATGTCAGTGTACTGTCTCCCTCAGAAAAGGCAGGACTGTCACCTCTTGAAATGGGACTGGCAGAGTATGAGGAGAGACTGTTGTTCCCTGGCTGTCAAAAGCTGGGAGAATCTATAATTATTCTGACAGTCTGAGTTATCAAACATCCAGTATGAAAGTGAGACTTGTTTATATAATATTCTTTACCCGTGTACTAACTTTGTGTTTTTGTTTTCATAGAAAATAGTTTTCTGTTTTTCTTATTAATTCTCTTGGGAAAACTGTTCTTATGCTCACCAAGTGCGATTCTGTGAAATACTAATGATTATAATTATTCATGTGCTTCGAGTAGATGAGCAAGAAATATTCAGAACGCAGAGGAACTCTGAGTTTTTTTGTTTGTTTGGGGGTGCAAAAGAAAAAAGGAAGAGGGATGTACTTGGGCCTGTTATAGATGTCACAATATTGATGAGCTCAAATGGAAGACTTTGAGGCTTTTTAAATTTTTTTTAAGCTTGTAAATCATATATCAATCCCAAAATGAAATGTGCTTTACTTCCACAGTCTTAAGCTCCCCAGATATAATTTGTAGCGTTAGTTTTACAAATGTAGCAGCTGAAGGAAGCTGGAGGCCCAATCCATTTCACTGAGTTGGTAAAAATATGCAATTGGTCCCAATTCAGAGTGTCCAAATACTTGATACAGGCAATACAGTAGAAATCACCACTTTGTTTTCTTGCAACTTCTGAAGTATTTTCTGTCAAGCAATGCTCATTATCTCAGATGACTCCTATCTTTATCACTTCTGTGCTGCAAACTGCACAGCAAATAAAGGTCAAAGATAATTAGCTGAGGAAGGGGGCTGTTTATTTTCATCCTCACCAGAGCTTTTATTTTTGTAATTATTAATAGAGAGTTGGTAATGTTACAGAATGCATCCCCAGTGAAAAATTTAATACTTACTGGAAACAATCTTCGCGTGATAGTTGCAAATTTAAGGTGTTTCTTATAACCTGTCAAAGTTTCATTTGTTACAAGCCTGATAGTATAAACTGAGTTCACAATGAGACAAAAGAAGCCTAAAGCTCAATTTTAAACCCTAGAAGGCTATGGTTAAACTTGTGTAAATTCAGACTCAGCAAGTGAGAAAGGACAGAAAGCTAGAGAGTTTGGCAGTGCATGGTGTTGTGACTAATGATACAGAAGCCTTCAAATGCCGTGAACTGCTGGGACTGAATAAAGAGCTGTCTGCACTTTTTTTTTTTTTTTTTTTTTTTTTAGTAGTGTTATCACCATTCTCTGTCGTTTTTACCTGGATGTGCTGGACGCTGTTTTTTTTTTTTTTCTTCTGTTTTTTTTTCTTTTTTTTTTTTTTTTTGTTCTATGGTTATTCTGTCTGTGAGGCCAAGGGATCACTATCCAGTCATTGTCATCACTGTTCACTTCACTAGCAAGTACAAATGCGAACTTCTTGAAAATAATGAGAACAGCAGACTTAAAGCAAGAAAATCAGGACAGTTAACAAATGAGTTTCCTAGTTCTATTCCTTCACTATAGCTGCTAGTGGTTATGTGCTTTTCACAGTAAACTTAGAACTTGTATCTGAAGATGAATTTCACTAGCAACGTTCATCTTCCATTAGGATGATCAGGTGAAAAGTAAGTGAATGGAAATCTGAATTTTGAGCTCTTTTAGGAAAATGCATGTGTGTAGCGCTAGACAAAATTTCAACATTTTCAGTATGTAAAGGTTATGTGTTTTAGCTAACTTTACATGAAACAAACGTGAATGGAACAAACTTTTGACATATTGAAAACCTCCTGCTATAGCTGAACTGATGAAAGTGGTTATTTTTTTAATGGGAAAATTTTCTGTTTTAGTTTCGGAATTAGAATAATGAGGTTACTTCCAAAGAAGACACACCAAACATTCTCCTGTGTCTTGTCAGTATTCTAAATAGTTCATAAGACTTTTTTTCTCCCAAATAATAATGTGTGCACATTCTGTTTAAATGTTGGAGTTGCTTCTGTCTGATTTCAAAATAATGTCTTAATAAAATCATAAGCATATTTTTCACCCAGTCCTTAACTAAACGACACATTTCACAGTTAGCAATTACAGGTTGGTGCTGCGACTTTGGCAGTTGTTTTGGAATATTTTGAAGTGTTGAAGGTGAAATGTAATTAACTGTATGTATCGCATAAATGTTTCGATCAATTTAAATTAGTCACTAGGTGGCCATGTATCACAGATGGAAATGTGGTATTTAACAAGAAGAAAATTCTTATTAATAATGCAGTCCTTTGTATATTAATTCATTAGTAGACTTTGTCTTACGTGCACGCACTGTCTGATTCAATTACATCAGTGGGCCTGAAAACATGAAATTTATCTTTCCTCTTCTTAGTATCTCTCTCTACAATGCTTAAAGATAAAGTAGACATTGGAATCATAGGAAAACTGGATTGTATACAGATATTTTTTTTCTGTTTTCTGATCTGATGGCTTGAAGAAGACAAACTCATTTTCGCTGAAGTTCTTTCTGTTCTTTTATTGCCATTAAATGGATTAAGAGTTTACCATGTTATACATATTTAAGAGATGTTATTCACCACGTGTGGGATAATGAATGCACTTTACATGTGTAAAATGTTGAGTTAAGCACAAAAAAAAAAAAAAAAAAATCATAAAATACCAGCTGAAATTGTAATAAGGTCAGCAAGTTATGTGTATTCGGTTAATTTTCGTAATGTCCTTCCATCCCACCCCCCCCAACTAGAAAATGAAAACACTTTTGTATATTTACAGCTTTCTCATAAGGGAAATTTGTTATTTTTGGTTATAGCTAAATATATGTTTAATGCCTGATATATCAGCTGTAACTTTGAAGAACAGAATATACATGTTTTATGAGATGCAAACACCTGAAAACAAACAGAGTTGGTTTAAAAGAAATTGTGTCATTATTTTGTTACTTGAGGAAAAATGTTGTTGTTTCACCTTAGAACAGCAAAAATGGAAGAGTAACACTCTGTTGTTTTACCCCTGGTTATGGTGTATTTCTTCTTTTTTGTTTTTGAATATCTGTCCTCTTTTAGATTTATGCAATGTAAATAGAGAAGGTAAATTTTTTCTTGAATGGATCTTCTCTGATACGTTAGACTGTCTGAGAAAGAAAATAGAATTAGCTTTCCTAGTTTTTATAATGTTAGAGTCCAGGCAAAACAAGAACTATCCAATAGATTGCTTCTAGCAATGCACTAGATATTCCTGTTTTGGTTAAATATTCCAGAATAATGTCATCAATCAAGAAGTTTTCCCATTCCACACGGAGAAATGCTACTTTGTTAAGCATTGCTTAACACTTTGACATGTTTGAAAAATTGAGTCCTAGATCCTAAAGGTTATTTGTCATAGGAGAAGGAGAAAACAAGTTCTATGCATGTGAGAATGGCAAATAAAGACTGTAAAGATGATAAATCTTGAGTTGAATACATAAACTACTTGGATTCATAGTTCCCAGCTTCGTCTCTCAGAGTTGTAGTTTAATTTGGCCTTTACAGACATATAACTGTACACAGCAGGGAAGGAGTGGTCAGTAGATCATGTCTCAGAATGAAGCCTGGTAAGGGAAGCAGAGAAGAGATCAAGCAGTACATACTGTATTTTGAATGTTGGCCTTGCTGACTCCTTATAATAAGTTGATTTGATTTTCAGGATTACTGGTTTTTTTTTGCTTATTTTCAAAGACACACACAGAAAGGTAAAGCAAGCCTTGATTCTGTCCTCTCTCACAAGATTTAAGTGATGAAATATGTGTGTCAGGCCTGCAAATTTTTTTGCATACAAATTGGTGACCTAAAGACCAGCCTAGGTCACTTATTGGTATGATTAAAACCATTTTATTCAAAAGAAACTTTCTAAAGGCTTTTTCTCAGGCCTGATAATTTCAAACAGAGACAAAAATATTATTTTATATTAAACAATTTTGCCAGGCTACTGCAAACATTTATAAAACCTCAAGAAGCTTGGAGTGAGCAAAAAAAGAAATCACTTCTTAGAATTGTATATTGTACATTGTGGCCATAGCATGCAACTTTGTTATGAGATAAATAGTTCAAATTTTAGGGTAACATAGAGAGTTTTGGCTGCATCACTTGAATAAAGGTTTAGTAATTTGACAGTGAGAGGCAACAAAGTGATGCTTCTTAAGCTCTGTAGTGTTTGAATATAAACTGATTTTGGCATTTGTAATATTTTAGGATTCTTTCAGTAATTCTACAATTCTCTCTTTGTTAATGCAGTAACATCACCAGATCATTAGATAATGTATTTATAATATATTTCAAGGCTGTCAGAGGCACCTTTATCATCATAATATTCAGCAACTGAACACTCTAATGACAGATTAATGAAGGTCTGGGGGCTGGAAGTCATTGGTCATCCCTGGGTATGTTGCAGAATAAAAAGCTGTAGCTACTGTGCTGAATCTCACAAAAAAGCCATGACAGGAATTCTCTTTGTCTGTGTTGTCTCCATAAGAGAAAACAGGTAGAGGGCAGTTGGGAGGAGGAGATATTCATGAATCATTTCATGAACCAGTCCAGGCAAATAATAGTAGTAGACTGTGGAAAGAGGACTGAAGAAGCTCAGGTCCTGTGATTTGAGCTCCCACTTAGCATGGAGTGTTGGTTGCTTTCCACAGAGCTTGGCTTTGCGGAAACCATTGGTACTTTGGATACGAAGTGTTGCTCCCTGAGTCTGTTTACATGTAAGGAGTGCTTTTCTCCTCACCCACTGAGGTTGCAGTCATTACTTAGTAGCACATGCTTTTTTGGTGGGCACAGTATGTAACTGTTTTGTTCTTGTCACTTAAATCAATCAGCACACTGTACAAAAATAAATTGAATGGGAAATGCTCTAGATAGGGGTGAAAATTTAAGGTTCTGTAGATTTCAGGTATGATGCCAAAATAGTGAGAAATACTTGCACACTAACCTACTGGTAAATAATAGCTTTTGCTTTTGGTTCCCTGGTATATAAATACCTTAAATTTCCTTGTTTTGCATTTTGCTATATATAGCTTATATAGTTAATACTATATAAGCATATTGTTATGCAAAATCTAGAGGATGTAATGTGTTTTGTGACAAGGTAATAAGTGTGCTGTACATCCATAAAATAGTTGCTTTGTAATTCATGGACAAAAGCCCATTTATGGTCAAATACTGTTCAGAAAATGCCAGCTGGATTTTTTTTTTTCAGTAACTCGTGTTACTTAGATGCTTTATATGAATATTTTCATTGTTAAACTAACTCATAATCTTTCCTCAGTCTCTAAATAGTCTAAGAAATAATTATGGCTCAGTACAGTTCTTGAAAGTGAAGACTGGCACAGAGTTGTGTAAGGGGAAAAAACATGTCTATCAATTATATATCAGTATATATCATATCATATCTATCTATCTATATGATATATATATCATATATATACATCAGTATATACTTTTTAAACTCTAGACAAACAAAGCAACTTAGTAAATTGAGTGATGTCAGTTATTTTTGTGAGAAAACATGTTCTCCTTCTAAGGTGAATTTTAAAATATTAATTGTTGTTATATCGTATTTGTAACGTTAATAGATAATGCCAGTAAAGACCCATCTCGCAGTCGGACCTAAGCATACTCCAAGACCTTCAAGTGACGTAGGGCAGATGTTACCCTTGCTACCCCCAACTTTTTCATAGGGGAATTTTTAATTAAATTATATTGCCTCAGGATCTGCACCATACATTTGTCATCTATAAAACTAAAACGTATGTGGAGTAAGGTGAGGAAGATGAACATTTTGAAATTGATGTGCTAACTGGATGTCCTATTTTAATAGACAGTGCTTTGATTTGCGACTGTTTCTGTCATATTTGAATTTAAATCTGCATATAAATACATATATATATGTTTTCAAAAAGATTGATCTGGTGATTGCCAACGAGAAGTAGATTTCTCTAAAGGAAATATAGAGGGATTTTATTTCTTTTCTGAAGTCTGGGAATGACAGAGCTCAGTCCTAGCTTATCTATATGAATTTATATAAGCCACATAGCATAAGAAGCTATTAATATTCAAGAGTTATTAGTACAAATCCCTTTATAAAGCAGACTTGCTTTAGCTTTTGAGTGACATTGCAACATTGTTTTTCAATGAGACTGTCCTTGAGAGTCAACAAATTCCATTTCACTAAGAGGGTTAATTAAGGTCAAGTTTATAATGGGGTAGGAAGAAGCACAGACTGAAGCAGCCATATATCAGATTGAGTTTTCAAGGTCTTTGCAATGCATTACTAACTGGGAGGCTGGCTAATGTGGGTGACATAACATATCCTATGGCAAAAATATGCTTGGAATAAACCTGAAAAATCAAATAGAGTTTTTTTTTCACGGAAGATCATTTCTGTTCAATGCTGTTAGTCAGCCTTATTTCTGAGGGATTGTACTACAATATGAGAGCAGAGTGGTGGTCAGCAAATGTGTTTTCCTGGCTTTGTCCAGAATATGGAAAATGCAGCATCTCTGCTTTGTCCAGGCTGCAGCAGAGAAATGAATCTGGTTCTCCTGCTTCTCAAGGATGTGGTACTCTGGCTGTGTTATCTATGTATGTGATTCTTTTTGTGTTTGTTTTCTTTTTTTTTTTTTCCTCCCTAACATAAATGTCATGGAGTCAATACCTCCTTCCCCAACCTCCACCTTCTGTGCTGTGAGGTTCTAAATGGGAAACACCCTTACCTGGAAACAGATTCTGTGAGTGATGCTGAAGCTGTTGACAAGAGGCAAAGGCTCTGTCCCCCTGGCCAAGCAGCAGCCTTAGTGCCTCCAGCTGACAGACAGCAAGCTGTGTGCCTGTCTGGTCCAGCTCTGAGGCTTCTGCTTTTCTTGAAGTGCATGAAGCAGGCTAGGCTGGATGCTGTGAGATGGCAGAAGGAGGAGAGGATATATTAAGTTGTGTTGGCTGTGACTTTTCCATTTGTTTTTAAGTAAGTACAGGGCAATATTTTGTTTTCCTTCAGATTAAGTCCCAGTTTGTGCTGGGGGAGTTGTTGGTAACTTCTGAGGTACCTTCTGTAAAACTGCCTGTGCAGAAGGGGTATTCACAGAGTCAGTCTCCTAGATTTTTAGAGCAGTGTTGGAGGTTACAATTCAACAGAAATCATCATAATACCTCTCTTTAGTTTCTGAAAATTGACGTGGTGGTATTTGTGTCATGTTTACATATCTCTCTATGGGAATTAGGACTGAAACTACGTAAATATGTCAATAAGGAATACTGTGTTTGAGGACAAGTGAAAGAATACTGCTGTGGAATGGCTACAAGTGAGAGCTCTCTCCTTCAGTCAAGTAGTAATTCTATGAAGTTCAGACTATCACAGCAGCTCTAAACCAAGATGTTTAATTTCTCTTCAGGAGCTCGTTTGTCACAGGCTAACACTGCTTTGCATACTGTAAAGAAAGCTTTTCAGATACTTCTCAGATGTCTTTATGATAGACTCTGTTTCACAGAAGTTGTCTTGTGTGATTTCTGATTTTGGTGGTGATAATCTGTGCCTTATTGGTGTAGATCTCTCTATGGAGTGAGCTTCTCTGAACTTCACCATAGTGGGTTCAACTCTTCTATTACTCATTTAAGTTGATCATGTAAACGTTACGCATCTCAATACTATAAAGGTTATGTTTTTCAGGAACAGAAGAGCAAAGCAAGTGACAGAAGTCACTTTTACCAGGATTGCTTTGGGAAGGGCTTTTGTCTGTAGCTTTGGCTTTTTCTCTACTCAGAGTCCCAGTTTTCATTCAGTTTTTGTGAATTCAAATATTCTGGAAAATGATTGTGTCAAATCAAAATCTAGAAGATATCTCTGTCATTAATGCAGTGAATTGTCAGGAGACAAGTGTTTTAACACCAAATTACTTAGTTTTCATTCCAAACTCGGGAGAAACAACAGTTACGGATTCAGACTTGTTTTCTCCTGTCTTGCAGTATGAAATCATTTGTGCCACTGTTCATCTTCTGCTCATTTTATTTTGAAGCCTTTCACCACAGTCCATGCTTATGTATTCTCTCGAGCCTAATTCCCTCTCTTATTCTATCCCTGTGTAAGTTTAGCCTCCTCTTGAAGCAGAACTCTGGACTTCCTGTGCAGAAAACACGAGCTTGTCTGTAAGCCTGGTTGCTTCCAGCTTCCTCCTGTGTGCCCGGCAGGGAACGAGCAGGGAAGCAGAGAAACTCTGCTTTCAGCTGCAGTGCTTTGTGCCACAGTGGCATCTAGCTGCAGCAGTTACAGCTGAACTGCTGCAGTCTGTGCAGTCCTGGTTTGGAGCAGGTCAGCTCAGATGAGCTTTTTAAAGAATTCATCTACCAAAATTCTGAGCATATGCAAAGTATGATCAAAGCCTTAGGATTGTTTTAGCACTCCCTTTTTTTCTGTATCCAGCAGATGGGCAAGAGACAGTCCCAAAAGTTTCACATCTGTGCTGTAAAACTGGAGTAGTTTCAGTTGGAAACGACCTTTAAAACTGTGCAGTTCCAACTCCCCTGCTATTGTCAGGGATACCTCCCACTGTAATAGGTTGCTCACATCCCCATCCAGCCTGGCCTTGATCACCTTCAAGGAGGATCATCCACAACCTCAATGGGGATCCTATTCCAGTGTATCACCACCCTCACAGTAAAGAATTTCTTCATAATATCTAGTCTAAATCCATTCTTTTCTATTTTAAGGCCATTTTTCCTCATCCTGTCATAATATGCCCCCATAAAAAGTCCTTCTGCAGCTTTCCTGTTGTCCCATTTCAGGTACTGGAATGCTTCTACAAGGCTGCCCCAGTGCCTTCTCTTCTCCAGGCTGAAGACCCCAAGCTCTCTCAGCCTGTCCCTGTAGAGGAGGTGTTCCGCAGCCCTCTAATCGTCTTTGTAGACCTCCTCTGGATCTGCTCCAACTGTTTGGTGTCCTCCTTGTGCTGGAGGCCCCAGAACTGTACTCCAGGTGGGGTCTCACAAGAACAGAGTAGGTGGGCAGAATCACTTCTCTCATCCTGTTGATCACACTTCTCCGCTTGCAACCCAGGATACTTTTGGCATTCTGGGCTGCAAGCACATATTGCTGGCTCATGCTGAGTCTTTCATCAACCGATATCCCCAGATCCCTCTCAGAAGAGATGCTAAAGCACGTGAAAGATCTGGCTACAAAACAGTTCTCATATTTTAAATAATTTCACACCCTAATGTAGTCTTGGAAATAGTTTAAGTTTGTTTTGTTTGTTTTTTATTAGCCAAAGACTTTTTAAAACATTTTAAAACAAAAAACGCGTAGTAAATGCTCTCAAGTAACTAGTGGGGACTGAGTAAGCCTTTGCTACAGACATGAGAAGAAGCTTCAGCTATTAAAAACACAGGGTCTTCTTGTAGCAGTTGATGCTGAAGATATTTTTGCTGTTTCTCTGTTGGTATCATTTAGAGAAATATTCAGTTGACAGTTATTTTATACTGTGGGTTTACAGATAGATCTTCAACCAAAATTCAATTTGCGTGTATCCGGATTATAGCAACAAAGCAAACCAATACAATAAATGTAAAATTTCCATATGTTTAAACCTACAGAGTTTTCTAAGCATGCCCAACTTTTCTGATTGCTGCTGGTGTTTAAGGAAATATACGGGTTTGTGGTCAATTTTTCGTATCAGGAATAGGTCCGTAAAGCTGCTGCTTGTGTGTAACGGTTTACAGCCTTACTCGAGTCCTGTAAGCATTCTTCTAATTTAGAAGTCAATCTTTGTAACTTTTCTAGCATTTTCCCTTCTAATTCTTCAAAGTGGATCAAAACCTTAAATCACTCTGCACGCAATTTGTGAGACACACATGCCAGTGAAAACATTTTTACAGCTAAAAAAATCTTCAGGGTGTTATTTTGCGTCATGTAAATAAGACTGGAAACTTGACGAATGGACTGTAAAGAAAAAGAGTGTTTTCATTATTCTCATGGCAGACTCTCCTGGCATTTATCAGAGGGGAGGCTGAAGAGCCATGGTGCGTGCAGCAACACCCAGCAGGGCGTTAACTGTGTCACGAAGCCGGCCATAGGGAACTGCTAATCAGGGCACTCAGGGCAGCAGGACTTTCTTGTTGGCATGCAGTCTCCAGTGTATTCTGGAACATTTAGTAGTTTTAGATGGTAATAACCTTGTCCAATTAAGGAAAAAAAAATATATTAATTTTTAATGTGGTGACAATTTTGTGACATGTATTTGACAAGCTCCTTTGATCATGAGCTGAAGCTAGGACTGAGGAAACCTCAAAACACATTTATGTACTGCACAGCATCCACAGAGACAGGGGGACTGACATGGTACCTTGTCAGAAAAATCCTTTGGTATTCTTAACACACAATATTTATGTATTTCTAATTTGTTTTGCGAGAGTTTAGTTTTAATTAAAATTTAAACATTATGAAATCAATGATTTAGTTTCAGGGCTCTGGAGCAGAATGAAAAATTTTTATTAAGCTTTTACATTTTTTATAGGAGGAAATGAAAGTTACAGTTTACTGTTTACCATGCTTTCTTTCCTTCTCTTTTAAAATTGAAAATATTAATTAAGATGATATACTGGTGAGACTGTGGATCAAGGGGGAGACATGTCTCTTCACAGTACTACTGTACTTGAGACGTGGTAGGGAATAGTGGAAGAGAAGGAAGTAGAGAAGGGAAGGATGATGGTATGGCCTGGCAGTATATCTCATATGGGCTTTCTTCCCTTCCTACCTCTGCCCTCTCCCTCATTTTGTTTCTTCAGGATAAAAAGCTTGTGTAGTGATTTGCTTTCCCTCTTCTGTAATTCAGTGGCGTGCTCTTCCATCATTAGTATCAGCAGACAGTGACAAAGTAATAAAACCCACCCAAGTACTGTACTTTCAGAAATAATTTCTATTTTTAGAACTAATTTTATAATAATTTCTATTATTAGGCCAAGATTTAAAAATAAAATAAAAATTACCATGTCTTTTGGTAGAAACTATCACTAGATGAAGGAATTAAAACTTAATTCGTTTTTATATGCAAGCCATTTAGAGAAATGGCTGTCGGCTTGATGGAGCATCTGTCAATAAACTGTCTCACAGACATATAGTATATGTACATGTGATGATACTACATTTTATGTAGTATAATTACATTTAAAATACTGAAACATTTTTGTCCTTTTATTTTTTTTTTAATCTTACGTTTTTCTTCTGATAGGCATGAATTTCTTCTAGAAGGCATTTTTCAGGACTGTTTCCTAATTCTTATTGATATGCACAGAAGGGCAGTGGTGGTGGGGAAGCTAGGTGTATGACTGGAGGAGGGTGTGGGGCTGAGGGATAAAATGGAAAGTCAATCAGTCTTCTATAAAAATTAAATATTGACTCCATACATTGGTTACGTTTGAAAGTTACACTTAAAAAAGACAAGAAAAAAGAGCCTGAACTCTTCAAACTTCATGGTTACGTATGCCTTTAGAGATATAGATGAAGGGAAATTATTGAAGTAGAGAACTAGATGCAGATCCTCTAATGGTATTATAACAAACTTACATAAGCAGAGTCTTTGTGAACGAACTGTGGTTTTGATACTGGAAAATTATTTGTTATTCCTTTTGTCACACGCACAAACATAAATATATGTTTGGCTAATATCTATATAAAGATCTTAATGGAGCAGGCTGAAATATGAGCCAACAGAGCTGTATTAGGACTGAAAAATTAGTTTTTTAATCATTAGCATAAAAATGAGAAGCAATCTCATCTACTTCAAAATAGTGGAATTAGAGGAGACCCTTTAAAAAACTGAAGTGGAAAGAAAATTAACAGTGATTTCATGATAAAGAAGCAGACTGGTATGTAGGAGGGAAACCAAGAGAGCAAATTTCTGCAAACATAGAAGGCCTCCAGAATAAAAGCTCTCTCCATATCTTAGACAACAACAGGAAAAGGAGACCGTAGAGCAGGAGGCTAAAAACATTTGTCATACTTGCAGAGTGATTTTTTTGGTAGAATTTTATCCTTAAACAGGTGGTAGAGGAATGGTCATTTTGCCTGATTTTCAGGGGAAACATTGTCTGAAACTAAGAGACCAATTATGTTTGCTGTTTCAATGCTGTTATGAAATCTGCTGTTTCTCATCATCATTGCATCTCTTCTATGGTTGAGTCCTAGGAAATTATCAGCATCAAGATAAAACTGTGCTGCTATTACACAGCATTTTTAACTTGAGAGTTCTACCTGTTTGTCTTATAGGAAAGCCTAGTACAAAATGCCAGTGATTTGACGAATGCTCTAAACTAAATAATAATTACAATAATAATAAACCAGACAATGTGAGTGGGAAAATGTTTCTGTGTGGATTTGTCTTGTCTGTGTATCAGGAGGATTCCCTCAGAGCTTTAGAAATTTCAGGATAAATAATATGAGGCCTCTGCTCCTGTGGTTATCAAATCATTCTCCTGTATCACTTAAGCCCAAGCACATCTTAATAAATTGTCACATAAGTTTATTATCAGTTTCAGCATTGGTAAATATTCTTTAAGATATTAATCAAGGCTCAAGTGCACATACTTTTCAGTGTAAAGATTCAAAACGTATTTCAGAGATAAAAATCTGTAAAATCTTTAAGCATATTCAAAACTGGAGGTAGTTTATTATTAATCAAAACTTAAGCAAACTTTGGATCTATGTGCTTGCTTCATTCTGACTACATCAGTATCAGCATCACAGGAAAGTCTAGGATCCAAGTAAGCTAGACACTCTAAGTAGCTAAGAGTGAGACCAACTCAGTATCCAGAGTTTTCTTTTTCTTCTTCGCAACATCGTCTAAATCTGTGTATCATCAAGCCCCCTTTGAAACAAAACAAAAAAAACAAAAAAAAAAAAAAAGAAAAAAAAAAAGAAAAAAAGAAAAAACCCACAGGACAAAAGGCAGTTGTAAGTTTTTAGATATGGTATATGTGCTTCAGAGATCAAACTTTTCCTTCTTCAGTCGCCAAAGGCTTGCTATGCAATTAGTAACCAATGCAATTTGCAGAATCTTTTAAATTTAAAAAAAAAAAAAAAAAAAAAAAGAAACCCAAGAAATATAAAATAATAAAAAGGAAATAATACAAAATACAACTAGTAAAGCATTCATTAACTTCAGTGAATGATTGCTGTGATATTTTGCTGGATTACCATATATTCTTCTGCATAGATCAGCACAGTTAGTGCTATTAGCAAGTACTGATCCTTTACCAGCAAACATGACAGTCAAGCCCGTAGTCGGGTATGTAATCAGGGTTATGAGATGCTTGGTACTCAGACACCACTTCAGCAAAGACCTGAGATATGTGTTTAGCTGTCGACATGTCAGGAGTCCCAGTGGTCCTCTAAGTGCTCTACTGGACTGAGGCCAACTTGGTCAGTTCCTTGAACAACAGGGCTGCTTGCAGAAAACATATATTTTACCCTATAGTTTCAGTGTAGAAGCTGCCAAGCTCAAGTCTTGCTTGTAGACTTGTGACTCCAGTGATGTTGTCAGTCTCCATGTAGAAAGGAAAAAAAAACCTTAAATTCTGGAAAAGTCTGCCTACATGGCTCATCAGACAATGTGACCAGACACATTTGTATATCCTCTTCCTGTCCTAATTGTTTTTCTAGGGTATGGCGTGTATGTCTCTACCCATGGAATAGCTGTTAACCATAGTGAGTTCTTTTTCAAAGAACTTTTTAAACTAATGAAACTGAGTGGCATTTTAAAATTGTTTCCAGTTCTCACAAGGGAAAAGCATTGCAGCAGAAAAACAATTGCTTCAGTCTGCTGCTCGTTGCTGATCCTTGGCCAAAAAAGTCATTCAGTGTTGCGTAGATGAGTGACTCTAAAATCTGTATCAGCTGAATTACTTTTTTTTTTTTTTCCTCAAGTGAACAGCATGCTCCACTTGTGGGATTGTGCTGGGAACAAGTTCATTAAGCTAACAAAACGAGACAGGTATATAGCAGAACTGTCAGAAAGAGCTCACATTGATCCAACCTAGTGTCTTGTTAATGAAATGCTGTATTTATGGGATTGTACTAAAGGTTTTTAAGGTAGTGAACCATTTATGTCATTTTCTATGATAAGCATTACATTTTGCAAGTGAAAACTACTTGTGTGGAGCATGCCCTTTGGGTACTGTGATTCAGGTATAAATATAAGACCTTTGAAAGAGGGACTAATCAGTTCAATAGCTCCTCTATGTTTGTTTGTTTAAAAAAAAAAAAAAAAATTAAGTTTTGAAAGCTAGCAGAGAAGCAACGTAACTAATTTTTTCAATGTTGGTTTGTTTGCAGCAGTGTCTGAGTGGTAAAATGGAGGCCAGCACCTCTGCCTGGAGTTTTGGCTCTGAATCTACACAGTGATGAAATTTCACATTTTCAAAGAGTCTGGCTGTTTTCCTGAGTGATTTGTTCTTGATTCTACTACAGAGTCAAAATCTTTAAGGGAAAGAAGGAAAATAAAACTTTGAATATCAATAAATTAAAATGAAGCATGCAAATATTAAGAAATAGAGCGAAGCATAAAGGAGTGCTTAAAGAACAAGATCTTTGTGAGATCTTAGCTTGACAGTGATCTCAAAGCACAACTCTTGCTGAGGTTGTTGGTATAAATTTAAAGACTAAAACCTGAAGCTGATTTTTTTTTAATATATGATGTATCATTTATAGGCAAGAATTCTTTCTGATTTTTTCCTTATAGATATATTTTTTAATTAGAAAAATAAACGTAATGTCATCACTATTACTTATATTTTATATTACTGTTTCACTCCAGCAAACTTTTATATTCCAGGCTATAAAGATAGATCACGTTTTGAGGTGATTTCAGCTAAGTATTATGATTAGTATTCTCTGTTCACTTTGGGTCCTTTCCTTTTTAGTTCAAGTGTGGGGATCAGAATGAAAAAACTCCAAACTTTGTAAGTAAGATATTCCTCGTAATAATTATGCAAATTGCAATTGTCTACTGAATGAATTAATAGCATTCATCAGAATAGCATATGAAAAATCAAAGATACTTCCAAATGTTAAATAATGAATGGGTCATTCTGGAATTAAAAAAAATTAAACAGATACATGGTCATAGGCTGCTACTCACCCTGTGAAATTGCATTTGACCTCCATTTGGGTAATTGTATTATGCCTGCCTAAATTTCCATGCGCAGTGATTTACAATTGAACATACTATTCTACTCCTCCTATTCTACTTTATTGTATGTGTCTGCTGTTTATTGCTGTGTAGTTATATTTATTTAGAGGATGATCATGTTCTAGTGGCTGACTCCCATAGCTCCTATATAGATTTGTATGACAAGTGAGCTTTCCAGCTAGATAATTAATACCATGTAAACAAAAGATTACTTATGTGTGTTTATATATTCTGATGTATTTCTGATGAAAGAGAGGAGACAAAAACGTAGAACAAATGGAAAACAATTGCGTTCACTTCTTTGTGAAAATGACTGGGGACTCCTTTCTAAGGACTGTGCCAAGAAATATCCCATAAACTACTTCATCGGGAACAGAGACATTTTCATGATGCTGGCCTTACAGCTCCGTGCAATACATATAGAATATGAAGATATTTCTTCCTGCCTGAACGAAGGCTCAGCAGTTATCTGACATCAGTCTTCAAATGTAATTGCAAGTTTAAACTCATTGAAGAGAAAGGTGTTTTATCATAGAGAAAGTAGCGCGTGCTCGTTTTTCATTTTTAATCAGGCTTTAGCTCTGTGGCTTCATTCTAAGAAGAATTCATATCAGATGGAAATAATAGACAGAAGGTCTAATTTAAGCCCAATAATTTGAATCCTGTTTAAGAGTGTTGGAAAATGGATTGCTTCGTAGTAGTTAAAGTAAAATGTCTTGCAGTTGTAACAAACGAACTTTTTCCCACTTCATGGCCAGAGGACTATATTTTGCAAAGGGGTAAGAACTTGATATAAAACAGTGTTTGGCTTAGACACACGAGCTCTGAACTGTATATAATGCCTATTCTAACTGTACCTGGATTGAACTGTGAAGTACTAAATAATGCATATGTGAAGTAAATGTTAGATCTGAGTGGCAGTGGAACTCTAGAGACTAGTCAAAACAAACAACAACTTATTTTATTAGTAAATGTTTAGTCATTAGCGTGAAAGAGAAAATTCTTCCATTTTTGCAGTACCTTTGAAACCTGCCCACCACACTTTCTGTCAATCTGTTAAGTAAACCTTCCTGAATAAATCAGTAGGTAAAGCAAGGCAGGTAAAGGAAGGACTAGTCTGAGTCTATCCCCAAAACACAATTCAAGTGTGAACACAATCTGGTCTTTGAAAATGCCAGGTATCCTGATGCTTTTTTCTTTCTGTCTTATGTATTAGTATTTTCTGCATCCTGGCAAGACTGATAAAAATAATTGTTCCTCTTTCTAAAGGAACTTCAAGCCAGGACTCAGACTCAGTTTTGTTTTCAGTGCAGAAAGTGTATCATTGCCAAAACTTCAACTAGTTCTCAAGAAACATAGCATTTGAACTTTTTATTTGATTCCAGTCTTTTTTAACATAAAGGTATGTTTTAGGCTTGAGGTTCGCCTGAAAATACGAACTGAAATACTTCAAAAACTGAAATGGGGCACTGACAATTACAGAAGTGTTTAATGTCATGAGATGTTGAACTACAACTATTGTTTAGGTAGAACATATAATATACATCCTAAATTCTTTAATTTACTTAATTATCTCCTAATTACAGTCTAATTAATTACTAATTTATCTTAATTTCCTCTGGTAATTTCCCTATTAATCCCTACTTCAATATGTTACATTTTTATCCTTCCTCCTTTAATTGGGAAACAAATTCTATGGTCTTTGCTATGGCAAAATAAATATTTCTACCTCCTGCAAAAGATAGCTAATTGTGGCTTTGAAGACTGTATATTTTCATTACAAAATCAAATGACAGTCAAGGGTCAGTTGCACTGAGAACCCAGGAAAACAAGAATTCTTGACATGTTATACTTTTCCTACTTAAAAATCAAAATGAAAAAAAGTTGTCTTTGTGGGAAAACCAAATATTCTGATATATCTGCATGAAATATAGTAGTTTCAGTGTCTTATTTAAGCAGATTTTTAGTGATTCTCATTTTAGAGTATTTATTTTTATTGAGGAAAGTTATGCCTTTTTTCTCCATGTGCGAATATTAGCCATTTGCGTTTCTTCCTATGCCAGAGCTCAAGTTTCTCCTTGCTTGAAAAACTTTTTCAAATAAAAGGTCTAGATTCTTTCCCTCTCACTGAAATAAAATAGCATAGGTGTGTAGGTATCAGTTGCTTAGATTTTGCGTACATAAGGGGGGAAATCATTTCAAAGTGAAGGAAGTACACAGTTAAAGTGATTTTTCACAATATAACTTATGAACATTTTAATCAAAAAGGATTCTGTTGTTAGCACAGATGGAGGCAAAGCAGTGGGAACACGAGCTCTCCAATGGTAGCAGAGCCAGAAAAAGAGAGGTTCTCAATTAAACAGTGTTGGCAGAGTGTAGTTCCCTGTAATTGTGCAGCAACTCTGATGTTACATACAGGGATGAGCTGGAATGGTTTTATTTTGGAGGAGATTTTTTAAGGATTGCTTTCAGACTCGCATTACATAATTTGCAAATAAATAGATTTATTATACTTTTCAACCAGTTGGGGAAAAAAAAAATCTAAATCATTGGAGAGAGGAAAAAAAAAAAAAGGATCAAAATCTGTCATAGGGTACATGGCGTCTTTGCGCTTCTGGGAGGTTTTTGAGTTAAGAATGATACAGAAATATTTTTCCTCTGCGTGATACTTAGCACCTATATGCTTTTAACTAAGTAGATCTCAGCTTAGAGAAGAAAGGAAGGAAAGGTAAAGAAAAAGTGTAAGTCACAGGGAGAGCGGTGGATATTATATGTCTTTGTTTGCAGCTTATGATGGCATAACTTAAAGATGGCAACAGAAACAGCTGGAGCTTTTTGTTGCTGATTTATTTTTGTATGGATAGTGGTTACGGTGAATGAGAACACCATCAGGGTCTTGTTACTCTTCTGGTTGCTGCTGCTTCCACTGCAGTCTGTGTACTACCCAGATTGCAAAGTTGTGGGCTCACCTTATGCTGCTGCTGATGAAGGACTTAATCTGAATTGCTTGATTATAAATTAGCTTTGATACATCCTTCTGAGAAGATGCTCACCTCTGACTGAGGGGCAGTAACAAACAAGTTGGCATGTGATATCTCTAATGGCCATACTGGTTTTCTAATTAAAGGCGTATCAGGTCTGTTGTATGGCGTGAAGTAGATTAAGTGGAGAGCAAGAGGCTTTTGGCTGTCAGGATGATCATGGAGCCCCAGTCCTTCTCTGGAGAGCAGTGAGGCAAGCAGGGCTTTGGCTTCTGCAAGATTTAAGGTTCCAACAACATTGTAAGCAGCCTATATCTGGGGTAGAGTTTTTTTCTGGGATTATGATTTAGGACTAAAAACTGCTACCTAAAAGCTTGCACAAGTGGCCACTCTTGGCAGTTATTTTAATTCTCTGTGATTTCAGTGTTTTCTCTATTTTTTTATGGACATAAAGTATACTTTTATTAGAAAAATGACTGTAGTTTAACCTTCTGTTTATAATTTCCCACATACCTTTATATTAGGACTTCTAGGGTTTTTTGACAAGGCCTTGTCTTACTCATTGAATAAGTTTATCTGCTATATTAATAATCTTTCTAAAATCTGGAAATCAACTTATGATCTTTCTTAGCCTTTGAATTGAGGCTAAATACAAATTATAATTGGTTTTCTGGTCTTGTAGTATTTAGTAACATGAACCAAGTGGTAGAGTACAACTAAGGAATCTAGGAAATTCAAACTGAAGAAGTGTTTGACTTCGTTTTCTGTAGAATTTTACTGTTTTGTTTTTCTCAAGCACTAAGTCAGCAGCAAGCAGCAGCATCGCTGTGGAATCCAATCAAGTTATTTCTACTTATTTACTTACTGACTTATGCTTTTGGGGATCAAGACTTGCTAACTTCGAAGCCTGAGTTCAGTTGAATGAAGAAGGCCTGTAAGTGGAAATAAGGTTACTAGTCTACATCCTCAATCATCAAAAAGCATTTAAACTTACTGTCTCTTGGTATTGAAGGTCATGGGGCTCTAAGAGTCTGCTTGTGTTGCAGTAATCAACAAATCAAGCTTCCAAAAAGTCTCATCACTTATCTCACTAACAGATTTTCTAATACCACACAGTGACCCACGAAAGAAACTATTCAGTCATGAAGGCAGTCAGGCCTAACTTGATTTAAATTTTGGAAATATTAGAAAATGAAAAGCTGAATTCTTTTCTAGAATGTAAATATCTCCTTTTATTTGTCCTATTGTAGTAGATTGAGCAGCACCTTTTAGTAATTTCGGTAATAATTTCCCTCCATTCAAGGAATACAGTGCCATAAGTGCACTTTGTTTTGTGTTTTCCCAGAAGGCAGAAGCCTTTGGTGTCAGTAAAGATTCTCAAGTCCTTGAATTATCCCCTTGGCCTATCTTGAAATCTAATCTTAGCCAAGCACTTACTAGTTATACGATAAAGCCAGTGATTATGGGCCAAATTCTTTTTTCAGTTACTTTACTGAAACCTACTGAAATAAATGTGAGATTGGACTTCTGTAACAGGGAAGAATTTGGGCTACTGTCTTGAAGAGATAAGAACAGGGCCAATACTGTAACAACCTTTTCCAACAAAACAGACTGAGACAAACTTAGTGTCATATGCTGTCCTTTATGTATATAGAACTTCAAGGGTCCTAATTGGAATTTCTTTTATTTAGAAAAATAATTTTTTTACTATTGGTTAGGTGCAGAAGGGGCTTGGGTGGAAAGCATTGCAAATTAATTTAACAATTAAGCTTACGAAGTTCTGTATTTATTGCGTAGGTGAGCAGCATCTTCAAAGATGGAGTATGGCACTGTACAGATAGAAATATGAGTCCTTTCTTTGAATCCCAAAAATCCCATCAAGAAATAACTCAAGTCATGACTGTAAATGAGGATGAGTATAGACAAGTGACTTTGCTGCATAGTGTTTTGTGGAAATAACGTGACCTCTACTCTTTTCTCTTCCCAGTTCAACTACATCACTTTTATAAAAGAAATTATGTTTCTTGTCATCATGGAGTTTCAGACTTTAAATCAAAATACCTGTAAGGGGTATGTCTGATTATGTGAATGTAGGAACTCATACACTTACCATAAACCATTAGACTGGTTTGACCACAAAAATGAATAGAGAACAAGTTATCTCAGCATAAGGGCATTCTTCTAGTTGGGAACTAGAAAGAGAAAAATATTTTCCATTTGCTGCTTTTTTTTTTTTTTTTTGCTCAGCTACTCACCAGCCTCCTTGACTGACCTCAAAACTCAAGCTTTGTTGTTCTTGTTTGAATGCTTAGGCTTTTTGGATCTAATCATAAGTATAAATACATCTAAGCACCTTAAATGCTGCTCTTTTTAATTCTTGAGTTCCTTTCATCCATTTTTACAAACAGTGCTTCAGACTTCCCTTTATACCTACTTCTGTGGTTCAGCAAAGATGTAGCCTTATTTTCTTGGTAGAGTTACACAGCATATTGGTCTGTATTGTTAACTCCTAATGTCATTGTGCTGTGCTTCTGCACTCGGATGATTGTGATGCTGTTTTCTGTAACGGATACAGTCATACAGACACATTCAAATTGTTTTTGCACTGCTTTGCACTGTTAAGTGGTTATATTTCATGCTAAAAGTAGTTGCTTTTCAGTGTCAGGTAGAACAATCTGTAGCATTACATTCGAGTTAAAAAAATATAAATAATATGTTTGCAAAGTATTTTTAGATTCTTGGCTGAAGGGAGATTTGTATAAATGTAAGATATTATCTTTAGAGTCATTTTATTAAATAATAATAGTAGGTGTCTCTAGGCATACAATTTACGTACATGAAAAACAATGGTTGACTGCTTGCATTAACAGCACAGTGTGTTGAGATGATGACAATAACAAATACCTCTGGAACACCAGCAGAAGCCATGGTATCACATATATACTGTGCAGTATGTGAACAGGCTGCAGCAGCTTTATAGAGGATTGTAAGGAAGTGCATAAAACTAAGTTGAAATGGTATCAGAAAAATACAAAATAAAGAGAGCAGCCTACATCTGGGGCTCTATGAGAGAATAAATTGGATTGCTAGTAAAGCAGAACTTCTGCTGATTGGCAGATGACACTTGTTTTTCCTTATTTAGAAATGTATTTGGGATTTTTCACTGAGAGGATAGTGATTTTCACTGAGAGGATGGTGAGGGGCTGGAACAGTCTTTCCAGAGAGGTTGTAAATGCCCTGTCCCTGGAGGTGTTCAAGGCCTGGTTGAATGGATCCTGGGCTTTGATCTGGTACTTGAACTAGTGGTTGGCAACCCTACCTGTGGCAGAGGGGTTGGAACCTGATGATCTTTGTGATACTTTCTAACCCAAGACATTTTTCAGTTTTGCTGTAGCAATGAACACAGGAAAGAGACCGCATGAATCTGTCACTGTGAATCAGAAATGGCAGACCTTTTGAAGGATCCACCATTTCAAAAATTGTGTGGATATTTTTCTATGAGAAGCGTCTTAAAAAAACTCGTGATAGTCAGACTCCTTTTTTTGTTTGTGACTATTTTATTTTTTTGTCTTTCTCTGATAAATATCTGGATTTCTTTGAGGTGAAAATGTTGCCCTACTTCTTTGAAAGTGAAGCAAGAGTATTTTTCAAGAAAAGTAAAGATTTTGAAAGCAACAGAATGGCATATGTGCATAGATTTGTCTGGAAAACAAAGAATCCACATGTGATACAATATTGTGTTTCCCACATTTATTTTTGTTCTTTATATGAGAGAACACTGCACCACTAAATTCCAAATTATCATGAAAACGCAGAAATAGAGCCCTAATTACATAGCCTGCTGATCAAGGCAGTCATCTGGGTTTTGGGACACTTGTATACAAGTTCCCTTCCAATTAGCACATTCCAGATGAGGTCCCAGTAGCTGGCCTGCAATCAGCTTGGCACACATTCAGTAAATAGTTTTCTGTGCAGAGAAGAAAACCTCAGAAAGAAGATGATACTCTTAAATATCCTGCTAGTTAATGCTAACTTAAGGTATACAGTGTGCAAGTATTTAATCTGAAGCTGAGATCTAAGGTGTCGTTTTTTTTCATCAGCTTTCTACTGTTGAGTCTCAATACAAAGATTTGACTGAAATAATGCTGTAAATTAAAATTTTAATGTGTTCTGTTATGGTTAGGTTTCTTGATAATGGTCTATGTAATATTTATCTAATTTAACTTTTAACTTTTTCAGCTTTTTATGCTTTGTTCTGCGTTCAAGATTTGAGCAAGATCTTTGACTAAACATACATAAATCACTGGCTTCAACCAACAACTTTTCTGGTAGGTGTGGGAATGGAATGTTGTTGTTGTTGCAATATTAACGTCTTTAGAGATTGCTCCAGAAGTAATGCTTCCTATTTATTTCCATGGAATCTGCGACAAAAATGAAGAGCACAACAGCAGTATTTAATAGAGCAAATTCTCAGCAACTAAACACGAGTTTTCAATGCAGTTACCACTGTTAGCTATGCCTCCAGAGACAAACAAGAACCTACGTGCCATGCTCGTAAAAATTTGCACCAGTGGAGGTGACCCACTGTCACCACTGCTGAAATGTACTACCCACCAGCTCACTGTGTCCACATCCACTGTTTGGTCTCCATAAACACTTATCAAGTGTCAATGAATATCAGTGGGTGCAATTTTTTCTGCATGAAGGAATTCAGTTCTACCCTTTGATTCCTACAGACTTCCACATTATATGCCATTTTGTCAGACTACCCCTCTGCTGGTCCCACAGCAAAAAAATGTGATGGAATATTGGTGAGAAGGTTCAGCTTCTACTGCCATGTTTCAAACATCTGCCTCTGATGTCATGAGCCAACATAATAAAATCGGAAGCATTACTTTTGGAGCATCCCTTGTACTAGAAAAGTGCACTCGTAAGACATGGAATTTGCTTGAATGTGAAGTGCAGTCCAATTCAAAAACCTTGCAGTTCTTTGGCCTTTTATTTAGGAAAACTTTATGTTTAAGTTTAGGTTAAGAAAACTTTAGGAAAACTATTTATTAGGAAAACTTGAAATTCAGGAAAGGAAAAGGGCTTGCAGATAAGTGATAAGAACTAGCTTGAAGGCTATGTCCTACTATAGATTTCAGAGAGAAGGGGAAAAAAGCCATTCATATTTAGGAAACCTTCCAATAGACTGTACACATTTCCCATTTATCTGGAACGGCACGTTTATTGGGCAAGTCAGAGATGTGTCTACGTATTTTATTGCTGTGATTTAATTTTTGGATTTTGGTGTTTCTTTTTTGTCTTGCTGCATAGAGTACATAGGCCAGTTTTTCAGAAACAAAGGAAGTGAAAACTATGACTTCCCTTTTTCTTTCTGCCCAAAGTGTTCTTAAGCCAACAAATAAATTTATGATTGGAAGCATTTTTTTGCAGAGAAGTCCAGGTAAAGCTTAAAACAGGAAAGAAACATTTTTCAACCCACAGACTTGGGAAGCTCATGAAAATTACTGAAGATAATTTTATATGAATAGTACATATATCTTTCTATGAATATATATATATATGCACACACACACACACATATATATATATATACATACACATATATATATACAAAACCATTTATCAAAGTAAAAAGTAAAAAGTGTACGTATCCATACGTACACAATCTTTTCTGTGATGATCACATCTGCAAGAAGAATTGAAATTAAATTTGCCTATCTTGCTAATGTTCTGCCTTTCTGTTTTCCCACGTTCTTCTAGACCACTGCTTCTGGCAGTCCACTAGTCTTTGTTTCATGATGGTAATTATCTGCCCAAATTCTTCAAGAATGAGTATGCATCGAACACAGTAATGCTCATGCTGTGGGTGAATTAATTAAAGCACCAAGAAATTCACGCTCAGTGACGAGAACTATTGGCTTGATGCACTCTAATGCAGACTTACTCACAGAGACCTAAGGGTATGAGAAGTAACTGCTGGGAGCATCCACCACAAATTGGAGTGTACTGTAAATTCTGTGTCTCTGTTCTGAACTTAGGCTACTAGTCATACAGCAAGTGGCTCTTTCTCCCACATCTGTTCATCCTGTCTCATTAGTGTTGAAGACAGCTATTGCCATTATGCTTCAGTGGGGTAAAGTATAGTGAGAACAAAAGTCTGGAGAAGGCATTATGTGTAGGAAAGAAGGGCTGGAAGGGGGTCCAGAAGCCTGGAATGGAAGTAATTGAAATGAAGCTCCTATATAACAGCGGGACCTGGAGGAGCTTTACTGCCAAGCCATATGGGATGGAAATTAGGTAATGAGAGGACACTACTGCACCATTCCATCATCTATGATGATTTCCTGGAAACTGCAAACTTTGATATATGCATGAAGAAATACAAAGCTGTAGATCAGGAGAGGGAGGACCGGACTGGCAGCCTTTGTAAGAATTCAGCCCAATAAGCAATAGTCATTCAAAATGCAATTAGATTTTAACAGCCTAATTTAGTTACAGGTGAAATTTCAGAGGTTTCACTGTGGATAAACACGATGTGTGCAGTCACAGTTTATCCATTATTTAGCCAGTTATTTTAAGAAATGAGGATTGTGTTAGGTTACTGGGAGCGTACTTCAGAACATGCATAGGCTGAAGTAATCACTAGCAGAGGTCTAATTATGTCCTTATGAATGTCAATGAGTTGTTGCAAAATCACTTCAAAGAGCAGGATAGCATTCAGGTCCTCAACCACATATTTGGAAGTAGAGCAGATTGAAAACAAACTGATCAAACAAGTCTCTATTTATACAGCATTGTTTTCACGTGCATTGCTTTTGTTGATAACAGTTTTAGTGTTTGGTTAAAACTGTGCGACTTCCTCTATGGGCAATTTCATTAATTTAGTTCAAAATTCCATTGATTTTTAGCTTTGTCTAAGAAAGAAATAACTTCAAATTTATCTATATTGAGTTTAAATAGGATTATGATAAATTGCCTGTAGGCACTGGTGAGCCCACAAATTTTGGCAACTTAGTGATAATTCCCTCTTTCAAGCTCTGTAATAAGTCAATTGTTTCTCACCCCACTCATCTTCCAGCAAGACTTCCCAGGGTAACTTAGAATTAATTTCATTTTTTTTCTATTCCTAAGTTCTTAAAACCATAGACAAATATTGTCTAAAAGTCAAAAGCGCTGTAAATGTAATTTAGAACTAGTAAAATGCATCAGTTGTGTTTAGTTTTCTATTAAAGCTCAGAGATGCTTATGTGTTTTTGTTTTTGGTTTTTTTTTTGTTGAGGAGTTGGTTTTTTGTTTTTTTTTTTCAGTAGGTATTATGTCTTAGTGGAAATTTTAAAACTTTTGGTTTGCTTTTGTAACTGTGTATCAAGTCTAGCATAGTGCAGCATACTGTGGTGGAGCTGGCTACCTTTTCGCTACTGTCATGCTCCTCTTGTTGGAAAATTGGCCATTGACCAGTCTGATTTGCTTCATGATTTAGAGAAAATTAAAGCTCATTGCCTTAATGCTGCTTACTGGCAAATAGAAATTGCTGGAACTTAAGGACATCACAGATTCATCCATTTTTTACTGATTGTGTTCTCTGCAATAGAGGTTCAGAGAAAAAGGGACATGGCATCACACCAATATTCCTGCTCATTAGTGAAAATCCTGTTCCTAGGGAAACTGTGCTGTTGGGCACATCTGTTGATTAGCTTCAGAGCAGCAAAAATGGTGCTGTATCTCTGGTACATAGTAGATTGTTGCATGGCAGCACCGACCAGCTGTGTCCAAGATATTTCTCATCTGAAATATGTTGCTTTTTAAATACGTGAATGGTGAGATATTGGGAAAAGATAATTGTTGCTTTGTTTCAAGTGGAGAGTGATTTACCACAATAGAAACAAGAAGAATGATACTTAACAAGATTTTAATTTTGCTTTTTTATTGTTGTTCTCCTGAGGAGAAACAAAACTGTCTACTACCTCTAAACTAGCAGTTTAGAGGAAAAAGTAAAAGTGAGTGAAGGTGGTAGGAGAAAAGTGGTGAGTCTTTCTGCAATAACAAGACGAAACCAGATGCATATGCAAAAAAACCTCTGTTCCATCAGTACTGATTCATGTCTGTCTTATTTTTTTGATGGTTAGACATCCGGTTTCTGGAGAATGTAAGACTAAAGTCTAAAATATGATGGCTATGAAATTATATCAGGTTTGAAAAAACCCAAGTGTTCATGAAAGCTGTCTGCAACCTTCTGTGTTATGCAACAGGAGAGAGAGAAATAACGTGAAGTTATTTTCACTTAATGTTGGACTTCAAGAAGAAGCATCGTCAGACTGAGGGCCTGAATGAAATATGTAAATACATCATGAACTAAATTGTTACAGTAATACTTAGGCAGTGGAATTTCATTTTAGAAGGTAGTTGCACTGTCGGATGCAGTACTAAAGATATACAAGAATTATAATGTCTGGAAGCATTTAAAAGAATGTTCTTCTGCACAACTGATACATCTGTAGCCTGTGATAGTAAAGCAGGCAAAATCAGCAGAAGTTGATATAGCGGGATTTCTGTTCAAGATGAAAAACAGTAATTCCAGAATCTTCTAGAAATAACAATCTCTTTGGAAATTCAAGATACATTTTTTAGATTTGTAAATTCAATGTAGTTGAAGTTTGCGTTTCTCAAGGCATGTCTGAATTCAGGCTTGCTGAATCAGAACAAGGATCTGCATACAAATCATGTGTTACGTTAGTCACACAACAGGTCAGATTAGGTACTGCCTTTTTGAGAAATTGTACAAATGAAATCCAGTTTCTAAACTTCAGAAGGATCTTGGTTTCTTTTTCATAAGCAAATCAAGGGATTTATTTGTCATTTTTTTTTTCCCCAGATTACTTTAAAGTCATCTATAACCAGTTCATTTTCATTAGCTTTACTTTTCTTGAAGACTACAGGAATTATTCTTATGAGATAATTGAAGTCCTACTACAAAAATATATGCATACTTGAACTGTGTGAACTGTATTACCAGAGGCAATGGTAATGTGATCCTGTCCAAACATCAGATCGTGGTAGCTGAATTGGAAATGTGAATGCTACTGTCCCACAGAAAATTATTCTTATTGTAATACATTATCAAGTCCTGTTTTTGAAGGTATACAAATATCGCTAACATATTTCTGCTGCTATCCTGGATGGGCCAAAGCACTTGCTTTGCTTCTGAAGGTTGTGCTGAAGTCAACATCAGCCAAACAAAACTTTTAATGGTAGTGTTTCCTCACTTTTGAGAGTGAAATCCAAAAGAAGATACTGTGTTATGTGTTACTATGTACCTCCATTTGCTTCTTCACATAACAGAGTAAGTTACTCTTGCAATCGATAATCCCCACTTGTTACAGTCAAGGATACAGGAAGATTCAGGAGGATTGAGCACTGGGCATTAAGTGAACATCACAGTTAAGTGCATTTGGAGGATGAAATAAAAATATTAAAAAACAAATCAAAAGCAAACAAACAAATACAACAAATAGCCAGGCCGCTGCTCCTCCCAGCCATTGCAAAGATCCCAGAAAGCCTTGGCAATGTTTTTAAGAGAATGCAAGTGGATGACTGGACAAGAAAACTTGTATTTTATTTACTTGTTTGTTTGTTTGTTTGTTTGTTTTTGCTTTGTAACTTATTTGTACCTGCTTGAGATAATTTTTTTGTCCAGTACGCTTTGCAATCTCTGTTCTGGCATCATAATCTTGATCACTTAGCAATTGTAGAAGAAATGAGCACCAGAGTCTGTATGATCCACATGAAAGACATGTTAGCTTCACATGGAGAACAGCTGGGGCTGCTGTGTTGGTGAAGGTTTAGAAGTGGAGAAGTGAAGATTAATTTAGATGCTATTTTAAAAAGGAAAAGACCGTAAGAGTGGGGTTTACACCCTAAGGGTTATATGCTTTATTCATTATTCATGGATTATAATTGAATACACGATTATAGAAAGGGCAGGGAAGAGGCAGAACTATAAGTCCTGAAGGCTGTTACTTTACAAGGTAGCAAGGAAGCTTAGTGTTCCTGCTGATAATGAATAGTTAAATGAAATAGTTTGGTACTACATCTTCATGATGTTGTATCAAATATACTATTATTTTACATAACTTGAAGTAGTAAACTTAATTATGATTATAAATGATAGACATTAATGGATCATTAATCCCTATAATACTGCAATCTCAATTAATTTGAAATTCTTCTTAAGAAACTTTCTGACATTTTCTATCAGAAAATGACTTATTTTATTTATCCCTAATCATTCCACAGTTCTTTGGTTCCAGTAATTACTGCTCTAGTTCTCAACTGTTTGTTCAGATCACCTTTAGCCATGATTCTCAAAAATTTAAATACAGAAACAGCATGTCATGCTTCATAGAAATATGTAAATTTGTTAACTGAACTGTATCCTATAAGATAATACCTAAGAAGGCTCCATGCATTAACCAATTCTGTGCAATAGGGTTATATTTATTGCTGCATTATATATAATGATTCAGATAGGCATTTTCCATTTTAAGCCACCAATCAATTAATTCCCATCTCATGATAGGCTGAGATCTGCAGTTAACAAATATCCTCTGTTTCTGAATTTTGGCAATTTGATTTCTCTAAACAGGACTTTGTCAAACATCAGTCACGAAAGTTCTGAAGTCATATATTGACACAGAGGCCATGGGTTAAAATGATAATAAATTAAGTTGTATAGTTCGAGCAGCTACTTTTAAAGGCTGTAGTCCTTGATGTAGAGGAAACTGAAAAACCTAAACTCTAAGCAACCATTGTTTACTTTGGTGTACTATGCAAATTTGCATTGATTGGCTTCTGATTGACATCAACTGGCCAGGTTCCACAGAAGTCAAGAAGAAACTGAGTTCAGTTTATGTCTCATGCAAGATAACTTTTCACAATTTAATGAGTAAATAAGCAAAGGCATGAATTTCAGAAGTCAAGTTCCTAAAATGTTGTATTAACTTCTCAACTGGATTAGCATAATGGATCTACAGTGGCATTAATAAAACTATCCACACAAATTTGGAAAAAGTCTACTTGTTTAGTTCTTCAGATTCAAGTGTTTCCTCGTGGTTGATTGCAGTCTGAAAAAAGTGTGCCTGTGTGTTTTTTATACTAAATCTGGATAAATAATACAGTAGAGGATGTTAAGAAATTTTTGTAGTCGGTCAGGGCCGTGAAGTTGTTGGTAAGTGTAAAACAGCTTCTTCATTGTTCAGTTTTGCTTTTATTTTTTCTTCATTTGCTAATAATTCTTACCTCTGTAAACCTCTATCTAAATGCAGTTATGTGTAGATGCATCGCTTTATAGCTGTCCCCTCTACGTTCCAAACTCCTGATCTGGATGTAGTTCTGAGTGCCTTTTGTTCATTCGAAGTTATGTTTGGAAGAGGATTAGCATGATTCTGGCCTTACATGTGCTCACATACACTGTTAGTTTGCCTAGTATCAGGAGCAGTGTGAGTTTCCTTGAGTACTGCTTGTGCTCCTACTCATCTCGAACTCCTTCTTGTGAAGCTATGATGGCATCCTTACTGATTCAAGTCCTTCGTGTCTATTGTACTGAAATAGTGTTCATAAGGAATATCTACCTCTGTTGTATAATTTCTTTGTTTATTGAAATGCGATAGAGTAAACCGTTATGAACTATGTGGATAGACTCCCAGCTGAATACTGTGTATGGAACAACATACAATCAATTTCATGAATTCCTTAACTGAAGCTGTCAAAAAATGGGTTTTCTTTTAAGCTAGAGGGTCAAAAGTACTTGTAAAGCTTCTGGATCAAGAGGATTTGTATGATAGTGATGCATAAGCATAATCTGAGTAAGTATATTCTAATTATCTGATTTTGAATTATGATTTGGTGTTCTGAAAGTGACTGTGTGAGAAATGATTTGAGTTTGCTTAGCTGAATTATTTTCAATAAATATTACAGAGATTTCATTTTACTAGATTTTAATTGTGTTTTTCTTCAGGCTTCCGTTGACTTAAAAAAATATCTATTACGCCTTTTCTTCTTCTGCATTTTTTTAAATAATCATCAGTATTTTCCAGCCAGGTTTTCTGTAAGAATCACTTTTGAGCCTCTTTGTTGTAAGCTGATCTTTGACAATACAGGAAGTATTTCAAATAATTGTGTGGAAATGCTCCAGTATTTTCCTGCTGTTTCTCAAAATGTGTTTGTTTTCAGAGGGGTGTTTCTTCCTTGATCTTCGCACTGATTGGTAATTTAGAAAAAGAAGAAATCCCTTGCTCTATAAAATTAATTGGAATAATTACCATACTTCTTCACTGTAACATTGTTTTACTTCAGAAACAAAAACAAAAGAGTTTGTGCTGTCTATTTTGTTTGTTTGTGAAGAAGCATGGTCATGAAGGCATTGCTGCATTTTTAGAGATGTGGATGTCTTGGAATTATCACAGTATAATGCTTCTAAATTCTATGCAGGATCTAAGGAGAAAAGCGCTTGGAAGAAATCTCATTGGATCATTTAAAAATTCATCTGAATCTAATGCCAATACTCTAAATTCTCCAATTAATAACTCCAACTAATGCTCAACTTCAGCTTCTACAGAATTGAACTTGTAGAAATGACAGGCTTTACAGAAGAATGCAACCAATTGCTTTTTTTCTGCATTTAATGCATAAGTCATTTGCACTGAAATAGGACAAATCATCTTAAGTATTTGTTTTATCTTTGCTTTTCTACAGAGAAAGAAACTCTTTTTCTAGGAACTGACTCAAAGAACAGGAGGAAGAATAGCATATGGAGGCCATGTTATATACATTTACTGTACCCACAATAAAACATTTATGTTCTCTGTGAATGATGGTCTGTCATATTCTACAGTTATTTCATTGTGTACTTAATTTTTGTACTATTTTGGCTTCTGGTGAGTGAAGAATGCAGTATACAAGATGGGTAGCATTGCTTTGCCTGAAAGTAAAGGTTTATAAGAATATTCATGTGAATGTCATTGTTCAGTGATAAAGATCTAATTGAAGAATTCATTCAATGTTTTACAGTGGTTGTTTTCTCTACTATATCTACTTTCTAGTTCTGGAAACAGAACACCATCACATTGACAATTTATTGTATCCTAAAAAACAAGAAAGGCTAAATGTTAGCATTAGTCTTATATTTAGATTTCCTTAAGGCACACTTAAGGAAACCTAGAAAGAAGAATTTGTGTTTGGGCTTTTTTATGCGTTCCTTTCTAAATTCCAATGTATGTGCTTTGCATGGGCAGTGTAAAATGATCTCGTTTAGTTTTAGGACATTGTTAGAGAAGCCACTTGACATAACAGCAAATTACTTTGCAGGTCTTCAAGCTGCTCTTTTCAATATACAGTGTCATAATGTTGCCACATGGATCACAGAAAGGAATTATAAAAAACTGAATTATGATGTGGTAATATGAACTGTGACTTCAAAATGGACATCTTTCTGAGTTTGAAAAGAATAGAGATATGCAGTGTATTATCACAGGCTAGAAGAAGTAAAAATTATTAGAGGATTCTGACAAAGAAAACTTCACAGAAGTTATCCGAATGTGTTACTTGTATTCTTTCATCTTTGACGATTTCTTCAAGTCTTATGGCTACAGAAATAACTTCAATAGCTATATTTTTAAGACAAAAACTGAAAATAAGCCTGAAAAGATCAATAAAAAGCTCCTGGTAAGAACAAAACATTTTACTTTACCTCTGTTGTCAAACATTGAAATAAAATCTCTGAATATTTCTAAAGGAGAAAAATACTTTATCACGTTTATTAAAAAAAAATAATAATTACAAGTCTAAAATCCATTTAGAAGTGAGTGCTGTTTTTTTTTTTTATTTTTTTTATATTCTTCTTTTTAAATTTGGAGGAATGATGACTGGAGCCTCTTTCGTGTTGAATTCTTTTGTGAAAGAAGAGAGATGTCAAGAATCTGGTGTTTAAATAGCACACAAAACAACTTCAGCGAACAAAAAACGATATATTTTAAGCATTCAAAAAATGAGTTTAACATTTAATTGCTTTCAGAAATTCTCAGACTATGAATGGTGCATTTTCCAATTCAAACTATGAAATATATGCTAAAACATTATGGACTTTCTGTTCCTAGCAAATTAGATATTTTGCTGAAAACACCTTTTTGTATCTAGAGAGCAAATGCTGTATCACAGATGAGTGAATATGCTGCTCATGTCCTTCATGACAAGTGTATAGAAACAAAATGCTGCTCACCATGTCCTCCTCAGTTAGCAGAAAAAGGAACAGATAATAAAATCAGAGAAAGGGATTTTAGTTTCAGTATGAAAAAAATGAATAGAAATGCTGAAGTAAAATAGTGAAAATGTTTATGAAGTATTTTCATGGAAGTACGATTTCAGTAAGAAAAATATTCAAATTAACTGATTTTTTTTTTCTTTTTAACCAGACAGAAGGTCATTATGAGGAACTATGCAAAGTGTTCTGAATGAACATCCTATGAGGAATTTGAGAAAACAGTGCTTTGATATATGTATATATTTATATTCAAAACCAGAGTCAGCCTGCTTTAAATACATCTGATTGGAGAGTATTAAAAATTGGAAAGCTGAAAATGGGTAATGTGCAAAAAAATGTCTTTCTGATTATAAGCATATTTATGTTTTGCCTTTGTAAATAACATTTTCATATAGCATTAGCAATTCATTTGCTTTTCTTTATGATGTTCAATGTTTTTCATGTTTGCTTTTGTCTGGAACTAAATATTCTCTGAATATTTAAGCCACATAAAACTTCTCCATGGCGGATCTTTTGAGAAGTCTAGGAGATTTCTTGCATTGCCTTTGCGTAGTGTGCTACAAGGCCACAAGTTTCTAGGCTTATAAGACTTTCTCAGCTTTCATAAGTTGTAGTATATTTGGTTGTTTCAGTTAACAAACTCTTTTTTCTATTCCTTTCCGATTGATGGAAATGAAAAAAGGAGACTTTTCAGTTTTCTCTTCATAAGATCATTGAGTGTTTTATGTGAGACTTCATATAAAATTAACAGAATTTAGAGAGGAAAGTAGAGAACATGAATATTCCAGTGACTGGAAGAGAGATACTGAGATAGAAAGCAGTCCATTTTCAATTATTTAATGAGCTTTCAGAATATACGGAGTCCTTGTACTGTGTAATACAAAATAGTACATCATAGCACTTCCCCCTAAGTATGGTCAGTGGTTGTGATGGGGATATCCCTGCATTTATTCTCTGATGACATCTAGGGGCTAAATTATAAGAAAAAAAAATAGAAACCTAGGTAAGACTGGCATGCTGCAAGATGACATAAATCAGTAGGCCGTACCACTGAGTGAGTTTGTCCTTTACAAGTAATATGTCAACAGAGATGTAATACTGAGATTTCTTTGTATTTTTCTTTTATTAACAGGACATTATGACGTTACTGGACCTCTGAGAGATAGCAATTTGCCAAAGATGACAGTGAATTATATAGCAAGGTGGCTGGTATCATCAGAAGGAGGACCAACCAACACAAAACTGTGAACCAACACATGAAACTATGAGAGCCACCACACAGCAAGAAATAAGTGGAAAGGTTTTATGCTGTCTGTGGATATGCATAGCATATATACATGGCTTTGCAAAAGCAGTTTGCTGGAAGAGAACATCATTAGAGACTGAGGTAATTGCACTTGTTCTGAGTGTTGAAGTGGTGAGAAAATATGTAGCTGATGGCAACTTGTAGCTGTTGCCATGATGATAGAGCTGGAAGGTAACTTGGTAAAGATAGTTCCAAAGAAGAGAGTTGCATGCATTACTTCATTTCTCACTGTTAATACAGTTAGGCTGCTGTGAAACAATCATTAAAAGACTGGTTGTAAAACATGAAACATTATGGGGAGCTCAGCCTCAAATTTTTCTGTTCACTGTTCGGCCAGTCAAAGTTCTTCCTCCTCTTTCTTGTGAGGCAATTATTTTAATACAGTGTAGCTTTCAGTGTTACAAAGATGCCTTTGTTAGAACGAAACTGTACTAGTGCTGTTCAGGTTTAATACAGTTATATTTCTCTTCCCTTGTCAGTCAGTCAGTCAGATTGCACATGTGATGCAGAAGTTAGGAGCAGTGTGATACGTTTTGTATAAGCATTCATATTACAGAAGATGCAGCTCACCACTGTGAAAGGTTTACTTGAAGCAGCCTGCAGCAAAGTCGTGTATGCCTGCTTTTCAAGTCACTAAAATGCAGTCATTTTGTGGACAGCTTCCTTTCTAGTAGCCGTTCCACACCATGTTCTGAAGTAACAAATTATGTTTTTATTAAGAGAAGTAATTATTAAAATTTTCAGTGCTTGATACTACTTTCTCTTTATGCTACTGAATACCAGAGATGTTTCTAGTCATGGAAAGAATGCATAATTTGAAGGAAGAAGAGAACTGTAACCATTTCTATTTACGTTTTGTTTTTCTACCAAAAAATACAGAAAGGATAAAGGGTTGGGAAACAACACAAATGACTTACAGCAGTAATGAAGAAGGAAATTTCTAAGATGAATTTTTAGCCTAAAATACTTTACCATCTCAGAATATGAATAGACTGCTCGGGTGTCCCTGTTTCAGCTAACACTGTTTAAAAAAATGAGGCTTTCCTAGCGATAAGATATTGTTTGACTCAATTATCAGGGCTTCATGCTTTCTATACAGGGGCTGTAGCTTTCTTAAAGCTAAAAATTTGACACTTTTTTGTAAGCTAAAAAATTGACACTGTCATTGTCTAAACATCATAAACATTTTTCTCCTTGTTCCTTAGCCTTATGATTCCCGCACCTTATATTATATGTGTACGTATCAATGGACGGAACATCCATGCACAAAGTTCTGACATTGTTAAGATAAATCTACACAGCTTTAGCAAAACTTTCATACTCTTTCCCTTCCTACAGTTTTGGAGGCTTGGAATCTTTTGTTTTGTTTAGTCTGGAACTGCTAACTGATGGATAAAATAGGTTTATGTTGTATTATTTATTTGGAAAATCTGCCACCAGTTTCCATGGATGCTTGGAGATGTAAAAAGGTGAATAAATTTTAAATATTTAAAATCTGCCACAAATAGCATATATTGCAAACTCCAAAGATACAGAGAAGAATCATCTTGTAGGCATTGTTAAGTCCAGTGCTTAGAGGAGAGGATCTGCAAGGAGGAAAAGAGTAATTCAGTTATCACATGGACATGGAGAGCTTTGCAGTGTTCATGAGACTAAGAGAGCATAGGGAGCCTATTAGCTTAATGTGGAACCTGGTACACTATACCCACCTCTACCCATATGAAAAGCTATGTTTGCAGATGTTACCAATATTTCTTATATGCCAAACTTTGCTGGCTTGCGAATTAAAAGATGTTCATCATTTATCATATCTTTAAGACTGCTCTTATGGTCTGTCACTATAGCAACTCAGTTGGCTTCTGCAGCAACACCTGGTCCTATCAGTAGCTATATACTGTGGAGGTTTCCTCATAAATAATCCATGTGAAAGTGAATGTAGCTGTCATGTTAATTTGTGGGTAACCTGGTTCTGGCAAGTTTATAATTATATTTATGAAGCAAATAAAGCAGATTGTTTGCTTTTTCTTCAGCAATGACTTAACACAAACTGACAGAAACAAATAAATAAGTTTTACTAATCACAGTTGAGGTAAAAGAAATGTCACAGGAATGTTCTATTTGCCATCTCGCAAATATAGTCCTAAATATGGCCTACTGTCTGTCTGGCCTCCACTCAATAAGTAGAGTGTTACTCTTTAGGAAGTGTGTTTAGCTTCAAGGCAAATATCATATACAAGTTTTACTTGCTTAAATTCATTTTTTCTCCCCTTCTGACCTTCAACTCTTTTCTAATCTTTTCCACCCTGCTCGTTTCATCCCTTACAGCTGGAGATAGCATTCACAAATGACAGAATAATAGTTACGTTTAAGAATATTACTGTAAGTTGAGAAAGACACGTTGTAGTTAAGGTTCTTGTTCACCATTGAAACTAACTGTGGATGATAGCATATGGAGAACTGGCGGCTCCTTTGAGTTCCAAGTGTCTCCAGAATTGTTCTTCATTTTGTGGCAGACCTTTTCACATCAAAAAGAATTGCTGACCTTAGAAAGAGTCTAAAATTGTGAATTGCGTTATGCTTTTTCATTACCTTTGGTAGCTGAATATGTTGGTGGAAGGTAGTTGGAGTGGTAGAAGAGCCTTCATTTCTTACCTTCTGTTGCTTCAACAGACGTTTCAGCTAGAAATTGCAATATTTCTGTACAAAGTAGTAGGAAATAATCTTAGACTGAAAATGAACTGTTAGAGAAACTACAAGGAAAAAGTGCCCACAGGACATAATGTCCTCTGGAATTATTCCTTATGCATGACTATGTGATGAAAACTTTCTTATTTCTTTTAGAGGACTAGATTGCTATCTCCTTAGCCAAGATAAACAGCTAAGCTGAAAAAATGCTGGTAGTTGTCAGTGTGCACTGCAGTTTGATACTGAAAAAAAAATACATAATGATCATTCCTTGTCTCTATTCTTGTTTGGCAAAATGTCTATTTAAACTACTAACTAATTTTATGGATTTTTTTTTTTCAATTAAGATGTACTGCACTGCATTTGTCTCTCTGGCAAATGAAATAAATTCATTTAATCCAGTAAAGAATTACTAATGAATATGTTTAATTTATTTGAGATCCTATTTTTACTATTTCCTGTATTACAGGAGACTTTCATAAATTGAGAACAATGCAACACTTGCTGTATTTTACATCATATAGAACAATTTCTCCCGTTTCTCTTTCTGCCACTCTCTGTAAAGATTGTTTTAAATACAGTGTATGTGACAAGACTTAGAAAAAAGAATAATGAAAAAATCAACTGAAATGGAAAGAAACCTTATTAAGGAACTAAATGAAGTCCTTACAACATAACTGCAACTCATGTCATAGTATTGTTGCTATAGAAAATTAGCTTCTTCAGTTTGCTGCCTTGTCTTTTATAAATGCCAGAGCAGTTCAGTGTGTCTTTGAGTTCATATCTGTGTATATAATTCATGGAGGAATTACATCTGGAGTTGCTTCCTACTGAAATAGCTGACCTGTTTTTATCTCCTCAAGGATATATCTGTTCAATGGATCCCCTGGAAAAAAAAAAAAAATATATATATATATATATATATATATTTGCTATCTCATAGTGCAATACTTAACAATACTTAACAATACTTAACAACAATGAAGCACATAAAAATATCATTGAATTGAATGTGGCCAGTAATTCAGGTGTAGTGAGTGAAAATGTGGTAGAAAAAGACAGAGAAGCAAACTCCATTGCCAGTTTTCTCTCTGCTGTCACAAGAATACAGGGTCCAGCTAATTAATCTGACCTTAGCACTCAGTGTGTGCACAAAAAGAGGACAATTGTTTATCTAGTCAGTGTTTTGAAATAACTTATTTTTTAAAGCTTAACAAAGCTATGAGTATGAGTGATTTAATAAAATTTTAAATACCAATATGGGTACAGGTATGGAAAATCCTCGATTAAGCAGTCTATTACATTAAAATAAGTTAGAGAAATTTTGAAATATATATATGACTTGAATAATTGTGCATGTATTGAATATTAGCTTAATAATGCACTGGCCATAAAACCATAATTACCTCTGTGAATATGTATTTCAGATCAGGCTATCATATAATCCTAAAAGCATGTCCAAAATTGATTCCTTAAGGTATTTCATGGGATACTCTGTAATCTACATGGGACACAGTCCTAGTACATACAACATAAAGGTTAGCTCTTAGCCCAACTCATAATGTCAGTTCCTTCAGAATAGAAGCAGTGTGAGGTTCTGTGCTTTTTTCAGGCTTAATACTGGTAATGTGAACCTGGGATTTTTCAAATGAAAGTCAAGAAATTGAATACGAAGATGCATCTCTGGAATTTCTGTTGGCAGTGATGAGATTCAGTTTTTTTGCTTGCATTCCTCATGCAATTGTCTGTGTGAAAATGGTAACATTTCCCCTTATAATCTTTAATAAGATGGCAACATTTCCAAAACCAATGTAGATTTTCTACTGACTTATCCCATTGTCTCCAATAGGACTGTTTGTGTACAAGAGCCACTCCAGTATTAATACCTTCCATTTTATTATGTTGGCCCACAGTGTCAGAGGTGAATGCTTGTGGTATGGCAATAAAGACCAAAGCAATTCAGAAAACACCATTTTCTTTTCTCATAAAGAGAAGAATAGTATTGCAGATGTTTGTTATATGAGAAAAAATTGATGTCTTTAAAATCTAGAAAAAAAGACTTTGGGAAAGACTTTGACTATATTTTGAATACAAATATGACTTAGCAATTGCAGTTGAATTAATGGTGAGTAAAATATCAAGAACGAAACCCAATTAAATCATCTAACACAACAGGAGGACAGCCTGCCCCCTTGATTTTATCTTAATAATGTCAAATGATGATTTGCATTTTCGTCACATAAAACCTTAGTAAGCAGCTTTCTAAACTTCCTTAAGAATTTAAGTAGTAGCTGCAATTATGAGTCACAATTTAAAAAAAAAAAAAAAACATATCACGAAGTTGAAATGTTACAACTAATTTATAGGTACTTATACGGAATGAGAAAATCTTTTTTTTACTAAGTTGCTGAGAATGATATGCTTATATTTTACTGGAACTGCAGAAAAATTTCTAATTTTTATTCTAATTATTCTGTTTTTCTATTGTTATTCTATACTGTAATTGGTAATACAACAACTTTCTTAATATTTCTGAGCTTGTAGAAATGTGAAGGTTTTATGTGTCTAAGTTGGAATTTGCAGCATACATTGTACTTGTTTTTCTTGAAATGATTGCCTCTTCCTCGAGGCACTTTTTAGGATTATTTATGTTTTTCTTCTTGTATTATTTAGCGGGAGATGCTGGTCAGTGACAGTGGTCCCAAATCTCAAGGCTTTTTCCACCAATTGATCAAGCTGAACTCAGGTGGAAAACTGCTATTTGGAGTTGTAATTCTTGAGTGGCCAGTAAGCCAATTTAAGTTAGCTAATACCGTTCATCACTGAGAGAAGAAAGCCTGTGGGAACTGGACAACTGGTAACTTTAGATTTCAGTTTAAGTAGCAGAGATGAAATGTACACTTGAAATAATAGCTAACGCTCCTCCCCAAATATTCTCAGCACAAAGCAGAACATATTTTGATCAGAGAGTATCTAATATGACATTTCCAAACTTCATAAAATATACATACCTTTCTCTGACTGATCTTAAAACATTTAATCTTTAAAGAAATTATTATGAAGTCTCTCTTGTTTGTGTGTTTTTCTTCTGTTTATTGCATTCTGTGGTAGAGAGAAAAAGATAAAAAAATAAAATTAACTAGTAATGAGAGAAAGTAAATTCTTGCTCATAAAAAAGAAAAATGATTACTAAAATAATAATAATAATAAAGTTTAGGGAGACCTTAAACAATTCTGTAGGAATTATTGTACACCTTCAATTAACTATTTTATAGGTACTAATGGGAGTCCAGGTGAGAAGATCTATTGAACTTGCAGTTTCCTTCCGTACACATCTGAATTTCCTTTGTGTGGAAATCCAGGCACGTGAAGATGGTATGCAGCCATGCCTTGACCCACTGTGTGCAGGCTGGAGGGAGCCCAGCATGCCCTCAGGCGAGAAATTGTGGGATGCCCCATTCCAGATGTATTCAGTGAATATTAATTTTTTTTTTTCTTATGCAGTGCAAGACAGGTCAGCCTACAGGGCTGCTGCCATAACAGCACTGCTCTCTGTTAATTAGGCGTGGTTACCGCTGCAGTACTGTTACACATGCAGGCGTCCTAAACTTCGTACGATGCTCCTTTGAAAGGGAAATCCACAGCAAAGGGAGGTTGGAAATGTCATTAATCAAAATGTCTCTGTTAAAAATGTCACCCTTGGTGAGGCTGAGTGGTTCAGCTCAGTCTGTTGAAGGAAAGGCAATATAAACAGGAGCTAATAAATAAGAGCTGTCTGTCTGAAAAGGTGGTGTCTAGGTCTAACAGGACTAAAAGAAGTAAAAAGAAACACAGTGATTGCATCAGTCTTCAAGGGCAGAAAACTGTAGGAACAAGAGAAAGATGTTCAGCTAATCTGAGTGTAGCAGGAACTGCTTTGGAACGGGTACTTGGCTTCTGTACTTGTTCTGCTTCTGGCCGCTCACTGGCCCTCAATATGTCTCGTGTTTTTGACCATCTTTTTTGCCACTGTGTCTCACTGCCGGTATTTGCTGTGTCCTAATATGTTCTCCTTGTGATCTGGTGACAGAACCAACTGAGCTAGCAATGCTTTCAGCTTCATCAGTGTTCCTTCCTTGATATGCTGCACTTTGTACCTTTACTGCCGTTCTTATGGAGAGTAGCATAATAGAGAGCGACCTCTGAAAACTCTTGGAAATTTTGGAAGGAAGGTAATCATAAGAAAGGTGAAATTATATGCTTTCTTTAGGAAGGGCCTCTGTCTGTGTTTCAAAGTTATTCTAATCATATTTCTTGGCCTCCTGCTTTTTATTAAGCTTATTTCTTCTGGTCATCTCGTTTTTATTTGTTCTGCAAACAACTTTCTCTTGACTGCAGGTAATTTTCTGACCTGTTAAGCAGTGTCATTTTGACAGAAGACAAAAGGTCTCAGAGTTTTGAACTACCTACAATTTTCAGATCAGTGGCTGTCTTGAGGGAGTAAATTAGGGGGGAAAAATGAAGGGGAGCTTGAGCTTACCTGTTTTGTTGATGTGCTAGTTGACTCACTAAAAATATTTGTGGCCCAAAATCAGTCATGAATGTGTTTTTTCTTTCTTAATAGATTTTGTGAAAAGAGAGGAGCTGTGGCAAGAGTTCAAAGGGTGTCGTGGAAAGACTTAATATTGTAAAAGTGACAAAGAACGATACTGGAATTCATAGGAAAGAACTGAAAGTGATGTGGAGAGGGACAGAGGATAAAAGAACACAAGTCATAAATCTATGGGAAGGATTTTGTTAGCCATACTCCTTATGAAATATGTAATTTAAATGTAGAAATTTTCTGAAGTCTCAGACCTTTTCATTAATCTCCAGGTTAGCACTTTAAAAAGGTTTGCTATAAACTCAGCATTTGATAGTTTCCTCCCATTGGTGCAAGAATTCACTGCATTAGGTTTTACACCTTCATTTTTTTCTTTTAGAATTAGCGCCAAGCAGCTATATGCCACATGCACACTTCTCTATTATAGGCAATCCCCAGGAAGCTCATTAAGTTTTCTTTATGGCTCCTGTGCACTGCTGGAACCAGACCTAAGTGGAGTGTCTGACTGTCAGTGATTAGATACCATGATGGTATATACTTTAGAAAATATCATAGTTGGCATAGAGAAATAGACAAATATAACAGCACTGCAGAGGGCCATTTATTCAACAGGCATTTCAGTGCATAAACAGTAACACACAGTTCCTGACATTAGCTTCCAGTTTCAATAGTGAAATTATTTCTGAAAGAGCTTCTCTGTAACCTTACTGTACAGCAGAAATAAATATATATTAAATTCAGGAAAATGGTGGATGTCAGAAAGAAGCAGATATCTACTAGCTTAAAATGTTACTGTTTGTAATTTTATTTTGAACATATTGGTATAAAATACTTCTTTCAACCATACACCATTTTAAAAAATATGGTATTGGTGGAATTTTTGGTGGGTAAGTGAGGGAAAATTATGTTGTTACTCACACTACACCAGCTTAACGTGATTCTTACTGTACAGATGTGAGAAACACACAGCAATAATGCCAACAGATAGTAAGCTCTGAAATAAAACTTGCCAGGTCTGTAACAAGATTTTCTATTAGCTCGTGTTGGTAATCATGAAGAACTAATGGTGTTACCAAAGTAATCTTCGATATATCTCTACTAAAAGCTATAGAAAAATCTTTTCCTTCATCATTTCGTTCTGCCTTCACCTCTTTGTACAGGATTTCTGATTATTAATTAATGTTCTTGACTTGATTTTTTCCATAATCAATCATCTTTTCTGTTTTGGCTCTTCCTACTTTTTTTCTATTGATTCATTCCACAGTTTTTCTTGTATTTGAGTGGATGGGCTGACCTTTCATTCTTAAGTTACAATTTCCAGCACTTATGAGAGCACTAATAAAACAACAGATGAGGAGATTATGCCCTGTAATGTGTGTAGTTTATCATGTTGTGAGGCATGGCTCATGGCAATGCTTGTGCCAGTCATGTTTTAAAGCTTCTTGTAAAAACTTAGTTAAATCAATTTTTCTTAGCTCTCAGTAGTAGTCTCATAATGCCGTTAGTCAGTGCAGGCTCTTCCTGTATCAGTCGGACTCAGGAAAGTGTATTTGAAAAATAGGTCCCTTTCTTTAGCTGAGCATGTAACATTCTCTCTGTAACATGCAGCTCTCCTGTTTATATGTGGAACAACTACCAGTTCTCAATAACTTTTAATGCAGGCTTATGCAGTGTGGTGTGAATCACACCAAAATTACACGTGATGTGGCAGAATCATACATTTCACAGACTCACTTTCATAAACAGTGAGTGCAAACATCATCTGAAGATTAGTTACATTATTAATACCACCTCCACATCACAAGAAGTGTTAAATTCCTCCCAGAGTCACAGTTACTATTGTGTCTGATGGGACTCCTGGTACATATGTGTAGGCAGAACTTGGATGTGTGTAGCCTCGATGCCTCCATACCGCTCATCTGAGCAGGCCGTGAGCTGCACCACCCCATACGCACAGCCCTGGGCATGATTTGGCTTGCACTATTAGTCAGAATAACCACAGGCTGCTGTAATTTTTCTTGGCAGAAAGAGATCCCTGGAGGAATTCCTCTGTTCCTGAATACTTTGCATTAGTTGTAGACGCTGTTTGAGATACTCTCTCTGTCTGTGTCAAAGATAGGGAATATGTTGCATAAAGCACTTTGCTCAGAGGCCTGTTAAAGGCACCTTTATGTCTCTAATGGACGAGAGCTGTGCATGAGAGGATTAATCAAAGAGCAGAAATGATCCCCCCCTTCCTGTTTCAAGAAATATTAGTATCTTACAGGCCTCATTTTCCTACAGCAATTGAGAAATGAAGTGAATGCTTCAGGACAAGTCCCTTACTACTCAGGGACAGTCAAGTATAAAGCTTTACTGAGGCAATATATTTACTTCTTGAAAGAGTATTTTCTGTCAATTCCCATTTCTTTTATTTTTTTTGTTTGTTTGTTTTTGAGTATGCCTAGGAGCAATTCTGATAAGTTCTGAAAGAAATCGCCATGGAAGGTCACTGTGACAGGAGTTAGGGGAATATTTTTCATTATCTCTAGTAGCTTCTATAAAACAACAAAATCTTCTCTACCCTCTCTCCCCCGTACTCCCTCACCCAGCAATAACCAGATACTTGTGTGAATTTTCGGTATCTGGAGAAAAATTAGAAATGATACAGTAATGGGTTTGCAGTAAGCATTATCTCCACTGTATTACACATCATTTGGAAGCCTGCTAATCTAGATGAATTATGTTAACCCTTTATGTTTGTTTTCTAACTAGATGCAAAAAGAAAAAAATATATATGTATTATACTAAGCAGCTGTATTTTATATATAAACCTTCCCCTTATCACTTATCTGTATTATTCCTGTATCTTTTCTATTCCGCCAAACTGGAATAACTCATTTTCAACCTATCAGGTATGACTTTTCTACAATCATCTGCAGCTGAAATTGCAGTTTTCCAATCCATTGCATTAGAGGCTTAAATGGTGCACATTCTAACCACCTCTTTTTCTCTTTGCTCTTTCTTCCAGTGAATTCTGTGCTATTCTAGTGGCCTGCTAATACCTGGTTTCAAAAGCAAGAGAAAAAAATGAACTCTGTGCGGGTAAATAATTACCGCTGCATTTCTATGACTTCATACTTTGTTTTGTAGCACTGTAGCCAGTGTTTGTTACAAAAATCTATAGCAGATTGTGTCACCTACTACATTTCAACCTCAAGGAGAAGGTTAAAAGCTATTCTTTGAGAGATCAGTACAAAACAAACAAACAAACAAGCTGATTAAAAAGAAGGTTCCCTATTGGTGTGTCTCTCTCAAAATAGGACTGTCATTTGCCCCAGGTCCTGTCAACCAGAGCTGTCTGCTACAGTCTGGAAAACCTTCTAGGACTGATCTTGCATCGAGTCTATAGATGAACTGTTCCATTCTTGCCCTCACCGCCTTGTAATGTTTTTCTCCAAGATATCACAGTATACACCTATACTAAGAAGAACTAGGCTGTGTGAAGTGCTCTCCACGTAACTGTAGGCTGCATAGCTGCCAACTCTTCCCTAAACTAAACAAATGCAACTCCCTCTTTTTAATTCTCACAAGTAATGTTATTTAGTGTCATTTTTATCTTTTCCAAAGTCTCAGTAAATCTCTTAAACTGGTGAGTCCAAAAACTGGTTGCACTAATTCAAGTGAGCTTTAACAGTGCTGAGTTAGAAAAGTATAAAAATTTATCTTGATCTACTGGCTTTCACAAGGATGTGTAGTTTGTCTTGTTGCTCAGAGAATGCAGTTAGCTTATTTTCAGCTAAACATTCATAGCAACTACCAGACCTTTTTCAGCATTGCTGGTACTGTTCAATTTGGCTTCCATCTTGTTACTAACAAAATCGCCTAAGACCAGGTTATTCTGACCTGGGTGCAGAACTTTTGCTTTCCATGAAGTTTAGTTGGTCCATTTCTGAATTTTTTTCATGGCCTTTCTGATTGATAAATCTCAACACTCAAAGACTGAGTCTCTGGAATGTGTTAGAAGTTCAGACTTAGCTGATTTGACCACATTTAATTAAGTATTTTATCAGAGTAAGTCTCTTTATTGTAAAAGGGACACATCAGCGGTTAATTTCATTCCCCTTGCTGTAAAAAATTATGAACTGAATGTTCCACTGAAGCAGGACATCTCTGCCAGATCGTGACTCTTGTGTTCTAACTTGTGTGATCATCTACTCTGTAAACTCCCAAAGTCTGAGTTTTGTCTTTCTCACTTGTAGTATGGTGATCAGTCCAGATCACACTATATCAAAAAGTTTAGTCTAGTTCGAAACAGACGTTCTGGATTCTGACCAATCCATTTCAAGTATTACTAGTCTTGTAGTATAATTATCTTACAGGCTAATTTATTTCAGTCATTTTAACCATCAACAATTTTTGAAAGCCTACAGTATTTTTTTTTTTTTTTTTCCAGGACAGAATGCAAGAGATTCTGCTAGTAATTTTTTTTTTTTTTTAATTTTATTAATCATAAAACTAGTTCTCATTTTCAAGTGCATAAAATAAGAAGAGCATTAAAATTTATTTATTTGAAAGAAAAATTGTCTTTCTTGTGTCTATTTCTTGTTTTACTTCACCACTGAATCATTTCAAAATCATTGAAGGCAAAGGTGTTATACTAGCATAAAATCAATAAAAAGGGAGTTGAAAGGGTCATATTTTCTACATGCAGTGAATGAGAAATGAAAAAGGGGTTTATAATATCATAAACCTTGGAACTGTGTCTGGTGATTATCTTAGATGTGGCCTGCCAGGGAAATGACCACCATCTGCTGCTGCCCACCAGTGTCCTGAAAATACAATCAGGCTGCTAGTATTTGCTGAAGCTAGCAGCAAGCTAATCCTTTCAGTTTCAGCTCTTAAGATTACATGTAATTGTGTGTAAGATGCAGTCTCAGTCTGCACAGATTTTTCAGACTCTGAACACTGAAGTAGATCACATTTGCCTTGAACTTCTAGCTCAGCCTCCCCTTTTCTATTTGTATTTCATTGTTGCTTTTGTTTTTAAGTTGCTGATTTTAAAAAAGAGGAAGTAGAGCTATCTGTGTATTTCCTCTGGTTGATGGATTCAGAAGTGGGACTTTATGTCAAACATCTGCTTTGAACTGAAGTTAATCTTTTACTTTATGAAATTAAGATAAGACTGCTTTTAAAATACAGAAAATATTTCAAGGTTCTGAGGGAGCTTTGAGTGGATATACACATCTCTACAAAAAGAATGTAGAAGCTAGTCCATGGTAAGACACGATGTGATAAAGAAATCTGCTGAAGTGAAATAACCTATAGCAGGGAGAAAAGGCACCAAAAACATGGATTACAAGAAGAAGGAGGTGATGTAGAAGTGGGGAGAATTTTTAAAGAATACAAAGGAACCCTAATTCAATTTTATCTGTTCCTGTGCACCTCTGACTTTCAAAGTACTACTTATAGAGAATGTTCTTAGAAGATTTTCGTAGTAAAAAGAACAGGAAAAAAATACTGTACAAGTTCCCACTACTTCAAAGTGCAGCTAAGCATTAATACATTCGACCAACAGCTTCTGAAATTAGAGAAATAAACAGTTTGAAGAGAAATGAGAATATGAATAAGGCAGAAAAGAGAAAAATTGTGTAGGGATTCATTTTTGTTTGTTCTCATTTCCTTGTTTCAGAAGAAATAAAGAAATATTAGAAATTAAAATGCGAAGTCACTCTCAGACAAACCAAATGAGAATGATTTCAGCTGGGCTGGTAATACTGAGATCTCAGGGGAGCCCGTTTTTCTTCTGTGTTTGGCTATGATATAAAGAGTATCTCTGAACCGTTTGGAGTGGCCTGCTGCAGTAATAATGTATTTCTTAGAGTTGCATGTTTCATAGAGAAAAGGCAGGACAAGAGAAACAAAAACACTTGAAGAGGTTTTTTATGTCAGTGTGAAATGATAAACTTTAACTTCTGTAAATGAAAACAAGGCTGAGAATCTATGGTGATGGTAGACACAAATTAAGGATACAAATACATTTGGCTGTAAGAAGTATCTCCCCAGCCATCTCAATTTTTGGTCAGCGCCCAGAGGAGGCAGGAAGTGTTTAGAGTACAAGCTGAACTTGACCCTGTCATTGAAGGTGTTTACAAAAGTGAGGTTATGAATATTTTAGAAGAACATTGTAGAATTTGTTCCTTTAATCTTGGAACTATCATTGGGATTCATAGATGTTATGTTAATAGATAGAAGGGAAAATAAATACAGTGGCTTTTCCAGCATTAATGGGCACTGAAGATGTAATTTCCACTCCATGACATAGCAAATCCCATTGTGTATATAGGTAGAGATGAAAATAATGGCTTATGTATCATACTAAAGCAACCTATTAGTCTATATTAGGGACTCCCATGTGGAAGCTTAAGAGAGTGAGAGTTATAAATTCCTCTAGCTCCCTTCCTCTAGCTTACCTCACTGCCTCTGTGTCTGTTAGTCACACTACGTTTCCCAAATTCTCCTGTGCACAATATGGAAAACACAGCTGATAATGCAGAAGGAAAGAAGGCACAGCAGTTGCCGGTAGCAGCAGGAGGCATAGGGCACAGCAGAAGATATCCTCCTTGGTATTGGTCTTCTGAGATAGCTGTGGCAGATCTTCACTTCTTCCACACCCATCCTCCCATTTTTGCTTTCAAGTCAGTGCTTTCCTTCTAATTATAAAGTAATAAAGGAAGTGGTTCCGTTGCAATCATCTTGAGGTTTCAGTCCCAATTCTGCACTCGCTATATTTTTATTTCAGCTTAATTTCCTTTTCTCCAGTGATATTACTTCCCAGTTACGTTGAAAGAAAGCTTTCTGAGCTATCTGTATGGCTAACATATAGAGACAAGTTCAGTTAAACATATATTACAAAATCTGTCGCAAGTGCTGCAGTACATATAATAAGGAAGATGAAACCTAATGTGGAGAAAAGACAGCTTGTTATAACATAATTCTGTTTTTACTTTTTCTCATAGTGAGTGAAAGATGGCACAACGCATAACTGATGACAAAGGTAGAATGCAACAGATCTATCCTTACTCCAGTCAAGTGAAACAACTGTGAAAAAGATAAAGGTCCTAACCTCACAAGGTATATAAATGATAAATGTGCAATAATATTTTCTCTTTCACTATATTTTTTTACGTTTGATAACGCTGTACAGAGTGACTGTTATTTTAAGATCTCTATCTCAATATTATATACTACATTTTATTGTTAAGTAAATTATTGTGCTGCCTTCGTGAATATGTTTAGTGCATCTGTATCTTAAGTAAGATGCTAAAATTCTCTTAGAATATCTACCAAGTGAGTGGCATCTTTACAGTGCTATTTGTTATGGTGAAGCCTAACGGTATTTCTTATTCAGAGGCTGTACCCATTTGATGTGAAAACAAATAATTAAAATAAATTATGCCCTTAGAGTCTACAAACTAAGGAGACAAAAATATCTATCTGAGAGGAAGGTTAATACAGGGATATCTGTTGACAGTGTTATGAAGACCTCAAAGGGATACATACATTTGTCTGCCTGAAGTGATGTGTGTGAGGGATTCCATGTCAGATTGTTAAGTTTAGCGAGCAGGATTTCTAGCAATAGATTTTCAGAAAAAATGTGGTTACCCTGGGGTGTTGTTTACTTCAATTGCTAGAGCATTCAGTGAGATTTTGCCCTTTTTCTTTTCCGCTTGCACATTTCTCTGTGTGTATGCATGTAATTGCTGGGTTTGCTTTTGTTTCGTGTTTTTCTGCTTATGTGTTTTCGCACTCAGTGTACTGAGAGAGATTTTGCGACCTTTAACGCAGCTGCCAGTTACTTTCAATAGGTGCCTGTAAGGATGCATACCAGTTTTCCTGATAGTGATAAGCAACTCTTAGCTGTTGTTATTTCACCTTGCATCTTTTTTTTAATTGTCTTCCTCTGTTGTTTACTCACTGTGGAAAGCTCCCACCTTCTGGAAACTTCAGGTCCTGAATGTTAGCAAAGCCGAAGGCTTTGAAATGCAGGCTGCTCAGCCATGCTGAATAGCTAATGACCATTAAGTTTCTATTGCAAGGATAACATTATTAACAGCCCAAAACTCTCAGCTTGGGGCAGGGCTTTCACTTCATTCTGTTTTGTGTGTTCCATCATCTATCTGCTCATTGGTGCTCATAGTTTCAGAGGTGGGAGCCAACTGAGGTGATGTATGAGTAGAAACAAGGAAAGAATTTTAATGAGGAAAGCAGCATGGGCTAAGAGGCCTTCTCTGTACTTTAATATGCCTTGTGGTCTTCTTGTCTCCAAACACATCAGACTATAAATAGCTTAGTTTTTACCAATCTGCTACTCTTGCAGAAAATAAGAGGCCCTAGGCTGGTCTGTACTGTCTTGCTGGGAAAGAGCAACCCATATCAGCCACCTCAGCACATGAGCTGCTGAGACAGATCTTCAGGGCACATCCAGATCACAGCTATCCTGCCCGTAGAGCACCTGAATAGGGTGTTTGTAGGCACAACACTTGCCCTACACAGCTTACATCACCCTCCAGAAAGCTTGATCCTTTTGCGACTACGTGTATGCTCTAAAAGCCAGCTTTGACAGCTGACAAATAAACAGTCTTATCTGGCATATCAGCACTTAACAGGGAAACCGGAGAGACAAGGACAAATTTGGTATTGTGCTGTTCTGCATTGGAGGACCCATTCACTCATAGCCTCAAAGGTTGCCAGCTGCTGTACTAGAGCAATAAGCTGAGCCTATTCCCAGCTTCTCATTATTCAAGTGCTTGAATAGATGTCTCACACAGTACCTAAACTCTTGTCTAATTCAAGATCTGGATGTTCATTTATTGTGGATGTATAATCTTTTTATTGTGTTGGCATTTTTGAGTAAGTCTTGTAACAAGATACTTCAATTTCTGCCTTGTTCTTCTTCTATCCTAGCTGTTAGGCTTTTGTTTGTTTGCTTTTTTCAGGGTATCTTAGCCCACAGATGAAAAATAGAATTACAAAAGTCGTGGGGAAATGAGATTTCCATAGGAAATAAAGCTAAGTAAATTGGGATTTAACAGAATCACAGAATCACAGAATTGTAGGGGTTGGAAGGGACCTCCAGAGATCATCATGTCCAACCCCCCTGCCAAAGCAGGTTCCCTACACCAGGTCGCACAGGTAGGCATCCAGGCAGGTCTTGAACATCTCCAGAGAAGGAGACTCCACCACCTCCCTGGGCAGCCTGTTCCAGTGCTCTGTCACCCTCACTGTAAAGAAGTTCCTTCGTGCATTTGAGCGGAACTTGCTGTGCTGCATTTTCCGGCTGTTTCCCCTTGTCCTGTCTCCATTCACCACTGAAAAGAGTCCGGCCTCACCATTCTGCCCCCACACCTTAGATATTTATAGACCTGGATCAGGTCCCCTCTCAGTCTTCTTTTCTCAAGGCTGGACAGACCCAGTTCACTCAGCCTTTCTTCATAGGAGACATGCTCCAGGCCCCTCACCATCTTCATGGCCCTCCGCTGGACTCTTTCCAAGAGATCCCTGTCCTTTTTGTACTGGGGAGCCCAGAACTGGACGCAGTACTCCAGATGAGGTCTTACCAGGGCAGAGTAGAAGGGGAGGATCACCTCCCTCGACCTGCTGGCCGCTCTTTTTAATGCATCCCAGGATACCATTGGCCCTCTTGGCCACAAGGGCACACTGCTGGCTTATGGCCGACCTGTCACCCACCAGGACACCCAGGTCCCTCTCCGCAGAGCTCCCCTCCAGCAGGTCATCCCCCAACCTGTACCGGTGCATGCAGTTATTCCTCCCCAGATGCAAGACTCTACACTTGCTTTTGTTAAACCTCATCCGGTTTTTTTCTGCCCAGCTCCCCAGCCTGTCCAGGTCTTGCTGAATGGCAGCACAGCCTTCAGGTGTGTCAGCCAATCCTCCCAACTTTGAAGTTCTGGCTCAGTTTGGATTATTTTAAAGTCACTTACTTTCTATGAACTTGTAATAAATCCGTTTTTTAATGTGAAATTCATAACACTTTCTGTGTATCAATGAACAGTATCATATTTAGCAGCAGTATCTACCTTCTAAATTTGAAATAATTGAATGAGTGTTTCATTTACAAGACCGTAAGATTTGGGAACAGATTTCAGACTTGTCTGAATTCAGCTTAGCTATTGATGACTTCAGAGTAGCTAACCTAATTTGTATCAGCTTAAGACATGGGATTTACAACTTCTTCCCATCTATTTCTGATTCTGCTCCTCCCAAAACAAAAAACCAAAATATTTACTGATAAGTCTTCCAAATGACTTCCAAAAGCTGTGTACCACAGTTTTCTTCTTTGCAAAGTGGTATGATGATGATAGTTACATTGCTTGGATAGTGATATGGAATTATGGAATTTGAGATTTTCAGAATGAAGCATCTGTGGAAATCAACTCTGTATAGAAGTGATATCATTTAATATCTTGCAATGGGAATAAATACAGGAAGCAGTTTGATGTTTTTAGAAGCCAGGCCTGTTTTATCCATGTTATCATCTAATCTACATCACAACTCTTTAGGGATGGATACTTTCTCATCCTTAATCTGATCGCTGCACAAACTGATAATGATCTTAGGTATAAAAGATAAGTTACTCATGACATGAGAGCGTGCCTAGAGCACTTTATTGCATTGCTTTTACCATTTCTTGGCCTGTAAGTGTCTTTGTAGAAATCAAAGGTTATTTCAGTTCTGAGAATTGTATTGCTGTTATTTCACTGCACTAAGCTTTCATGCAGTGCAGTAGCTATGAGAGGCAAGAGAGCTGTCCATTTTAGAAAGAAAAAGCTGAGACCATCCATTTAATGTCACTTAGGACCTATTACAGCAGAATAATATGATCATTTAGAATTTTAGATCAAAATATAAATAGTCTGAATCTATCCTGCATCCCAGAGGTGAGTAAATGGAGACAATTTGCAGTCATAATACCAGATGTTTAGCTGTTGCTATAAATTCAACAACAAAAATTGAAAATAAAAAGTGAGCTGCTAATTAGGGATATTAGGAGCCATGTCACAGGTGAAAGATGATCTAAAATGTTGTTTCAGAGTGCAGTGCAATAGTGAAATTAGCACATGTCTATTATCACTGCTTGCAACTCTGCAGGAAACTAATGGAAATAGCTTAATCTTTTCAAGCTCCTCTAAGAGGAGAAATATAGTGTTTCACCTGTTAATGAATTTTCCCTCCTGTCTTACTTTTGATAAATTCTTACTGTAGATCAGTTTTGTTTTGTTGAATGCCTTAGCTGTAGATTCAATAAATAACTGTGAAGATGAGTGATCCAATCATTCATTTTTAATAAATGGCTGCTGTAGTGATCTGTTGTGATAATGTTTGAAAAGGAAAAGGGCACCGTCCTAAAAATCCCCCTCTTAAACAAGTTTCATAGAGTTCTTCTTCCATGGTGGTAAAAGGAAAGGCATTAATTATACATTTTCATTATGACAGAACCAACATCGGCAGTGACTAAGCATAATTTGTTTAGGTGATAGTGCAGGCTGTTCTGTGATTAAGTTTTATTTCCCACCAGGAGGCATCAGTCTTAAATTACACAGCAAACAGGCAAGAGAAAGGAAGCAAACAATAGAACACTTCCCAGAGGGGAAAAAAAAAGAAAAAAAAAATTTGACTCTCATTGTCCTACTAAATAAATACTTGTTTATTTATATATTTCTGTTACTTAACAAGAAAATCAGCAATGAGGTCCAGCTTTAATTAAAAGATGCATGTTTTCTTTGGGGCTTTGTTTGACTGTATTTTAGATTTTCAATAACAGTTGGCTTTTAATGAAAAGGTTCTGTTCATCAGGAAAAGAGGAAAGGATGAAAGAAAGAAAAATCACTGAGAAGTGCCTATCATATGAAACATGCAGTATCTTACTTCCTTGTCCTGTAATCCCTAAAGAAAGAGAAATTTGGATTTTATTTAGTAAGGTAAGTATAAAGCAAGGACCTGTGTGCCTGAAAGTATTTAACTGTACATGTACAGTTAAGTCTATACAATTAAAGTTGGACATTATACCTTTCTGAGGAAATCTCTGTATATTTTGAATTTGAGTTCAATGTAATGCTATTAGAGGCCTCATTTTACTGTATCCTCAACTTCAGCGTATCTCTTACTTTGCATACATCTATAAATGTGTTTTAGTACTTTACTGAATCAAAGACCACAAAGGAATGCTTGGATATTTGCTTTTAATTTCTAGCTGCTATTAAAAAGTGTTAGTTGTGATTTTCTATTGTAATTTGACTTTTTGTATCACATCCCCTGACTGTTTCGGCCTCTGCATTTAGCAAAAGCAAATATGATCTGATTTCTTATTATCACTGATGCTAATGTGAGAAACAAAAACGAGGATGAGCTATATGCTGTTTAACAGGAATGTCTTCCTGTTCAGCATTCTGTTTTTATTCCAGTAGAATTGCATGGCAATTTCAGATGAATGAATAGCCAGACAAATTCAGAAACGCACGTCATTTACCCCAGGTGCAGCAAATATTCCTTGGGAGCTGCTATTGTGCAAAATTAGATTCCTGCTGAATGCAAGTAAAGAACTACATATGATGAAAATGATGGTAGAGAATGTTGTGTGAGCTCAGCAGGTTTGATTTTAATTGAAATAGTTAATGTTCTCTGCATTTAAAATAAATAATTCAAAATACTTCTGACCACTCAAACTCTCCAAAGTGATTAGACACTAAGAAGAGTATCAAAGGGATATAAATGCAGTGTTGTCTCCTTACTGCATGCTATTAAGTTAGTACAGTTTATTGTGTACTTTAAACATTCAGCTTTCCTTAAATAATATAAATAATTGTACAGTTTTAGTTATTTGGAATCTTAAAACCCAGTTGTCGAATACCAGGTACCTCAATGCATGTCATACATAAACGATGATTACATTGTTATTTCCGAAAAGAAGTGACGCAGATGTGGATAAAATGCTAAATGAAGCCACATAAATTGCTAAAAAAGTGAATACAGTGGATCTGTTGGCAAATTCTCTAAATCTTTTACATATGTACTCAATTTCATTGCTCATAATTGAAAGTCGCTGCAAAGAATTAATATGAAGACTGGCTGACCTGGTGGCCTAAGATTACATCACCTCGAGTCAGAATTTTGTACTCATTATTGAAGTGACAAAGGCTACAAATCCCAGTAATATATTATGAGTACGTAACGTGGGGGGGGAGGATGTACAGGTTGTGCTGTACATGGTCACCCCCTTCTGGCTACTTAAGAAGTAGAAACTCTGTAATACTTTGAGTATCTTGAATATAGTCTGTATCCCCTATATTACATTCGTACCCTTCTCTAGAGCACTCAATTGAATTATAACTGGATTTGTCGATCTGCAATGAAAATGACTTTCAAAGGGCACATTTGTAGTTGCTAGTACTGGTGAGATTTGTACAAGAAAGGAGAAGAACTGTTGTCATCCAGCAGTTTTCTCCTGAGCATCTCAGAACAGCTAAGATAAAATCCGGTTGTTTTGCAAGCATGCCATTACCCTCTTCCAGAGGTAGAGTACAACTGCAGGAACAAAGTAGTTCTGTGCTGCTGAAAAATACTTGCCTGGCTTTAGAAATAGAATCATAGGATTGTTTCAGTTGGAAGAGACCTTTAATAGTCATTTAGCCCAACTCCCCTGCACTGAACAGGGACACCTACAGCTAGGTCAGGTTGCTCAGAGCCCCGTCTAGCCTGACCTGAATAGATCCTGCTGAAAAATCTGTTCCCTTCTTTCGTGTAGCTCCTTTTTAAATATTGAAATGCTGCTATCAGTCACCTGAGAGCCAGGTTGAACGGCCTCAGCTCTTTCAAGCTGTCCCCATAGGAGAGGTGTTCCATCCTTTGGATCATTTCACTGGCCATCCTCTGGGCAAGCTTCAACAGGTTCATGTCTCTTCTGTACTGAGGACTCCTCATCTGGATGCAGTACTGCAGGTACTCTTCACCAGCGCAGAGCAGAGAGGTAGGATCACCTCCCTTGCTCTGCTGGCCACACTTCTTTTGATGTAGCCCAGGATTGGCTTTACTGGGCTGCGAGGACACATTGCTCGCTTATGTACACCTTGCCTCCCACGAGTATGCCAGAGTCCTTTTCAGCAGGACTCAGACCATAAGAATCATATGAAAACGTGGCTAAGATGGTTGTAACAGAAATGCTAAGTGATTTGCTGTATGCAACGCACCTGAATGACTGCAAAGAGTGGAGCCAGGATCCGCCCCTTTCCAGACCTCATTTAAAGCTTTGCAGTGGCAGTGAGGGTGTCTCGTTGGAGGTTTCTACCTACCTGTAGTTTTCTGTGGGTAAGCAACTTTTTTCCTTTGTTTCTGTGGCTGATGAATTTGGACTTATTTTCACTTGCTACAGCCTAGGATTTTGGCACTCTGCTATAATTACTGTGCTTTTCATTACATTATGGTTTGAATAGAATAGATTTTACTCAGAATAAAATGCAAGAAAGGTAATCAGGGCGAACTGTGCTTCAAGTGTCCAACTTGCAATGGAAAGAATTCTTTTTATTGTCCTAGTAATGTTCCTGAAATGCAGAACTGGGCAGAGAACGTTGAAGGTGGAGCTCAAATGTTCCAGCCATTAGACAATCTTGTGTCCTGGAACAATGAAAATCTTATTTACGGACACTTCATTGTAGCTAATCTTTTTTTTTTTTTTTTTCTTTTTCCTTGCTTCTTCATCATCACCATGTTTCAGTGGAGCAGGTGATAAGACAGAAGTGCTTTGATGTATGTTAGTGATTTTACTTCAGAGACAGGAAAAGATTAAATGATTGGATGGAACTTTCTAGGTATATGTGTGTGATAGCACATATATGCAATCTAATCCGATGAAAATGGATAATAATGTGACAATGAAGTAGGTAAATGGGACAAATAAAATGAGAAATGCTAATTAAATCTGAAAAAAAAAAAAATCATGATCCTGAAGTTGATGGGGGTGAACTCCCTTTGGGAGCAAGTAAGGGCAGGATTTCTACCAAAATGCCAGTGCTGAAAAGTAATAGGATCATAGACTGAGAAATCTTTTGCAGTAATGTCTGCTTGCATGGAAAAAATAGAATAACATAAAAATGTTGAAGCGCATTTCAAAATCAAAACCCTGGACGGAAGTACCTCCAAGCTTCATGAAAGAATGGTTCAAAAATTAAATGTGGCAATTCAGGATCAACAGTATGTATATATATTTTAGTATCTTTTTTCCCAACTTTTTAAGTTACTAGAAATTTTGTTTTGGGAAATCTTTCCAAAGGGCATGACAGTTAACTATGATGACAAAATAGTTTCTGATAATCTTGTTTAGGTGAGCGTAGAAGATTGCAGTGTTGGGAGAGGCAAGAAATTGTTCAAAACGGTAAAACAGGCAGGAGTGTGAGTGCCAAAACACAGCTGCAGTGATAGAAGCCTTCCTGCTGGAACAACTACAAAGTCTATTCCTGTGTCATTCGGTTAATTCTATTTTTGTTTAGTTTATTTTTAAAAACTGCTAAAAAAGAAAATCCCTTATCTCTCCTTTGTGTATGCATAATTCTTCGTAACTCTTGTTACATTCTGATAGTTTAGAGCAAAACCAAAAGGAACCAGGCAACTTCAAAAAGTATATTCAGTTTTTTTGATGCTGGAAACTGAAATTAATTGGTTTTTGAAATGTTCTCAGTATTTTCAGATTTTGTTTGTGGAAAGTTAATACTGCTAGAGAGTTTTGCATCTTCAGCTCTACTTTCCCTCAAAAAACAGACAGTTAATGATAATATGTTATGTGACATTTCACATTCTCTTTGAAAAGACATCTTTTATTTAACAGTGTTCTGACAGTGTTTTAAAGATAATTTACCTAAAGTCATTGTCATTTATTCACACCATTAAAATACTATGCAGGCTTCATGAACAGGGATGCTAAGATGATCTTGAAAGTTCAAAAAGACACTTTTTGCAAGAGAGCTATAATATGGTTGCACTTGGGGAGCATTTTTCCCTCTTATGCCTTGTGTTTATGCAGCTTTTATGACCTTAAGGAAAGATTTCAAGCTGATCCATAGCTGAAGAATAATTTTCCTCATCGTAAGTATGGCACATAAGACTGACTATTGTGATTTACTGAATTCACTGAAAATGTCTCTTGCTTCTTCATGTTACAGATCAAAGCTGGGCAACAGGAAAGCTTTCCTCCTGTGTAAATGTTCTAGTTTTCATCTGGAGGTATCAGAGCTTCCTGGGAAATGCCAGACTGAAATGGTTTGGATGTGAAAAGCGTTATTTGGTTATTATCCAGACAGTAGCAAGCCATTACCTAAATTGTTCTTTTTCTGGGGATGCAATGAATGCTGAAATCTTGGCAATTTCCTTTCCAAACACACTGAAGTGGACTAAGTTTTGGACTAAATACTGTTGTGAGCAGATTGGAGACCCTGATAAAAGGAATTAAGAAGAAAAGTTGCTCTGGCTCTTCATCTCTGTAATGTGCTTAATTGAAATTTTGAAGTCTGCCACTCCAGACTGGTTGCTTGTTTCCCAGACACAGTCATTCTTAAGTCCCCTTTTAACTTGTTCTCCTCAGCAGGATCTCTTCTTCTCACTAATTGCCAGCAGTGAAAGTCTACAGATGCAAACTGATGAGGAAGAAAAGATTTTCAAATGAAAGTGACTAAACAAATTCCACACATTGTAGAGTGGAAGGGATATGAAGCCTTTCTTATTTGTGTTTGTTTATTTTAATAAGAAAGTTATCTGCTAATTCTATTGGCAGTAATCTGACATCACAAGAAATGTTTCTGCAGATTCCTGTAATCCCAGTTCTCCTCTCTGGGATTTCTTAAACAGACAAGGGGTGCACAACTGGAAATCAGCATGGCAGCTAGAACTTCTGGGTTCATGTTAAACAGTATGTATTTTCATGTTTTTTTCAAGCTATGACTCACTCCATTGCTTGAGTAGAATGGCCCCCACTGATGTGGATCGGTAAGGACAAGATCTATGGCTTCAAGAACGTTTATTTTATTCCAGATTGTGTTAAATATTTGTAATATACAGTGATAAATATTTAAAAGTGATTGTACATTTGAAGTCTTCTGCGGGGAGAATTTCTAACAGCATTTGGGTTTTGTTTTTTTGTTTTGTTGCTGTTGTTTGTTGTTTTGGTTTTGTCTTTGAAAATTTGAATCATTACTGGCCAATATCTATATCTATTAATTGAAGTCGTAGGCAAAAATGGTATTTTTTCTAAATAAACACAGCGTTTGGCTGTGCTCGGCCGACATACTTGCAGTGAAACACAGCATTAGACCCAAGTACTATGTTTTACAGAGAGCTGTAATGTTACAGGGGTAAACTGATATCAAAAGATAGTAAGACATCTTTTACAGAATCAAATTTTGCTTATTTCCAGTATGTTATTATATGTTACGTGTATATTAATCAATATCTCTGTGGTGCCGCACTCTTAAAGCAAGACCATAATCCACAGTTATTGAGGAGCTTTGTAGCATTGCAGGTTTTAAACCAGGATCCTTATTTAAAATTGTAAGACACGATTGCTGGATGAAAGTTCAGGAGAATAAGGAGTAAGAGTAGATATTTGCTGTTCTTCTGCATGTAATGTTCACGAGAACATTATCAATCACTGGGTCAAGTTTCATTTTATTTCTAAAATGGGTTCAAGAAAGAACTGCAGGAGTGATTTGAAGTTAAAAATATCTGCTTTTCAGCAAGAAAGCAGAGGAAAACTGGAATGTCTGTTTCTAGTAATGATTGAAGAGACTCGAATCATTTTTCAGTTAGTATACAAACTTGCAAGAAATCCTAGGAAAAAACTTAGGTCTAGTTCAGATCAAAAACAAATTGTTTGCAACATAGGCTGTAATTGCTTACTGAGGCTTCTTTACTGGGGATATTACAATTGAGATCTGTGAAATCAGCTTTGAAAGATGTCTCAGCCGAACCAAAACTGCTAGATTCTTTGCAATTGCATGATATAATTTTCTAAAAATCACAGCTTTCTGTGTTTTACTCAGTCAAGTTGAGAAGCTCTTACTGTACACTGTTCTTGTTCTACTGCCAAATTATTTTCTATGTCTATTTTTCTGTGACAGGATAATCACTTTCTCTTCCACAAGCTGAACAAACTGAGATGCTTTAAATGTTGAATTATAATTAGAATGAGACCTTTTTGGATTATTTTTGTTTTTCCACGCTCACTTTGAACTGTTTGTGTGTTTGAAAACAAGACACAAATACTATATTTCTAATACAAGTCTTGCTAGCACTCTGTGTGCATTCTTCAGCTTTAAATTCCCCTCATTGTATTACCAAAGATTGCATTAGATCTTCAGCAGTGGCAAGCATATCCTGCAATGCTTATAGCTGATGACTCTTAAATCCTTTTTTCTCAGAATGAGTCTTTTGTCATAGCTGAACGTTTTGCTTACATATATATTTCGCATAATGCTTCTGTTTTAAAGCCTATTTATTGGCAATCAGTTCATTCTTTAGTGGCTCTCTTGCTTGTTTGTTATTCTTCAAAACTTTTGTAGGTGTGGCAATAATTGCTTGTAATCGTATTGCATTCTGTGTTGCTAATGAAAATACCAGAAGAGCAGTTGTCCGAAAGGGATTCCTAGAAGGACCTATTATTGGTTCTCTATCACAATTTCTATTTGGTTCAACTTGAAATCAATGCAGGGTGCACTGAAAGTCATGCCTCCTACTGATTCCCACGGGAGCTACAACAGATACAAAGATAACAGCAACATTTGAAAGAGTGCACTCTTAGCTGCAAAACATTAATTTTCAACATAGTTGCTGCCATTAGCTAGGCATTATTTGCCAGCTGTGAGCAAGAACCTGCATGGTGTGCCCACAAAAATCTGTATGAGTGTCTGGAATGTGGCTTGTCTGTGTCACTGTTGCCCTTGCTGAAACAAACTCATCATCTCACTGTGCTCACATCTACAGTTTGGTCTCAATGTTTAGCAAGTGTCAATGTATGTCAGTGGGTGCCATTTTTTCTATATGGGGGAATTCAGTGACATATCTTTGCTTCACACGTTTTTCTGTGTTGGATGCCATTTTGTCAGACTAGCCTTCTGCTACCATCTGTCATACAGCAACAAAGTGTGATGGGGTACTGGTGGAAAGGTTCAGCCTCTACTGCCATGCTGTACTGACAATAGCTTCATCTGACCTCAGGGACCAATGTAATAAAACAGGAGGCATGACTTCCAGAGCAGCCCTTGAATTTTATTGCGTGATGTTTTAAGTCAATTTACAAGCTTTCTTTAGGTAAGTTAAATTATCTGGATAGTGGAAATTAGCAGTGATTGTTTTAGCAACCCAATATGGTGTTGAAAACAAGAAATCAAAGTACAAGTTACCCAGAAAAGTTTTGATCACAGAGAACTGCATTAAAAGCCTTTATTTTTATGATGATTATCTCTTGCGGAGTCCCAAATGGATATTTCCATTTCTTCATTTCACATCCATCAGGACAGTCACTTAGTGGTTTCGTGTGGACACTTTTTTGGTATTGAATGGGATGGATATTATTCTGACTCACTGCAGAATCATACTGATAAGTGAACATCTAAAATGTTTTCCTCATTAGGACAATTCTCTGAAAAGAAGCAGAACAGTCTTGTGATAGCTTGGCTTATATCTGAGAAGTAGCATTGTTAAAGAACACTTATCAGAGAATCAAGTCCTATCATCTCTCTGTAGTTCAGAAAACAAGAAGGTACAAATATTGAAGAGCCTGCAGAGGCTCCCAGAACCTTTTATATAGGTAAAACTCTTTCCCTAGATTCTCCTGCTATGACTGAGACTGTTAGTTTATCAAGTCAATCAAAATGCTACCAGAAAACTCCAACTATCTCAAGTAAGAAAAGGAGTTTCTGGTAATTCCTCCAAGATCTCAATTATAAATTAAAATTCAACATGCATAATATCATCAACACCTATTAGATTATTATTTTTTTTTAAATTCAGGTAAGTTATAATTCTTGTTTATATATATTTTGAAAGTGAAGACATGGGGAAGACGCAGTAAAAGGTGAGAAGCATTCTTGCTATATGGTGAGAAATGAACCAGAAATAACACCCAAGTAGGAGAATTATTTATAGAAAGTAGAACCTGAAGAGAAATGCCAAGAGATGTCAAAACTGATTGAAACATGCAGCCTTGACAGCTCTGAAATGCACAGGCTGACTGCCTGCTAAAATTTGTGCATGGTGCTTTATATTCTTCAGCCACTAGGTTTGGCTAGCAGTTGGGTGTAAGTGGGTGAAGGAAAACAAGAAACTATGAAACATAGTAGCTCCTCTTCTCTCCCCCAGTCTTGCATAATGTATACTGCTTACCACTCTGATACAGTTGAAATACTAACTTGAATCACTGAAATACCATTGTTCTCATCAACTGCAAAATGAAAGTTTAAAATAGATTTTTAAAGGATTAGTTTAGACAATTTCCCTATGCAAAGTTGATTCTTGATTATGATGCTGAATAACGATTATGTCCTTATCATTTTAACAATTCTACAACAAACAAAGCTATACAGAGAAAAAGCACCGGGTGGGATGATCTATTCTCCTGTCAGGGTACGAGTGCTGTGTCTTTGGAGTGAAATCTTTTTGAAGTTACACAACTATAAAAAATGTATAATAAAGATAATGAAATACAGTATTTTCTCCATTATAGGCATAGATCAGTTGTAGTTCTGTAACACTTGCCACATAATATGAAGGTAGCCAAAGCACGTAGCATAAGCCTTGCAAAACCACAAAAATATAAATATTATTTTACTGTTTTATTATGTTTTGGGGTTGTTGTATTTTTAAAATCTACTTTTTTTGTTCTCCTTTCACAAAAAGGCAGACAGAATTGTACAATAGTTAACTGACCTATTTAAAGTTGTGTGGTGTCTTCAGTACACCTGAAACTAGATCTGTTAGTCTCACCCAGATGTCTTCATGGAGACCAGTAAAATGAGTTTCCTTTTTTACAAAAAGAAAAATACATAGGCTTCACACAATTACATCTTACGTAGAAATGTATAAAGGGTTTGTCAGATGTGACACTCTATGGATTCTCTCTTATTCAGGACCCATTGTAACCAAATCATTGTAGAGCCTTACACAAAAGCAAGATACATGCCTTGCTCTTGTTTTCCTTTAAACTTTAGTAGAAAATTATCTTAAATAAAAATAAAAATAGCAATTACGATTCTTCTACTAGTGTAATTTGCATTGAAAGCTCATGTGGAGATACAGTAAAATAAGTACAGAAATATGTTAGGAAGGATTCATCTGTTCTCATTACTAGACATTTCAAACTGGTATTTTCAAGCAATATCAGTTTTCTATTCATAACCATTTCTTAGAGTGAAAAAGTATATTGTTATAATAAAGGTAAATTTAGAAGTAATACATCACAATTGCAAAAGAGATTTTTCTACTGATGTGCTCTAAACTGGAGATGAATTAAACACTTCAATATTTCAGTAATCATCAGAAACCCTTTCCAGTTTCAAGATTTAGATATGTAATCAATTTTATCTTTAATTATATTTCATGGCATAACCTTCGGCTGACAGACTACTCAAGGCTTATGCCAACCAGAATAATAGGTTGCATGTTATTGATATAACTATCACTTCTAGGAACTGAGCTTGTGGTTTTATTAGGCTGTTTTTAACAGTTACTTTCAGATAATCTAATTCTACGCATCTAAGCAAATATAGATCACGTTCTCTTGAGATGTGCAATTGTTATACCTTCCTTGTAACCACCTACAATAATCAATTAAAATTACAGAGCGTTCAAAATGTTCAGATGCATTAAGTTGGATTCATTAAAGATCGAAAAATGTCAGTTAAGAAAGAGTGTAAACAAGAGAGGTTTATACAAAATCATTTTATCAGAGAAGTGATCTCTGAAAGCTGTAAAATTGCTCTCCGTGGAGTTTCTTACCACAGAATATGTAAATTTCATTGCCCCATGCTAGTTTTAATGTATGCCCAGGAATTAAGAATGCTGGTTAGGAACTAAGGATGAACCTAAAATGTGTAATGTCCTCTATATTATTACAATAATATAATAAATGTTCTGTTCGTGTCACTCAGACTCCAGCTAAAACTTTCATTTTTTAGCATGCATGTTGGACCAGAATTTTTCTGCTTGTTCTTGAGTAGTGTCTCTGCATGGATGTCTCTTTGGGTAGGCTTCGTGTCCTGAAAGCTAATGTAAGGTTCTCAGCTGGGATGCAGCTTGCTCTTTCCGGTTGGTATCACTTGGGAAAGCTCAGAAAATCTCCCAGAGGGACACTTCAGAGATTGAAAACTAGCTGCTACTTCTGGCTTTCCCCCAGCGTATCTTAGTTGACTTGTGTGAATATCCTTAAAAAGCACCTTCTGATAATACAAAAATCTCTGAAACATTCTGAATAGATTAGCATCCAGAACTAAAGTGCTTCTAGATCCCTAATCCCCAGATCCCCACCTATTTTGATTATTTTAATTTGCGTAGATTTTGCTTTTGATTTAATTTATAAGGAAAAAAATTCAAATTAACAGACTAAGTCTGTTAACAGAGTAAGAGGGAACCTTAAAGAGATGATTGCTAGAACCAGTTCTGGTAAGAAGACTTCTGAGGTTTAAGAATAATTATGGAGATTATGGATAATTATTTTTGAAGTGCATTATGCTGTATCCTAAAGAAGAGAGTATACTCTGTTTTGTTTGATGTTGCTTTCTTTCTCTTTTAGTAGATATGTTAAAGATTATTTAAATATGTTTGTATATATATATGTATTTTTTTATTTTTTTTTCTGGGAAGATTGAAAGGTTTTGACTGAAAAGAATTTGTTTGCTTCTTTTTTATTTTTACATGTTTTTTGCTATGATTTTAAGGTTTTCAGAAGCTCAAACTTGCAGTAAAATGTTTGAAATGATTGAAACTGCCTTAGTTAATATTCATAGGTCCTTTTTTTATATTCCAAATATGTACTCTATCAAGTAGAAATATGAGAATTTTCTTGAAATGATGTGTTCTTGCATTTTCTGTCATCCCTCTGCTTTTAAATTTTGTCAGCTGTTCGCTATCTGAATAAGCATTCAGATTCTTACACTGTGGGTTTGTGATCCTTCTAGGTTTATATGTACATTTACATCCTTTTCTATTTGCTGTGTGCTCACAACGTCTTTCTCTTTTACACAGAATGTCATTAAAATGTAAGGGATTGTACTTAACGAATAAATTTTGCTCCACTGAGGAGAAGAGAAGCCTGCTGAATGATATAAACTGAAGTTGTTTCCACTGAAAGCAAGGAATATTAGTCTGCCATACCAGACCAGTTAGAATGCTAAACCCAAAGATATATGAGTTGTTCTGAAAGAAATGCGTCCTATTTATTTCCTTAGGAACTACAAAAGACAAGAAGAACACTATTAAAATAAATAACACTATTTGGTAGAGCAAATTCTCAGCTACAAAACGCCTTTTCAACACACATTTTCATCAGCAGTGAATAAGAGCCTGCATGCTGTGCTCATTAAAAAATCTGTACTGGAAGAGGTGACCCACTAACACTTTTATCACTGCTGAAATGAGTCACTCATCTTCTCACTTGTGCTCACATTCACTATTTGGTCTCCAGCAGTGTTCAACAATTGTTGACGAACATCAGTGGGTGCCATTTTTTCTGCATGGAGCACGCTTGCACTTCATCTGCACTTTCATGTTAGACACTGTTCTGTCAGACTGCCTCTCTTCTGCCATTTTTCATACAGCAACAAATGTAATGCAAGATTGTCTGGAAGATTCAACCTGCAGTGCTATACTACCAGCACCTGCCTCTGTTGTGGACCAGCATAATATAATAGGAGAGATTACTTTTAGAGCAGCCCTTGAAATTTTGGTAGTCATTCAGATGTGTAAATGGTCAGATATATACCTGTATTTACAAGTCAAACCATATAGACATGTTGCTGATTCTTTCAGGCGCCGTATCTTCATCTACAAGAAACCAAGAATTCACAGCAATGACGTGATTTTAAAAAGCCATCTTCTGTGAACACAGTTTTTCTTCTTCTTGCTTAGCTCACAGATTTTTCTTATTTGAAAGTTACAGGGATTTCTGACAGGTGAGAAAAAGGATGATTTTTTTTTTCATTTCCATGTTTCCTGTGTTTAATTTTCTTCATCATCTTTCTTTTCTTAATAGAGTTGAATAATAAATAGAGTTCCCACCTCCTAACTTTGTAGTACAAACTGGTGAATCATTACAGATCTTTCAGTGTTACCTTTAGGGAAACTGGGAACTACCTTCAAAAACCTCCAATTATAGGTAAGTAATTTGATTTCTCTTCCCCATAAATCATTCTTTTTTAGAATATAAAATTAAAGAGATTTCTTGACGTTTACCTACCTTTAACTAGAAGTAAAACAAAACTGGAAGACACTTCTTTTATATTTGTTGTACTGAAACTTTTCATGCCTGTTCAAAGTTAGATGCCTACAGGCTTTACTTTAGTTTAAATAAAAAATAATAAAAATTAAGATAAAGAAAATATAAAGCTTTTTTTGCGAAGCACTCTGGGACTGGATTTCTTTCTTTTTGCATACTCTGGGATGCTAATGAAATGCCAAGTAGATGATATGTCTCATCTTATATATATAAAAGTCTTGACAATAGGAATATTCTCTTTCAGTAGAATATAGGTTTGATATGAACAGTGGTTTCGATAAAAATCAGAAAAATCTGAGCTTATTTTACTTTGGGAACTCAATAAGAGTCATACGAAAATCTTTGTGTTACCTTCCAGCTTAATATTGCAACTTTTTGTTGAAGTGAGTCTCACTGAAGTTATAAGTCAATGGAATTTTGTCAATACTATTTGCATTGTTTTATTTGTTCATACTTACTGCTGTTTTTATTTTACGATACTATAACACAGGAAACAGGCTTACAATAGTAAAATCACAGCAGATATTTTCTTGCTTTTCTACATTGCTAGTTTCAAAATAATTACAGATACATGCTTATTGTATTTCTTCTTGATATCATTCAAAACCAGAGATCTTATGTAGGCACTTAACATTACCAATTCTAAAGATTCTATTCAATCTACTGTACTATGTCCTGTCTCTTACTAATAGCTTAAAGTTCATTAGAGCTTCTTAGAGTGAATTCTTAGGTTTGTTAACTATATATACATATATTCTGAACCAGTGTTTAATTATCAGATATAATGTATGCATGCAATATATACAATTATTATTGAATTGTATTTCATCGTAGTCAAATACAGGCAGCTTTTCTGGTATTCTGTTCTCCCTTGTAAAAGAAAAAAAAAAAAAAAAAAGTGTTTTGAAAATATCTTTCCATACAGTATTATAAATTCTGTGACTAGGTGAATTTTCATAGCTTTTTTTTTTTTGCTAAACATGAACCTAAACAAAATAAAAATGAAATCTTATCTGAGAGCGCCACTGTAGGTTGTTGTCCATGTGTTGACAACCAACAGAATAGCAAAGATCTGTGAAATATGTTGGTGGCAGTAGTATCTAGTTATTCTGGTTCTTGCTAGTCAGTTGCATTGTCTCTTACTATTGTGAAAATATGATAAATAGAGAATTGAAAAGTCATACTGAGATATACTCCTTTCTTTTTCTCTATCTTGTTTGTCTTCGAGGCTGCAAAAGCACATTTCATGTTGGGTGGTGTTTCATCAACCGACAGCCTCAAATCCTTCTTCTCGGAGCTGCTTTCAGGCTGTTCTCTGCCTGTATCTGTGCTTGGTATTGCCCTAACCCAGGTGCAGGTCCTTGCACATGGCCTTGTTGAACTTCATGAGGTTGGTAATATTAAAATTGAGTAAGCGAGAACAAAGTAGATCTGCAAAATCATGACAATGATAATTAAATCTTCTGTCTAGTGTCAGGTAGAGTGTCAAATTGGTACATGCCTGCTTTCTTCTGTCTTTTATAGGTACTTGTTAAATATCAAATGTGCTACAGTAAACCAATTTTCAGTTTGTAACTTCAGCAAAGCATGTGCATAGTACTGCGTTTAATGTTTTATGAAATATACCTCGTATTTGTTTGTGGTGAAGTCTAGAATAAGATTCACGATAAGGGAATGTTACATCAAAGAAGATTATGTTAACTGCTTATTCATAATCTTCAGAGAATGATATTGGGTGAGCTCATTATTTGGAGTTGAAAGACATTGGAAACTATAAAAGCTGACCAGTTTCTAAATACACACAGTTACCTGTGGTGCATGTACAGTTCACTGATAGTGCATCTTTTGCTCACAGCAAGAAGGCATTGTAGTTGGAATTTTCTACAAAGCTTCAATGACCTTTGGCATTTGTTAACGATACTTTTTGAAATCTGAAAGCTTATGCCATTCAGGGAAGTTGCAGTTATCCTAAGACACTTATTGCAAGAGTTGTCTCTTAGTTCCTGAATGGTCTGGATGTGGTTGATATTTGAATGACATATTTTTGAGGAGTCAGTCGTTTCATTTTGTGGAGTCTATTGTGCTTTTCTGTTACTATCCACTCCCTAATGGCTACTGAGTTGATTCTGAATATTCTGTGCAAATTTTTCTTCCTTCTATTAAATAAAAAAGTTGTAGGTACAGCATTATATGATTAATACCATATGCGATGTTCAGGTTTTGTAAGTCTTTCAAAACTTGGGGATTTTTAGGAAAAATAAAGAAACCTTCTCCCTATTTTTATTTGAAGTATGTATATCCTGTTATGCCTACTAAGAGATTATGACAGCCCGTTTAAAGGCTGAATTTCTGTAATTTTCCTCTGAATCTCTGATTAGTCCTTTGGTACACACACACAGCATTGTGCTACTGCAGTTATGATGTAGCACAGCACTGTGGAGGGACAAGGAGTAGCGTGAGTCCTGCAGAGTGGGGCAGAGTGTGTTTGTCCTTTATTTCTGTTGTGTAAACATTTTAGCTCGTTGCAGACCTCTCTGTGTTTTCCTGACTAAGAGTTCTTTGGATTTCAAATGAACCTCTGACCAAACAAAAGAAGGTCCTAATTACTTAGAGTTCATTTTCTCTCTGATAGAGTTTAATGGGTATGAAGTGTTACTATTGATTTCCATGGGAACAGGAAAGGGCTTATGTTATCCAACGCACACTGAAAACCCTATGACAGTTACAGGAAGGAAAGGAAGAAACAAGTTAACTCTTGTTAAATTGCAGGATGAAAATTGTGTATTAGGACAATCATGCCTCAGGGTGAATGTGTAAGTGTAAAAGTACTGAAACTGCCTCTTTTCAGAATATACGCATCCGTGACAGTTTGCTATTGAAAAAGCCAGCGATTCACGTATGTAAAAAATAGAAGCTGAGCAAAAATGTCAAGGTGCAACAGAGGGCAAACTTAAATTACTTCTAATAAGAAAAGAAATTGTTAGTTTTCAAAAGGATAATTGCTGGGTCTCTTCCTATGAATATATTTATATCATTAAAATATCATTTATGTATTAGAAATAATTATAAGTTAGGTGAAATAACTTTTCGAAGTTGGAAGTAGTTAGAGAAGCCTCCCATTCTATACGTTTCCCATGCACAGAAACAGCTCACAGCACGGAAAGGAGGAGTAAGCAGTCAGTTTTTGTGCTGGAGGATCACTGTAGGATTCCACAGGGTTGTATTCATCAGTGAAGTGAGAAGGAGAATGAGTGGTGAAGTTACACAGTTTGGTAGGTTATTCACCATAACAAAGACGAGGGTAATGGCCAAAAAGATACAAAAAAAATAACAGGGATTAGTGGTAAACTAGGTGGTACAGCAGACAAAATTCCATATCAGTATACACAGTGTGATGAACATGGGAAGAAAAATCATTGTAACTTAGCACGTATAGTTTTATATGTATATTTATATATATATATATATATATACATGCAATTAACTCTTACAGTGAGAACTTTGTTACTGAGTAGTGTTAGAATTCTACAATATCTACCTTCTATTTCTTCTGTATTCAAACCCCAAATATTTTATTAAAAGAAAAAAAAAAAAAAAAAAAGGAAGTAGAGGGCGTTGTTAGCCATTATATATGCATCTGCCACTTGACCTCAGTTTAAATGCTGTGTACAGATCCTCTCCACCTTAAAGCAATACAGTAAAATGTAACAGTGTAGATATAGCATAACAAAACTCAGAAAGATACAAAGAAAAGTGATGAGGATAAAGAGAATTTGAAACACTTTTTCTGCTTGTATTTAGGGAAATTCAACTATGTAAAATGGGGAAGAGGAGGTGGGAATAAAGTATATAAACAGTAAGGAACCTGCGCTCCTATGCTTGTGGGGGTATCTGTAACTGACCGGTCAAAATCACGCTAGCTTTTTAAACCATACTAAACTGGCTTGATTTTCAGTTGACAGCAGTATCTCTGTACTTTCTGAATATATGTACTTGCATACTATACCTCTGAAAGAAAGTTTCTGTTCAGGAAGGACAATAACCCTTCTATTTGCACTAATATCATCCTTAAATACCCTTGTATAACTTCTACTTGTATTACTGGATATCTTTATAAATTCTAGTGAAATGATAAGTTAAGCAAGTGGCACTGGACTCAATAACAGAAAATTCTTAATAAATCTGTAAGTCACAAGTAAATAGTCCTTTCGGCCTAAATTTTTGCATATTAGTAAGTCAATTATATATATTTACTAGACTTAATACCTCTACTGTTAAGCAATTAACAAACAAACTATGCCACTCTGTCACATCCATTTCCTTCCCAGTTGATTTGTTTCTCACTTTTTCAGACTGCTCTGCCCTTTTTAATCCAGGATGAGTTGAAGAAGAAACAAGACGAAGTTACAAGCAAGCTTTTTAAGGTATTTCCACACCCCCCCCCCCAGCACATTACTCATACTGTCAGATACTTGGATTCTTTTTGAAAAAATGTGTTTTAAGACAGCGTGGAATGTCTGCAAACTACTGAAATAGATGGGTTTACTATTGCTCTTAGAGTACTCTTTACCATTGTTCACCTTCAGCTGAAGAAACTGTATGCTTAACTATGAAGGCTTAAGGTTTATATTCAGGACAGGTTGAAGTGGTGCTGGTTCAGAAATAAACAATATTGCTCTGGTTTTAATTTAGCTTGGTTTGGAGAATCTCTGATGTAGGTATGAATTAGCATGGCCGCATTTGCCATAAGTGACAATTACGTGGATGTGCTTAGCTTATTCTGGCAGTGATTGCTTTAAAAAATCTCCATCCATCTTTCTTTCAAGTCCATGCCAGTATTTTACCTTGCCGTAATGAAGATTTTGTTCAATGTGTTGTACTTATATCTTACTCTGTTACCAGTACGTTATGATTTTTTCTTTGACAGCAGGTTCTTTTTGAATGGGATAATTTTTAAAGCAGAACCATGCTTTGTATTTACTGCTACTCTTGGGTAATAAGATGGCTGCTACTGGTGGTATTGTATTTGTGAATAGAAGTGAAGAGTTAGCACTACGGTGAAGGAGCCAAAAATTTTTTTCTGTGGCAACTAAGAACCAGATCTGAGAGAGTTCAATATTATCTGATCTTTTCCACAAATGATAGGAGTATTTAAATGTATAATGTCTTCCACAGCCTTATTTAATCAATTTGAGGGAAAAATAACAACAGCATTAAATCAATTTCTGTGTAGAAAATTGCCTAAGGACTTAGACCTCAAATGGTTTGAATTTCAGTATAGAACTAGAAATAGCTTATTTTCACCTCTAACAGCAATTTTTCCCTCAGCTTCCCAACTCTGCCTCTGCATGTTGTATAACTTCTAATGCAGATACCCTGAGTATGAAAAAGAGCTCTTTTGGACATTTTCAATCCAGTTTTTATGAATATTGTTTTGATGTTATCTATTCACACAGTTTTCCAGCTTTGTGTTAGTAATCCATTCCTTAATAGAACAAGTGGGGAATGGATATTTATTCATATTAGATCTATTAATATCACTTCTATTCAGCTACATTGCCCACTTAATCAAACATTTATTAGCATGAACCCTTGCAAAGAATAAGATATAAATAGGCTGAGTTTTAGGGGGAGGGGATAATTTTTTGTATTTATCTGCTTACATATATTTTTAGAAAACCCAAAAATTTAAGAGTGTGTGAACAGTAAAGATCATAGAATGGCTTGGGTTGGACGGGACCCAAGGATCATAGAGTTCCAACCCCTCTGCCACAGGCAGGGCTGCCAACCTCCAGAACTGGTATTAGATCAGGGTGCCCAGGGCCCCATCCAGCGTGGTCTCAAACCTCTCCAGACAGCCTGTTCCAGGGCCTCACCACTCTCTACGTAAAGGACTTCCTCTTGACATCCAATCTAAACCTTCCATCCTTGAGCTTAAAACCATTCCCCTTGTCTTATCTCTGTCTATCCTTGTAAAAAGTTGATTCCCTTCCTTTTTATAATCCTCTTTTAAATACTGGAAAGCTGCAGTTAGGTCTCCTCGCAGCCTTTTCTTCTCCAGGCTGAAAAGTCCAGCTCCTTCAACTTGTCTCTATAGGAGAGGCGCTCCAGCCCTCTGGTCACCTTTGCAGCCCTCCATCAGCCCTACATCTGTCCTGTACTGGGAGTCCCAGACTTAGATGCAGTACATCAGATGGGCCTCATAAGGGTGGAGTAGAGAGGGACAATTCCCTCTCTGTCCCTGCTGGCCTCCCCTCTTCTGATAGAGCCCAGGATACTGTTGGCCTTCCAGGCTGTGTGCTGCTGGCTCATGGTTTTTATCCGTGAGGACCCTCAGGTCCTTCTCTGTGGGACTATACTCTCAAGGGGTTCTTCTCCCAGTCTGTATACGTATCTGAGATTACTCTGTCCCAAGTTGAAAACCTTGAATCTTGCGGCGCTGAACCTTGTTAGGTTCACATGGGTCTACCTTTCAAGCTTATCAAAGTTACTCTGGATGGTATCTCTTGCTTCTAATGTGTCAGCTGCACCAGTCAGCTTGGCCATTGGCAAACTTGGTCAGAGTGCACGCAAAAAGCACTGGTCCCAAGACAGACCCCTGGGGGACAGTGCTTGTCACCCAGTCTCCACCTGGACATAGTGCCATTCACTGTAACCCTCTGTCTATGCCCTTCCAATCAGTTCCTTATTCATTGAATAGTCTACCCCTCAAATATGTATCTCTCCAATTTAGAGGTAAGGATGTGGTGGGGCACCATGTCAAAGGCCTTGGTAGTTGTCCAAGTAGATGACACCTTCCCTTTTTCCACTAACATCATCACTCCACTACAGAAGGCCATAAGACTGGTCAGGCATGACCTTCTGTTGGTGAAGCCATGCTGGCTGTCTCAGCTCATCTGTTCATCTTTCTTGTCTAGACATGTCTTCTAAGAGTATCTATCTCTTCCATGGCCTTCCAGAGCACAGAAGTGAATCTCACCAGCCTGTAGTTCCCTGGGCCCTCCTTCTTCCCTTTCTTGTAAGTGGAAGTGATGTTTCCTTTCTTTTGAGTCCCTGGGAACTGTGCCCAACATCCACAACTTTTCATATATGATGGAGAGTGGCTCAGCAACCATGTCAGTCATGTCAGTTAGGACCCTGGCATGCATGTCATCCAGCCCCATAAACTTGTATACATTCAGTCTGATGAGGCAATCTCAGACTATGTCTGCTCTTACAGCTGGGGGGGGGAAGGGAAGAGGATTTACTCCCTCAGTTCCCACCTAGAGGCTCAGAGGGGCAAGCTTTAAGGACGTGAGAAATAAGTGAATCCTGGTTGCCAGGGAAGATGAGGCAAAAAAACTCATTTAGTACCTCAGCCTTCTCCATGTCAGTTTTAACTGGTTCTCCTTTCTCACTTACCAAAGGAGATATGCTCTTTTTGTCCTGCCTCTTCTGGCCAACTTACCTATAGAATACCTTCTTGTTTTTAACATCCCTCACAAAGTTCAGTTCCAACTGTGTCTTGGCTTTCCTATTTTGCTCTCTGCAAGTCCAGACAGCATCCCTGTTTTGTCCCCAGGTGACATGCCCTTGTTTCCACAGCTGGTACAATCTCTTCCCTCAGTCTGGCCAGCAGGTCCTTGCCAAGCCATGCCAGCTTTCTACGTCCCCTGCCTACTTTCTTAGTCTGAGGAACAGAGAGCTCTTGCGCTCTCAGAAAGGCATCCTTAAAGTGTAGCCAGTTTCTTCCATTCCTTTGTCTCTAAGAACAACTTCCCAAGAGATCTCATCCAACAATTCCTTGAACAGCCTGAAGTTTGCTCTTCCAGAGTTCAGGGTCCTGACTCTACTCTTTGCCAGACCCACGCACCTCGAGATCACTAATGCTTCATTCAGTGTGTATTAATAAGCCCTGGTGACTTTTTAGTTTGTTTGTTTTGTTTTTAAAGAAAAATGTCAAATAATTTGAATAAAGCCTGCTACTTAAATGGTGTTGAATTTAGTAAGAGATTCTGCAACAGCTTAAAATATGCTCAGGAGCACTAGAAATGTTTTCCTCCTCTAATGAGAATCTTCAAAACCAGCTACATTAGGTGTTCTAGTACACCTGGTTTAAGTTGTAGTTTCTCAGTTGTTTTGGGTTTCCTTGTATAAACATAAAAAGTCCAGATAGTGATAATTTAATCTACTTTATTCATATAAATATGCTATACCATCACATTAGGAAACTTCTCTTTATTTATTCTGTTTTTATACCCCTTTAGCTCAAAGATGCTTCTCCATCTTTCTATTTCATCATTTGTATTTTTAATCCTACTTAGTTTCAAATAATTGGCAAGTGAAATGTTAATTAAAAAACTGTTTTAAACACTCTCTTGAGCACATACAATTTCCCATAGATATTTTTTTTGTGTGAAATTTCTGCGTTCTCAAACCAGCTGTTTCTAATTCAGCATAATATTTAGCAATATAAGCTTCATTAAATATTACAAGTTAATTCCATGCTAGTTACTAGAGGTATCCTGGATTTACTTTTCTTTCTTCAGAAACAGTCTCAGTGTTCCTCTGCTTTTATAGAAAGATTATTAAAAAAAAAAGAAAATTGAGTTGTTCAAATGCAGCAACAACCGTTCACGACGGAGGATGTAGATAAAATACAGCACAACAGTCCTATGGGCATATGATCAGTTGCAACTACTACAGTTTGGGTAGATTCCAAAGATTGCGCATAACTTTCAAATACCTACCGTTACATGGCAAAACTGATGTATAAATAGACAGAAATAACCTCTGTATGGTGCCAGGACTTGAGCTATGCGAGCATTGTATGAAAGGTCAAAAGGTGCCATATTATTTTTGATTGCAAAATGTCTCCCTTTTTAAAATAACTTACCAAATGAAATAGGTGTGACATTCAAAGCATAAGGGCCAAATAAATTCATGGGATTTGCAAATATTAAGAACAGCAGTGCATTACCTTCAAATCTTGCTTGAGAAAACAAAGAGTCATTTCAGAACATCAGAAAAGGTTTTGATGTGTTCAGAGGAATGCCTATACTTTCCAGGCTGATGGGAGAGAACTGAAGGTCGCTGCTTATGCAAGGTGTGGCCTCTCAGAGACAATACCAATATTTTATTATGAGAAGAAAACATTCTGATTTGACAAAGGTCATGCAGAGCAGCTCTTTTTTCTGGAAAAGAAAAGATTTTAGTTATTATGCTACATCACAGGATTTAAATCTTTTCAACCTTGTGCTGAAGATATTTCTTAGGCAGTTTTTTTCTGTTGTGATTCACATATCTGTAGAAAATTCCGTAAGAAAGAAATGTCCTTGTCTCTTTCTTTTCCACAGAAATATCATCTTCACTGAAAAACAACCTATCAATGTATTAAAGATGTTTGGGTTTTTTTTTTTTTCTGAAAAATGATAAGACTAAGATAAACATTTCACTCCTATGCTTTTATATCATTAATAATAACTGATTGGGGGAAAAATAAATTAATAACTTGAATTTTTCATTCTGTAGCTCTTAATTTATGCTTTGTGAACTCCCAGATTTCTATTGACCCCCTCCTTTTTTTTTTTTTTTTTTTTTTTCTCCTCATCAACAGGATGAGCTCACATTCACTGATGGGTTCATGAGCTTGAATAAGTGACACTACTGTGGAATGATTCCAGAGTGAGTACTTATTTAGTAAGTCTGAAATAACCAATGCAACTGTGGACCTTTAACTATGCATGCTTAAACAGAGAAACTACCCAAACTTCAGCTGAGTCATCGTGAATTCCACTTTCCTGTTTTTCTAACAAGGCTTTACCTTACTACGAGTTATGTGCGTGTCTCACTAAACTAAACAAAGCTATAGTACAGTAAGATGTGGTTGGATCTAATCAGTTTCTCATTACATGTAGATTTATTAAATCTGAGAACTAAGCGATTCATGTCAGAACCATGGTAAAAAATCTGGTGTGTGTCAGATTAGGATGTCAAACTGCGTCATTCTCTGGTTCTACACATGGCATTTCCACCTCCCTTTCCACGCTGCTTTGAGGTAGGTGGGATAGCTTCCTTCCATAAGCATATTCCAAACTATCGCACCTTATTGCTGCTCTTTGTTATCCTCTGCACCGTGGAAGTCAAGGTCACAGTTTGTGCAATAAGAACAGTGGCAGTAGGAGTCTCCTGATGCACATTTGTCCGGTCCTGCTTCCCATGTGACTGAAATTCCTCTCTATTTCTGTGGACCTGGAGAAGCTGATGATTCACGTTGTCACCTTTGCATACTGAAAGGAGTCTGTGACATTGATAGGTTATTTTTCCCTGGGATCTCATTAAAGATGGTGTCATCTGGAAGCTAACCCAAAATAAGATCCCCAGCGTATCATAAGGTGAAAAATCACCTTATTTCCTCCCCTTGGTCCCATACTGGAACTCTTTCTGTATCATAAATGAAACTTTGCTACAGATTGCTTGTACAAGTATTTAACAATAACATAAGCTTCAGCTGAGCCCTTTTATGGTAGATATAAGGTGTTATACATAATCTTCTTAGGAGCTTTGCATTCACTGCCTTATAGAGGCAGAATAATGATAACAAAGTTATGTCAACTTGGTAGCCAAGAAAAAGAAATGTTACCATTTCAAGTTATATATTCTTCTAAAGAGCATTTAATTATCAAAGCAAGACACAGTAGTTATTGTTTGTCGATTAGAAATGTAATAATTACTCCTGATTAGCTGATAAGAACAGGATTAGTAGGCAATTACCATTTAAAAAACTAAAGTGCAAGTAAAATCAATGGAAACATATATTATCTTGAAGTGGTAACTAAAATACATAATCTGCTCTTCTTTACAAGATAAAAGTTAAATTTTCTTTCAAAAAGTTCTTAGCATGTGCTTTCCTTTTCCTCACTCTTTTGCTTTCAGTTGTCCCGGTTTCTGTAAAAGCCACTGTTTTCACAGAAGAAAATTGATCACCCAGATTGTGTCAAATTTTTCTCAAAGAGAAACTCAGGCTTAGAAGATGATATATATTCCAGTTTTTTTTAAAACCTGTATTAGAAGGGGGAAACAAAATAGTAACATTCAAGAAAATTTCCTCTTATTCTGCTCATAAATTATTCTCAAACGGACTGAAATTAAGGAATTTGCTCCTATTCAAAATTACTCAGAAATAGATTGTGCAAAGACAGACCTGCTGTTCACTGGGTCTTTTTGTAATACTTAACTAACTCATATTCCATTGTTCCTTTACTTTGATTAAATCACTAAAATATTTATAAATCTTTTAAAGGGTAATTGGAGATTTTCTAGCATCGAATTCTTGAGGCTATCACTGAGAGGTAGAAACAAACACATCCATCCATTAATGAAAAATAAAGTTGAATAACAAATAATCAAATGTCATTGACAACATCATAACCTTTCATTTTTGAAAGGAATGGGTGTCTCAATGCGAAGTATGACGGCAGCTCCTAAAGTATTGCCTTTTATTTTATTGTTTTGACCCACACTGTCATAGGCAGATGCTGGTAGTATAGCAGTAGAGGACGAACTTTCTTGCCAGTGTTCTATTACACCTTATAGCCATGAGACAACTGGCAGCAGAGGGGCAGTCTCACAGCATTCTGTCTGACATAGAAGTGTGTGTGAAATTAAAAGGTGCCGTGGAATTCCTCAACATGGGAAAAATGCATCTACTGATATTCATCCATACTGGCTTATCTCTGAGACCAAGCAGTGGATGCAAGCAAGTCAAGCGGCAGGTGGTACGTATCAGCAGCAGTGAAAGCAGGTCACCTCTGTTTGTGCAGACTTTTATGAGCCTGACACATAGGCTCTCGTTCATCACTGGTGAAAATACATGGCTAATGGCAGCAACCAAGTTGAAAATTGGTATTTTGTAGTGGATAGTTCTCTCATCAAATAGCATTATTGTGGTCTTTGATCTGATGGAGTTTTCATGGAAATACATCGAAGTCATTACTTCTTGAGCAACCGACATAATATTTATCACATTTCAAACAGTTCAAAATGAGACACTCTGGTCTACTGTGCAGTACAATTTCTATTGCTCAGCTGCTATAAGGAGATTACAAAATAAACTCAATCTTCTCTGAGGGATAGCTTTTAAAGCACGTTCAGAAGCACGTAAGTACTTTTTACACATCTTCTAAGATTTGGTTTTTAGGCATCAGATGAAGGATGAAAGCGGTCACGGACAAAGTGCTTTTATAGGCAGAAAGGTCATAGGGCAGCCTATGCATTGGAGCTTATTAACAGCTCTCTAGTTTAGATCAGGAGCATGGACTCTTTCCGAGGACTGACTGCTTCCCCTGAAGAGGGTTCCACATGCATTACTTTGAAGGCAATGCTGTCTCAAATATCCTTATCTCTAACTACTGCTTCTTACTCCCCTTGCTGCTTTGCTGGTACAGCTCTTTCCACAGCTTAGTAGTAAAATGGACCAGGGAACTCATACAGTAAGAAAAGCCAAAATAGTATTTTTTTTCAGCAGCATCATTTCCACTGAAAATACATAGAGAAGTAGTTCATGTTAACTTCAACTAATAATTTATCTCTGTTATATTATCTAAAAAATAAGGTATTTTTAAATAATGGAAGCATATGTTAGATTTCTATTTTTAAGCAAAATTACGTTATTTTTAGATGTATAACTATGGAAATATAATTTCATTTAAGATAGAAGTGCAAAAATATTTTTTAACTCTAGCCTTTTTTTTTTTTCTGACGTTAGATTTTGATCATTTTCTTATTTAATTGTTCTTATTTAACTGAAATACTTGGTATAATTATGTAGACCAAATAATGGCTGTGAACCTGTGAAGTGACATATTCTGACTACCAACATCAAGTACTTAGATTGGTTTTTTTACTTTCCATTTGCAGCTTATGAGGGAGCCATTTGTTATACAACTCCTTTGATTTTTCAAGTACTTTAACTCATCTTCACTTTTTGAAGAAGCTGCAACTTTAAACAAAGTCTGTTTTTGATTTATGCATTTGTGGTGCTCTGTATTCCCACGGCAGAAATGTAACAAGTAAGTTCTCTACAATGATTATCATTTTGGTGGCATGAAGATGATGTGCACAGTGCTTATTGTATTGGATACTTATCATGTTATTTAGATAACTATACATAAATTTCATGAGAAGGTAAGCTAGTGAAAGATGACAATTGGATGGAACTAATTTTATTTTCCTTCCAGAAAGAAGTGGATATCTTTTGCTTTTCCCTGAAAGTACAATAAAATAAAAAAAATAATTCCTTCATGACTTGCACATCCTTCACTTTGGGTAAATATGCACAAATTCATTTTTCTCCTTACTTTTTTAGCATTTAATTTTATAAAAGTTCAAAGTATAGATTCAGACTTCTGATTCTATTTTTCTATATTAGGATTCATCTTGGCATGAAATGTTGCAACACCAGTCTGTTCTCCATTGTTCTTGTAATTTTACTTTTCCACTTAGCATTTCTTTAATGCACAGATTTGAGAAAAACAGAAATGCTAAATAAGTGGACAGCTATGAATGGAGAGTTTAGGTTTGTAGTCTACTGCTACACTGCAGGATGGGACTGAAGTAAAGAAAGCTTTAAATGATCACAGTGTAATAAAATCGTAGACTACAGTTTGGAAGACTATCTCAGGACATGCTCTTTAGCATGATCTTGGAAGGGGGGTTGGAGCGTGATGATGCTTAAGGTCCTCTCCAACCAAAGCCACTTGATTATTTCATGATATACAAAATGAAAGCCTTGGTCTTTGTTCTGTAGAAATGGTTCTTATTTTATACTAATTAGTATAACTATACAACTAATTAGTTGTTTGTTTTTTTTTTAATTGCTGAATGTGTAAATTAGAAGACTGTTTAACTTTCTGGGTTTTTTTTTTTTTTAATTATAATTATTTATCTTAAAATGACATTATTTCTTTTTTTTTAAATAATAATTGTGGAACAATTTTTGTCAATTAAGAACATGAAAGATGCTATCTTGCCTATCAAGCTAATTGGTTTTAATTCCAAAAAGCAAAAGGTATTTTCTTAGTCTCAGCTGGGACAGAATTATTTTTTTTCAGAGTGCCTGGTATGATGCCATGTTTTGGTTCTAGGAGAAAAACCATGTTGACAACACACTGATGTGTTTATAATTGCTCCTGGGCAGTGTTGTGTACAGAGCCAAGGCTGTTCTCAGCAAAGAGCCCAAGGAGCTGAGGGGGAATGGAATGGGGACAGCTGACTTAATCTGGCCAAATGGTATTCCATACCATATGACATCATGCAGGAAGAACGTTAAAGAGAGTGGAGTTAATCTCACTCTCTTCTGTTTGCTGGGTAGTTAGTTAGTTAACTGTGCATCGCTTGTTGCATACACTCGTATATATACATATATGTATATTGTCCTAACTATTAACCTTTTCTCTCTCTCTGTATATAGTTTTATCTCAACCCACAAGTTCCAGTTTGTTTTTTTTTTTTTGCAGTTCTTTCCCTTATCTAGATGGGAAGAAGAGGGCAGCAAGCAACTGCAGGGTTCAATGACAACTGGTATGCTTTTAAATAGTTGTGGAAGGGTATTGATTGCACTGGAGTTGGAAGCTGTGGGAATAAAAAAAAAAAAAACCTGTTCAGAGCAGCAGCTGCGGAGCAAGATATACAGCATGAGAAACAAGGACACCTCTGGAAGAAGAAAGAACAGCTCTGATTGGATAAGCGCCTGCATGAACAATTAAGGAGTGGTTGTAGAATACTCTGTTGATATGTAATGATGGATGGAAAAGTTTTAAAGAAGGATGGGAAACCAAAATAAAGGAAATTTAGGGAGGTATATAAGCAATGTGAGAACTTGTAATAAAGAATTTGGATCATTCATCTGAGTCTGTGCATCAGATGCTGCAGGAAGCAACTCTTAAAAGTAGGTTACGTTGAGGGTGGAAACTGGTAAATCTACAAGTGGATTACCCTGACATCACTTAACTCTCCTCATCACAGATGCATTTTCAGCACAATAGTTGTGCAGAAAAAGGACCTTTGAAGAAAGCATGACAACACAAAACTTCTATAGTATCTCATTAAAAAAAAACTTTCCTATGAAGCCAACATGTATTTATCTGAAAAAGTCTCCATCTTAAGCTCTGTCATTTACAACTAAAATAAAATGAGAAAGAAGTATCTTTTGGGCTTCTCTGGTCTCAAGTTGTTGGATCAGCTGGTATCTAGCGTTGCCAGAATCCAAAGATATTTTTTTACGGAGATTTTTCATGCGTAAACTTGGCTATAACTAGTGAGATATCATATTCTGATAAAAGGAACCAATCCTTTATTCAGCAATGATACCTAATTAAACACAGGTAATTTAAATACATAGTTATAAGGAACTTTTTCCTAATTCATATATGGGCAGGAAAGGTCTAAAGAAATGCAAGGGGGGGAATTTTGAAAGTGCAGAATATAAACAAATATAATTTCTTATTGTGACACTGGAGAAACTTCACCTCAGAATCTTGAGAAAAGGAGTCTGTACATAAAAACCCTTGGGTTACTGTAGTTGAAATACTTAAAAAACCGATGGAGAACACGATGTAGGCAAACCTGGATAGAAAGTACATGCAATGACCAGTGACACCTACAGCTAGGTAAGGTTGTTCAAATCCCCATCCAGCATTCATCAGCATTTTCCTGAAAGAAACATAGACTTGTCTAACATTTGCAGTGGTCTTGTCATTCATTAGAAAAAAACTGGAAAAACAGTCATTGCAAATGCAAAGTTGTTACAAGAAGCATTTTTTTTCTGTTTTTACTTCATCTACTACAAGTTGGACTTAGTTTTTGGCAAATGTTATTGCTATTCTGTGATTCCCAAAGGACTTTTCTTTAGAAGCGAAGGTTGTGGAGCAATAGTTAGCTGTGACAGTTACAAGCAGACCGTTCTTGGATAGCTCAGGTTTTTGTAAGAAGAACTGTCAGAAGCCAAACATGCTGAAGTATTTCACAAGCTGTCCATTTTCAGTAGCAAACTCAGGAAGGAGTAGCGATAAAACTTACAGTTGAGAAAGATCATTATACTGCATTCCCTTGCCATTTGAGAGCTAATCATAAAAGGAGGTTGCTCTTTGGGGATGCAGTTTTAGGAGATCAGAAACTAATGAAATGGGCAGACAACAATTTCCTTTTAAAGCATAAGATAGCTTTTTGTTTTTTAATGGCATCTAAGGGGGAAAACATATACCTCATTTGTGCACTTACTTAACTAAATGTTGAGCACTACTGTTGCTTTTTTCCACATACTCCACTGAAAGAAACTCTGCTGCAATAGTCAAACAATTTTTTTCTTCCCCAGAAAGAGATCCTGAAGTAATCCGATCCATAATCCTGCTCAAAGAAGTCAACCTTGAAATCAGATGCCACTTCAGCTGCAAGTGAGATTGCTCAGGGCCAAATCCAGTTTAAACTCCAGTCGCCCCCGGCCATGGCTTTCTTCCTCCACCACCAACCAGACAGTGCAGGTATGCGAGAATATTGCATCTAAGATACAAGGCTCTTCCTTTTCCTTTATCAAGCTTCATGAGGTTCTTCCAGCTTGTCATTGAGTTTCTTTTAAACAGCAGCTTTACCCTGTTCAATTCTCCCAATTTAAATAATTTTATGTTCTGCAGACTATTTTAAGAATATGAGAGACATTGGGGAAATAAGAAAATTGTAGCATGAAACATGCAGGGCGGCTTAACTTGAGAAACTGTGTTATGCAGTCAGAATGGAAAACATTATTTTTCGAATGCTGTTTCTGGTCACAGGATGTAGCAAAATGACTGTATTGGGGTTCAAGTTATGGCTCTTGGGTATAAATTGCATTCTAGTACCATTGCAAAAGAGTCTACTGCAGAAAGTGCCAGCAAGGTAAAAACAACTCAAAACATGTCAAATGTCAGCCTGGGAAAGAACTTCAGTACAAAGTCACTTGATTCTGTACATGCACACTGCCTTCCTCAGTATTTTTTCTTTTTGAGATTTATGATTATTTTTCCTATCACATGTCACTTTCACTACAAGCTTCTGTATAATAGTCGTATTTTAAAACATTTTTTATTTCCTTTCTTTTACTTTTCAGAGTTTAAGGGTGCCTGAAATGCAACAGCTGTAAGAGAGTTAACTTTCACCCTCTCAGAATGGCAATTTTTTTCTGTATACCAGACATTTTCGCATGTCTTGTGCTCATGAAAGACCCTTTTAATTGCTTACTAGAACACTAACTTAGTATATAATCATGCAAATATATTTAAGGAGTTGTCTTCCTTAACGACATCAGTTTTTTTCCCTTTGAATTTTAAGGCAACTGGTTAATGTCTCATTACTTTCATCCACAAATATAGGAAAGTTTACTGGTAAGCTCACAGAAAGCTAAGCTACATAGAACAGTTTCAGTAGCAAACCTTCCTTTTCATTTGCTTCACAAAATCATTAAATCATTATTTTGGATTCTAGAATCTGGGTGAGACTTCAGTCTGAAATGGAAAACAAGTGATTCTCTAGTATTCCCTATCTTAAAGTCTCAAGCAATGCGTGAATCTAGAAATCTGCCAGAATGCTCTGTACTTTGGCCTCTCCTCTCCCCATAAGAAGCTCTGATGCTCATTCCTTCGGTATCATTAAAATCTTTGTGTAAGACTTAGATCTTCTATTATGTGGTCAGTATTCCTGCCCGGCCGCTTAATCCGGTTTCAAGTTCATTTTTACCATTTGTACAGCCTAAAACTACCTTCTATGCAGATGGGTCTTGACTATACTTTGCAGATAATCAAATGTTATTTTTTTATTTAATTACTGCTGTCTATCTGATGGCTGTTTTCCTTGCTCTTTAGAGCATATGAAGAACATGCGTCCAAACCAAATCTCTGTCTGGATAGAAAAATGCTGGTCTAAACACAGATGGAAGAGTAATATGAAATAAATCTGACTCTAGACATTTCTCACTTTAAATATTTACTTAAGAACTATATTTTGTCTTCAGATGAAGTGTAGATAGAGATGTGTGACTGTTTTCCCAGGGTAGACCTTCAGATTTGTTTTCCTGCATGGGTTTAGGTTTCCAATAGCAGGGTCGGAGGGCATTCTGGAATAAAATTGTCATTAGTTCAGTGATTCAGAATGCATTAGAATGACCTGGCTGTCCTAATTTTAAAGGTTATTTAAATTTTATGTAAATCTTTAACTGCTATTCACTAAAAATCTGCATAATATGTCTTGTATTTTAGTTTTACTTGTCATCCACTTTTGTACATGAGCTGACTTTTTTGCTGTCTTTCGGTACTCCGATGTAATCCCAAGGGAAGCTGATATTAAACAGAGGGAGAAACGCCTCTTCAGCTTTATGGAATACAAACTCACATCTTCCCTTTCTCGTTTCTTTCTGTTCACTAAACAATTTTCAAATTGATGTGCAGCTAACGCAGAAAAAGACATATTTTTCTTATCTCTGAAAAGAATAATCTGAAACACAGACGATATTCAAATGCTCAGGCTTGACTCTGACCTCAGTATTCATATTGGTGGAGACTTATTCACCTTATTAAAATTAATCCCATGTTCATGTTACTACCTGCACTTTATTTTATTATTTCTTATATTTCATATTCTCTACTTTTAATTAAATTTTATCTTTAATAAATCCATTTTTCTGTGTTTCACCTTATTCTCTGATCCACTAGGGAAGTTACATGATAAGGACTCCCATTACCTGATTGGTTAGGACTGCTTCCAGAGCAAATCTACCCTGAGTCATTCCCTAAAAGCAAATGTCCATGTTTCGTATGTTACCAGAAAGTCCAAAAAGAAAAAGCGTCAGCATATGAGCATGCTACCTCCATAATCGACGTAGATGATTTCCTCTCCTCTATGATTGTATCTTAATGTCTACAATTTAAAGTTGGCAGTGGCCTGTGATGAAAGAAATATCAGAGAACATTCTTTAAAAAGTGCCTGCTGATCCTTCTTCTGCCTGGTGAAAACAAAGACTTCTCATGGGAAGATGGTAGCTTATGCTTTTTTTTGGTTAGTAAACAGAGGACAGGAATCTAAGGAAGTTAAAATTTTCACAAATGTTGGTGCATGGCAATGTACAAAATTCAGAACATACAAACTCAGTTACATAAGAACTAGACATCTTCTCCCGGCAGGTCTCTTTTGCACTCTGACACATTAGAAGGTATTAGAAGGGAATAAACTAATCCTGGATGCCTCAAGTAAATAATGGAAAGATTCAGACATTGCAAAAATCTGTATGCCTTCAGTATTGCTAAATATCTAAAATATTTTGAAGGATGACAAAGTTCTATATGTTTCTGAAGAATGAATTGATAACTGATCAGAGATCAGAGAATTATAGACATTGGAAGGGAGCTCTGGAGATCATCTAGTCAGCCCCTCTGCTAAAGTGGGTACTCTAGGGTAGGTTGCAAAGCCAAATCGCTTTCTATCACTGAAACAGTCAAATCAAGTAACAACCCTTCTGTTCAGACACCTCAGCTTCCAGGTGAAGATGAGCAAATGTGCCTTAGATACTAATGCTGGTAAGTTTACCTTTCTATCCATATAGTGGAATGATTTTGCTATGTTTTGAGATATTTGAACAATCTGTCTTGATGCGCGTAGCTACATAAAACGGACCGTGAGCATCTCAGTTGTTCTCATGGGACATTCTAAATTGTTAAACCTTCCTTTCTCTCCTTTCACACATTTGTTCTGACTAGAAACATGGTGATAATGAAGTACTCCCAACAGAAGAATCACATTAGTTGTCTTTCTGTTGCTTGACTTCATTATGTTTTAGCTCTTTTTAGTTTAACTCTCGCAATGACTTTGTTCATTGTTTTCATTTAATGTTTGGCAATGGCAGTCTGGAGATGGAGAATGCTTAAACATGAAAAACATCACAGAGACTGTCAATTAATACCTGAGTAATAAAGAAAACAACAACAAAATGAACAAATAAACAAGGAAAATAGGCTAAGTGGAAAGGTGTTAATTGAGGAAGAGGCTTGAAAGATCTAAACAGAAGAGATTAAGAAAGTGGTGAATTTTTTACATGAATTCATCTGCCTGTAGGTTTGAGGAATTGTTTTATTTTTACATGTGTGAAATGCAAGCATAAGTAAAGTCAACTAAACATGTAAAGGGAAAATGGACAGTCAAGACTGTGTTAGTGCAGACAGAAAAGATTTTTTTTGTTTGTTTGTTTTCAGATATCATTGAAAAAAAATATTCAAATCATTTCTACAAGTTGAACACCAAACCAGTGACCTGAAGCAGAGAATAAAAATAATAACAGTCGAGATTTCTGCTTCTGTTTGAAGAGTCTGATGTGCAGTGTGTCTTAGGTTCTTGGAATATGGTCTTCACATACTGATCACTCTACACATTTTATATGATTTTCTTGACTGAACTGTGTTAAATGCCAAAAAATAGAGAAAAAAAAAAGTGAATATTTAAAAATATTTTTGGACAATAAACAGGTGAGTTTGAAGGTAATGGAACAAAGGAAGAGAAAAAACGGGAGAGAAAGAATCCTTCATGTACAGATAACATCTATTACATACTGTTAGGGCAATCATAAAAAAATGCTATCCTGTGTGATAGATTTCAGGAAACAAGTTGATAGTTCAAGAGAGTTTAAAGAGAAAAAATACTTGGAGTAGACTGCTAGCTGCTGTGCTATTAGCCCTTCTTGCAAAATTCTACTTAAATAAAATCACTCATTTCTTAAGGAAATTATTTTGCTGCTGTGTAGGTCTGGCTGTGATTAAACAATAAACACATAAGCAAAATATAAATTTAATTTTGAAGCGTTATGTTTAAGAGAAATTTGTGCTTCACTTTTCTTGTCTGATTCCTGTTATTAACATAATTGAAGTATTGCATGGCAATTTTTCCTTTTGTTTTCATTGAAGCAAACAAAATAGTAAAAGTCTTTGGATCTTATTTTAAAGAAACCTTTTATAATCTTTGATTATAAAAAGATATTTTTAAGAGAGAAAAAGCTATCTAATTGTGATCATCACAGAATGAAAACAAGTAAACAAATAAAAATAGCATAATTGTTTCTAGAGCTCCAGTCTCTTGGGTTTGATATGAGCATTTGGGTTGAATGGAGGAAAAGTCTTGCGCTTGCATTTTCATATTTTCTCTCTTTGCATATTTAAATTTCTAATGGTGTCGCATTAAACTGTTTTATTAAAAATAAATTGACTGAACTAAAACAACAGCAGCAACAACAAAAAACAACAGCAAAACATAGGCCTTCTTCATTAGCCGTAGCGAATGAGGTGTACAATATTTTTTTTCTCCAAGACCAATTTATTCCATGAACCATGCATGCAAGCTATCAAAAGCTGTAAATTAGTGGTCACCTCAGGCATTAGAAATAAGAGCTCCGTTACAGGAGCTCCCATTGAGTCAGTCTTTTTCATCTTTGCTAATTAATGCTATTTTACCACTGCCTTATAATAAATAATTGAATCTATCATGTAGGACACGATTCAGAAAAGAGACAGCAAAAACTTTAGATTAGATATACTAGATAATTTTCAAAGAAATCTTTCTCTGACTGGCTTCTCCTGTAAAGCTTTGACTAATTAGAAAATAAGCCATTATCTGGCTTTAAACAGTCTTTAAACACCGTATTACCAGAAAAAAAATTAATTCATGTACACATTGAAGATGTCTGTCTGGTACTGAAAACCAAACAAACCAAAGATTTCACTCCCTGAAAAATCTAGGTGAGCCATAATATGCTTCCCAGGATGGAAACTGCACATTTGTACCTGAAGTATGTAAGAGTGATGTGATATCACATGATTATCTAAAACAATGAAGCAACTTTTGCTGTAAAAAGAATGAATTTTATGTCTGTGGGGTTTCTAACAAGAATTTCAGAAAATGTTGAATATATTTATTCTCTAAGAAACATCTTATACTCCAATCAGCTCCAATCCTACAATGAAGCATAACATCATAATGTGGTGCTATTATATTGCGCAGTGAGTGTGAGCTTATGATCTAGGAAACAAGCACAGCACTCAGCCAACAAACTAACCAAGGCTTGAGCATTCTGCTGTTTCTCAGTAGATTTTAGAGCATCTTACATTGCATTAGTGACATCCTAGTATTCACTTTTGAATAGTAAAAAGACAGCAATTGTGTGCATATTTTGCACTACCTGAGGTAACAAAAGAACATTTTTACAGTCCCAGCTCCCACCTGCACTTTTGTACACTCCAATCATCTTAGACACATCTGCAAAGCCCTCATTTGCAAGAAAGAATTTGTACCATATTGCGATAGTCAGTGTGAAGACTAGTTTGCTTAATGTGCATTAAGCAAACACTTGAGTGTGCCTTTTCCAGGATTGGTCCACAGAACTTCACTGCAAGAAAACGCTGTAAGAATAATTACAGTTATGGGAAAGAAAAACCTAATGGTAATTTGATAACCCTTTGCAGAATTTACCAAGATCTAAGAATGAAATGTTGACATTTCTACAGTTACTTTACATATAAAAGACATATCTTTCATTAAAAGCAAAGCACTTACTTAACATTCCTCAAAGGTGGATCTAGTATTCTTCATTAGCTAAGATTCTATTGCCTTTGTCAAACTCGTCTTCCCTGCAAAGGTCTCTGTCAACTATTAAATCCACTTAATGTAATTAGAATTCTGTTACATTTAACAGGCTATGAATCAGAACAAAAGAGAATGTCTTCTTGTTTCCTCATCATCAAACAAATGGAACCTCCAACTCCTGTGGCATCTGGATTCGACTCCCTTTCACGTTTCACAGGCCACACGGTAAGGATTAAGAGCTCTCCTTAGAAATTTGATTTTTCGTCTTACCCCAAAACAAAATGGTATGTAAAAATGTTTCTGTTTTGATTCATAATAGGAGTAAATCTCAGACTTTTCACAAACAGGAAACAACTTCCCTCCAAATTTATTTTTAAATTTGCTGAATATATTCCAGTTTTGTCTTGGGAAAAGTTACTTTTGGACATTGTTTTTCATTTTTAGATTTGGTTATGTCACAAAAGCAGCAGCCTACCAAAATCTACAACTGTTACTGATTTCTAAGACTATGACATATATAATAGCAGCTGAAGTACCTTAATGCATCAGTCACTGAATGTTTGCCGTTTGATGCTTGGAATCTTTTCTAAGATGAAGAGATTTTTGTTTTGTTTTATTTTCAAAGAAAAAAAAAACAAAACAGCAAGCTGGAATGAAGCAAGGTAGCTTGGGCCTGCATGGACTTAAAAACAAAATGTCCGAAGTAATTGTAAGCAGTTATAAAATTGAAGAAGAGATGAGGTGGAAAATAGTGGGTAAAATGGCTGAAAACCTTACTGTCTGTATTCTAGTGCCAGAAGTATGGCAAATGAGAATAAGAAATGAGGAACTCTTAATGTTCTCTGAAAATGTTATTTTTAGTCTGAATTTATGAGTTAGGAAGCATAAGAGAATTTTATAAGGCATATCTTCTGACTGGAACACATTAATATTAAAAACCGATATCTTATTGATAAAGATTGGCATAAAATGAAATGAAAATGTATTGCCCTGTGCTAATGTTGCAGCAGAACCTTTGAATTGCAGACTATAAAATGAATGCGTTCTGCCAGTAATCCTTGGACAAAGAGTGAGTTCTTATCATTTGGAAGTGCAAGGAAGCATCCTTATCCGGTGTATAAAAGTTTACATAGAGATATGCAAGCTCTTAACACTATCCACACTAGCTAAGTTGAAACTCAAGTGAGTGCCTGTATTGTAAATCACACTTTCAGTGTACTGTGTAGACATAACTTTGAGATCAAAGTGTTTTTTCCATGTTTTGTAGTAACGCAGTTTGACACTTGAAAGTATGAAACTGCTTCCTTGCAAGAGACATCTTTGACTTAGAATCTCTGTGTCAGTGACCAGGATGGGTTCATCTTCACAACAGTGCTATGGAGAAATTAGGAAGAGTGTGAGTTGAGGATCAGGAGTTGTGGCAGACTGATTCTTTCTGGGCTCTTCAAGTGGTAGAAAAGTGTTTTTAATAAGAACATGTAGCAGCCAGATCAGGGACTATTGTTTATACTGGTGACCTTGATTGCTTCAAAAAAGAGGGTTCAAGTAAAACATTTTTCTCTTGACATTAGTTAAACTGACAAAAGCGTGAAAGTGTGATAGAGTTCTGTAATGTTAAGTGTGACTTTGAAACTCTGAATGTTGAGAGTTGTCGTTTTGTTTGTTTGTTTGTTTTTAAACACAAGTTATTTATTACTCTGAAAAGTCTGATCAAAATAGTAAGCAGTATTCCACTTACAGCTCTCACATTCTAAGTTATGCGCTGTATTTGCTGTGTATTGCCTAGCCAGACTCTTGCAGAGTAATGCTCAGGGAAGGAAATATTTTGTGTGTTCATGCAGTTGCCCTGTAGTGTACTTACTCCTGATAGATTTTTTTCAAACAGCTTTCATACCTCTGCTGACATACACATATAGCTTGCCTTACTGTCTTATTTATGTATATATATTAGATTTAAATATGCTTATACTTTTTCCTAACTGCTTGCTATTTTTATGAATTGTTCAGGTGGCATTTCATAGCTATGCTAATGCATACGCAAACGACGGTAGAGAAAAAGGGAGAAAGAAAAAGGAAGTCCAGCTTGCCATCTTATTTATGTATTTACTTTCTTTTAAACATACCCATATTTTTCCCTAAGTGCCTGGAACTACAGATGCAATAAACACTATTGATCAATAACCATGCTCAAATCATTCAGTTCCTTCAACTCAGTGCTGGGAAACAAATGTGAGAAACTAAATAGACCTTGTAGAGTGCCCTGTAGTTCAATAAATCCAAGGCCTGTCTGATCACGGAGACAAGGTAATTTCAGCAATTGACATCTCATCTGCAGTGCTCTCCCTCTCTTTCCCTTCTGTTTCAACTGAAGAATTATGAACCCTGTTTCTTTTTTTCTTTTTTTTTTTTTTTTTCCCCACTTTTGATTTATTTAAACAGTTATGACAAGAAACAGGAGAAGAGTTAAAAAAAAAAAAAAAAAAAAGAGAAGAGAAGAGAAGGACTCACACTATTTTAACTCGGAAAGAGCACCACAAATAGCTTAAATTTGCTCAGAAAAAAAAAAAATCTTAGACAAACAGGAGAAGAATGAAGAAACTCTTAGTGATAATCTCAAGAAAATACTAAAATCCAGAAATCCTGAGAGAGAAGTGCTTTGTAAGAATGAAGAAAGAAGGAGAAACTGCCAGGCCTAAGTCTAGTTATGTGTATGAAGTGTCAGTATTTCTGAGTGCCTTTCAAGTCCTTTACACACTTTGTGCAGTTAATATTATATTCAATAATACTCCATAGTAACTCTTTATCTCATAAATCTGAAAAACAATATAAAAGTGGTTTCTTCTCATCAAAATAACAAATAACTTTGTTTTTCAGCACCATGACCATAGCAAGAACTAGTTATAAAAATGCATTTTTCTCAGTTTCAGCTTTATATTGTACAAACTTCTCAGTTGAAATTTCAGACTACATAACTGAAAAATGCAAATGCCAGTTGATTCATGTCGTAGGAGAATTAGGAAATTTGCATAGCTATGCTCTATTTACCAAGGAATAACACTATTAGAATAGCACTGATAAAATTGAGAAAATTTATCACCTCCTGCAATACTCAGTTTTGTAAATAAAAACAGTTAAAAATGACAGTTAACAAGCATTTATCAGTTCAATCTTTATTACTACTACTTTTTTTTTTTATAGTAATTTTATGATGTGGACACCTATAGCCTTTGAAATACAGTTCTTTAGTCAATGGTCTTTAAACAACAGAAAGCAAGGCACTGTGCTAATACTTTATCTCTGAATTTGTGGGAGAAAGAGAACAGGCACGTGCCTCTGTCACATTTATGAATTTATTTTCCCTTTAAAAATGCCTGTATTTTTCTCTGTGTCAACTATGGATATGAATTGTTCAGGTCAGTTTCAATGTGATAATAACTCTGCATTGTCTTCATTTTCGTGTATTACATTAATGCTCAGGACTAACTATGGGCTAGGCCTTTTTCAGTACAATCCGAGTAGAAATTATTGGTGATCCAAATAATCTGATTTTGCCTACACCTTCTCACATCCTGTAATAAGATTATCCTCAAAATCTATTTTTCATTATTATGTTTGAATTCTGTGACCTCATAATTTATTTCCCCTACGTGGACTCTACAGTTTTGAAATGTATGTATAGACGAACACACATGTATGGATTAAACAGCAAAACATACTTGTTTGGAAAGTTTTTGTTGATAATTGAATAATAATACCTGTCTCGCTCCAATTTACAGGAGGGAGAGGAGGTTCTTTTACTATCTATATACCCGGTGTGAGATTAAGAAGCAACGGTTCAAATGTTGGTCCGACCAGTTTATTACAAATCTTAATCAGGGAAATGGGGAAGGGGAGAACGGACACTATTATGAATTAGGGTAATGGGGGAAGGGAAGGAGGGCGATAGAAAAGGTAGAAAAAAAAAGCAAGGGGTCTTTATAGGCAGCAAGAGGGAGATAGTCACCACCATGGATCCAGCGAGGTTCATAGTTCAGTCTTTGATCTTCAGTAGCGGTGGGTCGTCAGGCAGAGTTGTTCTGTTGACGACGACGACCACGACCATGGTGATGATGGCCCTTTTTCAATGCTTCAAAGAGGTTGAGTCAGCTGTTTTTGCAGTGACAGCTCAAATCCAAAGTGGTCGAGTCAGCTCTCCTCTGAGTGACAGCTCAAACCCAAGGTGGTTGAGTCAGTTCTCCTTGCGGTGGCAGCTTCTGGCTCTGGGATCTCAGCAAGAACCTCCTTTGTTCTTATCTTTCTGGCCTTGCCAGCAGATAAGAGGAAGCAGGGAGACACCAACTTCTATCTTGCCTTCGCAAGATACAATGGTATCATCCCCCAGCCTTCCATACTTAGCTGGAGCGGTTTGGCCACAGGCCAGATCTTCTGCCAGTGAACACTCCTGAGCACTCTCTTCCGCTCTTCTACAGAGCAAGCAGCTCTGGGGGAAGGGGCTTGCAAATGTTCCCAAAGCAATATCGATTGTCACACGGTTAGCACCCATCACTTGCCTTCTTGACAAGTCACTCAGAGTCTTATCACAAGAAAAACCTCAGGAAGCAAGCTTTGAGCCAAAAAAAAAACAAAGGAGGATTCTCACAATACCACAGACAATAAATCACATTGGCAAATCCATTTCTTATTTGTATGAACACAGACTGATGTTCTTCTTCCAAGTCGGTATTTTGAGCACTGCAGTCTAGATTTTCAGGTTGATAGCATTCAAACAAAATGGAAAGCTGAGAACTGAAATGCCTGCTTACCCTCGGGGATGCCACAACAAATTATTTAAGACAATCTGGTCTTATAAAAACGCTTTCTGTTGTTATGACAGTTATCATATTTAAATTCTTTATGAGCTTTCATCCGGGCACATGCTTTTGAGGTACACCTCCCTTATTTCCCGTGTCGCTCTATGACGAGCCCTCTCCCTTGAGAATCAGAGCATCCTGATCTCAGCTCTGTTTTGTAAGAGGCCGCCTATGTTCCCGAGGCATCCTCTTAGCAGTGGCGGATGGCAGAGACTCTGCAGCCATTCCCGCTTGTCCCCGGCTGCGTTGGTGGAGCTGCGGAGAATAAAGCCACTCTACAGCACTTACAGATCAGGCAGGAAAACCTTTGGAGAGCCATTTTAATTGGCTTGCAGCTGGTGCGTGCTGCCAGCAGGGCACAAGGTGTCTTAAAAACAACAAGTGGGGCATGTGGGAGGGGTAGTGTTGTGACTGCCCTTTTGTATCCTGTTAAGAAATGTGACCGTTGATACTGATCACCAACCCAGCCTGCTTCAGACTGAAAACGGGCAGGTAAAGTGATGCGACTGTTTTTCCTAGCCCTTCAGTTGCTTTTGCTCTCTCAGGTCTTGAAGATGACGGTTGGTTAGTTGGTCCTCAGGCAAGCGGTTCTTCAGATTTACATTGCATTTTTTCATCTAATTAGGAAAAAAATGAGCCAGTCACTGAAGAGGCCAATCTGAAGATACGAAGTGACCTCTTGTAGTAAGGAATAGTAACCTTCAGGCAGTGTAGATGATGCTGCTCCACATGGCTGCGTCGCATAGTTCCCTCCCTCAAAATAAAACTCAGTAAAAAACAGACCCCAGTATCACTCCAGGTTCACATGCCTAAGTGAGCCATCCAGTCTCACTAGATGGCAGAAGCCTGCATAACAAACGGCGTCGTTAGCTAATTTTCATTCCAGAACCAAAGCAAATAAAGTGAGAGCTGAAAACAAACAAAAATATATTAAGCTGACAAAAATTCTCCAGTGGGAAATGGAAGACAACTAGAAACAATGATAATAACATTTTCATGTGCTTTCATTACATGAGCAATTTGGGGATGTACTGCACAGTTCAGAAATATTTCAGATTGCTGGGTATGTGCCATAATTGCTGGTTTACAAATATGTAGATCCTCTTCCACAGAAGCTCCTTTTTTTTTTTCCCTATTGCAAACAATTCTAGATCAAACGTTTTCCATTTAAATGGTTCAAAGAAAATAGCGCTATCCGGAAATAGCATTAACTTTCATGGTTGCTTTGACGAGGATTACTGAAGCACAGTATCATTCTGGCATTTATCAGTATGGGATCTTAATTTCCATAGTGATCCGAATTAGTCTTGCTCTGCATTAACATTAACATAGGCTATATATACTTAACTAAGTATAAAGCTGAGTAATCTGGGACAACGGTTACAACGGATGCTTTCAAAGATGCTAGTAAGAAATAGCAATTACCTAGTTCTTATTAAGTTTACCTGATAAAAAAATTGATACACCCAACTTACTTTGATTACTTGTCTATGTTTTTAAGTATTATATTAGCAGTCACCAAATCTGAGGCTTTGGTGTAAAAATGAATTGTCCTCATTGAACGCTCACAGCTCCAGTGAAAATTAGTCCCAGCAATGTTTTGTCCAGTAGGGATCCCACTAGGAACAGTTTCTTCTCACATTCACTCATGCCTTTTTTGCACGTTCTCAAAACCATAAAATAAAGCTATTGTACTGCAGTGGAAACTGCTGCGGATGATCTGTAATCCCAGAACAATCCCAATCCCATCACCACCAAGCCTGCTTGGTTCACTCTGTGGAACAGACTCAGAGCTCAAGAAGTAGCTCCTTTTGGGTGAAACAAAACTGAAAGACGCACGTTTGTGGAGGCTGCCTCTGCACTTTGCCATCCGCATACGCTTAGCCTACAGGGTGAGTATGAAGTATCCCCACAATGTACATGCTGTGTGCATATTCTCACTTTTCTAGCGTGACTCCACTGTCTGTCCTGGAAGACATAGCTTTTGTCTGATTGAATGGTACCAGCATCAAAACTAAATAAAGAGATGGGCTTGGCATTTCTGGTATTACTCTGTAAAAATAAGGGAATTTGACTTAACTTTTCACAACTTCTCAGTTGAATTAATCTAAATAGTCTAATCACCAAACAGTATAAAAAAAACCTGTTGATCTCCTTATCTTCGTATGTTAAATTAATAGACATTTCTCTGTGAATCCTTCCAGCATTAATAGCAATGAGCTTTAAACCAGATTTTGGAAATAAAAGCTTTTCATTTTCTTGCAAGACCAAAGCCATACATTTCAGAAAAAAAAAAAACAAACAACAAACAAAAAAACCTGCACAACGTTGAATAAACATTTTCTATGAAACATGCATAAGGAGTCATATTTTAATTGGAAACTCTAACCCAGTAGGAGTTTTAGAAATGAAGTCGATTACAAAAACAAAGATTTGTTTGGGCTGGCTTGTTTGCAGAACATTTAAAAAACAAAGAGGTTATGAAAAATATGAATATATTTATATTATTTGAGTTTTCTCTAACTTTCCCTGTAAATAGTAGCCCATTAAGACATCCATTTCACATAATACAATTACCACATTAAAATTTATACAGTTGATTTAAGGATGTCTGCTAAAACTGCCAAAGCCTCCCGCTCAAACCTTCTGTCACCTTACGCTGTTTAATGTGATGTGATTATCCTAACTGGTTTTGAAATTCATCTACAGATACACAACATATTTGAATGGATTTTTTCTTATATAGACAATTCACATGAGATGGCAATTATATAACTTAATTATGAAAAGACTGTAAGCAAAATGCTAACTATGGACATAACTGTTCAGTACTGGAGAACTGCCAGCCAGAAACCCTATAATTTAAAGAAGCTTAGGTCTCCAATTTTTAGCCTAGGCTTGGCTCTTGCTATAATGACATTTTTCTGTTTATTCTATCCTATTGCTTTAAAGCCTTTCCATATGGAGCTAAGGACTCCACCACACTAAGGCAAAAACAAATTCAGAAGAGATTTCTTAGTCAATGTCAAGAAGGAAAGGACCAGGACAAAACACTGAAACTAAGCTGATCATAATGTTTCATTCTGGCCACCTAAATGATGACTGTTTCATAGACCAAAAATAGTTCTTGCTGGTTACTACAGAATACAAATGCAAAAAAAGAAAAGACAGCAAAGTGCATAGGCCTGATGATTGGTAATTAATTGACTTACAGGATTTTCTGTCACAGCAAATAAGCCATAGCCTTATGTTCATGGAGTGAGTCTGAAATGAAGCTTGATGAAAATATGCGTCTGTTCTATTGAGGGTACAAACCGCAAGCAACGATTCATTATCGCAGTAAGAGTCACAACCAAGATCCAAGTCTGAGGTTTATTCAAACGCTGGAGCATTTCAGAGTTAGATCCTTGTCTTTAACTTTTTCCAGATCTACTTACAAGGGAGAATTGGTGGGATGTATATATCTACGTGTGTACGCAGAAATATTCCCTGACAAACAAATTCTAGTTAGGAAAGGGTACGCCCAACATGCCTATCTAAAGGAAGCATTTGATTTTGTGCACCATTAAATTGCGTTGTACGTGTCTCATTACTGCATGTCATATACTGAAATGAGTTCACATTTGATGAGGAAAATGAGGTGAAATCAATCCTATTTTTCTGTTGACAATGCAGTGATCCTGCAAAAACAAAACTAAACTAAAACAACAAAACAACCAAATAAAATATGTTGCAAAGAACATGTCACAGTAGAAAGCTACAGGGAATGCAGCAGTGAACAGTTGTGAACACAGTTTCCACCATGCCTGGAATAACTGTGCTAATGCCCTGTTCAAGAAATACTTAAGGCCCTTTCAATCACAGTCTTTCTTAAAATTCCTTGTAAAGCTAGAACCAATAAATTGAAAAAATGTAAATTATATTCCTTTAATGACAGAACACTTCATCAGTAGTTGCAGATTTCTCATTATCAAGGCAACAATTTCTCAATGCATAAAAAAAATCTGAATTTAAAATCCAATTATGTCTTGAATCTGCGAAGTACAGGCACAAGTACTGAAACATTCTAACTTTCCATACCATAAGTAAAACTGAGAATATTAGATTTTGTAGCTTTACTTACTTGTAATGTTCAATTCTGTGCTTGTATGCACTATTGCACTTCTCTTATCAAAGGGCATATGGTGAAAATATATTAATAATAGTACACATATTCCCATTTAGAGAATAATATCATTAAAATATGAGAAAAGATAAATTGTATGTGATTCTGAGGCACAGTTTACTTTAAAATCTAAAACTTTCTTGCCATCAGGAGGAGAATATTGTTCCTTTTAGCCGCTAACTGGTAAAGATTTCTTTTGTAGGCTTTTAGAAAAATGCAGATTACATTGGCTAATTATACATAGAGATCTAGAGTCTTCTCTATTATTTCAAACAGTAGATAATGGCTTCTTAAGTAACATATGGTAAATGTGCTGAAGTATTATCATTTTTTAAAATCAAATTGAATATAAAAGGCAAATATAATTGTTCAGTGTTCAATAATAACTAATGTGTTTGAGTGTCTACCTTAATACAAGTAAAAAAGTACAGATTTTTAAGTCTGAGTCTTTTGTAACGTTAAAGGTGTTTTCTGTTAAATCCTGGCCTTATAATTATTTCAGTTGCTACACTAATTAGAAACTACTGAAAGTAAGTTTATAGTTTTATATATAATTAAAGTCAAGTACAGAGAAGACTTGGAGGATCTGTAAAATGTCTGCATAGATTTAATACCCTGCTTTGGGAAAATTTCCTTTTCAAATTCATCTGGAGCAGAAACTATCTGTAAGAAAGTCTGAAAAAAATAAAATATTTCTATAAGACCATTACTTTTTATGAAACAGCTAACCTGCATAACCATTTCTGTGGTACACAGTGGATCAGTTTGCAAAAATGACGCTCCCAATTTTGTGTGAACATTAGCTAATTGTGTTTTGTGTTCTATGGACAAAAAAAAATTCTTTTTTTTTTTTTTAACAAGAGCAGTGCTGCTATGGAAATGATTTTTTTTTTTTTTTTTTTTTTTTTGTCAGGGAAATTCATAAAATTTGAGCATGTTTCATTTGAAACAAATAGATAAATAGTATACAAATGTTGAAAGAAACTGCTTGCAATGTTTGGGCAACCTTGATTTTTAGAGGAACCCTGGTATGTTCCAATTATAGTTTCATTTAAAAAGTTGGCCTTTGAAACTTGACATAGTTCTAATCAATGACTACTGTCATTCTAGGTTTACTCCATAAGCTGAATATTTTGCTGATTCATAACTTGTCCTGTTCTTACATAGGCGATATGATTTCTTCCAGGTTTTTATGCTGCACTATGATGTTATAAACTAGATGCTTTCTGCAATACTGCTCTCAGCACCTGCGTTTTAGATGATGCTGCAAAAAATGTTGTCTTCCCTTGCTTTTCTCAGCACATGCAGAAGGGGACAAATACTGCTCAAGCTCATGCCTGTGTCCTGAAGCGGTGCTCTGTACAGGAAGAGAGACTGATAGGCAGCGTTTTTCCCCCAGTGCTGGGCATGGGGCTGAAAAAGAACATAAATGGATGGAATGAGAATGGATAAGAAAGGGAGGAGATTTGCTATCTGAAATGGAATATATGAAAAAAAGATTGGACTGCATGGAAGAAGGATTCACAGATACAGAAAGTATGTGGATGAAGATCGAAGATTAGAGGGGGGAAAAAGAAAACACAATGGTGAAAAAAAGAGAAGTGCCGACAACTCAAAGTGCAAAATCTGTTACAGGTGATGCCACTGAACTTCACAAGTTCATCAAGAAAAAAGCCTTGTAACCCCTAAGAGAAGGAAATATTGTGAACAAGAAAAATATTTTTCTCCTAAAGAACCAGTTGTGTTATGCAAGACAACATAAGAAAAAAAAAAAAAAACAAAAAAAAAACAGAGGATGCCTGATCTGAGATTCCTATGTATATCTCACCAAGCATGTTGCCAACTCCAGGAAACACAGAAGGAAAACAAACAAAACAAAACAAAATGAAACAAAGGCTCCAGTCAGCCTCAGAAGTATTCAGATTTATAAATGCTACCTATTCCTTCAACCTGCACTACAGGTTCTGTATTTAAACATGTATTTTTAATTGAACCCAGTAATAATTTCAGTTTCTATATAGGGTTTTTTTTTGTTGTTTGTTTGTTTGTTTGTTTCCCCCTAAGACAGGGGTCAGTGCTAGGTCTATTTGAAAATTTGTCTGTAGAAGTCTTATAAAGAGGGAGGATTTCATCTGTAGAGGCGTAAAACTGAAACTTGTTCTGGAACTTGTCTTAATTACTGATGTGCGGTTAGGCAGGGAGTCCTCACACAGCCTCCGGCTGCTCTGGATTACCTTGAAGATACTGTAGCCATCATAATCTGAACGGGTTCCCTATTCGTCATGCGTTGCCAGCCTGGGCCCACACTGTAACCATTCTTAATGATGCAGGCGGTGTTTTTCTCTACTTCAGAGCATTTCTTTCCTGTCTTTTCAAGGATCAGAATCTCTCCAGTTTAAGTGCAGGAGGAAGGAGAGGACTTCCTTGGTAGAGAAAAATTGCATGCAACTATATTGTTTCAGGGTGAGGTCATCGTACAGGAGGGAACTCTTTTGAACATAGGTTCGTGTTTCCGTTTCAAGTCCCTCGCGGCATTTCCAAAAGCACAGGGGGAAGGGTCCACCCCAGCGTGCCTGCCGTAGCTATTAACTCCCTTTGTAAGGCTTAAGTACCTGAGAAGTATCTTCTAAATCCTGCCCCCGGTTCCTTTGGTGGGGTGATTCCTATATGGCACTCAGCCTACGATTTAAGGACAGTATTCTTGAGAATAATCTCTAGAAATGCTTTGAGCGTGTATGGAAGATGAATCCTATTTTCTCTAGAGCAGTTTTAGTAGGACACCGTGGGGAAGGTTATTGTTGCCTTTAAATTGAGCATAAATGTGGGTGTTCGGAAATAATTCTTAGCCATCATAAAACTTACATTTAACAATTTTAATCCAACAAAAAACTTGGTTTGTTTTGTATATTGTGTTTGGCATGCAGGGATCAGTGCAAGCACCTCTGGGGCGAAATTCAGCAGCTGTTTAATAGTGGCAGCAATGCTGCAGAACATTTATAGGACATAAAAAGCAGAAGAATAACTTATCTAATTGAAACTGTGTGGGGAATTTAAGTAGGCAGAATGTAATTACTCAAGCTGGAAGTTGGCCATTCAAATATTGAAGCCTTTAAAGAAATGTTAATAACTATTCACAGCTTTAGGAATGTATCTTCAAATCACAATTTTAATAAGAATAAAAAAAAAAAAAATACGTTTAGCAGCTTATGTTAGGGAAATATTATATTAACTGTAGAGGACAAAAATGAAGGTAAATATTGAAATGCATGTGTTATCACAGGATGAGACTTTGATGTATCAATCCTATCTCCGACTAAAGCCTCCTGCTATAAAACATAAAACTCCCACATTGAAGTATGTTTCTGTTTTGCTTTTACCATGATAAATAGCTATCACACACACAAATGAAAGAAATTTGGCATAAAATATGGATAATAAAAGATGTCATTTAAGAAAATAACTTAGGGCAGTAGTTTTCATTTCAAAAACATACAAAAGGTGGAGAAGAGCAGTAGTTTGTTTTGCATAAACACTTTAAAAAATATTGTCTTTTTGATAGATTGATAGTTTGCTAGCTGTCGTATTGCATTAGTGATTGCTAGCCAATGTGGTTGTTCCTGAAGATCAAAAAAAATTGGCAGAGTTGCAAAATAGGCCTATAATTATATCAGAAGATAATTGTAATGTCTATTAGGTAGAACTAATTTACACTGATAATTTCTACAGAATCTTGCTCTCTTCAAAGTTTCTCTCTGAAAGCTTGCAAAGCAAAATTTATGTGTGTTATCAGGTTATTGTCACTGATTAGAATGTTAGCAAGCCTCTTCATTAACTCTATTTCATTAAAAATTGTTTCGAAGTAATATTTTGAATGGTATTTGAAATCTGTTTCACTTCAAATGCTTAGCTGTAGTTTAGCTGGATTGCAGACAAATCTGAAGGCTGACACAGAAGCCTCCAGTGGCAGTGGTGGTACTCACAACTTCCTCTGCTAGCGAGAGCCATACCTATCAGTCTTAACAGTGACAAGCACAGTAAGCCTGTGAATTTCTCCTAGAAATGCTAGGTTATTAATACTAGCATTAGTATCTTTCATCTTTCATGTGATACAGTGCAGTGAGATCTTCCAAGCATGCACAGCTACCGGTTTGTCTTGAAAGCATCAGAACTGTCAGTGCACCACTGTGTCTCAGCTTATTAGGGGTGAGCTGATGAACTTTCCACTGGTCTGGTCACATAGAGTTTGTTCACTGGTTATTTGTGCAGGGAAAAAGAGTTTGCCTTTGGATACTGCATAATGGAGTGCAATCTAACCAGCAAATAATTAATTCTTTTGTTTGTTTAGCATGCTTAAACAATTCACAGAGGAGCAATAGATAACATGTATTTATTCTTTTCTACATTGGTTTAGTAAAATGCATAATATTTAATACCCATGTAATAGTTTCGCAGTGCCAAATAAAAACAGAGCCATGAAGATGAGGATAAGACCCTATAAAAAATTTTACCTTTTCTTCCCATATAAAATATTTTTAAATGATATAGAATTTCGTGTGTAAGTGTACAGATTAACTAGTTTTCAGCCATACTTAGTACAGCTTGGTAGAGATGTAATCATTAGGCAGCTTGATTTCCTTTTTCTCCTCTAAGCCTTCAGTTTTTGATCCTTTCTCCACCATCTCCTGGCAGAGATGGATCTGGGAAGAAGAGCTTAGATCAAATTTCTCTGAACTTAGAAGCAGCAGCTCTAATCCTTCTTTCCTGAATAATAATTAGATGAACATTCTTTTGGAAAGCATAGAAACTTATTTACATTGCTCTCCGGAGCTAGATTTAAGCTGGAATTGAGAACTTCTATTTTTTCCTCTAATACTGCTGTCCCACACAGCTGCATGTTTGCGCTTCAAAGTTATGTCTAACACTACTTTGTTTTTTAATTCTCGTCCAAGTAGAAGTTAACTAACTTTGGTGCCAGTTCTGTTCTCAATTACCAGATTTAGCTGAGTGGCAGTTGACATGCTGGAAGTATCTGGACCACCTTGGCCTGACCACAGTATAAATGGGCTAGCGGGTGTCACTGAAGCTCCCTGAGAAGGATGACATAATTCAGCAGAAACTTGGAATTGCCAAAGGCTATGATTTTTCACTCTGTATGAAAGAGAAGAAAACTTGATTTTTCAAATGAATGGAGAGTCCTAAAACCTGAATTAGGACGAATTAATGTCATTTAGACTATTTTTGACCACTCTTGAATTGATAGACGTAAAACTGCCTTATTTGAATTATAGATTCATATAGATAATGAAGGCATTTTCCTAATATTTTTTGTTTCTTTGCGTGGGCCCTTTTGTTTGTTTTCCTCTTTTTTGAGAAGAGCAAAGTTCCCACTCTATCCTGTATCTCTACATTCCTCTTATCTGTTTAAAACCTCCTTAGGAAAGGAACTGTGAAGAGGCCAGAAAAAAATTATATCCAATGAGGCTGTAATGTTCTTGACTGCTTGCCCAAGACTGGGGGATGTGTGGTGGGAAGCACATGGCCCCACAGTTCATATTTTGGTTTTGTATATATATTTGTTGTTCTGGATGGGAATTAGGGGACTTAAAAACAGAACAACAGCAACAAATGTTGAACCAATGTTCCTAAATCTAATGACATAGCTTTTTTTTTGTTTACTATGTATTTGTTGTTTTATAGTTTTGTTTCTGTTTTTGAACTCTCTTGACTTTGATGCCACTGTATTCCAAATACTGCTGTATCATTCTAATAGACATCTACTGTATTGTTTGGCTGGCTCTGCTTGTGTTCTGCCGTATGCAGATATTCCTGTTAGATCATTACTCTTCATCAAACTTGATCAACGCTTAAAAGCACAAAAATTATAAGTGGTCAGCTTTGATTTCTAATTCTACTATATGTCACAGATCAGGTCTGAAATTTTCTGGCATGTCCCTTGCTTTATACAGGCTCTATTAAGGAAAGGAACAGTGAGCCCTGGAACTGGAAGCAAAAAGAATAATACGATGAACTCTATTTTTAAAAAGAAACCTTACTAGGGGTAAAAACACTCACAAACAAAGATAAAAAGAAATGAAGAGAAAGCTAAAGGTTCCCTAAGGAAACAGAATTTCCAGATTACAAGGATTTGTCATTTGCCACTAATCTAGGACACTGATTCTCAGGCCATCCTCTGTAGAGCACTTCTGTGGAGTCTGAGGAGTTACTTTTTGTGAAAATTGTACAGCAATGATGAAAAATTGAAATAAGAGGTCATCTCACTGTCCTAGGAAATTTTACTTGGATCTGGCTTCAAAGAGAATTGCCACCACTCCCTTATATTTGTCTTGTGGGGTTCTTGTGCAAGAAATGAAGTTAGGTATTCTTCCTTTTATGTTTCTATGCTGTGAAGAAGGTTGAGTTTTGTACACTGTTGGAACTAACGTAGGAGGAGAGAGAAAGAAGGGAGCAAGCTCAACAGCAGAATCATCTGAAATCATGTAACTTCTAAGCTGAAGTAATGTGGACTTCAAGCAGTTTAGTGAGAATAAGTATTAGTAAATGTAGTAATCTAATCTATACTTCTAGTTGGGGAGGGGGTTCAGAATAAATATACGATTTGAAATCCATCTTCCTCTCACAACAATAATCTAAAAACAACAGGGTGAATATGTTTTAAGTTGTTATTCTCAATACTGTGGAAGGAATTTTGTGTACATGTGTGTAACTGCAGGATGGTGCATTGCAGATCTGCTACCAGGGCACGCATTTAATTTGCTGAATACCAGCTGATATAGGAAGGAAGAAGGGGAAGAGTTTTAGTTTGTAAGATAAGATTTTTTCCTTGACCCAATATAAATTAAAAAAAAAAAAAAAAATTACTGAGGTACATAGTAGTCAAACAAGTTTACTATTTTAATATTGTGATAGTTCCCTTCCAAGTGAATTAAATTTAAAAGAGAAAATTTCTTACAGGAAAAAAAAACAAATTGTGTTGCACACCTCTCTAAACCTATACAAACTACAAAAAGGGCAAAATGCAATGACAGAGAGATGACATGAAACCTCCTTAAATAAATTTGGGAAGGTTGGTTTTGGTTTTTTTGTTTTTGTTTTTGTTTTGTGAAAAAGCTGCAGAAATGAGATGTCTAGAGGGGAAATGATTGAATATTTGCAAAATGAAAGCAACAGCCACAACTATCAAATGCTTCAATTAACCATTTGTAGCAGACTGCTTAATTTCATTCTGCATGTTACACTAGAAAGTTTCCTCACTAAATATTCTCACTTTATCTACTCTCTGGGCTATGGATTGTATCATCTTAATTATGCATGTATTCATCATCTCTCATATTGGAAAGGAATTCTTAACTCGGTTTATTTTAGAATTAGAGGAAATTTCTTTCTCCTGTATGTCACAGAGTAAGTGAAAAGCGTGCTTGGCTGCTGAAAGAATATAATGATACAATCCCTATTTCTGTATTTTTTCAACCTGAAAATGAGGAACAGGTTAAATCTTAACAAAAATATATTTAAAAAATGAAAATCCCAAATCTTAAATGACTGTTAATTACAGTTGCTGAAAACGTTGTTGTGCATTCTCACTACCAGCAAGGGTAATTTCAGTATTGAAAATAATTTATTTTCTATCCAGTTTTCAAACTTCCCCAACACTGTGTTTCAACAGCTCCCCATAAATGTTTCTCTAAACGAATACAGCAGACTTCAGTGGAGTGAAATCTCTTAATGTAAATTAATGACAGGTTTTGAAACATCAATATTTTCCCTTAAGTGCTCTGTTTGTTATTATTAAGATTTAGACCAAAGGAAATGCTGTTAATACTGAAAAGACAAAATAGGTAATAGGTAGGGGCTTATCTCAATTTAATTCCGTTTCAGCTGTTGTCTGGAGGTACCTTTGCTTAGTCATTATTCTAACCAACTTCTCTGAAATCTACTTGAAGGAAAGAATTCAAAAATTAGGGAAATAATGAAAAGATGCTTACAGTCAACTGAGGTGATGACATTTTCTGTTGAAGCTGAGGGAAATGCATGCAACCAAAACCAGAAATTTGGAAAAAGATGTTAGGAAAAACTGTTTGAAGTAGAACTAAAGGGAATAAAATTGGAGAAGATCGCAGAAGCATTATGAAAATTGATGTCTGTTAGTGTCATTTCTGTTTACCATGCTAAACAAACAGCTCTTTTCAACAGTTTGTTCTAGCAGTCCTACTGTGAAATCTAATGCAACATTTCACTTCATCTCCTTCCTCCTTGCACGCTGTCTCTCCACTGCAAATAAGGAATGCAGCTGGACACACTTCCAATCTTTCTTTCTTCTGCCTCGATGATAGTGGTAGCCATCTGGGATTTTTTGAAATGGCTGGCTAGCAAGATATTTTGCTGTTTACAATGACTAGCAATGCTTGTAAGCCTACGGAGATCTTAATTAGTTTTTCTTTATCTCTATTTTGGTACGTCTCAAAGTCTCTCGATGCTAAAATATACGCTCTCTCACACACTCCAAAAAGAAGAGAGAAGCACATTGTGAATGAGCTCATTTTGAACATCAGCTTATGGTTTCAGCAGCTCTGTTGGCTCTGTGCTTGGAGCAATGGGAAATGTTTTGGCAGCTCAATTGCGTGATTCCTTTTTTTCCTGATCCAAATGGGCAAACAGCTGGGATCTCACCATCTTAGAGACAATTGCTTACTGGAGTTCATTTATCTGGTGAACATCATGCTGTAATCTTATTGAATGGTACTTGGTTATTTTTCTTACTTTCCTTTTTGCCTAAGGAAAAGAATATTCAAGTTCAACCAGAGGGTCTTTACTATCTCTAGCTAAAAATTTGTTTAAAATTAAGAAGAAAAAAAAATTTGTGAAGTTCCAAGGAAGACAAGTAAAATTCCTTGTGGATACAGTTTAATGTGGTTTTCTCCTTTGAAAATAGATTTTTTTCTTTTGTTCTTCTTTGAAAGCACACAGATCATATTACTGATGTTCAGCAGTTATATGCAGTAGACCCACAACAGTCTGATTGTGAAGTTTTTTTCCTTTGCCTATAGAAAGGAATTAGTGATTGCCCCAAAAGAAAACAAATTTAAAAACTCAAGAGCAGATACTTTTCAAGGACTTATTGAAAGCAGTTCTCAAGGTCCTTAAAATGCTTTGATAGAAGTATGAATGGTATCCATAAAGAACATGAAGTAACACTGTGTTATCAATTGAAGGACATGTACTTCACAGTCAGTAGCTCCAAAAATGCAAGTGTAATTTAAATCTCAGATTTTTCTTAACCAATATTTGGTTTAAGTCATCTAATGATTTTTAACTGACTGTTCCCTCCCAAGTTTCCACTATTAACTCTTCTTTACTCTTCTGGAAAAGGACATGGAATGACAGAAGAATACACTAAAACTGTTGTCAGTATTTATCAGATAACGAAGAAATGTTCAAGTATTTTGGTTCACAGAGAAATTGAATTAGCTGTTTCTTTCTTTTTGTAGTGATGAAGACTGACACGTTTACATATTTAAAGAATAGTGGAACTAATTTTACTTTCAAGCCGTAGATGTTAATCTTCTGGCTATCTGCATCAGCTGATTTGATTACCGTAGTGTAAGACAGGACCTCTGAATGGGAACTGCTGAGTCACGGCCTGAACCTCTGATTGATCACCTGAGGCGAGCCATGAGTCAGCCAGAGGAGCACAGGTGAAGGCAATTCCTAGACCTAGAAGGATCTCTCCTGGAGATTGCCTCTGCTGGTGTTTTGTGAGTGAGCCTAGGGTAGGGGTAAGTTTTCTTTTTATCTCTTTTGTTATCATAGTCTGCTTTGCCTAACTCTCTTGTTTATTTTGTGATTATAACATCCTAATATTCTTTGATTATATAACTTCTTTGTGTAATTCTCTTTTGGAGGAAAGGGAGCTGTTTTTCTACATCTATTAATAAAGTCAAACAAGAAAAATAGTAGAATAGAAAGTAATTCTTTTTTTTTCTTTCTTGACTTAATACCCTATTTCTAGTGTGATTAAGTACTGTTATTGTTGTTTGGGTAGCAGAAATGAAGTAAATATATCCATCTGCAACCTGTTGTGTTCCTCTGGGTGCTGGAAACAAGCAGCATGAACATAGCTTTGCGGCTGGTGGGATTGCAGTGATTAGAGAAGTATTTTAGAAAGTTCAAGAACATTAGTTCCATTCTTCTCCTGACTTTTTTTTTTAAATACTCTGATTTTTAAATAGACCTGAAATCATTGCATCTGAATGAGGTGATGGTGTCTTAGAGAAGGAAGAGAGGCAATGTAGTAAACATAATCAGGGCTGGACTAATAACGAATAGTAGCTGTGAATAGGAGATTTGTGTTTGTGATTATCTGTGTTTTTCTCTCACCATCCTTGAGATGTAGCTGTTAAAATAGTTTTACTATTTCTAGTTAGTCTCAATCCCATTAAGTAGCCATTGATCTTCATCTGCTCTGGGTTTTGTTTGTTCTGTGTTATTTTTTTTTCTTGTCTCTCACTTCTCTTGCATTTTTTCAGACATCTGGGGTTTCACCTTAGGTTTGCTACAGCTTCTGTGATTGACTTCCTGAGCCTTATGGAACTAAATAGCAGCAATTCCAGATCAGAAAGGCCATGCTGGCTCTGCTTTTCTTGCTATCCTTATTAAGGTAATGTGAATATTTTAATACCATAAATATATTGATTGGATGGGGCACTAGGCAGCCTGGTCCAGTATTGAATGGGGAGGTCAGTGGCCCTGCATGCTGCAGGGGGGTTGGAGATTCATGATGCTTGAGGTCCCTTCCAACCTTGGCCATTCTGTGATTCCCACACTGATAAACGTATTGAACAACATCTGTGACAAAATGTAGTCATGCAGTAGTGAATCTACTGCAAGGATGCAGTAGCAAACTAGCTGGCTGAAAGTGTATGTTTGTAATACGTTAAATTTACTTCACTGTGGTCCCTGGAAGATGGCATAAGATTTTGCCTAGTCTCTGTGTTGAACTGCTGCCATGTGGGATATTGTGGGTGGAGCCTAAATCTCACATAATACTTAAGTTATATTCTTACTTTCTGCCATCTTCCAAGATAATTCCTCCTTTGAGTTTTTACTGATCACTCATCTTTAAAGAAGCAATAACTTTCAGTCAATCTCTAGTGGTCAAATGGTTCTCAGTCCTGTATTAAAGCCTCTGTTTTCTTAAGTGTTTTTAGTTCAGTCACTCTTATAAAGAATCCTTGGACTTAATCCATTCTTGAAGACTTCACTTCTGCTTGTCCAAAGATTGTCAGAAGAACTCCTTGTCCAGAAATTCTTAAGGATTTCATATTCTGAAGAATAACTAATTAATAGAAATAAGGATAAAATGTGTATTCTTAAATTTCTGTTACTAGATTTGTCAAATAGCTTTACTATAGCTGTTCGTACAATATTTTCATTTTTATAAAAGAATTAGACTTTTCTATGTTAAAAGCACATTGGAAACTGGTAAGCCTTTGAAGGATTGATGTACAGCATTCGCTCTGAAAATAATGCCTCCTGTTTGTTTCTGTGGAAATGACCACATATACAGAGAGCATAATAACATTTGTTACAGCACATTCTCTGCTGCAAAACGCTCTTTTCAATGGAGCCACTGACATTACCTATTCATTTTTGCCAGTGATGGACAAGAACCAGCACGCTGGCTGCACTGATAAAAAAATTTATATAAATTGAGGTGCCCTATTGTTTCACTTTCACTAAGGTGAAAACATTTTCACTACGAAAATGTTGCCCATAAAATACAGTTTTCACTGTGCTAACATTGATTAATTTGTCTGCAGAAACTTTCAGGAAGTTTTTTAGAGCTTGATGAATATCTTGTTTCGTCTAGTCAAATGCTGTTGGTATTCTGCTTCAGTTGTCTACCTACAAAGTTTACTTACTGCCTTCTACTTGGTTTCATATTTATGAGTGTATGTTTAAACAACTAAAGACTTTCCAACAGTGTAGGCAAAACTAAATTTCTGCCACTCAAGGAACATGGCCACAACTTGTCTCTCCTTCACTTGGGATAAATAAAGAGAGGCATGAAGATTTAAATGTGCATCTCTCAATACCGTTCATTAGCAGCTGTTTCTACTAGTTGTCTCTACAATGAATATGAAATATAAATAGAATTAACAATGCACAAAGCTAATCTTGAAATGTGATAGAGTTTTATGCACAAAAAGGAAAGGCTCACAAACTTAAAGGTTTTATTCATTGTAATTAACTAAAGCATTCAATGATCAAGGTGAATAAAGCTCAGCATATTGGGGAAGGGGAAGGGGAAGGTAAGTGGCAACCAGAACATGAAAGTGAGTAAACAAAGTATGCTGATGCTCCTCAGACTATAGTACTTGAAAATATATGGATGCATTGTCAGACGAGAAACTAAATTGCACTTGTAGCTGTCATAGGCCTACTCAAATGAAGCCTGTACAGGTCAATTCATTTAACACATTTTTTTTCTCTAGTGTATGAGAAAAACAGCACATCAGTGCTTCCTAAGAAAGGAAAATTTCAAGTCTACAGTTTGCATGAGTGATCAAATATTTATAGCTATGACATGTAAGGCAGTCTAAACGAAGCAAATAAAAAGTTGGAAGTAAGATTTCTGAAGTTTCACACTGCTAATGGTTATGCATAATCTTCCAGTAAAGAGGTTATATTTTCAACAATGTTTAGTGTTTTATTTCCTTATCCAGTGCACCCTAGCATTTTGCAATATTAATTCACTGGAAAATATACATTGCTGTAATTAAGAAGGTAAAAATCTACCCTAAAAAATATGTTAATGAAAAAAATGTTCAAAAATGGCCTCAAAAAATCATCCACGTCATCTGTCTATCCCAGAACCGAATTGGCTGCAACTAGATCTACGTGACATCAGTAATTTGTTCAATAGCAAACATCTCCTAAATAGATTTTTTATTATTAATTTATTTCTTGCATTCCTTTCTCCTATCTCACTTGTGTCTTCCGTCTTGCTATTAAGTGCTTTTTTTCTTCACCTTTAGTCAGTAAGCATTGGAATCTACCTATTTCTTTTTTACTTAATATTTTGTAATAAGTCAAAGACTGTTATGAGGAGAATGAAAAAATATAATGCCTTATCCAATTGATACACATAGCCAGAAGCACTAAAAGTGAGTAAAATGGATATATTATGAAAGCTTAAATATTAAGTTTCATGGACTTATATTTAAAATCTTATTCAGTAAGATTGCACAGATCTACATATGTATCTTTGCTAATCTCCTAGGATTTCTGTTATTTCTACTCTATTGTGAAAATGGCTTATTGCATTTTTGTACTTCAATTATTGTAATTGAGATTTAAAATTTATATATGTATATATAGTATAACTGCATATGTGTTTTGAGGATGGTTGGATTTTTGTTGGTTTGTGCTTTTTTGTTGGTTTGCGCTGCAAAAGCACATTTGAAATCTTCTGATATTTTGGATGTATTGCTGTTCTGTCAGAGATACATTTTCCATTGTTTTCATTGTTTCTATTTTTTGCATTGTTTTGTAAGGTCACTAAAGCCAACTTAGAGTGAGGAAGAGAACAGAGACAAACCTGGGGACTGATGATCCCTCTCCTTTCATGTTTTCTTCAGGGTAAGGCATTGTATTGTAGAGGTTTTGTAAGTCAATGCCCTGTCACAAGAAACAAAAAGGGACTGATGAGTTTCAGTGTTGGTGTCCCCCGGTAGTTACCTTCAAGGTTTTTGGCCATCAGTAACATCATTCCCAGCTCCTCGCCTCCTCTCATGCTGACTGGGATCGAGTTGGTTAGTTACTTCGTACTAGACTGACATACTACTATGTGCTATGGTGCCAGCATTTTCTGTGGTCATCTTGAATGTGGTTTACCATGGACTTACCTGAGGCTTACTATCTTTCATCTAACCACAAGCCTGAAGAAAATGGGAACTGTAAGGAGAGAAAACGAATTCAAGCTAATTCTGGAAGAGATTTGAAAGCTGTCAGCAAGAGGAAAACAATTTGAAGAAAGACAAGTATTTGCTGTCAAGAGCTGTTATCCTTTAAGAGGGATGCTCTCAGATTCTTGCAATTTCTTGACAACGAAATAAAATCAGTAAGCCAGAATACTTACTTGGCAACTCAGAGATTTTTCCACTGTTTGATATCACTTCTAGACTCAAGCAGCATTATGATGTATGTTTTCTTGCTTCCGAGAACTAACATACCAAGATTAGTTACAAAAGCCTGAGGAAACTCCTTTTCCTTTAACTTAAAAAAGCATTCCCAAGTCTAAAACTTTAAGGTGTTGGTTTCCCCCTGCTTCGATTTTTGTTTCAGGCTGAGAATAAAAGGAAACAATACTGTATGCAAGTCTGAAGTCCTTAGGCAAAATTGTTCATAAGCTACCCATGAACATGGAGTCAAAATGAAATGTAACTTTAAAATAAATTGAATGCCTCCCCCTACTGTATAGAAAAAAATAATAAAATTAATATAATCAATTTTCAAAGAAAGTGTTATCAAGTCAAACTTTAAGATATTTAGGTATGATTCAGGTACTTCACTGCTAATTACAGAATTAAGGTATTTTATTAATTGGAGCCCAATGCAAAAAATACAAAAAAAAACTGCGGTGTGATCTGAAATATTTCCATTTTAGGATTTGATTAGGTTTATATAAATGATTAAGTAAGAATTTTGCAATGTATTTAATCTCATGGCAGTACATATAAAATGAGTATTTACAAATTCCACATTAGATTTATTTTCTCTAGGTTTGTCATTCTTCAGGTATGCAAACAACGCATGAGCTCATTAAAAATATCGCCTCACTTACTAGGGAAGGCTCAGTCTCTGAAGAAATTCCTGTGTCAGTTCTTGAGATTAAAAAACATAAGGACTGCTCTGAAAGAATTATCTCCTGTTTTATTACGTTGGACCATGACATCATAGGTGGTTGTTTGCGGTACGAAAGTAGAGGCTGTTACATTTTGTTGCCGTGTAACAGATAACAGCAGAGAGGCAGTCTGATAAAATGGTGCATGACATGAAGTGGGTATGAAGCAAAAGTGTGTCACTGAATTCCTCTATATGAAAAAAATGCACCCATTCAGAGTTAATGTATAAGATCCAGTAGATTTAACTACTTTTTTTAATTAATAAAGAACTCTAAGATCTTTAGACTTGATACTAATGCTCTGAAGAGCATTAGAAACAAGACGTCCATTCACAAAATTTTTGTTGCACGAGAAGTTTCATTTTAGGTTATGCTCCATTATACTGGTAGTAAGGGAGAAATTACAGAAACATAGGGGTTTAAAGGAACCTATGAAGTTCGTGTTATCCAATTCCCCTGCCAAGTATGTTCCCTACAATAGGTTGCACAGGAAAGTGTCCAGATGTGTTTTGAATATCTCCAGAGAAAGAGATTCCACAACATCTCTGGACATCTTATTATAGTAAATTAGAATTATTTCTAGTTGCTGTGTTCTTATTTCATTTTTTTTCTTTTTTTTGTGTGTGTGTGTTGTAATTCACTTAGTAGGCAATTTCTAGCTCTGAAAGACAAGCACGTCCCTCCGATTTCTGAAGTTTCTTCTGTGTGAGTAATTCTCTGGAAATTTTCATACCAAACACCGCAAGTTGTTTTCTTCATGTACTCAGCATTGATTTACTAACACGTGATTGGGCTAACTAATTTGGATCTTTGTCTTTGAGATCTACCAAAGCACTAAGCTACGACCAGAATCAGTTTTTTGTTTTGTTTGAATTGGTTTGTTTTCACAGTTTTGTTTGATCCTCTTCACAGATGTAGAGTTCTGCATTTTCAGGGTAGAATACTGAACTATATTTAGATAAGTGGAAAAAATATACTATGTGTCAATCTTGATTGCAGTGGACACAATACTGGTTTGAATATTGAAGATTCTATGACAATTGTTTTATGTGAAGTGACTGCTGTTTTAATTCTAAGCAAAGAGTCTAACAGAAAGTCAAACCTCATATTGTGTCAGATAGTTTTAGATTGCCATAATGAATTAGGAAAATCACATATAAGCTCCAGAAGTTGTTACTAAGAAATGATCCAAGATTTCTGAAACTTAGGATTTATTTTTCCCTCTCCATGTTCTACAGGAGTTTTAATCCCTTCGTTTCCTGCTTATTCATCACTTCAGCTAAACCAGGTGCTTTACCTACAGTGCCTGTAGTTCAGCAACAGAGACAAATAGAAGTATTCTTATAACCCCAGCAAAACATCTCTCTCTTCAAGGAGTTCGTAGCTTCTTTCATATGTATGTTTTTCTTTCTTTTTTATTACTTAGCCTAAGACATTTTGGAGGCTTTATGTTTTCATTATAAAATTTTGCAGTCTAAAATCTCTGAAAGGAAAAAAAAATCATGGTATGGCTCAAAACTGTAAGACTATCTTCTATATGAACCTAATGGAACACCATTTACATCAATGCATTTTTGTTAGGCTTGTGCCAGATTTTCAGATGTTCTTTTCTATATGCTTGTTCATATTGTCCTTTCTAGGTCTTCAAGCAATTAGTTTTCATTTGCATGCATCATTTCACTGCTTTGCTCCCAAGATACAGTCCTTGCTGGCTGTGCTATGATTTTATTCCCTTCAGTTTTTTCCATTTGGGCTTTTTATTCATTTTCTTCAGGCTTCTCTTTGAGCTCTGCATCTTTGGGGCTTCTGGTTTACTCTCTCCTTTGTTAATTTTAGTTTCTGGCACATTGTGCTTCTTACAAATAAAAGAAGGCACAATATGGATTTTTATTTAATTATTTTTAGTTTCTGAACAATTACACCAGTCACTTATGTCGATTTCCCTCCACAAAAACTTTATTCATAGTATGATTTTGATTCTCTATTCCCCAAAATTCTGTATGAACAAACAAGTAATTTTCTCAGGGAGAATTTCTGAAAGAAATTAGTCAGTCAAAGGAGGCTTATAGGTGAGAGTCTATTACATTACAGATTTTATGTGTATAAAATATAAATATACATATATATAATAAGTATTCTTAATTGTTTATTGTTTAGTTGTTTGAGTTTTTTTGTTTTGTTTTGTTTTTAACTGTTTCACAATGGATCTTGGCATTTGTTTATGTTCTTAGAGATTAACCCCTCACAGGAAAACAAAAACCAGTTAATCATGTTATAGTCATAGGCAAAATTCTTGAAAGTATAACTAGAAAAAACACCAAAATATATTAGTCCTCGTTTTTAAAAAAGGATTGCCTTCTTTCAGTATCTATTTTCAGTTATTGTTTGAGTTGTCTTTCACTAAATTCTTTCATTTTTTTCCTCACAATTACCTGAATCAAATTACAATCTATTCATATATCTAATTTTAAATAAAAATACTGAACACAATTTTTAATTACATGTATCTAGTAGGGTTTGTTTAATATTTAACTTAAGTATTTATAACTTTAACAAAACATTATGTACTGTAGAATATTGTATTTCCAAAGAATTATTTTAGAAATTACATGAAAATTATTTGTTTCCCCCTCAGTCACTCCCTTTAGGAATTCATGTGTATAAATAATGGAAATATAAAAACATTGTCTTCTATTTAGATATTAAAGGGCTTTGTTATAGGAAATATTAGCCTCAAATGACCAGATGCTGATTGCTGTGTGTTTACCATGTACATGTTAATAATGGTTTAAGTTTGATTCTTTAATTGCAAACTAGTAAGTTCATCATGACTCCCTTAGGCTAAAACTTAATAATAAACTGCAGTATTTTAGTAAAGAAGAAAAAAAATGATAAAGTATTATTTTTTAAAAAAAAGTATTTTAGTTGTTTCTGGTAGCAAATAAATTTGGTGATAATAATGGTGACAATCAGTAAAACCAGTGACAGACATATCACTGTGCTGTGAGAAGGAACCTAGATAAAACAAAATATTGAGAGTGAATTCTTCTATTTTGCAGGAAAGAAAAAAAATTATTTACATTCAAGATTTTACTCAGCTTCAAAAGGTCTGTGTCCTTTGAAATATGTAGTCTTCTGTACACGGGCTTGAACTAAAAAAAATAAATAAACTAGAAAATAAACTAAAATAAAATATAATAAAATAAAATAAAATAAAAATATTTTTGCAGGATAAACAAAAGAAGAAAAGTGGCAAAAAGAACTGGATGCAAGGAAAGAACAAGACATTCTGGTATTTGGCTGTTGGACTTTTTTCAAGTGTAAGTCAGATCTTAGATTGCAGTAATGTTTTCCAGGTTAGTTTTGCAGTTTTTGTGGCAAAAAGAAAGTTCAGATACTGGAAAACAAACCTGGAAAACATTATTGTGACTGAAGATCTAATAACAATATGAAATGAAGTATTTGTGAAGAATGCCGTTACATATTTAGAACAAGGTACTTTTTCTGGTTCTTTATTCTGAGGGCAGGGAATAGACTATGCGGACATAGACTATTGATCAACATTTCATCTTCGCTCTGTACTTGATTTTCTTTTCCCATCAATATTATGTGCATAATTCTTTTCCTCCCACTGGTTTCTCATGAGCTGCAGTAGTGGGCAAAATAGGAGTATGAACATCATTAAAATTAAGAAAATTGAGTAATCAATGTAAATTAAATTGTCATTATTTTGCAAAGCTACAGCTGTGGCAAGATGTTCTTTTTCCTGCATTTTAAGTTAAGCAAATATTGAGAATTGAAGCACTCTGGTATGCAATCATGTCTAAGATACAAGTGGCATTGGGAAGCCCATGCAAATTAGGATTATATTTTCTTTACAAGGCATCAAATTGTATTCCTTCAGTTACACTTAAGATTATTGGACCAATGCTCATTTTTGATTGTTGATAATTTTCTTGAATATACTTTTTATTTTGAAAATAATAATCTTTTATCTTGCATTCAAGTACCCTCTCAGAGAGGTTATTAGTGAGATGAATAATTTCCTATCTCATTTGAGTTGTTTGTCTTAAAACACGTTAAACATTTCTAAATATTATGCATGATCAAAATGCAGTGATCACGTGCTGATATTTAAGATTTTAGAAGTGCAAGGTAGCTTGCAGTAAGTACTTGAATTTGCAAAACATTCCTTCATATATGTAGGATGTATTGAACTTTAGGGCAGTTTGTTAGATAAAACTAGATTTGTCTAGTTTTGTTGTCTATATCATGGCATACTCTCTGTGCTTATTGCCCTGAAAGAGCTCTGGTGCAATGAGTTTTTGAGTTTTTTGACCTGTTCTTACTGTGCTTAGTTCAAAGCACAGCTGGAGAGTGACAAATAACTACTAGGTTTTCTTATAGAGGAAATACTTGAATCACTTAGTTGTGACTGGAAATACTATTTCTCCTCTTCTGTCATCAGGTCCATGGTTCAGTCTGTATGCTTTATAAAATAGAGGAACAGCTCCTAGCCAACCACCTGATTCACCTGGAGAAAAGTGTCTAACGTATTATTACTAACCACCAGTCAATGTTTGGTTCTGCCAGTATCAACAACTCTTTTAAAAAATCAAGAGGATATCTTCTATCCTTTGGCATCCCCCTCCACTGGAAAGATTAGCAAGAGTATCAGATCAAGAGACAGAAGGCTTTAAAGCCTGCAGTTAAAGCTCATGTACTTTGTCCACGTTCATGTCTAATTTCATAGCATTATCCATAGATGAAGTCAGCCACAGCCACTTAGTCTAATCATTCCTCTATGTCTTGATAGCAAATTAGATAAAAATATATCTACCATATGCTCATCACGATTGTCATCAGGATTTTTTACATACTATTTTCTTAATTACTAAGATTTTGGGTAAAACTGATCAAGTAATTGTAGTGCTGCAGATTACATGATCAGCATTGGGTTCAGCTTTATAGTACACATACTATAATTAAGGTTAAAGTTACCTTTAACTGACAAAGTCAGAACAACAGAATTAAATAAGCACAAATGGGTTAAAAGAAGTTACAAATCTGTTAAAATATTTTGATGCTATTATGCTGAGTAGGTTCAACAGGATGCTTCAACTCCTTTGCGTTCTGTATTCATAGTTACGAGCAAAAAGTAGAAAACTCATTAAATGAAATTAAATGGCCACACGCACTCAGACATTCTAAACTGGGAAATAGTGAAAAATGTCAAGTTCACAGATTTATCTTATCCCTGATGACTTTTTTTTTGCCTTAATTTCTATCCTACTTTTTTTTTTTGTCAAAGAATTGCTTGAAAACTGACAAAATCTACAAATAAAATCGAGTATATTGACATGTTAATGTAAAATATGAAAAGGCTTTTCCATTAATGTGCTGATAACAGCACATAATGTATTTTTTATAGAATAGTCTGCTGACTTGAAATACTATAGCAGCCTTTGTGCTTGACAGCTTGGGAACTATAGAAATTACAGTGTGTGTGGAGGCTCATTTGCATAACCTCAGTGCATCAGTTCAGAAAGTTATTGTCACTTTAAAGCATTAAAAGGCACACATTTTGTGATATCTTGATTTTTTTATTACTACACAATAATTAATATAGTTCTAGGCCTTCTTTACAAAAAAAGGTATTTTAGATATCTGTTCTGCATGAAAAGATAGTTTTGTATGAGAAACTTCAACAAATAAACTGGAAAAATCTTTGGGTAACTGCAAAATTGAACACCATAGATTCTCCTCTTATCAGAGATTTGCTCTATATTTTCAGTCTTGCAATTTAATCTCCATTCATTCTTGATGCAGGAATCAAAAGGAACTGTTTCTTCAAAAAGCAGCTTGACTTGTATTGTCTTTTTCTCTCTCTTTTTTTTTTTTTTTTTTTCCTGGCTGGTAATCTTGTAGAGTTAGACATCACTTTATTGCACTGTTTATTCACCAGAAAAAATGAAACAAACAAAAAAAAAAGGGAAACAAAACAAAGCAAAACAAACAAACAAAAAATCTATCAGACTTGGAGGAAGAATCCATCTGTGTATGTTTTGAGTTTTATTGAAGGGTGATGGTGGTGATTGTTTACAAAAGCTATGGAACAAGCAAATAGATTTTAATGTGGGATGGTCTGTTCAGAAAGGGAAAGGTGCAGAGTTGAAATTTATCTTCTGTGAGTTTCTTATCATTCTGGGTTTTTTCCACCATGTTTTTCGAGTATGCACAAAGTATAAATATGGTTCTATAAATAACTCTTACTAGTTTGCTAATTAAATCTCCATAAGAAGCTGTAAATCATGCTTGCTGCTGAATGCCTAGCATGAAAGGTAGGAGACTACACATACAGCCTGACTTACTTGACTTTACTGCTACTCTACAACTCTCTGTTGAAGAAAAAGTACATACAAGGCTTCATGTTGTCATGGTTTTATGATTTTTGTTATAAGTATTCTACATCAAAACATCACGTAAAGCACTGGGAATTAATGAATTAATGCTCCAATTCTGTGGACTTAGATTTTCCAGGTACCTGATCCTCTGAAGAGAAGCACTACATACCCCAGAGGACTTCGCATCCAAAGGGAAAGATTGCAGGTCACAAGATTCTCCCCTCTCTCTTGCTGCCTGGCAGTGTGTGGATGTGCTCCTCAGCTGTTTCGCCTTTAATTTTAGAATAAAGCCTTCAGTTTCAGACACTGTCTCATTTTATTTCATTTGTTAACCTCAGTTGCAATTATATATTGTATTATATTGTGCTATCTTGCATTCTGATATCATATATAGTAAATTAATTCCTCAGATCATTGCGGCTGTTCTTAGTGCAATCTCCCAGCTCCTTAACCTTCCCCTTTTTTCCCTTTGTGCGGGGCCTGGGTCCATGGGTTCCCTGCCCCATTAGTCACAGAACCAGGCTGAACTGCCCTGTAAACACTCGGCACCTGTCCTCATCAGGGACACAGATAGATCTAGAGATAACTCTATGATACATGTAAATGTTTTTGTCCGTATTAACCTAGATATTTCCCTGGAGAGGTCTTCCAACAGTATTTTGAAAGTTCATTTTTTATCATCTTTTACCAGAGGCTTAATGAACAAAGATTATAATTTTATTAGCTTTTACCTTCTTCCCCTTTTCTTGCCATTTCCCTTTGGGGGAATTTGTTTGAAGCTGCAGCAGCAACTTAAGATTTGAAAAGTTGTTCCTTCAAGAACTACTTTTTTTCTTAGAATTCATTACTTTTATACTGAATTCATCAGAAAAAATATTAGATGAAACAGACTTTTTTTTGTAGCTTCAGATTTTCTTTCTGACATTACATGATGGTATTAGAACTATGAATTCTTCACAGTAGAAAACATTTTTTCTTCTTGAATACAGAAAGAAATAGATGTTAAATATTCTGATAGTTGAACAAGTTTTCATCTCTATTAAGTTGATATTTTGCAACCTAGAAAAATGAGAATATTTGATTTTGAACTTCAGACAGTGAAGTAGCTGGCTTGTAAGTGTAGGTTAACAATTTCTTTGGTTTATTACTTTGTAACTGTATGGGAACTGCTGAGTCACGGCCTGAACCTCTGATTGATCACCTGAGGCGAGCAGTGAGTCAGCCAGAGGAGCACAGGTGAAGGCAAATCCTAGACCTAGAAGGATCTCTTCTGGAGATAGCCTCTGCTGGTGTTTTGTGAGTGAGCCCAGGGTAGGGGTAAGCCTTCTATTTATTCTCTTTTGTTATCATAGTCTGCTTTGCCTAACTCTCTTGTTTATTTTGTGATTATAACATCCTAATATTTTTTGATTATACAGTAACAAGAAAAAAACAAAAAGAGCAGTCAGGGGAACAAGGATTCTAGAGTCCTAGAAATAGCCCTGTATTGCACTCTGAATTAGAATTGAAATAGTTCGACTCTGCAAGTTTGGACTCTTACAGACATATGAGAACTTAAGCTTGTTGTTTGGCCATCATTTATAGAGACACATCTAACTTAAATTTAAGTATTTCTTTGATTAAGTAATGATCAAAATAATGGTCCAAATAAAATTAGTGGTTTTGATAAATGCTAGATCATGTTGCATGATGGGTTTTACTTAATACAATCTCTAATATATATACTCAATATACTTAAACTGCATTTCTCGTTTTCCTGTAATTTTTTTTGCATCACTGATTTGTTTCTGAGAGTTTTCTGCCAATCAGGTTAAATTCTTTCTGCAATCTGTTTTCATTCCTGTGAAAATGTGTGTGTTATACTAAACGCCCACGTCATGTTCTAATTTAGTTTTTTTTTTGTTTTTTTTTTTGTTTTTTTTTTTTTTTGCTCTTTTCTAAATCTTTTTTTTCCCCACAGCGTGCTTGGGATTTCTTATTGATGGGTGTTTGTGAAACTGAACACTAAGTTTATTTTCAAAATGTATTCACTAAATCAGTGCAGATGTAGTTCAGTTCTTAAAAAAATAAATGCCAGGTTCTGAGTATGGTGTGTTGGGGTTCTTGTTCACTTCCTTCTGAAGTTGCTGTTCTTTGTCATGACTTCTGCCACTCTTACAAGGTGCCACGCATGTCAAAGACGACAGTAGTGCTTATTTCTTCTTGGACCTTCTTAGTAAAAATGCCCTTCAATACCAGGAAAATACCAAGAAAACGTCGGGCAAACATTGGAATTTGTAGAGTTCATAAAGCCACATGAGAATTTTGGTTCAGAATTCTTGTGTATTAAAATTAGTGTAAGGAAGATTATTTTTTGTTTCTTAGTGGATAATACCTTGGTAATGTTTTGAGTATTATGTTACTGCACAGTAGGAGTCATTAGCTTGCATAAACATTATATTTGTATAAAAAGAACATTGTTAATGCTTTAAGTAAACTTCCTACGCCTTCTAATTCAGGGAAACATTAAGAGTTTTTATTCTTAACAAGCAGCATTTTTCTGTTGGGATTAGCAGTGCGGAGAGCAAGCCGGCTCAGCTAATTTGTCCACTACAATAGTTAAAGGCCAACACGCTATATTAATGCAAAATAGCAACATTAAGATAATTTATAATTCTCAGGCACGTTTTCATACTGTTCAGAATGCAGAATGTGCAATTGTTGGTAATAATTATTTTTTTTCGAGAGTGTAGCACATAATCTCTAGTGAACGTATTGACACGCTCTTCATTTCTTGCTTAATTTTTTCTTATAGAAGCAAAATTCTCTTTTGAAATTGCAACCTAATTTCCACTGAAGTTTTGATAAAATAACTTCTGAATTAGTTCCCAGTGATGGATTTTATCATTTTCTTTACTTCCACTTAAAAGAGCTGTATGTATATTTTATTATTACACGTGTGCTATCATTCATGTTTACTGCAATTCTGCAATAGCTGCTTCCACTGTGTAATTTACCATTCATTCACTTAGCTCCTGGAGAAGCTTTTACAAACTTCTAAATAGTTATTTTGTGGCAGTTTCAGCTGCCAGCTTGTACTCTGAGACACTTCCTTGGTAACATTTTCCCTGATTCTACATTTTTTAAAGAACTATCAGTGATGAGAGTAGTCTGTGATATAAATAAGGAGTTAATTTCCCCTTTTTCTCGCAGGCATAACATGTAGTGACTTTGAGAGGATCTATATCTCTGTAAATGGAATCAGAATTGCATCACGGAGGCACAAATTATCTTTCTAGTTTTTGTATCACCTACAGTCATGGTTCTGGAAGCGTTGTACTAACAGAGTTGTCCAAATTGTCATGCTTTTTCTCCTTTTTTTTTCCCCTTTCTTACTTTTTTTTCTTTTTAAGTAGATGTTGATGTAGTCCTACCTTTTTTTTTTTTTAATTGCCCGTCTGTGCCATCTAGCTAAAATGGTTGTCTTAGGTATCTGTAGTTTTGATTGCAAGTCATTCACTTTTAGTGTGTTGTTATTTTCTGTTGGTTAGTTGCTGTTTTTAAAATTTTATATTACATCATATTCATTTGAAAAGAATTCTGAAGATCACATACAAACTGCAGAATCCTTCAGCCTATCATACTAGACATAATGGAGAATTTCTTCAAGAAATCAGTGAACTGTGGATAGATTGGTCATAAGCTGTTTTTTCATGACAAAACTCATTTTATATTTTGTGCTACGTTCTGAACCTGTGTTTACTTTCTGTATTGCTTTACGGAGAATAGAGGTTAATATTTCTCAAAACAGTGAGGAATCTTAATTTTACACAAGGTCACATTGCCAAGTTTTCAAAAGAGACAGCAATTTTTATTCCACTTACTGTGATCAATGTTCATGCAAGTATGCAAGCTGAACTCTTAACTATAAAATAGTGAAAGCTATGACAGAAACTGAGTGTACGCATCTGGGTTGTGTAATATAGTTATGTGAGATTTAAACATCCAGAAGTTTTGTTAAGGTCTTCGTTCAGTTGTCATAGAATCAAGAATATTTTGGGGATATTTACAGTGGTTTGTTTCTCTTAATGCAAATAATGAGGTCATAACTCAGAGTTGCATTTGCTTTTGCAGAATATGATCGTTAATATGTATGCTTTTGAATTGCGCTTTTTATAACTTAGCTTGGAATTTAAATCATAGTCTTAGACACTTTAATAGTTATTTCCATTACCTGCTTTTTCCCCTAAGTCTAACTTGCTGAGAAGTATTCTAAAAAAAAGTCTTTTCCTCTAGTATTTCCCTATAGATATCAGAAATTTAAGAAGTTAGAGACAGTTGCAAAATGTTCTTTCAGTTTTCTATCCTTCAGTTTTAAAGATTTTAAAATTCAGACATTTTGGAACTAATAAAAAAAATTGTTGTTCCTCTAAATTTTAAATGAGTTGGGGAATGTATAATTTTCTTGTTTGTATTTATACTGTTGTTCAGTTAAACCTCCTTTTGTCAGTCAGGGTCCACTGAATGTGTATTTTCCCTCAAAGTCATAATTCTTACATCTCTTGTGACTTTTATAGTTATTTTGTATGGCTTCAGAGTAACAGTTTTAAGTCTTTTTATAGTTATTGAAGTTGAAATATATCTTGATTCTAGTCTCTCATTTTTTAGTGTAATCTGAAATAGAAATAAAACCTTGCATCTAGGAGAACTCTCTTGTGAATTTTGCTACTATTTCAAATATAGAATTTGATAAACCTTTTCTAATCCTCTGCTACAGACAGATCTTGGGGGAGATTTTACCTTTCTATAGCTGCATTTTATCTTGAACATGAGCATTCTAGCTTAAGTCATTTGAATTTTTGACTACGTTCCTATCAGTAGTTTGCAGATAGAGAAAAGGCTTGATTACTGTTGATGCCTTCATATACTAGTTTTGATCTCCACTTTCCATGCTTCTGGAAAAGAGACAAATTCTTCAGTAAAACAGTTTTGAGGAGTAAACTATACACGTTACTGTGTTGTAGAAAAGGAGGATGAATTCTTAAAACTAGTTTTTTGTTCTGGTTTTCTGATTTTTTATTTTTTTTTTTTTTTTTTTCTCTCTCGTGTTTATGTTTGAGGGTGAATCTTCCTGTGAATATTCTACTCAATTTTGTTGCCATGTGACAGGTTGCAGCATAGGGACAGTCTGACAAAATGGCATCTGACATGGAAAAGCACATGAAGCAGTGTGTCATTGACTTCACTCATGTGGAAAAAATTGTATCTGTGGACATTCATCAAGCCTTGCTGAAGGTTTCTGGAGGCAAAACAGTGGATGTGAGCAGAGTGGTGGTGGTTGATGTGTTTCAGCAGCGGTGAAAGCAACATGGAAGACAAGCCACGTTCTAGATGGCTATGCATATCTGTCACAACAGAAAACATAGTCAGCTCACCAGCATTGCTATGTGAATTGAAAGCATTAAGTAATAACAAAATAGATCTTGTTTTGTACTGTGTATTCTGTCTTTTATGGTAGTATTGTAGGGCTTCTAATTTACAGGTAACTTTAATCTGCGGAATGATTTCTTGAGGAAAATTCATTCACTGATTATTTTTTTCAAGCTTCGTGCTTTCCAGAAAAAATGCAGTAGGCACAGAATGAAACAGAAGAGGATCCTTCTGAAGGTGAGGAATCCGTTTCATTGTACGTGTGAAGGAATGCTAGCACAGGTTACTCAGATGTTGTGGAAACTTGTCTTTGGAAATCTTCAGAAGCTACCTGGATATGAGCCGAGACAACATGCTCTGGGTGTCCCTGCTGTTGAAGCAGATGAATAGAGAGATTTTCTTTAACGTGAACCATTCTGTGATTCTATTATTCATGTGAATGATTAGCAGTAATAGACTTTGTTTTGCAAGTCACTTTAATGGTCATGAATCAGAATTGTGGCTAATAGTGGAAGAAGGATGAAAGAAATCATTGTTTTAAACTTTTGTGAAAACGTGAGAACACTGTTTTGAAGATCTTCACATCTCTTCTGTTTTGCTAGTTTAAAATTACTTATGTCTTTATGAATGTTCTTTATGAAATGTAAAAACATACATAACTAAATATCTGTTTGAAGCTTCGTGTCTATTTGTAATGCTGTAGGTTTTCTTAGATAAAAATGCATCGAGAGTTTTACCAGACCCTAGTAGTCTTATGGATTTCAATTACTTTCCTACATGCACACACATAAGCAAATAATGTATGCAACACTTCTAATCTAACTTTCTATGAAGGGGCATGGATTTAGACCTTTGGTTTGTGCTTATTAACTGCTACATTTTCCAGCATTAAGTGGTTTTGAAACCAGAGTGAATAGCTTGTTTGTTTTTTCTTGTTATACTCTTAGATGACATGTGTTAAAGCTTTGAATATGCCAACTGATTATTTCGTCTTAGAGACTGTTTTTTTAGCCCTGCTCACAACTGCCTGGCAAATTTTTTTAGGAAATCTGTAATTCATTACGGGCTGTGTTCTTTACTACAAAAAGATGTTGAAGATATCTATAAAATCATAGAAATAGACAAATAAAATAAGCCATATATTTTTTTCTGATCCATTGCATAAAAAAAATCTGGTTTTTAAGAATCTTAGTAGGCTAGATCTAAGTCTAAATAAATGGACGTTTGTATACAGCTATAAACAGTCATACTTAACTCCTAAAGACTGTGTCTGGGACATTCATGGATATATTTAATTTATTAATAATTATTACTTCATAAATCCTGATATAAACAAATTAATAATTTAGTATATTTGCTCAAGGGATGCATTTCTCTTTGAATAGGGTAGAATATATTAGCAAGTTAATATCCCTACTGTAGTCAAAAGTGAGAGAGAATTAATGAAGATAATAAGGTTTACTCTGATTATTTCGTTATTGTCATTGCTTTACCTGGCCTCTATTATGAATGCCTAATTCTGTCAGTAGTGGCTTTATTATCTTAACTCTGCCTGAATTCCTTTACAAAACAGGTAAAACAAATCAAATTGTATAGAGTAAGTATTCTTACATCTTGCTACTTTCATTTGCTACTTGGACGTGTTTTTTCTTGTGGATTTCCTGATTTTATATATATTTTTATTTATTTATTTATTTATTTATTATATATTTAAGTGCGCTTGAGGTGGGGGTAAAAACTTGGCTGAATTTCTCTTTTGGTTATGGACATGATGGATACATAAATACAAATTTTTTTATCTTGAGAACTTTGATTCTTGAACTTTCAATGGACCAATTAACTGTAGTTCAAAGTTAGGTTCCCGAAAAAGAATTTGCAGCTTTCTCCTTTGTTAGACAATTGGCTCCTCTGGGTGACTAATCTGAGGATGCCAAGGTTTATCTGTCTGATAGGATGTGAGAATAAAGATGTGTGCATCAGTTGACAGAGTTTCCTTAAATAATTTTTTACAAGAGCATTCAAGGATTCTACTGAAAATAGTGCACTAAACAATGAGACAAGTTTAAATTATGACCTTTAGGGCATGCAGAATTATTTACTGCTCTAAAATTTTCTGAAGTATTTAAATATCTCAAGTAATTCTCTTCTCATGAAATGTCAGATTTGTCTACAAAACACAACCAAAACGAGAAAAATGGCCCAAGTTATTTCATTTATTTTCCACTGTCTAATAGAAAATGGAGATGCTTAGGCAAAAAGAAAATGGCATTGCTTATTGAGAACTCTTGGTGGACATAATCTATTGTAGAAATTAAAAAAGCTTTTGAACCAGAAAATTTACTACTAATTCTCTGGGTTAAGTTATTAAACCTTTTCTGCTGTTATTGTTGCATTAGTTCAATAAAATACAATAATATCATTGCATCAAGAACTTCTTTCTATGTGACATAAAATGATCCCTTTACATTTGATTCAAATAACATCACTACTTGCTGGTAATGGTCAGCGCTTGGCTGGTGTTGCCAGCCAGCATGTTTTTTATATTTAGTTCACTAGGCATGTTTGTTTTCCTATCAGCTCTTCTCTTTATGGCAAGCCAGAGTTTTAAATTCCATCATGGGCCTTATGCTTGCTTTCAGTTTGCATTTTTTGTCATGCCAAATTTTTTTGCCAAAACTTCTGTTTCCTGTATGGGTGTGACTGCGGTAGTCTCTTTCCAAGTGTCTATGTTTCGTATTTGAACAGCATATTTGAACATCAGTGGTTGTATCAACTTTGCTTGCTGAGAATGTTTTCCTCCACAGATTGATCTTTGCATCTAGACATTGACAGCTTTTGTCTTCCCCTGAGGCAGTTTTCTTTAGGGTCTCTGGGTAGTCTGTCAGCTGCTTTTGTAGAAATAAAAAGGAAAACAACTATGCCGATTACTTCAAATATGGCTTGCATGTGAAAGTTGATGAGGGCATTGTTTTGACCTTTTTTTTCCTGGACATAAGTATTCAGAATGTGTGTGTGTCTTCATCTTGCACATATCTAAGATCCTTTCATTAAAATGATTTTAATTAGTAGTATTTACTAGGGTTTGAATGTTTTAGTAAAGCTTGCACCATCTGCTGATTTGAAATGCTCCTTTAACCGGGATGAAAGTAGTAGTATTTTTGTTCATCTTCCTTTCTCTTTTTTTGAAATGTCTATCAGATAAGTGACAAAAGAGGGTGTAGGAGTGGGGAAGATCCGTAGCACACTCACAGCCCTCGGTCACTTTCTGTTCACAGATCCACAGAAAAAGTTCTGTGACACAGCAGGGTACGACGCGGAGAAATGTGAATAGTTTGACTTGTTCATGTCATTGGAGGAGGTGTTATGTGGCAGGTGGCAATGTAGCAGTCTTGTGGAGACCACTCAGGAGTAATGGGCTGGAAAATCCAAGGTCACCAGTGCAGTATCTTCCTAGCACATGCTATTGTTGTTGCATAAAGCAGTGGCTCTGATTATTTTAAGTAAATAATTTAAAACAAGAAAGAAAAATGGCTGAGGTTGGTGATATGTATTTGGGGGGACATTATTCAGCATGATGCTCTTTTCTGCAGAGCCTCAGTTGGTTTCTAGGTAAGGTCGATTTCACTTTTCTTTTTAAAGGATGCTCATCTGGTCTCTCCTTTGACAGCTGCGTTATACATGGTAACAGATGTATTTTCCTGAAGTAATGAAGGCTCTGGTGCCTGGAAACAGAAAATCCAGTTCTAAGTCTGTTAGACTGTTTAGAACAGGATTGACTCTTCCTTTTTTTTCCTCCCTAATTTCAGAAGTATTTACATCTTATGGACAGAAATTGAAAATGCCTGCTAAGTTACAAAAACGAGTACCTTTCTTGAAAAGGTAAAGTTAAAAATCCCAAAACATTTTTTCCAAGCAGAACTTTTCATTTCATTTTAGCAATGTAGCGTCTTAGCGTTAGCTTCCTCCTACATTTGTGTATGCTGGAATATCACCCAGTAGTCTCATGTGTTAATGTATTTCTAAGTGATGACGGAAGGTATCAGATTAAAAGGAGGTAGAAGGAGGAGCATTTCTGTTCCAGAGAAGCACTTTGTCTATTTGAAGAGCTAATTATAAAACACTTTCCAAATTTTGCTGAACTGTAACAACAGAGATCCGCAAATTCCAGCAGCAGATGATTTAAACTGTCACCCTATACATTTAAATAGCATGGGATACATTTTTAATTTTAAGGTCTGAACAGTTTTATGTTTATAGGAAGACTGGGAGTGTTGGGGAAGGAAAGGGGTATTAAATAAATAAATAAAAAAAAGGATCACTTTTGTGGTGGAGCTGTCTAACAAGCAGTTTCTAGCTTGTACATGTGGACACTTGAGGGGCAACAAGATTTGGCTTCATGCTATATCAGAGAAATCACACATCTGAATTCTCTGACAAATAAGAACTTTCTGTCCTTTTGGATTTTTAGTTGAAACTGATGTCCTTGTCAGCATACCAGGTAAAAACCAGTAATAAAACTGCCAGCACTGTCAGCTCCATTGGGCTTGCTGCAAGTTTCCCTCCACGTCTCAGGCTCCAGGACAGCCACAGCAGAATCCCTGGGGCTATTGCTCTGCAGCTTCAAGAGACCCTGTCTTTGGAGCAGACTAATAAATAATGTCTGACCTAAGCCAACCGCTGCAATAGTCTCTGGCCTCTAGGCAGATATACATCAGGATTCCAGGTAAAGAAATGAAGCAAGATCTATGGTGCCCAGAAATGCTTAAAACACTATGTTTATGGATTAGCTCTTCTGAATACATTGAAGAAACTTGATTTCACATAATAATAACTACTTCTACCTTTCAAACTGTGTCAGGAAGGTCTACCTTTCAAACATATCAGGAAGGTATGGCTGCCAGGGGTGGACTGTGTAGCAGAGTCAATGTACGATTTCTGCGGAGAGCTGAAGAGGAGGTAAGATTCTCACGTCTATCAAACATGTTTCTACCCTTCAAATCAGAAAATTCAGCTGGCTGGATATATAAAACATAGAGACCCTGCCTATGTTTTGAAGCTTATGCAATTGAAACACGTATTTGCTATATTCCCCGTATCCCTTTGAATTGACTTTTAATGAGTTGCTATAACTCAGGGAGGGTAACATGAGCTTGCTACATCACCTTGTCTTTCACATCTACCTTTCTCTCTTTCCTTGTTCTCACCTAAATCTATGTATTCAGAAGATAAGACAAAAAATTTGTCTAACCCTATTCCATAAACCTACCGTCTGGATCAAAGAACTCAATTCTGTGTTAAGTTTCATCTTTCCTTTTCATTGCTTCATTTACATTTTCATCTGCTTGCTTGCACCAGCAAGTTTCCAGAAACAAATTCTTACTACGTTTTCCCTTCATCCCCTGCCCAAAGAAATAGAACAGTACTTACCTTGGAAGTTGTTTAAAATTTCTGGATAAGTCCAGAGTACCTCTGCTGTAGACTTCTGAGGCCTGCATACAGTACACATATGCTACTTTTGTTTTGCCTTGGCTGAAGATGCCATTCAACGTAATTATGTACATTTAAAATTTAAAAGAAATAATTTTATTTCTTTAGCCAAAAATTAGAGGAGCTAAGACAGCTCATTTCACATGGCATCATTCCTATGAGCTGAAAGGTAATTTTCAGGGGCTGTATATTTGGTAAGAATTTGTGCATCAGTGGGGTAGGGATTTTAATGTGCAGTGCAGCATTTTAGTAGCCAATTGAGATGGCAATTAAGATATAGCATTGTACATTAACATCACTGTTGCACAGAAAGCGGCTGGTGACTGCTCTTCAGATGATGATGCTCACTGCGTTCTGCTTCTTAGCAATGAGTTTCTTAGTAGCTCGTCCAATCTCTCTCAAGGAAAATAAAAATCACTTTATCGTTAATATTTCACATTGTTTTCTGCATCCAGGTCCCAAGGACAGAGAGGAGAACAGGGAGGGAGGCAGAGGATGAAAGAGCATGCAAGAGAAAATACCCTTGAAAAAAGATAGTTCCTTGGTTTTCTCTTAATTGACTCACTTTAGCTCAAAAAAAAACGTGGATGTGGTTCACTAACCCTGAATTGTGGAATACAGTTGTTAGGAGAGGATTGTGTAGCAGTATGTAAATAGTAAGATGCTGAAAACTCGTAAGATCTTGGGAGATATCAGAATGTTCAAGAAATAAGGTACATGTACTACCTGTACGTATTTGAAAACTTATCAGAATTGTGTAATACAATGTTGCAGCTTCAGCCCTTGCACTTAGAAGAAGACACATAAAAGCCTAATCAATTAACTATTCTGCAATTAGTCATTTTCTTTCTTTCTTTTTGCTCTGCTCCAATGTGAAAATGTTTTGCTTACTGACAATCAATGCAGTTCACAAGACATGTCTCTACATTAGCTCTCCTGAGATTTCAAAAGTCTGCTGGGTTAAACTGCAGCGGCTGTAAAAAGACCCTGTATTGCACCTGAACAACCTCCCTCACAAAAATGTGGAAATCATGTGAGAAAGGTTTGTGATGTTCGTATTCCGTCTGGGTTATAATACTTGTGCGGTGACTTTCAGATTAGGAAATACAATTAGTCCTTCTGCCTGCAACTTTATATCCACAGAAGACGTGGACTAAATTTGCCGATAGCCTTGAATAAGGAAAGATGCAGCTGCAAGAGATTGGAAGAAAGATATATACAGAAGCTCCCTGAATAACCTTACTGTATTCTTATATCTCTAAAATTTTCTTGGGAATGAGCTAAGGCAATTATCTATCTTGTGACTTAGCTTGTGACAATTTGCTTGAAGCAGAGCTACAGAGGATGCTGACTGAGATCGGTAGCTCTGCTTTTCAACTTCTTGTAAATTAATCTTCTGTTGAATAGAAATGTTTGTGAGTTTGTTAGTCGAGAGATTCTTAAAAGTAAAATATAGAAACTTCCCAGAAAAAAATATGAACTGCTTAATTTGGAATAAATACATACATATATATATATATACACACATATATGCACATTTTGTATGCATAGTTGCATAAAAAAGGAACTTGTATCTATGAATGCTCATATTTATTACAGAAACACACAAAAATCTTCAGACTGAAATTACTGCCTATTTCAAAGCAAGTTTGAGTATTTATAATTTTTTGCTAAAATTGTTGAAATTTAATTTAAAAGTGGGATTGGTTATGTAGAAGTAAAAATTTCAAGTCTAATATATTTAAGAGGAAATATTTTATAAGTTTCTATCAAAATAAGCATTTCCATGATTCTATGATAGATAGCTGTTCAATATTTAACTTGCTGATGAAGATATTATTGTTTAGTTGATTATTCATCTGTATTTTCTAAAATGACAATACCTTCTGTCAGCTGTGTGAAGTCTCTTAGAGTTCTCTGACTTAAGTAGTAATAAGGGGAACAGTTAATATGGTAACATTTTATTTGAATATTTTTACTATTAGTAATAAATGTACCAAGAACTGTCTTTCTCTTAAAATATTTCAACAATGCAGTAATGAAGCTCTTTAAAATGTGATGGATTAATTCAGGGTGAAAAAAAGAATGTACTCCGTAAGGCTCTTCTCTGTGGAAATGTGAATGGATTTTATCCAATTCAGTATCTGTCCTATCCCCATTTGTGTACTGACTGATAGTATTGGCAGGCTAAATTTTAGCTGTGTTTTGTAATCAAAACCCAAGGGAGAAAAATCATTGAAATTGTGAAGGTTTGGAATGTTTTTTATTTTTTGTTTTTAATACAATAGTGTTGACTGAATGATTTTTTTTTACAGTTTTTTCTTTTTTAGTAAACAAAAAGTGATGAAACCTTCACATTCTCTGCTGTGTGTATTATTCTGCTGTTTGTCTCATTGAGAAGATCCAATTCAGATGTACATTTGTTTTTTGCTTTATATTAACTTTAAAGTGCTGGGAAAATAAACCAGCAGTTCAGCATTTTTATGCTGATATGCACCACTAGAGGCCATCATATACCTCCTTAAATATTAGATAAATATGCAAATGATTCTAGAGATAACGTGAATACTCAGTGAATGTAAAAGTCTACATGAAAGAACATGGGGAAAATTCTTAATTGAAGCAGGACTTCATCACAAGTTATTAGTATGAGCATTTCTCAGGCCAATTGTAATTGATTCAAAGCACCCATATTCTCTTCTACATTCCTACAAAACCTTTCAGTACACCACTGAGTATAAATAAGTGACATCTGGAAACTGTAACTGTTCCACGCGGTGTACAGATTTACTAAATCAGAAAACTTGGAAAACAGGGCTGGTTTTAGTATGCTTGCATAAAATATTTTTCCCTCATGTTTCTAATCTGAAAAAGTATGTCATTCTCCATCTCACACAGACTTTTGTGAGAGTTGATTGATGAACCGACATTTAGTTACTGTTTCAGGTAAATAAGTAATATGCAATCTAATCTCAGTGATTCAGATTCGAGTTGTGGAAATAAATGGTCTTACAGGTAAGGAATAAGAAGTAACAATTTTAATTTCAAAATTTAACAATTAGCATTCATTTTATGAAGTCAGAGATGCTACCATAAGACAAAAGTTAAGGGAAAATTATTATTATTATTATTATTATTATTATTATTATTATTTTATTGTTACAATTGATCTAGATTTTATTTACAATAAATCTGTGCTGTGGCATGGCCCTTGTTCAAGAGATTTCTTCTTGTCCTTTGTTTTTCAATTTTGCCTTTGTAGAGAAACCAGCTCTTCAAAGAAACAGACATTTTCTTTATGTACAATATTTACAATTTATCTAAACTTTTAATGTGTGCTTGAGAAGGAAATAATTAAAATAAAGATGTATTACCTGCCAGCTTGGTGGGTGATATTTTTTGAACAAAATTTTGAATGGAGAGAAAAATTACAGATAAATATAAAATATAAGTACTACTATGTATCTCCACTTGTTTGATAGTATAAGCAGCAGTAATCATACACTTTACACTTAATTTTTTTTAGTAAGACAAAAATAAAATAGCATGTATGGACAGGAATGAAATTCACAAGATGTAGTAAGTGGTAAAAGAGTTTCCCTTCATTTTTTGGGGGGTAATGGAGGATCGGGGAGTTATTGAGGGAAGGAGATGGAACTTATTTCATAATTCCAAAAGAAATTATGAATGTATATTTATGCTTCAAAAACAGAATGGAAAACTGCTAAAGATTATTACGAATGTTTACTAGGTAACCTCAACGATTAGAAAAAATGTCCTGACAAGAACAGCTTGAGACAAGATATATATTGTTCCGCTAGATCTGAAAAAAATAAAAATAAATAAAAAATTAAATTTTACGAAGCTCAGGATTACTGATGAATCTCTTGATAAAATAAATGAAATTTTACATGCAACTGTTCAGATGTAGCAAAGAAGTGATAGATTTTTTTCAGGGAGGTTAATGTAACTGTGTATTTCGGTGTCGAGTGGCTTCAAAATTGAAGAATAAGAATTGAAAATTTTATAAATGAAATCATTTCACAAATATATATATTTTTTCTTCACAGAATTTAAAGCTATATTCTATCATATCTTGTTCTTTACCTTACTGTATTCTTTTCCAAATATTTATAATATTGTTCATTTTAAACAGTTCTCCCAGGCTGGCATGAAAAACCCCATGTGCCACACACTGCTTGGCTTCACCTTCAGATTTTTACTGCTATGAAAAATGAGAGGTTTCTTCCCATGCTCCGTAGTCTGTGGAGAAAGTACATCTATAATCAAGGCCATGTTCCCACTCTGGGGATAAGTAACTTGATAAAACAAATAAAGGTAAGTTTTAAAGAAATCTATTGAATTGGGTGTTTAAGAATTTCCATGTCTAGACTACGTACTTTCCAAGAGAATCTATGCATGTTCCCCCAGACTGAACAGGAATGGAACTGTAGTACAGATGTTTGACTTGGAGGTATTGTAAGAGCACAGAATGCAACGCTTTCTTTCTGGGCTTGTAATCTCAGCCAAGATGGTGCAAGTCTTCAGGACTGAAACTGGCAAGTCAGCACTCCTTTCCAATGTATCATCTTAAACACTTGTTAATTTAGAGAGGACTGAACCATCCTTCACTGTATGGTGTAGAAGTGATTCTGAACATGTTGCTTTTCATCTTTGTGACTCAATTTCCCACCTGGGACAATGTGATAATAATGCTAATGTGTCTCATTATTGTCTTGTCTATTTAAACTGTAAGCTCTTCAGGGTGAGGACTGTCTCATACCATATGTCTTCACAGAGACTGGCAGAATGAGTCACTGATTGCATTTGGGGTCTCTTGGTGCTACTATAATTAAAAGAGAGACAATAATATTAAAAAGGAAGAAAAGGGGAAGGTAGGTCTGGTATCAAGAGACTTTGAAATTTTCTAGTTGCAACCCAAAAGCAAGAGAAAGACTTGTCTCTAAGGAGAGTTCTTGCTTTTTCAACTTTCTCCACTCCAAATGTCATATTGTTTTTTGAGGAAGTACAGTCAAAGCTTTTCAAGCTAGATAATCCAGAAGCTAGTGAGTAGTATGCCATTGTAGATGCTAACTGTAAGGGAAGAATTGTTGCTGTGAGCTGCACTAAGGGCTTCAGTTGGAAAACAGATCGAATTTTTAATACAACTTTGCTATAAAATAAGAGCATTGCCTCCTTCCTTGTTAGAAGACAAAAAGATGTTCCTGACAATTTGTACCTACAAGTGGAGTAAGGGAAGATGATGTGAGGGAGGCTGTTTCAGGAGTTGCAAGAGCACATCTGTTACTAAGAGAGCTATATTCTGTCTGAGTTAATGGGGAGAAGTCTTTCACCTTTGGTCTGTGTAGTAGGATAAGAAGACTAATGAAAGTTATTCATGGAGGTGCTAGAAATGAGTACTGAAATATTTTTCCACATACTAATAGCTCCTGCTCTACTTTTGCATTTGTAGTTTCTAAACTCACATTTTATCCAAAAATGTTACGAAGATTTGACTCCAGTACCTGTTTTGTACAGCATCTGAGGACTACTCTACAGGACCAATTTTTTTTTGCTTCCTTTCAGCACTTAGTCACATATGCTATGTGATTTACACATCACACTTTATATTCCTTACTTAAATCTTCACATTCAACATAGTCTGTCTTATCAATGACGATAAAAGCAAGAAACCTTTCTACGTTACAAGAGTGGCTTTTTTACCTGGTTTTTTTTTTGTTTTTTTGTTTTTTTTTTTTTTCTAGAAACTATTTGGTTAGATTTGACTCTTAGAGTTTACAAGAGTGAATTCCATGGATAAACATAAAGTGGGAAGGAAATCAAAGTTGTTTTAAAGGTATTTAGGAATTTCTCTCTACATCCGAAGTGTTCATCTTGGCACAGAGAGGGCAAAAACACATCACTATTACTTGACTGCACTAATGCAGACTTCAAGACCTGGATGAGAGGACTTCTTGCTCAAGTAAGATGTCTTCTGTTTCTGGCTTATTAACAAGTTATTGGGTGTTTTGTTTTGTTTTTGTTGTTGTTTTTTTTTAACAAACAACAGCAAAAAAAAAAACTTAGTACCTGAGAGAAAGCTTGATTCAGTAACAAGAATTTAAATGACCTTTCCATTTCTTTTTGCTAGTGTGTTGAGCTTCAGAATTGGAAAGCAATACTTATTGTCTGTCAGCAACTGTAAAAATGTTAGTTATACTTCATTTTATTCTTTAACATTTTGATCCAAGTTTGTGCCATTGCCCTCTCAATTAAGTGAGAATTTTAATTACAGGATATTTAAAATATTTAGAGAAAACTTATATTATTGTATGTAACTTTTCCTCTTGACTTAAGTGGAAAATTATTTTTCTAGTGAAACGTGTATGTTATGTTTGAGAGGGATCTCTAATGGAGGTATGATTCCTTTAAAAGTGAAGTGGCTCTAATCTGTCCATCCTACTCTTAGCAGTGCTTGGGCAAACTGTAATTCTGCATCCTCTAATAACTTTTAAGCACTTTTTCAGGTTGTGGGAGAGTTTACCAAATCTCTTTTCTTATAAGCAGCTGCAGCATTATCCTTGTGATTGTAATTTATTTATCAAATATCGCCATACCTATAGGAATTCATTAGTTTTCATTGTTTCTATTTCATCTATGGATTTTTGGAGGGATAATTTAAAGAAAAAGGCTGGTCTTGCAGTGGTGAAACTCAGAGTCAGCATTGCAAATGATGTCTGTCTCCATACAGTGATGTATTACAGTTCACTTGCTACTTACTCCAGAAACAAAATATTTCTATTTCTATTCATTCTAAGTGTAATTAATTCCCATTCATCAACCATCCTGTGCCAACCAAAGCATTTTATGATTATTAGTAAATGGCCTCATCATGTGTTCCTTTTTCCATTCTTACCTAATTATTCCAGAAAGAAAACTTTTTACTTGGGAAACATAGTTACCTCCACTGAACAATGTATCTGAAAAATAAAAGCAAAGACCAGGTTGAGAGGAAAGAAGGTAGATCCAGTGTATATGAGTTTATAATATCTATCTTTGTATTAACTCTTTGTAAATGGAGTGGTTGTAGAAAGGATAACAACACCTTAGTCACGTTTTTATTCTATATACATATATATACAGGTTTTCTTTGGGTGTTTCATGACTATTATTCAGGAATTTTATACATTTCTATTATTAGCTTAATATTAACCTTTTATTCATGACCATAGAAGGTGGATTTATTTTATGGCTGCAGAAATTTAGCAAAGCGCAATAATAGTACCAAGACCTCACTCTGAATTTTCCTAGCGTCTGAAGGTAGTAAATGATACACATTGGATTTGTTAATGTGCAGCTGCAGAAAGTAGTATCAGTTATTTGCTGATTCCTTTTTTAATAATTTATCTCCTTCAACTCCTTTACTCACTATAGATTGCTATAATGAATATACTTTTCAAATAAAAAGTGAAGACCAAATTATTCATAAGATCTAAACAAATACTTAAGGTAACTTACTTTTATGAGAATGTCTATTGATTTCTATAGCACTTTTTATTATTCTTAAAGGTGATTATTTTGTTGGTCAGGGGCTGTTATCACATAATTCTTATTAAAAGGGCCATATTTGTTATGTTTACCTAGTTAGACTTAGTTGAAGTTTAGCAGGAGAATTCAAATTTCCTTGGCATTTGGAATTCTATGGTTTGTTGGAGATCAGCTGTAGAATAAATTTCAATTTTTAAAAAGCTTCTATTATAATGCATGTTTATTTACCCACAACAACCCTTTTTAATATCCATAAGAGCTTAATATCATAATTGCTTTTAATGTCTTGGCCAAATGTGAATTAACAAATCCCTTTGGAAAATGTGATTATCTCCATCCTTATTTGTAGGGTGACCTCTCTCTTTGTGGATTCCAAATCACTTCATTATAATCAAGTCCTATGTAGGTAACACTGCTGGGAAAGTTGTTGTGGGTCTCCTATAGTAACAATAAAAATTAGTAATAGCAATCACTAAAGAAAATAGATTGGTTAGCTTGTTATGTAACCAAGGCACTGATGTTGGATAATTCTTTCTACTTTACCATACTACATCTACTAAGCTTAACTGCTTAGGCTTATATTTTACTGTACACAATATATTATTTTATACCATACTATATAAAATATATATATCTATTATATAAAATACTTTACCATAATAAACAGACTCTAAAAGCATTTGCATCCTATGAGAAAAGAAGTTCCAGAAAAATCCATATGACGAAAAGACAGGGCATGAACAGCTTAGCAAAACTCCATCTTTTGGCTTTGAGCTCATTTGATCAAACTTATTTCAGTAACAAATTCTTGATTATCATAATAGACTTCCACTGATTGACTATGAGTGAGGATATGGCCCTTCATGGATCAAGAAATCAAAAATTTCCAAAACAAAAATTATGGAAACATCTTCAGTTTCTGTTCTGCTGACTTTCAAACATCCAAGTCAAACCAGCACGAGTCGATTTTTTTATTTAGAATTGGTATTGGGAGCACAATAATAATAATAATAGTAATAATATTGCATATATGATAATAGTATCATTTAAAGTGTGGTGTCTTTATAAATTGTTCAGACTGGGCTTTAGTACATTATTACTGTCTTCCCCTTTTCCAACCTGTATGAGCTTTTTGCTCTTGGGAAACCAGGTCTAGCAGATACCCAGAGGAAGATCCAAGGATTTTCCTTGCTGCAAAACTGAAGTTCATTCATAACAAAGGTAAGATATGTGCCTGCAGTGAGGTTTTCATGTTGTCTCAGTTGTGTCCAGCCACTAAAAACGTTCAGTGAAAACTACTGAAAACTACTGTTTTGTCACTGTATTATATTAAGGAGCCACATGCCACATTATTATGCCACACATAATTAAAAAAAAAAAAAAAAAAAAAAAAAAAAAGACTTGGAAGAGCATTGTCTCCTGGGGTCGAAAGCTGTGGTAAGCAAGAATAACGCTAATGTGACCAAAGCAGTTTATCCAGAAACCATAGCCATTATCTGAATTCTCGACTTCCCTCACACCCAGAGTTATTGTTCTCTTTTGTTAAGCATGAATCAGATTTTGTTTTTAACCAGAAATCTCAAAGAAGTATTAAATGAAACTTGATTAACAAAATCTCTTAAAGTATTATTCAGAAGTTATGTAGAAAAGCTTTACTATACTCCATTAGGCAGAGAAATTGTTGAAAGGATATAGTTCGTGTTCATTTTCCAGCAGTTTCTCTTTTTGTTGCAAGACTTTTGCTATTGTCTTCAATAGGAGGAAAACCAGCCTCTGGTGAAGTGATGTGTAAAACTGTGGGTACCACACTCCTGAATCACTAGAAATGCATTTTATATTAAACTAAATCTGAAGCATAGCATTTCTTAACACATAGGAAATAAAATACATATTAAAAAGGGTAGAAGCATGGTTTTGGTACTGAGTGGTTTCCAGATTTTGGGTGGCTTGCCTCTCCACAATGTGGTGTTAGGATGATGCATGTTGAGCACAGAGGAAAGAAGATGAAGAGCTAGGTACTGAAACACTTGTGTCACCTCTGTTAGCCCCCTTTAAGGTGAAGAAAGAGCGTAGCTTTCCCCAGCTCAGGTAAAAATACCAGTAGTGGGGAGGGTGAGTTCAGTGTCCTTTCTTACGTGTTTTGCTCAGGATTGTATGGAAAGGGAAAGAGGAGGAAAGGATAAAATTTAATGAAACACAGAATGCTTTATCTTCCCTTTTGAAGGATTGGAAACATGGTCTTCGTAAAGTCTTGAAATTACTGAAAGTGCTAAGATCAATGGGCAAACCTGGCAACTTTGAGGAGTGCTGTGTCTAAGAAGTGTATGTTCTGCTGAAATGTGTTAAAGCGTGTCTACCGTATACTTCAGTAGTGTATAAAGTACTTGTTTCTTTTTTATAATAAGCTAAGTGCTTTATTCAAAACCCACAGTCTATTAACTTATACGTTTTTTGGCAAATATTTATGTATATGCCAAATATTTGGCAAAGATTTTTAAGGAAGAAAAAAATACAGTATTTTTCATTAATTTCCATTTTCCCACACGTCTGAAGTTACGTACTCTTCTTGACGTTCACAATAAGTATACTTATATCTCCAGCCTGAAGAGAAGAATGACTTTAGGGCCTGTATTTACCAGAATTCTTTATGTGTTTACTTTGTTGTTACTACTCCTGTACAGAGAAAGGGTGCAGAAAAAAAATCAAAAATGCTGTACACAGGCAAAGCAACTCCTGTAGCATGCTCCTAGAAGTGAGCCTTTGGGATTGAGACCACACTAGAGGAGATATTCAAGATGAACAGAGGTGCTTTCCCCTCTTGTCTGACTTTAGGCACAAGTAAGACAGAACAAAGATCAGTTTTTAAGAAAATTGAAGAAACTAACAACTTGAATTTAGAAAGAAAGTGATCATCTGTGAACACATCTAAGGAACAAGATAGTAGTGTGTACAGATACAGAAGACAAGAACTGGGAGAGTACGTTACCCAGGTTTTTGCTGCATAGCAAGTGTCTTAAAGAGAGGTAGCTTGTAAGACTTTGTTATTGAGTACTTAATTTCACAGTTTCTTGCATTTCATCTTCTATGTAATATCAGATCTGCAAATCTATTTAACAATTATTGGTACTCTGGTTTCCAAAATGGCACAACTCTGACTGCTTTCTTTTCCTTAGAAATTTCATTTACAGTTTCTCCTTTCTTTTGTTCTGTACATACAACTAGGAAAAAAAAAAAATGAGACGTTCAGCGTTGACTAAAGAATAAACAAAACTTAAGAGATGGATTTCAGAAGTCTCAGCTTGAAATCAATGGGAAATTGTGAGGTTCTTGATAACATATGGTTGTTCTTTATTCTCATTTAATGGAAATCAGTGTGAAAGAAAAGCCTTGGAACAAGTAGGTGACAGTGCTTCATTTTCATATAAATTATTGCTATTGTCAATGGCTCAAGCAGTGATCAAGACAGAACGTTGAAACTGGGAAGACCACCAAAAGAGCTAGTAACACTTTTTTATGTGGGAATGGAGATAAATAATAATAAGTATAATAGGAAGTAGGTTATAATACAGAGATAAAAGGGCAAAAAAAAAAAAAAACGCTGATATTATTGTTTAAATAAATCAGTGATGTCACTATGGTAGTTACAGTACGATTCTTAGTCCTGATACCTACTAATAACTCCTTGCAACATGTCACCCAATGTTCTGTCTTTAAATGGTATCTTAAGCAGCTTGTGTATAAATTCTGTACCCAATGAGAACCATTTATTTTACTAAGTTAAAATGAAACATTAGATTGTTGTAGCAAGAAGAATTGAGTTAGAACACTCCTTTTTGTTCAAATGAGAGAAACTGCCTAATAGCACCCTTGAACTATTAGTCTGCAAAGGTTTTCTTTGAAGCTGTACAGAGAAAGAAAAAGCACTCATTCTTGATCTCTCTAAAGTTTTAAATGTTTTTCACATATAAAGGCTCATTGTCATTAGGACAGTAACCTCGTCATATTTCAAATGTGCTATTACAGACAGCTGTGATTTAACAGG